>NC_091069.1:235930623-237180623 GCF_032405125.1 Capricornis sumatraensis | reverse complement strand
TCTAAGTTTAATTAGGTCCCATTTGTTTATTTTTGCTTTTATTTCCATTACTCTGGGAGGTGGGTCATAGAGGATCCTGCTGTGATTTATGTTGGAGAGTGTTTTGCCTATGTTTTCCTCTAGGAGTTTTATAGTTTCTGGTCTTACATTTAATCTTTATTCCATTTTGAGTTTATTTTTGTGTATGGTGTTAGAAAGTGTTCTAGTTTCATTCTTTTACAAGTGGTTGACCAGTTTTCCCAGCATCACTTGTTAAAGAGACTGTCTTTTCTCCATTGTATATTCTTGCCTCCTTTGTCAAAAATAAGGTATCCATAGGTACGTGGATTTATCTCTGGGCTTTCTATTTTGTTCCATTTATCTATATTTCTGTCTTTGTGCCAGTACCATACTCTCTTGATGACTGTAGCTTTGTAGTATAGTCTGAAGTCAGGCAGGTTGATTCCTCCAGTTCCATTCTTCTTTCTCAAAATTGCTTTGGCTATTCAAGGTATTAGGCAGGCTGGTCGGCTCAATGAGGTGCATAACAGTGCTGGGGACCTGAGTCATGTTTCCTGTATCCACCATGAAGCCAACCGGTTTCCCCTCCACATTTATAGTTACCCAGGACTCGGGGAGGGGCGTCGAGCCCTGACCCCCCTAGTCACTATCCTCACCCGCGTAGAGGATATGACTCTCAGGAGAGGGAATCTCGTTCTTGGGATTTTTGGGCCCCTCTTTTAGGTTTTTCTTGGGGCATTTATCTTTCCAATGTCCAATCTCCTTACAAAACGCACATTGGTTTTTTCCAAGCTTGCACCTTGCAGGTTTTTCCTCAGTCTTTGAGTCTAGCTTTTTCCCGTTTTGGAACCTATTTTTGTTTTCAATTCCGGTGAAAAATATCTGAGCCAGCTCTTTTTGGTTCTTACTGTTTTCTTCAGCTCTAAATTCTCTTTCTTTCCTTTTAATGCGGTCCTCTCTCTCCTCTGGGGTCTCTCTATGATTGAAAACTCTCTCTGCTGCCCTCACTAGATCTTGCAGGGACTGGTCACCCAGCCTCTCTATCTTTTGTAACTTTCTCCTAATATTGGGGGCTGCCTGATTCACAAATGCTAGCATAACTGCTGCTCGAGACTCATCTGCCTGTGGGTCCATAGGAGTATACTGTCTAAAAGCTTCCATTATCCTTTCAAGGAAGGCTGCCGGGCTCTCATTTGGCTCTTGCCTCACTGAATTTACCTTGGCCAAATTAGTTGGCTTTCTGGCGGCGGCTCTAAAGCCAGCCACAAGAGTCTGACGGTACACTCGGAGATGCTCCCTACCTTCAGCGCGTTCGAAGTCCCAGTTGGGTCGCACCAAGGGGAACCCCTCTTCAATGAGGTGAGGCTGTATTGTGGGCCTCCCATCCACCCCTGGCACTTTTTTCCGGGCTTCTGACAGGATCCGTTCACGCTCTTCTGTAGTAAAAAGTACCTGTAACAGTTGCTGACAATCATCCCAAGTGGGATTGTGAGTAAAGAGGATAGATTCTAAAAGATCAATAAGACCCTGCGGTTTCTCAGAGAAAGAGGGAGTTTGAGTTTTCCAATTGTACAAATCACTAGTGGAAAAGGATACTGATACTGATATGTCCATTCCCCGCCCTCTCTGGCTGGCCCAGCCCGGACCAGAAACGCGTGAACAGTGGAGGAGGGAATTTCCGGGCCTTCTTCTTCTGCTGCATTGGCCACTTCCCTTGTTCTTCCCCGAGTTCCCTGGGTGGGGCCCCCTTCCCTAGGAGGAGCCGAGGGCTTGGCCCTCCTCCGGGCTTCTCCCGATGAAACTTGTGGAACCTGTGGAAGCAAGGGCAGATGTGGATCCGCGTACGGGGGTGGGAACAACTCGGTTTCCAGGTCAATCAGATTAGGATACAGAGAAGATTCCTGGAACACCGGCTTAGGTCATTTTTCGTCCTGTTTTTCTTCTTTTTCTTCAGAAGCTTTCATGACTAGCACCTGTGGGTTTAGTGAGGTTGGAGTTGGGGAAGAGGAATGGGGAGGTTTAGGAGGTTTAGAAGGAGCGAGAACAAAGGGTTTAAGCCATTCCTGTGGGTTTATCACTAGATCCTGCCAGACCAGAATGTAGGGAGTCTGGTCTGGGTGCCTGGCAGGACTAGGGGTAAGCACCCTCTCTTTAACTGCCTGGATAATTTGGGGATTGAAGGTTCCCTCTTGTGGCCATCTGACGTCAAAGGTGGGCCACTCGGCGGAACAGAAAGTCACCAATTTGCTCTTCTTCACCAGTAACGAAAGATTCTGAGCTCTAGACTTAAAATCAGAAAAATGGTCAGTCATCAGAGACAGCGGAGTAGAAGTAGATTGCCCCATGGGTACAGAGAACACGGACAATGACAACAAGACTCACACAGACAGTGCCGGCACACAGAGTCACAAAAACGACACAACAAACAGATTCCAACTCTCAATATTACTTTCAGTCTCCTTTATAGCACTAGAGACCCCTTCTCTACTTGCAAGTGTCTTACCATCTGGACGTCCTCAGTGCCAGCTGCCCTCCCGGTTCGCTACCGGGGACCCGGCCTTATGCTGGGCTTGCCTCTTCACTTTACACCTAGATGCCTCCCCAGTACGATACTGGGCCCTGGACTTAATCTAGGCCTCTGCACTGCTAGCACCAGTGCTCAGAGCTCTCAGTTCCTAACAAGGTTATTCCCTTCTACCAGGAGAGTTGTCCTCCCTGGTAGGCCAGAGATCCCAGACGAGCCCCCAAATGTTATGTACCGAGCCCATATCTCCGAACCGACCGAGAGAGCGAACAAGTCCACCACAGTAATGCAAAGGCAAGAAGGGAATTTTTTATTTCTAGCGCGCTAGGGCTCAAGCCTCATCTGACGCAGCGGAATCAGACGAGAGCCCCGAACAAAGCAATATGGCGGTTTATATACAGTCAGCTCTTTGTCTCAGTTACAGGGTACTTGGCGATACCTGATTGGACAGGCAGAATGAGCTCATGCAACACCTTCCTTATGCTATCGCATATAGAAATTTTTCCTTATTTGGTTAAGGAATGTTCTTCAAGAAAACAGGAAACATGACTCAGGTCCCCGGCACTGTTATGCACCTTATTGAGCCGACCAGCCTGCCTAACACAAGGTTTTTTGTATTTCCATACAAATTGTGAAATTATTTGTTCTAGTTCTCGGAAAAATATTATTGGTGGCTTATTAGCAATTGCATTGAATCTATAGACTGCTTTGGGTAGTATACTCATTTTCACTATATTGATTCTTCCAATCTATGGACATGGTATATTTCTCCATCTATTTGGGTCCTCTTTGATTTCTTTCACCAGTGTTTTATAGTTTTTTTATATAAGTCTTTTGTTTTTTTAGGTAGATTTATTCCTAAGTATTTTATTCTTTTCATTGCAATGGTGAATGGAATTTTTTCCTTAATTTCTCTTTCTGTTTCTCATTGTTAGTGTATAAGAATGCAAGGGATTTCTCTGTGTTAATTTTATATCCTGCAACTTTACTATATTCATTGATTAGCTCTAGTAATTTTCTGGTGGAGTCTTTAGGGTTTTCTAAGTAGAGGATCATGTCATCTGCAAACACTGAGAGTTTTACCTCTTGTTTTCCAATTTGGATTCCATTTATGTCTTTTTCTCCTCTGATTGCTGTGGCTAAAACTTCAAAAACTATGTTGAATAGCAGTGGTGAGAGTGGGCATCCTTGTCTTGTTCCTGACTTTAGGGGAAATGTTTTCAATTTTTCACCATTGAGGATAATGTTTGCTGTGGGTTTGTCATATATAGCTTTTATTATGTTGAGATATGTTCCTTCTATTCCTGCTTTCTGGAGGGTTTTATCATAAACGGATGTTGAATTTTGTCAAAGGCTTTCTCTGCATCTATTGAGATAATCATATGGTTTTTATCTTTCAATTTGTTAATGTGGTGTATTACATTGATTTGTGGATATTAAAGAATCCTTGCATCCCTGGGATAAGCCCACTTGGTAATGATGTATGATCTTTTTAATGTGTTGTTGGATTCTGATTGCTAGAATTTTGTTAAGGATTTTTGCATCTATGTTCATCAGTGATATGGTCTGTAGTTTTCTTTTTTTGTGGCATCTTTGTCAGGTTTTGGTATTAGGGTGATGGTGGCCTCATAGAATGAGTTTGGAAGTTTGCCTTCTTCTGCAATTTTCTGGAAGAGTTTGAGTAGGATAGGTGTTAGCTCTTCTCTAAATTTTTGGTAGAATTCAACTATGAAGCTGTCTGGTCCTGGGCTTTTGTTTGTTGGAAGATTTATGATTACAGTTTGATTTCCGTGCTTGTGATGAGTCTGTTAAGATTTTCTATTTCTTCCTGGTTCAGTTTTGGAAAGTTGTACTTTTCTAAGAATTTTTCCATTTTTTCCAAGCTGTCCACTTCATTGGCATATAGTTGCTGATAGTAGTCTCTTATGATCCTTTGTATTTCTGTGTTGTCTATTGTGATTTCTCCATTTTCATCTCTAATTTTGTTGAGTTGATTCTTCTCCCTTTGTTTCTTGATGAGTCTGGCTAATGGTTTGTCTATTTTATTTATCTTCTCAAAGAACCAGCTTTTAGCTTTGCTGATTTTTGCTATGGTCTCCTTTGTCCCTTTTTCATTTATTTCTGTGCTAATTTTTATGATTTCTTTCCTTCTACTAACCCTGGGGTTCTTCATTTCTTCCTTTTCTAGTTGCTTTATGTATAGAGTTAGGTTATTTATTTGACTTTTCTCTTGTTTCTGCAGGTAAGCTTGTATTGCTATGAACCTTCCCCTTAGCACTGCTTTTACTGAGTCCCATAGGTTTTGGGTTGTTGTGTTTCTTATCTAGCCTGAAATAATGAATCCTGTTCAAATTCTTTTCCAGATATATGAGGCATATTTTTATTTAAAATCAATATACAATTAATCACTCCAACTGGGACTCAAAAAGACAGCCAGATCTAGAAAGCTGATGAATGCTGGGTAACATATTGATTAGCCTTGCTTATTGGCTTTAGAATTGACTCTTGAAACTCAAATGGGGTGACGTACTTGAGCTGCTTATTCCACCCCCTGCCCCCCATCACAGTCAAGGGATTATTATCTTGTTACTCCCACAAGCCAAACCAAATGGAAATGAGTCACTGCATGGCTAACTCCTGTCCTTGGAACACCCACATTAGGCTGAAACTCAGGCTTCACTGGTCATTCTTCTGAGTCATAACTAACTCAGGAGCATAAGCTTATGACAAGGACATGCTAAGTTTCTCCCATAGAATCTGGGGTAGATCTTTCACCTGGAAAGAGCAGGTTGGCTCAGTCACTTTCAGTTCAGTTCAGTTCAGTCGCTCAGTCGTGTCTGACTCTTTGTGACCCCATGAATCGCAGCATGCCAGGCCTCCCTGTCCATCACCATCTCCCGGAGTTCACTCAGACTCACACCCATCGAGTCCGTGATGCCATCCAGCCATCTCATCCTCTGTCGTCCCCTTCTCCTCTTGCCCCCAATCCCTCCCAGCATCAGAGTCTTTTCCAATGAATCAACTCTTCTCATGAGGGGGCCAAAGTACTGGAGCTTCGGTTTTAGCATCATTCCTTCCAAAGAAATCCCAGGGCTGATCTCCTTCAGAATGGACTGACTGGATCTCTTTGCAGTCCAAGGGACTCTCAAGAGTCTTCTCCAACACCACAGTTCAAAAGCATCAATTCTTTGGCACTCAGCCTTCTTCACAGTCCAAATCTCATATCCATACATGACCACAGGAAAAACCATAGCCTTGACTAGACTAATCTTAGTCGGCAATGTAATGTCTCTGCTTTTGAATAGGCTATCTAGGTTAGTCATAACTTTTCTTCCAAGGAATAAGCGTCTTTCAATTTCATCACTGCAGTCACCATCTGCAGTGATTTGGGAGCCCAAAAAAATAAAGTCTGACACTGTTTCTACCATTTCCCCATCTATTTCCCATGAAGTGATGGGACCGGATGCCATGATCTTCGTTTTCTGAATGTTGAGCTTTAAGCCAACTTTTTCACTCTCCTCTTTCACTTTCATCAAGAGGCTTTTTAGTTCCTCTTCACTTTCTGCCATAAGGGTGGTGTCATCTGCTTATCTGAGGTTATTGATATTTCTCCTGGCAACCTTGATTCCAGTCCAGCCTTTCTCATGATGTACTCTGCATAGAAGTTAAATAAGCAGGGTGACAATATACAGCCTTGACGTACTCCTTTTCCTATTTGGAACCAGTCTGTTGTTCCATGTCCAGTTCTAACTGTTGCTTCCTGACCTGCATACAGATTTCTCAAGAGGCAGGTCAGGTGTTCTGGTATTCCCATCTCTTGAAGAATTTTCCACAGTTTATTGTGATCCACACAGTCAAAGGCTTTGGCATAGTCATTTAAGCTAGAAATAGATGTTTTTCTGGAACTCTCTTGCTTTTTCCATGATCCTGTGGATGTTGGCAATTTGATCTCTGGTTCCTCTGCCTTTTCTAAAACCAGCTTGAACATCAGGCAGTTCACGGTTCACGTATTGCTGAACCCTGGCTTGGAGAATTTTGAGCATTACTTTGCTAGCATATGAGATGAGTGCAATTGTGCAGTAGTTTGAGCATTCTTTGGCATTGCCTTTCTTCGGGATTGGAATGAAAACTGACCATTTCCAGTCTTGTGGCCACTGCTGAGTTTTCCAAATTTGTTGGCATATTGAGTGCAGCACTTTCACAGCATCATCTTTCAGGATTTGAAACAGCTCAACTGGAATTCCATCACCTTCAGTAGCTTTGTTCGTAGTGATGCTTTCTAAGGCCCACTTGACTTCACATTCCAAGATGTCCAGCTCTAGATTAGTGATCACATCATCATGACTATCTGGGTCGTGATATCCTTTCGTACAGTTCCTCCGTATATTCTTGCCATCTCTTTTTAATATCCTCTGCTTCTGTTAGGTCCATACCATTTCTGCCCTTTATCGAGCCCATCTTTGCATGAAATGTTCCCTTGGTATCTCTAATTTTCTTGAAGAGATCTCTAGTCTTTCCCATTCTGTTGTTTTCCTCTATTTCTTCGCATTGATCGCTGAGGAAGGCTTTATCTCTTCTTGCTATTCTTTGGAACTCTGCTTTCAGATGCTTATATCTTTCCTTTTCACCTTTGCTTTTCACCTCTCTTCTTTTCACAGCTATTTGTAAGGCCTCCCCAGACAGACATTTTGCTTCTTTGCATTTCTTTTCCATGGGGATGGTCTTGATTCCAGTCTCCTGTACAATGTCACAAACCTCATTCCATAGTTCATCAGGCACTCTATCTATCAGATCTAGGCCCTTCAATCTATTTCTCACTTCCACTGTATAATCATAAAGGATTTTATTTAGTTCATACCTGAATGGTCTAGCGGTTTTCCCTATTTTCTTCAATTTGAGTCCGAATTTGGTAATTAGGAGTTCATGATCTGAGCCACAGTCAGCTCCTGGTCTCGTTTTTGTTGACTATATAGAGCTTCTCCATCTTTGGCTGCAAAGAATATAATCAATCTGATTTTGGTGTTGACCATCTGATGATGTCCATGTGTAGAGTCTTCTCTTGTGTTGTTGGAAGAGGGTGTTTGCTATGACCAGTGCATCTTCTTGGCAAACCTCTATTAGTCTTTGCCCTGCTTCATTCTGCATTCCAAGGCCAAATTTGCCTGTTACTCCAGGTGTTTCTTGACTTCCTACTTTTTCATTCCAGTCCCCTGTAACGAAAAGGACATATTTTGGGGGTGTTAGTTCTAAAAGGTCTTGTAGTGCTTCATAAAACCGTTCAACTTCAGCTTCTTCAGCATTACTGGTTGGGGCATAGACTTGGATTACTGTGATATTGAATGGTTTGCTTTGGAGATGAACAGAGATCATTCTGTCGTTTTTGAGATTGCATCCAAGTACTGCATTTCGGACTCTTTTGTTGACCATGATGCTACTCCATTTCTTCTGAGGGATTCCTGCCTGCAGTAGTAGATATAATGGTCATCTGAGTTAAATTCACCCATTCCAGTACATTTTAGTTCGCTAATTCCTAGAATGTCGACGTTCACCCTTGCCATCTCTTGTTTGACCACTTCCAACTTGCCTTGATTCATGGACCTGACATTCCAGGTTCCTATGCAATATTGCTCTTTACAGCATCGGATCTTTCTTCTATCACCAGTCACATCCAAAACTGGGTATTGTTTTTTCTTTGGCTCCATCCCTTCATTCTTTGGGAAATTTGAATTTGTTTTTTCAGAGCTCACACTCAGTGACAAAGATCTCTGGATGTTGTGGTATTCAGCCTGTTATTTTTCAAAGCATTCCAATAGTGTGGATAATAAATGTTCCTCATTTCTCTGGGGGACAGAGACTCACTTTTGGTAAAATGGTGTTAGCAAAATCCCACAGTATTAGAGTTAGGACATGAGTTTCTTCATATGTTAGCATATATACTGAGATTCCTTTGCTTGCAATTCCTAGATTTGGTGAAAAAAAAAATCCTGCAAGTTTTTTGTTTTTATTTATTTTTTGTTTGAGCTGGTCTTCATTGCTTTGTACAGGCTTTCTTTAGCTACAGAGAGCAGGGACTACTCTTGGTTGCAGTGCACTGGTTTCTCATTGCAGTGTTTCTCTTGTTGCAGAGCATGGGCTCTAGGTGCACAGGCTTCAGTATTTGTGGTGCAGGGGGTTATTTGCTCTGAGATATGTGGGATCTTCCCTGACCAGGGATCACACCCATGTACCCTGCATTGGCAGGCAGATTCTTATCCACTGCATTACCAATGAAATCTCTTACAAATTTTTTTACATCCTTGACCACTGACCATATGGACAGAAGGTTGGATATAAGGAGTGTTTTCTTGGTCACAGGGCTTAAGATGTGTATCTGGCAGCCAGAGGGTTAGAGCTACAAGGAACCAGCCTCACAGTCACTGATGGACATTTTGAGTCGAAATTCTCTCTCCCCAATTCAAGCCTCACAATCTCCCCTTTGCCAAGAGTTTGAGTGTGTTCTAACTTCTTTTCCCCCTCCCATGACTGAGCACATCACTAGGATATGGTCCCTGCTTCTTCTGCTTGTCATGCAACTGAGATCTCCCCTAGGGTCTCCCCTGTCCCTGAAGACCTGTGTGAGATTGTTTTGGGCTCTCATTCTACACCTTGAGAAAGTCTACTGCTTACTCCAAGACTTTTCAGAATTCCCAGGAATTTTCCATTTTCACAGGCGTCTCTCATTCCAGCTCCCTGCCCCTACTGAAGTCTTGTTCTCTATTCTACCCTTCCAGAGTTGTTCTTTCTCCAGTCAGATATCAACCCAAAGATGGAGCTCAGCCCTTTTATTAAAAATAGATTTTATGTTTTAGAGCAGTACTAGGCTCACAGCAAGATTGAGAGAGTTCCCACGTAAGCCCTGCCCCACACATGCACAGCCTCCCAAACTTCCTACATTCAGCACTGGAATGGTACATCTTATTATAATCAATGAATCAACACTGACAAATTATTCTCACCCAAAGTCTGTAGTTTACATAGAGTACACTCTTGATATTGTCCATTCTTTACCATCTGAGCTACCAAGGAAGCGCCAAACTGTCTTCGAAAAATGGCTGTACCACTCTGCATTATCACCAGCAGTAAATGAGAGTACTGTTGCTCCATACCCACATCATCACTAGAATTTGGTGTTAGGGTTTTGGATGTTAGACAATCTACTAAGTAGAGTGTAGTATCTCACTGCTTTTGCTGTTTAAATTTGAGATTGATTTTATTGCCTCATACATGATCATTATTAGAAATGTTGGAAGTTGTGTCATCTCATCACACTATGTGTAGTTCTATTCAAATATTTTTCCTTGTTGTTGTTTTAATTTGAAGCAACAGTTAGAACTGGACATGGAACAACAGACTGGTTCCAAATAGGAAAAGGAGTACGTCAAGGCTGTATATTGTCACCCTGCTTGTTTAACCTCTATGCAGAGTACATCATGAGAAAGGCTGGACTGGAAGAAACACAAGCTGGAATCAAGATTGCTGGGAGAAATATCAATTACCTCAGATATGCAGATGACACCACCCTTATGGCAGAAAGTGAAGAGGAACTAAAAAGCCTCTTGATGAAAGTGAAAGGGAAAAGTTGGCTTAAAGCTCAACATTCAGAAAATGAAGATCATGGCATCTGGTCCCATCACAGTGGAAACAGTGGCTGACTTCATTTTTGGGGGCTCCCAAATCACTGCAGATGATGGCTGCAGCCATGAAATTAAAAGATGCTTATTCCTTGGAAGAAAAGTTATGACCAACCTAGATAGCATATTCAAAAGCAGAGACATTACTTTGCTGACTAAGGTCCATCTAGTCAAGGCTATGGTTTTTCCAGTAGTCATGTATGATTGTGAGAGTTGGACTGTGAAGAGGGCTGAGGGCCGAAGAATTGATGCTTTTGAACTGTGGTGTTGGAGAAGACTCTTGAGGGTCCCTTGGACTGCAAAGAGATCCAACCAGTCCATTCTGAAGGAGATCAGCCCTGGGATTTCTTTGGAAGGAATGATGCTAAAGCTGAAACTCCAGTACTTTGGCCACTTCATGCAAAGGGTTGACTCATTGGAAAAGACTCTGATGCTGGGAGGGATTGGGGGCAGGAGGAGAAGGGGACGACAGAGGATGAGATGGCTGATGGCATCACTGACTCGATGGACGTGAATCTGAGTGAACTCTGGGAGTTGGTGATGGACAGGAAGGCCTGGCATGCTGTGATTCATGGAGTCGCAAAGAGTTGGACACGACTGAGCAACTGAAATGAACTGAACTGAACTGAAAGACATAAGATGGAGAAGGCAATGGCACCCTGCTCCAGTACTCTTGCCTGGAAAATCTCATGGACAGAGGAGCCTGGAAGGCTGCAGTCCATGGGGTCGCTGAGAGTCGGACACGACTGAGCGACTTCATTTTCACTTTTCACTTTCATGCATTGGAGAAGGAAGTGGCAACCCACTCCAGTGTTCTTGCCTGGGGAATCCCAGGGACGAGGGAGCTTGGTGGGCTGCCGTCTCTGGGGTCGCACAGAGTCAGACACGACTGAAGTGACTTAGAAGCAGCAGCAGCAATGACATAAGATGTTGAGCATCCTTTCAAATGCTTAATTGCCATCTGTATAATTTTTTTGATGAAGAACTCTTTAGATCTTTTGCTCATTTTTATATCAGGTTTTTCATTTCCTTAATGCTGACTGTCAAAGAGTTCTCTATATATTTGGGATGAGTCCTTGATCCAAAAGTTTTTTGTATAAAATGTAGTTTGGCAGATATTTTTCTTTTGCAAATACTTTCTCTCCTTTTGTGGCCTATCTTCTTATTTTCTTGAGGTTGATAGTTATTTTTATTCTCAATTTTTAAAGATATAATTCTGTTACTTCCTGGTTTCTACTGGTATAGTTGATACAATAGCTGTAATTCTTTTCTTTCAACTTTTTAAAAGGTTTTTCTCTTTGTCTTTGTTGGTTTTTTGCAATATACAATACATTCAGATATTGTTTTATTTTTATTTACCTTTCATGGAACTGCTGTACAATCTAAATATTGAAGTAATGCTTTTCATCAGTTGTAGAAAATTCTTAGCCAATAACTTATCAAATAGTGCCCTTCTCTCATTCTCTTGATTCTCTTCCTTCAGTACTCCAATTGTATGTTGGAACTTCTCATTCTATCCTCCATGCCTCTTACTGCCATTTCATGCCTTCCATCTCTTTATTTGTGTCTGTATTTTATGTACTTTTCTCAGGTCTATCTTTTTGTTTATTGATGCTAACTTTAGCTGCATTTAATCTCCTACTTACCCATTGTTAGCTTTCTATTTCTGAGATGTTCCAAATCTTTTACTTTATTTTTTTCCTGGTACACAACATATTGATTCAATGTTTCTATACATTACAAACCCTTTACTTTAATAATGGGGGACCTGAGGCACAGAGGTGTTAGCCAACAATGTATAATATAGTCCTGTGAGCTGGAGAAAGAGTTGAGACTTGAATCTAGGTTCAAAGTATGTATAAATGAAATTTGGACCAAAAAATTTTTAAACCTTTCTAGAGATACTTTGTGTGGAAGGCTATTGTTTCGTTTCTGATCAGTGTGAAGAAACACAATGTGAAAGTTACTAGTCAATCACTAAAGCTTTTTATTATATTGCCATCAGTCTGCTCTCCTATTATTTGCTGTTTTCTGAGTTTAGAGTTCCACATTTAAGCTACAATCAACCCAGGGAGATAATCACCATTATTATGTGATTTTACAGATGAACACAATGAGGATCAGAGAGGTGAAGTGATATAGCTGTTGCCTCTAACAGCTAGTCAGCATGCCACGAGGATGAACCCAGGCTGTTGGTCCCAGAGCCCAGTGCCTTCCTGTTACTTTCCTCTGCCATCTTCCTTCTCCTGTGGTCTCTGGGCTGAAGGCAGGGTCAGTGCCACAGAAGCTGCAAATAGCTTGACCACATTCACTACCCAGTTCCATCAAGTAACTATATTTGATTCTTTGCAGATTCATACTGGCCAATTCACCTGCTCCCTAAAATGTATTTTAATCAGTGTTCAAGGTGCTTCCTCAGTCATCACTGGACATGTATGTATGCACAGGGCAGAAAATGTGGGTGGTGGGATGTGTATTGTTCCTAGGTGAGGTGGAACAAGACGACAGTCTGCCTTCCTGTTTCACCTCCTCCCATAAACAAATGCCCTTCTTACAGTATTTTGAGTGCCATATTATTCATATCTTTGTGGGTTTTGTTGGTGATTTCTTTCTTTAAAATGGCCCAAACAGCACTTACTAAAGTGCTGGCTAGGGCTCCTATGCGCAAGAAGACTGCGGTGTGTTTTACAGAGAAAAGGATATATTAGATGAGCTTTGTTCAGGCGTGAGTTCTAGTGCTGTTGGTCACGAGTTCAATGTTAATGAACCAACAATGTACATTAAATAAGACGTCTTTAAGCAGAAACCCACATAAAACAAAGTTATGTATTGACCAATTGATAAAATGTGACCTGAGGCTCACAGTAACTGAACTCTGTATTCCCTCAGGGGGCAATGATTCCATATTCGCTAATTCAGTGTTCCTGGCAACTGTATAAAATGTAATAACAGTGATTAAGAAGAATCAGCTGTATTTCATGCTGCCTCATAATCTGCCTTACCTAGGTTTTTAAGTAAAGCAGCAGTAGTACCTTGGGAGAGCCCCACGAATAAAGCCATTTCATCTCTAATCACTGTTTTATTTGATATAGAGCTGATTTACAATGTTGTGTTAATTACTGCTGTACAGCAAAGTGATTCAGATATAAATCCATTCCTTTGGCATCTCCAAGTATTGTGTGGCTTAGCCACTGGGAGCCCTACTCAGCCAACCTGCTGGGACCTACAGGCAGTGCCCTCTGCTCCTGCTTTATCCCCCACAGAGGGGAGCCTGGCTAATCAGGAAAGAAACTCCCTCAAAAGGTAAACAGTGAGCAGAGTGTACATATGGTGGAAGACAAATGGCTCTTGGTACCATGTTGTGGAAATTATCTCACTTGGGAAGATAAAGGCACAGGGCAAGCCCAGGTGGCACTGTTGAGTCCCCGCCTCCTTACATGGTGCATGGTGACGTGTGTGCCAGCCTCTCTAAGAAAGCTCCATACCGACACCCAGCACCCTCAGAACTTGACTGTCCCCCTATCGGGTGGTACTCTGTGTCAGCCCTGCACACCACCATGTCTGTGACCGCCTGCCAGGGCTTGGGGTTTGTGGTTTCACTGCTTGGGATTGCAGGCGTCATCGCCGCCACCTGCATGGACCAGTGGAGCACCCAGGATCTGTACAACAACCCGGTGACAGCTGTATTCAACTACCAAGGGCTGTGGCGCTCCTGTGTCCGAGAGAGCTCTGGCTTCACCGAGTGCCGGGGGTACTTCACCCTGCTGGGGCTGCCAGGTAAGGACTGGTATCTGACAAGATGTGGGGGCAGACAGAGCTGAACAGGATACAGCCACCTCTACCTGAGGCACCGCCAAGGGACCACTGGGGAGGGAGGAGCAACAATCCCCACCACTGAGGTGGGAACAGGAAGTGCAGGAAATTTAGGGACAGGAGCTTCTTGGAGCTGGTAGGGCTCCTGTATCCCTAACTAGGTGGTACCTAACCGGCACATTTTAAAAATAACTCTACTGCACAAAAGTCTCAATCACCCACAGGCTCAGGACTCAGGAGGCCCAGGTCATAGCCACTTCCTTCCTTTAATCCCAGATCCTCCTCCCTGAGTTGGGGATGGTGAATCTCCTGAATGGAGTTCCATCTCCAGCCCTCTGCGCCTGGTCCCAGGTTCCAGGGCATCTATACACAGAGCAGCAAAATAAAGTGGGCAGAGGAAAACAACTGGGTGCTATGTTTCTCTGGGGGACACCAGATGGGTCTGCCCCTTCTCTGCGTCTCCTGACCTGCAAAATGTATTGATCACATGGAACCAGCTTCTGAGTTCTCTCTGCACAGAGGAACCTTATAGAAAGTGCGCTCAGCCATGCAGGGCAAAAGAGTGACAGCTGTGATGTGCAGGCTGGCCTGTTAGTTTCATAAGGATTTGTTTGCTTCACAGATGGGTCATGTTAACAAAGAAAACTTCAAGCCTCAAGAGCAGAGACTGTTAAAAGTGTCTTTCACTCAGGTATCAGAGTAAGACAATAAATACACTTATTTTTATTTCTTAGTTCTTTTTTCCTTTCAAATATATTCATCAAAGTCTGGAGAGAGACAATGATGTAAGGTGGGCACAGTAAGGAGGATCAGGAATTTCTCCTCCAGGAATTTCCCATTAGGTTGCAGAGCCAAGACTTAGGCCCACATAGAAGGTACAAGGTGAAGACTGTCTCACAGATTTGGTCTTTCATACATTCCACATTTGGGGCTGGAGAGCTCAGAACAGCCTCAGGATTCTGTGGGCCTGGCATCCCCAAAATGTGAAAGTGCACACAAGGGTGGTATGATAAGGTGACAAGTAAGGAAAATAGAGGGCTAGTGCTGCAGGAGATGAGAGAAAGATGACTTGTTCAGGAAGAGACCCACTGGAAAGGAAATCTCACAAGTGACCCTTGAAAGGTAGTTACGAGTTAGAGGTGCAGCATCATAGCAGGAAAAACAGCATGGGCAAAGGCATGAAGGTGTTAAAGGTTGTTTCCACCTGAGGCTTACTCGGGAGGAAATGGAGGAATGACCTTGGTAGGAAAAGAGGATTTATATGGAGATGATGGTGGAGAGCACTGAATGCCAGGCTAAGAGAAGAATGGCCTGTATTCAAACGAGAACATAAGCCAGATCCCTGGGGGACCAGTGGCCGATTCAGTGGGATCTCCCTCCTCCAGGGACTGGAGAAAGGTGAGCCACTCCCATGTCTCTATGTCCTGCTGACCCCTCCTGAGCTCCAGGTCTAACCATCTGCCCTTGGAATTCACGCTCAACTCAAATGCAAAATGCCCCTGGTCTCTCAGAGACCTCAGTTCATGGGCCTGGGTCCACACAGAGCTAGAGGCCCTGAAGGAGAGTCAGACTGAGGCAGAGCACCCAAGTGACACCTGAAGGGTCACACAGCTTCATAAATTGCAAACAACAATGGCAGACCAGGCATTACCACTTGAGCCAACAATTGCCTTGAAGTACTTTGTGTAATCTCTATAAGCCACCCCATCCATGAACTTGATGCTATCATTACCACCCTTTTAGAAACAAGGAAGCTGAACTGGGGTAACTTGCCCAAGGTCACATGCAGATAGAGCTAGGGCTCAGGTCCTACCTGCACCCAAGTCCCAGCTCCCAGCCCTCACAGGGAGCCCCACGGCTCTCAGACACAAAGCAGAAATCCCCAGTACAAAAGCAACTTCCTAGCCTCACCTCTTACCTAAGACTGAGGCTGCAGTCTTGGGGGCGTCCTAGAGTAGCAACAGCTGTCAACACCCCCGTCACCCATGTTTATTTTGCAGGTCAAGACATGGAGACTCAGAGAGGCAAAGTGACTTGCCCACATTCACAGAGCTAAACTGGGGCCGGACTGAAACTGTTTTAGGGCCTTCTCTTAGAACCTTTGTGTGTGTTATATGTGAAGATCCTGCCACTAGATAGTTCAGAGAAGTATTTTTCAAAAAGAATTTTGTAGAAATCCATTTTAAAAGAAAAAAGTTCTTGTAGCCCTTCAATATTTATTTCAATTATACTCATTTTATGTCGCTTTAACATGGACATGTATAACAATAGATTTAAATTCCTAATGCACATAAATTTTATACAAGGAACTAAAACCACATTTGCAGTTGTAATTAAATACCACTAAATAAACCCAAATGTCAAAATCCACTTGGTGTTAGGGATATTATTGGTTTTTACTTGGAGTTTAATAGGACAAAGATACAGTTCAATTTTGCATTTCACTTTTCTCAAACCTTTGACTTTAGTATTATTAATGCATAGTCTCTATTCACATGAGTTTGTTTTACAAAGTGGTATTAATAAATTCAGGGTACTCACATCACTCACCCTTAGCCACCACTTCATCGGGGCATTGTCCTCTCTTATCTGCGGTGATGAGGCATCTGTGATGTGATGCTTTTTGCAATGATTTTGTTCATTTGAGGTGAGGTTGGGATGCGGTGCTTCTGAAATGTGGCTCTAAGACTATTGACCTGATTATTACTAGGATCTGGGGAGGAAAAGTTCTCTGCTGTGTATTTGCAAGTATGTGTGCTCAGTCGTGTCCGACTCTGTGACCCCATGGATTGTAGCAATCCAGGCTCCTCAGTCCATGGAATTTCCCAGGAAAGAATACTGGAGTGGGTTGCCATTCCCTTCTCCAGGAGATTTTCCCAACCTGGGGATCGAACACAGGTGTCCTGCTTTGAAGGCAGATTTTTTACCATCTGAGCCACCAGGGAGTGGGTTGCTATTTCATACTCCAGGGGATCTCCCCAACCCAGGGATCAAACCCAAATCTCCTACGTCTCCTGGATTGGCAGGCAGATTCTTTACCACTGTGCCACCCACCACTAATTGTTGCAATCAGGTTTGTGCAAAACAGGACGTGCAGCACTTATTGGTGATGCTCCTGCAGAATTGACCACCAGGGCACAGGTGTCTGAGTCATAGTACCAGTGCCACAGGGGGGATAAATTCCCCTGACTCCATTTCTATTTGAGCTGGAATGAACCCTTTGTTCATGGATCAGTTAAGGCTTTCACTTCACTGACTCCTGGTATAAACATGATCATATATGCCAACGTAAACCTAGACATAAGTGGCCAGCCTGAGGGTCTGGAACATATTTGCTTTAACTTTTTACATTGTCATTGAAATAAAAGCACAGAATTTTTTAATTTCCATGGAGAAGCTACACACTCCCCAGAATGCAAACACAGATACTTAGGCTCAGAGGGAAGAAGTCAAGCACAACAAACCCTCCAGAGAAACGCGAGGTACTGGACTGACAGTCAACCTTCCCAGACAGAGTCATTTCACTAAAACCAAAACTGGTAGCCACCCTATCCTGGACTGATCAAGTTTAGACAAAGTCCCCTCTTGGCAGGGACAGGAAGGAAAAGTATAGCCTTTGGTCTTCCCATATACACAGAAGTAATAAGGAAATAACTGTAACACACACAAAAAAATAAAAGTAAAAAAAATTTAAACTCAATAACACAGAAATCATGGCACTAGAAAGAATATTTATGCATTCAACAAACATTTGTTGAGTATCTACTACGTCCCAAGCTGTCTGCACATGGGGAAAGGCTCACAAATCTAAAAGAGAGACAGAGGACAAACAAACCATTGCAATGCAAAGTCTCTCAACCTAGGCATTATTAATACTTTAAGCCATATAATTCCAATTGTAGGGTGCTGTTCTCCACATTACAGAATATTTAGCAGCATCCCTGGCCTCCACCCACTAGATGGGAGTAGCAGCACCTTTCCCTCCCTAGTTGAAACACAAAAATGTCTTCAGACTTGTCATATATCCCCTGGGGGCGAGTGGCCCCAGTTAAGTACCACTGTTATAAAGCATAGTCAGTGCCTCATATGGTACAGGATGTAGACACGAGGGAAGGGAAGACTTCCCAAAGGAAATGACAGCTGAGCTGAGTTACTTAGTTATGACATGTATGTGAAGTGAGTGAAGTCACTCAGTCGTGTTCGACTCTTTGTGACCCCATGCACTGTAGCTTACCAGGCTCCTCTATCCATGGGATTTTCCAGGCAATAGTACTGGAGTGGGTTGCCATTTCCTTCTCCAGGGGATCTTCCTGACCCAGGGATCAAACCCGGCTCTCCTGCATTGCAGACAGGCCCTTTACCCTCTGAGCCATCAAAGACAAAGAGGTAAAGAGTTTTTCAGAAAGAGAGAAATATTACTGGAAAAGACACAGTGGCATAAGAGAGTGTAATGTATTAAGAGAAGTAAAATAACTTAAATATCTTTGTGAGGCAACACAATGCAGTGTTATGTGTTAAACACTTAGGAATAATACCTTTAAATGTTAGGCAAGAATAAAACTGAAAAAGGAAGTTTACTAAGGAAAATTTAAACATCAATTAAAAAGGAATATAAACTACAGGATCCTAGATAGGGATATTATAAAAATGTGAATTTCTTCCTAATTAATGTATAATAAATAATATATTTAATTAATTGTATTATAATAATAATAAAACATATTGAGACCTTACTCTGCCCTAGGCATTGGTTCAAGAAATTAGCATATGTTAATTTATATTTTAAATCTAATTTGTGTGACTATATAAATTTACATAAATTACCTTATACTTACTTTAATTTTCACAACAACTCTATGAGGTAAGTATTGCTATTATCTCCATTTTATAGATGAGGAAACTGAAGCACAAAAGGGCTATAGAACTTTCCCAGTGACACTGTGATAGTAAGCGGCAGTTGAGAATTCAAACCCAGGCAGATTTTTTGCAGAGCCTAAGCCTGTAAGAATAATATTACAAGAATTCTAATCAAAATGCTAGTGAGAGTTTTCCCTTGGGAGCATGGTAAAGTGGTTATCTATAGGAAGAAGCAGATGAAATTAATTTTTAAATGTTTTTTAAGGATAATATTAATATAAAAGTACAGCATTAACTCTGCCAGATATTCAACCAAATTCTAAAGCTGTGATAATTAAAAGTGTGCTTTGTCCCAAAGATAGACACAGGTCAATGGAGCAAAGTTTAAAATTAGGAAGACATATATGTGAATTCAATATAGGTAGAGGAGGTTTTACAAAGCATTACAAAATGCCAAATTCCAGTAAATATATGAGAAAGAAGTGATAATTCATGAAAAAGAAAAACAAACACTCCACAAATATTTGTTTAAAAATTAGTTTCAAACTCATTAATAATCAAAGTAGTGCAAATTTAAACATGTGATCATGTATAACAACAAATTTGCAAAGCAGGTAAGGGTTTCAGTGAGGCAAGATCTTTCAAATGCTGTTGATGCTTCAAATGCTGTTTACTAGGAATAAAATTCATAGAAAAAAAGTCTGCCTCTACATAAAAAAAAAATTTTTTTAAGATTTTTTTTAAAGCCTCATACCCTTTGACGTCTTAATTCCTCTCTTAGGAATCTGTCCTAAAAGAGTAATCAGAAATACTGGAAAAAGAGTCATGTGAAAAATGCTCATCATTAACATTGTTTTTCATACAAACAAAAAACTGGGGGAGGGGTAAAGTCTAATTATCTTAAGAATAGATGTTGTTTTGGTGAACAGTTGCACTTCTATATGAAAGTGAAAGTGTTAGTCGCCCAGTTGTGTCCGACTCTTTGTGATCCCATGGACTGTAGCCCATCAGGCTACTCTGTCAATGGAATTCTCCAGGCAAGAATACTGGGAGTGAGTAGCCATTCACTTCTCCAGGGGATCTTCCTGACCCAGGGATCAAACTACGATTTCCTGCACTGAAGGCGGATTCTTTACTGTCTGAGCCACCAAGGAGGTCCAGCATTTCTATATAATGAAATACTAACATACTCATAGATTAAATATTTAAGATTAAATATATTAAACAATGTTTACAAAGTACTTTAATTGTATATGTATGCAGTTAAGTGAAAAGAGAAAAACATTAAATTGATGTTTGATCTCTTAATTATGTAAAAAATATATACAGAGAATAGATTAAAAAGAAAGTATGCCAGATATTTTGTCTAAGGTTTAAAATTATGAGTAAGATTTGTTAACATTTTTCTGCTTCTAAATTTTCTATTATGAGCACCAAAATGGAGAGTCAGAAGTTAAGACTATAAAGTGTGTTAATATTTTAAAAGAAAAGAATCAATGGATATATCAATCATTTGTCTTGCTAACAATACTAATTTAACTCCTCCCATATTCCTAGCTATAATATTTTATGTTGATATTTGACTGCCATATTGCCTAATTAGCATAGATATTGTTGTATTAATATTCCTATAACAACATAAAGAAAAGTTAGGGGAAATGTTTTCTCCAATATCAGTAAAATAACATAAACTCCTGAAAATGTACAACCTGAAATGGTAACACCATATTTAAAGTTGAATATAGGGAGGATTCCCCTCAAGAAGTCAGCAAAATTTTTTGCTTCATTGTAAAAGTGATTAAACAAAGTTGAAACAGACCCATTATTGTTAAACACAATGAGATCATGGATTGTTATCATTATTATTATATACTCTTATAATCAGACCATGAACTGTCATTATCATTAGAGATACATTTAATATATTTTAACAAAGCCCATTGCCATAAACAAGGAAGCCAGATGTTCCTCTGTGGACCCCCAGTTACTCTTTAGCAGTGACTGCTAAAGCAGCAGTCCACTCATTCTAGAGCACAGAAAACTCACCAGGAAGTGAAATATCCCATCTTCCACATGTTTTAAAGCATGTTAATACTTGTCAACCCACTCCAGAATTCTTGGCTGGAAAATTCCATGGACAAAGAAGCCATGGAGTCACAAAGAGTTGGACACGACTGAGCTTGCACACACAGAAACGTATACTTATTTCATATTTTTTTAAAGTGTGTACACTTAGAATCCCTCTCTATTCATTTAATATTCTGCCTAAGTAGAGGGCGCTTTACTTTATCCTTTAAAACTAACTTTTCTTTTTTCCAAAAATATAAAGTCACTGTCACCATTTCAAAGAAAGAAAGCTTAATTCATTGTTACCTGAATATCTTTTTATTCTGTCTTGAAATTTTGCATAAAAACATTTTCATAGGAAAATGAGAGGGAAAACTGTCATGAATGAGACTAGGTAACTATAACCTTTTCTTTTTAATTTTGCCATTTTCAATCTACATTTGGGTGGCCAATGATGGGGGTGAGGGTGTAAACAAATGTCATAAAATGAACAACTGGAAACCAAGCTCTTATAAAGCTTTGTGAATAAAAATCCTAACTTTTAATTGAAATAAGAGTGAAATGAGCTCTGTCCACAGAAACAGTGGCAGAATCATTCCTGAATTATTACAACATTTTCCAATCTAATTGGTCGATCCCCGTCAACCAGCAGAGACCAGGGTCACTTCTAGCTGCCCCCTCCCCACCTTTTAGACTTGGCCTTATAGCTCAGTTCAGGAGTTACAGAGCCACCAACAGGACTTCACCTAAGTCGTATAACTCTTGCATACTCTCTTCTTTGGGGTTTTCTGGTTCATTCTTCTTACCGTGCAAACCCTGATCACAGAACCTAAAGCAAGGTGTGCAGTTTAGGGGAGTGTTGCCTCCATTCAAATCAGAGGGGAGACCTTGCATATTTACTTTCTGTGTTTGCTGGGAATAAAGCCATGGGAGTGGTGACTAGGTGCACCCAAGATAACATTGAAACGTTCAGATGCACAGGCTTGTTTCCTGGAGAACATGTATAGGCTAGAGATTGGGGTATAGGTGTGCGTGGGTGTGTATCAGGGCCTTGACATCCAGATTCATGGAACGTCTCGCTAAAATGTGTCTGAATTCAGACGCCAGACACATACTACCCACAGGAAGTAGCAGGTCCATCAATTCTCTAATGTGATTCTAAAATCAAATTATGTAGACAAAACACACTCTCTGATCGCTGGCCAAGTCTCTGTTTTGGTGATTCCTGACATTTTGACCAACTGTAGTAAAGATTGTTCTGCAAAATGTAGAAGAGAACAGTGTATGACACCTGAAAGGGCTCTGAAGTGTTTCGGCTTACCCTGTCCACGTTACAGATGAAAACACTGTGACCCACATAAGTGGAACCATTTGCCCCAGTCGCCCAGCACACAGCATGTTAGGCACAGGGTCAGGAGCAGATGGCCTCTCAGTAACCAGTAACCAGGTCAGGGTCTCTGGTCCAGCCTGCCTGTTTCCTCCTCATGGCCTTTTGTGGAACTTTTGTGTCTGCTTGCCACGTGGTCTTCATATGGTTCCTGCGCGTGAAAGGGTGAGATGTCCGTGAACACAACGCCCTGCTTCTTCCCATCCCAGATCCAATTCCTGCAGACCCAGAGTATAGCTGTAAGATATGGCTGCCTGTTCTCAAGAGTGGGGACAACTCTGCCTGCCCCAGTCACTCCATATGGAAACAGAGAAACAGTCCCAGACTAGAAGTTGAGATGGGACTTCCACCTTTGCCATCTTTTAAATTAAGCAGCTGTGGTGCAAGGCACCGGGGCAAGTACCTTAACCTCTTTGTACCTTGCTTGACTCACCACCCCCGCCCCCCAAAACTATGGGTGGGGAATAATTAATACCTGCTCTACCATTTCTGTAAGATCAAAATGGAAAGATGTCAATGTAATGGTGGTTTACGAGTTGTGAAGAGAAAATGTCTGGGGTGAGACGGAGACTTCTGGAGCCGTGTTTTTTAAGTGAGGTCAGTCAAACTGGTTTCCGGTGATGAACAGGGCCTCACGGAAGGCTTGTGTGTGTGGTCGGGGGTGGAAGGACGCGAGTCTTAGCTGCGCTTCTTCCCTCGGGGCCGACCCCGAGCCGGGCTGGGGCGGGGGTCCACTCAGACTGCCGCGCCCTCAAACCAACCGGGCCTGTGCCGCTCCCCAGACAAGTGCCTCTTGGGGCTGCTTCTCTAACAAATGAAAAAATAATGTCCTTGAACCAAGAGTGAAACTGAACTATCTAAGGAAAACACTGTGAACAAACACAGAGGGCCGAGGAAAACCATCTGATCAGAGCAGCTCCCCGGGAGCACGGCAGGGAAAAAGGCGGCAGCTGGGCGGGAGGACGGCGAGCCGGGCCATGTCCACCACCAGATGCCAAGTGGTGGGCTTCCTGCTGTCCATCCTGGGCCTGGCCGGCTGCATCGTTGCCACCGAGATGGACATGTGGAGCACCCAGGACCTATACGACAGCCCGGTCACCGCCGTGTTCCAGTACGAAGGGCTCTGGCGCAGTTGCGTGCAGCAGAGCTCAGGCTTCACCGAGTGCCGGCCCTACCTCACCATCCTGGGCCTGCCAGGTAGGCGTGGGCACAGGTGAGGCCGGGAGCCGGCTGCGGCTTTCACCGCAGCCAGGAGGGACCTTGGAGTTGGGCGCAGGGCAGGACTGTCACAGCACTGGCTCCCATCAGACGTGTAAGAGGAGAAGTTGGCCCCGTGTCAAAAAGGGCTATGTAGACCTAGGGGAGAACATCCAAGATTTTACACTCAAAGGAATCGCCAGTGAGGAAGCGGGTCATGAGAACAAGGGGGCTATGGCGAAGGCAGGCTCCTGATGCTAGAAGAGACAATATTTCTCAAGGAGAAAAGTAATCGTGTGCAGGTATGTGTGTGTGACTTGCTCTTGCCTGCACATACCTAGGGCTAGGTAGGATGGTGAATATTTTCTTATCATTGAAAAAGTTTATCAGAAGTTAATATAATTTCATTACCAATTTGGTTAATTTTTCCTTTGAGAAGTCAGAGTCTCAGTCAGTGCTAGAAAGTATATATCGCCTTTAAGTTACAAATATCCTTTCTCTGCATTTGTGTTGAGAGATTCTGGTGTGCACTCTTAAAAAACAATGCATGTCAAAATATAATTACAAAACTATAATAATTATAATGGTCTCAGAATATAAATATAATTATAAATGACATCCTTTCACCCCTGGAAATGATATCAGCTAAATCCTCGTTTCAATAGATAACTAGTTCAAATAGGAATCATAGGAACTTTGCATTCTAGATATTATGGGACCTCTACTTGATTTAAAGAAAAAAAGCAAAGAAGGAAATAAAAGGTTAGACTAATCAGTGGCCCCAAGGAGTGGCCCTGATGTGAGTTTGATGAAGAAAGGAAAACAGGGCTAGGTTTTGCCTCTCTGAAACAAATACCTCGTGGACAGGTAGATGGGGATAAATTTGCAGGAAACTGCAAGGCCTGTGAAGCCCTTGAAATTGAATTGTGGAAAGCAACTCAATTATCTCCATTTGCAGAAAGAAATAGAAAGTGGATGTCAGAGTAGAACTGGGGTGTTTATTCCATCTTTAGAAGCCACTTGTATTGTGAAACAGACTGATCACTGACTGAGATCTGATTAAAGCAGTAAGGGAGGCTGGCTGGAGGGAAGGAAGCCCCAGAGAGTTGCTGATGCTACAGGGCAAATGTCAGAAAGGAGGAGATGCAAGACCATGGATTGTTGAGTTGCTGCTGCTGCTGCTGCTAAGTTGCTTCAGTCGTGTCTGACTCTGTGCGACCCCATAGATGGCAGCCCACCAGGCTCCCCTGTCCCTGGGATTCTTAAGGCAAGAACACTAGAGTGGGTTGCCATGTCCTTCTCCAATGCATGACGTGCAAAAATGAAAGTGAAGTCGTTCAGTCGTGTCCAACTCTTAGCGACCCCATGAACTGCAGCTACCAGGCTCCTCTGTCCATGAGATTTTCCAGGCAAGGGTACTGGAGTGGGTTGCCATTGCCTTCTCTAGTTGAGTTTCTAGCTACACCCAATTTTAACTATTAAATAAAAGAGTAAGAATGACCTTGTATTCAAAATTAAGGCATGACATTCCATGACTTCAGCTCAATTAGCTCTTCCCAGGACCCCATCACACATTATCAATCTCTGGCTCATTTTGTATCTTTCCACACATGAGGATCCCAAATAGCCCCACTCTCCAACATGGTCAGATCTCATTGCTCCCACCCTCATTGTTTTTCCTGTTCTACTGAGGGATCCCATCATCCCTAAGTCCTCTCAGAATCTCTCTTCATCACCCATCAACAGTCTACTCTGCAGAACAAGATTCCCTCCCTCCCACCTGTCCAAGACCAGCCTCTCCACCAGGGCTCTGAGGGCCCGGCACCCTCTTGTGTGGCCACCCTGCTGATCAGCCCCTCCCCTTCTTGCCTCTTTCATCTTTCCTCCTCACTTACGCTTATATCATCTTTTCCTGGAAAACCTTCCTGATTCAGAGTGTTGTCAAGTTCTCTCTCTCCCTAGCTCACTGACAATCAAACTAAAAACAAAGTTTTTCTCCCATCCCTCCCTCCCTCCTCACTCTTAACCTCTCGCATTCCAGTTTCTATCCTTTATTCCTTAGAATGTTTGCTCTTTTGACGATGGCAGAAGGTCAGGCAGAATCTTTCAGTCACCAGCTTCCAGTTCTCTGCTCTCCTCTTCCTGGATATTTCAAGGCCCAAACACCTTCCACGGTCCCTCACTCTCAGCTTAACTAGGTTGTGACAGCCTGACACACACCTCCAGCATTACTCATCTTCCTTCCATGACCCATCTCTTACCAGCCTGCTGCCCCCAGCCCATGCTTCTTCCTTCACAGAGGGAACCCCTGCCCTGCCTGCCTGCGTCAGAACTGCATCCCACCAAAAGCCACAATAGCCATTTCCTGGGACTGAGTTTGTGGGAAAAGAGATACTTTAAATCACTAATCATGTGTGGCCATGGAGAAGAGTGTGGATTTAAGAGTAGCCAGTCCTCAATGCAGCAGGAATGACTACAATGCAAATTGGCATCTTGAAATACGATTATTTGTTTGATGACTTAAGATGTGGCTGACTGACTGAGGTAAGGGAAGAGTGGGAGGATTATTAAGAGGAAAAGACTAGAGAAAAAACTCAAAAGCTACAGGCAGGATCATAAGGCAATGAAGAAGCCAGAGGAGGCCAGAGGATGGCTTGTGGATACTTATGGGGCTCCCAAGGGGGTTGAAAGGATTAACATGAACCAGCCAGGACCCAGCTCCTAGAGAGGATGGAGCCACCAGAAACAGTTGCTGAAAACATAATCTTGAGCATAACAAAAGGCCTTGGGAAGAGATACCTGAAGCAGAGGAGCTGGGAGGAATGCCTGGAGGTAAAAATGGAAGGTTGCAGAGAGCTTAATTTTGACCTGAAACTCAGGGAGGAATATTATCCTCCTGCAGACAAGTAAGCCTTTAAGTGCTATAAAGGCATGCTTTAATCATCACAATCACCACTACCAATTATTCAATTCTTCTTTGCTCTTTACTTGCAAAAATCTCACTTTTTCATTTATCTGATAAAACTGTATCACATTTAGTTGGAACTGACAGCCATAGAATAACTTAATTCCATTCATCTAGCTGTACTATACCTACAGAGAAGTGAATGAGGTAAATGGTGGTGGTACAGGACTGTTTACCTGTATATTCCCAGTGCTGTATAGTTTATAGCCCAGGATTCTCTGCACTGGATTCCAAACAACCAATGTAGCGTGCAATTCTCCAAAGACAGTGCCCAGAAATAAAAACAGCTGTGGTTTATTGGACTGCACAGAAACTCCAGTTTAATCTTCACAGTAATACAAGGAAATATGTATTAGCTTTATTTTTACAAAAGTAAAAACTATGGCTCAGAGAGCATGGCAAGGTAACATGCCCAAGTTCCCACGGATAGAGGATGGCAGAAGTAGGCTATGAACACATGCTGAAAGACTTCCAAGTTGTGTCTTTTCCCTGCCCACACTCATTGCAGCTAGAAGGGGCTTCCTTACGGTTGAAAGGATTGGTCTAGGCTTGAGCACATAAGAGTAGAGGGTGCATTGGCACTCTGACCCATTGATAGTAATTTCATTAACAATGCACAATCAAGAATATTAAGTATAAAGATACTTATAAAAATACTAATTCCCATTTCCCCTCCCTGAAGACTGGAGACTGTGGCAGGAAAAAGCAAAGGGCTGTCAATGGACAGGATGGAGAGGAGGCAAAAGCCTGGCAAACTCATTTCTGGCCTCCATGATGGTATCAGAGTCAAGTGATGTTTTCTCTAACATGTTTGCAAATATTTGAACTGAATTTGCTGCTGTAGCAGGATCCTGTGGTTAGGAGCAGATGAATTGGGATCCAGGGCATAGCTTGGCCACCTACCCCTCTTGACCTGGCTTTCTTTAGGTCTGAATGCCTCACAGGAAGTCATTTGTGTAAACGTGCTCTGTGACCCATTATCTGGCTCTTTTTATTTTTTTGGCCTTACCTTGTGGCATCCAGAGATCTTAGCTGCCCAACCAGAGATTGAGCTCTCCCTGCTTTCATTTAAAGTGCTGAGTCTTAACCACTGGATCTTGTGAAAAGTCTCTACAAGATCTGGCTCTTGGCATCACTAAATCATTACTGTCATGTCTACACTGCCCAAAGCTCTCAGTTAGGATATTGATCTTCCAGTTTTTTTTCTTCTCCAACATCAGATGCCTTTTATGAATCTAAATATCTAAAGTAAAGATTTATTTAGGGTCCTTTTTTTCTCCTTTCCACCCCCTCCCCCATCCCCTTGTGCTCTGAGCTCTTCACTTATTCTCAGCACCATCACAGGCATTGAAGGTCTTGATTTTTTTCACACAACTTCCCCTTTACCACCTCAATGTGCAAAAACAACAGCCACCGGAGCACTAGGGAGTTTCCTATCAACCTGTCAATCATATTGACACACACAGCAATGGGGATGTTTAAGGAAACCATATTTAACCCAGAGAACAGTGTCACAAGATCTGAAATCCATAAGGAAAAAATATGAAACTGCTCTTATGTATCCTTTCAAAAGGAGCTATCTTGTTTATTTCCTCTTACTACTAGCTAATGTTTCACATAAAGTCTAGCGCTCCTGATGCTGTGAAACCAGCTTGTCTTTCCTCAATGTCCAGTGGAAGAAATTGACCCTGAAAGGTAGAGCTAGTATAAGTTAGTTGTAAAATTGAAATGAGATCTGGAGGAACCGCTTGGATTTGGGTTAAGCTGCTTTCCCTTCCTTCAAAAAAGAGACATATTTTAGCACAAACATGATTTTTTAAGTATGTGGACAAATATCTGATGTGTACACATTATGGCACATCTGAAGGAGATTCCACAAGGAACTGAGAACACATCTACAAATCTCAAGAGAGTAAAAGGTACCTTGAGTGTAAAAAGGAGGCTGTTGCTCTGACTTCTTTTTTCTCAAAGCTATGTAGATTCAGGAATCAGGACGCCTCCTCAGCTTGTGGTTGTAGAGGTTGTTACTATGGGTTTTTTTTTAATGTTTATTTATTTACTTGGCTGCACTGGGTCTTAGCTGCAGTACTTGGAATCTTCAATCTTCACTGCAGCTTGCAGGATCTTTAGTTGCAGCATGCAAACTCTTAGTTGCAACACATATGCCAGAGAAACGTGTGCTAAGTCACTTCAGTCGTGTCCGACTCTTTGGAACCCTATGGACTGTAACCCCCCAGGTTCCTCTGTCCATAGGATTCTCCAGGCAAGAATATTGGAGTGGGTTGCCATTCCCTTCTCCAGGGGATCTTCTGGACCCAGGATCGAACGCATGTCTCTTGTATCTCCTGCATTGGCAGGCAAGTTCTTTACCACTTGTACCACCTGGGAAGCCCCTGGGATCTTCAATCTTCATTGAAAATTGGTATCTAATTCCAAATGTAGAACATACAATATCTAATTAGAATATATCATATCTAATTCCTGACCAGGGATCGAACCTGGGCCCCTGCATTGGGAGCATGGAGTCTTAGCCCCTGAAGCACCAAAGAAGTCCCAAGGTTGTTAATTTGACAGCAGGGGCATCACACTCTAGCCTGAACTGGTCAGTAGTGGGGCATCATTTCTTTGTGGGAACATACATGGTCAGAGTTATGTAGTTGGAGCCCACCTTAGAGTTGAAAAGGCAATAGGACAGAACCCACCTACGCTGCATCAGCCTGCTCACTGCCCACCAGATCCTAAGCCCACTTTCCCTGATCTCCTCCCTACGTTGGTCCAGGCCTTTCTGTTCCTCCTCTTCTCAAATCTTCTTCCACTCCTGCCCTTCATGCTCTCTCACACGTGGCTTTTTCAAATCCTCAACTGTATTTTATCAAATGAAAGGATTCAGGTTTGTACACGGTTAGTACAAGCCAAAGTCATGTAGAGTTGGAGAGAGATAACTACTTTTTTCAATTGTCTTATTTTCAATTAATTTTTATACAATTGTTAAAGATTACTTCCCATTTACAGTTATTACTGAGTGTTGGCTACATTCCTCGTGTTGTACCCGACATCCTGGTAGCCTATTTACATCTTCCACTCCTCTACCCCTGTATTACCCCTCGTCAGTCCCCACTGGTAACTACTGCTTTGTTCTCTATGGAAAAATAGCTTCTCTTTAGGGAAGGGGAAGAAACTGAATCTTACAGATCCTGACTTAGTTCTATGCTGGGACCAAAGAGCATCTGATCTTCACAACATTTCTTTGCAAGAAATCTCTCTATCCCACTCCAGAGTTGGGGAGACTTGGCTTCTGTGAGGTTAAAAGACTTGCCTAACGACACTCACTTGGTATCATGAAGTCTGTGGGATCTCATGAGATGCATAGGACCTCCATATGGGTTCCCCAGGATCTCTGGAGAATCGAGGCCCTCCCACCTTGTTCTGAAGGCCTTTCCTCTAAGGTCTGACCTCAGATTTCCTTCTTCTGGGATCCCCCTCTTTGGACTCTTCTACCAGACCTACCTGCCTCCAATCTAAGGCCAAGCTATGCATGAAGATATGAGTCATCTCCCATCCCCATCCCAACAAAGACTCCATGTCCAAGCTTTGGCACTTAGTGACTTGCTGTTTCCTCAGCCCCACCCCCACCCTCCAGCCAGCTCAATGATATCAGCTGCTAGAAACTCTTTCCTCTCAACTCCCCATTCTGAGCACCTCCTCCTAAGCCCTCTTGATTATTAAGCCCCCAGATTATTCCTTGCAGCTTTATGTCACTGAACGATTAAATGAAAGTTCCTAGGGATCAGGGCAAAGCATAAATATTTATCTAAAAGTTTCCCTAGGAGATGCTAAGGTACAGCCGGGATTGGGAACCATGTCCAAAAACACCTTGCCTGTCAGTTCATAGCTACTTTGGGAGAATAAGATATATAGCAACAGGGAAGGAACATTCAGTTCCCATTTTTTTGTTTGCTTCTGTCAGCTCTGAATCCTCCCCACCCTTCAGCTCTGATAATATGTCTTTGTTCATTGGAAAGAATGCTATAGTCACGGCTTTAGTCAGGGAATCAGTCTACAGAGCCAGTTGACTCACCTGTTATCAGCTGATAAGCCTATGCCTCTTGCTCATAATATCAAATAAAACACAGAGTAGCTAAAAGAGAAATGTACCTCCTTTGGGAACCATTTCTCTGGTTGTGTATCTAAGAAGAAGGATTAGACTCCTGAATGGTAGAGTCTTCCAGATGGAAAGGAAGTTCCGGTCACCAACGTGTTCCTCCATGGTCATTACTAAACAGAGGGCATCTAGCAGTGAGTAGTAAAGAACATTGTCCCTCACTCTGGCAACTGCCCCCATCACAGCCCCCACCCTCAGAAGAACCCCTCCCCAAGGGGTCTCCAAAGCAAGGAGCTTAATTCATCCATCCAGGTTCAGAGTTTTGGCTCTGACAGTGGTTCCACAAAATATAAGTGGTAGGAGTAAGCTAATCCTATCCATAGAAGGAGATTCTAAATATAAAAGGGAGCTCAAAGTCATGGTGGACCTGATTCAAAGCAGGTACCAGTGTTGATCAGAAATCCAGAAATCAAGAGCAAGCAGAAAAGAAATAAGGTCTTATTTCTGACCTTAACTTGACCCAGCAGAGGCAAGAGGGCATCTGAGAGCCTGAGGCAAAGGCTGGCCAAAACAGGCTGACTGGGGCTCCGGTACCCAAGGGCTCCTGTAACACACAGAGCAGCAGCTGCTGTCCACATTAGGCAAGACCAGAGCTTTTATTAATACCTCCCACCAGCCAGCATCACCATCCCTTCTAGTCTAACAAGGCCGGGGTAGACCACATATCTCAGCCACAGCAACAGTCACAGCGCATATGTGATACATTTTCAAGACTAAATACTAGAACCACTCAATTGAAAGAGATTCAGCGACACCATCCCTGCTCAGGATAAATATTATGTTCATAGAATGAGAAAGGGACATTCCTTATTCTACTTTGTTAATATTGTCTGGTTCGTTGGTTGGTTGGTTAGTTGGTTGATTGAGTTTTGGTTGTTTTAAAACCAGATGCCTTGCCAGGTGCTTCCCAAAATGGAAAAAAGATTTTGTTCTCTGAATGGTTTAAGGTTTAAGGTATCCAAACAAGAGCAGTTATTACAACTTCAAATAGGCTTTTGAGTATATTTGAAGTTCATAAAAGGCCCATGGGGACAAGATAGAAGGAAAGTCAAAGTCTCTTCCTCCTCTCATATGTCTGGTTTTCTGGTAGCAACATCCAAAAACAGAAGAGCCCTAAGGATATTTCCTGAAGTCTGGGGATTCCCCACAAATGTCCTCTCCTGAACTAACCTTCTTGAACCACAGTTTTGAAGCTTAATTGTGTGTGTGTGTGTCTATGTGTCTGTGTCTGTGTGAAAGAGAACTAGAAACACACAATGAGTAAAGTTAGAAAGTGGTTCCATTATGATTTCTTAGCCAAGGTACTTCCAAGGTGAAAAGACATTTAAGGTTCAGTATTTCCAATGGAAATATAATCTTCCCAGCCTGTAAACTGCTTGAAGACAGTGATTATTTCTCATGAAATTGTATTCCTCATACAGCACCTGGGAAAGAGCTTGGCAGAGAATTTGAGCTTAAAAAATTATTGATGAATAAATGAATGCATTCATGGATGGGTGCATGAATCTGTTAACATATGACTATGATAGTATATCAACATGCTGAGTGAATACACAAAGGTGTAAATGAATACATGAGTAGATGACACATGCTTGCATTTGCCAGTGAGGGAATGTATGGGGTGTTTGTTCCCAGTATGTGCGAGGCCAACAAAGCCATTGGGCAAGGCATTGGGAAACAGAGGTAACATGCTAGAGCCCTCTTAAGGAGTAGATCCAAAGGCTATTCTTAAACCCTCATGAGTTCTTTTCAGCTTCCTGAGGTCACCATGACACTAGCATCAGAAAGGTGCAAGCCCAAGGTGCCAATGTTCATCAGTTCTCCCAGGAGTGAATGGTCAGATCCTAGAGGATTGATCCACACTGTAAACCAACACATTTACCCTGGGAATATAGTTGTTAACAGGACCAAGATTGATGATGGATCCCTATAGAAATCTCTTCCCAGCAAGGAAGCAAAGTTAAAATCATGAGTTTTCTTAAGGAGAAGAATCAAGGGAATGGAGGTCAATGGCATAGAACTAGAGAATCTGGTTTCCATCGTCTCCCTACCTGGTGAGAAAGTTCCCAGGGCTCCATTCCTCAGACACAGCAGAAGGCTCTTTAATGAATTCTGCATGATGTACCTCTCCTCTTTTCAGTATCTTTCATTGATTGCCAATTCTCCCATCATGACAAATTGCTTCATGATACACATCTTAGAGTGAATAAGCAAGCAGTTCCATGGATATTGGCCATATTTGAGATGGAAATCTTTGCAAAGAGATTGGAAAGAATTTCTCCCAGGGCTTCCTGGTCTTGAGAGTCACATTTATAAATACTCTCCTGGGGCAGGTAATTCCCTGAGATGACTTTTGGAAAATATTCCTTTATACACTCTTAGCATCCATTTCAGAGGATGACATTTTATGGCCGAGTCTCCAAGTTTGAAGGATACATTCTTCTAGAAGTTTACAGAACCCTGTACCTTGCTGGCAGCCAGAACTCTGCCTGTTTTTCCAGGATAAAGTACCTCAGAGCAACGTACTGTGATGGGAAAATAACTATTTTGAGACAGCTCCAGGTTTGCCCCCCAGCTCTGCTTTTCCTTTGATATGTGTGTCTGGGCAGGTTATTTAACCTCTGAGTTTCGATTTCTTTAAATAATATTACCTACATTGTAGGGTTTTTTAAATATGGACTCAGTTTTTTAATGTCTGAAAAGTCTCTAATAGCGTTCAATTAAAAGTAGCAATTGGCTATGACCACTTGGATAGGACAGAGCTCTCTGCTTTGCTTCATGTGGTTCTTCAGTTCTGTTCTACCAGAATTACCCACCCTAGTGGCCTTTCCCTCTAGAAAACACAAGAACTCATTCGTCTTCCTTTTATAAAGTTCATTATGCTTGTAGTGAACATGTTTGATGACCATCTTTCACCACTTTGGCATAAGCTCCATGAGGGCAGAGACCTGTTAATTATTGTCATCCCTATGTCTAGTCATGGGGGGGCGGGGGGATGTTCATTCAGTAAAAACCTGTTGCTAAGACTCACTGCACTTTAAGGAGGCACTAGAAACCACTTTAGAAGTGTCTGGAGGGGAGGTCACTGCAAGAGAGTCCCCAGAGGACAAAAAACTTCCACTGATTCCTGGAAAGGGAACTGCTGATAAACTGTGGTTGTGCTGAAAGACCTGAGATTGATATAATCATCTTTTTATATAGGCCCCAAATACAGCTCACCATGACCTTAATAGTCCCTTTGGGAAGAGGCAATGATACAGTGCCCTTGGTATATCATCTGGTGACTTTGCTTCATTATAGGCTATAAATTAAATTGAGTTTTCTGGAAGTGGACACAACTCTATGAAGCACTGAGCCCCTGTGAAAAGACTAGAGAAGAAAGATGTTTGAATTGGAAGATAAAGCAACCCAGTTTTACTATAAGCTCTATCAATAATTTTTTTCTATCGATAATATTTAATGTCACCTTAGTCAAGGCATTTCCCCTTCTTGGAACACAGATTATCAGGTTTTAAAATGAGGAGATGAAATATTAGTAATTAATATTCTTAATAGCTAAATTCCCTTGACCTTCCCTGCTCCAATAGTCCATAGTTTTCTCATTCTATAGACATCTGCATGCGTGTTTTTCATCAATCAGGGGAGTTTAAGTGATGGTTTTGCACTTTCCACAATTTTGTATCTCCTAACAATGAAAAGGTTCACAGTTTCTGGACTTTCTGCCTCTCAGAAGTTTGGTATTGGTTGGCTGTAGTTTCTCTGTTGTATTAAATCAGAGCCTGATCAATCTGGCTGAGGTGGTCTTATCTGTCTGCTGTGTTCTGTCCCTTGTCCCACAGCCATGCTGCAGGCCGTGCGAGCCCTGATGATTGTGGGCATCGTCCTGAGCGTCATTGGCCTCCTGGTGGCAGTCTTTGCCCTAAAGTGCATCCGTATTGGCAACATGGATGACTCTGCCAAAGCCAAAATGACACTCACCTCCGGGATCATGTTCATCATCGCAGGTAAACAAGGAGCCTGGGGATCCCTCTCTCAGATGCACATCTGGGAATGTCAAAGCAAAATCATTCTGGCAGAGAAAACACAGCTTCTCCCTGCTGGGCATAGTCTGAACATGGGTAAAAGCTTTACACACTGGGCTTCAAGATCTGAAATTAAGTCTCAATTACACTCTACAGAATTACCGCAAGTGCTAAGATCCCTCTTAGCTGCCAGCCTCGCCTCATTATAGGAGATTCTCAACTCTAAGGTAGTCACGTGACTCTATCCCTAAAGGCATGATTCTGTTGAGACTTTAAAAAATGATTATAAGGGAAGAGCCCTTGACATTGTCAGAGGACCAGATCCCAAATATTAATATTTGTACTATTGACCCCTTGTCCTGAGATGGAAAATCTCTTTCTGCACACACACCCATCCTTCCACAAGTAGAGATAAGAGACAGTCCAACTCATAGTGAGAATTCAGTAATCAGTGCTTGAATTGACCATTCTGGTATAGGAATGGAGTATTCTGTAACCTGCCCATCTAAACTCATGTAAGCATACACTGTCTCACAAACAATGTGATCCCTTTAAAGCTGACTCCAGAGTTTTCTTCTTCTTTGCTTGCAGGTCTCTGTGCGATCGCTGGAGTGTCTGTGTTTGCCAACATGCTGGTTACTAACTTCTGGATGTCCACAGCCAGCATGTACACCAGCATGGGGGGGATGGTGCAGACTGTTCAGACCAGGTAACCTCCCTAATCTAGACTCAGTATTTCTCAGTGAACATTGTTGTAAAAATCCGATTAAGCACATATGCCTAATGTGACTGTCAGCGCCTGAAATAGCAAAAATTTATCAGAGGCAACCATGCCATATCATAAATCAACAATGATCTGTAAATTCATAAACTTCATTTCAGTGAAATATCCTTGGTGATATGACTTGAGGCTGATCTGACATTTCCATTGAAATATAGCGACAGTTCACAGTATTTATCTAACACTCATACACAGGCCCCATTGTGGTGGCAATGAAACAGGCACTGTTAACCCAAGCATGTAAATGAGCATCACCCCACATCTCCAGTCAGTGACAGGAACCCAGCTGGGGACAGGGGAAAGCTAGAATAGAAATGAGTGAGGTGTAATATAGGTGAAAAAGTGATGTTTCTTCCTTGTATGGCTGCTCTTTCGCTCATTCATTAGCTCATTCATTCTACAAATGTATCAAACACCTGCTGTGGGCCAGGAATCATTCTGAGTTCTTGGAATAATAACAAAGTCCTCGTTCTCATGGGGGTCACAGCCTAACAGAGGGAGATGAAACCTCACTGTAATTTGGTGTTGCAAGCAGAGTAGAACTTTTCAGAGATGCAAGAGGAATTCCAACACCTGTATTCATTTAGCCACTTCAAAGGAATGTATTTCATAGCAAGAAGCAGCAGCAAATTCCTGAAGGAGAAAGATCTTTTTCTAGGAGAGTCATGTAAATATTATACCTAAGTGACCCATCATCTCTGGAGTGGATATGCTTGGTACTTCTCCAGCAACACCATCATGGAAGACAGATGAGTGTGAGCATGTGATAAATCCATTACTCTCTGGCTCCCTGGAACTCCATTCACCATGTGTGTTCCTGTGTTGTTTTGAGAATGGGAAAGATATGATCCCCATAAGGTGCCCTCATCCTCCTTTACAGTCCTCCCATGGTCTCTTGACTACAAGGACAACTAAGAAGCATGCTGATCAACTCATCCTGGTTTCCCTGGGTGGTTGTTTTTGTTGTTCAGTCACTAAGTCATATCTGACTCTCTGCGACCCCATGGACTGCAGCTTGCCAGGCTTCCCTGTCCTTCACCATCTCCCAGAGCTTGCTCAAACTCAAGTCCATTAAGTCAGTGATGCCATCCAACAAGCTCATCCTCTGTCACCCACTTCTCCTGCCTTCAATCTTTCCCAGCATCAGGGTCTTTTCCAACCAATCAGCTCTTTGCATCAGGTGGCCAAAGTATTGGAACTTCAGCTTCAGCATCAATCCTTCCAATGAACATTCAGGGTTGATTTCCTTTAGGATTGACTGGTTTGATCTCCTTGCTTCCCAAAGGACCCTCAAGAGTCTTCTCCAGCACCACAATTCAAAAGCATCAATTCTTAGGCACTCAGCCTTCTTTATGGTCCAACTCTCACATGACTACTGGAAAAACCATAGCCTTGACTATATGGACCATGTAGGTCCATATAGTCAAGGCTATATGCAAGAGGTTATAAAAAGCAAGAGGTCTCTGCCTTTTATATGGACCTTTGTCAGCGAGGTCTATATAATCAAGGCTATATGCAAGAGGCTATAAAAAGCAAGAGATCTCTGCTTTTTATACACTGTTTAGGTTTGTCATAGCTTTTCTTCCAAGGAGGAAGCATCTTTTAATTTCATGGCTACAGTCACTGTCCATAGTGATTTTGGAGCCCAAGAAAGTAAAGTCTGTCACTGTTTTCCTGGGACTTACCCAGTTTTAGCCCTGATAGGCCCAGATCCTTGGAAACTTCTCTGTCACGGGCAAATCAGGATGGTTGGTCACCCTACTTAGAAAAGCCTACCTTGTCTGCAGTGTCTGGATGCCTAGTGTCAGTGCCCCTGCCTGGAAAAGTCACCCACTACCGGGGACCCAGGGCTAATGCCCACCATTGCCCTCTTACATTATCTCCTTAGAACCTGCCCATGTCTCTTGGACAGGTAACTTCAGAGATTTTTGTTCTCAGATAATCCTGTTTGGATATAATTGACAAGGGGGAAAATCACCAGTTTTACAGTCAGACCTCCACAGGTTAGAATTTAATGTGGGCTGGAACAGAAGCAGCATGAGGGTATGGTCGGTATCTATCTTGTTCATCCCTCTGTTCCAGTGCCAGGCAGTAGGAGGCACACAGTAGGAGATCAATAAATACTTGTTGACCAAGTAAGTAAAGAAATGAATGAAGAAATGAATGGTCTCTTCACATTAGGTCTTTCAAAAAACAGCATCCATGCTCCTACTGGCATGGATGGTTACCAGGGTTACTTGAGTTAGAGATGATGAAAACTTCTTGGTCCACAGTAAGAACTCAAGACACCAAAATTCCTTCTGAAATAATAACTTGAGACTGATCTCATATCGCTCAAACTTCTCTTACCAAACCTTCAAGACACTTCCCTTTGCCAATAGGAAAGAAGTAGAATTTTCCTGAGGTGTTTGAAATTAGAGACTCACAGTGAATTCTATGCCTGAGTGATGTTAAGGGCATAAGAATCTCACAACTGTTTTGCTGAGTAGCTTCAGTTCCAATTCTGATCTCAGAGCACCTGATTCAGTGTGACCCAAAGGACTGTGTGTTCAGGGGTGGGCTGGAGTAGGTGGAATCCAAAAGTGGGGACAGAGAGGATGAGCATGGCCAGGTTCACAGGGTAGAGCCTGGGCAGTTGAGTCAGCCACATTCATAGCCACTGTCTCCCCACCCAGGTACACCTTTGGTGCAGCTCTGTTCGTCGGGTGGGTTGCTGGAGGCCTCACGCTGATTGGGGGTGTGCTGATGTGCATCGCTTGCCGGGGTCTGGCCCCCGAGGAAACCAAGTGAGTCTCCCCATCCCAATGTAATCAGATATTTGATCCAAGTCCATTTTAACATATCATTTGCAGCCAGAACGATCAGCATATGTATACAGAAGAATGCTATTGACAAAAGGATCATGAACCTTATCTTTTATGGGGAAGCCTAAAGAACAGAACAGGAATATGTCAGCCTGAGCAGATTTAGAAGTGATGCTATTGAAGGAAAAATGAAACAGCCCTCTAGGCTGTCCCCCAACTCCAGTACTCCATAAGTCATGATTCTCAGCTGGGAGCGATTGTACCCACCTCCCCACCTCTCCCCACCCCCTACCCCTGCCCTGGTCCCCAGGAGATATTTGGCAACATCTAAAGACTCTCGATTGTTACAGCTCTGGAGTGGAGGGTTGAGTGATACTGAAATCTGGTAGGTGGAGGCCAGGGATACTGCTAAACATCCTGCCAAGCACAGGACAGGCCCCTACACCAAAGATTTTCAGTTTCAGAACATTAGTAACACTATTGCTGAGGACACCTATTGTACTTCTCTCACTGGGACTGGGATTGGGAGACCTGGCTTCGTCTGGTTCTCCTGCTTACCAGTCCGGGGACCTCTAGCCAGTCACCTGCCTTCTCTCAGCCTTTGTTACCTCATCCACATACTGAGCAGATTAGCAGAGATGGATTGCTCATACGTACTGATCAGCTTACAAATTCTATGATTCTTTGGCATAACCATGTTCCCCTGCACATAGTTTCTGGTTCAGCTTCATCTGAATTAATGAACAGATGGAACTCCCTGGTCACTAACCCCCAACTCTAATACGAAGCAAGAAATTCTGCTCCACTGCAGAGGCTGAAAAGCCAGTGTCTCAAAGCCCAAAACAGCAGCTGTCTCAGTTTACCTAGGACTAAGGGTTTCCTGGGACACTGGACTTTCAGTGCTAGAAGTCAGACATCCTAGAGAAAATGGGTAATTTGTTCTGCTACCAAATACATCTCTAGTTGGTCATAGAGTGTTTCTTTTTCTTTCAGCTACAAAGCCGTCTCTTACCACGCCTCAGGCCACAACGTCGCCTACAGGCCTGGAGGTTTCAAAGCCAGCACTGGCTTTGAGTCCAACACCAGAAACAAGAAGATATATGATGGGGGTGCCCGCACAGAGGATGAGGGACAGTCTCATCCTTCCAAGTATGACTACGTGTAGCCCTCCCCCCAAGTTACCCGGGCAGGGGCAGAAGAAACCCCTCGAGATCTCACCCCAAAACAAGGAATTCTACCTTGATTTCCCATAGCTTTTGACTCACAGCTGGAAGTTAGAAAGCCTTGTTTTTCCCTGTGGTGAGGCCAGATGGTCTTGGCTACTGTTCCATCACAAAACAGCTGAGTTATCATATGGCATGAGAGGCTAGAGCCCACATCTGCCAGTCCTCTTATCTCTTTTTTGACATAACCTTTTTAATCTGATGATAGAATATGGTTTGAATTCCTATCAATCACTTAGATCACTTAGGCAAAATGTCTGTCCTCCTTCTAGCTGACAGCCCATTGATGATCTATTTCCCAGCTCATCCCCCAGAACAATTCTGAAAGGAAAAAATGAGTCAATCAAAAGACATCATTTTCTACTATTTCATTTTTGCCTCCCCTCCCACCCCCAGCCCTCACTTGGCTACTAATAAACACTGATTGAAGAAGAGATAGGGAGAGGGGGAAATATTTATCATATCTGCAGTTCATTTTCTGAGTTTTCTTACACTGTGATCTTTAACATTACTTGGGCCAAAGTGATTTCACTTGGAGGAAACCAACATTTCCACCGCTGCTAACATCTGCTGGACTCCCCGCTGCATGTCCTCTTTCTGTCACAGGCCAGAAAGTCTCTGGAGGAACAAGAAAAGGATTTTTTCTTTTTCCTTTTTATTTTTTTGTAATCTAAATGTATTTGGTATTCTAAATATAGTTAGAATAAATAATGTATTAGTGAAATGATACACTGTCTCTGTGAATTAGCCTCACCCCTGCACATGAATAGAAGAAAACGAAAAAATAATTGCTTTGATGTTGTCTGTATTGTACTTGGTAAAATCACATTGAAGTCTGAATTTCATGAAATGCTCACTGATCCTATTTCTTTCCCTTTGAGGTCTCCTGGACTCTGGTTATGGATGATAGAATCAGTGTAATCCATGTAAAAACCAAATAATGGGACACAGCAGGTCCTAGGAAGTGAGTTGAAACTAGTTCTATTTTGAAATGTGATGAGCCTGAATATAATGCTTCCCAGTGACATGCGGCCACACTCACAAGCCTACAGGCCGCTGAGAGTTGAGGGTAGCACTTACTTGCTGTTCCCTGAATTCACCTCCACTGGTTGGACCATTAGATGTTCAAGAACTCTCTGCAGCGACCCACCTTCCCTGCATTTGTGTCACTGCTGCCAAAAGCCTAACCTCCTTCTTCCAGGCCACCAGCATCCCGTCCCAGCACCAGAGCCAGAACAGGCCCCCCCAGGGAACTGTGGTAAGGGTACTCTCTCAAAACTACCTAGTCAGGCAGCGGCACTGCCACTGAGGGAATCTGACCAGTGGGTTATTATTTGAGGGGGTGGGGGAGGAAGCCCTCAGGCCAATAGTGCATGTGAAAGTGGCTTCCAAGGAAACAAGGAATACTCATAGGCATCTTCAGGACTGAAAGACTATGTTCAGAGGAACTCCAGACCATGGCCCATTAAACAGAGAGGAATCATGTTCACCAAGAACCCAAAGAGTCAACCCAGAGACCCTGCTCACTGAGACATGCATGCACGTGTGCTCAGTTGCTTCAGGCATGTCTGACTCTTTGCAATCCCATGAACTGTAACCTCCCCAGGCTCCTCTGTCCATGGGATTCTCCAGGCAAGAATACTGGAGTGGGTTGCCATTCCCTCTTCCAGGGAACCTTCCCAACCCAGGGATCAAACCCGGGTCTCCTGCATTGCAGGCAGATTCTTTACCACTGAGCCACTAGAGAAGCCCTCTCACTGAGACAGCAGTGTTTAAAGACCAAATCAGTACTCATGAAACTCTAAGATGGGATAAAGAATGGACAAATAAAATCAGGATGGACCTAGAGATGATCATACTAAGTGAAGTAAGTCAGAGAAAGACAAATATCATATGATATCACTTGTATGTGAAATCTTAAAAAATGATACAAATGAACTTATTTATAAAACAAAAACAGACTCAGGCTTAGAGAAAGAATTCATGGTTACCAGAAGGGCAGGGTTGAGGGAGGGATAGACTGGGAGTTTGGGATTGACTTGTACACACTGCTATCTTTAAAACAGATAACCAAAATGACCTACTGTGTAAAAAAAAAAAAAAAAAAAAAAAATTAAATCAGCAAATGCATGCACACCAAAAAAGTAGGGGTTGGGAGAGAAAAAGCTGAGCAATGTAAGAAATGGAGATTGTTCAGAGTCTTCAGGGTTGGCGTTGAAGGCCATGGGCACAATCAATTCTCTCTCCCAAAAAGGGCAGAGTCTTGGTCAGTTCTGAGGCCCTGAGGTGTGGCTCTTTAATTAGCATGTTCTCTATCAACACTGAATTGTTTGAAAGCCTCCATGTAGTTACAGTATGGTTTGTAATTTTTTTTTGTTGCTCTGTCTTATTGTATATTCATTGAGTATTGACCTGCATGTTTTGTTACTTAAATATTAAAGATACTGTTATCTCACTTTTGAACAGCTTCTGCTCTTTTTTCCTAAGCTTCAGAGAGTGGAGTTAAGAGCCTCAGCACCTCAAAGCTGAGCGCATCTCCCTGGGGTGTTCTGTTTGCAGAATCCATGTCTTCTCAGCAGCAGCCAGGCTGCCTGGAGGTCGGCCAGGTCTCCCCAGTCCAGTTAGGAGTTTCTGAAGGTTGGGAAGCCTGAATGAAAAGGGATTCCCAGAGCTGCCAGGCATGCAGCATGGGTCCAAAAACCAAGATTAGCTTGTCTGACCCTGAGTGCACCAGCCTGGATGTCTAATGTCATCAATCAGCCTTGGAGCTAGTAAAACAAGACAGCCAGTGCCTGTGCCCTGATGACATCAAGGGCTGGCTTGACCAGCTCAGTTAGCCGTACTCACTGAGGCTGCAGCAGTCTTTGGGAACAACATGAATCAGAACATCCCAACCCCTAATTCAGGTCGCATCAATTCCCAGCTGTGTCAGCTTGAGCAAAGCGCTTAACCTTTCAGAATCTCAGTTTCCTTATCTATAGAACAGAAATAATAAGGCTAATGGAATAATGTAAGTAAAGGGTCTATTTAAGTGAAAACATCTGACTTGAACAACTTTAAGACAAACAGGGCCTTGTCTTGTGTAGCTAGGATATGAGGCCAGGGTAGGTTTCAGGCACAGCTGGATCAAGGGATAGGATCAAGACTCTACCTTTTTCTGCCCTCATCTCACATCTGCTTTCCCGTCAGTTGGTGTGCTTCTCAGGCAGCCTGCCCCCATAGGATAGCAGTGATGGATCTTATTTCCAGGCATAGGCCGTCTTTCAGCTAGGGAAACTTGCCAAACTTTCCTGATATCTGTAGGAGAAAAAAGTCCTGATAAAACTCACTGGACTATTTGAGTCATGCATCCACCCCTAAACCTCTTCCTATAACCAGAGCAATGGTATTTAGCTTAAATAAGCCTGGGTCCCTCAGTCAAAATATAGAGATTCATCAGATTCATCACTTGCCTCACAACCCGCCTGCAAGGCAGGAGATGCAGGAGACACAGGTTTGACCCCTGGATTGGGAAGATCCCCTGGAGGAGGAAATGGCAGCCCATTCCAGTATGCTTGCCTGGAGCATCCCATGGAGGGATTGTGGGAGCCAGGTGGACTACAGTTCATAGGGTCACAAAGAGTCAGACGTGACTGAAGCGACTGAGCTCACATGCATAAAGACTGTACTCTAGGCACCCAGAGTCCTTAGCAATCAGACACTTTCTGCTTTGCCTCATTTTTTAGCCCCTTTGGTTGAACCTGAGCTCCAAGGAAAGCCTCAGAGGCACAACCTCTGAGTCTCTCTGACCATTTACCAAACAGCACAGTATTTACAGTACAGAGAGGGAAGGTCTGGTGGACCAGTTTTATTCTCATGGGAAACGATAATTATAACCTAAAAGTGACCAAAAAAATATAAAAACCTTCACATTCAATTTTTAAACAAGTAGGATTACCAAACTGGATAGTAGAAAACTAAGATTAGGGACATTTTGAAGACTCTGTGTAAAAACAGAGTGTTAAGTCACAATGTACATGCTTAAAATATGCCTCATCACTGTTACCCATAAAAATCCCTGAGGAATCCTGAGGAGGATGTGAGAGTTGGACTGTGAAGAAAGCTGAGCACCGAAGAATTGATGCTTTTGAACTGTGATGTTGGAGAAGACTCTTGAGCGTCCCTTGGACTGCAAGGAGATCCAACCAGTCCATCCTAAAGGAGATCAGTCCTGGGTGTTCTTTGGAAGGAATGATGCTAAAGCTGAAACTCGAGTACTTTGACCACCTCATGCGAAGAGTTGACTCACTGGAAAAGACTCTGATGCTGGAGGGATTAGGGGCAGGAGGAGAAGGGGACGACAGAGGATGAGATCGCTGGATGGCATCACTGACTCAATGGACGTGAGTTTGAGTGAACTCCGGGAGTTGATGATGGAGAGGGAGGCCTGCTGCTGCTGCTGCTGCTAAGTCGCTTCAGTCATGTCCGACCCTGTGCAACCCCATAGACAGCAGCCCACCAGGCTCCCCCGTCCCTGGGATTCTCCAGGTGAGAACACTGGAGTGGGTTGCCATTTCATTCTCCAATGCATGAAAGTGAAAAGTGAAAGTGAAGTCACTCAGTCGTGTCCGACTCTTAGCGACCTCATGGACTGCAGCCTTCCAGGCTCCTCCGTCCATGGGATTTTCCAGGCAATAGTACTGGAGTGGGTTGCCATTGCCTTCTCCTCAGGGAGGCCTGGTGTGCTGCAATTCATGGGGTCGCAAAGAGTCAGACACGACTAAGCAACTGAACTGAACTGAACTGAACTGAACCGAATATGAAAAAAGACTAAAAATATTTGTTCTTTAATCCAGCAGTTCCTTTTTCATATTCCCTAAGGAAATAATCATAAATATTTATACCCAAAGATATACATCAATTGTTTGGAAGACTGAAACTGGATCAGCTTAAAATCCAACTAGAAGACTTAAATAAATAATAATTTATTCATTAATCATAAATTAATACACAACCATTAAATTAGTAAGATATTTTAAATATTAATTCTTTTAAGTAGTGCATTGAAAATGCTGTGGAAAGAAGTATATTCTAAAATATTTTAAAGTGGTTGCTCTTATAGTGATATAATGATTCTTTTTCTTTATACTTCTCAAGATTTTCCAAATGTTCTTCAATGAGAATATCTTCATTTCATATCCAAAGAAAAAAACAAAACTAAAAATTTATGGAGAAACAAAAACTTGAAAATGAGATCCAGACATGGTACAACAATATAAATATACTTAAATATACACTTCAAAACAGTTAATATGGTAAATTTTATGATACATGCCTATTTAACTACAATTTAAAAATAACATCCAAGCAGGAAGTCCACAAGGCAGGTGCAGCCTGTTACCTGGAGACCTAACCATCTCAGGCAACTTGGTGGGTGGAAGCTAGTAAGTCCTGGCTGAACAGAGCTCAGTGTTTATTCTGAACTAATAAAATGAAATGCTCATGAGCCCAGAAATTAGACCTCTATTGAATTGTTTCTGTTTTTCTTCCCCTCTGGAGATCCTGTGGCTTCATTTCTCCATTTCATCACCTTTACTCATCCTTGAAGATGGGAGACAGAGGTCCACACCCCATAAAGGATGAGGATCAGAAGAGAGTTAAGGGAGCCAGGAACGAGAGACCACGCCTGCATTTAATCTCTTACTTTCTCCCCAAGATCACACATTCCCACTCCACTGGCCTCCCCAGTTCCCAACTCCTTTTTCTGAGAGAAGGACCAACCCAAAAGAGCAAAGACAAACTTGCTATGGGGCAGATGATCTAATGTCAGCCAGTGGTCTAGACCTCCACTCCCCTGTGTAGGGAAATATCCCGAGCAGACCCTCAGCTCCCAAGCCTTCAACACCTCGGACACATCAAACCTGCATCTGAAAAAAAAGGAGATTAGTAAAAGCTGTGTATCTTGTATGTGAAGAGGAAGCCTTTAGGGGCCTCAGTGAGTTTCTCAGGGTTTCTAAAAGATAATCTGAATCTCAGTTGGTGTGTCACCATTAGACTCCACTCAGAGATGTTAGGAATCAGGCAAAATTTAGTAGTTTTTTTTTTTAATTGGGGGAAGTAAAGTCTTAGAAACCTAGGACTTACATAAAAATGAAAACAACAAGGACTTCCCTGGTAGTCAAGTAGATAAGACTCCTGGTTCCCAGTGGAGGGGCCCCAGGTTCTATCCCTGATCAGAGAACTAGATCCCACATGTCACAACCAAGACCCAGGGCAGACAAATAAATAAATATAAATTTTTTTTTAATATATTTTTAAATGAAGAAACCAAAATAAACTCCCCTTTCCTGAACAGACATTAGAAGTTGAGAGAAAAGCTTTTATAGCAGAAATGAATAATGATGAAAGGTCACTTTGAGGCTTAAAAAAATACAGAAAATTACTAATATTAATATTGCTATCATGAAAGCTGAGCACCAAAGAATTGATGTTTTTGAACTGTGGTGTTGGAGAAGACTCTTGAGCGTCCCTTGGACTGCAAGGAGATCCAACCAGTCCATCCTAAAGGAGATCAGTCCTGGGTGTTCTTTGGAAGGAATGATGCTAAAGCTGAAACTCCAATACTTTGGCCACCTCATGAGAAGAGTTGACTCATTGGAAAAGACTCTGATGCTGGGAGGGATTGAGGGCAGGAGGAGAAGGGGACAACAGAGGATGAGATGGCTGGATGGCATCACCGACTCAATGGACGTGAGTCTGAGTGAACTCTGGGAGTTGGTGATGGACAGGGAGGCCTGGCGTACTGTGATTCATGGGGTCGCAAAGAGTCGGACACGATTGAGTGACTGAACTGAACTGATCATCTATTGAGATCTAGTAGATCTCAGATACAGCTTCAGGCCTTTTTTTTGTACACTAGCCCCAATCCTTAAAATAACTCATGGGACAAATATTACTACCCCACTAAGCCATGGCAGAGTAGGGCATGTGCTCATCTTCTCCTGAGAGAACACCAAAACAGCAACTAGTTGCCAAACAATCATCAACAGGAGAATGTTGGACCCACTAAAAAAAGATACCCTGCATCCAAGGGCAAAGGAGAAGCCCCAACAAGACAGTAGGAGGCATGCAGTCATATATAAAATCAAATCTCAGACTCACTATAGATGCTCGGAGGGTGCAAACAAAACTTCATGTACACCAGGACCCAGGGAATGGAGCAGTGACCTCCACAAGAGACTGAGCCAGACCTGCCTTTCAGTGTTTGAGTGGCTCCTGCGGAGGCACAGGTCAGCAGTGACCTGCCATGGGGATGGGGGCTCTGGCTGTAGCAGACCTGGGAGATGTGGCATGTGGCATAGGTCCTTTTGGAGGAGGCTGCCATTGGCTCCAGTGAGCCTCTGAGCAGAAGACCCACAAACTAAGGTACAATTGTATGAAAGAAGTTCTCGCACTGTTGCAAAAGTTCTAGGGCTGACAGCAGATTTCCCAACCTGGGGATCTGGCAAAGGGACTGAGGAAACCCAGGGAATTTGACTTTGAAGGCCAGGGGGATTTAACTGCAGAACTTCACGGGACTGGGGAAACAGACTGTTGGAGGGCACAGACAAAACCTTGGACACACCGGGACCCAGAATAACAGAGCAGTGACCCCATAAGAGATTGAGCCAGACTTGCCTGTGAATGTCCAGGAGTCTCTGGCGGAGGCGTGGGTCAACAGTAGCCTGCCTCAGGGTCAGGGGCATTGACTGCAACAGTTCTGGGAGCTGTGGCATGCTGGCATAAGTCCTTTTGAAGGAGGTCACCATTACCACCATTACCCCACCATAGTTTGGCTTCAGGCCTAACTACAGGGAGGGAACACAGTCCCACCCATCAGCAGAAAACTGGATTAAAGATTTACTGAACATGGCCTTGCTCACCAGAGCAAAACACAGTTTTCCCCACAGCCAGTCCCTCCCATAAGGAAGCTCCCACAAGCCTCTTATCCTCATCCATCAAAGGGCAGACAGTATGAAAACCACAATCACAGGAAACTAACCAACTAACATAGGGCTTCCCTGGTGACTCAGATGGTAAAGAATCCGCCTGCAACGTGGGAGACCTGGGTTTGATCTCTGGGTTGGGAAGATCCCCTGGAGAATGGAACAGCTACTCACTCCAGTATTCTGGTCTGGAGAATTCCATGGACTGTACAGTCCAAGGGGTCACAAAAAGTCAGACATAACTAAGCGACTTTCACTTTCTAACCAAACTAATCACCTGTATCACAGCCTTGTCTAATTCAATGAAACTATGAGCATGCTGTGTAGGGCCATCTGAGACAGATGGGTCATGGTGGAGAGTTCTGACAAAACATGGTCCACTAGGGAAGACAATGGGAAACCACTTCAGCATTCATGCCTTGAGAACCCCATTAACAGTATGAAAAGGCAAAAAGATAAGCACTGAAAGACGAACTCCCCAGGTCAGTAGGTGCCCAATATGCTACTGGAGAAGAGTGGAGAAATAGCTCCAGAAGGAATGAAGAGGCTAAGCCAAAGTGGAAACAAGCCCAGTTGTGGATGTTGAAGGAGGTTTGGAGGTTTGGTGTTTGGTGGTTAAAGCAAAGTCTGATGCTGTAAAGAACAATATTGCATAGGAACCTGGAATGTTAGGTCCACGAACCAAGGTAAATTGGAAGTGGTCAAACAGGATATGGCAAGAGTGAACATCAACATTTTAGGAATCAGTGAACTCAAATGGACTGGAATGGGTGAATTTAATTCAGATAACCATTATATCTACTATTATGGGCAAGAATGCCTTAGAAGAAACAGAGTAGCCCTCATTGTCAAGAAGAGTCCAAAATGCAGTACTTGGGTTCAGTCTCAAAAATGATTTCTCTTCATTTCCAAGGCAAACCATTCAATATCATAGTAATTCAAGTCTGTGCCCCAAACACTAAAGCCAAAGAAGCTGAAGCTGAACAGTTCTATGAAGATGTATAAGATCTTTTAGAACTAATACCAAAAAAAGATGTCCTTTTCATCATAGGGGACTGGAAGGCAAAAGTGGGAAGTCAAGAGAGACCTGGAGTAACAGGCAAGTTTGGTCTTAGAGTACAAAACGAAGCAGGGCAAAGGCTAACAGAGTTGTGCCAAGAGAAGGCATTGGTCACAGCAAACACCCCCTTCCAACAACACAAGATACCTGACAATACATATGGACATCCCCAGATGGTGGTTACCAAAATCAGATTGATTATCTTCTTCATAGCTGAAGATGGAGAAGCTCTATACAGTCAGGAAAAACAAGACTGGGAGCTGGCTGCTGCTCAGATTATGAACTCCTTACTGCAAAATTCAGACTTAAATTGAAGAAAGTAGGGAAAACCACTAGACCATCCAGGTATGACCTATATCAAATCCCTATATGACCTATACCAAATCCACAATTATACAGTGGAAGTGACAAATAGTTTCATGAGATTAGATCTGATAGAAAGACTGCCTGAAGAACTATGGATGGAGGTCCATAACATTGTACAGGAGGCAGTGATCAAAACCATCCCCAAGAAAAAGAAAGGCAAAATGGTTGTCTGAGAAGGCCTTACAAGTTCCTGAGGAAAGAAGAGAAATGAAAGACAAAAAAGAAAAGGAAATATATACCCATCTGAATGCAGAGTTCCAAAGAACAGCAAAGAGAGATGAGAAAGTCTTCCTAAGTGAACACTGCAAAGAAAGAGAGGAAAATAATAGAATCAGAAAGGCTAGAGATCTCTTCAAGAAAATTAGAGGTACCAAGAGAATATTTCATGCAAAGATGGCCACAATAAAGGACAGAAATGGTATGGACCTAACAGAAGCAGAAGATATTAAGAAGAGGTGTCAAGAACACACTGCTGCTGCTGCTAAGTCGCTTCAGTCATGTCCAGCTCTGGCGACCCCATAGACAGAAGCCCACCAGGTTCCCCTATCCCTGGGATTCTCCAGGCAAGAACACTGGAGTGGGTTGCCATTTCCTTCTCCAATGCATGAAAGTGAAAAGTGAAAGGGAAGTCGCTCAGTCATGTCCAACTCCTAGCGACCCCATGGACTGCAGCCTACCAGGCTCCTCCATCCATGGGATTTTCCAGGCAAGAGTACTGGAGTGGGGTGCCATTGCCTTCTCCATCAAGAACACACAGAAGAACTATACAAAAAAAGATCTGTGACCCAGATAACCATGATGGTGTGATCACTCACCTAAAGCCAGATATCTTGGAGTGCAAAGTCAAGAGGGCCATAGGAAGCATTAATATGAACAAAGCTAGTGGAGGTGATGAAACGCCAGCTGAGCTATTTCAAATCCTAAAAGAGGATGCTGTTAAAAGAGGATGCTGCTACACTCAATATGCCAGCAAATTTGGAAAACTCAGCAGTGGCCACAGTACTGGAACGGTCAGTTTTCATTCCAATACCAAAGAAAAGCAATGCCAAGGAATGTTCAAACTACCACACAATTGCATTCATTTCACATGCTATTAAAGTAATGCTCAAAATTCTCCCAGCTAGACTTCAACAGTATATGAACTAATAACTCCAAGATGTTAAAGTTGGATTTAGAAAAGGCAGAGGAACCAGAGATCAAATTGCCAACATCTGTTGGATCATAGAAAAAGCAAGAGAATTCCAGAAAAACATCTACTTCGGTTTCATTGACTATGCTAAAGCCTTTGACTGTACTGATCACAACAAACTGTGGGAAATTCTTCAGGAGATGGGAATACCAGACCATCTTATCTGCCTCCTGAGAAACCTGCATGCAGGTCAAGAAGCAACAGTTAGAACTGGACATGGAACATCAGATTGGTTCCAAATCGGGAAAGGAGTATGTCAAGGCTGTATGTTGTCACCCTGCTTATTTAACTTATATGCAGAGTACATCATAGGAAATGCCAGGCTGGGTGAAACACAAGCTGGAATCAAGACTGCCGGGAGAAATATCAATAACCTCAGATACGCAGATAACACCACGTTTATGGCAGAAAGTGAAAAGGAACTAAAGAGCCTCTTGATGAAGGTAAAAGAGGAGAGTGAAAAGGCTTATTTAAAGCTCAATATTCAAAAAGTGAAGATCATGGCATCCAGTCCCATCACTTCATGGCAAATAAATGGGGAAACAATGGAAACAGTGACAGACTTTATTTTGGGGGGGCTCCAAAATCACTACAGATGGTGAGTGCAGCCAAGAAATTAAAAGATGCTTGTTCCTTGGAAGAAAAGCTACGACCAACCTAAACAGCATATTAAAAAGCAGAGATGTTACTTTGTTGACAAAGATCCATCTAGTCGAAGCTATGGTTTTTCCAGTAGTCATGAATGGAACTGAGAGTTGGATCATAAAGAAGGCTGAGCACTGAAGAATTGATGCTTTGAGCTGTGGTGTTGGAGAAGACTCTTGAGAGTCCCTTGGACTGCAGGGAGATCCAACCAGTCCATCCTAAAAGTAATCAACCCTGAATATTCATTGGAAGGACTGATGCTGAAGCTGAAGCTCCAATACTTTGGCCACCTGATGTGAAGAGCCAACTCATTAGAAAAGACCCTGGTGCTGGGAAAGATTGAAGGCAGGAGGAGAAGGGAACAACAGAGGATGAGATGGTTGGATGGCATCACTGATTCAATGGACATGAGCTTGAGCAAGCTCTGGGAGATGGTGAAGGAGAGGGAAACCTGGTGTGCTGTAGTCCATGGGGTTGCAAAGAGTTGAACATGACTGAGTAACTGAACAACAACATTTCACAAATGAATAAACCTAGGCTCTGAGAGGTTAAGTGTCTTGTCTAAGTGAGGTGATCAACTGTCCTGATTTATTCAGTACCATCCTGGGTTTAACACTGAATGTCCTGCCTTCTAGGAAAACCCTTAGCCTTCAGCAAATTAGGACATCTGGTCACCCTATGCCAAAGCTACATAACTAATAGGAAAACATGAACTTCAATGAAGGTTTGTCTGGCTTCACACCTCACTCTCTTTCCTCTGTGCTAGAGTGAATCCCACTAAGGGAAAATGCATACATATACACACACACAGAAGAAGGAAGGAAGGGAGAGGGGACGGAGAGGAAAAGGGAGGAAGAAAGAGAAAGAGAGGAGGAATAAATCTACTTTAAAGGAAAAAGTATTTGCCTATGAAGCCAAGAAACATAATACTTAAAACAATATACTGTAAAACTTTAACTTTTAATTCTCAAATTTTAAAAAGTATCAAAAAAAAGGTCAAATCTATTGTAAATGGTGGACGAACAGATGGTAGGGATGGAGGAGGACATCAGGCTAGCTGATTCCTCTGAGCTAACACATTCAGCCTCTACAAAACTCTCAATGTGCTGTGGGATGCAGGTACACTTCTAAGGGTTTCCCGGCTAAGGAAGTCTGAGGTGTGACGCCACCCAGAGGGTCAAGGAAGGCTCATGGCCCCCTGTCTGCAGGCGAAATCCCTGATCCCTTAAGCGATGATAGCCAAAAGCCACCCAAAGTCCACTGGGGTCGGGTTTGGGCTGAGGCTCATTTCATCTCAGTGCTAATCTCAGGTTAGAGCTCTCTAGCAACCTGAGATCTCAGTCAGTCTCCACCAATCAAGAGTTTTTCCATTCCTTTCTTGTCTCGAGTGGAGTTGGATATGACCTGCTCACTCTGGTCTCAGTTTTGTAACCAGTCCAGCCTTTCCCTGTTATCAAAGCTGCCGCCCTTAACCTTTGTTGACAATAAAAAGCATATTTATTTTGTTCAACAAGCCAACTTGAATTTCCCCAGAGAATTTTTTGAAAGGTAAAATATCAAACATATTAATCATGTAGGACTTTGGCACCCATACTCATTGCCCAAAGGAGGACAGTTGTCATGGCAATGGTTCTGGTAAGGAGGATGGAGTCTGGCTGAAGGGTGAATAAAATACCATAATGGGGCAGAAGCCACCCAGCCAGCCAATCCCTTATGATCCTGGGAGTGTTTGCCCAAGTCTCAGGAGTTAAGTCATAACTAAGAGAGAGTGAGAGAAAGAAAAGTGTCCAGCAAACATTTTGAGGGGTGGGGGCTGAGGGGTCAGAATGTGGGTAGAGTTATTTTGAAAGTCAATGGAGGGTGCATGTGACTGTGTCTTCTCCTGAGAGCTCCCAGAAACCTCCCACCAGTAACCCTTGTGCAGTAAGGCCAGCCCCATTCACCTGCAAAGAGGCACAGCCAGTGGGGCAGAGAGAAGCCAGGGGAGAGTGCACTGGAGACTTGGTGTCAGAATGACCCTCACGGCCACTTTGGCAACATACTCCAAGTCCCTACCTGGTTCATTCTCTGTGACCCAGTGCTCACTTCCTGGGAAACTGCCCAAAGAGAATCATGCACGTGGAGGCTGTTTCTCAGTCACGTCCGATTCTTTGTGACTCCGTGGACTGCAGTCTGTCGGGTTCCTCTGTCCATGGAATTTTTCAGGCAAAAACACTGAAGTGGGTTATCATTTCCTTCTCCAGGGGATCTTCCCCACCCAGGATTGAACCCAGGTCTCTTGCTTCTCCTACATTGCAGGCAGATTCTTTACCACTAGTGCTACCTGGGAAGACCTAAAAGGGGATCATTCTCACTTAAAAAAACTTGGTCTGCAGCTAAGGAAACCATCAACTGAAGGTACTTGGTAGTACTTCTGGTACTAGTATCAGACAATATATGTATTTCCATGTGCAAGAAATACCACTGAAAGTGGTGGGAGAAAGCTGAACAAAAATAAAACTTTACCTTCTAAACAAACAAAATTCAGTCGATATTGAGAGAATAAGTCCTCCACTTGCAGAATTTACAAAAGTTCTATGCACCAACCCAGGTTCTCATTACTGCCAAGGCTGTTTCTATAAAAGGAACATCTGTGCAATGTGAGGGAAAAGGGCTTTAGATACCAAAATCCACCAGCAAACATCTGTCTAGATGATTGATGCCATTGCTGGCTTTCAATATGATTTTACTTTCTTCTTGGACTTTTCAAGGCATTAAGTAGATGTTCAAGTTACAAAATAATATGTTTTAAGACAAATACTTAAGTTTAAAGCAGGAAAGTTGATAGGTGTTCATTCTTTCCATCTCAAGAAGTTCTGAATAGCAACAATGTAGCAATGCTTTAAATAGTTATTTTCCTTACAAGCATTTTGTTGAACTAGAATAAGTGGCAAATTTAATGGAAAAAATTTCCTGGTTTAGAAGCACTTTTATTTAACATTATTCATGTAATTCTTATTATCCTCTCCCTCTATTCTATTACAGATGCTGCAGATGTGAGCAGGATATTATTAATATTTTGATCTGAACTTGGCATCCAGACTTAAAACTCTCTCCTCATTGCCTTGGTTGCACAGTTCTTCGAATCAACAGTTCTTTAATTAATTACAGTTTCACAGAGTATTTAAATATTTGAGACCATTGTTGCTAAATAGTTGCCTTGTAATCTGCTCAGACCCAAATCAAACAGAAGTTGTACTTATGATTTTTTAATTTGTTCTTGAAGCCAAAATGTCAATATCTTTCACATGAGACCAAGAACACAAGGAACACTCCACATAGGTCCAAATGAATACACTGGACTTCAGAAAGCATCACACATTAAGTGGAATTCAAACTGTCGTGAAAGACAGGAAATGAGCGTTCGTGATGTAAATGAATCACCACTCTTTGGGAAAGTTGTTTGAAGCAGAAACCAAACTTTTCTTTTTAACCTCTTCCTCTCCCACCAAACTAGATGATTGATGGTAGATATAAGATAGGTAGATAGACAGGAACAAAGGCAGGGAAAGGATTTGGGCACAAAGAAGTTCAGGACAGGGTTGTTTTTAATTCTGTAAGACTAGAAAAGTGGGGTGAGGGAACCTTATTCTTAACAGCAAGAAAGAGGTTAAACTATGATGTGGTAGCATTGTGAGGTATGATGCAGACAATAAAATGATGTTTAAGAAATCACCATAACAGATAGAGAAATGCTCATCCTTTCATATTATAAGAAAAGGTAAAGTTCATCATTGTAAATACAATATGATCTGAATCATAGGGAAACCAACAAGAATCTGGAAGGAAATGCATCAGCTATTGACAGTTCTTGTCCTGAAGTGCTGAGACTATGGTAAGTTTATTTTCCTCTACTCTGTTCCTCTAGAATTTCTATAACAGGCAGGTAATTTTTATTTTCTCAGTAATAATCGACTCTAAAAGACAGTATTGTCTCTTACCTTATAGCTACTCCCAACCCTCATTACTCTTATCTGCTTGTACTAAAGAGGCTGGAAAACTCAAATGGTCACTTTTCCAGCCACCTCTGACCTAGCAGAAGGCACGTTACAGTTCCAACAATTGAGATGTGCGTGGAAGTCTGAGACCTGCCTTTCCCCTTTCCTCCTCCTTCTTGTCTAGAATGGAGTGACTGAGGCTGCAGCAAGCACCTGGTAACCAAGCTGAAAAGGCCAAGAGACCCACACAGATGCTGGCTGTAACGCTGTCAGGTGCTGAGAGTTGTTAAGAACATGATGCAAACTGTTGGAGAAAGCTGTGCACCAGCAAGGCCAAGAGCAGAAGTTCTCAACCATTAGATGATATATGTGGGGAGATCTTATAAATACTGATGCCTGGGTCCTGACCCAGGAAATTATGATTTAATCAGCCTGGGCTGTGCTCTAGACATTGTGATTTTCTTTAATTCCCTAGTTCATTCAGCAAGAGTTGAGAACCAAGTTCTGGAGGCATATAGAACAAGGATGTCTGAGCTAACATCCCACTAGCCAGTGGTTCAGACTTTCCATAATATAAAACCAATAAACCCCACTGTCGTTGCATTTTCTGTTGAATGTATTTCTAACTGATGTAATTTTACTGTTTCTTAAGGCTGGCCCAAGAATCTGAAAACATGAGCTAAAAATAAAATTTCACAGCACATAGTAGTCATGTAGCTATTTCTGTTTCTCTGTGTGGACTTTTCTCCCTTTGAAATCAAACCCAGGCAAAGACAGATCTATGAAGTATGTAAAAGTACAATTTCATTGCCAAGACATGACACCTCATTTCCCTATGCCTCCACTGGTACTACCCCCGTGTGGCAAAGGTCAGGAACTATGGCAAAACTCCCTCATCTCATCCTTGTTCAGCCCCTAGTCTCCCTTCCCTTGAGGTCAGCACCTGGCTATACCTCTGAATGGAAAAGCCTTGATACTCAAAGTATGGTCCATGGGCCAGCAATTTTGGTATTGTGACCAAGAAGGACTCTATGAGACTTTCCCAGGTCAGACCCCTCCCACAGAACCTTCAGCTTTATCTCCTCTCAGATGTACCTAGCTAATAGTATGCAAAGCACATTTGCAGCAGGCTCTTCCTCCCTCCCCCTTCTCCCCAGGCTAGGGTTGGACCTGAAGCCCCCTTGGCCTCAGCCCTCTCCCTACTACTGCGCATCCCAGGATGGAATGAGAAAGGAACATATTAAATCCCTTCTTTTAACATTTTTGCTGCAGCAAGTATGCCAATCCCACAGCAAGTCCTTTAGGGAAGTAAAATTTCAGACAACTTTGAAGGGAAAAACATTAATCCCCTCTTTTTGTGTGTATCTAGAAGAAAATAGGACCTTAGAGGAAATGAAGGGATCAGGATGGGAGAGGAGAGGACAAGAGAAGTGGAGTTGGGTAGAGCCTATATACCCATTCAGAAATTCTCACACAACAGAACATCCACCATGCAGGAAACCTTTTTGCCAGAGGATCTGGGAGAAAGATGACAGACGTCTATGCGACTAACACTTAGATCCTGGCACAGGAGGTTAAGGCTTTAGCGACAAGAGAAGACAAAGTCTGTCTCCCAGTTTACAAAAGAAGGGGCTATACATGAAGAGAAAAAAGTCACTCTGAGGCAGGAGAGAGGCTAAGTGCCCCAGTGCGTCCTGGATCAGTGATTCAGCATATCTGGCATAGGACATTTTTAAGTCAGACACAGGCTGGCATTGCTCCCTAGCCCCTTGTCTCAGCCCTTGGGAGCTTATGCCAAGGTCTAGGCAGAGGAGTTTAGAACTGGGTGGGTGGCATTCCTCTTGGATGAGAGCCTCCTCCCAGCTCAGACAGAAGTAGCTAAGCAAACTGATGCCTGTGTCAGCTGGAGTGGCAACACTTGCCTCTCAGTCAAGGTGGCAAGCTGAGCTGACACAGGATGCTCACCCCCAACCACCACCAGTTCAATTACACAGAAATGCTATATAAAATTGACCAAAATTTTTTTCTTCTCTTTAGCCAAACTGGAGCAGGGCACCCACAAGTGATGGAAATGAAAAAAGAAAGAGAGAGAAAGGAAGGAAGGTAGGTGAAAAGAGAGAAAGAAAGAAAACGGCCTGAAATAACTGAAACTATAGGGTCCCAGAGCAGGTGGATGCATCCACATCCCACCATATACAAGCTTCCCTCACAAAAACATCTTTCACTAAAGTTAGGCTTACTATCAAAAGTTATAAGGCATGTAAGGAAATAAATTATGATGAGGAAGTCTCTAGATTTGACAACTAAGAGGAATCAGAAATCAGGGTCTATGACTAATAGAAAAATATAAGAGGCTGTAAAATAAGGACACTTTAAATGTATCCTCCCAAAAAAAAGAACTGGGGTTGGGGGGGGGGGAGCAGGTGGTATTTTAAAATGAACTGAATAAAAATGCTGGAAATTTAAGACTTAGTTGTTGATCTAAGAATCATGGTCAAACTAAATAGTGGACTAGACATAGCACAGTATCTCAGAAGAGTTAGTAAAGGAAATGAATTAAACTATACTTAGGGACACAGTCATGAAAATTCAGAATATCAGGAATAAGAAAACCATCTTAAAATAAGTAAAAAATAATTATAAATCCATGGCAATGAGACTGACATCAACACCAACAAATACCAGAAGACTTTGTAATCATATCTTCAAAGTTCAGAGGAAAAATAATTTTCAAGCTAGAAGTTTACACCCAGCTAGGCTATCATTTCAAAGTAAGGACAAGATGAAGGCTTTCCAGGGACCAGCATAGACGATACTAGCCATTCCAGCTGCCGTCGTGCTCAGGAAGCACAATGTGACTATATGAGCCACCCAGAATTCCCCCAGTGGAAAAGGGTCATGTCTGAGGAATTAGAGATCTTGTTGACCTTACTAGGTGGGTATTTTCCAACCTAACAGTCCCTAAAAATATTCCTAATATTCCCAAGAAAGTACTACTGAGGATTATACTCAGACACTCAAGAACAAGTGGGCCCTTAAAGATCAAGCATCATCTTAGCTTTAGTGCTTTTTATACATCAAAATTGATTCATTTTTAGTTTGAGAAGCACAAAGATAACAACACATTCTAGGTAGGCAGAGGGACCAGCTAAATCTACATTGTTCTCAACCTCGGATGCAAACATACATGAATATCCTGATCAAGTCTTTTTGTATACAAGAGCAGAAAACCCACTGTAAAATTTGGGGCCTCTCTGTCAGCTGCTTACTCCTCAACTAAAAATGGTTGTGTCACCCAGATCCAACTCTGCATGAACTTTTAGTTAAAGTATCTATTACACTCTAAGCAGAACCTATGTTTCTCTTAAATTATTCTCATGAGAATCTGATTGATTTTCTAATCACTAATCAACAGAAAGTTTTGTCACCCTTTGTAAAGGGTTCACCTGTGATCCAATTAGTTCTGTCCCTGCAGTAGACTTGGCTATTCAACATCCAATCGATTGCCATCATTTTTTCTGGCTAAATAAGTGTATCCACCGCTCAAGGGATATATTTTGATTGATGTAAGTCAATCATAGTGGCTCATTCCCTTTCCCAGTGATTGGTTTAGAGAAAAGACCATATGATCCAGTTTCGACAGCTACTGCTGCTGCTAAGTTGCTTCAGTCGTGTCCGACTCTGTGCGACCCCATAGATGGCAGCCCACCAGGCTTCCCCGTCCCTGGGATTCTCCAGGCAAGAACACTAGAGTGGGTTGCCATTTCCTTCTCCAATGCATGAAAGTGAAAAGTGAAACTGAAGTCACTCAGTCGTGTCTGACTCCTAGTGACCCCATGGACTGCAGCCTACCAGGATCCTCCATCCATGCAATTTTCCAGGCAAGAGTACTGGAGTGGGTTGCCATTGCCTTCTCCTCAGTTTCCACTAGTGATTCCTAAAAGAAAGTCTGTGGGAAGATTCTAAAACAGATTTCTTCTCTCATAATGAGAAGACAGCAAAATCTACAGAACCATGCCCCAAGATACACACACACACACACACACACACACACACACACAAACACACACACACACACACACCTTTCCTCCTCTAAGCATAGAAACTGTGAAAGTCACTCAGTCAGTCATGTCCAACTCTTTGTGATTCCATGGACTGTATAGTCCATGGAATTCTCCAGGCCAGAATACTGGAGTGGGTAGCCTTTCCCTTCTCCAGGGAATCTTCCCAACCCAGGAATAAACCGGGGTCTCCTGCATTGCAGGTGGATCCTTTACCAACTGGGCTATCAGGGAAGCCCCTCCTCTAAGCATAATCAAGATTAAAACTGCTGATTGAAAACACTGAAGCTAGGTTGCTACCAGCCTGAAGATGAAGGAAAGCAGAAGAGAAGCCTAGGAAAAGTGGATCCAGAACACTAAATTTTTGCTCATTTGCAGACATTCCATTTCTAAACTCTTTGTGATATATTATAGTTAGCTTTCTTTATTACATAACCAAATTTCAGTACAGATTTACTACTACTCCCTGGTAGCTCTGCTGGTAAAGAATCTGCCTGCAATGCAGGAGAGCCTAGTTTGATTCATGGGTCAGGAAGATCCACTGGAGAACGGATAGGCTACCCACTCCAGTATTCTTGGGCTTCCTTGGTGGCTCAGCTGGTAATGAATCTGCCTGCAATGCAGGAGACCTGGGTTTGATCCGTGGGTTGGGAAGATCCCCTGGAGAAGAGGATGGCTACCCACTCCAGTATCCTGACCTGAAGAATTCCATGGACTGTATAGTCCATGGGATCACAAAGAGTCGGACATGACTGAGCAACTTTCACTTCACTTCACTTCAAAGCCAATGCATTTTAATCCAAAGAAACATGGACACCCAGGCCAGGCTTTCTCAGAGGCCTTGAGTGGGTACAATTCCCACAGAAATATCCACTGTGCCAAGTGGGTTTGGTAGACTTGAGGTACATGAGGAATAAAAAATGTCCTAGGACATCCCAAGAGAAGAAAAGTGACAAAGAACAGATTTGCCTGAAGCATGAGTAGGGATGATTCTGGATGCAGCATGAAGGTGGTCATTTTGATTGTCATCTAGTCTAGTGTGCACACATAGATTTGTGCTTGAGTCTAGTGGAAGTGCATTACAAAAACAAACAAAATATACTAATGACAATAATAGTCCTTCCCTTATCTGTGCTTTCACTTTCTGTGGTTTCAGTTATCCTCCATCAACCACAGTCCAAAAATATTAAAAGGAAAATTCCAGAAGTAAAACAATACATAAACTTTACATTATACACCATTCTGAGCAGCTTGATGAAATCTCATGCCATCCCACCCTGTCCCACTCTGTCCTCTCCAGGAAGTGAATCATCCCTTTGTCCATCATTTTCCTCTCATTAGTCACTTATAGAGGAAAAGAACAGAATGGGAAAGACTAGAGATCTCTTCAGGAAAATTAGAGATATCAAGGGAAAATTTCATGCAAAGATAGGCTCGATAAAGGACAGAAATGGTATGGACCTAACAGAAGCAGAAGATATTAAGAAGAGGTGGCAAGAATACACAGAAGAACTGTACAAAAAAGATCTTCATGAACCAGATAATCACGATGGTGTGATCACTCATCTAGAGCCAGACAACCTGGAAAGTGAAGTCAAGTGGGCCTTAGAAAGCATCACTATGAACAAAGCTAGTGGAGGTGATGGAATTCCAGTTGAGCTGTTTCAAATCCTGGAAGATGATGCTGTGAAAGTGCTGCACTCAATATGCCAGCAAATTTGGAAAACTCAGCAGTGGCCACAGGACTGGAAAAGGTCAGCTTTCATTCCAATCCCAAAGAAAGGCAATGCAAAAGAATGCTCAAACTACCGCACAATTGCACTCATCTCACATGCTAGTAAAGTAATGCTCAAAATTCTCCAAGCCAGGCTTCAGCAATACGTGAACCATGAATTTCCTGATGTTCAAGCTGGTTTTAGAAAAGGCAGAGGAACCAGAGATCAAATTGCCAACATCCGCTGGATCATGGAAAAAGCAAGAGAGTTCCAGAAAAACATCTATTTCTGCTTTATTGACTATGCCAAAGACTTTGACTGTGTGGATCACAATAAACTATGGAAAATTCTGAGAGAGATGGGAATACCAGAACACCTGACCTGCCTCTTGAGAAATGTGTATGCAGGTCAGGGAGCAACAGTTAGAACTGGACATGGAACAACAATAGGAAAAGGAGTACGTCAAGGCTGTATATTGTCACCCTGCTTATTTAACTTCTATGCAGAGTACATCATGAGAAATGCTGGACTGGAAGAAACACAAGCTGGAATCAAGATTGCTGGGAGAAATATCAATAACCTCAGATAAGCAGATGACACCACCCTTATGGCAGAAAGTGAAGAGGAACTCAAAAGCCTCTTGATGAAAGTGAAAGAGGAGAGTGAAAAAGTTGGCTTAAAGCTCAACATTCAGAAAACAAAGATCATGGCATCCGGTCTCATCACTTCATGGGAAATAGATGGGGAAACAGTGGAAACAGTGTCAGACTTTATTTTGGGGGGCTCCAAAATCACTGCAGATGGTGACTGCAGCCATGAAATTAAAAGATGCTTACTCCTTGGAAGAAAAGTTATGACCAACCTAGATAGCATATTCAAAAGCAGAGACATTACTTTGCTGACTAAGGTCCGTCTAGTCAAGGCTATGGTTTTTCCAGTGGTCATGTATGGATGTGAGAGTTGGACTGTGAAGAAAGCTGAGCGCCAAAGAATTGGTACTTTTGAACTGTGGTGTTGGAGAAGACTCTTGAGTCCCTTGGACTGCAAGGAGATCCAACCAGTCCATTCTGAAGGAGGTCAACGCTGGGATTTCTTTGGAAGGAATGATGCTAAAGCTGAAACTCCAGTACTTTGGCCACCTCATGCAAAGAGTTGACTCATTGGAAAAGACTCTGATGCTGGGAGGGATTGGGGGCAGGAGGAGAAGGGGACGACAGAGGATGACATGGCTGGATGGCATCACGGACTCGATGGACGTGAGTCTGAGTGAACTCCGGGAGTTGGTGATGGACAGGGAGGCCTGGCATGCTGCGATTCATGGGGTCGCAAAGAGTTGGACACGACTGAGCAACTGAACTGAACTGAACTGAGCCATCCTGGTTATCAGATCAACTGTCCTGATATAAAAGTGCTTGTATTCAAGTAACCTTTATTCTACTTAATAATGACTCCAATGCACAAGAGTACTGATGAAATTCAGATGTGCCAAAAAGAAGGCATAAAGTGTTTCCTTTAAGTGAAAATGTGAAAGTTCTTGACATAGAAAAGAAAAAATACACTAAGACTAATGATTAGAATGATTTTTTCTATCTGTGAAATTGTGGAGGAGGAAAAAGAAGTTTGCTGGTTGTGCTATCATACCTCAAAATGTAGAATTTATAGCCACAGAGCATGATAAAAGTACTTTTATTAGTATCTTGCTATAATTGCTCTATGTTGTTATTAGGTATCATTTAACAAGTATCTCACTGCATCTAATTCACAAATTAAACTTTATCTTAGGCATGTATGTATAGAAAAAATACAGTATACATAGGGTTAAGAACTATCCGAGGGTTCAGGTATCCACTGGTGGTTTTGGAATGTATCCCCATGGATAACAGGGAACTAATCTTACTGGCATCCTGAGAGGTTCTAGTAGTTTGGTGCTATGACCTAGCCATGTCAGGAGACTAGAGTGAAGCCTCCTTGGAGGGAAGAGAGGTCTTTGAATTGTGAGTATTAAATGGCACAAATGTCTCCCTGTTTGGAGCCAGGGACAACAATGATTGGGTATTAAAGGTCAGGCAGATTCCAACTGACTGTGCTGAGAACCAGGGCTTCCCAGGCGGCGCTAGTGGTAAAGAACCTGCCTGCGAAGGCAGGAGACGTAAAACACGTGAGTTGGATCCATGGGTCAGGAAGACCCCCTGGAGGAGAGCATGGCAACCCACTCCAGTATTCTTGGCTGGAGAATCCCATTGACAGGAGGCTAGCAGGCTATGGTCCATAGGGTCTCTAAGAATCAGACACAACTGAAGCGACTTAGTACAGCACGCCCCTGCTGAGAAGGACTCAGGCATGAGAGAGTCCCATGGTCAGCAAGCAGCATCTGTCAGGAACTGGCTGGGGACAGGCAGCACCCATGCCACCTGCCTGCCCTCCCAAATCCCTTTTAAGACCTCAGCCAACCACCACCTGCAGCACAGGGAGGATGCATTCCCTCCAACACATCATGTATTCAAAAATCTTATGTTTTATTCTTCAAGTGCTTAAACAAGGATACACTTACAAAAGTGCACTGTCTCCAACCAATTCAGGCATTGCTGAACAATTCTTCAAGCACAAGAGCCATTCTCATCACATTTATTGTGCCTCGCCAATCCTCAACTTGACACTCCTCAACTTGCTCTTTCTTGAAAATCAACAGCACTCCACCTAGTGAATTTTACTTCAGAATTTTAGCACTATTGTTATTTTAGGATTTTTCATGTCTTCCTGCTTTCATCCTAAAGATTTTAACCATGAGTAGCTTTGACGTACTTCAAAACTGCTTTTGTTCTTTCAGGGAGCTTTTGGAGAGGGTCCAACTTCACAGCGTCCCTATGAGATAAGGCCATGGATTTACCTTCCTCAAATATTTCTTGAGTACCTACTTTGTACCAGGTGGCATGGCAGATACAGAGATGAATAAAGAAGGAAAAGAAAATATCACTTGTTGAGATTCTGCTGTGATATGTAATGTCCCAATACCATGCCAGGGAATTGGAAGTGCTTCAGCTCATTTCATCCCCATAGCAACATCCCAAAGCTTCATTCTCACAATGAGAGCTGAGGAAATTGAGACTCAGAGAGGTTACATGACTTGTCCAGTCATTCTTCTAGTGATTAGTGGAGTTGGCATTAGAATCATGTCTGTCTGACTTATGGACAAAAATGTTGCCTGTCATATCATTAAAAAAAGGATGTTGGAGCCATCAAGCCATCAACCAACTCGGTCCCTGACTGTGCATCCTAAGGGGATTCAGGATGGAGACAAACAGGACACTGGCTCTAGGTAACTGAGGTGTATGTCAAAGGAATGATTTAAAGGAGCCCAGACTCTTACATCTTCCTGTGCATAGAAAGGCACTAAATTCATTAACCTGAGAAGTCTGGTTTTCTTTAATTAGAAGTAACCTTTTGATGTTCCATCTATCTGGGTATTTTTGTTTGAACTTTTGTATGTTATGGCTCCTGGCTTACCCCTTCAGATCAGTCCCTCAGAGCTGTCTCCAGGGCTTAAGTCCTCAGTAAATGTACTAAATAAAACATAATTCTCGGTTTTTAGGGTGTGGACCTTTTTGCAGTCAACAGACTCAAAGCCCATAGTGTTTCAATGCACCAAGACAATGGACCAAATGAGAAGTGAGGCTCAAAGGAAAGGTCGAGGAGGAGTCCTGGGAAATTTGGAGCCAAACTATTTGCTAGTGAGTTGTACAAAATCAAGCCAGTTACTAACCTTTCTCAGCCTCAGCAGCCCAGTCGACATGGGCTAACATCTACCTTGCAAAGTTGTTTTGAGGATTAAAAATATTATGTGTAAAAACAACTAGCACATGGATCTAGCCTGCAAAGAATAATTATTGTTATTCATAGCTGTGCAAAGAGTCAGACACAAGTGTGCACTAACACTTGCATGCGCTTTGTCTCTCAGTCATGTCCAATTCTTTGTGACCCCATGGACTGTAACCCTCCAGGCTCCTCTGTTCATGGAGATTCTCCAGGCAAGAATACTGGAGTGGTTGCCATGGCGTCTTCCAGGGGATCTTCCCAATCCAGTGATTGAACCCAGCTTTCCCACATTGCAGGCAGATTCTTTACCTTGTGAGCCACCAGGGAAGCCCCAGGGGCAAATCCAAAAGACCACTTGCTGGCACGAGGGAGCTCCCAAAGGGGGACTGGCCACGGGGGCCCACAGGTCAGGGCCTCAGCATGAGCTCTCTTTCCCTCTTCCCTCTCTCAGGCAGCATGTCCCCCCCACATCCCCCAGCCCCTGGCCTCAGACTCAGAGGTGGGGGGACACCGTGTCTTTCAGAGCTATGCAAATTGCCATTTCTTATAAATATAGATATAGAAAACACTTTCATAGCTATGTAAATTACCATTTCTCAAAGAGACAGGAGCCATTTTCCTGCATACCAAGTTCTCAAGTTTATGGTATGAATTCCAGAATCTAAGATAACAGAATTTTGCTATATGGCTTTGAGAAAGCCTGTGTTTGTCTCAAGAATCCCCAGAAAGTCTGTAAGAAGAGGTAAGTTCAGAGACTCATTTCCCACTCTCACATCCTTATTCAGGGTAGATATTGAGCAAGAATGCCAAGAGGACCCACCATTGTTGGAGCCTGCTTGTGAATAGTCTGGCCCCCTGGAATAGCCATGGGCCATGAGAGGAAGGTTATTATTTAAACTTCCTGGAGTGTGTGTGTGCTCAATCATGTCAGAATCTTTGCGACCCTGTGAACCGTAGCCCACCAGGCTTCTCTGTCCATGGGATTCTCCAGGCGAGAATACTGGATCAAGACTGAACCCACATCTCTTGTGTCTCCAGCATTGGCAGGCAGATTCTTTTCCACTCAGCCACCTGGGAAGCCCAAACTGCCTGGAATCCTACCGCAAATCTTTACAGAAAAACAGACTCACATTGGATCAGGCTTTCATGGGTCTCCAGGGAATGCTGATTTTGTTTGTTAATGTCACAACAAATGTGTCCCTGAATGAGAGAATTGACAGGACACCTGTCTCTGCATTGAAACCTGATTAAAAGCAAGTCCAGCCCCTACTATTCTCAGGAGTCTTCACAGTTTCTAAGCTGTTTAGTCCTTTGTGATTTAGTCATTTCTATGGCAGGAAGGTTTCATCCCTGTTTCTTCTAGGGATAATCTATCCACAGCACAGCATGAATACTTAAGGAATGGGCTGCCTCTCAAATAGAGACAATTGCCTAAGTGGAAGGACTTGATAGGAATGAAAATGCATCACCATGACACCAAAACCCATCCCAACAAATAAGGATTTTTACCTACCTCCTGTCCCTGACACTGCGAATTCTCCTCTGGAGGCAGAGTGGCTGGCAGGCAGCACCCCAAACGTTTTCACAAAAGAATTCCTCAAAAAGAGAGTAGTACTGAGGTGGTTGCACAACATTGTGAATATACGAAAAACTACTGAGTTGTAGACTTTAAAGTGGTGACAATTATATTATACAAATTTCAGAAATGGGATACTTCTTGCCATATCGGTAAACAAGAATGGCACGGTCTTCAGATTGCAGCCACCACAGATGGTGAGCTGGTGAGCCCTGAGGGAACTCAGGAAAGAAAGAATACCTGCCATCTAGCACCCATCAGACTACAGCCGCTCCCTAAGGTGAGCCCTGAGGAAACTCAGGATGAGACAGCACAGGATACTGGCCCCAGATAGCTGAGGCACAGATCAAAGGAACAATTTAGCAAGCCCAGACTCTTGAATGTTTCATACATAGAACAGTGCTAAATTCCTTAACTTGGGATATCTGGTTTTCTTTAATTAACCCGTAATTTTTTGATATTCCCAACTACCTTCCTTTTGTTGCAGAAACTCCTAAATATCCTAGCTTCTCCCCTCACCTTCTCAGAGCAGTTTCTCAGTGCTATCTGAAACACTGTCTCCCAGGCTGCAGTCCTCATTTTGCCCCAGATAAAGCCTAACTTACAGTTCTCACATTGTGCAATTTTTTTTCAACAATTATAACTCAAAAAAACAATTTTTTAAACATGTTTTTAAAAATAGAGAAACTCAGCATTGGGAAACTTGTCCTTGGGAGGCCAGGAGAGCCCAGACTCAATTACAGTTCTAGGTCGGAACTCATTGCACATTGCATTCTGTTCCACAATATATCTATACTTGTAATGTTTTAAGGGTTAAAGCTAGTTTAAATGATCAACCTTTATCCCCTCAGATATTTGAATAAAATTGATAGCCCAGGAAGATGTGCCTTGGTTTCCTGGCTGTTTGGAGAACCTTGTGGCAGCACCACTTGCCTGTGGGCTGAAGAAGCATGAGAAGACAGCCAGGCTTACCAGGAGGTGATCCTAGGTGTTCACATCCCAGGATCTCAGGATGCTATACCAGTGCTTACCAAAAAAATGTTGTCTGCTGTTCCAGTAAACAACAAATACTGTCCACCATCAAGCCATCAGCCACTGCAGCCACCTCCAATGGTGCTCTATGAAAGGAATTCTGGACGAATAAAAATGGGATCCTGGTCCTGGATAGTTAGCATGAAAATCTAAGGAATAATTTCGATGAATCCAAATTCTTGTCTTTTCATATATTCAGAAAAGCACTATTATTAACTGGAGAGGTCTTTTGTGGTTAGCAGTAATCTTTCAATATTCAACTATGTTTGATTTTTTTTTGGCAAAAATTTCTATATATCCAGGCTCCTCTCTTACCTCTTTGAAACAATTCATCAGAGCTATCTGAGAGGCTGCCTTCCCAGGCTTTAGTCCTCAGTAAGGTCCCTGAATAAAACATAACCTGCAACTTTTAGGTTTGCATTTTTTTGGTTGACAGTCCTAATGTGTGATTCTGTTCCCAGTGAATGCAAGTTTCTTTCTCTGTCACAAAAGGATTCAGAGACAAGGCAGAGAGATTAAGAAAGTAAAGCAAGAGTTTATTTAAGCAAGGATACACTCACAGGGGGAGAGCAGGCAGACAGATGAGGAGCTAGCCCCCTGGGTTTCTTTGGCAAGCTGGTCATGCAGGGCATGCAAATGAAGGGACGGAATCTTCACTGGGGAAGGAGGAGTTTGGATGTCTTATTCCTTGATTTTCATCCCAGCTCCATTTTTCAAAGGACAGGAGGGATTTCTGTCTTTATTTAGCTTAGATCAGAAGTGTCATTGCATCGGTGCATGATGGGTACTTCTTACCTGTAAGGCTGCTGCTGCTGCTGCTAAGTCGCCACAGTCGTGTCCGACTCTGTGCGACCTCAGAGACGGCAGCCCACCAGGCTCCCCCGTTCCTGGGATTCTCCAGGCAAGAACACTGGAGTGGGTTGCCATTTCCTTCTCCAATGCATGAAAGTGGAAAGTGAAAGTGAAGTCGCTCAGTCGTGTCCGACTCCTAGCGACCCCATGGACTGCAGCCTACCAGGCTCCTCCATCCATGGGATTTTCCAGGCAAGAGTACTGGAGTGGGGTGCCATTGCTTTCTCCGACCTGTAAGGCTAATTTTATTGTAATAAGAGCAAAATAAGCAACAGGTGACATTCAGAAGCTGGGGAATTCCAGGTGAAGCAAGAAAGAAAAGTTCCTCCATCCAGGAATGGAGCCCTGTGAGGCAAAGTTTAGGGCTGACTTCTGCAGATGAAAGGACCATCCTTTCCTCATTGCAGGTTCAACCTGTACATCAAGAACAAAAGAAATGCTTGTTTTCACAACAGTATTCACCCTAATAGATCAAATGATAAAAAGAAGTGATGATTCCAAAGAGAAGACTTAGAGGATCTGGGTCCATCCTCACCCACGAAACTGGAACTCAGCCTGACTTCCTTCCTGTGCCAGTATGCAGAGGCCGAGGGCTGACTCCACAATCACAAGTGTGGAGGTGGTCACTGTCGTGAGGAGACCAGCAGGAGCAGTACAGGGCTTAGCCCTGGGCAGGCAAGGGGCCCTGTGTCTTCAGGTGCCTTTGTTGACAGTTTCTAAGTCCCCTTCAGGGCCTGGAATTTGCTAGGGCCAGCAGCGCCATCTGACCAGGCGCCTCAGGCCCAGGCCCAGGACTCAGAGAACTCCATCCATCTCTCCCCTTCTCAGTGCTGACTCTCCACCCTGGATGTGAGGATGCCCAGAGGGCTCTGGAGTGTGTGTCTGTATGTCCCCACGCCAGCAGTTGGCCCAGCAGCTCACCCTTCCTACTTAATGCAGTATTTCTCTGTGATGACATGCAAGACTGGGCCCTTAAAATGGTGCTAACATACTGATCTGGGGGTGACACACTTTCCACAGAACAAGTTCAGGGCCACCCTCTCCGCCTCCCCCATGTTCTCTGCCCATTTCCATCTCAGACCTACAACATCAGGCAGCAGCAGACGTGACTTATCCTGTGTGTCCCTGCTGCTGGAGCCCAGGGAGGTCTCCCAAGCCCTCACAGGCTCTGCGCCTCCCACCCAGCAGTCCTCTGGGGGTGGTCTCACCCACAGCCTCTAAAACATCTTCAGATCACCACCCTGCAACATCAGCAGGTGCTTTACTGGACATCTCTTGCTCAGTCTTCAGCTGTAGAAGACAGATGGACATGCCTCTCAAAATGTTCGTACCTTTCACTTCTCACTCGCCCCTTAGGTCCCTCACCCATCCTCCCTGCAGACAACATTGCCTATCAACATTGAAAGAGATCACATCCTAGGAAGGAAGTGATTCAAGCCCAAAAATTTCAAGAGAGGATGTGGTCAACCTTTAGGTTAAAAAATTCCAAACGGTAAAGGCAACAAGACCAGAAAGCTATCACTCTCGTTTTCCTATATGCTCTGGGTAAGATTTTTGTGCTCCTCCACCATGAAACATGGCAATATTTGAGAGAGTCATTGAAAGCCAGGATTCATGATAGCCTGAGGCAGATGTTGACTATGAGGGCTACTCCATTTCATCTAAAGGATTCTTGCCCGCCATAGTAGATATAAAGGTCATCTGAATTAAATTTGCCGATTCCAGTCGATTTTAGGTCACTGATTCCTAATATGTTGATTTTCACTCTTGCCATCTCCTGTTTGACCACTTCCAATTTACCTTGAATCATGGACCTAACATTTTAGGTTCCTATGCAATATTGTTCTTTACAGCATTGGACTTTACTTCCATCACCAGTCACATCCACAACTGGGCATTGTTTTCTCTTTGGCTCCGTCTCTTCATCCTTTCTGGAGTTATTTCTCCACTCTTCTCCAGCAGCATATTGGGCACCTACCGACCTAGGGAGTTCATCTTTCAGTGTCCTATCTTTTTGCCTTTTCAGACTGTCTATGGGATTCTCAAGGCAAGAATACTGAAGTGGTTTGCCATTATCACCACTCCCTTCTTCAGTCAGTTCAGTTCAGTCACTCAGTCATGTCCGACTCTTTGAGACCCCATGAAGCACAGCACGCCAGGCCTCCCTGTCCATCACCATCTCCCGGAGTTCACTCAGACTCACGTCCATCGAGTCGGTGATGCCATCCACCCATCTCATCCTCAGTCATCCCCTTCTCCTCCTGACCTCAATCCCTCCCAGCATCAGAGTCTTTTCCAATGAGTCAACTCTTCGCATGAGGTGGCCAAAGTACTGGAGTTTCAGCTTCAGCATCATTCCTTCCAAAGAAATCCCAGGGCTGATCTCCTTCAGAATGGACTGGTTGGATCTTCTTGCAGTCCAAGGGACTCTCAAGAGTCTTCTCCAGAAAGCAGGAATAGAAGGAACATACCTCAACATAATAAAAGCTATATATGACAAACCCACAGCAAACATTATCCTTAATGGTGAAAAATTGAAAGCATTTCCCCTAAAGTCAGGAACAAGACAAGGGTGTCCACTTTCACCGCTACTATTCAACATAGTTCTGGAAGTTTTGGCCACAGCAATCAGAGCAGAAAAAGAAATAAAAGGAATCCAAATTGGAAAAGAAGAAGTAAAACTCTCACTGTTTGCAGATGACATGATCCTCTACATGGAAAACCCTAAAGACTCCACCAGAAAATTACTAGAGCTCATCAATGAATATAGTAAAGTTGCAGGATATAAAATCAACACACAGAAATCCCTTGCATTCCTATACACTAATAATGAGAAAGTAGAAAAAGAAATTAAGGAAACAATTCCATTCACCATTGCAACAAAAAGAATAAAATACTTAGGAATATATCTACCCAAAGAAACTAAAGACCTATATATAGAAAACTATAAAACACTGATGAAAGAAATCAAAGAGGACACTAATAGATGGAGAAATATATCATGTTCATGGATTGGAAGAATCAATATAGTGAAAATGAGTATACTACCCAAAGCAATTTACAAATTCAACGCAATCCCTATCAAGCTACCAGCCATATTTTTCACAGAACTAGAACAAATAATTTCAAGATTTGTATGGAAATACAAAAAACCTCGAATAGCCAAAGCAATCTTGAGAAAGAAGAATGGAACTGGAGGAATCAACTTGCCTGACTTCAGGCTCTACTACAAAGCCACAGTCATCAAAACAGTATGGTACTGGCACAAAGACAGACATATAGATCAATGGAACAAAATAGAAAGCCCAGAGATAAATCCACACACATATGGACACCTGATCTTTGACAAAGGAGGCAAGAATATACAATGGAGTAAAGACAATCTCTTTAACAAGTGGTGCTGGGAAAACTGGTCAACCACTTGTAAAAGAATGAAACTAGATCACTTTCTAACACCGCACACAAAAATAAACTCAAAATGGATTAAAGATCTAAATGTAAGACCAGAAACTATAAAACTCCTAGAGGAGAATATAGGCAAAACACTCTCAGACATAATTCACAGCAGGATCCTCTATGATCCACCTCCCAGAATTCTGGAAATAAAAGCAAAAATAAACAAATGGGATCTAATTAAAATTAAAAGCTTCTGCACAACAAAGGAAAATATACGCAAGGTGAAGAGACAGCCTTCTGAATGGGAGAAAATAATAGCAAATGAAGCAACTGACAAACAACTAATCTCAAAAATATACAAGCAACTTATGCAGCTCAATTCCAGAAAAATAAACGACCCAATCAAAAAATGGGCCAAAGAACTAAATAGACATTTCTCCAAAGAAGACATACGGATGGCTAACAAACACATGAAAAGATGCTCAACATCACTCATTATTAGAGAAATGCAAATCAAAACCACAATGAGGTACCACTTCACACCAGTCAGAATGGCTGCGATCCAAAAATCTGCAAGCAATAAATGCTGGAGAGGGTGTGGAGAAAAGGGAACCCTCCTACACTGTTGGTGGGAATGCAAACTAGTACAGCCACTATGGAGAACAGTGTGGAGATTCCTTAAAAAATTGCAAATAGAACTACCTTATGACCCAGCAATCCCACTGCTGGGTATACACACCGAGGAAACCAGAATTGAAAGAGACACATGTACCCCAATGTTCATCGCAGCACTGTTTATAATAGCCAGGACATGGAAACAACCTAGATGTCCATCAGCAGATGAATGGATAAGAAAGCTTTGGTACATGTACACAATGGAGTATTACTCAGCCGTTAAAAAGAATTCATTTGAATCAGTTCTGATGAGATGGATGAAACTGGAGCCGATTATACAGAGTGAAGTAAGCCAGAAAGAAAAACACCAATACAGTATACTAACACATATATATGGAATTTTAGAAAGATGGCAATGACGACCCTGTATGCAAGACAGGAAAAAAGACACAGCTGTGTATAACGGACTTTTGGACTCAGAGAGAGAGGGAGAGGGCGGGATGATTTGGGAGAATGGCATTCTATCATGTATACTATCATGTAAGAATTGAATCGCTAGTCTATGTCTGATGCAGGATACAGCATGCTTGGGGCTGGTGCATGGGGATCACCCACAGAGATGTTATGGGGAGGGAGGTGGGAGGGGGTTTCATGTTTGGGAACACATGTAAGAATTAAAGATTTTAAAATTTAATTAAAAAAAATAAAAATAAAAAAAAAAAAGAGTCTTCTCCAACACTACAGTTCAAAAGCATCAATTCTTCAGCGCTCAGCTTTCTTCACAGTCCAACTCTCACATCCATACATGACCACAGGAAAAACCATAGCTTTGACTGGATGGACCTTTGTTGGCAAAGTAATGTCTCTGCTTTTGAATATGCTATCTAGGTTGGTCATAAGTTTTCTTCCAAGGAGTAAGCGTCTTTCATGGCTGCAGTCACCATCCGCAGTGATTTTGGAGCCCCCCCAAAATAAAGTCTGACACTGTTTCCCCATCTATTTCCCATGAAGTGATGGAACCAGATGCCATGATCTTCGTTTTCTGAATGTTGAGCTTTAAGCCAACTTTTTCACTCTCCTCTTTCACTTTCATCAAGAGGCTTTTGAGTTCCTCTTCACTTTCTGCCATAACGGTGGTGTCATCTGCATATCTGAGGTTATTGATATTTCTCCCGGCAGTCTTGATTTCAGCTTGTGTTTCTTCCAGTCCAGCCTTTCTCATGATGTACCCTGCACAGAAGTTAAATAAGCAGGGTGACAATATACAGCCTTGACACACTCCTTTTCCTATTTGGAACCAGTCTGTTGTTCCATGTCCAGTTCTAACTGTTGCTTCCTGACCTGCATATAGGTTTCTCAAGAGGCAGGTCAGGTGGTCTGGTATTCCCATCTCTTGAAGAATTTTCCACAGTTTATTGTGATCCACACAGTCAAAGTCTTTGGCATAGTCAATAAAGCAGAAATAGGTGTTTTTCTGGAACTCTCTTGCTTTTTCCATGATCCATCAGATGTTGGCAATTTGATCTCTGGTTCCTCTGCCTTTTCTAAAACCAGCTTGAACATCTGGAAGGTCATGGTTCACGTACTGCTAAAGCCTGGCTTGGAGAATTTTGAGCATTACTTTACTAGTGTGTGAGATGAGTGCAATTGTACGGTAGTTTGAGCATTCTTTTGCATTGCCTTTCTTTGGAATTGGGATGAAAACTGACCTTTTCCAGTCCTGTGGCCACTGCTGAGTTTTCCAAATTTGTTGGCATATTGAGTGCAGCACTTTTACAGCATCATCTTTCAGGATTTGAAATAGCTCAACTGGAATTCCATCACCTCCACTAGCTTTGTTCGTAGTGATACAGTCCATGGTGTCACAAAGAGTCAGACACAACTGAGCAACTGAACTGACCTGAACTGAACTGAACTGAAAATCACTGCAGATGGTGACTGCAGCCATGAAATTAAAGGACACTTGCTCCTTGGAAGAAAAGCTATGACCAACCTAGACAACATATTAAAAAGCAGAGACATTACTTTGCTGACAAAGGTCTGTCTAATCAAAGCTATGGTTTTTCCAGTAGTCATGTATGGATGTGAGAGTTGAACCATGAAGAAAGCTGAGCACTGAAGAATTGATGCTTTTGAACTGTGGTGTTGGAAAAGACTCTTGAAAGTCCCTTGGACTGCAAGGAAATCAAACCAGTCCGTCCTAAAGGAAATCAGTCCTGAATATTCATTGGAAGGACTAATGCTGAAGCTAAAACTCAAGTACTTTGGCCACCTGATAGACCCTGGTGCTGGGAAAGATTGAAGGCAGGAGGAGAAGGGGACGACAGAGAATGAGATGGTTGGATGACATCACCGACTCGACGGACACAAGTTTGAGCAAGCTCTAGGAGTTGGTGATGGACAGGGAAACCTGGCATCCTGCAGTGCATGGGGTCACAAAGAGTCAGACACAACTGAGCCACTGAACTGATGCATATGTAGCATTGTAATCAGTGGTGTCATGTTACAAGCATTTAATTGCAGGTATCAGGGAATTTCAGGGACTAGAAGATGTATGTTGCTTCAATACAAAAAAACCACAGTAATGGGAAGAGTAACAGCATTGCTAACTTTTTCTTATAATGAGGAGTATGAAATTAGCCAAGAATGGTGCATTTGACAATAAAGAACCTGAAGAATGATTCCTGGACCTGAACAGGATGGGAGGATGCCAGGCCACCACAGAGTCTTCACATGCACCAACTGGACAATGAACAAATCGACAAATACCTCTTCACCCATTTTTCTCTGTTCCAACAACAAATCACTGTGACACACAAGCCCCTGACCATGGATTTTAAATTCTTTAAAATTATTTAATTTAAATTTTAAATTATTGCAATTAATTCTTTGTCTTAAATAGTTTCATAGACAGCTTTACAAAAAATATTTGCTCAGAGTCCTGCACATGCTAGAGATTTCCTGGCAGGAATGCATCTTTCTAAGATAGAGGAGGAAAGAGCTGGGCAGAAACATGCTTGGGAAAGTGCATTCAAATGTGAGAACAGGAAAACCTAGTTATGAGTGGAGACTTTTGTCCCCTTTAAGTAATCTTTATTACCCCACTAACAGCTTCCCCAAATATAATAAAAATAAATTTTATAAAAGGAAAATAAACATACTAAGTTTAAAAACTTGAGGCTAATATCAAGAGGAAGTATAGCAAGAATAGTAGTTGCTAAAGCATATGCCCCATGTTTAAACCCTTCCTCTACTATGTATAGCCATGTGACCTTAAACCTACCTGGGCCTCAGTGCTTCATTCTGTAAAATGGGGGAATAATAGTACTTCTCATCAAGGCACTTATGGTACAATAAATTATCCACCACTGCCAGCTGCTATTATTTGTTTGCGGAAGGAACTAGCTAACCACATGCAGAAAAAAAAAATCCTAGATCAGCTTCTATGAAGTCCAATTTATATCTTTATATTTAGAATACTTCAAATTTTAAAGTTCTTAAAGATATAAATCCTCCCATTTAAAATCATACTATATCTTAATAAAGACAGACAAAAACAAATGAATCCAGGGAACTCCCTGGCAGTCCAGTGGTTAAGACTTCACCTTCAAATGCAGGGGGTGCATGTTCGATCCCTGGTCAAGGAGCTAAGATCTCACATGACTCACGGCCAAAAAATCAAAATACAAATAGATACAATATTGTAATAAATTAAATAAAGACTTTCCAAAATGAATCCAAATTTATAAACACCATAATTAAATAGTAGAATTGCAGCAGTAAAGAGATCATAAACTTAAATCAAGAAAAAAGACAGATTGACTACAAAGCAATAGCATTTAGAGTGATAATAGATTTTCTAGAACACAGTAGAATCACATCTTTAAAGTAATGATGGAAAACAATCATCATGGTGCTAAAGAAGATTATTGAGAGTGACTGCAAGGAGATCAAACCAGTCAATCCTAAAGGAAATCAACTCTGAATATTCGAAGGACTGATGTTGAAGCTGAAGCTCCAATACTTTGACCATCTGATGCAAAGAACCGACTCATTAGAAAGACCCTGATGCTGGGGAAGATTGAGGGCAGGAGGAGAAGCAGACAGCAGAGGATGAGACGGGTGGATGGTATCATCGACTCAATGGACATGAGTTTGAGCAAACTCTGGGACATAGTGGAGGACAGGAAAGCCTAGCATGCCACAGTCCATGGGGTGGTAAAGAGTCAGACACGACTGAGCCACTGAACAACAACAAATTCTACACCTAAGTATTCTCTAATTTAAGAATGAGAGGGAAATCTTTTTATTTTCTATTTTCACTGACTCTAATGCCTTGGTCACCTAATCAGATCATCACCCCTAAACCCCTTCTACAGGGAAACTGGCAACCACCTATATGACTAAAGAATATATTGGGAACGCCTGAATCCACATCTAGAATGAGAAACATAGGCACAATCAGGGAGCATTAAACCCAAGTGTATCTGCCACCTCACCTGCAGCAGCTGATGAGTAGGAATCATGTGATCATTCATACACAGCCACGCACCAGACATGCATGCTCCAAACCCTGTGTCCTTGACTAATAGGAATTTCCATGCTTTGCTGCAGTGTCCTCCCTAAATGTTTCGTATCTCTCAGAATTTACATGTGAAATCCAAATGTACCTAAATCTACCCATTTGTGGGTACCAGGTAAGGTCTCATTCCTTCCTGGAGGGCCCGGAGTGCCCCACATCAACACAGAAATTCCGCCTGACCCACCGCTGGCTCTCACCTTCCCAGAACTGAAGCTCCAATAATTTGACCATCTGATTCAAAGAGCCAACTCGTTAGAAAAGACTCTGATCCTGGAAAAGATTGAAGGCAGGAGGAGAAGGGGACAACACAGGATGAGATGGTTGGATGGCATCATTGACTCAATGGACTTGAGTTTGAGCAGACTCCTGACCTGCCTTCTGAGAACTCTATATGCAGGTCAAGAAGCAACAGTTAGAACTGGACATGGAACAACAGACTGGTTCCAAATCAGGAAAGGAGTACGTCAAGGCTGTATATTGCCACCCTGCTTATTTAACTAATATGCAGAGTACACCATGCGAAATGCCAGGCTGGGTGAAGCACAAGCTGGAATCAAGATTGTCAGAGAAATATCAATAACCTCAGATATGCAGATGACACCACCCTTATGGAAAAAGTGAAGAAGAACTTAAGAGCCTCTTGATGAAAGTGAAAGAGGAGAGTGAAAAAGCTGGCTTAAAATTCAACATTCAGAAAACTAAGATCATGGCATCTGGTCCCATCACTTCATGGTAAATAGATGGGGAAATAATGGAAGCAGTGACAGACTTTATTTTGGGGGGCTCCAAAAATCACTGCAGATGCTGACTGCAGTCATGAAGAACATGAAGAATGGTTCCTGGACCTGAATCAGGAATGCTTGCTCCTTGGAAGAAAAACTATGACCAACCTAGACAGCATATTAAAAAACAGAGACATTACTTTGCTGACAAAGGTCCGTCTAGTCAAAGCTATGGTTTTTCCAGTAGTCGTGTATGGATGTCAGAGTTGGACCATAAAGAAGGCTGAGCACTGAGGAATTGATGCTTTTGTACTGTGGTGTTGGAGAAGACTCTTGAGAGTCCTTTGGACTGCAAAGGGATACAACCAGTCCATCCTAAAGGAGATCAGTCTTGAATATTCATTGGAAGGACTGAGGCTGAAGCTGAAGCACCAATAATTTGGCCATGTGATGTGAAGAACTGCCCCATTGGAAAAGACCCTGATGCTGGGAAAGACTGAAGACGGGAAGAGAAGGGAACGACAGAGGATGAGATGGTTGGATGGCATCACTGACTCGATGGACGTGAGTTGAAGTAAGCTCCAGGAGTTGGTGATGGACAGGGAAGCCTGGTGTGCTGCAGTGCAGGGGGTTGCAGTCAGGCAGGACTGAGCGACTAAACTGAACTGAAAGGGAGAGTTTGTTCAACTCTGCTGCCCCCTGCTGGTCTCACTGGACATATTCATCCCTTCCCCTGAAGTTCAGACTGCCATTTATTAGCTTCTTCCAGGCCACCCTTAAACCACTGTCTACTACAGATCTTAGAGACACCACCTGCATCTGGTCTCAACTACTCCCTTCTCTCTTCCCAGAATGGGATGCTCTCCTTTCTGAGACCTAGTTCTCTCTCCGTGATGTGTGGGCCCCTAGTGACACAGTTATGAACCCCAGAGTTCCCACAGGGCTTTTTTTTAAAGTCATTTTGTTTCTGTTATACATTAACCACAAAAGAACTAATTCCAAAGCAAAAAAAAAAAAAAAGAAAGACAATTATGTGAAAAACGGCTCAGAACCATGAAATAGATGTTGATTATAAATATAAGCCTTAGGCATTATGAAATGAGGCAGCTCTAAATTTTCAAAGAACAAAGAGAAAGCAAGAGGATCTTTTAAATATCAAAAGGACTTTCAGGTTATAATTAGTAAATTGACTAGCCTTTTTAAAGGTAACAGTGAATTTCCCAAGCCTCAGGCATTCACGGGATTATAAAATACTGTAAGTCTAGAAGAGCGTCACTGCCAAGCTTCTCACTTCACAGGTGAGAAAACAAATGTTACGTGACTCTCCCAAGGTCACAAAGCAGGTCTGTGGCTTTCAGGATTTGAATCAGGGCTGCCTAGTTCCCTGCTTCAGGCTCTTTCCACTTAGTCTATGGTAGAAGCTATGTTTACACATGAGCGGCCGTCCCCAGAATTACTGTACAGTGGTGATGGTTGTGGAGGTGGCGGTGGTGGTGGTCAGGGGGCAGAGGCAGAGGAGGCGGTGATGATGGCGGAGATGCTGGTGGTGGTAGGAAAGACGGTGGTGATGGTGAGGACGGTGGAGGACGTGTGGTGATGGTGGTATGCGTACGTGCTGGAAAAACTGAAAAGTAGGGGACAATTTATCGGCAGCTCAAAGGCATGTCAGCCAAGACTGAGATTCAGTTATGACTGGGTTTATCTAGCAGATTGATGGAATGAGGCCTGGATGTGGCAGGTATGGACAAATCAATTAGATGTATCTATAAACAAACTGAAAGAAATTGGAAAGCAACTGAGGAAGCAGTGAGGTCATAAGGACTTTTCTGCGCAGGGTTGTCCCCTGGTGTTGGATACTTCCAGGCTGGGGAAACCTCCTGAGAGTGAGCCTCCTTGAGAACACAGGTTGTAAAAACCCATCAGTATCTATTGATTGCCTTTCCCACACAAGGCTCTCTGCTGGGCTTTGGCAACACAAGGGTAAACAGGAAAGCAGAACAAGTCCCTGCTCTACACTTATCTTCAAAGGTTTTTGATTTTTGCTCTTTTATTGATAAGGCAGTTGCCCGGCTAAATAAGACAATCTGCCAAGTCCTGCCCACCTGATCTGAGTGGTGGTGCAGGATGGAGGAGCCCTGGTTATCTCTTGCAGAGGGGTCTACATGCCCTTGAGAAGTCCTCATGAGCCATCCAATCTGTGGCCCACAGTGCCACTGCATGGTAGGCACCCGTGGGCTGATCGTGCTGAAAGTAAAACAAGTAGTAGCAGCTGCTAAGCCTACATACCACTTCTGGTCAGGAACTCAAAGCACTTTCTCTATATGACTATTGTGCTGAACTATGGCAAAGAAAAGACACTTGAATCTTGGGGCTCGGTCCCAAGTTCTCATGGATCTCCTCTATAAGATCTCTGATTATGATCAAAATCATGGAATTAGGACTTCCCTGGTTTTCCACTGGTTAAGACTCTGCACATCCACTGCATGGGTTCAATCCCTGGTTGGGGAACTAAAACCCCACATGTCACACAGCAGGGCCAAATTACCAAAAAAAAAATTAAAAGATAAATAAATAGAGCTCTCCCTCAGGTTAGTTTAGATTGTTGCTAATGGTAAAAAAAAAAAAAAAAAGAATCATAGACTTAATGAGCAGAGGGCAGATCTCTACTCCTTTAGACCATCCATTTGATCCATGCCACCGATGGGCTCTGTTAAGTATGAGCACATCTTCATTCCTACAAAGGCCTGACACTGACCAGTTATTGCAGAGCCAGCAACAGTTCAGTTTATTACCTCATCCCAGCCCAGGTCCTCCCATTGACCCCCCCCCCCCCGACCTTTATTCTGAGTCCTATCCTTTGGGAATGTTTCTTTCCTTGCCTAGGTTGGTTCTTGTGTCTTGTCATTAGGTATGTCCTCGTGACATACATATGAAGACACTCCTGGCACAGTAATTGACTTGGAATCGGCCCCGTCAGCTTATCAGATGGCAAGTGTCTAATCTCTGCAGAAACAGGTGGTACAAGGATCAGCGACACATCCCCCTCCCTAAAGAACTTAGCAAATGGTAGTGTCTGGCAGCTCTATCTTCTATTATTCTAATGCTGAACCTGCACCATTATGTCCAGCAGGGAGTCGGGTGTGTAAATGTTTGTAACAGCCACAGGCACAAGAACAGACACAGAGTAGGCCGTATGGGTCAGAATGATTCTTTCCACATCCTTTCCTCCCACAGAGGATTTGAAGGATCTCAGTGGCTCCCCTCACAAGCTGGCAGGAGATACGCACCATCAGGTAGAGAGAAAAGTGCAGGATCACACCTCAAGTTTTGTTAACTTTAGAGTCTGCTTTACTTCAATTCCCTATAAACTGAGAATTGAAAACAGTGTATAAATTAACTTATGTCATTTCCCTTTAGATTTTCTAAAACTGAAACTGGTCTTAATGTGTATCTCAGGTTCCCATCACTATTAGATTCCAGCTATGATATCAAAGCATCTTCTATTTCCTAAATTATAGGTTCAGATTTTAGATAATAAAAAAAATCTTCTTCAGGATGTAGCCATCAACCTATACAAACTTCTAGTCATTGTTATCCCTGCATGCATGTTAGTCGCTCAATCGTATCCAACTCTTTGTGACCCCATGGACTGTAGCCCACCAGGCTCCTCTGTCCATGGGATTTCCCAGGCAAGAGTACTGGAGTGGGGTGCCATTCCCTTCTCCAGGATATCTTCCTGACCCAGGGATCAAACCCAGGTCTCCCAAATTGCAGACACATTCTTCACCGTCGGAGTAACCAGGGAAGCCCCCATATGCATGCTGCTGCTGCTGCTAAGTCGCTTCAGTCATGTCCGACTCTGTGTGACCCCATAGACAGAAGCCCACAAGGCTCCCCATCCCTGGGATTCTCCAGGCAAGAACACTGGAGTGGGTTGCCATTTCCTTCTCCAATGCATGAAAGTGAAAAGTGAAAGGGAAGTCGCTCAGTTGTGTCCGACTCATGGCGACCCCATGGACTACAGCCCACCAGGCTCCTCCATCCATGGGATTTTCCAGGCAAGATTACTGGAGTGGGGTGCTGTTGCCTTTAAGCTTATTATTGAAGTTACATCAGAAGATACAACTTATTACATTTTTGTTTTCATGTTGAATCATGCAACCATGGAATGGATGGTCCACAGATACAAGCTGTGCTTCCCAAGTGCCAGGCTGGGGAACAGAGCTGGTCCATAACCAAGTCTTCATTTGTTCACTGCATCTCAAAGTGAATGAGTGAAATGAGGGATGCATGTCGTTGTAAGGGGCCTATTCTTGGGAAGTTCAGTTTTCTATTCCAAGATTCATCCCATCTCATTCTTCTGGTATTAAAAATCTTCTATAAAATAATGGTGCTAGTGTGTTAATGGTTGCATACTTTCTGTTATCTGCAAAATAAAAGCTGTTAACCTTGAATCACATTTTGTTGATTGAGCCCAGAGCACACTGCCGCCCCACACTAACATGGACTATGCTCCCCTCTACAAAGAATCAGCCTGATGGAAATCTAGAAAGAATTGTGAGATCCAGGAAGAATTGTGAGAAACAGAACACTCTACCTAGAAGTATTTAAAAGATACCCAATTAAGGTTCAAGATAGAGCTTTGCTAAGATTTCAAATGAGTTGTAATTAGGATTCATGAAGCTGCATGTTGAGCCATCCATGTTTGTTCACTTATAAGAATCTGATATAATTTCAACTTTGAAAATTAGCCAGTAGTGAAATTCTGAGACGTAAAAATAATTTTGTGTCCTGCAAGATGATGAATTTTAATGATTAAGAACAGTACAATTCTAGTGCCAAAACTGTCGATTAATGGAATAATAAAAAGTCCAAAACCAACTTAAGTACATACAATAATTTACATTTGATAAAGGGGATATTTTTTAAAGTGAAGAAAGAATAAATTGTCAAATAATGTTGGTGAGACCCCTGGCTAATTTTTTGGGAAAAAAAAAAAAAATAGGTAACATCCCTAACTCACGGCTTATAGCCATCGATCCTCCACACACAAAGTCCAGATATATTAATAGTCAAATTTTAAATTTTGTAATAGAAGTAAAAGAAAAATATATTTGAAACTGTATGAATACTGGAATAAAAAAAAGCCTTTCTAATTCTGACACCAAAGACATACATCAGTTGGATATAAAGGAAAACAGTTAGATATATAAGAATTTTAAAAATCTCTCTATGAGAAGGAACCTATAAACAAAAAGACAAAAAGTAGCAATATGACAATGGATTAATATTTTCAATATGTATAGACTTTTAATATAATAGTATATGTAATTTTAATATTTTATATATTAGCAATACATATATATAAGCTATATGAAGCAAATTAATTAAGATATAATCTCTAAAAATCAAAAGTATAATGAAGAAACAAACCAAATTATATAGCCATTCAGTAGCATAACCACAGAGAGAAACTATTGAATGTGCTTTTAAAACATAGTAATTTAACTGCACATCCCCAGTGAGATATACCCTAAGGACCCCAAAACTCCAAAATGTAACAGCAATAAATGTTAAACTGTTTCCAATTATCACATTGTGGACAATAAAGTTGGTGTTGCTATTCTGAGACTGAGATTGTGCTGTTGGGAGCCAAGACACTTTAGAGTGGAAGAAAAAAGATACAAATAGATATTAGATCAATGAAATACAGTAAAAATCCTGTAGTCATAAATTTGAATGGGAAATATCAGTATGAACTTATCTTTTCTTACTTATTTCCTGTCCCTGTCCACTGAAAGGGCTTAGAAGTAATGAGAAGACCAATAGTAATCAGTACCCCTTGCACCCAGATTGTGTCTGTAAATACCATTTTCCTCTAAAAGAAATCAGGATTCGCCCAGAGAAATTACTAATTTCAAATCTGAGGCAGGAAGTGTATGTTATGAGCCTGGATCATCTCATAACAGATAGCAAGGAAGCTATCAGATTACTAAGGTCATTCAAAAGGACCCAGGAACCAACTTGAAGAGGCACCCATTGGCCAAAGATGGGACAAGTTCAGCAACAATAAGGATAACAACTACAGTCAATTTCAACAAATCAAATATGTTTCAATGTAGGAGTTCATATGGTACCCTTGGAGAATGCTAGGAAACCATCTTATTATTTTGAAAGAGGAAAGAATCAGTCTCATAGTGGCCTTACCTATATAAACTATATCTTAAGGCAACCAGGCAGTTCTGTTTGGGGAATTCCCCCTTATAGAAGTTTTCCAGCTAGTAAATGCCAAAGGAATTTTGGAACTCCCTAATCAATAGATTTAGGCAATGATCTTCAATATATCATCAATGTCATCACCAACACCACAAAAAGAGAGAACCAGGCATTATGTGCCTCCTACCAGAGGTGCATAGTGCTACATAAGAAGTTCTTGTCAGAAAAGAATAAAAAAATCATAAACGTTGAAACTGATCATGTATTCAGTCCTTGTTAGTCACTCAGTCATGCCCGACTCTTTGCAACCCCATGGACTGCAGCCTACCAGGCTCCTCTGTCCATGGAATTCTCCAGGCAAGGATACTGGAATGGTTTGCCATTTCCTTCTCCAGGGGATCTTCCCGGCCCAGGGATCAACCCACGTCTCCTGAACTGCCTGCAGATTCTTTACTGACTGAGCTACCAGGGAGGCCTGATCATGTATTTAGATCTAACTACAAATTTACAGATAGTTCAGGGGAAAGAGGAATGCATTAGACACCATCATAGCAACGTAGTCAGCAAAATCCAGACCAGGGGAGTTCTTCTAGGCAAATAACTGAGTTTCTTTAGCAACAAAAACAAAGTAACAATAAAGATTGTGAGGAAGAAAATGTAGGAGGGAGGGAAGGAAGGGGAAAGCAGAGAAGAAATCTATGGATTAAAAGAGTCTTAAATATATAGGGAAAGAGAGGACACATGAGCACAGTAGATATTAGACGATGTTTAGAAGGTATCACTGATTTGTTTTTAGCGGTGGTAGTATAGTGGTTATTTTGGAAAGAAAGTACATATGGAAGATACACATGAAGTATTTGCAAATACAATAACATGACTATTTGGGGGAGGTTGCTAAGAAATTTACAGGAAATAAGAGTCATCATATATTGATAATTATTAAAGCTAAGTGATGAGAACATCAAGGTCATTATACACTCTCTGTATTTTTATATATGCTGGAAACTTTCCATAATAAACAGATAAAGAAAAAAGCAACTAGGAAAATTGCATCAACTGACCAAAAGAGCACTAAGAATACAATCAGGCAATTAATGAAAGAAGAAATAGAAATAAGCAATAGGAAAATGAAAAAAAAAAAATCCTGCCTTAGGAGAAAAATAAAAAATGTAAAGTTTTTCAAAGACGAGGTTTCAGTTTTTACATATCACATTGTCCAAGCATTTAAAGATGAATGATACCCCCTGGTGGCAAAGGAATGCTAAAAGGAGCATCTCAAACATTAGACTCAAGTGGCTCAGGTTTTCTGGAGAGCATTTATGTAACAAAAATTTCCAAAAATACACGGTGAGGAGCCAGGGCTCCAGGGCTTGCCAGCCCCATTGGATCCCAGTTATACCTCTTATTGGAGACAGGATTCAAGGCAAGTTTCTTAACTGCTCTGTGTCTCAGCCCCTGGTCCCAAAATGACTGTAAGAGCATCACCACCTCAAAGAGTTGCTGTGAAGTTCAGTGAATATTCCTAAGAAGCGTGGACCAGTGCCTGGCATACAGTACTGGCTTTCATTACCATGTTGGTTCAGCAACCTCACTTCTAAGTACTTATCCTAAGGAAATCTTAATTAAGCACACAAAGATGTATATACATATTTGTTTATCATTCCATGATTAATCAAAGGCCCAAAGTAGAAATGCCTGGTTAAATAAATTTTTGTAATCTTTTCCATGTGATACTATGTGGTCATTAAATATAATTAAGTTGATACATATGTACTGATGTAAGGACATTTATAATCTATTTTCAAGGAAAATCAAGTTAGAGAAGAATAAATATAGTTGAACTGTAGGAAGGAGACAGACGTACTTTTTTAATCAGTGCTTGCATATCTAGTAGTTGACTCTGGAACTGGGGGTTATTCAAATTTATTTTTCTTTTGGATCATCTGTGTGTTCTAATTTTTCTACATCAATCTTACTGTTTGGATAATTTTAAATAATTTAATAGATTACATATTGTGATGGTTAATTTTATGTGTTGACTTGACTGGGCAGAGGAATGCTCAGATAGCTGGGAAAACTTTATTTCTCGGTATCTTTTAGGGTGCCTCTGAAAGAGATTAGCATTTGAATCAGTAGACAAAATAAAGAAAACCACTCTCACCAGCCTGGCTGGGCATCATTCAGTCCACCAAGGGCCTAGATTGAACGGAAAGGGAGGAAAAACAAGGAAGCATGACTTAGCTCTCTTTTCTTGAATGGGATGTCCATCTTCTGCCCTTGGGCATTCCAGCTCCTTGTTCTCGGCCCTTCACACTCCAGGACCAACGCCAGGGGCTCTCCTGGTTCCCCACCCTGCATACAGCAGGTCAGGGGACTTTCTGGCCTCCATACTGTATGAGCCAATTCCTATAATAAAATCTTATATGTAGTTAAATCTACATCTGTATCTATATCCTATAGCTTCTGTTTCTCTGGAAAAGTGAAAGTTGCTCAGTCATCCATGGAATTCTCCAGGCCAGAATACTGAAGTGGGTAGCCTTTCCCTTCTCCAGGGGATCTTCCCAACCCAGGGATCGAACCTAGGTCTGCTGCATTGCAGGCAGGTTCTTTACCAGCTGAGCCACAAGGGAAGCCCGAGAACCCTGATTAATACACATGTTCCAAAGTTCTTATAAATCTTGCCCCTCAATTTTTCAATGTATTTGAAAGTGGGAAGGGGTAAACAGCATTTGCTCAGTTGCTAAGTCATGTCCAACTCTTTGTGACCCTATGGACAGAAGTACACCAGGCTTCCCTATCCTTCACTATCTCTCTGAGGTTGCTCAAACTCATATCCATTGAGTGGGTAATGCCATCCAACCATCTCATCCTCTATAGCCCCTTTCTCCTCCTACCCTCAATTTTCCCAGCATCAGGGTCTTTTCCGACGAGTCGGCTCTTTGCATCAGGTGATCAAAGTATTAGAGCTTCAGTTTCAACATCAGTCCTTCCAATGAATATTCAGGGTTGATTTCCTTTAGGATTGGCTGGTTTGATCTCCTTGCAGTCCAAGAGACTCTCAGGAGTCTTCTCTAGCACCACGGTTCAAAAGCATCAATTCTTCAGAGCTTGGCAAATGAAAAACTAATACATTAGTTTCCAAAGTAGAAAAACAGATTCAGAAACACAGAATTTAATGATGAACATTCAGGACTAGAGTCATTCTTCACGGATGATTATCACCAGTGTGTGTGAAAACACATGGGCTTTCACGTCTATTTCACTTGGGTCATCCTGAAAGCAGAGTCTGAGGCAAAGATTTGAGTACAAGTGAATTTATTTCAGAGGTACTCCCAAGAAGCAAATGTGAGTGAGAAAAGTGAAACCAGAAGGAGAAAGGCCAATAAAGGATGCATTAACAAGTTGTAATGTTCAAGGCAACTGGGATTCACCTACCCTGGGGACTTTGAAAATCTGTGGAATAAACCTCCGAATTGTCAAACCAAAGCGCAGGAAGCTGGAGCAATTATTCACCAACTCCCACTCCACCTCGAGTGCATGCTGCCCTGGTAGAGTCAGCTCTCTGCCACTTCCAGGCTACACATGCCGTAGCCTGTGCAGCCTCCCACATCAGAAACAATCCTGGGGACAAGCAGGGGAGATCCCAGCGTGCACTGTGATGTGGGGAGCTGGCATCCGTAGTGCACTCAGAGCTACAGGAAACCAGGAGGTGGCAAGGGACCCCACAAGCATCTTTTTTTTTTTTACCTCCCTCGCCCAAAACCTGTGAATAGAAAAGCATGACTTTGTTGGCAGAATCCTGAGAGAGGGATGAACCTCATTACCACTCCCAACTCACTGCCCCTTCCCCTCCTCACCAAGTCACTGGGATAATCCATACATATTCTCAGTTGGTCAAAGGTATAAGATCCACACAGTGAATTTACCCCCCAGCAGCTAGGTAGGCTGACCCCAGGTCCCACATAAGGCCCTTCATAAACTGTGCCCTGGCCTCACTGAACAGCTAGGAACCGTGATACCCCCAAGCCTCCCCACCACCAGATCCCTTTATCCTCGGCAATGCCTTTCCTCCTCACTTCCCCTAGTTCTTCCCGCTAGAACCTCAGGCCTTACCACCCAAAGGTCAAAAGAAGCCCGGACGAAGAGCTAGGGAGAGACCCGAGGTAGAGGGGCAAGACAGATGAAGCCAGATTGACCATGAGCTGAGCTGATAAGAGTTGAAGCTGGGCGTCAGGGACATGGGCTCATCACTCTGCTCCCTCTACTCATGAGGCCTGGAGTGAACAGCTGGGCTTCCCTTTAGGGAAACCTATGGCTGGTCTACCAGTTCTCACTCTCCTAGGCACCGCAGCCCATGGCCAAGCAGGCTGGGGCGCCTGGCTCTGGCCATCCTGCCCAGTGGGGACTCCCTGGTGGGCTGGGCCTGCTCTGGACCCCCCACCGACTGGGTGGGGCTGTCAGCTGCACGGCGGTCTGGCCTCCCCTTGCCCACTCCTGCTCTTCTCCTCTCATGCGGGTCAGACCCACACTGCACTTGAGCACGGATCCAGCTTCTTCTGCCTTCACCTTTCGCAGGAGTGACTCCCCACCAAACCCACTGCACCACCACCACCATCTTGGCAACTTCACCCCAAAGTCCTAAACTGATATCTGGGGTACAGATGGCTCTGGCCCCTACCCAGGCTCTGCTGACGCTCCAAAAACAAAGAAGAAATACCAGAGAGTGATAAACATGCTGTATTTAAGGGTTTACATATAATTAATTAATGCTCTTCACATTAAAAAAAATACTATGGATATGTATATAACCTGATTTTAGAAATATTATCAAAACTTAATTTGTGGTCCCTTGGGGATATGAGGCCCCAGCCAGGTGGCCCACCTTCCCTCTCACCCATGAGCAGGTCCTGAGGACATCAGCTCTGGGCAGCGCTCCCCATTCACACCCAGCTGCACTGAGAGGCTCTGTCTGTACTCCCATAACGTCCCAATCTCTATTACGACCCCGTACTTTTCGTCTCCTCCCTATCTCTGCCTACACCCCGGCTCAGCAGTAAGAGGCCAGACGACCTCAGTAAATGACTTTGGGTCAATTATTGAACGGCTGACTCAGGCCTAAGTCCCCCAAAGGACCCCATAAAAGACCCAGCTCTACAAGGTTTACAAAACGCTGCAGAGTAGAGACCAAGTGTCTCCTTTCAGTCTGGAGCGAGCATGGAGGTAGATGAAGGATGCTTTTTCAAGGTCCTGTTACAACCCTTTCTCAGCCCTGGGACCCATGGGACACTGCCAGGGCTCTCACGGGGGATGGGAGAAATCATATCTGTCTTCTACTCTGCTTCTGTCCAAGGAGAAGACCTCTTGGCTCCTGAGGAAGACAGGAGGCCCAGCAGCCCCATCGTTGGGGGGTTCTGGGCCAGCCCCACACAGCTGGGCGACAAGGCTGGTCCTTTGGCTCCCAGTATCAGAAGCAGGCTCACCAGCCAGGGACCCTGGGTTGACTGGGGCTCCAAGAGCTGGCGCCAAACTTCTCCGGGAACTTTGAGCGAGACAAGGGCTTCGGTTTCTCTCTCTGGTTTAGGTCCTGTGGGAGATCTTCCAAGGAAGAGATCTCCAAGTCACTCTCATCCTCAGAAAGCTGCAGGGAGAACAGGGGAGAAGAAAATGCATCTGACCAGGGAGGACGGGTATGCGGAGAAAATGCAGACCTGGAAGGAAGCAGGAGGGGCCACTCCTCTCGTTTTCTGGTGTCCACGTCTTTGAGAACCCGCTTCAGAGACCTGGGGTCACAGCCATTGCAAAACACCCCTGAAATTCCACTGGCCATACTGAGGCCAGCCCCAAGGCCTGTAGAAGATCAGGTTGCGCTTGTCGAAATTTAAACTTTGTCCAGATTTTTGAACTGCCCGCAGTGACGAAGTCCAGGGACTTAACTTCTCCAAACTCCTGAGCTGACTCACCAGCGCCTAATGCACCCACCCCACCTGCCACAGACCGCTGGTCCAGGGCTGGGAGACACTCTGACCAAAGGTGCATGAGGGGAACTCCAAGTGCAGGAATCCTTCAGCCTGGAAAAGGTCTGAGCTGGGCCAACAGGGGAGCCCAGAGTGGGCCAAACTCCCAGGCTGTCCCCGAACCAGAATCACGGTCACCCCACCCCCACCAGAGCTCTCAGTGCCCAGAGCATTTGCCACGGAACGTAAGGACAACCAATCAGAAACCTCCAGGGCCCCAGGTGGCAAGCAGGCTCTGGACAGTGCCTCAACCTGCATAGCACGGTCGGTGCTCTCTCACAACTGAGGATGAATTCTTTTTGAATACATTTTGAATCATTTAGACTCATTACTCACAAACACACATGAGCTACATAATAAACCGAACATATTACATAGCACAGGGTGGGTGTCGGGGTTGCCAGGGGAGGTGTATGCTAGGAAAAACCGAAAAATGATTGCCCATTATTTCTGAATTTTAGAGCAATAACATAGGTCATCCTAGGATGCATCTTTCTGATTGAAAAAGGAGGGCAAAGTTACAAGAGCTTGAAATGTTTCTGCCTAAGAAAACACAACAGGAATACAGAAGTGGTTCCCTTATGGGGAGAGGGGAGGTGGCAAGGACATCCTAGCAGGAATTGTCTGGGAGGCTGAGCATCTGAGTGATAAATCTGATGGCAGCTGGAGCTGGAGAGAGGCAAGGCCATTAAGACATTCTTAGTGATGGGGAATGGCCTTGGATATTTGGAGCAAAGGTGCCTAATATCCCCGCTGTGTATTGTGGAGCAGTCTGCTCTGCACACAGTCCTGCGCTGGGGTCCTCGGGGAGTGAAGAAAGGGGAGAGCTTGGCTGTGGGATGAGCTGGATGGAGCCCGAATAGAGCAGCTACTGCTGGAAGCCAGGCACAGAGCCAGGTCCAGGCCCCATCAGAGCCAGAAGTGGGGGCATGCGTGGCTGGGAGAAACAACCCACCGAGTGGTTGTTCATGTAATGAAGGTGAAGGTGAAGTCGCTCAGTTGTGTCCAACTCTTTGTGAACCTGTGGACTGTAACCTACTAGGCTTCTCCATCCATGGGATTCTCCAGGCAAGAATACTGGAGTGGATTGCCATTTCCTTCTCCAGGGGATCTTCCCAACCCAGGGATCGAACCCAGGTCTCCCGCATTGGAGGCAGACGCTTTAACCTCTGAGCCACCAGGAACCACAAGGCTTTTCGATGTTAACAAGGGACACAAACAACAAGCACTGGAGCGTGGGCATCCCGCCACTCCTGCAGGGGCAGAGGAGATGAGGGGCGTGAGGTCAACTGTACTGTCGCACACGGGCCCTCCCTCAGGCCCCGCCCAGGGCCCCAAACTCGAGCCGGCTCTGTAAGAGACTGCAGGGGCGCCTCCTAGGTCCTACAGCCTACCTGGGGCTTTCCTCCTGGCACAGCAGCTCTCTGTGGCCCGGCACTGGGCACTGAGAACAGACTGACCCCTCCAGCAGGCTTCTTGGCTGGAGCCTCCAACTGCTTCTCGAGGTTTCTGACCATCGATTGCACCAGCGTTCCTGGAAGGCAACCAAGGGAGAAGACCAGAGTATGAGTGCATCATCCCCATGAGTCACGTCCCAGCTCCAGTGTGGATAAAGGGAGCGTGGAGAAGAGTCCGAAGGGAAAAAGGAAAGACAAAAGCAGTAGAAGAAAGGCAAGGAGAGAGAGGCTCAGGCCAGCATGGGTGGGGAAAAGAGGCTTGGAACATCCAGAAATGTGCTATGTCCTGCAGGGCACGGCTGGGCACAGAAGCTGAGCAAGCTGCCCTTTCCTCTCAGCAGGCGGAACCGCTGCTCAGTTGGTACATGAACAGCAAGATCAATGTGTGGCTTTTCCTCCAACATCTTCACAGAGAAATGAAGAAATATCATCGATATAAATTTGCACAGGGCTGTGGGGCCAGACCCACTTTCTATGAACTCCTAGCAGGAAGGGGGCTAAGCAGTGACTACATTATCAGCGTGAGAAAGCAAGGTGGATGTTCAGACCTCAGGACTGGCCACGACGCAGGGAGCCAGCCATGGCCTTCCAGGACGCAAGTGTCTGGGGGCCTGAGCAGAGGTCCAGAGCGATGATGACCCTCGCCTCACTGATTGATTAAAAGCCAGTTAGTTAAGGGTCTACTATGTTCATACTATGTTCCTTGCCCCTCACCACTCATCTTATCCAGATACCTCCCTTTACAAGAAAGGAACCAAAACTCTCCACGCCAGCACACAGGGAGCAAGTGACAGCCCAGAGCGTGTGCAAGGACTCCACACTCCCAGTTCCTAGATGTCTACACCCTATCATCCACCTGGCAGGTCGTCAGTTCTTCTCCAGAGATCTGGTTCTGGGGGGTTCGATGGGCTGGCAGGCTGGGACCACACCTTGGACAAGATGAAGTTCCGCAGAATTCATGACACTGTAGGCTTGACAGATGGCACAGAACTGAGCTTACCCCCCAGCTTGTCCACTTACTGCCTTTGGTGAGACAAAACCTAAGCTCTATAGTCTTTAAACTTTGGCTAGAAAATGCAACTGAAGCCAGAAGCTAGAAGCCTCGTTAAGAGTCTTACCAGAAAACCTTCCTCACCTGAGGAGGCCAGCCCACCCGAGCCCTTGCCAGGGGCTTGGGCACTCCCCTCCGAGGTCTCGGTGTCAGACCAGTCTGAGTCATCCTGCGGCCGGGGCCCCACCCTTGAAAGAGCTCTCGGGGGCTGCAGGGAAGCACGCGGCCCAGCATCTCTCTCCGAGTCCTCTTCGGAACTGAACGGGGGCGTACTGTCAAGAAGGAGAGGAAATGCGGAGTGCATGAGCTTGAAGGAAGATTGTCAAAGCCACACTTCACCACTTGCAAGCTAGCTGGTTGGCCCAGAGCCAGTCCTGCCCCTGGCACCCCTGGGCCCAGACACCAGCCAGGAGTCATCTGAAGAGGGGCAGCCACCCTCTGTTAGAAGATGAAGACCCAGCCCCTCCAGGGTGGCAACTGGGACTTGGGGATGAGTCAGTAAGAGGAGGGGAGGTTTGCCCTGGCCAGGAGCAAGGGACTCCAGTCTCTTCATGGGTTGGACCCCACCTGAGGCCCCTCCTGTTCACTTCTTTCTCTGCCCCTCACCTGTCTGCGAAAGCTGGTGGGAGGCCCAGGACAGGGTGGGAGCCACACCACGGACCCTGTGAGAATGCAGAGCCCAGCTCACCTCAGCCCAGGCCCTGGGGAAGAACGGGTGCCAGAGGGTCCAGGTGCTCTGGAGCGAGGAGTAGGGGTGGGCCCCGGGGCCAGGCCCAGGCTATGGCTGCTGCGGCTCTGAAGACTTGTCACAGCGGGCTCTGCCGGCTTCGATGGCTGTGCCACATGCAGGGTCCTGGCCTTTGGCTGGACCTCTTTGGTGACCAGTGGGCTCTGCTGGCTTTTGACTAGAAACACAAATAAGAATGTGTTTCAGGGCATATCCATCTGGACCCTCGAGCCCGAGAGGAGGCAGAAAGAGGCTCCAACACACTGGAAAAGAACAAGTCACTCTGTGCAGTGTACTGCTATAACCACAGCAGATTTCATTATTTCCCCCACCCCAAGTATCCCACAGCCAGCCAAGCCTGGAGCTGGGACCCACGGTTTCATCAAAGACCAGGAGAGCGGCTGGTATTCCGGGGTCATGTCATCATTCCAGGAGAACTAGGGGAGGCAGCAAGCCTAAGGAGGGCCAGCGTGTCTGCAGCTCACCCCCGACGCAATCCTGGAAGCTGGCCCTGCCAAGGCCACCTACCCTGTCTACCCAACTCCAGCAGCTGCTGCTGGAGTTCAGGCAGCCTTGCAGGAAGGCCCTGAAGCCACCAGGGGGCACTGTAGGACCACCTGGGCCGTCAAGATCCACACACCTCCTCCCAGAAAGGGGCCTGTTGCTGGAGTGTTTAAGGCAGAAAATCAGACACAGCCCCTCCCTCTTCCCAATTACCAGCAGGGCCAAGTGTTGGGCCGGGCTGTGGTGAGGGCGGGGAGCAGGGCTGTGCTGCGGGACCCACGATTTTTAGGGAGGCAAAGTAAGTACTGTTTCATGAAACTCGAAAGCATGGACTGACCCACAGCATAAAATGCATTTCTTACTGTAGTTCCAAGTTAAAGGTGTTTGAAATGCACTACTCTCGGAGGATGCATTTACACAGAAGTGGGCCTTCTAGGAAAGAGTAAACTAAAGGTAACTTGCTAAAGTAAACTTGCTGAGGGAAAATAATAATAGCTACAGTTACAGTGCACAGAGCAAGCTAAGCACTTTACATCCAACATCCATTCAGCCTCAGACAGGCTTCCAGAGCTTCAGGAACTTGCTCAAGACCCACGATTCCATGGGAGTCCGTGGCAGATGCAAAGCCAGGTGGTCAGTCACCCCAAATCTCGGGCCTTTGCCACTGCCTGGACTACATCCCCCAGCTTTGCCCCCAGACAAAAGCAGCACGGTCTGAGCAGAGATGGGAGGTGCGCATTTGTACAACACTCCTGGGGACTAGAAAGAGAGCACGTGGGGGTGCAGAGCCTAAGAAATGCCGAGAGAACAGAGCTCATCCCATAGGTCAGTAATGGGCTCTGAGAAGGGACGGGCCCCCAGGGAAGGGGAGAGAGACCGTGCGGAGCAGGAATGCTCCCACCCCAGGTTCCGGGACCACAGGCACAAGCGCCAGGGCAGGGGGTGGCACCACAAGAGCAAGAAGCCTTTCTCTTCTCTTGGAAACCAGGACTCAGAGGGGCTTCCATCCACCCCGCCAGCCCCCAGCCCCGGAGCCTGTCCCCTCTCCTCTGAGCTGCCCCGGCCTGTGCTGGCCCCATCACATCACCTAGTTCTGGCTGGTTTCCAGCTGAGGGTCAGGCCCTGGCCCAGATCAACTTCAGTAAAGGGAAAAGTGAAAGTCTCTCAGTCCTGTCTGACTCTTTGTGGCCCCCTGGACTGTAGCCCACCAGGCTCCTCTGTCCATGGAATTCTCCAGGCAAGAATCCTGGAGTGGGTAGCCTAACCTTTCTCCAGGGGACCTTCCTGACTCAGGAATCAAACCGGGGTAAATACTGCACCTCAGTAAATACTGCCCTAAATTAAACAAATTAGGGATGAAGGGCAGAGGGCTTTGTGACAAATTTCCTTCAGTCTGAGATTTCTTTCTGTGTGAGACTAAAAACTATCCTTTCCTTAGAGATTTTAAGGTCAGGTGTTTAAACCAAATAGAACAGAGTTACCCAGACCATTGACATAATTTTTACCATATTCTCATACCAACTGTCCTGTTTCCTATGTAACCTTTTTATAGAAAATGATACCACTTTTAAACATAAAATTCCCACTTTATACTTACCCAAGGAGTCATTTCCATGAGCTTTCAGGGTTGCTATGTTAGTAATATTTTTCCAATGTACATGAAGAAAAATAAAGATTAAATCTTAAAATTATTGATTCATGTACCAAATAACTAAACTATAGATAGCTAAAACCATCTTGCATACCTCCCAGAGATGTGTGGGCCACACTTTGGAAACTTCCTTTGCACAAAGAGCTCGGGTTGGGTCTGCCTGGACATGAGGAGATAATAAAAGTGACCCTCCTCTGACCACATACACCCATGACTGCAAGGAGCTAGGGCATCGCCCTGCAAGAGGATCTGGGACCCCTCTAGAGATGGGGGCTCCTGGTGCAAAGACAATCCCCTTGCTCCCTAAGTTCCTTGAGGACAGAGACCAGGGGGTCCTCACCCACATACTTGAGTCTCCACAGGAACAACAGGGCCTTTCCTTGCCACAGCCCCCAGGGACAAAGCAGCTGGCTCGCCCAGGGAAGGAGTCTGAGCTCTGAGGATGTGTCCGCCTACTGAACTGGCCCAGCCTCCCACGCCCTCCCACTGCTCTAGGGCAGAATATTCCATTTGTTTGATCCTTGCTTCCATATGCAGCCCCAGTGCTGGCAACACTCAGTTGGAGCCAAGTGGAGCCAAGTGGAGTTCAGCCTGTGGTCCAAACAAGCAAAACAGGGCAGAACTGAGCTGCTGAGGAGGCCTTGTGTCTGAGCAGGGACGATGGCCCTGGTTCTCCTCTGCTTCCCTGAAAGGACCCAGGTGACCACCCCACCCCTAGACCCTGTTTTTCCAACAGAGGTCTTTTGGACTCAGCCATCTGCAAGAGCCCTATTGTCTGGCCCTTCTGAGCAACGAGCAACGCCTCGATGAGGACAGAGATTATATCCCTTCTCTGCAAATGCAAACAAGCCTGGACCCTCCCAGCTCCCAGTCCCAAGCAGACCCTCTTGCCAACTCACCTGGCACCTCGCCCTCTGGCTGGGACACCGGGGCCCTGTCCTTCTGTCTGGCCTTCACTCTACTGGTGGCTTCCTTAATGAGCTTCTCCCTCAGGCTCAGAAACTCAGAAAACCTCCTGGCCTTCTGTTCCCGCTGGGCTCGCAGGATGGATTCCAGGTGTCTGAGGGTCTGAGCGGGAATTCCCTTGGCATCCTGGAAGACACAGAGGTCCCCTTCGAAAATGGGCTCCCCTCCTCCTTCCCTTGGCCTCTCACACCTGCTGCTGGCCTGGGAGTCGCTGGGATCTGTGCTGGTGGCTCTGGGAGAGGATGAGCTGAGCATCAGGGCAGGGCGAGCAGGCTGCTAAAAGCAAGGTGGGCTAGGGCTTGGGAGCCCCAGCAAAGCACGAGTAGAAGGATGATGCAGAGGGGCTACGCACAGTGCTATCAACATCAAGCATACAGGCTGAGATGGGACACGCCTCTCCACTATCCTTGTGGGAGACCGGGGCTTGCTCCTTTCTGTACTTGCATCATCATTTGGCCTGAAACATTGTCCTCCGTGGCTGACAATGGTTGAAAACATCAACTGCAAAAAATCAAAGCCAGGCACCCTTCCAACACTTAATGGAAGTCTCTTGGGCTTCTGACATCCACCCTTGAGGAATAATTTAAGATTAGAAGAAATGTTTTAATCAAGTCTGAACATAAGGCCAAAGTTAGATTGTGCAGTAGTTGAAAAAAGTCAATGATTAGAGAGCATCTTTGCTAAATTAAGCCTAGGTGTTTGGGGTTTTTTCTTATTTTACTCTATACACACAGTATCCTCAATGATGTGATATTCCAGCTTCCTTAGTAATAAGGTGGGTGTTTTTAATAACGGATTTCATTGATGCCTTTAATGATAATATGCATTCTCTGTTTGAACAGGAGCATGAGAAAACAATGGTGTTCAAATATTAATTTGTACCAGATAGGGCTTCAGAGCCTTCTCCACCCACAGCCACCTGCTGAGTGGGCATGGCCAAGGGTGCTACTGATGATAGACAGTTCACCCCTCCAAAGGCCAGATTGAGCCAATTAAAGTCCCCTTGTCAGAAAATAGAGACATAGTACTTTGGAGCACATATGGTCCCTTCATCCAGTAGAAGATGGGATATCTTGTTTAATAGTTCCACCAAGACTATTTAATTGTAATTTGTCAAAATCATATCAATATGAAAAGTGAAAGTATTAGTCACTCAGTTGAGTTTTTTGGCAACCCCATGGACTGTAGCCCACCAGGCGGCTCCTCTGTCCATGGAATTCTCCAGGCAAGAATGCTGGAGTGGGTTGCCATTCCCTTCTTCAGGGGATCTTCCCAACTCACTGATCAAACCCAGGTCTCCTGCATTGCAGATGGATTCTTTACCATCTGAGCCACCAGGGAATCCCTTGTCCACTTAATGTCCATCATCAGACCTGGACCTTCAAACTAAGGCACATCCCCTTATTATTCATTCTTATAGTATCCAATACTTCACTTGCAGAGCATTTCACAATGCTAAATCATTACATTTCTGGACAACCATTGTTTAGTATCTGAGTTTCCTACCATCTACAAACTCCATGAAAAAAATTTTCAGTTCTAATTCATCACTGTATTCTCAGCATGCGTGTGTGCTAAGTCACACCAGCTACGTCCCTTTATGACCCCATAAACTGTAGCCCGCCAGGCTCCTCTGTCCACGCAATTCTCCAGGCAAGAATATGGGAGTGGGTTGCCATTTCCTTCTCCAGTTTTCTCAGAACCTAGTACAACAGTTAGTATAAAGGTGCTCAGTAAATATTTGTTGAATATGTGAACGACAACAAAGAAAAAGAGATAGAGACACAGAGAAAGCAGCCAGTAAGTGGAGAGCACGGAGAGGTCAGGACACGGGGTGACATCTCAGGAAGCCACTGGAGGAAACAGAAGAGATCACAGTGCCAGCTGTGTGGGTTTACGTTCCCGGACACCAAGGGTGCCCCACTGGAACGAATGAGATGAATAAGCCTACACTATAAAGAACAACTGACCCTTTGTTGGTTTAAAAATGCCCTGCATCCAAATGGTAGGTGTGGCCCTGCCACGGTGGTACCGGAACTCACTCTCTTTATCCCCATGCTTTCCAGCTTTTCCTCCAGGGTGTCCTCCAGGACTGGCCTGAACTGCTTCAGCAAGGTGGGGTTTCGCCTCAGGGCTTCCAGCACCTTCTGCTGTCCACTGTGGGAGTCCTCCAGCTCTGCAGCATAAGACAACCACCAAGGTCAGCTGGGGTGCCCAGCACCTCCGCTCCCAAAGCCCCAGTGCACCCAGCTAGGAATCATGGTCTCCAGCCCATGACCCAGGGCCACCAACCCCACCTGAGTGTCCATCCCCAGGTTGTTCCTCTGGGAATCATGGCAGCAGACCCTCCACCCACCTTTGGGATCCTCATCCCCTGGACCTTCAAGATCTGGCTCAGTCCTGTCCCAGCTTTCAGGGTTCTGACTCCAGACAGCAGCTTGTTCCCCAGGCTCCATTCTTCCTCCCCTCTCTCCCCACCCAAATTTATTGAGTATAATTTACATACAGCACTGTATACATTTAAGATGCACAGCATAATGATTTGATTCACATTCATGATATATGTATACACATATATATCGTGGACAGACAGCTGCCTGCTCCCCTCAAGTCTACTGTCTAAATTAGGTGTTCTCCCTCCAACTATACACAATAGAATTGCTTGGGTTTAAAGTACAGATTCTCTGGCCCCACCTTCCAGAGTGATTCCACGGATCTGGAGAAGGGCCCTGGAATCTGCATTTTAACTTGCTCAGATGATTCTGGAGGTGAGCCACAGACCACTCCTTAAGAAATACTGACCCAGTGTCCATGCGTGCTAAGTCGCTTTCAGTTCAGTTCAGTTCAGTCGCTCAGTCGTGTCCAACTCTTTGCAACCCCATGAATTGCAGCACGCCAGGCCTCCCTGTCCATCACCAACTCCCAGAGTTCACTCAGATTCGCTTTAGGCATGATCAACTCTTTGCAACCCCATGGACTGTAGTCCACCAGGCTCCTCTGTCCATGGGATTCTCCAGACAAGAATACTGGAGTGGGTTGCCATGCCCTCCTCCAGGGGATCTTCCCAACCCAGGGATCGAACCTGTATCTCCTGCAACTCCCTGCATTGCAGGCTGATTCTTTACCACTTAGCCACCAGGGAAGGCCTGCTGACGCAGAGGGTAATGAAACAGGCAATTAAAATAAAATGTGATTACTGAACTGAACTGACTGCTATAAAGGGGCTGTCCAGGGTGAGTCAGGGAAGACCTCCCAGAAGTGCTCTTCAGGTCTCATGCCAGGGACCATTGTGGTTAGAGGTGGACCAGCCTACTGACAAGTAATATGAGTGTGCACAGGCCAGCACTGGGGACACGGAAGAAAACCCTCAAGGAGCTCAAAGTCAAGTAGTAATCTTATCCCTTGGTTGCTTATTTGAAACACCTGGGCTCCATCCCAAGATAAGTACGTCAGAATCTTGGAGGGTCAGCCCCAGGCCTTAAGATCTAATTGTGAAACTTCCCAGATCTTCTAACAACAGCCACGCCTGAAGACCAACTGGTCTAGAGCAGCGCTTCGCAAAGTGTGAACCATGGCATGGGAGCCACCTGTCACTTATTAAAAACCCAGATTCTCAGATCCCCACTCCAACCTGTGTGTGTGTTAGTCGCTCAGTTGTGTCTGACTCTTTGCGACCCATGGACTGTAGCCCACCAGGCTCTTCTGTCCATGGAATTCTCCAGGGAAGTTGCCATTTCCTACTCCACCACTTCAACCCGACTGAATCGAAACTTCAGGAGGTGGAGCCCAGCAATCTGTGCTTTAAGTCCTCCCTCGCCCCCAGGGTCGATTCTCTGCTGAGTCTGCACCAGGCACGAGCCCCAGCTGGGCTGTATACTGAAATCACTGTTGGAGCTCTGGGTACTACTGCTGCCCGAAGCCCTGCCCCGCGTGTGGTGATCTAGGCAGCAGGCGGCTGGTAGCTCCTCTAGAGAGCTGCAAGCTGCCCGGGAGATTCTTAGTGTGCGACCATTGCAGAGAGCTGTGGGACCCACAGAGGTCCTCAAACTTGAGCAAGCACCAGAGTGCCCGGGAGGGCAGGTGCAGACAGAAATGGCTAGGCCCTGCCCCAGAAGCTCTGATTCAGTCTGTGTGGCCTGGGACTGAGACTCTGAAAATCTGCATTTCTAGCCAAGTGCCAGGGGATGCTGCTTCTGCTGGTCTGACACGGGAAGAAGTAGAAAAGCAGGTGAAGAGGAACAGCAGAGTCTGACCAAGGTCTGGGTCCTCCCTGCAACGGGATGGGGTGTGGAGGAGGTGGGGAGGGGTCTCCTTCACTCAGTGACCGCCTCCTAGAACTCTGTGCCCCCGCTGGAGGATTTGCCTCATCCTCACTGTGGACCTTGTGTTACTCAGGGTTATCTGTAACTTATTTTTACTACTATATTCCAAGGTTAAGTGCACTGGGGTGGGATGGTAGCAGAGGACTGATTAAATTTTGGTTCATCTATCCAGTGGAGTACTTTGAAGTCCTGAAAAAATAATGAAGCAGCTCTATATAAAGGGATAGGAAATGACCCCCAATACAGTTAAGAAACAACCATAGAAGAATATGTATACTGTGCTCCCGTTTGGAAAAAGGAAAAGAATGCATACATGCACATGCTTGTGTTTGCACCACGTGTTTCTGGAAAGAAACGTGACAAACCATTAACAATGGAATCTCTGGGCAGAGACTGGATGGCCTGGCAGGAGGGAGACCTACTGTGCACCCTTCTGCTTTTTCTGCCAAAAGCATAGAAGACTGCCTCAAAAGTAAAGAAAAACATTACATTAAAAAACAACAAATACCCCATGATGAACTCTCTGGTGACACAAATAAAACCCTTTCCTCAGTGCACCTGTTGGGTCACTCTGGAACGGTCACATCACAGCCGGGCTGGGCATGCAGGCCTGGTCAGCAGGTCGGCTGTGAGCTCTCTCTGATCTTTTCTGGGAGTTCCTTCTCCCTGACTCACCCAGGAGAGTCTATTTTTTTCACTTCTCCTTTGCATCCCCTGGAAACACTCGGTTGAGAGCTCTGCAAATCGGAGTCAGTCACTGAACAGAGTGAATAAAAGTGGCAGGCTCCCAGGGCTCCGCAGAGGGGACCGAGGAGGATTCCTGCACATCAGGTTGGCCAGTGTGATCTGCCTGCTGCATGCTTGCCACGCAGAAGAAAACTGCAAAGGTCACCTAAGCCCACACAGTGAGGCCACATCCACTGCTCTGGCTCACACCAGGCAAGAGACGGTGGGGCGGGCACCAGGGACGAGCTACGCAGCAGGCGCCGTCACGCCAAATCCTGACTCCACCACCTGCTGCTCTGTGGCTCTGGGCAAGCCACTGATCCTCTGCAAGCAAGGGAGAACCAGGAAGTTGCACATGTGTGCCTTCGTGTCACATGCCTGACAAGCACAGGGTGCTTAAGAAATATTTACTGCATATCCCTAGTTTCCTGCTCCCAGATTCAGGCAGTCAGATCCAGTTAAGTAGAGACAACCTCAACAACGAAGAGGGCAGCCCCCAGGGAAGAAACCGGAGCCTCACCTTCCTCGGAAGAGTCCTCATCTGTGTCCACAGCCTTCGGGCCTTCACAGATCCCTGAGGACAGCAGCAGTAGTTAGTGTCTCCAGGGCCTTGGGCCCCACCCCCACCTCAGAGAAGAGCTAGGACAGCATGTGAGTGCAGGCCAGAAACAGCAAGGACCTGAGTCGGTCCTCTAGCAGACAGAGGCAGGATGAGGCAGTGGCCACAACCATGGCCTGGGAGGCAGAAAGATCAGAATCCACATTCCAGCTCTGCCCCTCACGAGCTGCCCATGACAGAAGTCCTTGAACGTCACTAAGCCTCACGTGCCTCTCCTAGAAGGTGAGGACAGTCATACCCGCCCCACACTAAAGTGTGGGGACAAAGTGCTGAGACAATGGATCTGAAGTCCATGACACACAGCTCTCATTAATGGCCCACCCCAGCCCTGGGCTTCCCAGGTGGCTCAGTGGTAAAAAAAAAAAAAAAAAATTGGCTTGCCAATACAGGAGACGCAAGAGATGCGTGTTCGATCCCTCCCCTGTTAGGAAGGTCTCCTAGAGTAGGAAATGGCCTGCCCACTCCAGTATTCTTGCCTGAAGAATTCCATGAACAGAGGAGCCTGGTGGGATCACAGAGTCGGACGTGACTGTGCAACTGAGCACACGCACACGCCCCAGCCCCAGCCCTCAGATCACAGCCATAGAACGGTGCCTCTCTGAACTGGTTGCAAGACTGCAAAAGAAGCATCTAACCTCAAGGCAGAGGCTGGGGAAGAGGTGTGGGTTTGCCAGAAAAGGCAGAAGGGAAGCTACAGGCATAGGGCAGCAGAGGTGGGGTGGAGTCGGAAGGGCTCACAAGGGGCTAGCCAGGTCCTCCAAGCAGGCTGGACCCCCATAGGTTACTGTCGCCCTCTAGACATCAGCACCTGCATCTGTCAGACACGCACATGAAGAACCATGCACACAAGACAAGGAGGGCAGACTCTCTGGACAGGCATATTCAGAGATTTGGGGTCAACTTGCCGCAAGATGGAAAAAGGTAAAGTTGGATGGACCTGAACCACAGTTGTGAATTAGAAAGAGCCTTTTAATGAGCCCTGCCACTCCATCCATCATCTCCCGCCCAGGATTCTCACCCCCCGCCCCACCTCATGAGACACTGTCCTACAGAGAAGAGCAGGCCAGGCAAGAAACCCTGCTTCCTGCACAGAATGCCTTCAGCATGAACCTGGGCTGGAGCCCTGTCTGTCCCAGAAACAAGCATCTTCTCACCCTCCCTTGTCCAGCCAGAGAGCCTGACGCCACAGGTCCCCGAGCAGCTGCCACCATCCTCATCCTATACATTGACTGGTATAGCATGACAGAGACAGGAGAGGGGACCAGAGGCAGGAGAGACAGGAGACAACAGACTTACCCTCCACCTTCCGGAGAGACATGGCCTGCATCTGCAAAGACATGGAACAAAGCAGGTTACAGGCAACAAGGGGCTCTGCTGTGAGCAGTCAGGCTGCCTAGCTCTGTGAAGAAGGGACAGCCAGTGTTTCCACACCATCCACTGGGAGACGGAGCTCAGAATACTCTGCCCCAGCCCCCCAAGACACCTCCTGCTGTGCAGATGTGAGGGCATGGCGCCAAGACTGAACAGTGGCAATCAGGTTGGCACCAAGCTCCATTTGCCCATGGTGGGGAGGCAAGAAGGCCCCTCTATGCAAGGAACCCCCCATGCAAGCAGAGGGACATAAGCACACAAGTAACCTCAGCCAGGACAAAGGAGGCGCCCCTCCTGAGATGCGGGCCTCTGAGCTGGCTGCTTCCTTGGGGGAAGAGGGCATGATGTGAACAGCCACTGACTCTCTGCTCAGCCCCTTTTCCAGGAAGTGCCTCTGCTTCCTCGGTTTACATAGTTGCATCCAGGACAGCCCCTTGTGACTATGTGACCCCCACACCACAGCCATAGCTGACTGTCCAGGTTTGGGCAGAGAATTCTGGATTGGTAACATGTCAACTCAAGAGCTCTGGGCAGCTAACTGGTTTGAGCTTTTATTTTGTTTGTTTCTTTTCCACATGGGGCAGACATGGAGTAGAAGCTGGCCTTCACAGGGAAAATCAAAACAGTTACAGAAAAAGGAACAGAGACATATCACAGAGCAATGACTTGACGACATTTCACGTCTTTGGATTCAGTTCCTTCCTAGACTTGGGTTTGCCAGAAAAGGCAGAGGGGAAGCTACAGGCATAGGGCAGCAGAGGTGGGGTGGAGTGGGAAGCGCTCACAAGGGGCTAGCCAGGTCCTCCTTTTCTGGCAAACCCAAGTCTAGGAATGAACTGATCCAAAGATCCAGGTCTTTGGATTCAGTTCATTCCTAGACTAGCTGTTCCGCTGCCTTGAGCTTTCTGAGACACTTTGTCGAACCTTATGACAAATCTCCTTTTCTGCTTAGGCGTGAGTTGTTTTTCACTCCTTACTGATGAATAATTCATCCAATGTCCATTTCTATTCCTCCTTTGCTTATCTCTATCCTAGAAAGTATAAAGCTAATTATTTATTTTCTAACCTCCCTCACAACTATAGGTTCCACAGTTTTGGCTAGTAAAATTTAAGTAGACGCCTTGAGAAGAGCCTTTCATCAACTTTTTCCATTGAATATGGTTGTGATGGTTGGGGCTATGGCAGCCATTCTGCAATCATCCGAGTCAAGCATAAGTCAGTATGCTAAAGTGAAAGTGAAAGTGTTAGTCGCTCAGTCACTGACACTTTGCAACCCCATGGACTATAGCCCATGAGGCTCCTCTGTCCGTGGGATTCTCCAGGCAAGAATACTGGAGTGAGTTGCCATTCTCTTCTCCAGGGGAATCTTCCTGACCCACAGATCAAACTGAGGTGTCTCGCATAGCAGGCAGATTCTTTACCATCTGAGCCATCAGGGAATATGCTAAAGATGGCAATTAAAAAAATAATAATAATAACAGTCTAGAATACCAATGGCATAATGTTGCTGCTAAATCAAGTGTGACCTCTTTTGGTGTTACAATAAAAATAAACACCAGTTAACCTATTCTGTTATATTTAGCCAGTGGGTTCCTAACTGAAACAACTATAAATAAGAATTCTGGTAACAAAAGAAGGAAACCTCCGGGCAGCTACAGCTTTGAAGAGCTAAATGTGTTAGGGGAAGTAGTAAAAAGAAAAGCGGCACGGAGGTGGGTTAGATATGTTGACAGCTGGAAGAGCAGAAGGGCGCAAATAGCAAGGGGTATAGGAACAGTGGATTAGACAGTGACAGCGGGTGTTCCGCCCAGGAAAGCTATGGGGAGGGTGGTTCACGGCAAGGACCTGAGGCCACAGCAGGGCCCAGCTGGGGACAGATACACATCTCCACCAACCTGGGGCTCAGAAAGGGGCGCTGCACCTGGGCTGGGCAGAGAATGACCCACTATTAGATGAAGAGTCAGAGGGGCGAGTTTTAGAAAAAGGGTGCTTAGTAAGTGATGCCTTCTCATCATAGTAGCTTATCTAACAACCTCCTCAGAGGTTGTTAACTTATGAAAAAGGAATTAGTTAAGAAATGGTGTCTGAGAACACAGTGAAAGGAGCACAGGCTTCGCATGCCACCTACCTGGCTAGGGTTGACTCTCACCCCTGCCATTTATAACACGCACTGTGTAGACTCAAGCGAGGTGCTTAAGTTCTCCAGCCTGTCTCATCCTCTGTCAAAGGAAGCTGGGGAGAAGGCAATGTCCACCTTGAAAGGCAGCAGTGAGCTTTACATGGAGGAATAAGCAAAGTATCAACCAGGCGCTGGCATTCACATGGTCTCTGCTGGTACTGTGAACCCACCAACACAGCCCCTAAGGACAGCAGTCGTGTCTTCCACACCCTCATCGCTTTCTGCCCCTCAAGTCTGAAGACTCTTCCCTCTCCTCAGAGACCCTAACTAATGAGACTGGAGCCAACAAGTCCAAGAGACTCTAAGGAGATCCTCACAGGGAAGGGGTCTACAGCTCCAGGTCTTGGCTGGGAGGAGGGACACGCCTACCATCTCCTCCTGGGAGGCAATGAGCCTGGCTTGTTCCTGGAGCTGGGCACGGAGGGCATGGATCTGGCGCTGGGTCTGGGCGGCTGCTTTCCTCTGATCCTGAGACAGGGTAGCCTGGAGCCTCTCGTTCTGCTCCCGCAGCTGGTGGCACAGGGTGGCTGGTCAGTCACATGTCCGCAGGGACCTCTGAGAGCTCAGCGCCTGCAGGACCTGCACCAGCAGGCAAACGCTGGCCCGAGTTTCACCTGAAGTAGGTGGAGGGTTTCCAGACCTGGGCGAGCAGCTTTCTAACAAGACTGACTTCCTTCCTATTTGAGGACGTGTTAAGTAGTACTTGAGGAGAATTGAGTGCAGGCCCCTCAGCTCAGGGCAAAGGCTCTCTGTCAGGTGTGTAACCCATAGGAGGACAGTCAGGTAAGTTGAGGTCATTCAAAAATCATCAAATGGGTGCTTTTAGGTGAAGACAAAAGATGAAGGAAATGTGGTTACAAGCTACCTCTGATGTAAGAGCAGAGAGAAAATGACACCACTTATTTCTGCATAAAGAACCTCTAGAAGAATACAAGAAAACAATAAAAGTGGTCACCGGCGGGGTGGGTGTCGGGGATAGGTAGATGGAAATGGAGCAGAAGTGAGACTTTACTCCATGTACCTTAATATAGTTCTTCTGCTCTTAGGAATAAACTTGAATGTGTTTCCCATTTTTGAATTTTTCAAATAAGATAAACCTATCAGGGACTTCCTCAGTGGTCCAATGGTTGAGACACTCCACCCCCAATGCAGGGGCCAAGCATTTGATCCCTGGTCAGGGAACTAAAATCCCACAAGCTGCAAGGAACAACCAAAAATAAATACATAAAGATTTTTTTAAAAAGATAAACTTGTCAGAGGGGAACCACTTGAATGGGGGATCATCCATCATACACCATCTAAGCACCTTTACCTTCTAAGCTTTCTGAAGCAGAACCTAGGGCTCTTAACTGGCTTCATCCTCCACTTGCCTTCTCCTCAGGGACATTTTTATAGAAGCTGGTTTCTCTGTCCTGAGGACTACTGCTCTCTCCTCACTGGTCTCGGTGTCTGAACCCTTCTATTTGAGCTGCCCCTGAACTATCACTGAGGTCCACAACCACCTGGATCTCTCCTGGGTGAGGTTTCAAAGGAAGGCCCAAACACTGAATGACCAGGCAATTCTCTGAGTTTTATAGCACAGCCCTACTTAGAGAGCCTTAAGGGGTCACTGAAGAGGAATCCATGGAGAAAGGATGTGCTGGATTCAGAAGAGAAGGCCGAGAGGCCCCTGCTCCCGGCCAGGGAAGCAGCAGCCCTCTGGGCCCTTTGTGTATTGACGGGGTCAGCAACGGGGAACCGTATCAGCAACAAAATATCTGCCAACCAGTTCAAGGCAGGGGGCAAAGGATGGGGAGGTGAAGGATGAGAGGAAGTCGTGGGAAACTAGGCTCCCCAAGACAGTCCGGTGAGACCTACCTCTCTCTCCTGAGCTGCGTGCTCTTCCTGCAGTGCCCTCATTTTCCTCCTCCATTCTGTTTTCTGAAAAAGATTAAATGCTTATCAAATGGGCCCCTCTAGATATTAAAATATAGTACAAAGCTAAAAGAATTAAAATGTACTGGCTCACAGAGCAGGCAGACAGAGCAGTGAAAAGACTAGAAAGCCCAAAGATATTGGCGGGGGGTGCGGGGGAGGCGGGGCAGGGGCGGGGGAGGCGGGGCAGGGGCGGGGGGTGCGGTGGGGGAAATGGAATCTACTCTGGGGGGAAGATGCATTATTGACAAATGGTGTTCAAACAAGTAGTTAACTACTTGAACTTGGATTGCAAAAAGATAGGAACTTGTACCTTATTTCACATCTTAAATGAAAACAAATTCTAGGTGGTCAAAGATTTCATCTTAAAAAATGTACGAGATGTCAGCAAGATGATGGACTAGTAGGTTCCAGTTCTCAAAATACCCACAGATGAGAATACCTTTATGAGAGCTCGGGAATCCAGCTAGAGGTCCTAGCACCTTGATGAAGCAAAAAAATCCAAGAGTGGATACACTGAAGAGGGGAAGAATAGTTTCACCTTACCCGTGTTACCCCTCACCCAAGACAGCACAGCTCAGCGTTAAGAAAGAACCCCTCAGCCCACAATCTCTCCCACAAGAAAAGTGAGTGCAAGCGAGCACCCGACTGCCCAGTGCTTGAAGGATGCTGCCCAGGAGCCCCACTTTTGCCTCACTCCACCAGAACTGAGAGAATCAACATAGCTGAACCGGTTTTCAGCGCTGGCACACAGATCTCAACGCCAGCTTCAGATCCTACCGGCTAGCTTGTGGACACCAGAAGGTGTGTAGGAAGAGAAGGAAAAGTGTAGACTATTTGTATACAATCAAAGTTAAGTTGTTTCCAGCTTAAAATAGAGTGCTGTAACTATAAAATGTTTTATGACTGGAAAAGGTCAGTTTTCATTTCAATCCCAAAGAAAGGCAAGGCCAAAGAATGTGCAAATTACCATACAATTGCATTCATTTCAAATGCCACCAAGATTATGCTCAAAATCCTTCAAGCTGGGCTTCAGCAGTACAAAAACTGAGAAATTCCAGATGTATAAGCTGGATTTATAAAAAGCAGAGGAACCAGAGATCAATTGCCAATATACACTGGATCATAGCAAAAGCAAGGGAATTCCAAAAAAAAATCTACTTCTGCTTGATTGACTGCTAAAAGCCTTTGAGTGTATGGATCACAAGAAACTGTGGAATATTCTTAATGAGATGGGAATACAACACCACTTTACCTGCTTCCTGAGAAACCTGTATGCAGGTCAAGAAGCAACATTTAGAACCAGACATGGAACAACAGACTGGTTCAAAACTGGGAAAGGAGTGTGTCAAGACTGTATATTGTCACCCTGCTTATTTAACTTATATGCAGACCACATCATGTGAAATGCCAGGCTGGATGAATCACAAGCTGGAATCAAGGTTGCTGGGACAAATATCAGTAACTTCAGATATGCAGATGATACCACTTTAATGGCAGAAAACAAAAGAGGAGCTAAAGAGCCTCTTGATGAAGGTGCTGGCTTAAAACTCAACATTCAAAAATGGTATCTGGTCCCATCACTTCACGGCAAATAGATGGGGAAAAGTGGAAATAGTGACAGATTTCATTTTACTGGGCTCCAAAATCACTATGAATGGACTGTAGCCACAAAATTAAAAGACGCTTGCTCCTTGGAAGAATAGCTATGACAAACCCAGACAATGTATTAAAAAGCAGAGACATCACTTTGCTGACAAAGGTCCATATAGTCCAAGCTACGGTTTTTTTCAGTAGTCACGTATGGATGTGAGAGCTGGACCATAAAGAAGGCTGAGCACCAAAGAACTGATGCTTTCAAACTCTGGTACTGTAGAAGACTCTTGAGAGTCCCTTGGACACCAATAAGATCGAACCAGTCAATCCTAAAGGAAATCAACTCTGAATATTCATTGGAAGGACTGATGCTGAAGCTGAAGCTCCAATACTTTGGCCATCTAATGTGAAGAGCTGACTCATTGAAAAAGACCCTGATGCCAAGAAAGACTGAGGGCAAGAGGAGAAGGGGGCTATAGAGGATGAGATGATTGGATGGCATCACTGACTCAATGGACATGAGTTTGAGCAAACTCAGGGAGATAGTGAAGGACAGGGAAACCTGACCTGCTGCAGTTCATGGGGTCGCAAAGAGTTGGACATGACTTAGTGATTGAACAACAACAACAAATACTAATTATAAAGGAAAAACTGTAGCAAATAAACTATAGAGAAAGATAAAGGAATCAAAGTATACACACACACACACACACACACACACAAAAATCATCAACTCACAAAGAAAGACAGCAAGAGAGAAAGAAAGGGACAAAGTAACTGCAGGACAGTCTGAAAACAACAAAATGGCCAATAGCAAATCCTTTTTTATCAGTAATTACTTTGCATTTAAATGGACTAACTTCTCCAACCAAAAGATATAAAGTGGCTGAATGGATTTTAAAAACAAGATCCAAGAAAATAATAGCAAATGAAGCAACTGACAAACAACTAATCTCAAAAATATACAAGCAACTTATGCAGCTCAATTCCAGAAAAATAAACGACCCAATCAAAAAATGGGCCAAAGAACTAAATAGACATTTCTCCAAAGAAGACATACAGATGGCTAACAAACATATGAAAAGATGCTCAACATCACTCATTATCAGAGAAATGCAAATCAAAACCACAATGAGGTACCACTTCACACCAGTCAGAATGGCTGCGATCCAAAAATCTGCAAGCAATAAATGCTGGAGAGGGTGCGGAGAAAAGGGAACCCTCCTACACTGTTGGTGGGAATGCAAACTAGTACAGCCACTATGGAGAACAGTGTGGAGATTCCTTAAAAAATTGCAAATAGAACTACCTTATGACCCAGCAATCCCACTGCTGGGCATACACACCGAGGAAACCAGAATTGAAAGAGACACATGTACCCCAATGTTCATCGCAGCACTGTTTATAATAGCCAGAACATGGAAACAACCTAGATGTCCATCAGCAGAGGAATGGATAAGAAAGCTGTGGTACATATACACAATGGAGTATTACTCAGCCGTTAAAAAGAATTCATTTGAATCAGTTCTGATGAGATGGATGAAACTGGAGCCGATTATACAGAGTGAAGTAAGCCAGAAAGAAAAACACCAATACAGTATACTAACACATATATATGGAATTTAGAAAGATGGCAATGACAACCCTGTATGCAAGACAGGAAAAAAGACACAGCTGTGTATAACGGACTTTTGGACTCAGAGGGAGAGGGAGAGGGTGGGATGATTTGGGAGAATGGCATTCTATCATGTATACTATCATGTAAGAATTGAATCGTCAGTCTATGTCTGACGCAGGATACAGCATGCTTGGGGCTGGTGCATGGGGATGACCCACAGAGATGTTATGGGGAGGGAGGTGGGAGGGGGGTTCATGTTTGGGAACACATGTAAGAATTAAAGATTTTAAAATTTAAAAAATAAAAAATAAAAAATAAAAATAAAAACAAGATCCAACTATATGCTGCCTACAAAAGACCTAGCTTTAAGGGCACATATAGGCTAAAACTGAAGAGATGAGAGAAGACATTTCAGCAAATGGTAAACAAAAGAGAACAGTAGCTATATTTATATCAGACAAAATATACTTTAAGTCAAAAATTGTTATAAGAGACAAAGAAGGTCATTATATAATGATAAAGGGGTCAGTTAATCAGGAGGATATAAAATTGTAAATATACAGTCAGTCCTCCATATCAATGGATTCCACATCTGTGTATTCCACATCCAGGATTCAATTAACTGTGGATTGAAAATATTTGGAAAAAAATTCCAGAAAGTTCCAAAAGCAAACTTGAATTTGCTTCATGCTAACAAATATGTACAGAGCATTTACGTTATAGTCATAATAACTTACATAAAATTTACATTGTAATTAGGTTTTATAAGTAATTTATAAATTATGTAAAGAATTTAAAAATGATGTTTGTGAGTTATATGCAAAATATAAGGGACTTGAGTATCTGAGAATTTTGGCATCCATAGAGGTTCCTGGAACCAGTCTCCTATGGATGGATACTGAGGGATGGCTATGTATTTACACAACATAGGAGCATCTAAACATATAAAGCAAATATTAACAGAAATGAAGGGAGACACAGACAGTAACACAATAACAGTAGAGGATTTCAATACTCCACTTTCAGCAATGGATATATCATCCAGACAAAATCAATAAGTAAACAGTGGACTTGAACAACACTATAGAACAAGTGGGCTGAACAGGCTTGTTCAGTCCATAAATAGAATATTCTATCCAAGTAGCAGAATACACATTCTCCTCAAATGCCCAAAGCTATTCCCCAATATAGATCATAAAACAAAGTTTTGCTAATTTAAACTTGAAATCGTATCAGGTTAATCTTTTCCAACCACAAAGTTATGAAACTAGAAGACAAATAAATGGAGATATTTCATGCTCATGGATGGAAGAATATTGTTAAAATACCCATACAATGCTAACATACCTATTCAATCCTAAAATTCACATGAAACCACATAGCCAAAGCAATCTTGAACAAGAAGACAAAACTAGAAGCATCACTTCCTGATGTCAAATTATATTACAAAGCTATAGTATTTAACAGTATGGTAGTGGTAATAAAAACAGACACATAGACCAATGGAACAGAAGACGAAACCCAAAATTAAACCCACGTATGTACGGTCAACAAATCTTTGACAATGGCACCCAGGATACAAAATAGAGAGAGGAGTCTCCTCAGTAAATGGTATTGGGAAAAATGGATATCGACATGCAAAAAAATGAAACTGGACCAATACCTTACACCATACCCAAAAATCAACTCAAAATGAATCAACGACTTAAATGTAAGATCTGCAACTCTAAAACTCCTAGAATAAAAGAGGGACATTGATCTTATCAATGATATTTTTTGGATGTGATACCAAAGGCACAGGCAACAAAAACAAAAATAAACAAACAGGACTAAAGTTTCTACACAGTAAAGGAAACCATCAACAGATGAAAAGACAACTGAAAAAACGGGAGAAAATATTTGCAAACCATGCATCTCATAAGGAGTTCATCTCTAAAACATAAGGAACTCATATGACTTAACAGCAAAAAATAATAATAATAATAACCCAATTGAAAAGTGGACAAAGAGACTGACTACACATTTCTCCAAAAAAGACCTTCAAAGTGTCAACAGATATATATTTTTTAAAGTAACAAAAAATAACAAATGGCAAAGATATGGAGAAAGGGAAATGTTTTACAGTGTTGGTGAAAATGTAAGTTGGCACAGTCATTGTAGAAAAACAGGATGGAGAGCTCCTCAAAAAAGTTAAAAACCAAGAGAGTTACTCATTTTCCCCAGTGAGTCTCCCCATGTATCCATGAGGTATACTTGTTAATAAACTTGTTTGGTTTTCTTACAACTACCAAATAATCCAGTGATCCCACTTCTCAATATTGATTCAAAGGAACTGGAATCAGGATCTCAAAGAGAGGCCCACACTCCCATGTTCATTGCAGCATTACTCACAGTAGCAAAATATGGCTACATTTACCCCCAAACTCAATGAGTTACAGACATTACATATGCACAGCTTTTTACATGTCAATCGTACCTCAGTGAGGTAACATAGATGAATGAATGAATGGATGAGCAAACTACAAAAAAAGAAAAGAGAGCATTTTTTTCTGGCCCCACTGCACAGCTTATAGGATCTTAGTTCCCCAACCAGGGATCAAACCTGGGCCCCTGGCAGTAGAAGTATGGAGTCTTAACCACTGGACCAGGAATATTTTCTTTTTAAATCTCAGAGTGGCTATAAACAAAAAAGATTGATAATTTGATCATTTTGACCACATAAACATTATTAATTTTGCATGGTCAAAAACCATGATCAACAAAGTTTAAGGACAACAGGAAACGGGGGGAAATGGCCACAGGAGCAACGAAGAGTTGGGTTAATTTCCATCCGTTACACAAACACACAAATTGGTAAGGGAAGCAACAGGAAAAATGGGATGTGAATGGAGTTCATAGAAGAAGAATGCTTTTTAAGTTAGAAATTTGTGAAACATCAAGCAGTTGGAAACATTAAGCTCTTTCTTAATGGTCTTGGAGAGAAGCAGCAGGACAGTGTGATTTAACAACAGTGTAAATTGCCCTTCCTTGCTGTGGAATTATCAGTGAGACAGACCATATATAACTGGACTGATGCAAGTTTCAGCCAGTGGAAGCCAGGCCACCTCCTCCCAGCCAGCGAGAGCAAATGGTGCAAAAGTCTTCCCCGCTCCATCTCCAGTGGCCTCAGGTTGGCAGAGGCAAATCAACCATAGTGGGAATATTTTACCACAGAAAATGACAAATGCTGCAAATCAAAGCTTTTCTAGTTCCAGTCAACCAGTTGTTAAATATTTACCATCATACCATTCCAGATATGCTGGAATGTGAAGTCAAGTGGGCCTTAGGAAGCATCACCATGAACAAAGCTAGTGGAGGTGATGGAATTCCAGTTGAGCTATTTCAAATCCTGAAAGATGATGCTATGAAAGTGCTGCATTCAATATGCCAGCAAATTTGGAAAACTCAGCAGTGGCCACAGGACTGGAAAAGGTCAGTTTTCATTTCAATCCCAAAGAAAGGCAATGCCAAAGAATGCTCAAACTACCACACAATTGCACTCATCTCACATGCTAGTAAAGTGATGCTTAAAATTCTCCAAGCCAGGCTTCAGCAATACATGAACCATGAACTTCCAGATGTGCAAGCTGGTTTTAGAAAAGGCAGAGGAACCAGAGATCAAATTGCCAACATCCGATGGATCATGGAAAAAGCAGAGTTCCAGAAAAACATCTATTTCTGCTTTATTGACTATGCCAAAGCCTTTGACTGTGTGGATCACAATAAACTGTGGAAAATTCTGAAAGAGATGGGAATACCAGGCCACCTGACCTGCCTCTCGAGAAACCTGTATGCAGGTCAGGAAGCAACAGTTAGAACTGGACACAGGACATCAGACTTGTCCCAAATAGGAAAAGGAGTACATCAAGGCTGTATATTGTCACCTTGCTTATTTAACTTATATCCAGAGTACATCATGAGAAACGCTGGGCTGGAGGAAGCACAGGCTGGAATCAAGATTGCCAGGAGAAATATCAATAACCTCAGATATGCAGATAACACCACCCTTATGGCAGAAAGTGAAGAACTGAAGAGCCTCTTGATGAAGGTGAAAGAAGAGAGTGAAAAAGTTGGCTTAAAGCTCAACATTCAGAAAACTAAGATCATGGCATCCAGTCCCATCACTTCATGGGAAATAGATGGGGAAACAGTGGAAACAGTGGCTGACTTTATTTTTCTGGGCTCCAAAATCACTGCAGATGCTGATTGCAGCCATGAAATTAAAAGACACTTACTCCTTGGAAGGAAAGTTATGACCATCATATACAGCATATTAAAAAGAAGACACATTACTTTGCCAACAAAGGTCCATCTAGGCTATGGTTTTTCCTGTGGTTATGTATGGATGTGAGAGTTGGACTACAAAGAAAGCTGACTGCAGAAGAATTGATGCTTTTGAACTGTGGTGTTGGAGAAGACTCTTCAGAGTTCCTTGAACTGCAAGGAGATCCAACCAGTCCATCCTATAGGAAATCAGTCCTGGGTGTTCATTGGAAGGACTGATGTTGAAGCTGAAAGAAACTCCAATACTTTGGCCACCTGATGTGAAGAGCTGACTCATTTGAAAAGACCCTGATGCTGGGAAGGATTGAAGGCAGGAAGAGAAGGGGACGACAGAGGATGAGATGGTTGGATGGCATCACCAACTCAATGGACATGGGTTTGGATGGACTCTGGGAGTTGGTGACGGACAGGGAGGCCTGGCGTGCTGCGGTTCATGGGGTCACAAAGAGTCGGACATGACTGAGTGACTGAACTGAACATTAGATACATGCCAAATATCTTCAAAGCCAAGAGACTGTCACACTTTCAAAAAATAGTTTTCAACTGGGTTGGACTCAAAGTGAGGGCAAGGTTCCAGTAAGATACACGGCTGAATGTATTTTCAAAAAACTCCCCGGCAAATCTGACACTGCACACTTGAATGTCACCAGCCACACCTGAGAACTCTAAGAACCCTACTCTATGCTTTCATTAATTGGCACAAGGTCTGAAATGATAGAACTGTGATGTCTTTAATCTCCCCAAATCACTTTGCCAACAAAGGTCCAAATAGTCAAAGCTGTGGTTTTTCCAATAGTCAATGTATGGAAGTGAGAGTTGTACCATAAAGAAGGCTGAGCACTGAAGAATTGATGCTTTTGAACTGTGGTGCTGGAGAAGACTCTTGAGAGTCCCTTGGACTGCAAGGAGATCCAACCAGTCCATCTTAAAGGAAATCAGTCCTGGGTGTTCACTGGAAGGACTGATATTGAAGGTGAAACTCCAATACTTTGGCCACCTGATGCGAAGAGCTGACTCACTGGAAAAGACCCTGATGCTGGGAAAGACTGAGGGCAGGAGAAGGGGGCAACAAAGGATGAGATGGTTGGATGGTATCACCAACTCAATAGACATGAGTTTGAGCAAACTCTGGGAGATGAAGGACAGGGAAGCCTGGCATGCTGCAGTCCATGGGGTCGCAAAGAGTCAGACAGGACTAAGGGACTAAACAGCAACCACCCTAAAACCAGAGTGAAAACAAGAAACTCTGTTGCGAGACAGCACATTTCTCGCCTGGTTCAGGAAGAAAGGCATGGGACCTTGGCTCACCTGAATTTCCATCTTCTCCTTCAGAGCCCAGAGCTCCTGAGCCTGCCTGAGTCTCTCCTCGGGCTCCTCATCCCGCAGGGACCCCAGGTTGGACTTCATCATATTGTGGGACTGCAGTGCCTGCAGCTTCTGAAAAGGCCAAAGTGTAGTTTCATTCAGATGAAGATCTAATTGTGACATTGTCTTTTATACCCTGAGCGGTGTCAGAAGGGCATACTTACCCCAACCACAAGGCCCCAACTTGAACTTACTGGGTATCTGCATGCCTGCAAATATTCCCAAAAGTCCATACTCCCCTTCACTAGGTTCTCCTGAAAGCTCAGCTCTTGCACAGGAGAAGAAAATCCCATGGAAGGACACAATTCAAGAGTGTCATTTCCATTGCACTGAAATTCTGCTATACTTCAAGCCCAAAACTTCTGACAGCTTTCCCATTTCCTCCTCGGTCTCAAATAGGCTAAAGAGAATCAGACTCTCAGAGCCATGAGGAGGGTCTCTGGCATTCCAGACCACTCCCTGAGGACTCCTGCCCCTCTTGCAATAAAGAAAAAAATCTTGGCTGTCACCAAGAAGGCCTGGCTTTTCACAGCTTGGAGTCATGTCACCAATGCCTAGTGAGTGCTTCCTGAGCTAACAGTTCCTGAGCTAATGTGAAGGAAAAGGTAAGGAAAAGTGGACCAAAGAGAAGATACCTTTCCACCTCCTCCCCATAGTTATATTTTTAAATATATCACTACTGTAGTGACAAAAGCAATTACCTCCTTCTCTGTTACTATATAAGCCTCATAGACCCTATCACAGCCTTAGAGAACTGTTAAGCCCCTGAGTTTAACTTCACATTCTTACTATCTTTAACTCTTCGGCTAAAGCAATATTGGGTCCAAATGTTAACCATTTCTCATACAAAATATAGTAGTCCGTTCTCAGTTATGTCTGACTATTTTGAGACCCTGTGGATTGTGGCCCACCAGGCTCCTCTGTTCATGGGATTTCCCAGGCAAGAATACTGGAGTGGTTTGCCATTTCCAGATCCAGGGGATCTTCTTCAACCAGGGATCCAACCTATGTCTCCTGTGTCTCCTGCATCACCAGGTGGATTCTTCACCACTGGCACCACCTGAGAAAACCATTTCTAAACCCCCTGAATATTTTTGTAGCGTCAAATGCTCTATCAGATGTATGCACAACTTCAGCCTCCAATGTGTCACTTCCGTCTTCACGCTGCTGCTTATGACACGCCAGAGAGCGGCTTTCTCGGTGTTACCAAGAAAACCACGCTGGTGCCTTCCTTTCAACTGGGGCCTCCTTTGGCGACTGGACTTAAAGTAAGTAAAGTCGCTCAGTCGTGCCTGACTCTTTGCGACCCCATGGACTGTAGTCCACCAGGCTCCTCTGTCCATGGGATTTTCCAGGCAATAGTACTGGAGTGGATTGCCATTTCCTTCTCCAGGGGATCTTCTCAACCCAGGGATCAAACCCAGGTCTCCCACATTGTAGACAGACGCTTAACCGTCTGAGCCACCAATTACTCTAACTGGACTTAACCTACATCTAATCTAAAGTTCTCTCTTTAGTGAGATGATTTAGCTGAATACATTCTGAAAATACTTCTCCTCAAACCTTTTCCCTGATATAGCTCCCCCAGTGACTCAGCGGTAAAGAATCTGCCTGCTATGCAGGAGACTCAGGAGAAGCGCTTGATCTCTGGGTCAGGAAGATCCCTTTGAGAAGGAAATGGCAACCCACTCCAGTATTCTTGCCTGGGAAATTCCATGACAGAGGAGCCTGGCAGGCTACAGTCCATGGGATCCCAGAGTCAGACATGACTGAGTGACTAAAATACAACATTCTGAAAATATTTTTCAAAATGTTTCCCTCACACAGGTTTATATGGGAAGATACAGTCCAGGGATAATTTTGATAAGTTTTTTGTGAATAAATTTGATAATATATCCAGTAGAGGAGCAGAGCTTTGAAGTTTAAGGAGCTGGGTTCAAATCCCAGCTCTACCTCTTAAAACAGCTGTTTGACTTTGGGCAAATGTGGCCTCAATGTCTTTGCTTGAAAAGGGGGAATGATAATAGCTTTTTTTTTTTTTTTTAAAGGCATTTTATTTTTTACCTTTTGTACTCACTGAGCAGCATGTGAGATACCCAATCAGGGATCAAACATGCACCCTGTACAGTGGAAACCTTAACCACTTGACCACCAGGGAATTCCTTTAAAAAATAAATTAGGGAGGATTTCCCTGGTGGTCCAGTGGATAAGAATCCACTGCCAATGCAGGGGACACGAGTTCAGTCCCTGGTCCAGGAAGATTCCACATGTCGAGGAGCAACAAAGCCCCTGCATCACAACTACTGAGCCTGTGTGCCCAAGCTCCTGAAGCTCGCGTGCCCTAGAGCACGTGCTCCACAACAAGAGAGACCTCCACGATGACAAGCCTGCGCACGGTAACGAAGAGTAGCCCCTGCTCGCCGCAACTAGAGAAAGCCCACACGCAGCAATGAAGACTCAGCACAGCCAAAAATAAATAAAATTTTTAAAAGCAAACTTAGGGACTTCCCTGGTAGTTCAGTGGTTAAGAATCCACCTGGCAATGCAGGGGACACAGATTCAATCCCTGGTTGGGGAACTAAGATCTCCTAGGCTACAGAGCAACGAGGCCTGCATGCTGCAACTAGAGAATCTGTACCACAATAAAAGATCTCTCCGTGCTGCAACTAAGATCTGATACAGCCAAATAAATAAATCTTTTTTTAAAAAAAGAAATTAACAAACTAACAACATGCCTACCTTTAGAATATTAGAGTTGTTTGGTTGTTAAGAGAATTAAAAGCTAGTGTATATAAAGAACTTTGTACAGGGGTTAGAAATGTTTCAATAAATATTAGTTACTATGTGACTCCACAGGCCCCAACAGAGTGCCTACTTGTAACCACCACTCAGCAAATACTTGTTAGAAGAAAAATGTATCCATTTACATTTTGCCTCATTTCTTGTCCAGTGAAGCCCTTTGCAAAAATAAGCATAACATCTCTGGAGCTCTTACTATAATATATGCCAGATAATGTTAGGTATTGTTGATGTGCTAATTTAACCCTTTCAGAAACCTATCTTACAGAAAGGAAACTGAAGCAAAGGAAGATTAAGTAACACGCCCAAGATCACACAGCCAGTATGTGATGGAGCATGGGTTCAATACCAGCCACTGCCCTCTTGTGTCTGGACTCATAGAACTAGTACAAAGAAATAAATTTTGTGAACAAACAAGCAGATTTTCAGCTAAAGAACTCTGAGAAGTCTTTTAGGTTGGGTACCTCCTCTAAGGTAGAGTTCTGGTTGGCAACACTTTTAAATTCATCCCAAAATAATTTTTTGAGCTTGTCTATTTCCCCATATAGCTTCGCCCGCTCTTTTTCTTTCCATTCATCAAATTCTTTCTTAGCTTCTGCTTCCCTTTGGCGAATGATCTCTGCTTCCTACAAAGAAAAGCAAGAACAAGAGAATCATTAATTCCACACTATGACAAATATTTACCAAGAAACTGCCAGGGCCCCTTTTCCATGTAAGTCACTATGGAGACCCCAGTCCCCAGTGTTTGGACTGGGAATGGAATTAGTCTTATCTGAACTGTAAAGGATGGAGATCACGTCTCTTTTCTCTTTATATTCTTCATGATGCCTGGCAAGGAGTGATGAATGAATAAATGACGGAAGGCGTGACGCAAGTGTATGTATTTTCATTCTACAAATATTTACTGAATGCCTCCTCTGAGCTGCCGTCTGGAGTTTACCCAGTCTTTCTCCTCCAAAGCTAACAGTATGTTGTAGGAAGTTAAAATTCAGGTTCAAATGCCCGCAGAGGGTGCAAACAAAGGAAGCTGCAGCTCTCTTTCGGCCATACAGTTCTAGCCAAATAACCGAATTTTCCTTCCCAGACTACCTGAAATCACTTGGCACATCCGGGAAGACACCATCCTAGCCCTGACTCTCAGCTCTGGGAAACAGCCAGAATGTCGACTCTGTGGGATCTGAGCACATTACGGGTCTCCTGGCCAGTCCATCACCAAATCCCCTGCCATTTCTCCTCCACGCCCACCTGGAGCTGCCGCTGCCTCTCCGCCTCCCTCTGGGCTTCCAGCTCCCCTTGGGTCCACTTCAGTTTGGCCCGTAGCTCTTCTAACACCTCCTCCACTGGCTGCTCCTGCTTCCTCTGCTTTCCTGTGGGGACCACGCAAAGCGAGAGTGACCAGCGTAAGTCAGAGTCGGTGGTGTGTACAGTGCCTTGCGTGCAGTAGCACCTCAGTCTGAGACCAGCTTTACACTGTACACTGCACACCGACCCTGGGCAGATTATGTAACCTCCCTGACCCTCTGTTTCTCCAAAGTGGAAAATGGAAGCAATAACCGCACCTAACCCAGAGGGTCAGGAGGAGAAGGACAGAGGATAAGAAGGTTGGATGGCATCACCAACTCAATGGATACGAGTTTGAGCAAGCTCTGGGAGTTGGTGATGGACAGGGAAGCCTGGCGTGCTTCAGTCCGTGGGGTTGCAAAGAATCGGACATGACTGAACAACTGAACTGAACTGAACTGAACCCAGAGGGTCATTGTGAGGATGAAACGTGATAATGCAAAGTGCCCAGCATAGCCACCTGGCAGGACAGCCCAATACACTGTCATTTAAAATAACTATTTTTTAAATATGTATTTATTTTTGTTTATTTATTTGGCTATACCAGATCTTTGGTTGCAGTACGTGGGATCTAGTTCCCTGATCAGGAATCGAATCTGGGCCCCTTCTATTGGGAGCTCAGAGTCTTAACCGCTGGACCACCAGGGAAGTCCCTAAAATAACTACTTTGACAGTACTTACGAATGGGAAATATGAATATAAAACCAGTAGAGTAACAGAATCAGGATATGTACACAGTGATTATTAATACAAAGAGGGGAATTTAAAGTAATGATAAGAATTGTAGTTTTTAAGTTCATTCTTTTCAGTAATGTAGTACAGTTCAAATGTGTAGTTTTAAATTTCAAATTAAAAAAAGGCACTGTGCACTATGAAGAAAACTTGAATTATAGAAGAATATTCTAACTAAACCACATACTGATAAACTATGAGTTAAAGGTTAATGAAAAAGACACCAATTGTACTTCAACATTTGTTACTTTTCAAAGTACATTTAGGGATTATTAGATGGTACTTTTATCAAAACTTCAAGCTTTTTTTTTTTAAGATATATGGCTTTTCTCAAATGGGGCTTTTTAGAAACAAGCAACTTTTAGATGCAGTGAAAATTAATTTGGATTAATAAAGTGATTTGAGGGACTTCCCTGGAAATCCAGTGGTTAAGATTCAGGGCTTTCACTGCCAGGGGCACAGGTTCGAACCCTGGTCAGGGAACTAAGATTAGGCATGTCATGTGGCACCGCCAAAAATATAAAATAACAAAATAAAAATAAAGTGATTTGAGGTGAGTCTGGAATGGGAGAACTGCAGTATCTGAGAAGTCAGCTGCCTGATGTAAATTACTGAACACTAATGTAGCCAAAGTTGTCTTAATTGTTGTTGTTTTAGGTGCTAAGTCACGTCCAACTCTTTTGGGACCCCACGGACTGTAGCCTGCCAGGCTCCTCTGTCCATGGGATTTCCTTCAGAACGTATTTTTCCTCTCCATATTTTCCCAGCACTGTTCATTAAGGAAGACATAAGGAACATGCACAAGGATTTATGCACAAGAGTGTTGCCACCATGTGATTTATAATTGGGGAATGTTTTAGTTATCCAAATAAATTAATAAATAATTCAGTGGTGAAGTAAATTATGATCAGCACATGATGACATACTATTCAGCCATTAGAAACCATGTTTTCAAAGATGATTTAATGATTTAAATTGAAAATAAGCAGTATCAAAACTGCATCTTATATGATAATATTCATACACAAAAAATAATGACCACAGACACACCAACGTATTAGCTGCAGATGATATCGTCCATGGTTTTTATTTTCTCTTTTCTACCTTTCTGCACTTCAATTTTCTACATCAAAGGCATGTATTTTCTAATTTCTTACTGTGGTAAATATACCTAACATAAAATTTACCATCTTAGCCATTTTTAAATGTACAGTTCGGTAGGATTAAATACATTCATAATGTTGTTCAATCATCACCACCACCCATCTTCAGGACATTCTTCATCTTGTAAAACAGAATCTCTGTCCTTACTAAACACTAACTTGCCATCCCCTCTTCCTCCAGCCCTTAGCAACCTCCATTCTACTTTCTGTTTCTATGCATTTGGCTATTCTATGTACCTCATATAAGTGAAATCATATGGTATTTGCCCTTTTTTAACTGACAGTTCACTTAGCAAAATAACCTATTGTAGCAAATTGCAGAATGACCATTCTTTTTAAGGTTGAAAAACATTTCTTTGTATTTCTCTCTCTCTCTCTCTCTCTCTCTCTATATATATATATATACACACACACATATACCACATTTTGCTTATTCATTCATCTGTCAGTGGACATTTGAGTTGCTTCTCCACCTTTAGTTACTGTGAATAATGCTCCTATGAAAATGAGTATACAACTATCTCTTCAAAAACATATATCATTTTCCAGAAATAAGTGTTTAATAAATAGAAAATCTGTTTTTCTTTAGTTGCCTCCAATGTAGAACCAAGAAGAATCAGATATATAAGAAATGCATAGTAACTAGGTGACAAGTGCTATTTTAAAACTCTGTTCTTTCAAAAGGAAATTAAAATAAAGGGAAAAATGTTTTATTCAATGAGATTTTATATTTAATTTATATTACATTTTATCATAACATATTTGCATTAACACCTATTTCTTATTGAACCTCAAAAAAATCTCTTAAAGGGGAAAACATATAGCCTTGCTACTTGTTTTAGAACTTGAAACAGTAAAATTACAGTGATTAAATCATAATGAATTCATGTACATTAAAAAGTCAAAGAACTGGTCTGACTGCTCCTTAGGCCCTATTAGGCTTATTCATAGTCAGCACCAGATTCACAGAAGGCTGGGCGTAAGGGCCCATCCAAGTCACTGTGTCTAACTGCCCCATTCACAGTCAAGGACACTTGAGACTCAGAGGGAAACCACCCTAACCACGGTCACATAACAAAAGGGGACGAAGTGAAGACTAGAACCTACCTGTCTGACACCCAGCCCATTTCCTCTAAACATGGGGTCAGAGGTGTTCCTAAGCACCTATGGGATCCCTCCATGTGGATGGTGGGATCACTGGCTCCTCGACTGGATGATGAGGTTCTGAGCTTTGTACACGTCCTCCACCTGCTGAGCTGGCTGGGAGTCAGACAGGCAGCGTCCAGTCTTTTTCTGTCCCTTATATCATGTGACCACGGTCAGTGTTTCCTCTCTGAGCCTCAGTGTTCTTGACTGTGCATGGGACAGACTGAGTGACTCTGAAGGGCCCTTACCTCCCAGCCTTCTAGAGACGCCCAGGCCCTTCCACTCACCGCCTTCCACCATGCCTGCGTGCCTGCGCTGGATGTGGCCCCGGAGAAAGGTGGCGTTCATGAAGGTCTTGTCACACAGGTGGCACTACACAGAAGAAAGCAGTGGGAAGTACAGGGTCAGCTCACCTGAGTCATCCTGGGATGATTCTCCCTCCATCAACATTCCCAGTCCTTGGGAACCCTGGGCTGCTTCACAAATGAAGAGCTTGATTTACAAAGTAAGGAAGCGATGTGAATCATATATATATACATATATAAAACAGATATATATATGTTGCTGTTGTTTAGTTGCTAACTCATGCCCAACTCTTTTGCAACCCTATGAGCTGTTGCCCCCCAGGTTCCTCTGTCCATGGGATTTTCCAGACAAGAATATAGTAGTGGGCTGCCACTTCCTTCTCCAGGAAATCTTCCCAACCCAGGGGTCGAACCTGCATCTCCTGCATTGCTGGCGGATACTTTACCACTGAGCCATTATATACACATATATATTTTTTATACAGCCCCTTCAAAATATTAATTTTCTGAGCTTTAAAACACTACCAGCAGTAGGGAGCTATGAACAAAAACTAGGCATTTGATGATACTAAGGAATTTTTGTGGGTTTTTCAGGGCATGATGATGGTATTATGCTTACGTTTAAAAGTAGGAGTCCTTGCTTTTCAGTGATACAAAGTGAAATATTTACAGATAGAGTCATATGACTGATACACTTCAAAATAATCCAGGGGTAGGGGGGAAGTGTGTATGGGAACGTATGCAACAACATTGGCCATGAGTTGAAAACTACTGGGCTAGGTAGTATGCAAATGAAGGTTCGTTATACTATTCTCTCTACTTTTGTATACATTTGATATTTTCCATAATTTTCCCCTCCTCCCCCCCTTCCCTGCGTCCCCTTTCCCACCCCAAGCAGCACATTCACAAACCAGGCACCAAACACGGCCCTCTGCCATGCCAGCTCTGAATCTGGGAAAATGAAATACTGGCATTGCAGCGGCCCAACTTGCTCCCACACAGACAGACTCTTTCTAAGAATGGAATCCACACTGACAAAGAACTGCCAGAAGCTGCAGAGAGAGAAACTAGATTCTGGTGCCATTATCTGAGTCCACCATAATCCTGGATTTTTCAGTTCAATTAACCAATAAATTCCTTATTGGCCTAAGCCAGGTTAAACTGCTGCTTTGTAATTTACTACTGGAAAAGGTCTGACCCTTTTATCATAATTAACATTGCATTAATTGCATCCATTACCATTCTAGTCACTAACATCATATCTTAGTGATTCCTTCTGTCCAGTCGACCTTACACTATGAATTTCTGAGAAATCTGAACCAGCATGATTGGTGCCTTCATCCTCAGAGCCTGCCAGAGGATCTAGCCACCAACAGTTCATTAAAGGGCAACTGATCCCAATCTACACTTTTCATGGAAAGAGACGCAAATGCTCAAATGCTACTTTGGGTGATGAGCTGTCACTTGGTTGACTAATGGAGTCACTTTTCCAGAACGGGCTTGTCTGCACCAGTTCCTTGTCGCACACTGATTTCACACATACCCTCACACATCTCTTATACATGTTTATCACATCACACCTCTACACACACACAAAGCCTTCACACATACACACTTAGGCTCTACACACACACACACCCTTCATACATCCACACATGCAACAGAAGTATGTCTTTACATGCGCATTTTACACAAGCGTGTTATATACCACACACTCTACACACACACATGCACACACCATTCACAGACATAACCTCCAAGCAATCATACACACACCTTAGGCATGTTTACCCACCATCTGTTAACTCACACACACCCTGCATATGTTCACACATGCACAATGAGACATAACGCATAAGACATCTATACTCTGAACTCATACACACCTGCCACACAACTCCACACGCATTGTAGACCTAACCAGACTGCAGAGGGCTCTCTGGTGATGAACGGCATCTCTAAAACCTGGTCCCAGCCCCAGTGAGAATGGCCACAGCTGCCTCGGGGCCGAGACGGCAGTGCCACAGAGGTGGCCACTGGCTGGGCGCACAGCCCTCCCAGGGTCCCCGCCCCACAGCAGTGCTCACGGTGTGGTAGCTGTGGGCGCCCGTCTGCAGGAGCAGCTGCTGCAGGGCACTGATCATCTTGCGCCGCCGCCGGCTCTCCTCCCGCACGCCCTTGAGCTCGTCGGCCTGGCGGCCCAGCTCCTGCTGGCCACGCTCCTGCTGGCCCAGGCTGGCCTGCAGCCGCACCTCCAGCTGGGCCACGCTGGTGCTCAGGCAGTCCTGGCAGTGCAGCAGGTACTCGATGCTGAGCTGCGCCAGCCGCAGCACCTTGAGCAGCACTGGGTCCACGGGCTGCCCACAGCGGCCGCACACCTCCCGGTCCAGGTTGCAGAAAGTGACACCAGCGATGTTCTCCTGCAGGGTAGCCACGTCCAGCTCCCGTGCCACACGGTCCACATCCAGGGCACTGATGCGCCTCCAGTCCACACTCTCACGGCGAGGCTGGAACTTGAAGGTGGGGAGAGTGTAGGCCCCAAAGAGGGGGCTACTGAGGCCCTGGGCAGTGAGGGTAGGAGACTGCATGGGTGGGGGAAGCCCTGGGCTGGCCACCGGGGAAGGGTGCCACCAAGGCCACGGCCACAGGCACAGGAGCTGAGAGAGGGCCTGGAAAATGAGAAGAGAACTGAAGTTAGGCCTGCTGCACATGGCTGCGTGTACCATACTGGACAGCAGGAGCCTTAGTGTGCAGTGTGTGCTGACATGGCCAAAGCAAGGGTGTGGGCTTTATAACATACAAATGTGGGTTCAGATCCTCAGCCTTGAGCAAGATCCTTTGTATTACTAAGCCTCCATGTGTATTGGGAATCATGGTGCCTCCTCTCCAGGCCTGTGGTTAGGAATGAGGCAGGAAAAACACCCAGCCCAGTGCCTGACACATAGCAGGTCCTCAGTGTACCACCCACCCACTCCCCCACCATGCCCAAGTGCACTGCAAGAGAGCCTGCCAGAGGGCTGGGTCAGGAAGGAGCTGTCAAATGTATATGGAAGTCTTTCTGCAACCCTATACTGATCTCAGGATAAAGTCCAGTAACTTTGCCTTGGAAGGCAGAGCCACTTAACAGTGGACATTAAATGGTTCTACTTCGGTAACTGCAAAATTTAATGGACGGGATGGACTAGTTTCCAGTTTCCCCAGCTGTAAGGTGGACCCCATGTTTTCTTTAGTGGGATGTGAGTGAAATGATGTCCAGCTCTGCCACGGGGTGGCGCTCAAGACAGCAGCTGGGCCTCTGCACAGAGATCTTGTTCAGTCCACGATGGTCTCTTTTCCAATCCTTATGGTTTAGAAAACAGCTCCAGTTTGTTGTTAAAAGACTCAGATTCTACTTGCCACTCTCTTGTTAGACAAAGAAATTCTTCTCTTTGTAACTTTACAATAGCAACTGGAATTTAAAATGAACATTCCACTACTAAGAATTATAATTTATTCCACAGATAAACTCATACAGGTGTGCAAAGGTGCTTGTGCAAAAACTGTCATTGTACTATTACTTGTAATAGTAAAGTATAGGAAAATTACCAGAAAGTACAAAGTAAGGTATCTCTATACAATGAAATACTATGCAGCTATTGATAAGAAGGCAGCTTTTTATGTACTGATAGAGAATAATGACTATATATACACACAGATATATGTATTTCTGTTTAAATAATATAGTAACATGACATTTAATAATAATTTGTAAAAATAAAGGAGATCTGTATATCTCACATATGTATGGGGACACACACACACACACATATATATATATATATATTGGAGCTTTCCAGATAGTTTAGTGGTAAAGAATCCACCTGCAGTGCAGGAGACATGGGTTCAATCCCTGGGTAAGGAGGATCTACTGGAGAAAGAAATGGCGACCCCCTCCAGTATTCTTGCCTGGAAAATTCCATGGACAGAGGAGCTTGGTGGGCTACAGTTCATGCGGTTGCAAAGAGTCAGACACAACTGAACACACACACACACATACACACACATACACACAGGCTCCAAAGCTTGTGGACTTTGAACTGCCCTACATCAATTCTTGAGGCTATCTGTCCTACAATTTTGCTTTGATCAGATCATCACTGCTTATCCATCAAATTCATCCACTCATTCATCCCCCGTTTAGAGCATGCCTACCTTGGCCAGGCCTGGTGCCAGGCACTGGGGCCACGGAGATGCATTAACCACACAGCTCCCCCCCATTCCCCACCCCAGCAGCTTAGCACAGCTCCTTGCTGCCACAGTAGCCAGTGCAAACCCTTAGCCTGGTCTTGAAGCTGCCACTGCATGCCACTGACCCACCTTTTCCATTTCAGCCCCCATGCTTCCCTTTCTCACACTCCTCCTCAACACAAGCTCCAAGAAAAAAAAAAAAAACATCCAACCACAAGCATACCGACCATGGCCATGAGGAGACTAGCACATTTCTCTTAATAAGGCACACTGTTTTTTTAAAAAAAGAAGGCAGGTGACATGACACTCACCATGCTCAGCTGCTGGCTGCAACCTTGTCACCAGAGCCTCAGAGACAATTGCCACAACAAGCTGTACCTTGGAGCAACAGCAGGTTACCAGGCGTGCTATGGGCAAGGGTAACAGGACTCCTGCTTCCTGTCCTCCCACAGACCACAAGCTCACTTGAGAACTTGCTGTTTAACTATTTAAACTTTGGCCTCAGATGTCTGCCCACAGCCCCTCTCTAATAATAAGGCCAAGAATGTTCCGTCAGCCACTTTCTTGGCTTGCCTCCCACCTCTTTGAATGCCTCTCCCTTGAACAGTTACTATCTTTTTGCCCTTCCTTTAAGGCAGGGTATGCAGTCCCCCTGTGACAGTCTGCTGTTCACCCCCCACCTGTCACTCTGGGCACATGCTCCCTGGGGATGAGTTCACACATACCTTTAGCTTCAGCTACCATAAGCCTCAGCCACTCCTGAATCTGTTTTTCACAGGCCTGTCTCTTGATATCTTTAGATTGACCTTCCAATATTGATTATTCTGGCTTTCCTAATAGCTCTGTTGGTAAAGAATCTGCCTGCAATGCAGGAGACCCCGGTTTGATTCCTGGGTTGGGAAGATCCACTGGAGAAGGGATAGGCTACCCACTCTAGTATTCTTGGGCTTCCCTTGTGGCTCAACTGGTAAAGAATCTGCCTGCAATGCAGGAGACCTGGGTTCAATCCCTGGGTTGGGAAGATCCCTGGAGAAGGGAAAGGCTACCCACTCTAGTATTCTGGCCTGGAGAATTCCATGGACTTTAAAGTCCATGGGATTGCAGAGTCGGACACAACTGAGAGACTTTAAAAAAAATTGATTATACTAGAAATAGCAACAGAGAAGGCAATGGCAACCCACTTCAGTACCCTTGCCTGGAAAATGCCATGGATGGAGGAGCCTGGTAGGCTGCGGTCCATGGGGTTGCTAGGTGTCGGACACAACAGAGTGTCTTCCCTTTCACTTTTCACTTTCATGCATTGGAGAAGGAAATGGCAACCCACTCCAGTGTTCTTGCCTGGAGAATCCCAAGGATGGCAGAGCCTGGAGGGCTGCCGTCTATGGGGTCGCACAGAGTTGGACACGACTGAAGTGACTTAGCAGCAGCAGTAGCAGCAGCAGAAATAGCAAATCTAAATTCCATCAGGACCAGGAAGGTAATGTTAAATGTAGGAAACATGCCAGGCATAAGAAAAGCCATAAGTTTGATGATAAGTGGCAACTAATTCCCTAACTTGGTGTCCAAGATGTAACTGGGCAGGGACTTCCCTGGTAGTCCAGGGGCTAAGACTCCATGCTCCCAATGCAGGGGGCCCAGGTTCAAACCCTGGCCAGGGAAGTAGATTCCACATGCCGCAACAAAGATTGAAGATCCTATGTGCTACCACTAAAACTCAGTGTAGCCAAATAAATATTTTAAAAGATACAACTGGGCTGTGGTTCTCAAGTGTGGTTGTTGGCTGGCAGCATCAGCATCAACCGGAAACTCATTAGAAATGCAGATCTTCAGACTAACTGACTGAGAACCACTGCAGGGAGTGTTGGCATAGGGAGCGTTAGGGACTGGCAAAATGGGGAGTGCATACCCTGTTTACAAGGGTCAGGGTGGTTACAATGTAACCACCACTGAGCTTCAGCCATACGGGAAGGGATGTTCTGTGTTCCTTGTGGGCTAATTCCAAATTGATTAAGAAGATATTCAAGTAGGTATGGGCACTATGGGGAAGTAGGAAGACCCCAGCTCACCTCCTCCCACAGACACACCAAAATTACAACTATTTACAGGAATAACTATCTACAGGAATGACCTGAACCCTAGCAGAAAAGATTTTCCACAACTAAAGATATAAAGAAGAAACCACAAGCCAGGTAAAGGGACTGGGGGCACTGGGTTAGTGAACCACAAACAAGAGGATAATGACAATTGCAGAGGTTCTCCCCAAGGAAGAAGGGGTCTGAGCCCCACCTCATGGCTCCCAGCCCAGGGGTCATGCGCCATGAAGATGAGTTCCCAGAACATCTGCCTCTGAAGGCCAGCGGGGCTTGCATACTTGCATATGGGAGAGCTGCCACTAGCCCTGGGCCCCACAGCCAGCTGTTCCAGGACTCAACCCTGATCACCAGAGGGCTGGCAGCCACCATGTGAGGCAGGGCCACCCATGCCTACCAGCACACTCACAGCAGCTAGCCCAGCCACACAGAAAGACCCACTCAGCCCACATAGCTGGCACCCCTAGAGCATATAGCTCTGGTGACCAGGGGGGAGTTTGGTGCTAGGCTCCATGGATGTGTCCTATGTAATGCCACTTCTCCAAGATCTGGAAACAAAACCTGACCTACCTAATACAAGAAATAAACAGAGAGTTAGACAAAATGAGGAAGACTCATTTCAAAACTCATTTGAAATGAGTTTTAAATGAAGGAACTAGATCCCCAAAAGAATCAAGTGGAGATATTCAATCTACTCAATGAAGAATTCAAGGTCATGATCATAAGGATGCTCCACAAACTCAGGAAAAGAATGCATGAACACATTGAGAAGTTTAACAACGAGTTATAAAATATAACGGAGAACCAAACAGATCTGAAGAATACAACTGAAATAAAATATATACTAGAACAGGGGTCCCCAACTCCCCAGATTGTGGACCACTACTGATTCACAGTGCATTAGGAACCAGACTGCACGGCAGGTGAGCGGCAGGCGATCTAACGAAACTTCATCCACTGTTCCCCATCACTCACATTACTGCCTGAACCATTCCCCTGACCCAGTCAATGGAAAACTGCCTTCCATGAAACGAGTTCCTGGTGCTGTAAAGGGTGGGGACTGCTACTCTAGAAGGAATCAACAGTAGGTTAGATAATACAGATGAATGGATTAGTGAACTGGAAGACAGAATAGTGGAAATCACCCAGGGTGAAAAGAAGAATGAATTTCTAACAGTGAGTGCAGGGCTTCCCTGGTGGCTCAGTGGTAAAGAATCTGCCTGCCAATACAAGAGATGTGGGTTCAATCCCTGGTCCGAGAAGATCCCACATGCCAAGGAACAACTAAGCCCATGTGCCACAAGTATCAAGCCTGTGCTCTAGAGACCAGGAAACACAACTACTGAGGTCTGCCCACCCTAAGAGCCAGCGCTCAGCCACAAGTGAAGCCACTGCAATGAGAAGTCCGTACACCACAACTAGAGAGCAGTGCCTTCTCTCCGAAACGAGAGAAAAGGCCGTGCAGCAACAAAGACCCAGCACAGCCCAAAAATAATAAATTTTTTTTTAATTTTTAAGTGAGGGAAGTTTAAGAGATCTCTGGGACAAAATCAAATATACTAACATTCACATTATAAAGATTCAAGAAGAAGAGAGAGAAAAGGGAGGAGAATTTATTTGAAGAAATAAAAGTTGAAAACTTCCCTAGCCTGGGAAAGAAAGCAGACATCCAAGTCCTGGAAGCACAGAGAGTCCTAAACAAGATGAATCCAAAGAGTTCCATACCAAGACACATTAAACTTAAAAATGAAAAACGTTCAAGATAACAAGAGAATCTTGAAAGTGGCAAGAGGTAAGCAACTAGTTAGGTACAGGGAACTCACATAAAACTATGAGCTGACTTTTCAATAAAATTTTTCAGGCCAGAAGGGAGTGGCATGACATGAAAAGATGCTCAGAATCACTCATCATCAGGGAAATGCAAACTAAAACTACGGTGAGATATGACCTCACACCTGTGAGAATCACTATCATCAAAAAGACAAGAAATAACAAGTGCTGGGATCGTAAACTAGTACAACCCCATGGAAAACAGTATGGAGGAGGGTCCTCAAAAAATTAAAAATAGAACTACCATTCAGTTCAGTTCAATTCAGTCACTCAATCGTGTCCAACTCTTTGTGACCCCATGAATCGCAGCATGCCAGGCCTCCCTGTCCATCACCAACTCCCAGAGTGCACTCAGACTCACGTCCATCGAGTCAGTGATGCCATCCAGCCATCTCATCCTCTGTCATCCCCTTCTCCTCCTGCCCCCAATCCCTCCCAGCATCAGAGTCTTTTCCAACGAGTCAACTCTTCTCATGAGGTGGCCAAAGTACTGGTGTTTCAGCTTTAGCATCAGTCCCTCCAAAGAAATCCCAGGGCTGATCTCCTTCAGAATGGACTGGTTGGATCTCCTTGCAGTCCAAGGGACTCTCAAGAGTCTTCTCCAACACCACAGTTCAAAAGCATCAATTCTTTGGTGCTCAGCTTTCTTCACAGTCCAACTCTCACATCCAAGCATGACCACTGGAAAAACCATAGCCTTGACTAGACGGACCTTTGTTGGCAAAGTAATGTCTCTGCTTTTGAATATGCTATCTAGGTTGGTCATAACTTTCCTTCCAAGGAGTAAGCGTCTTTTAATTTCATGGCTGCAGTCACCATCTGCAGTGATTTTGGAGCCCAAAAAAATAAAGTCTGACACTGTTTCCACTGTTTCTCCATCTATTTCCCATGAAGTGATGGGACCAGATGCTATGATCTTCGTTTTCTGAATGTTGAGCTATAAGCCAACTTTTTCACTCTCCACTTTCACTTTCATCAAGAGGTTTTTGAGTTCCTCTTCACTTTCTGCCATAAGGGTGGTGTCATCTGCATATCTGAGGTTATTGATATTTCTCCCAGAAATCTTGATTCCATACAATCCCAAAATTCCACTTCTGAGTATTTTTCTAAGGAAAACAAAAGCACTAATTCAAAAAGATACCTGCACTCCTGTGTTCACTAGAGCATTATTTACAACAGTCAAGATATGGAAGCAACCTAAGTGTCCATCAACAGATGAATGGATAAAGGAGATAAATATATATATTATATGTGTGTATATATATATGTATGTATGTGTTACTCAGCCTTAAAAAAGAATGAAATCTTGCCATTTACAACAATATCGATGGGCATAGAGGGTATTATGCTAAGTGAAATAAGTCAGACACAGAAAGACAAATACCATATGATCTCACTTAGTATGGAATCTAAAAAACAAAACAAGTGAACAAACATAACAAAATAGAAACAGACTTATAGATACAGAGGAAAAACTGGTGATTGCCAGAGGGGAGTAGGGTGGAGGAATGAGTACAACAGGTGAGGGAGATTAAGAGGTACAAACTTTCAGTTACAAAATAAATAAGCACTAAGATGTCATGTAGAGCACTGAGAACACAGTCAATAAAATTATAACTTTGTATGGTGACAGATGGTAACTAGACTTATAGTGGTAATCATTCTGTAAAGTGCAAAAATATTGAATCACTATGTTGTATCCCTAAAACCAATATAATACTGTAAGTCAAATATACGTCAATAAAAATTAAGATATTCAAACACTTCTACAAACTGTTTCCCAACTACCCTTCTAACTGCATTTCCCACCTACCATCTACTTGCTGTCCAAACTTTCGTATCTCTGGGTTATTTACCCAAAGGCACGGTTTTTAAGTGCTTTATAAAGAATAACTCGAGACTCCCAGTTCAAGATGGTGGAGTAGAAGGACGTGCGCTCATCTCCTCCGCCAAGAGCACCAAAATTGCAACTAGTTGTTGAACAATTATCGACAGAAGGGGAGCAGAGCAAGACCATATGGTCCTTCCCCACCCTGCACCATCTCCTCTGCCTGTCTTTTGCCTACGGAAAACTTTAGTCAAAAAATAAGTTTAATCAGAGGAGTGAGAAACAAAGGAAAACAGTCTAAGGAAACTAAGTAATAATAAGGTAGTCGTTAAGCAGAGTCAAGGACTTTTAGTTCTTTCTCAAGGGCTAAAGGTAATATTCTGAGCCATATCCTGTGAGCTGTCTTATAGATATACCAAAACACCAGGTGCAGAAGTTAACTACATGATGACCAGACTACCCAGGACATGAGCTGCCACAATTCAGGGAACTGATGCAAAGAAATGGGAACAAGTGAACCCAGGAACTGAAGATTAACTATACCTAAAACAATCAAGATGATGCTAGTCAGACAACTGATGGCCAATCGGAAGATGACTGTTAGAAATGACTGTACTGGTTCTGCATGTTTCCCAGGCACACACTTTGTCCATAAAAGCTCTCACCCTCTGCTTGGAGGAGGGGGCCACCCACCCCAGTTGCCAGCATCTGAAATAAACCAAACTTTCCTTTCCACCAACCTGGCCTATTTACTGACTTTTGAATGGCAAGCAGCCAGGTCCCCAACGCATACCCTTCGGTAACAGGAGGACACTGGAACCCACCAAAAAAAGATACTCCACATCCAAAGACAAAGAAGAAGCCACAGGAACGAGACAGAAATTGCTAGGCAGTCAGTGAAGGACCCTGAGACCTCAGTTTTGTTTTCAATAAACATCTCACTCCATTAGCCTGAAGCTATACCTGTTGTCACAAATTCCTGGAATGTGTCCTTGGTCTGATAAATTTATCAGCAGTGGGATCCAGGAAAGGGCAGTAATTAACTTCCAACCCATTTGCCTGAGGGAAAAACAACCATTAATCTTAAGGCCATTTAGTTCAGTTCACTCTCTCAGTCGTTTCCAACTCTGTGACCCTATGAACTGCAGCATGACAGGCCTCCCTGTCCATCATCAGCTCCCGGAGTTTACTCAAACTCACGTCCACTGAGTCGGTGATGCCATCCAACCATTTCATCCTCTGTCATCCCTTTCTCCTCCCACCTTCAATCTTTCCCACCATCAGGGTCTTTTCAAATGAGTCAGTTCTTTGCATCAGGTGGCCAAAGTATCGGAGTTTCAGCTTCAGCATCAGTCCTTCCAATGAATATTCAAGACTCATTTCCTTTACAATTGACTGGTTGGATCTCCTTGGAGTCCAAGGGACTCTCAAGAGTCTTCTCCAACACCACAGTTCAAAAGCATCAATTCTTCGGCGCTCAGCTTTCTTAACAGTCCAACTCTCACATCCATACAAGACTACTGGAAAACCCATAGCCTTGTCTAGACAGACCTTTGCTGGCAAAGTAACGTCTCTGCTTTTTAATGTGCTGTCTAGGTTGGTGATAACTTTTCTTCCAAGGAGCAAGAGTCTTTTAATTTCATGGCTGCAGTCACCATCTGCAGTGATTTTGGAGCCCACGAAAACAAAGTCTGTCGTTGTTTCCATTGTTTCCCCATCTATTTGCCATGAAGTCATGGGACCGGATGCCATTATCTTCATGTTTTGAATGTTGAGTTTTAAGCCAACTTTTTCACTCTCCTCTTGCACTTTCAAGAAGCTCTTTAGTTCTTCACTTTCTGCCGTAAGGGTGGAGCAGTTACCATCTGCAGTGATTTTGGACCCCCAAAAAATAAAGTCTCTCAAACTGTTTCCATTGTTTCCGTATCTATTTGCCATGAAGTGATGGGACCGGATGCCATGATCTTAGTTTTCTGAATGTTGAGTTTTAAGCCAGCTTTTTCACCCTCCTCTTTCACTTTCATCAAGAGACTCTTCTTCGCTTTCTGCCACAAGAGTGGTGTCATCTGCATATCTGAGGTTATTGATATTTCTCTCAGCATTCTTGATTCCAGTTTGTGCTACACCCAGCCCACCATTTCACATGATGTACTCTGCATATAAGTTAAATAAACAGGGCGACAATGTACAGCCTTGATGTATTCCTTTCCCTATTTGGAACCAGTGTTCCATGTCCAGTTCTAACTGCTGCTTCTCGACCTGAATACAGATTTCTCAGGAGGCAGGTCAGGTGGTCTGGTATTCCCATCTCTCTAAGAATTTTCCACAGTTTGTTGTTATCCACACAGTCAAAGGCTTTGGCATAGTCAATAAAGAAGTAGATGTTTTTCCAGAACTCTCTTGCTTTTTCGATGATCCAACAGATGTTGGCAATTTGATCTCTGGTTCCTCTGGCTTTTCTAAATCCAGCTTGAACTTCTGGAAGTTCACAGTTCACATATTGTTGAAGAATTCTGAGCATTACTTTCCTATCTTGTGAGATGAGTGCAATTATGCAGTAGTCTGAACATTCTTTGGCATTGCCTTTCTTTGGGATTGGAATGAAAATTGACCTTTTCCAGTCCTGTGGCCACTGCTGAGTTTTCCAAATTTTGAGTGGAGCACTTTCACAGCACCATCTTTTAGGATTTGAAATAGCTCAAGTGGAATTCCATCACTTCCACTAGTGATGCCTCCTAAGGCCCACTTGACTTTGCATTCCAGGATGCTTGGCTCAAGGTGAGTGATCACACCATTGTGGTTATCTGAGTCATGAAGATCTTTTTTGTATAGTTCTTCTTGCCACAGTGTATTCTTGCCACCTCTTCTTAATATCTTCTGTTTCTATTAGGTCCATACCATTTCTGTCCTTTATTGTGCCCATCTTTGCATGAAATATTCCCTTGGTATCTCTAAATTTCTTGAAGAGATCTCTAATCTTTCCCATTCTATTGTTTTCCTCTATTTCTTTGCACTGATCACTGAGGAAGGCTTTCTTATCTCTCCTTGCTATTCTTTGGAACTCTGCATTCAAATGGGTATATCTTTCCTTTTCTCCTTTACCTTTCACTTCTCTTTTTTTCTCAGCTATCTGTAAGGCCTCCTCAGACAACCATTTTGCCTTTGTGCATTTCTTTTTCTTGGGGATGGCCTTGATCACTGCCTCCTGTAAAATGTCACAAACCTCTGTCCTTAGTTCTTCACACACTCTATCAGATCTAATCCCTTAAATCTATTTGCCACTTCTACTGTATAATCATAAGGGATTCAATTTAGATCATACTTGAATGGTCTAGTGGTTTTCCCTAATTTCCTCTTGGAGGTCACCATTAACCTTACCATAGAGCCCTTAGACCCTAGGGCTGAGTCATATCAGGCCAAACAACTACCAGGAAGGGAAACAATCCCACCCATCAGCAGATAATTAGATTAAAGCTTTACTGAGCAAGGCCCTGCCTATCAGAGCAAGACCCAGTTTTTCCCACCATGAGTCCCTCCCATCAAGAATCTTACACAAGCCTCTTTAGCCTCATCCATCAGAGGACAGACAGAAGAAGCAAGAAGAAGCAGCTAAAACAAAAACCAAGTTACAGAAAGTTAATCATGATGAAAAAGCAGAAGGTTATGTCTCAGATGAAGGGATAAGAAAAAAATCCCAGAAAAACAATTAAATGAAGTGGAGACAGGCAACCTTCCAGAAAAAAAATAATGATAGTGAAGATATAGCACAGGTCGCTGCGAGCCGGCGCACTAAGCACGGCCGAGAGGAGCTACCCCGCGTCCGAGGTCAGGGGCGGCGGCTGGGAGGAGACACCTTGTGTCCGAGGTCAGGGGCAGCAGCCGGGAGGAGTTACCCCGCGTCTGAGGTCAGGGGCGGTGGCCAGGAGGAGACACCCTGTGTCCGAGGTCAGGGGCAGCGGCTGGGAGGAGCTACCCCGCATCCGAGGTCAGTGGCAGCCAGGAGGAGACACCCCGTGTCGGAGCTCAGGGGTAGCCAGGAGAAGCCACCTCGCACCCGAGGCCAGGGGCGGTGACCCTGAGGAGCCACCCTGAGCCCGAGGCCAGGGGCAGCAGCTGGGAGGAGCCACCCATGCCCAAGGCCAGGGCCGGTGGCCTGGACGACCAAGCAGAGGAGTGGTGGCTGCGCAGACACAGGAGGGCCTAGAGGAGCTGTCCCACGTTGAAGGTCAGGAACGGTGGCGGTAAGGAGATACCCCTCATCCAAAGTAAGGAACAGTGGCTGTGCTTTGCTGGAGCAGCCGTGCAGAGATACCCACGCCAAGGTAAGAGAAACCCAAGTAAGATGGTAAGTGTTGCAAGAGGGCATCAGAGGACAGACACACTGAAACCATACTCACAGAAAACTAGTCAATCTAATCACACTAGGACCACAGCCTTGTCTAACTCAATGAAACCAAGCCATGCCTGCGGGGCAACCCAAGACGGGCAGGTCATGGTGGAGAGGCCTGACAGAATGTGGTCCACTGGAGAAGGGAATGGCAAACCACTTCAGTATTCTTGCCTTGAGAACCCCATGAACAGTAGAAAAAGGCAAAATGATAGGATACCTAAAGAGGAACTCTCCAGGTCATTAGGTGCCCAATATGCTACTGGAGATCAGTGGAGAAATAACTCCAGAAAGAATGAAGGGATGGAGCCAAAACAAAAACAATACCCAGCTGTGGATGTGACTGGTGACAGAAGCAAGATCCAATGCTGTAAAGAGCAATATTGCATAGGAACCTGGAATGTCAGGTCCATGAATCAAGGCAAATTGGAAGTGGTCAAACAAGAGATGGCAAGGGTGAATGTCGACATTCTAGGAATCAGTGAACTAAAATGGACTGGAATGGGTGAATTTAACTCAGATGACCATTACATCTACTACTGCGGGCAGGAATCCCTCAGAAGAAATGGAGTAGCCATCATGGTCAACAAGAGAGTCCAAAATGCAGTACTTGGATGCAGTCTCAAAATCGACAGAATGATCTCTGTTTGTCTCCAAGGCAAACCATTCAATATCACAGTTATCCAAGTCTATGCCCCAACCAGTAACGCTGAAGAAGCTGAAGTTGAAAGGTTTTATGAAGACCTACAAGATCTTTTAGAACTAACACCCAAAAAAGATGTCCTTTTCATTATAGGGGACTGGAATGCAAAAGTAGGAAGTCAAGAAACACCTGGAGTAACAGGCAAATTTGGCCTTGGAATGCGGAATGAAGCAGGGCAAAGACTAACAGAGTTTTGCCAAGAAAATGCACTGGTCACAGCAAACACCCTCTTCCAACAACACAAGAGAAGGCTCTACACATGGACATCACCAGATGGTCAACACCGAAATCAGATTCATTATATTCTTTGCAGCCAAAGATGGAGAAGCTCTATACAGTCAACAAAAACAAGACCGGGAGCTGATTGTGGCTCAGATCATGAACTCCTTATTGCCAAACTCAGACTTAAATTGAAGAAAGTAGGGAAAACCGCTAGACCATTCAGGTATGACCTAAATCAAATCCCTTATGATTATACAGTGGAAGTGAGAAATAGATTGAAAGGCCTAGATCTGATAGATAGAGTGCCTGATGAACTATGGAATGAGGTTCGTGACATTGTACAGGAGGCAGGGATCAAGACCATCACCATGGAAAAGAAATGCAAAAAAGCCAAATGGCTGTCTGGGGAGGCCTTACAAATAGCTGTGAAAAGAAGAGAGGTGAAAAGCAAAGGAGAAAAGGAAAGATATAAGCATCTGAATGCAGAGTTCCAGAGAATAGCAAGAAGAGATAAGAAACTCCATACTAAGGATTATATAACAACAATGTATCCTGCTTGAGGACAGTTTCTCCTTCCTGAAACCCTTCTGGCTAATCTTGTTATCTTAAAATGTAAATTATGGGAGTGGATCTAGTAAGATCTTTACAACTTGGAGACATTCTTTAGATTTACCGTAATAATTAATTACAAAGTATATAACTCCCTTGCTAACACTAGTGAGGGGGGCATTCTCCGATCCCTTTCTAATGTCTATGTCAGAAACTTTCTCTGTCCCTTTTCTTACTTTAATAAAACTTGCTACACACACACACACACACACACACACACACACACACACACACACAATATAAATGGATTAAATGCACCAGCCAAAAGACACAGAATTACTGGGTAGATAAAAACATGTGCAAGTATGCACTCCCAATTACCACATCACTCTGCTTGACCCCCAAATAATTGTATGTAATTATTTTATATTGTTAAGTTAATCATGTTCCCATTATGGCTTGCAATTGTAATTGTCTTTTAATTTTTGTCTGGCTATTGATAGTGAAAACTGACAAACTTTTCTTACTCGTGATTATGTAATTATTACTCACTTAATACCATTATATCATTATTGATCAACAGAAAAATTATAGAACTCTATATCACCAAAACTAGGATCTAATAGAAAAGCCTGTAATCATTTATTAAAATCCAGATGCATATCAGAATTATCTTGAAATTTTTTTGAAAAATGCTAATGCTCAGTAGTCATGTATGGATGTGAGAGTTGGACTGTGAAGAAGGCTGACCACCGAAGAATTGATGCTTTTGAACTGTGGTGTTGGAGAAGACTCTTGAGAGTCCCTTGGACTGCAAGGAGATCCAACCAGTCCATTCTGAAGGAGATCAGCCCTGGGATTTCTTTGGAGGGAATGATGCTAAAGCTGAAACTCCAGTACTTTGGCCACCTCATGCAAAGAGTTGACTCATTAGAAAAGACTCTGATGCTGGGAGGGATTGGGGGCAGGAGAAGGGGACGACCGAGGATGAGATGGCTGGATGGCATCACTGACTCGATGGACATGAGTCTGAGTGAACTCCAGGAGCTGGTAATGGACAGGGAGGCCTGGCGTGCTGCGATTCATGGGGTCGCAAAGAGTCGAACGCAACTGAGCGACTGAACTGAACTGAACTGAATGCTCAGGTATTGCTTATTTTCTCCAGAGCTCCAGATATGTGTCTAATGATCAGTCATGTTTAAAAACAACTGCACTATATGATGATCTTTTACTTTTATCTAGTTTATTTCACTTTTTTCTATTCATATTCAGTGCTCCCATATCATTAAGTTTATGCTCTCCAATTTCTCCATCTCTTTTTTTTTCTGATGTTCTTTCTCAAGCCTTTATCAAGTGTAGCAAAAAAACTTTTGTATACATATATATATATAAATATGTGATTGAACAAGGAGCACGTGATTGAGGCCCTCTGCAAGGCTGAGTTCAAGTTTAATGCAGATGAATATGAAAACCTGGCTCATCCCAGAGGTCAAATATATTCCTAATCATAGCCTCTGGACAAACAGCAGAGCCCACTCTCATGAGAGCCTTGGCCCTGTCCCCTCCTTACTCATGCCCACCAATAAATCCTAGTTTCCTGTCAAAAAAGGAAAAAAAGAATCAGGACAAAGAGTAAGAATGGAATTGTACTTTGCAACCACATGGACTGTAGCCCACCAAGCTCCTCTGTCCATGGGTTTTCTCCAGGCAAGAATACTGGAGTGGACTGCCATGCCCTCCTCCAGGGAATCTTCTCAACCCAGGGATTGAACCCCGGCCTCCAGCATTGCAAACGGAATCTTTACTGACTGAGCCACCAGGGAAGCCCGAGAATTGAGTTAGGGTAAGTTAATTTGGACTCCTTGGAGAGAAATGCCATTCGGACAGTAAAATGCTCGATTTGCTGACCATCTGTGTCCTCAGCTTAATCCCCCAGGCTGCTAATGAAAGCTTAGCGTGCAGGAACCCTTATGGGTGGGCGCAAGCTCATCAGGGAGACGTCCCAGGGTGCACACTGACTGACAAGTGGTAACAGCTGTGTTCTAGTTGGCCTCCTAAGCAGCCCTTAAACCCTCATGTTTACACTCTGAGCACACTCTGTAAATACCCAAGGTGGCAGCCCCAATCCAAGTTATAGAAAATACTGAATTAGGGGGTCTGTGTTCATGAGTTTTTGCATTGTGTGGCATGCTCAGTCATATCTGACTCTTTGCAACCACATGGACCGGCAGGCTCCTCTGTCCATGGAATTTTCCAGGCAAGAATACTGGAATGGGTTGCCACTTCTTACTCCAAAAGATCTTCCCAACCCAGGGATTGAACCCACCTATTCTGCATTGGCAGGCGGATTCTTTACCACTGCACCACCTAGGAAGCCCTTGTGAGTTTTTCCTGAACCGCAAAAGTATCATCCCTGAAATCCTAAGAGTCCAGTTTTCAGAAGTCCCAGGGCTCTGACATAAAAAGATGAGCAGAATTCCCTGGTGGTCAAGTGGTTAAGAATCTGCCTGCCAATGCAGGGGACACGGGTTCGATGCCTGGTCCAGGAAGATTCCACATGCTGCAGGGCAACTAAGCCCATGCGCCACATCTACTGAGCCCGAGCTCTGGACCTCAAGAGGCGCAACTACTAAAGCCCGTGTACTCTCCGCCACAAGAGAAGCCACTGCAGTGAGAAGCCCAAGTGCCGCGCTAAAGACCCCCTGCTTGCTGCAACTAGAGAGAGCCCATGCACAGCAATGAAGACCCAGCACAGCCAAAATTTATGTATATATTTTAAAAGGTGAGCAGAACTGTGGAAATCTGAAGTTGATTAAGATGACAGCAGCTATCACTTATTAACTATCCATGTGCCAGGCACTGTGCCAGCATTTTATAGTTCTATTTCTAACCATCATACAGCCTTGTATGTGGCTATGATTTGCCTCATCTGATAGATGAAGAAACTGAAGCTCAGAGAGGCTAAGGGACCTGCCGCCATTCCTTCAATTACGAAGTTAGGAAGCCAAGATCAAAATCAAGTTCTGAGTCCAAAGCTTCTGAATTTTGCCAAACTACCTCCCAATGGTGATGATGATAATACAAAATATTCTTTCCCATTTTGTAAATTATAATACCTGAGATTTTTTGATCAAACTGCAAGGACTGAAAGAGTTTACAGCACATCATAAAAGATCAGTGCTGGAGACCCTAACGTTTCCCTGTCTCCTTGTAGAATTTAGCCAAACACAACTCAGCTCCTCAGCTTGCATCCTGGTGCAGATGGGTGGAAGGCAAAGCCAAGTGAGAGTGCTTCTGGTTACCTGGAGACCACACACCCCAGAGGCAGGAACGCCGTGTTTTCTTCAAACTGAATTATCAGCAGACTGCTTTCCCACACCTGGGAACAGAAATGCAAAGCAAAAATGACTCCCCATCATCAGAAAATCAGGAACTATTAACCATCTCTAGATGTTTCAATGGGGTCCCAGGAACTTCCCAATACTAGACCACTGTCATGAACTAGTGGGATCCAAAAGAACGATATTTATGCTAGCATTCCAAATCATTCATTACTGAAGAGACAGTTTCTACCTGGAGTAACCTCACAGCTGAGATGGCAAGCCCATCTACCACCTAGCTTTGCACACTCCCAATGATGGGATGCTCACTACCTCACAAGGGAGCCAGCTCTCAGTGAAACAACTCCTGGAAACTTTAAAATTCTTCTGAAACCTGCCTCCTATCAACTGTCAAAGATGGTTTCCACAAAAACGACCAGTTGATTTTTTCAAAATAAAATTTTGATTTTTTTTTTAACATAAATTAACAACTAGTGTACACCACCACCACTGCCACTTTGCTGTCTGTTCTGCTTCTTCAAGGATGCTGCCCGCACTTCCCTGGTGGTCCAGTGATTAAGAGGCGAAAGTGAAAGTCACTCAGTCACGTCCAACTCTGTGACCCCATGGACTGTGGCACTCCAGTCTCCTCTGTCCATGAAATTCTCCAAGCAGGAATACTGGAGTGGGTAGGGATCTAACCCAGATCTCTGGCATTTCAGGTGGATTCTTTACTGTCTGAGCCACCAGGGAAGCCCAAGAAAACTGGAGTGGGTAGCCTATTCCTTCTCCAGGGCATCTTCCCAACCCAGGGATCAAACCAGGGTCTCCTGCATTGCTGACAGATTCTTTACCAGCTGAGCTACCAGGGAAGTCCAGTGATTAAGAATCTGCCTGCCAATGCAGAAGACGGGTTTGATCCCTGGACCAGTAACTTAGTTGCCTCATGGCTACTAAGCCCACACACCGCAATGTGCCCTAGAGCTGGGGCTCTGCAACTAGAAAAAGGCCACGAGCAGCAATGAGGATCCAGGACAGACAAAAATAAAAATAAATAAGAAACAACCTCTCAACACTTTTTTTTTTTTTTTTTAAGAATGCTGTCAAGCCAAGAGGATCATTTGGAGGAGCCAAGCTTCCAAGGCAACTGCCAGGCAATCATTTACAAGCCTGCCCTGACTACCAGCTAACTTGGCAGTGCAGGCCCCGGGGGAACTCAGGTGTGTCATTAGCACTAATTGTTCTGGCTGCCAAGGAAACCCTGGCAGAGTTTGCAAACAGGCTGGGTACACATGGTAGGCAAGGGAGCACTAGAGACCCCAGTGGAGACAAGAGTGACCCAGGAGCACTTTTGGAGCACTACCATTACAGACCTTGTTCTGCCTTGCTCTCTGTTTCTGCTTCTTTTCTAAAAAAGGAGACTTCCCTCCCCTTTTCAGTCTTTCTTGCCCGTTATGTAGCAAGAAAGAGATCCACTCCACCAGGCACACAGCTCTCCCTTTATAGAACGTCTCCAATTTTTAAGAGACGATTCCTTGTTTTGGTTAAAGCCTACTTTAAATTTGCCACAAAAGAATTTTCTTTAAAATAAAAATGGGATGTGACTTCCATGGAGATCCAGTGGTTAAGACACAACACTTCACTGCAGTAAGCATGTGTTCGATCCCTCGTCAGGGAACTAAGATCCCGCATGCTGCGCAGCTCGGTCAAAAAATAGAAATAAATAAATAAAGTAAAATATAAAATAAAAACGGGAGAAAAGGATTTGATTGACATCTCTTCGAAGTATTTTAGACATGACTACATACTGATAAGATTTATCTTCCCAGGTGCAAAACCGTCAAAAACCGACACAACTTTTCACATCTAAAAGAACAGCAGTTTAGAACATACTGGGCTTCCCTGATAGCTCAGTTGGTAAAGAATCTGCCTGCAATGCAGGAGACCCAGGTTCAATCCCTCAGTCAGGAAGATCCCCTAGAGAAGGGCATGGCAACCCACTCCAGTATTCTGGCCTGGAGAATTCCATGAACAGAGGAGCCTGGCGGGCTACAGTCCATGCAGTCGAAAACAGTCGGACATGACTGATCAACTTTTTTCTTCTTTCTTAGGACATACTGGTGTTTTTCCTCTCCATGGAGAAGCCATTGCTTCTCAGTAGAATTTTTCCAACTTCAGATCCTGGGACACCAGACCCCCTTCAAATCCTCCCTAGTGGTAGGAGGTCCAGTGACAGATGGCATTGCAAGTGGTTAGCCTGCTGATCAGGACTGGCTCTCCCTGCAAGGGGCCCACAAGGAGGGCCCATCAAGTTATTTCTTTCCCTCTTTCTGTCAGTTTCAGTTGAGCCAACTGAAAGTTTGGTCCAAGAAGTTGGACCAAACTTCAGTTCCCTGGCAGAACCCAGTTATGCTGCACAAGTGAATCCGGGTTTCTGTTTCCACCTAAAGCATATAGCTTCATGTGACCATCTTATCAAGTTGGATGGTATCCAAAAAGATTTCCACGTGACGGAAACGTCTCCAGAGCATTGGTGCTGACGGAGACGACGGAATACCTCTTATCAGCCACTTGACTGCAGAACCGGCCTTCTCTAGGTGGGGTTGTCTTCACTGGCCAGTCCTCAGCTCCAGGAGGAGGCGTGAGAAACAGAGAAAGACCACCCACCCAGTCTGCCTCTGTGGGAGGCCGGTCAGAGCACCTCCCACTCACCAGGCCTCTCTTCAAAGTCTCGTTAGAAACGTTCCAAGAGACCCTGCAGGGGCAGGGCCTTAAGGAACAGGCCTGGATAACCCCTTCCCAGGTCCCGAACCTCTCCTCTGACGGGCCTCCTGGACACTTGTCCGGTACTAAGCAAGTTCCCCTGGGCTTTTTTATCTGCAGCCACCCCAAACGAAAAACATGATTGCTGCCTCCTCCTACACTCCAGCCTCGGGAAGCAAGGCGGAGGAACCAGAGATGCTTAATCCGTTTGTTTTTACATCACCTCATTACTAGAAGATCCCCCTTTACCTACAGAACGCAAAGCAGCAACTCCACCCCCACCCCCAATCATTTTACTTTTTCCAAAAAGTGAAAATCCGAGGCCGTCCTTCCAGGGAAGCCCAATCCCGCGGGTTCAGTTATTCCTTCTCCCCCGCCCCCGAGTACCTCGGTCCGGAGTGGGCCAGGCACCGGGGATGGGGAAGCCGCCCGGGCGCAAGGGGCGGCGCGTCCCGAGGCGGGGCTCCCCGCCGGACCCCGCTGGGCGTCGGAGGCGCTGCTGTTGAGCCTACTGCGACCAAGGCTCGCGTCGCTTGGACTGCACGCCGCACCCGCTCGGGCCAAATTCCTGGCATAGTTTTCCCACGTGGCCCGGCTCACCTGGGGGTCCCCGGAACCCAGGCAGTGGGCAGAGGTCGCGAGAGAGCGGCTCCGCCCCTCCGCCCCGGCCCCGCCTCCAGACTCGCTCCGCCGCCCTGGACCGAGCCTGTTCCCGGAATCCTCGCCGCCGCGCCGGCCTAGGATGCTTCCTCCGCTTTCGGCCCCCACCCCGCGCGGCAGTTCAGGCTCTGGACGGCGCGGGGCAGAGCGGCCACCTGCTGCCAACCTGCGGGACCGGGGGCACAGAAAACCTCCGGGCGCCCGCAGCTGGAGGCTGGGGTCTCCGCTGCCTCCTGCTCCCGCGAGAGCCACCCCACCCGACCCCAAGGAGGGGCGGAGCCTCTCCCCAGTCCCTCCGGGACAAGCTATTTTTAGGTCCGTTACGGAAGCAGGAAGGAGGGAATGCCACGTTTAATCCTTCAGGAAAATCCAGGATCCTAGTGAATGGCTCCCAGGCCTTGCTGAGAAGCAGGGACGCCCTCCCGTCTACACACACACACACACACACACACACACACACACAGCCCCCTACACCCCACCCGGTACAGTCGCCTGACGTGCTGAATGCTGGGTCTACCAGTACCAAACTAAAGGGACCTTCTTGTTTTCTGATGGAGAAGGAAATGGCAACCCACTCCAGTATTCTTGCCTGGAGAAGCCCATGGACAGAGGAGCCCGGGAAGGGGGCTGCAGTCCATGGGGTCGCAAAGAGTCGGACACGACTGAAGCGACTTAGCACGCACGCATGCACTTGGTTTCTGATCCGAACCCATGCTAGCCCTTTGAGTAAATCCCAGGTCTGTTCAGATGGCCACGACTTTCCCCCCAACCCCCAACCATCTGGTCAGCCCCGGGGATCCAGTTGGGAAATGCAGGACCATAAAAAGCTCTTTTTGGGTAACAGTCTTTGACCCCTTCCTATAGCCATTTGTTGTTTTACTGAGACTCGGATTTCTGTGGGTGTTTGTTTTTTTTTTACCCCCTTTAAGCCTTCTTACCACCCCAGCTACCAAGCTGTGTGAGGGGATATTCAAAACAAAACTGCATGGGGAAAAGTGTTGGCAATAACGTGGAGAAATTGGAACCCCTGTACACTGCTGTAAAAGTGTGAAATGGCATAGCCATTGTGGAAAAGAAAATGGTGACTTCTCAAAATATTAAACACGGAATTACCATATGATTCAGCGATTCTACTTCTGTGTATATACACTAAAGAATTAAAAGCAGAGACTCAAAAAGATGTCTGTACACCCATGTTCATAAAAACATTAGTCACAATAGCCAAAAGATGGAAATAACCGGAGTGTCCATTAACGAATGGAAAATAAAATGTTATATATACATACATATATGCACGCACACATATATATATCTAAGTCCTTAAAAAGGAATGAAATTCTGATACATACTACCACAGGACTGAATCATGAAAACATGCTAAATGAAATGTCAAGCACAAAAGGACATAAATGATATGGTCCCATTTATATAATGTACCTAGAATAGTCAAATTCATAGAAACAGAAAGTAGTATGGTGATTGCCAGGGCTAGGGGAAGGAGGGAATGGAAATTATTGTCTAATGGATACAGAGTTTCAGTCTGGGATGTTGGAAAAATTAGAGAGGCGGATGGTGGAGCTGGTTGCACAACGGCATGAATGTACTTAATGCCACTGAATAGTATACATGAAAATGGCTAAAATTGTAAATGTGTAAGTGCACATTTAGGGTATGTGCATTTTACCACAATTTTTTAAATGTTAAAAAAAAAAAAAAAAACGGGCAGGGACCAGGCCCAAATAAGAGTATTTTGAGCCACCAGCTCTCATGGGAAGCCTTGTTCCCATGTTTTCCTGGCCAGGGCACCCTTTTCCTACAGGACTTCCTGCAGGAAGGCAGAGAATAATCCAGACTGTGGAGTCAAAGACGCATTTACATTCCACCTTCCCAGGCTGTGTAACCCTAGGAAGTCACTTACCCTCTCTGTGAAGTGGGGAAAATAAACTCTACCTACTTGCTAAGTTGCTTCAGTCATGTCCAGCTCTTTCCTATCCTATGGACTGTAGCCCGCCAGGTTCTTCTGTCCTTGGGATTCTCCAGGCAAGAATGCTGGAGTGGGTAGCCATTTCCTCCTCCAGGGAATCTTTCCCACCTAGGGATCAAACTTGCATCTCTCATGTCTCCTGAATTGACAGGCTGTTCTTTACTGTTAGCACCACCTGGGAAGCCCAAACTTTACCTAGCAGGTCATTATGAGAACCAACTTAGTTAAAACATCTCAGCCAAGGGCCTAGCAGTCGCTAGCATGTCTTCAGAAGTTCCGTCAAATGTGAGGGCCGGGAGGCTTCTCAACTTAATTCCCTGAAGTATACGAAAAGTAGCTCTGTGCATGCGGACGTGTGTGTGTGTATGTGCATATGTGTGATTTGCACCAACCTCAATTCCCCCCCGTAGAAATGGGTGCTATCTGTTGCAGGGCTGTTGTGGGAAAATGAACTTGACATGCACCCAGATCCACCTTCTCAGTGATGCCAAAAGCTAAAGACTCCATCTTCAGCTGACCAAGACCTTCCATGCCTGGAACCCACACACTCTGCCTTTACTGGGCCACAGTTTGACATTCAGTAGCGCCAAGGGTTTCCAAGTGCCTGCTAGGAGGCAGGCTGTGTTCTAAGACCCACTAGATCATGTAGCGCTAGGAAGCCGTCACCTCTGCTGCGTCCCCTGTGCCACAGCACACACCAGACGTGGTGGCACGAGTGACAGCAGGTATGCAATGCAAAACACAGGAACAGGCCAAAGGAGACTGCCCTAGACGCCTACTCCAGGGGACATCCTGTCACCCTGAGTGGCGGGGCCATAACCATAGAATGGGAGGACAGAAGGTGGGTTCTCAATATCCGTGGTTTCCATTTTGCCCTGTAGCCCCTCACCACTTCCTCAGGCCAGTGCCAGATACCCGCTGTCTGAGAGGCATAGACACCGCCACAACTGGTCTCCTTCCTGCACTTGGGGATGTGCCAGTGGGACATGTCTGCTGATTGAGGGTCTACGTTAGACTCTGTTGTTATTGTTTAGTTGTTGTGTCTGACTCTTTTGCAACCCCAAGGACTATAACTCACCAGGCTCCTCCGTCCATGGGATTTCCCAGGCAAGAATACTGGAGTAGGTTGCCATTTCCTTCTCCAGGGGATCTTCCCCACCCAGGGATCACCAGGGAAGCCCACTTTAGACTCTAAGGAGTCCACAGTTGGAGTGCCCTCTGCTGTCAACTGCTGGCATCACACTTTGGAAGCCAGCCGGGTTCCAGATCCCAATTTTTCAAAGGGCTTCTAGTGTGTGGGGGACAGGTCTCCCAGGGCTGGGCTGCTGACCACTGATGGTCCCAGAGGTGATTTGAGGTCAAAGGTGCACTGTTGGGTTCTCACCATATTAATATATATAGACAGGCATATAGTTAGAAGGACATTTTACATAAAAACCTGGTTTGCTAGTTTCTTGAAAAATCTGAGGATCTGGCATCAAAAAGCCTGCACTCACATACCAAGAACTGGGGGAACGTCTTACCTACTCTCTAACCCATTCCCTGAAAAAGTTCACTTTGAAGAAGTCTGTGCGCTTAGAGAAAGACCTTTTTTCTCAGGAAAACTCTCTCCTCTATTGCAGAATGAGATGCAGGATCAATTTAACCAGGACCCACTCTCTAAGTCTAGAAACAAACACTAGATGGGGCGGGCTGAGACAGATTGAAAAAAAAATGCAACAAAATAATAAAATGTTTGTGTCCATGATATACAAAGACCAGTTAAAAATCAGATAGAAATAGAAAAGCAATCCCATAGAAAAGTGAACAAAAGATTAGGCAAGTCATAGAATAAGGAAACATACCAGTTAAACATATGAAACAATCAACTTCACCAAAAGTAAAATAACTAGATATATTTTTAAACAATCATATTGGCTAAAATTAAGTAGAATGTTGGCACTGGTGAAGGATGGGAAAATGAGAAATTTCAAGCAGCCTTTTTGAAAACAATTTGACAGCACATATCAAATTTTAAAGTCTTCAAAATGTGGTAATCAGAACTACAGTACCACTTGTATGATTAAAATTAGAATCACCTTAAATGTCCACCAGTTGGGTTTTAAGTAAATAGGTTATGATATATCCTACAATAAAATGCTCTGCAGCCCTTATGAAGAATATATTTTGTTAATGAAAAAAGGTGTCCAAGACATATGCAATGTTAAATTAAAAAACAACTAACATAATACTATGTATTATGTGAATCCATTTATGTTTTTTAATTATACATATAAGAAATCAGGGGTGATATTCAAAATATTTAACCATTATGCTCACACAGTCATTAGCCCTCTGGGGCAAGTCTTCACACATTAGTTGCTGCATCATGGAAGTCCTGGAGAGAAGAGTTAGGGCAGATAAGCTGATAGTGGGGGCTACTTGGAAGACTATGGCCAAAACTATTTCCAAATAGCACGGACATATATTCAGAGAAAAGTGAGAGACATACCAAACTTGACAGTGGTACAAGACGGACTTTCATCTTTTACTCCATTCAATCTTATCATTTGAAATTCTAAGAATGAGTGTCAGATTTGAAAAAAGAAAAATTAAAATGGGGGAAACACTAGCATGACCTAATTTCAAAATGTATCATGATGTAAAGGCCAGAAGGAATCCAGGGTCATCTGGAATCCACATTTCTGATGCTCATTACTCTTTTTATTTTGCCCAGTAGCCTCCTCACCACCATGTTTTCTTTCCAGCTTTATTGAGAAATAATTGTTATTTATCACTCTATAAGTTTCAGGTATACAGCATGATTTACATATATTGTGAAATGACAACCACAATGGTTTCAACTAACATCCGTCTTCTCATATAGATACAATAAAAAGAAAAAAGGAAACAATATTTCTCCTTATGATGCAAACTCCAGTATTTACTCTCTTAACAACTTTCCTGTGTTTCACACAGCAGTGTCAGCTGTAATCATCATATTGTACGTTACATCTCTAGTACTCCTTTTTTAATCATATACCTTTTAGTCTATGCATTTTTCCCATCACCACCAAGTTTTGAAATATTCTTTTCTACTAAACAAACTGCATTTATTAAGTAATACATTATTAATTTCTGCCTGACGTCTTATCAATCAAAAACATCTTGCTGCCAGGTAAAACTCTCTATAACCATCAAATTATCAATATTGCTACAGTGAATTCATACCATCACAGCCCAGCATAGAGAAATGTGACATTCAGCTTGACCTATTTGATCCCATCATATAAAACAGTTCATATATTTTTGAAATATTGTAAATATTTCTAATCAAACTTTTCAAAACCCTAGTGATTGGGAACGTTAGTCATACATTTGCCATGCATTCTCCAGATGTGGAAATTAGGTCCAGTGTGTGACCTTGCTCCACCCTCAAAGAGCTAGTGCTAGAAGACATGCCTGTGGAGACAGGCAGATGAGCTGAAACCCAGCAGGGACTCTGGGGACACTGATCAGAGGGCCACCAGGGTGAGTAGCAGCAGGTCTCAAAGTCTCACTCTAGCGTCAGACTGGACCTAAGAATCCAGAGCAATTAGCTGGGAATAAGCAAAGCTAGGGCAGGAGACATGACTTGCGATTATTTTTAGTAAGACAGTCAGAGCAGTGATTCTCAAAGCAGGAAATATCAGAATGAAAGGGGATGGGTGGATGTAGTTTGAAAAGCGTTATTACTTTATATCTGGAGAAAAACACAAATTTATGCTTTCCTTAAAAGCAAACTATCAAAAAAATTTTCTAGAAAATCTTGATTGATGACTATTTGTGGAAGAAATATTAATTCTCATACCTCCTAGGAAGAGGAAGTAAATTTTTATGTGACTGTAGAAGGGGCAGCTGTTTTTAAAATTTGAGTGAGTGATTTGCTTTTTTAAGACAATTAGGGTAGAAAAGGGAATAGCAGGCACCCTAAGGAGCAGAGGAGACTACCCCAGGGGGGATACGGCCAGTCATTAGATAAGCACTGGGGACCTCCAATGGACTGAATGTGATCCCCCCAAAATTCATATGTTGAAATCCTACTACCTCAAAGTGATCATATTAGGAAGTGGGACCTTTGGGAGGTAATTGGGTCATGAGGGCAGAACACTCATGGATGGGATTAGTTCCCTTATAAAAGGGACCCCAGAGATCTCTCTTGCCTCTTTCCACCATGTGAGGATTCAACTAGAAATGTGCTATCTGCCACTTGGAAGAGGATCTTCACTAGAGCTCAGCCATGCTGGCACCCTGATCTTGGGCTTCCCAGCCTCCAGAACTGTGACAAATACATTTTTGTTGTTTAACCACTCAGTCTATAGCACTTTGTTATTGCAGTCCAAGCTGACTTAGGACCTTGTCTGCTTGATCCAGCTGAATCTTCAGCATCTAAATCAGTGCTTGGCACACAGAGAGACAGAATTAATATTACTGACTGAATGCTTTAACGAGTATCAAATTAAAGGATAGAAATCAAGTCTTTTTTCCCCCCAGCCAATTCTCTAACACAGCTGTCCTCAACCTATATGTCACCAGGGACAGATTTCATGGAAGACAATTCTTCCATGAACCAGGGGTTGGGGGGAGGGGGATGGTTTCAGAAGATTCAAGTGTACTTCAATCTAATTCCACCAATGATTTGACAGGAGATAACCATCCACAGCTCAGAGGTTGGGGACCCCTGCTCTATCAGATTCTGTAATTAATTTTACAGAAGTAAATTTAATGCTCTATCAGACTCTGTAATTAACCTTACAAAAGTAAATTTAACATGTAGTAAAACTGTCAACCGCCTATCATAACACCCATTTTTCCTTCCTCCTTAAATGTCCCAGCCTCTCTTGCAGCTACATACTGGTCACTGAGATTTAAAGTTAAATGTTATATGGCAAGTTGCAGGAAGAGTTTATAAAGTAAGGAAAGTGCACCTTTCCTCTTTCCTTCATCCTGCTGCCTGAAATGCAGAAATGGGCTGGAGACCAAGCTGCAGTATGAACCATGGGCTGTGGACGCTAGAGATGGTAAGCAGAAAGATGCAAGAAGCCAGGGTCCCTGATGACTGCAGTGATCATACCCACCCTGATCTGCCTACCTTCAGACTACTTTTACATGAGAGAGAAACTTCTATATTTTATATACCAATGGTCTTGGGATTTCTATTGGAGACACAGTCCACCCATCCCAACTGACAAGTGGGGCCTGCAGTTCCACCACTGCCCGCAGGGAGCGTGTGAGAGTTTTCCTCTCGCTCTGTGGCAGGAGCTCAGCCTCCTTCAGCACCGGTGCGGGTTCCGCTTCCTCATGCCGCAGGTCAGCGCTGTCAGTGCTCTGAGGACCTGCTTAGGTTTCAGCTTGAGGACAGCATGACACTGTGTCCATGCAGATGGGAACAGATTTCTCAGGACACGCCCCGGGAGGTCCCATGGGGAGAAAACGGTGAGGAAAAAGGGAAGTGAGGGAAGGTGGGGAGAAACTTCTTGTGTGCGAATGATTGCCGGGAGTTGAGGGTTGGTGGCGGTTGGGGGGAGTCCATCTTCAGAGGACCCAGGAAAGGAAGGCCTTGATATGGAAAAGTGTAGGTTTCTAGCCCGTGGTATGTGCAATGTATACTGTGTCCAGTGTCATTCTTTAGTATGGAGTCCAGTTTTCCTTGCATTGTTTACTGAGGGGATTGCACTTGCCCGACTGTATGTTCTTGACCCTTTGGCTGTAAATAAGCTGACCACATCCAGGTAGGGTTATTTCTGGGCTCTCTCTTCCGGTCCTCTGGCCTGTGGGTCTGTCTTTGACCTCACAATCGTTCTGGTTACTGCCGCTTCAAAATATTTTTGAAGTCAGGGAGCAAGATACCTCCAACCTGTTCTCCTTTTTGAGGATTGCTTTGGCTACTCCAGGTCCTTTGTTGTTCCACATAAATATCAGGATTCTTTGCTCTATTTCTGAAAAAAAAATGCCATTGGAATTTTGGTATAAATTGCTTTCAGTGTGCACATTGCTTTGGGTAGAATGGACATTTTAACAATATTCATCCTTCATGAGCATATGATATCTTTCTGTTTCATTGTATCTTCTTCAGTTTCTTCATCAGTGTCCTAGAGTTTTCAATGTGCAGGCCTTTCACATCCCGGGTTAAATTTATTCCTAGGTATTTTGTTCTTTTTGATGCAAATGGAAATAGAATTGTTTTCTTTTTCTTTCTGATGGTTCGTTATTAGTGGTTAGAAATGTAGCTGATTTTTGTGTATTGATTTTGTCACCTTATTGAGCTCATTTTTTAGTTTTGATGGTTTTTTGGTGAAACAACATGGAAAATTGTGACTGTAAGTGATATGTGGGTGAGCCTCTGCACTCCAGGGAAGTGGAGATCAGGTGAAAGCCTGGCACTCCAGGAAGTGGCTAAATCCACAGTGTTGCACCAACAACCCAGCATTGGCTTATTTGTTACCTGGACTCTGCTCCCTAGTCACTGACCCCTCTGGACCTTGAAGCAGGTCCCTGTAAGTCTTGGGACAGTGCTTACGGTAGAGATTTTCCACCAGTGTATTGCTTCCTCTGACCACAGCCTTCCCTTCCTGGTTCATGTGGTTCCACAGATGCAGGGCATAGGAATCATTGAAGCTCGGTTCTGTATCCCAGACTTCATAGTAGCGTCGCCAGGCTCGAAAAGAGATAGGGTAAAATCTTTGAGGGTGAAGGAAGGTGAAGTTTAAACACTTGAGGTCACTCACCTCCTGGAAGTCTCTGAGTTTGCACCATACTCTCAAAAGCCTCGTCATCAATTCGGGACCCTGGTGGCCCCAAATATGTGGATTGTAATTTTCCACAAAGTTTTCCATGCACTCCCACAGGAAAGGGTGGTGAGGGAGGAATCCAAACACCCCATTACTTGAGAACTGAGATTTCTGTGCAGCCAGAAAGTTGTCCTCAGGGATGGGTCTGATGGAGATGACATCTGTGTCCATGTAGACACCTCCGTACTTCCAGATGAAGGCCAAGCGGGATGCATCTGAGCTGATATGGAGCCAGAATCTCTCGGTACTGCTGTTGATCTGCAGGAGCAGGTACAAATCAGCCCCCAGAAAAGGGAAAGGGGAGGCCTGGCACAGGTAGCTAAGGAGGAAGCAAGTAGACCTCCCAAAAATCTATTTGCCAAAAGCCCAATGTTGCAAATTTATCAAAATTACCTCCAACCCAAAATAGTTGCCTTTAAGTGAAAAGTTTACAGCAGTAGTATCAATAGGAAGATTTTTAGCAGCTTCTAAAGATTTCATGAAATGGTTTTTTTTTAATAAAAGCAGTAGAAAGATGAAACCCAGAAAGGATTTCATGAGTCACTTTCAGCAGAATAGAAATTAACCACAAATATGAAACTGTGAAGAAAGAATTTTTTGTACAACCTAAAAATGCTGAGAACTGATAAAGGAAAAAATGAACTCTGAAACCATAGGATATATTAATATCTATGTTCTTTGAAAAGTTGGTAAAAGAATCTTTTAAAAAAAAAAGAATCTTAAAATGCATCTATGCCTTCATCCACTGATTAATTCATTTAATAACATTCATTGAAGTCCTACTTACCACTCACACAGCTCTAAGCTGCTAAGGATACAAAAGTGAACAAACAGACAAAAATATTTACTGGCAGAAAATAGACAATAAACAAATAAATATATCATATGTTGGGTTTTCATAAGGCCTCAGAAAGAAAAAGTCAGGCAAGGGGATTATGAAGGGGACAGGATGGAGCACTATCTTGAGTTCAGACAGAACCTTGGATAAAGCAGATGGATGAACTATGTTGGTATCTCTGAGAGGAGGGTTCTAGGTAGAGGAAACAGCAAGTGCAAGGGCCCTGGGGCAGGAACACACTCATGGTGTATAGGATCAGGAAAACCACACTGCAGAGTAGTGAAGGAAGAGGGATAGGAAACAAGATCAGAGAAGAGGCAGGGCAAGAGTGAGGGCAGATGCTATGCTGGGGTAGAGACCAAAATGATTTGGAAGGTTTGGAAGAAAGGAGATACAATCTGAATTAGTCTAAAAAGGGTCACCCTGGCTATGGTATGGAAAATAGATGGGGGCAGGTGCAAAGAGGCAAATTTGGAAGCTGTTGAAATAATCCAGGCAGGAGATGATGATGGTTTAGACCAGGGTGACAAGAAAGGAGATGGCAGAAGTAGTCAGATTCTGAGCACATGGGAAAGATAAAGCTGGTCAGGATTTGCTGATGGATTGGATATGGAGCTGGAGACCGAGGAGTCAAGGACAACTGAAAAATGCTAAAATGTGAGCAGAACAGAAAATGACTTTGAAATGAATAAAAATAAACCATTATAAATTAAATATCCATGTTCCAAAGTAGAATGCTAAGATTTTGAATACAAAAAACAAAATAGGTTTTTCTGAATTTAAACATGTTGATTAAAAGATTAAACTGTGACCCTTGGCTTTTGACAAAATAAACGTTTTTTTTTTATTCTGCTCTAACACCAAACGAAAGAAAGTCAGCTAAGACTGCCGAAATCCTCACCTGAACTAGTAATAGCATTATATTGTATACAATTACCAAAAACCTCATGAATAATAATAGCTAAAATTTATCAATAACTGCTATAATTTCTAATCTATACAAATCCTCAAAAATCATAGTACCTGGCTTCCCTGGTGGTCCAGTGGTTAGGAATCTGCCTGCCAATGCAGGGGACATGGGTTTGATCCCTGGGTCTGGGAAGATCCCACATGTTGAGGAGCGACTAAGCCTGTGCCCAGGCACCGCAACTACTGAGCCCACGCACCCTGGAGCCTGTGCTCTACAGCAAGAGAAGCCACTGCCATGATAAGCTGGCACACCACAACTAGAGAGTAGCCCCCTGATTGCTGCAACTAGAGAAAGCCCAAGCACAGCAACCAAGACCCATCTCAGCCAAATATAAAAAAATAATAATAAATTTTATAGTGTATATATACTATGATTATTCCTGTTTTCAAGTGAAAAATTAAAAGGAAGGAAAAAGAAGTTCAATCCTTTGTCCAAGGTAAGAGAGGCAGAGGTTGGATTTTAACCCAGGCAGTCTAACTCTGGAGTCCCACTTATTTCCAGTAAAAATAACTGAAGTTGATTGTTAGTAAATTTGTGATTATTAATGAACAGACCCAGATATCAGAAGCCACGCAGAACCAGGAGGAGGAAGCCTGCCTTGATGTGGACATTGGACTGACATCAAGGTAAAATAAAACCTTCCCTAGAGGTGAGCACCAGAAAGGGGAATCGGATTCTGGTTGCTCATTCCCGCCCCAAGTTCACAGCACTCATCCCTGGGCATCTTCAAGGGCTGCTGCTGCTGCTGCTAAGTCGCTTCAGTCATGTCTGACTCTGTGAGACCCCATAGACAGCAGCCCACCAGGCTCCGCCAAGCTTGAGATTCTCCAGGCAAGAACACTGGAGTGGGCTGCCATTTCCTTCTCCAGGGCATGAAAGTGAAAAATGAAAGTGAAATCCTCAGTCATGTCCGACTCTTAGCGACTCCATGAACTGCAGCCTACCAGGCTCCACTGTCCGTGGGATTTTCTAGGCAAGAGTACTGGAGTGGGGTGCCATTGCCTTCTCCTCTTCAAGGGCTACAGTTGCTCAAATTAGTGCAGTGAATCCAGTGATCATCAGCAGGTGATGGGACACTCAGTCATCCTCACAGCTGGCCTCCAGCTATCCTATGGTGGCTAACTGGGGCAGAAAATGCCACCGCCCAGCTCCCCCAGGGTGCAAGCATGTCCCCCATCCAGGACACCCTACCCAGTCCCTCAGTGACTGAGAGAGGGTGTGGGACAGAAGTTTTCTCTTTTTTTTAATACAAATACTGTAGTAGATTGGATAACAGCCACTCAATGGTCCTAATTCCTGAAACCTACAATTACCTCCTTTAGAAAAAGGGTCTTTGCCGATGTGATTAACTTAAGGACCTTGATCCGAGGAGATTAGCCTGGATCATCATGGGCCCTAAATGCCACCACAAGTGACCTTTAAAGGGAAAGGGAAAGGGAGATTTTGCACAAAATTACAAAATTCCTAAGAGCCCCAGGAGTTTCTTGATCACCTCTCAGTATTACACAATCCTATATAGCTGCACTGACCTGATCTTTCATGAATTATCTATTTAAATCATTTTCAAGTTCAATATTGCCTAATTTCCCCTCCTCCGGTGCAAAAAACGTTTAGCATAGATGGGTTTAAAACTGTCAGTGAAAAAAGAATGGTCTATATACCTAGAAAAGATACAGAAACTCATTCAATTAAGAGTAGTTTCAAGACATTCTAAGAAATAAAATGGAAGCAAAAGGCAGCAGGGTAGAGATAAGCTTAAATCAAGACTCTCCTGTTTCCTTAAATTGGGACACAACACCGTAGAAAGAAGACCAGGCAAGAGTCAAAAGATCTGGGTTCTTGCCTATCTTTGATACCCCGTCTCAGCCTATCTCTGAGCCCTTATCCTCAGTGTGAAAGTGAAAAGCGAAAGTGAAGTCGCTCAGTCTTTGCAACCCCATGGACTGTAGCCTACGAGTCTCCTCCATCCATGGAATTTTCGAAACAAGAGTACTGGAGTGGGTTGTCATTCCCTTCTCCAGGGGATCTTCCCCACCCATCTATCCTCAGTGTACCCATCTATAAAATGAGTAGGTTGGATCCAGTTTCTATGGTCTCTCCCAACACTGGGATTCTGAGGTTCTCTAAACACTTACTCGAGTGTACCACGAAAACAACGGTGTGTCTTCAAACAGGCTTTTCATATCCAAAGGGAAGAGGAAAACATTGTCAATTGCTGAGAGGAGGGAAAGGGCTGGGGAAGTGGAGTTTGGGGGCAGCTGCATGGAATTATTGAGCCCTTTCATAAGTAACAGCACAGGCTGCTCGGGGTAAACCTTTGCAGCTGACTCCACAGCACAGCAGACCAGCGGGGTTGGCTCCATTCTCTCCGAGGTCTCTAGGAACACGATGCTGCGCCCACGGCCCAGGAGGGCTTCCAGCCCCTGCTGGGACTTGTAGGAAGGTAGGTAGCAGATGAGGCAGCTGGGTTTCAGGGTGAACTGGTAGAGGAAGCCACAGGCAAACAGCAGGGTGACCGACAGGGAGAACTGGAGCTTCGTCAGCATGTCCACCCCTCTCTCCTGGCCTGCTCCCTAAAATCAACAGTATTCATTAAAAATTATATTCATAAAACTTGATAAGATATAGTACACATGAAGATAATATATGAATATCACTTTCAAGCTTAGTTTTTTAATTGAAGTATAGTTGATTTATAATATCAGATTACTTTCAGGTATACAGCATAGTGATTCAGTATTTTTATAGATTATATGCCAATAAAAGTTATTACAAAGTAATGACCATAATTCCCTTGTGAGACAATATATCCTTGTTGCTTATCAATTCTATATCCAGTGTAGTCCATATTTGTTAATTCCCTCCCCCTGTTTGCCCCCGACCGCTTCCCTCTACTCTTTGGTCACCACTAGGTTGCTTTCTCTCTCTCTGGGTCTGGTTTAGTGTTGCGTGTGCATTCATTTATATTACTTTTTACATTCCCCATGATAGTGATATCATACAGTATTTGTCTTTGTCTGATTTGTTTCACTAAGCATAATATTCTCTAGGTCCCTTGACATTGCTGCAAATGGCAGAATTTCATTATTTTTATGGCTGAGTAATACTTCCATTGTGTATATATATATATATAATAACTTTATCCATTCATTTATTGATAGGCACTTGGGTTTCTTCCATATCTTGCCTGTTGTAAATAGTACTGCTGTGTACATTGGGGTACATGTGTCTTTTCAAATTCATGGTTTTGTTTTCTTTGGATATATACCAAGGAATGGAATTGCTAGATCATATGGTAATTCTATTTTTAGTTTTTTGAGGAATCTGCATACTGTTTTCCATAGAGGCTGTACCAATTTACATTTCAACAGACCCTGTATGAGAGTTCTCTATTCTGTACATCCTCACCAACATGTGTTATTTATAGACTTTTTGATGCTAGCCATTCTGACAGGTGTGAGGTGATATGTCTTTGTGGTTTTTATTTGCATTTCTTTAATAATTATATGCTTTGATTTTTAAAATTCTAGATGAAATGTGATCCAATCAAATCCAGCAATGTTCAAAAGAAAGGTACATTGATTAGGTTTTACCTGAGGAATTTAAGGATGATTTGCAATAGGAAAATAATTAATTAGTAGGAAAACTATTAATGAAATGCATTATTTTAATAGATTAAAAAAGAAAAACTGTATGACCATTTTAGCTCAATAGATGCTGACAACAAGATAAAATTTGATATCCATTCATGATTTTTTAAAAGCACAAGGAAACTTTCTTAAACTGACAGTGTCTACCAGAACATATAGCAATGATCATGCTTAATACGAAGCATTTGAAACCTCCCCAATAAGACCAGGAATGTAGTATGGATGTCCATTATCAATGTTACTTTCCCCATCATTCTGCTAAGTCTAACCAATGCAATGAAACAAGAGAAAAGAATTTCTACTATGAATATTAGAAAGGAAGAGACAAAAATATCACTAGTTGTAGAAAATATGATTGCCTATAGAGAAAATCCAAGACAACTTACCGAAAAACTAATTGAATTAAGAAGAAGCAAACTGAAGGTTAAATCACTTGCCAAGATTACACAGTTAGCAGAGCCATGACTTTAACTTGAGTCCACCTGTCCCCAAAACCTAGGCTCTGAACGGATACCTGCAGCACCTCCCCCTTCTTCAACATAAGCTCTAACTCCAGCCAACACCAGGAGAGCAAATATCACATTCATTAGTGGTTAGTTTTTTTGCTTTACTCTTTCAGAAAATACAAATCCAATAAATCAGAGCTTACCTTCTAGCCAAAAACTTGTAGTTGGCCAATACTTGTGGTCTTAGCAGCAATGACAAGTTTTTTCCTACTGTGCTTTCTGATAAGTGACCACCTAATCTTCAATTCAACAGTGCCAAGGGAAGTAAATCATTGGCAGAAGATTAATGCTAAACACCAGAATTCCCAGGAAGCTCCACCCTTTATTTACTAAGTTGCCCCAAACACGGAGACTTGCAGATCAAGGGGTTCACATGATTTTTCAGGTGACCCACACACTAATCCTACCTTTTGGTGGGCCTGTCAGGGTGCTATAAGGCAACAATTTCACCTGGGGAAAACTGAATCCATAGTATAATCTTGGAGCCAAGAAAGTGTGCACCCAAGTAGTTTGGCCTCAGTCAAAATCATGGGCAGAGACTTGGGAAATTTCTTCAGTACACAACCCTGTTTGTCCAAGCTCTGCAAACAAAAGGTTTTGTTGAGGGAAAAGAAAATCCACCTCCACAAATAGGTAAGTAGTGTGCAAACCCCAAGGGCTCCCCACGTGGCTCAGTGGTTAAGAATCTGCCTGCCAATGCAGGAGATGCAAGAAATGAGTGTGTGATCCCTGAGTCAGGAAGATCCCTTAAAGGAGGGTATGACAGCCCACTCCAGTATTCTTGCCTGAAGAATCCCAAGGACAGAGGGCCCTGGTGGGCTACAGTCCATGGGGTTGCAAGAGTCATGACTGAGCAACTGAGCTCACACATGCAAACCCCAGTAGTCCAAGGCCTGGTGATCTGGAACTAGAATTGATTCCCTGGTTTCAGTTATGGTGGCTTCAGGAAGGGCTTCCCTGGTGGCTCAGATGGTAAAGAATCTGCCCGCAATGCAGAAGACATGGGTTTGATCCCTGGGTTGGGAAGAATCCCTGGAGTAGGGCATGGCAACCCACTCCAGTATTCTTGCTTGGAGAATCCCCATGGACAGAGGAGCCTGGCAGGCTGCAGCCCATGGGGTCACAAAGAGAAGGGTGCCTTTGCCTGGGCTTCCTCTCAGTCTCATGAGGTCAGTGTCACCACGCTCCACTGATGTGGTAATCCCCACATTTCCCCAGACAGTTTGACTCTCCTGTGGTCTGCTCCCCATCACCCCTGACAGGTGTAATTTTATGCATGCTAAGTTGTTTCAGTCACGTCCGACTCTTTGTGACCCTGTGGACTGTAGCCCCCCCAGGCTCCTCTGTCCATGGGGATTCTCCAGGTAAGAATTCTGGAGTGGGTTGCAATGCCCTCCTCCAGGGGATCTTCCCAACCTGAGGAATGAACCCAGATCTCTTATGTCTACCTACACTGGGAGGTGGGTTCTTTACCACTAGCACCACCTGGGAAGCCAAACAGGCATGTGTAGTAATCCTTTTTTGAGCTATCTTTTGCTCTGAGTTCATCCAGAACCTTCTCTCAGCCATGAATAGGTATCCACTGGATGCTCTGGTATGGATGGAGAGGCTGTCTCCTGAGCAGACTTTGGATCCTGATATAGCAGCTCAAAGGAAGTAAAGCTGTCCCACTCGTCAATGGCTTCTTGTTTTCTGTTTGGTTGGCCAAAGAGTTCATTTGGGTTTTTCCATAACATCATACAGAAAAACCTGAATGAACTTTTATTCAACCCACTATGTGCCCGAGGCTCCCCAGGAGCAGTTCTTGGGTCTCTACACACACCTCTTCCTTTTGGAACTGAATTTCTTCTTTGGACCTTGTCAGGTCCAGGGTCAGGGTCTTTGGAATCTTTCCAAAGTTCCCTAGACCTGGATAGATGGGTTGTTCCTTCCTCATGGAGGGGTGGAGGAAGCAGAGCTCCTGGTCCTCACTCTGGGGTAAAGAAAGGCCTCCATTAGTGGGAGTGATGCGTTCCTAGTGCCCACATTTTGGGAGGATCATGGATCCTGGTGCCTTCTAGCTGTTTGCAAGATAGCCAACACCATCACACAAGTGGTCGAGGTAGAGATCAGGGAAGTAGTTGGTGATCTTTGTCACAGTCACAGGGATGAAGGTGAGCATGAGTGATGCAGTTAAATCTTTTCTTTTTCTCACTTAAGGAATTTTATTTAATATTGGAAAAGTGTAAACATCAATTCATTACACCTTTACAAGTCTAGTATTCTACCCATTTATTCAGTTCAGTTCAGTTCAGTTGCTCAGTCGTGTCCGACTCTTTGCAACCCCATGAATTGCAGCACGCCAGGCCTCCCTGTCCATCACCAACTCCCGGAGTTCACTCAGATTCATGTCCATCGAGTCGGTGATACCATCCAGCCATCTCATCCTCTGTTGTCCCCTTCTCCTCCTTCCCCCAATCCCTCCCAGCATCAGCGTCTTTTCCAATGAGTCAACTCTTACCATGAGGCGGCCAAAGTACTGGAGTTTCAGCTTTAGCATCATTCCTTCCAAAGAACACCCAGGGCTGATCTCCTTCAGAATGGACTGGTTGGATCTCCTTGCAGTAAACCCATCTATTAGGCTCACATTTGATATATTTTTTAAATTTTTAATTGGAGGATAATAGTTTTCCAGTGTTGTGTTGGTTTCTCATGTACAGCAACACGAATCAGCTACAAGTATACATATATCCCCTTCCTCTTGAGCCTCCCTTCCTCCCCTCTAGGTCATCACAGAGCACTGAGCTGAGCTCCCTTGTGCTGTACGACAACGTCCCACTAGCTATCTGTTTTACTCATGGTAGTGTATATATGCCAATGCTGCTCTCTCAATTCATCCCACCCTCTCCTTCTCCAGCCTGTATCCCCAACTCCATTCTCTACATCTGCGTCTGTATTCCTGCCCTGATGCAAGGAAACCTTCAGCACAAAACATAGGGCCTGTCTGACCAGGGACCAAGTAGAGGGTATAACAGAAAAAGCACTGAGCTTGGAATCATGCCTCTACCCACTATAGGTCGAGGGGGACAGGGCAAGTCCCCAGGCTGCCCAGAGCCTCTGCCCCTCTCTGCAGTGCTGATCTCAGGCCCATTGTGAAGACAGAAGTCTCTGAAAGCCAAAGAAGTGATTCCCTCTTTCCACCAAGGCTAAGAGGAGAAAAATAGAACACTCGTACTGTAGATGGCATGGATTCCCTGATGATAAACATTAAGTCGTTACTGTTTTCAGATGAATGAAATCTTCATACTTGCCAGTGAACAGTTAAGAAGGAAATTCTCAGCCCTGTGTGAGAATTGTTGAAATGGGTGCAGAGGCCAGCAGTCAGCCTCTGGTACCTGGGGTCTCTTTAGGATCACAGCCTGATGTCCTTGTAGAGTCTTTCCAAGGAGGCCTCCTGTCATCTGAGCTGCTCTACCAGGAACATCCCCAGATTCTTCCAGCCTTCCCTCTCATGTTCAGAGCAGGACTGCCTTCCCTTCTGTCTGCTCCCATGTCTGCCTTCTCTGGCCTGTACCACACTAACTTTCTGTCTGTGCAGGTAGCTGCCACAGCGACAGCTCCTATCCTGAACACCACAGACCCTTAGGGGCTCAAGGATGGGCTTCAGGAGACCCTAGATGCTGAAGCCACAGCTTCCATCAGTACCTTTACCCTGGATTCCACTTATCCACAGCTTCTCCTACCTATCACCTAAGGAACGTCCCTATTCTTTGACCCTCTCTGACATTAATTCTGTTTAAAATTCCTGAAGATGTCTTCACCATCCAATCTCAGGTCTTCTCCAACCAGCCAAACAATCCTTGGGAACCTCAATACAGATATCTGAGTAGAGATGGTCCCAGAGTTCTTTATCTTTACGCAGTGGTTGGGTCTGAATGCACTGAATGACTGAATGACAGTCACATACGCATCCAGGTCTATTTTGTCTCCTTTTGAGGAGTTTTGGCCTCCTGTAAGAGAGTTCTTACTTCCTACGCTGTAAGGTAAGCCAGACTTGGTCAATCCAGTGGATTATGAAGCCTGGGTAATTGTTGCTCAGTGATGAGACCTTAGGAAATGTGGATTGGTGTAGCCTCAAATGGGGCTTCCCTCGTGGCTCAGATGGTACAGAATCTGCCAACGATGCAGGAAACCTGGGTTCAAACCCTGGGTTGGGAGGACACCCTGGAGAAGGGAATGGCTACCCACTCCAGTATTCTTGGAGTTTCCAAGATAGCTCAGACGGTAAAGAGTCTGCCTGCAATAAGCTAACAGGATGGGCAGAAACTCTGAATCCATGTTCTTTTTATTTTACAAGGCTGTTCTTTGGATGCTTGAAGCTAGTGCAAAGAAAAGGGAGTAAAGAGAAGAAAATCAAAGAAGAGCCTAGTTTTCCCCCACTTGTTGGCCCTACAGATAACCTCTGATAACCTCAATTGGAAATAGTTTGGTGTTTGGATCTGAGCTACCTCTGTTGTAAAAGATTCACTGTGTCAAGAAGGAAACATTAAAGGAATTTTTAAACAATAAATGTTTGTTGAGTGCAATTACACATGAAAAGCCTACCTCTTAATTCTGTAGTTTCTTTGAACTCCGATTTACTGCAAGAAGGAAATATTCAAGCCAACAATACGTGTCCTGTTTTCTTTGGAGCCGTTGGAACCCCAGTTCCTGTTTTTAACATATGTGTCAGACCAGCGGGACTGATAAACTTGTTAAAGCATTTAGCTATTAGCAGGGCAAAACCAATACACAGAGTGATATCTTATCAACCTTGACAATTCCTTTCACCACTTTTCTGAAGCTGAAACAGGCTGGTGTGTTGGTTTTCCATGACTGGAGAGCAGATCGCTGGACAGAGACAGTTCACTGCTGCAGACTGAGAAAGAATCCACAGCCTAACCCTTGGCACACACTGAGGAGTGACATTGTCAACATCAAATCTCGAAAAACATTTTTGTTACTAAAAATCAGTGAGTTCATGCCAGAGTAAAATCTCCGTTTCCCATGGCAATAATTTAAACTATTCTGCATTTCCAAGAAAAATGCTTCTAGCCTCGTGTTTCTGGAGATAATGGTTTTTGTTCTCCGCACAGCCATACTAGTCAAACATGCTCCTGTTGACAAAACCTTATATAGCTACCAAGAATGTGCTCCTGGGTTTATCCTGGAAATTACTCTATTCACACATGTAATTTCCCCCCTTTTTAAATTTACTTGCAGATAAAAGAAGGGGTGGGGAATAAGGGCAGGGATACAAGGGGAAATAATCATTCTCCATAAATCAGCTGTGCCACAGACGCCACTCTTCCAGGCTAGAGAACAGGATCTGCAATAAGCCCACAAAAGTCAGTGGAACCAGCCTGATCCTGGCAGGTTGCTCAAAGGGGCTTTGCTGTTAAGTTCTATTTGTTGTTATTTAGTCCCTAAGTTGTGTCTGATTCTTTTGCAACCCCTTGGACTGTAGCCCACTAGGCTCCTCTGCCAACGGGATTTCCAGAATACTGGAAAGGGTTGCCATTTCCTTCTCCAGGGCATCTTCCCCACCCAAGGACTGAAACTGTGTCTCCTGCATTGGCAGGCGGATTCATTATCACTGACCCACCAGGGAAACCCCATTAAGCTCTGTAAGTCAATGCTTAATTTCTTCTTCCTGTAAGGAATTGGGGACATCTTGGAGCCATGCATGCCAAGAGTCCACGTGACACAGGGCCTTTATAAAGACTGTGGCCTTGAGAGTGAACACTTCCCATTCTGACTGAAAGAAACTGCTATGGACTGAATATCTGTGCCACAAACTCCCCCATCACCAAAACTCATCTGTTGAAGCCCTAAGCCCAGTGTGATGGTATTTGGAGGCAGGACCTTTCAGAAGTCATCAGCTTTAGATAAGATCACGAGGATGGGATCCTTATAAGGAGAGGAAGACAGAGAGTTCCCTGTCTCCACAAGCACACACAAGGAAAGGCCATGTGAGGACGCAGCAAGAAGGCAGCAGTCTAGAAACCTCCACGAGGGGCCTCGCCAGGAATCCAGTCTGTACCTTGATCTTGGGCTTCCCAGCCTCCAGAACTGTGAGCAGCAAGTTTCTGTTGAAGAAACCACCAGTGGGCAGTATTTCATGTAGCAGCCCAAGCTGACTAAGACGGAAACCTCGCAGTAAGCTGCTGCTCTCTGATCTCCATCCATATGTTTTCCTGAGAATATGTTTTTGCAGTTGGAGCTACTCTTAAGGTTTGGAGAACCAACACTAAGCCTCCAGTGTGGAAGGGCAAATTCATCTGCAACAGAAACCTGTACCAGGTGGAAGTATCCTCCTTACCTGAGACTTCCCTGCCTTCCCTTCCTTTTGTCCTTCCACATACCCCATAATCTGCCCTCTTTTTATGACTTCTCTTTCTCTGCCTTCCCTTCTTTCGTCTTTCCACACACCCCACAATCTGCCCTTTTTACAACTTCTCTTTTTAAATGGAAATCCCTGGTCTCCCTCATCTCGTGCCTGACAGTCACCAGGCACCCACCATCCAAGTCAGAAATCAGGGACTCATTCTATTTTTTTTAATATTCTTTTTTAAAGTGAAGTATAATTGATTTACAATATTGCTTTAGTTTCAGGTGTACAACATTTTTATAGATTATACTCCATTTAAAGTTATTACAAATAATAGATATATTTCCCTCTGCTGTACAATATATCCTTGTTGCTTATCAATTTTTTACATAGTAATTTCTACCTTTTAATGTACATGCATGCTAAATTGCTTCAGTCATGTCCAACTCTTTGTGACCCTATGCCATGGTCTTCTCCAGATAAGAATACTGGAGTGGGCTGCGATCCCCCCCTCCAGGGAATCTTCCTAACTCAGAGATTGAACCCACATGTCTCCTGCCTTAGCAGGCAGATTCTTTATCACTAGCGCCACCTGAAAATCCTGTACCTCTTAGTACCCTACCCCTATCTTGCCCCTCCTCCCTTCCAGCACCTCGCTGGTAACCACTACTTTGTTCTCTATATCTGTGAGTCGGTTTTGTTATATACATTCATTTGTTTTATTTTTCAGATTCCACATATAAACAATATCATACAGTATTTGTCTTTCTCTGACATTACACTAAGCATAAGATTCTCTAGGACCATTCAGTTCAGTCACTCAGTCGCATCTGACTCTTTGCGACCCCATGAACTGCAGTACGCCAGGCCTCCCTGTCCATCACCAACTCCCAGAGTTGATCCAAACTCATGTCCATCGAGTCGTGATGCCATCCAGCCATCTCATCCTCTGCCATCCCCTTCTCCTGCCCCCAATCCCTCCCAGCATCAGGGTCTTTTCAAATGAGTCAACTCTTCGCATGAGGTGGCCAAAGTGTTGGAGTTTCAGCCTCAGCATCATTCCTTCCAATGAACACAAAGCACTGATTTGCTTTAGGATGGACTGGTTGGATCTCCTTGCAGTCCAAGAGACTCACAAGAGTCTTCTCCAACACCACAGTTCAAAAGCATCAGTTCTTCAGCACTCAGCTTTCTTTGTAGTCTAATTCTCACATCCATACATGACCACTGGAAAAACCATAGCCTTGACTAGACGGACCTTCGCTGGCAAAGTAATGTCTCTGCTTTTCAATATGCTGTCTAAGTTGGTCATAACTTTCCTTCCAAGGAGTAAGCGTCTTTTAATTTCATGGCTGTAGGCACCATCTGCAGTGATTTTGCAGCCCAAAAGAATAAAGTCTGACACTGTTTCCACTCTTTCCCCATCTATTTGCCATGAAGTGATGGGACCAGATGCCATCATCTTCGTTTTCTGAATGTTGAGTTTTAAGCCAACTTTTTCACTCTCCTCTTTCACTTTCATCAAGAGGTTCTTTAGTTCCTCTTCACTTTCTGCCATAAGGGTGATGTCATCTGCATATCTGAGGTTATTGATATTTCTCCCAGCAATCTTGATTCCAGCTTGTGTTTCTTCCAGTTCAGCTTTTCTCATGAGGTACTCTGCATAGAAGTTAAATAAACAGGGTGACAGTATACAGCCTTGACATACTCCTTTCTCTATTTGGAACCAGTCTGTTGTTCCACGTCCAGTTCTAACTTTTGCTTCCTGACTTGCATACAGGTTTCTCAAGAGGCAGGTCAGGTGGGCTGATATTCCCATCCCTTTCAGAATTTTCCACAGTTTATTGTGAACCACACAGTCAAAGGCTTTGGCATAGTCAATAAAGCCAAAATAGATGTGTTTTTTTTGGAACTCTCTTGCTTTTTCAATGATCTCCGGTTCCTCTGCCTTTTCTAAAACCAGCTTGAACATCTGGAATTTCACGGTTCACATATTGCTGAAGCCTGGCTTGGAGAATTTTGAACATTACTTTACTAGCATGTGAGATGACTGCAATTGTGTGGTAGTTTGAGCATTCTTTGGCATTGCCTTTCTTTGGGATTGGAATGAAAACTGACCTTTTCCAGTCCTGTGGCCACTGCTGAGTTTTCCAAACTTGCTGGCATATTGAGTGCAGCACTTTCACAGCATCATCTTTCAGGATTTGAAATAGCTCAACTGGAATTCCATCACCTCCGCTAGCTTTGTTCGTAGTGATGCTTTCTAAGGCTCACTTGACTTCACATTTCAGGATGTCTGGCTCTAGGTGAGTGATCACACCATTGTGATTATCTGGGTCAGGAAGATCTTTTTTGTACAGTTCTTCTGTGTATTCTTGCCACCTCTTCTTAATATCTTCTGCTTCTGTTAAGTCCATACCATTTCTGTCCTTTATTGAGCCCATCTTTGCATGAAATGTTCCCTTGGTATCTCTAATTTTCTTGAAGAGATCTCTAGTCTTTCTCATTCTGTTGTTTTCCTCTATTTCTTTGCATTGATCGCTGAGGAAGGCTTTCTTATCTCTCCTTGCTATTCTTTGGAACTCTGCATTTAGATGCTTATATATTTCCTTTTCTCCTTTGCTTTTCACTTCTCTTCTTCTCACAGCTATTTGTAAGGCCTCCTCACACAGCCATTTTGCCTTTTTGCATTGCTTTTCTATGGGGATGGTCTTAATCCCTGTCTTCTGTACAATGTCATGAACCTCCATCCATAGTTCATCAGGCACTCTATCTATCAGATCTAGGCCCTTAAATCTATTTCTCACTTCCACTGTATAATCATAAGGGATTTGATTTAGGTCATACCTGAATGGTCTAGTGGTTTTCCCTACTTTCTTCAATTTAAGTCTGAATTTGGCAATAAGGTGTTCATGATCTGAGCCACAATCAGCTTCCGGTCTTGTTTTTGCTGACTGCATAGAGCTTCTCCATCTATGGCTGCAAAGAATATAATCAATCTGATTTCGGTGTTGACCATCTGGTGATGTCCATGTGTAAAGTCTTCTCTTGTGTTGTTGAAAGAAGGTGTTTGCTATGACCAGTGCATTTTCTTGGCAAAACTCTATTAGTCTTTGCCCTGCTTCATTCACCATTCCAAGGCCAAATTTGCCTGTTACTCCAGGTGTTTCTTGACTTCCTACTTTTGCATTCCAGTCCCCTGTAATGAAAAGGACATCTTTTTTGGGTGTTAGTTCTAAAAGATCTTGTAGGTCTTCATAGAACCATTCAACTTCAGCTTCTTCAGCATTACTGGTTGGGGCATAGACTTAGATTACCATGATATTGAATGGTTTGCCTTGGAAACGAACAGAGATCATTCTGCTGATTTTGAGACTGCATCTAAGTACTGCATTTCGGACTCTTTTGTTGACCATGATGGCTACTCCAGTTCTTCTGAGGGATTCCTGCCCACATTAGTAGATATAATGGTCATCCGAGTTAAATTCACCCATTCCAGTCCATTTTAGTTCACTGATTCCTAGAATGTTGACGTTCACTCTTGCCATCTCTTGTTTGACCACTTCCCATTTGCCTTGATTCATGAACCTGACATTCCAGGTTCCTATGCAATATTGCTCTTTACAGCATCGGATCTTGCTTCTATCACCAGTCACATCTACAACTGGGTATTGTTTTTGCTTTGGCTCCATCCCTTCATTCTTTCTGGAGCCGATCTTCAGTAGCATATTGGGCACCTACCGACCTGGGGAGTATCCTTTCAGTATCCTATCATTTTGCCTTTTCATACTGTTCATGGGGTTCTCAAGGCAAGAATACTGAAGTGGTTTGCCATTCCCTTCTCCAGTGGACCGCATTCTGTCAGACCTCTCCACCATGACCCATCCCTCTTGGGTCTCCCCACACAGCATGGCTTAGTTTCATTGAGTTAAACAAGGCTGTGGTCCATGTGATCAGATTGGCTAGTTTTCTGTGATTATGGTTTCAGTGTGTCTGCCATCTGATGCCCTCTTGCAACAGCTACCATCTTACTTGAGTTTCTCTTACCTTGGATGTCGGGTATCTCTTCATGGCTGCTCCAGTAAAGTGCAGCTGCTGCTCCTTACCTTGGACTAGTCACCCCTACTGACCTTGAACCTGGAGTAGCTCCTCTCGGCCCTCCTGCGCCATGCACCCACCGCTCCTTGAATGTGGGGTTGCTCCTCTCTGCTGCCGCCCCTGATGGTCCATTCACATTACTGCAAATGTGCAGAATTCCCTTCTTTTTAATGGATGAGTAATATTACATTGTGTATATGTATATGTACACAATGCAATAATCCTATATATATTATACATCATATATAATATATATACACACATATAGATATATCACATCTTCTTTATCAATTCATCTATTAATGGATATGTGTTATTTCCATATCTTAGCTATTGTAAATAATGCTGCTATGAGTATCGAGATGCATGTATCTCTTTGAGTTAGTGTTTTAGGGTTTTTTAGATATATATACCCAGGAGTGAACTTGCTGGATTGTATGATAGTTCTATTTTTATTTATGAGGAACTGCCATACTATTTTCCACAATGGCTGTACCAATTCATATTCCCACTAGCAGTGTGCTTGGATTCCCTTTTTTCCCACATCCTTGCCAACATTTGTTATTTGTAGACTTTCCGATGTTAGCCATTCTGATGGGCATGAAGTGATAGATGTGGTTTTGATATGCATTGCCTTAATAATTAGTGATATTTAGCATCTTTGCCTGTTAAAAATCTATATATCCTCTTCGGAAAACTGCCTATTCAGGTATTCTGGCCATTTTATAAACACCATTTATATGGTATTTGGTTTTTGGTATTGAGTTGCAGAATCTGTTCATATATTTTGGATATTAACCCCTTATAGATCATAATATTTGCAAATATTTCCTCCCATTTAGTATGTTGTCTTTTTTTTTTTTTCTTGGTGGTTTCCTTTGCTATGCAAAAGCTTTTAAGTCTGATTGGTCCCATTTATTTATTTTTGCTTCTATTTCTTTTGCCTTAGGAGACAGATCCAGAATAATATTGCTACAATTTATGTCAAAGAGTGTTCTGCCTATGTTTTCTTCCAGGAGTTTTGTGGTTTCAGGTTTTACATTTAGATTTTTAATGCACTTTGAGTTTATTTTTGTATGTAGTGTGAAGAAATGTTCTAATTACATTCTTTCATGTGTAGCTGTCCAGTTTTCCCAGCATGACTTACTGAGGAGACTGTCTTTTCTCTTTTTTATACTCTTGCCTCTGTTATTGTAAATCAATTGAGCATGGATGTGTAGGTTGATTTCTGAGCTCTCTATTCTATTCCATTTTATCTGTTTTTGTGCCAGTACCATGCTGTTTTGATTAATGTAGCTTTGTAGTATAGTCTGAAATAAGGTAGTATGATACCACCAGCTTTGTCCTTTTTTCTCAAAATTGCTTTGACAATTCAGGGTTTTTTGTGGTTTCATATAAATTTTAGGATTATTTGTTCTAGTTCTATGAAAACTTTCTTCTTTTGATAGAGATCATATTAAATCTGTAGATTGTTTTGGGTAGTATGGACATTTTCACAATATTAATTCTTCCATTCTGGGAGCACAGGATACCTTTCTATTTCTTCTTCTTATCTCTGATTTCCTTCTTCAATGTTTTATAGTTTTCAGAGTATAGATCTTTCACCTCCTTGGTTAAGTTTATTCCTAGATATTTTATTAAAGATCATGGCATCCAATCCCATCAATTCATGGCAAATAGATGGAGAAAAAGTGGAAACAGGTGCAGACTTTATTTTGGGGGGCTCCAAAATCACTGCAGATGGTGACAGCAGCCATGAAATTAAACGACACTTGCTCCTTGGAAGAAAAGCTATCATCAACCTAGACAGCGTATTAAAAAGCAGAGACATTACTTTGCCTACAAAGGTCCGTCTAGTCAAAGCTATGGTTTTTCCAGTAGTCACATATGGATGTGAGAGCTGGACTATAAAGAAAGCTGAGTGCCAGTGAATTGATGCTTTTGAACTGTGGTGTTGGAGAAGACTCTTGAGAGTCCCTTGGACTGCAAGGAGATCCAACCAGTCCATCCTAAAGGAAATCAGTCCTGAATATTCATCAGAAGGACTGATGTTGAAGCTGAAATTCCAATACATTGGACCCCTGATACGCAGAGCTGACTCATTTGAAAAGACCCTGATGCTGGGAAAGATTGAGGGCTGGAGGAGAAGGGGATGACAGAGGATAAGATGGTTGGATGGTATCACTGACTCAATGGACATGAGTTTGAGTGAACTCCGGGAGCTGGTGATGGACAGGGAGGCCTGGCGGGCTGCGATTCATGGGGTTGCAAAGAGTCAGACATGACTGAGTGACTGAACTGAACTGAACAGACCTTAGAAAAGTTAATGCATCTATGAAACCTATGTGTACATTACAACCAGGAATCCCATTGCCTACCACTATTCCTCAAAATTGGCATATTATTATTATTGATTTACAAGATTGCTTTTTTGATATACCTTTACACCCTTTAGACCAAGAGAGATTCACTTTCCCTCTCCCTTATCCTAATCATTTTGGACCTCATAAATGGTACCAATGTACTGTACTGCCACAAGGGATGATGAATTCTCCCACCATGTGTCAGTACCATGTAGCCAAAGCCCTTGAGCCTGTGAGAAAGCAATTTCTTAACTTTCTTGTTATTCACTATATGGTTGATATATTGTTTTCGGCTCCATCTATCTTAGAAACTCAACACATGTTTGATATAGCTCAACTATGCTTAAAAAACACCGGATTAATCATTGCCCCTGAAAAAATTCAAGCCTCTACACCTTACCATTATTTGGGGTTTGTTGTTAACAGACAATGTATTACTCCCCAACTAACTCAGATCCATACTGATAAATTATCAACCTTAAATGATTTTCAAAAGCTCTTAGGTGATATTAACTAGATTAGACCTTCTTTGAAAGTGAATTCACTCAGTCATATCTGACTCTTTGCAACCCCATGGACCGTAGCCTACCAGGCTTCTCCGTCCATGGGATTCTCCAGGCAAGAATCCTGGAGTGGGTTACCATTTCCTTTTCCAGGGGATCTTCCCGACCCAGGGATCTATCTCCTGCATTGGAGGCAGATGATTTAACCTCTGAGCCAGGAGGGAAGCCCTTCTTTAGGCATTGCTAGTTATCAACTGAATAACTTACTTAACACTTTAAAAGGAGGTCTTGATTTAAATAGCCCTTGTTCACTTTCTCAAGAGACATAAGAGGAACCCTATTTGGTGCAAAATAAATTACAAAAACAATTTCTTACTCTCATCAAACTAGATTTACCTCTGGAATTGTTTATACTCCCCTCTCCTCATTCTCCCACAGGACTTCTTGCCCAGTAAGAACACCCAAAAGAATGGATCTATACCCGTTTTAGGGGAATAAAGTCACTTACACGTACCTTGATTTAATTGCTCTAATCATTATCAATGGAAGAAATAGGACTAAAACTCTAATTGGCTCAGATCCTCATAAAATTGTAATACCTATCAATAAATCTCAATTTGAGAATGCTTTACAAACTTCTACCAATTTCCAAATAGCTTTTCTGGAATATTTTGGAGAAATTTCGTTTCATTATCCTCTGGTAAGCGTGGAATTTCTTCAAAAATACTGAATTTGTTATTTCTCGCATTATCAGCTCACAGCCTATATCACAGGCTGAGGTTTTTTATATAGATGGGACTATAAACACCAAAGCTTCATTCTGGTCTCTTAAGGAATATAAAGTCTTTTATACTAAATTTCATTCTGCTCAACAAAATGAATTATATGCTCTTATTCAAGTTATTTGCCTACATCCTCACCCTATTAATGGCTCCCATGGTAAAGCGTCCGCCTGCAATGCGGGAGACTCGGGTTCGATTCCTGGGTCAGGAAGGTCCCCTGGAGAAGGAAATGGCAATCCACTCCAGCACTCTTGCCTGGAAAATCCCATGGACGGAGGAGCCTGACAGGCTACAGTCCGTGGGGTCACAAAGAGTCGGACACGACTGAGCGACTTCACTTTCACTTTCACCCCATTAATATAGTCTCTGACTCTATATATTCTGTTTTTGTATTAAAAAATATAGAAACCTTCACCATAAACTCCAATCAACCTATTATTCAACAACTGTTTTCTGAACTGCAATCTGTTGTTAGAAACCGCAATTCTCCCTTTTATGTTACATATATTTGAGCACATTCTTGTCTTCCTGGCCCAATGACTTATGGTAATGAGCAAGCTGAAAAACTGATTTCCTTTGCTATTCCAGAGGAACAGCATGCTCTGTTACATAACAGTGCTGGCTCCCTACACCAGCTATGGAAAAGCCCATACCGCCAGGCTAAAGAAATTATTAGTAATTGCTGTACTTGTAGATCCCTACATCTTTGACCCATCGCACAAGGTATTAATCCTCATGGTTTGCAGCCTAATGAACTATGGCAAATGGATGTAACTCATTGCCCTGAACCCTCTCCATCTTCTTTCTTGCATGTCTGTATTGACACTAATTCTTCTTTTATTTGGGCCACACCTCTTCATGGTGAGGCTACACAATATGTTATAACTCACTTATTAGCTTGTTTTGCTGTAATGGGAACTCCTAGTTCTATAAAAACAGACAATGGCCCTGCCTATATTTCTAGACACTTTAAACAATTTTTACAATCTTTTTCTATTAAACATATTACAGGTATTCCTTATAATCCACAGGCACAAGGCTTAGTCGAACGAGCACATCACACACTAAAGTTGCAAATAAAAAAATTTTAAAAGGGGGAATACACAGGAACACTGCTATCTCCCTTATCTAAAGCAGACTCTACTAGATTCCAACATAAGATATTTTCTAAACCTATAACTATTGTTAATACAGCTTTATTTGTTTTAAATTTTTTAAATTTACCACAGGGAGATATCTTACCGAGAGCAGAAAGGCTTTTCAAGGAATTGAAGGACACTTCTCTTCCTCTGCCCATTTGGCACCAAGACAGGTTAACGAAACAATGGAAATCTGGGAAACTAATCTTACAGGGAAGGGAGTATGCTTGTATTTCCCCAGATGGATCCAACAAACTCACATGGCTTCCTCTTCGGAAGATTCGACCCAAGGGGGCCCCCGGCCTTCAAAATGGAGATGGAACAACAAGGACCCCAGGAGGAAGAAATTCCAATACGGGCCATGGCAGCTCTAAAGATCTCCAGGAAGCACCGCCCTCGGCAGCATCACCCCGATGATCTCCCCACTTGGGGGCAAATAAAAACCCTTACTAATCGAGCTGAAAATTTGGTCTCTCAACAAGGAATTCCTCAGAGTCCCAAATACATTTTCCTGGCAATGCTCAGTCTTTTGATCTGTACCCACCCTCGCACCCCGCTCAAGCTCTGACTAATACCCAACCCCCTCTATTGTAGGTCATAGAATGGACAAAGAAAAGACTGATCTTATCAACCAATGACTCCACCCATATGCTCCCTCCCTGGAACGTGAAAGGGCCCTCACACCCTGGGGAGGAGGGAAAACTAACATTTCTTTAGGCTATGAAGTCCTTCCCTTGTGCATGGGCCAGCAGAATTGAGCATAAATGTCAGCCGACAAACTTGGGCTTTCACCCTGCCTCCCAAAAAGGACTTTCGGACGTTGCTTAGACCATTTACTGCCCTTTCTTTGTCTGTGAACCATGTTTATACTACTGAGACTTTAGGGAACGAGTTAGGGAAAGAACAAAGAACATTATGCAAAAGGTTTACTTATAAAAACTTTACATATACTCCTGTTCATTGGGACAAATGTCAAACCAAATCAAGAAAATTAATGTTTGTGGCTAATCATACAATTGTTGATTGGGGACCCCATGGTATGTGGTTATCTGACTGCTCAGATGATATTAACAACATTGTGTGTGATATGGAAGGTCACTGACACTATGATGGAACATTACTACGACAAAGGACTTCTTGGGTGGCTTGACGGTGTATTAGCCCCACCTCATCCTAGGAGCATCCTCAATAAACAGAGTGGGCCTGAACAATGGGACATTTGGAAACTTGCTGTGAGCACCGAAAAACTTGGAACTTGGACCGGACATTTTACAGGGACCAGTCATGGTCATAGTAACTATTTCTACAATCAGTCATATTTTATACAGGCCTATGTCCCACTTCCTTTTGTTATAGCCATAGGAAATTTACCATTTAATAAGACTTTACGTTCTGTAACTTGTATTAATTGTAAACTATATACATGTCTTAATTCCTCTTTCTCTTTAAGAAATGATTCCCTTTTGATTCTTCGATCTTGACGTAATTTGTTCAGTTCAGTTCAGTTCAGTTCAGTCACTCAGTCGTGTCCGACTCTTTGTGACCCCATGAATCGCAGCATGCCAGGCCTCCCTGTCCATCACCAGCTCCCGGAGTTCACTCAGAGTTGCATCCATCGAGTCAGTGATGCCATCCAGCCATCTCATCCTCGGTCATCCCCTTCTCCTCCTGCCCCCAATCCCTCCCAGCATCAGAGTCTTCTCCAATGAGTCAACTCTTCACATGAGGTGGCCAAAGTACTGGAGCTTCAGCTTTAGCATCATTCCTTCCAAAGAACACCCAGGGCTGATCTCCTTCAGAATGGACTGGTTGGATCTCCTTGCAGTCCAAGGGACTCTCAAGAATCTTCTCCAATACCACAGTTCAAAAGCATCAATTCTTCGGTGCTCAGCCTTCTTCACAGTCCAACTCTCACATCCATACATGACCACTGGAAAAACCATAGCCTTGACTAGATGGACCTTAGTCGGCAAAGTAATGTCTCTGCTTTTGAATATGCTATCTAGGTTGGTCATAACTTTTCTTCCAAGGAGTAAGCATCTTTTAATTTCATGGCAGCAATCACCATCTGCAGTGATTTTGCAGCCCCAAAAAATAGTCTAACACTGTTTCCCCTGTTTCCCCATCTATTTCCCATGAAGTGATGGGACTGGATGCCATGATCTTCATTTTCTGAATGTTGAGCTTTAAGCCAACTTTTTCACTCTCCACTTTTACTTTCATCAAGAGGCTTTTTAGTTCTTCTTTACTTTCTGCCATAAGGGTGGTGTCATCTGCATATCTGAGGTTATTGATATTTCTCCTGGCAATCTTGATTCCAGCTTGTGTTTCTTCCAGTCCAGCGTTTCTCATGATGTACTCTGCATAGAAGTTAAATAAGAAGGGTGACAATATACAACCTCGACGTACTCCTATTCCTATTTGGAACCAGTCTGTTGTTCCATGTCCAGTTCTAACTGTTGCTTCCTGGCCTACATACAGATTTCTCAAGAGGCAGGTTAGGTGATCTGGTATTCCCATCTCTTTCAGAATTTTCCACAGTTTATTGTGATCAACAAGTCAAAACCTTTGTGGTTACCAGTAAATCTCCAATGACCCTGGGAAGAAGGTCCCATGGCTGGACTTGCTCCCAGATTTCAATTTTGTGTTACTCTTGATTCATTTAATCATAGTGCGTACAACTGGAAACAAATCAAATTTCATTTTACAAATATAATAAAATAGGGGGAATTGTCAGGAAGCATTTAACAGGAGGCTTCCTGTGTGCTGTTTTGGATCTGTCAGGAATCCTCTGTTCCTTATTAATTCCTGAACATTCAGGAATTAAGAGGAGAGGCAAGCCTCTCCCAGGGCTGAGGAATCCAGGCATTTCCTTCGTTAGTTTTTCAATACGGTGATAAGTACCCTCTTCCTTCTTATGAGCCATACGGTAAAAGTGATTCTTTACAACTCTCTATCTCTTTGATATGGATCACCTATGTTTTGTAAGTCTGGAATTTTAATCTTTATCTTTGCTGAAGAATAACTACCTTGTAAGACAGTATATATGCCCACACCATGTTGATTCAAATACCTTTGCTCCATCAGAGCTTTGGTCCCCGTGTCTTGCTTTCTCTTTCTCTCTCTCTCAGGCTATTTCTTTGGAGTGCAGAGGCCCTCTGGGTTCACTTTTCTTCCCAGGCTTCTAAGACCCTCCCGAGAAGGTGCTCTGCACCTTCATCCCATCGAGAGGGCGCCTGAGGCCTTCGTGAACAGAGCAAGCCCCGTGTCAGGACTTTATTGGTTTTCTGCGTAAACCAAGGAATATCAGCCTCTTTCTCTCTCCTCTACTTTCTTATCGTCGACTTCGGACCACCAGGTTCTGGTCCATTAAAGGACCTCAACCGTTTCTGATTGTTTTTGTAGTTCTATGCTTTATGTCTGTTTCATTTGTTTGTTTCTTCCCTTGTGGCTTGATGATTTTCTTTACTTGTGTTTCTCTCCTTTAAGTTTCTCTGTATCTATTACACATTTTTAATTTGTAATTACCATAGGGTTCATATATGCTGGCCTATAACTATATCTGTTTGCTTTAACTATAGTCATTAAGTTCAAACACATTCTGTAGGTTCTACCTTTTTACTCCCCTCCCCATTTTGTGTTTTTGATGTCATATTTTACATCTTTGTGTTTATCCCTTAACTGCTTATTGTAGATATAGTTACCTTAACAATTTTTTGTCTTTTGATTTTCACACTGGCGCTTTTAAGTGGTTGAGCCTCAACCCTAACTATGTATTACCCTTTTCTACTGGGATTTTCCCCTTTCCTACTACTTCTTACTTCTTTTCCACTTAGTGAAGACTCTTTAACATTTATTTTAGGGTAGATTTAGGACTGATGAACTCTTTTTCTTTGGGCTTGTCTGAGAAACTGTCTCTCCTTCCATTCTCATGATAATCTTCCTGGGTAGGGTATCCTAGGTTGCAGATTTTTCCCTTTCAGCACTTTGACTATATCATGCCACTTCCTTCTACTTGTGAAGTTTCTGCATAGAAATCAGCTGTGATAGCCTTCTGGGGATTCCCTTTTACATGACTCTGTTTTTCTCTTGCTGCCCTTCGATTTCCTTCTAACTTTTGCCATTCTAATTATGACTTTATTGGTATGGTTCTGTTTGGATTCATCTTGTTTGGGACCCTCTGTGCTTCCTATGATACCTGGATAGCTGTTTCCTTCTTTGAATTGGAGAAGTTTACAGCGATAATTTCCTCCAACACATTTTTGACCCCCTTCTCTCTCTTTTCCTTCTAGGACCTCTACAATGCAAGTGTTGGTATACTTGATGTTATCCTAGAGACCTCTAAAATAGCTATTTTTATTTGTTTGTTTGTTGTTGTTGTTGTTTGCTATTCTGGTTGGATGATTTCCAACCAGATTTGGAAGATTTCCAAATCACTTGTGTGTTCTTCGCTATCACATAGTCAGCTATTCCTTCTTTCTAGTGTGCTTTTCACTTCAGCTATTGTATTCTTCAGTCCTAATTCATTCCTTTTTATATTTTCTAGTTCCTTATTAAAATTCTCACTGTTTCCATCTGTTCTTTTCCGTAATTCAGTTAGCTTTCTTATTACTAGTGCTTTGATTTCTTTATCTTATAAATTGTTTATTTCTGTTTCATTATTTTTTCAGCAGTTTCTCTTGCTCATTCAATTGAGATCAGTTCCCCTGTCTTTTCATTTTGCTTAACTTTTTCTGTCTCTATGAATTTAGGTGAAACAGTCACCAATTGCAGGGGTATCCTTGAAGGGGTATTCTTTGGGGGCATTCCTATGCAATCTGTGTGTTGTTGTTCAGTCACTATGTTGTGCCCAACTCTTTGTGACCCCATGCTTGCGAGGCTTCCCTGTCCTTGATGTGAACAGGAGATTTGATGTGAACAAGAGTCACATCAGCTAGATTTGATGTGAGCAGGAGTCACATCTCTCCTCAGGGTGTGCTGGCAGCTATCACCTTGGTAGGAGGTAGGGCAGGAGATGGAGGGAGTAGGGCCAGAACCAGGTGTGAGGCAGTGCTTCCCCTCTGCTCAGGGGCCATCACCATCCTATTGGGAGCAGGGGCAAATCCCAAGTTGCAGACCACAAGATGAGATGAGGTTAACTGTGCAAAGATTGCATTAGGAGAAATGCCAGCATGAGAATAGGAAGGGAGATGTGTACAGCTGGGAGAGCTGTCAAATCACAGGGCAAGTCTGAGAGAAGCTGGAGTGGAATTGTCCTAGGTTGTCGTGCCCAAGGCTGTCCTTGTTTAAGGAAAGCTCAGCAAAGTCATCAGAGTCCTCAAACCAAAGTCAGCCACTAGAGGAGTCTTGTGTCTCCCGGGAATGAGTCTACCTCAGTATTCTTGCCACACGCAGTGACTTCTGGGAAAAGCCTGTGGAAAGAGTGGCCTCAGCACAACTCAGTGATATATTTCATAGTGCAGTAGCTGGGGCTGTTGGTCACTTATGCCCCCTCCAGTTGGAGAGCCATGAGGCACAGTCTCACGACTGCCGCAGTGCAGCCCTTGAGATGCACACATTTACTTTTCCAGATAGTTTTGGGGAGCAGTGTTTCCATGGTTCCCACGGACCTCTCTTACTGAGGGGAACTAACAAGCAGCAGGTTAGAGGAGTGCCCTACAGGCCCTGTCACTGTAGCTGAAGTTGATCTCAGGGCTGCGACTCATCCTCTCCCTCCTCTAATGTCCATTGTTTCACCCTCAGAGATCACTTCTTCATAATTTAGCTGGTTGTGGAACTTACTTCCCTGAAGTGCCTGAGCCTTTCATAGTCATACTCTTCCTCAGGTCAGGGATGCTGCACATGCCTGTTAATTTATCGTGGGGTCAGGGAATACCCGGAAGCCCCAAACTGAATCTCCTGAGTTCAGTACATATTCTTCCCTGGTACCATTATGTAAAAGTAGCCTGACCTCCTCCTTCGGATTAGAGTCAATTACCTTCACCAGGGTAACTGCTCCCTTTACTTGCTGGTCCCTGGACATGAGAAGTCCAACGTGCCCTTGCAGCAGTTTGTAATTCAATGAGACACTTGCTGTATCACCTGGCAAGAATCTGCTTTATTGGGGACCAGAACCTATAACACTGAGGAGTCCAGATTTACAGGGCCAGAAGCACAAAATCCTCTAATGAGGTCATTCAGAGTGGTGGTCAGTGGGGCCACTCCTGTTTACAGCCCTTGATTCCCAGATCCATCTACTCTTTCTATTAGGAACAGAGCATCATACACAAGTCTCTGAATTGACATGAATATGCTGTGTACTGAAGGGTAATATTCAATTCTCTCAGAGTGTTTTCTCCAAGCCAGCACTTCAACTGCACCTTTAAGAATGTCTTTTCAGAAAACCGTCCCTGGATGGTGCAAAATATGATACAACCAGTAGATTCCATTATACTGGAGCCACTCCTGCACCTCCATAACTGCAGAGTGAGTCCCTTTTTCAAATGCTATGCTATATGAGATCCCATGCCTGTGGATCACGCAGTACATAACCCCAAATACTGTTGTAGCTGAAGCCTACAGACAGGAAAGGCAAACTCATACCTGGACTATTCATTCCTATGACAATGAAGCATTAGCGTTTCCAATGGAAAAGGCCTGATGTAGTCAACCAACTGGGCACCAAGTAGCCAGCTGGTCTCAAGAAATAATGCCAAACCAAGGACTCAGTGGTGATCTCTGTTGCTGACAAGTTGGATTAATCTTGGGAAGTGGGAGTCTATATTATTGGACAATATATGGCCTCTATCTTTGCTACCATAGCCATTCTATTGGTGTGCCCTTTCATGTGCCCATCATGCCAGTTCTAGGCTGGTAACCAATCGTTAGATTGTCATCAGTATACCAGCATTCTATGAGGTACCTCACCATTGCTGTAAATTGCACTTCTCTGATAACTAATGAATTTGAGTACCTCCACACATATTTGTTTTCCTCGTCTATAAATTGCTTTTCCATATGCTTTGCTGGTTTTTCTGTCATTTGTTTTCGCTCTGCCTTCTTCTTATAAATCTCCAAATCCCTTGTAGAATCTAGATATTAGTTTTGTGTTGTTTTAAACACTGTAATTCTCTTTTCCCAAAATGTCATCTGGATTAATTTGTCTTTGATGTCCTCTATTTAACAGATATTCTCATCTTGATGCAATAAATACAGCAGTTATATTTTTTTGAATGATTTGCTTTTGGGGAATCCTATTAAAGAAAACCTTCCACGCTCCTAAGTGACAAAGATATTTTCCCACATTTAAATTTTTTTTGTTATGTCATAGTTCACATTAAGTTTATTCATCCACCTGGAACGTACATTTGTATGTAGTAGCGTATAAAGATTGATTGTTCTTTTTTCTCCGTGTAGTGAACTGGTTTCTCCAACATCATCTGCAGTAGAGATGTGCCTTCTCCATTGGGTGGTGATATCAGCACTGTCATGTAGCAAGTCACCATATTACGTCCCTATATATATATGTGCACACCTGTCTTTGAGTTTTCCCTTTTGTTCCACTAGTCTGATTCTTCTGTTCCTATAACAGTACTTATTAAATTCTATTGGCTTTTTTTTTTAATCTGTGGTAGGCATTGAAGAAGTACTCCCCTTTCTGATTTTCCCATAAGCCTTTGGAAAAGCTGCCCCAGCAGCACAAAATAGCTGGAAGAATGATGGTGAAACTTGTCCTTAGAATAAATTGATGGAAATGAAGAGTTAAGAAACAGGCAAAAAAGTTGTGACTGGATGGAACATATTCTTGGAGGAAATAAAACAGAAAAGAGGAGGGGGCAGAAAAGGAGAAAAAAGAGCAAGCAACCATACCCTCTTGGGGCGGGGGTAGAATTTGCAGAAGAATTTAAATTATGTAGGAGAAGAAAACATTGGTGGACTATTAGTGAAAAGCAATGATCTAAAAGAAGTACATGACATGATAAAAAACATATATTTCTCTTGAGGGATTTCAGCAGGATTCTGGGAAAATGATAATAGCAGCAGTATAAAATCTAAATCCAAATCTCTATGTAAAAACAGGCAGAACAACGAAATTATAAAGTCAAAAATCCCACAGACAACATTTACAGCAAAACTAGGTGACAAGGTATCTCCTTAAATCCCAAAATACAAGTGGATGGTGACAAATCACCAATAGCCCGAAGAGTTCCATGGTTTCAGCTTCTGTACTAGAGAAAGCAGAGAGAAGCAGCCAAACCTGAGAGGAGGGGAAAATCAAAGTATCCAATTGATATTTACTGGAAAGTGTGGCCACACTGAAACAGGGAGGTGTTTTATCCAGTACAATAGTAGCTGAGGCGGGACTTCCCTGGTGGTCCAGTGGCTAAGACTCCACATTCCTGATATACGGGGCCCAGTTTCAATCCCTACTTAGAGAACTAGACCCCACATGCCTCAGCTAAGACCTGCCACAGCCAAATAAATAAATAAAAACAGGGGATGAGGGCAAGGATGAGGGCTTCCAGAAAGATCTGAAGTGGGTGACATAGCTCTGTGAGCTTTCTCTTCAACATAGAGCCTCACACAGAGGAGATACTGATATGAATGGAACAATCAAACACATACAGGATAAGGAATTCCACTTCCAGAGACAGAATAAAGGAACCAGGTATCCTCCCACCTGAAACAAACAAAATGTAGAACATATGAAACAGGGATTTTCAAGATGCTGAGCATCAGGCAATAAAGGACAATAATCCCTGATTGATGGGAAACAAACAAGGTAAGCCTTCTGGTTAACCCAGCTTCCTGAGAATTTCTAGCCTCAGCGCAGAGAGTGGGAGCCCAGGTAGAACCCACATTTTGTACTCGGGAGAAAAAAAAGAGAGCTGAGAGTCCAAAAGCCTGAGGTAAGCAGAGTACTAGAGAAAAGAGAGTCACAGAGCAAAAATTCCAGAGACCTACAGACAGGGTTATGCTTGAGAATTCAGCAAAGCAATAATCAGAGCAGGTGTGTGATAACCATCCGAGGCTGAGGAAAGAACCACCAAAAGGGATCAGAAGAAGAGTAGGTGGCACTCACACAGGGCCATAAATAGCACCCAGGCCCACCAGTCAGGCTGAGAAACCTGATAATTCATAGGGTATGGGGTAGAAAACTCAGAATGCTCTTGTCTCAGTACTGGGGAAAAAAATTAGCCTTACACTAAACACAGCTCTGATGTTGCCAAACAGATTTTTTTTTTCTTCCTAACAAATTCTAAAAGCAAGACCTGAGAGGATGGAGCAGTGGAGATGGCCAAGATGGCAGAGAAAGAGGACCCTGAGCTCAACCCTTCCCTCAGGCACGCAAACATCGCAACTATGTACAGAGGAACTATCGTTGAGAATGACATGGAAACTAACAGAAGAGATGGTCGGGGCTTCCCTGGTGGTCCAGTGGATAAGAATCCGCCTTGCAATGGAAGGGACACCCTGTTCAATCCTTGGGTCCTGGAAAATCCCATGTGCCGCGGCACCAGAATTACCGAGCCTGCTCTCTAGAGCCCCACAAGTTGCAACTACTGAGACTATGCGCTGCAACTACGCGCCTGCATACCCTAGAGCCTGTACTCTGCAAGAAGAGAAACCGCTGTAATGAGAAGCCCATGCACTGCAACTAGTGAGTAAACCCCATTCCCTGCAACTAGAGAAAGCTTGCATGCAGCAAGGAAGACTCATCACAGCCAAAAAATAAATAAGTAAATCTTTGAAAAAATTATTTTAGACATCAATTTTGAAGAAAATTTCCACAACTAAAGATATAAAGAAGAAACACAGTGAGTCAGGTAACAGAGATGAAATGGAGTATAGTCAAGACCCACGCTCCTGGGAAGGCAATCCACAAGAGGATAACCAAAATATGAAGGGTTTTCCCCAAGGGAGGGGTCCAAGCCTCAGTCAGGCTTCCCGGCTAGGAGGTCCTGCACCAGGAAGATGATCTGCAGAACATCTAGCTTGGAAGGCCAGTGGGACTTCTGTTTGGGAGAGCCAGAGGTCTGTGGGAAACAGAGACTCCATTCTTAAACTGCACACAGATCTCACACTCTAAGAATCAGCACAGAGGCAGTAGCTTGAAACAGCACTCAGTCAGACTGACTTGCTGGTCTTGGATATCCTCCTGGAGAGACAGGAGGCAACCAGGACTCCCCTTGGGGACATGGATGCTGGTGGGACACAGCTAGAACACAGTTTCTAGCAAGATCCATACTGGAGTCCTCCCTCTAGCCTGTGAGTGTTGGGGGCCTACCTGTTCACCAGCAGCCCAGAAGCAGTCCTGGACCTCCCCAGCCATCCAAGACCAAGCCCTTCTGATCAGTGGGCCAGCATCAGTGCCAGTCCACTCAGGCCCCCAGCCAGATGTCCCAGGTTCTGGCCCATCTCCCAGCAGGTAAGCTCCAATCCCAGAACCCCAGGCTCTGTGGCCAGCCACACAGGGCCCAACTCTGCATACCAGTGGGCCAGCCCTGGTACTACCCCACCCCCAGATTATGCAGGACCCAGCCTATCCCGTAGAAGGCCAGTACCAGCCTGGGATATCTTGGGCCACACAATCAGACATAACAGGACCCAGCCCCACCTACCAGTGCACCCACATTAGTCAGCCCAATCACAGCAGAAGGGCCCAACCCTGCACACCAGTGGGCCAGCCCTGGTACTACCCCACCCCCAGATTATGTAGGACCCAGCCTACCCCGTAGAAGGCCAGTACCAGCCTGGGATATCTTGGGCCACACAATCAGACATAACAGGACCCAGCCCCACCTACCAGTGCACCCACATTAGTCAGCCTAATCACAGCAGAAGGGCTCACTCAGCCCAAGAGCTGGCACTCCTAGAGCATAGAGTGGAGGGTGCTGCTGAATCCCCTAGGAAGTCTGCTACATAAAACAACTTCTCCAAGATCAGTAAACATATCCAACCTATCTAATACATAGGGAAAAAGCACAGAAAACTTGGCAAAATGAGGAGACATTCTTATATATTTCTCTAAGAAGACAAAGGAATATGTTCCAGATGAAGAAACAAAACAAAACCCCAGAAGAAGGACTAAGCAAACTGGAGATAAGCAGTCTAACCAACAAAGCATTAAAGGTCATGACCATAAAGATGCTCAGGAGACAACTTGCTGAACACAGTGAGAAGCTTAACAAAGAGTTAAGAAACACAAAGAAGAGCCAGATAGGTTTGAAGAAAAAAGTAACTGAAATAAAAAATACACTGCAGGGAATCAACACTAGGTTAGATGATAAACAGGAATAGATCAGTGAACTGGAAGACAGAGTAATGGAAATCAATCAAGGAGAAGAGAAAAAAGAATTTTTAAAAAATGCTAGCAAGATCATTCTCAAAATCCTCCAAGCTAGGCTTCAACAGTACATGAACTGAGAACTTCTAGATGTACAAACTGGATTTAGAAAAGGCAGAGGAACCAGAGATCAAATTGCCAACATCCACTGGATCATTAAAAAAGCAAGATGATTCCAGAAAAACATCTACTTCTGCATCATTGACTATGGCAAAGCCTTTGATTGCGTGGATCACAACAAATTTGTAGAAAATTCTTAAAAGAGATGGGAATACCAGACCACCTGACCTGCCTCCTGCAAAACCTGTATGCAGGTCAAGAATCAACAGTTAAAACAGGACATGGGAAAATGACTGGTTCCAAATTGGGAAAGGAGTATGTTAAGGCTGTATATTGTCACCCTGCTTATTTAACTTACATGCAGAGTACATAAAGAGAAATGCCAGGCTGGATGAAGCACAAGCTGCAATCAAGACTGCCGGGAGAAATATCAATAACCTCAGATATGCAGATGACACCACCCTTATGGCAGAAAGTGATGAGGAACTAAAGAGCCTCTTGATGAAAGTGAAAGAGGAGAGTGGAAAAGCTGGTGTAAAACTCAACATTCCAAAAACTAAGATCATGGCATCTGGTCCCATCAATTCACGGCAAATAGGTGGGAAAACAGTGGAAACAGTGACAGACTCTATTTTGGGGGCTCTAAAATCACTGCAGATGATGACTATAACCATGAAATTAAAAGGCGCTTGCTCCTTGGAAGAAAAGCTATGACAAACCTAGACAGCGTATTAAAAAGCAGAAACATTACTTTGCTGACAAAGTTCTGTATAGTCAAAGCTATGGTTTTTCCAGTAGTCATGTATGGATGTGAGAGTTGGACCATAAAGAAAGCTGAGCACTGAAGAATTGATGCTTTTGAACTGTGCTGTTGGAGAAGACTCTTGAGAGTCCCTTGGAAAGCAAGATCAAACCAGTCAATCTTAAAGGAAATCAATCCTAAATACTCTTTGGAAGAACTGATGCTGAAGCTGAAGCTCCAATACTTTGGCCACCTGATGCATAGGGCCGACTCATTAGAAAGATCTTGATTCTGGGAAATATTGAAAGCAGGAGGAGAAAGGGACAACAACAGAGGATGAGATGGTTGGATGGCACCACCAACTTAATGGACATGAGTTTGAACAAGCTCCAAGAGATGGTGAAGGACAGGGAAGCCTGGAGTGTGCTGCAGTCTACCAGGTTGCCAAGAGTCAGACATTACTGAGCTACTGAACAGCAACAACAATATACATGGAAACTCCAATAAGCGGACTTTTCAGCAGAGACTTTATAGGCCAGAAGGGAGTGGCATTAGAAAATCAAACTAACAAGAGGAAAAACCCTACATCCAAAAGGTTAAGGGAAACATCCTGCAATCCTTGACTTTGAATTGGAAGTATCAGTGTGAATGTGTGAGGTGTTTTGATGTGTGTGTGTGTGTGTGTGTGTGTGTGTATACACTTTTCCTAGCTCTGTCCATTTAAGAGACCCAGAAACAATGACCAATTCAACTGTAAGTAACTATTCTTGTACTCAGATTACGGTCTTGAAATATAATGTCTCACCAAGAGAAACAAGGACTTCTGGGGGAAAATGATTTATTTCATGCCTGAGGCAGAAAAACGTATAAGGTAAGTCTGAAATATATTTTCATACCAGATAGCAAGGAGTCATGCAAGATGATTCAGTGATAGGGTTTCTACTAACAGAAATAGGATACTCTTTGATTTACAAGGCATAAATGAAACTGATTGAAACTCAATATGTTTTAACCCATAGGTTTTAAAAACTTATTGACCAGTTTTGGATTGTGTTATTATTGTTCATCTCTAAGTCATGTCCAACTCTTTGCGAATCCATGGACCGCAGCACCCCAGGCTTCCCTGTACCTCACTGTCTCCCAGAGTTTGCTCAAACTCATGTCCATTGAGTCAGTGATGCTCTCTAACCATCTAATTCTCTGTGCCCCTCTTCTTTTTCTGCCCTCAATCATTCACAGCATTAGGGTCTTTTCCAACGAGTCTGCTCTTCCCATCAGGTGGCCAGAGTATCTGAGTTTCAACTTCAGCATCAGTCCTGCCAATGAATATTCAGAGTTAATTCCTTTAGGATTGACTGGTTTGATCTTCTTGCAGACCAACGGACTCTCAAGAGTCTTCTCCAGCACTTCAATTTGAAAGCATCAATTCTTTCATAGAAAAGGCATTCAGTCTTTTCTATGCCCCAGCTCTCGCATTCATATATGACTACTGGAAATAGCTTTGACTATACAGTCCTTTGGCAGTAAAGTGATGTCTCTACTTTTTAATACACTGTCCAGGCTTGTCATAGCTTTCCTTCCAAGGAGCAAGTGTTTTTTTAATTTCATGGCTACAGTCACTGTCCGCAGTGATTTTGGAGCCCAATAAAATAAAGTCTATCACTGCTCTACTTCTACTTTAGATTGTGGTAGAGAATCTATTCACTATGTGAAGACTTTTAAGAGAAAGAATCAAATATTCATCCTATATTTCCCATATAAAATTGCACTGTTGGTTATTGGCTATACAGATAGCATTGTTATAAAAGATATTCCAACTAATAAATGAAAAATACATCATTGAATTAGAATATCACTATTTTTCAACCCCCAATAAATGACTGGATCTACACATTGGGCATGAAACACTGCTAATATCACAAAAAGAATGAAAACCAGATATGTGTACCTGCTGATGAAGGAACACAGCACCACCTATGGTCTTTTCAAAGGAACTTCCCCTAAGTCTGATAAAGCATCTGGCTTCAGCTGCCAATTTGCAGGAAAAACAGATAGGGGAGTATGGTGAACCGCACTAAAAACCAAATCCACACTGGGGGAAACTACACATCAAAGGCATAGTTTTTCATCTGAAATATTGTAAATATTGTATTGAGATCAGAATGGAGACATGGAATGGAGCTCCTGGGGTAAAAGGCAAGGTTCTAGTCACCTGAGTGTCCTGGATTATACTTACAAGGGTCTTCACCTAACAATAATTCAGTAACAACACATTGTCTTATGAGGTATTCTGATCCTGTTTTATTTGATTTTATAATTTTATTTCATAAAAAGACCTACAGACCCTACAGTGATTACAAACTCCTTAATAGTAAGTCAAAGATAATCAAATAGTAAAGTTTAAAATTGCATGTTATATATAAATTTTATAAATAAGTAAGAAATTAAACTTCAATTCAGTAGAAAATTAGGGAAAAACTATGACCAGGAAGCCTACAGTAAGAGAAATCCAAATAGACTGCAATATATGAAGACAGTCTTACTCATAAGATAATTAAAAGCTGCCCTGAGATACCATTTTTCATCTCTCAATGTCTATTAAGTTTAATAACATTGGGAAAGGTGTGGAGAAACAGTCACTCACAAATTGCTGGGAGCATAAATCTGTATAGCTTCAGCAGAGGACAGTCAATCTCTACTTATCAAAATTATAAACCAATATATGTCCAGGAATTCTATTTTCAGGAATTTGTCCTAGAGATCTAGGTGCACCTGAGAGAAATGACATGTTTTCATTTTTGTAGAGTTTATGTTCAAAGGGTTGTGGAAAACTTAATGTCCATCAAATGACATAGTCGCTCAGGCAGTAAAGAATCTGCCTGCAATGCAGGAGACCAGGGCTCAATCCCTGGGTTGGGAAGACCCCCTGGAGAAGGAGTTGGCAATCCACTCCAGTATTCTTGCCCGGAGAATTCCATGGACAGAGGAGCCTGACGGGCTAGAGTCCATGGGGTCGCAAAGAGTCAGACACGACCGAGCAAAACACTTTCGTAAATTTACATGCATCCATAGGGTCGCGAAGAGTCGGACACGACTGAGTGACTTCACTTTCACTTTTTTACTTTCATGCATTGGAGAAGGAAATGGCAACCCACTCCAGTGTTCTTGCCTTGAGAATCCCAGGGACAGGGGAGCCTGGTGGGCTGCCGTCTACAGGGTCGCACAGAGTCGGACAGGACTGAAGCGACTTAGCAGCCTCAGCAGCAGCAGCAGCATACAATGGAATTGGAGGAGGAAATGGCAAACCACTTCAGTATTCTTGCCTGAGAAATCCCATGGACAGAGGAGCCTGGTGGGCTACAGTCCATGGTGTCACAGAGTCGGACACGACTGAGCACATACACGTACAATGGAATAATGAGCTTCCATAAAAAAACAAGGAAAACATTTTATATATAGACATGGAATCATCTCCAAGATACATACTTTAAGTGATTTAAAAAACACGGTAAAGAAGAGAACCACTATCATTCTTAAAAGAAAACAAAGCAATCAAATGACTCGGAAATAGAGACACAAAGAGATTTTTCATCATATGCACCTAGTACTATTGGAATTCAGTTCTATATGAATATACAAGCAATTCCCCCAAAAAAAGTTTGAGTAAGAGCAATTGAGTATCCCAACAGAGTGATGAACAGATTTTATGATGAGGGTTCAAAAGTTTGATACAACTACTAGTGAAGAATTCAGGAAATCATCAGGAACTTCCTATCTTGGATTCAGTAAGTCAATAGGTAGAGAAGTCCAAAGTGGACAAAGGAAAGCAACTGAAATGCTTTGGAATCCTTTGATATTCTTGCCTAACCTTGCCTCAACAGACTGGTTCCAAATTGGGAAAGGACTACGTCAAGGCTGTATAGTGTCACCCTGCTTATTTAACTTATATGCAGAGTACATCAGCAAAATGCTGAACTGGGTGAAGCACAAGCTGCAAGCAAGACTGCCGGGAGAAATATCAATAACCTCAGATATGCAGATGACACTGCCCTTATGGCAGAAAGTGAAGAGGAACTCAAGAGCCTCTTGTTGAAAGTGAAAGAGGAGAGTAGAAAAGCTGGCTTAAAACTCAGCATTCAGAAAACTAAGATCATGGCATCTTGCCTCATGACTCCATGCCAAATAGATGGGGAAACAATCGAAACAGTGACAGACTCTATTTTGGGGGGCTCCAAAATCACTGCAGATGGTGACTGCAGCCATGAAATTAAGAGATGCTTACTCCTTGGAAGAAAAGTTATGACCAGTCTAGACAGCATATTAAAAAGCAGAGACATTACTTTGCCCACAAAGGTCCATCTAGTCAAAGCTATGGTTTTTTCAGTAGTCATGTATGGATGTGAGAGTTGGACTATAAAAAAAGCTGAGTGCCAATGAATTGATGCTTTTGAACTGTGGTGTTGGAGAAGACTCTTGAGGGTCCCTTGGACTGCAAGGAAATCCAATCTGTCAATCCAAAAGGAAATGAGTCCTAATATTCTTTGGAAGGACTGATATTGAAGCTGAAACTGCGATACTTTGGCCACCTGATGCGAAGAACCGGCTAATTTGAAAAGACCCTAACGCTGGGAAAGATTGAAGGTGGGAGGAGAAGGGGACGACAGAGGATGAGATGGTTGGATGGCATCACCAACTCAATGGACATGAGTTTGAGTAAGCTCCGGGAGTTGGCGATGGACAAAGAAGCCTGGCATGCTGCAGTCCATGGGGTCGCAGAGAGTCGGATACAACTGAACGACTGAACTGGACTGAACTGAACCTTTCCTCTTCACGTTTTATACATTAAAAATAAAAATAATGGTCACATCAATAATTCACAGCATTCTTTCTTGTTACCATAGTTTTATATACTGTTAGGAGCTGATTCTGAATCTTATTTATAATTTCAGTACAATAATTTATATTAAAATTTAATTTGCCAGCATTTGTTAAATTCCCAGAATGGAGTCAATATTTTCTCCCAGTGGTTTGGGATAATTGGTAGCTGTTGATACAGCAAAAATTGACATCTTTACAATGTTAAGCTATCACATCTGGAATCCTAGACCATTCTCTTATTCATTTAAATCTTATTTACTTTAAAACAGTTTTCAGTTTTTCCCTACTGAAGCCTTATGCAATTTGGATAAACTATTTCTCATAAGTGTTTTCACTTTTCTTGTTGCTGTGCTGTTATATCTGTGTATCACTCTTGCTTACTGATTATTGCTGTTTTAGAAAATAAATACTGGCGGTCTGGTGGTTAAGACTCCGTGCTCCCAACGCAGGGAGCACAACTGGAGAAGTGGGATCCCACATGCCACATGGCCAAAACAAGTTCTTTTAAATGCTATGATTTTTAAAGTTTTCTTTGAACTAGCAACTTTCATTGATTTGTTCACTTCTATAAGTCTTTCTATTTTGCTTTTTTCCTTTCTGTATATAGATGATCTAGCTATAGATGGTCTGAAAATAATGATATTTCCTTTCAAAATTTTATATATTTTTTCTTTTTTAAAGATACATCTATTATTTTATATCTACTTAAAGCAAAAATATACATTCATTTGCTTATCTTTTGTTATATGGCAAAGCCTTCTTTATTTTTATATAATTTCTAAAGGTTACTTTCCATTTACAGTCATTATAAAATATTGGCTATATTCCCCATGTTATACAACCTTCCTTATTTTATAGCTTCAACCAAGACCTTGGTCATTTATATTATACCGTGAATATATCTGTCCTTTTGATTTGCTCTTATGGTACCGTGTTCCTCTCATTTGTAACACTGCCATAGTTGGAACTCAGTTATTGATGTGATTATTTAATTAATGTTAAATTCCCTCATTGTACTTAAAGCACCATGAAAGCTGGAGTTATAACCAGGTGTAGTGACTGGGATATATTTATCTCAATAAATATTTCTTGAATGAATAAATAAATAAATGGCATATGTTGAAAAGAAATGCATAATAGATGACCTGACTTTTCTTATTTCCCTTTTTCTTTGCCTATTCCAGTTACAACCCCATTAACACCCAAGAGCATATGTATCAGTCAGGATATTTGCATTGCAAGCACCAAACCTCATACTGACTAAATTAAATAAGTGGAGAATTTAGTGGAAGAAGATCAAATAGGGGGTTGGGATTAGAAGATGAAAGGAAGGCTGAAACACTAGGTTAAGAAAAGAGCAATTCTGCGGGTGTGGAGCAGATAGTAGAAACTGCTCCAGAGTATTGTCTGGGTACTGCCATGGGAACAACTATTTTCTTCCTTTTATCTCTCTAATCAAGAGCCATATTCCAAAGAGGGAGCATCCAACTAGTGTAACTGGAGTCATATGACTGCCTTCAGACAGGTGAGGGCAGGGCACCAGTGCAGTAGTGGTGATCCCCGAAGAAATAACGTGTGGTGCTACTACCAGAAAGAAGAAGTGATGCTCGCAGGCCATAAATCAGTGGTCTCCACAACGTACAAGTTTTGGGTGTCTACCGCTTTAAAGATCTACCTGCAATATCACCATTTCAGACAGTAGGATTAAACAGAAACTAACAAAAAGAGTTGGGAAAGAAAAACAAAAAACCGAGTTGGGGAGGGAGTAACAGGGTAAAGAGGCTCAGGACTGAAGGAAGACATCTCTGAGTACACCTTTTAAATATAATTTGACAACTAGATTAAGGTGTCACCTTGCACTGGTCAGAATGGCCATTATCAAAGTCTATCAGTAATAAATGCTGGAGAGGGTGTGGAGAAAAGGGAACCCTCCTATACTGTTGGTGAGAATACAAATTGGTGCAGTCACTATGGAAGACAGTATGAAGGTTTCTTAAAAAACTAAAAACAGCCACATATTATCCAGCAATTCCACTCCTGGGCATATATCCAGAAAAGATGAAAGCTTCAATTCAAAAAGATATATGCACCCCAATGCTCATAACATCACTATTTACAATAGCCAGGACATGGATGCACCCTAAGGGTCCATCAACAGATGAATGGATAAAGAAGATGTGGTGTATATATACATATATATAATGGAATATTACTCAGCCACAGAAAAAGAATAAAATACTGCCATTTGCAATAAGCAGATGGACCTAGAGAATATCATACCAAGTGAAGTAAGTCAGACAGAGAATGACAAATGTTATACGATACTACTTATAAGTGGAATCTAAAAAATAATACAAAGTAATTTATTGACAAAACAGAAACAAACTCACAGATACAGAAAACAAATTTATGTTTACCAAAGGGAAAAGGAAGGAGGGGGAGGGATAAATTAAGAGTATAGGATTAACAGTTACACATGAATATATGTAAAATAAATAACAAGGATTTACTGTATAGCACAGGAAACTATATTCAGTATCTTATAATAACCTACAATGGAAAATAATCTGAAAAATATATATATATACAAATCACTTTGCTATACACCTGAAACTAACAGAATATTGTAAATCAACTACATTTCAATTTTAAAAAAAGTTTTGACTTTTGAGATATGTAAATGTTTTACAAATTTAAACCTAAAAGAGAAACAAGAAAGCAAGGGAATGAAATTTTCCTTCTCATACAGAAAATATACACTGCTCTCTACATTGATTTTTTTTTAAACTTAATATAACCTAAAATTTACTCTGTATCAGTTCATGAATCTCCCTTTTTTTAGTGTACAATTCAGTTGTTTTTATATTCACAGTATATTCACAGAGTTGTGTAACTGTTACCATAATCTAATTTTAGAACACTTCTGTCACCCCAGAAAGAAATATATATCCATTAGCAGCTATTCCTCATTATTACAGACTCCATTCCCCAAGTACTGCTGCTGCTGCTAAGTCGCTTCAGTCATGTCTGACTCTGTGCGACCTCATAGACGGCAGCCACCAGGCTCCCCCATCCCTGGGATTCTCCAGGCAAGAACACTGGAGTGGGTTGCCATTTCCTTGTCCAATGCATGAAAGTGAAAAGTGAAAGTGAAGTCGCTCAGTCATGTCTGACTCTTAGCGACCCCACGGACCGCAGCCTACCAGGCTCCTCCATCCATGGGATTTTCCAGGCAAGAGTACTGGAGTGGGTGCCATTGCCTTCTCCGCCCCAAGTACTAGGCAACCAATAATCTACTTTCTGTTTCTATGGATTTGTCTACATCTCATATAAATGGAAATCAATTAACAATTCTTTTTGTATCTGGTTTCTTTCATTTATCACAATGTTTTCAAGTTTCACCCATGTTGTAGCATATATCAGTACTTCATTCCTCTTTATTGGTGAATAATATTCCATTGTGTCAATGTGCATTTTCTGTATTCATTCATCAGTTGATGGACATTTGGGTAATCTCTACTTCTGGCTATCATGAATAATGTTGCTATAAACATTTGTGTACATGTTTTTGTATTCCACATTTTTTGTACTACTCTCTCAAACTTTTATTAGTGAAACAGATTTTTTAAACTTTTTATTTTACATTGGAGAATAGTTGATTAACAATGTTGTGTTAGTTTCAGGTGTACAGCAAACTGATTCAGTTATACATATACATGTATCTACTTTTCAAATTCTCTTCCCATTTAGATTGTTATATAATATGAAGCAGAGTCCCCTGTGCTATACAGTAGGTCCTTGTTGGTTATTTATTTTAAATACAACAGTGTGTATATGTCAGTCTCAGGCTTCCCTGGTAGATCAGTGGTAAAAAACTCACCTGCCAATGCAGGAGATGTGGGTTTGATCCCTGCATTAGCAAGATCCTCTGGAGAAAGAAATGGCAACCTGCTCCAGTATTCTTGCTGTGAAAACTTTATGGACAGAGGAGCCTGGTGGGATACAGTTCAAGGAGTCACTATGAGTCGGACACAACTTTAATGACTAAGCACACACAGAATCACATGTCAATCTCAAACTCCCTAATTACTACCCCCTCCCTCCAACCATAAATTCATTCTCTAAGTCTGTGAAGTCTGTTTCTGTTTTGTAAATAAGTTCATTTATATCATTATTTTACCTTTTCTATATAAGCGATGCGGTATTTCTCTTTGGCTTATTTCACTTAGTGGGGCTTCCCTGTAGCTCAGCTGGTGAACAATCCACTTGCAATTCAGGAGACCCTGGTTCCATTCCTGGGTAGGGAAGATCCTCTGGAGAAGGGATAGGCTACCTACTCCAGTATTCTTGGGCTTCCCTGGTGGCTCAGTTGGTAAAAGAATCTGCCTGCAGTGCAGGAGGCCTGGTTTCGATCCCTGGGTTGGGAAGATCTCCTGGAGAAGGGAACACCTTCCCACTCCAGTATTCTGGCCTGGAGAATTCCATGGACTGTATAGTCCATGGGGTCAGGAAGAGTCAGATGAATGTGACTGAGCAACTTTCACTTTTCACTTCATTCAGTATGACAGTCTCTAGGTCCATCCATGTTGGTGCAAATGGCATTATTTCATTCCTTTTAATGGCTGAGTAATACTTTACTGTATGTGTACCACATTGATTCTTTACCATCTGAGCCACCAGGGAAGCTTCTGTATCCATTATATAGATGCAAAAATCCTCAACAAAATACTAGCAAACCGAATCCAACAACACATTAAAAGGATCATACACCATGATCAAGTGAGATTCATCCTCAGGGATGCAAAGATTTTTCAGTATTTGCAAATCAGTGTGTAATACAGTATATCAACAAGTTGAAGAATAAAAACCATATGATCATCTCAATAGAGTCACATTCTTTTTTAAACCTGTGTATTACTCCATTGGGTATTTGTTCAATCAGTCCTCTCCTGGTGAACATTTAGACTGTTTCCAATAGTTTGTTATTACAAATAATGCTACAATGAATACTCCTGTGCTTATGCTTCCTTTTATTTTGAAGACAGAATGGCAACCCACTCAAGTATTCTTGTCTGGGAAGCCCATGGACAAAGGAGTATAGTGGGTTACAGTTCACGGGGTCACAAAGAGTCAGACACAACCTAGCCACTGAACTACATCTTTAGGCTGACCTATCCTACAAGTGTAATTACTGGGTCTATATAGAGTTCTTTGTACTTTGCAAAGATGAGCCCTTTATCTGTGCTATGAGCTGTAAATACGTTCTTCCATTCTTGTCATTTACCATTGTTTACAGTGTTTTGTTTGCCATGAGAAAGGTGTCTATTTTTGTATATAGTCACATCTGTCAGTCTTTGTTTCTGGATTCAGAGTTACAAAGGTTTTCCTCAGTTCCAGACTATAAGAAATTGTACCCATGTTTTCATCTGATATTTTTATGGTTTGATTCTTTACATTTCTCTCTCATATTTTGGGATTGAATTTTGCTATATTAAAAAAAAAAGTTTCTTTCCAAGTGGATATCCAGAGATCCGATCTTATTTATTTAAAATGTCATCTTTTTCCTCACTGATTTGAGATGTCACTTGAATAATATATTAAACTCTTATATATGTTTGGGCCTATTTCTTGTCTTTCTGTTCCACTGGCCTGTCCACTAAGGGAATAGCACCATGTTGTTTAATTAATATAGAGGCTTTATGGTATGTTTTAATAACTGATGTGGGCAGGATAGGTCCATTACTCTTTGAGGGGTGGGATTTTGCTATTTTAACTTGTTTATCCATATGCACTTTAAAATCAACTTGTCTAGCTCCAGAAAAGCAAACAAAAAAGCATGTATTGATTTCTAACTAATGCTAAATTTATGTATTGAGAATTGGCATCTTTATAGTATTATCTATCCAAGAATAAGAGATGGTTTTGTATTCAAGTCAACTTTTGCATTTTGGGGGTACATTTTAAGTGTTTCATTGTAGGCTTTGCACATTTCTCATTAAGTGTTTCTTTTTATTGTTTTGCTTATACCATGCCACTCATTAGTAATTTCGTATGTGAAAACCGTTGATTTGCATGTTAATTTTATCTTATTACTTTGCTGTACTGCTTTATTTACATATTACTTTAGTGATGTTGATATATTTAGTTTTGACATTCTGATGTTTTGCTATTCCATGGAAACATTCAGGTCATCCATATAAAGATGTTTTTGCCTTTGTAATTCTGATTCCTCTCATTGTTCTATCTGTTTTGCTCTTTTCACAAATATTATAATGTAATGGAGATAGTAGGTATCTTATTCCTTGATTTTGTTACTTTCCTTTGATGGGAATGCTTATAGTATTTCCCTGTTAAACAAGATGCTAGATTTTACTTTTTAAAAAATCAGTGTTCACCTTTGTCAAAGGCCTTTTCATCATCCATGATCATATTTGTCCTTAGATCTATTAATATTATTGTGTAAATCTATGAACAGACTTCCTAATATTGAACCATCTTTGTATCAGTCATGCTGTATCTTAAAAATGTGCTATAGATTCTGTTTATTAATATTTTACTTAGGACTTTACTTAGGATTCGATATTCATATATAAGATTGGTTTGTAGTATTTTTGTGCAATCTTTGTCAGATTTAGGTATCAATGTTATATTAGCTTCATGAAAAGAAACTGAATTTTCCTTCATTTTCTATATTTTGGAACACTCTACATAATGTTAGGGATTTCCCAGTCTTTAAAAGATTTGGTAGTTTCTCCTGAAACCATATAACAAGTAGTCCCTTGATAACTCTATTCCTTCTCCAGAAATTATTTTCACTTTCTGCCTTTACTAGGATTTCAGTAAATTCTATTTTCCTACAAAATTAATCATTTACTTATCAAATTCACTTGTACCAAGCTGTGTAGAGTAATCCTATTAGTTTGAGTATCCTGTTTCAGTGGCCATTTCTCCCTTTTCTTTATTCTTTTGGTAAGTGTGCTTACTCTTTCTTGATTGGGTAAGCTAGGGATTATCTTTTTTTTTTTTTTCTTGAGAAAGAGCACTTATCAACTCTATTATTTATTTTACATTTAATTACTTTCTGCTTTAAACTTTATTAAAAATTTCTGAAAAAGAATAATTGTCAGAGTTTATGGAAATTCAATTAAATCAGTGATGGGGAAAATCCATAGTTTTTAAATATTTTATGTGAGAATTAAAGTCAGTGAATTATTCAACTCAAAAAAGAAAGTAAACAAGAAGATGGAAAGCAATAAAGATAAAACCCCCAAAGTCTAAGACATTTTTCAAGTCAGATATTAACAAGACGGAAGCCAAATGCCAGCACATTCTCCTAGATTAGCTCCTGAATTTCAGCTGCTGTGGGAGGATGGGATCCTGGAACAGCCTTTGGGTTCCATGAGTTCTGACCCAAGGGCTGGGTGACAATATCCTCTGGTGGCCCAGGCATTCTAACCAGAGACAGAACAGAATGTGGCTTCTCCACATGGATCTTTATACACTCTTTAATATTAGTAACCTGTTATATAGCATGAGAGGCAGCACTGATGCAACTTGATCCCTACTAATAACTTTTGTCTTTCTAAATGTGGTGTTAGATCATACATTTTTCAATTTTTTAAATTCAAGTAGTTGATTGACAATGTCATGTTAGGTTCAGGTATACAACACAGTGATTCAGTTTTGCATATATGTATATATATATATATATATATATGTATGTGTGTGTGTGTGTATATATATATATATATACATACATACGTTTCCCTTGTGGTTCAGCTGATAAAGAATCTGTCTGCAATGCAGGAGACCTGGGTTTGATCCCTGGATTGGGAAGATCCCCTGGAGAAGGGAAAAGCTATCAACTCCAGTATTCTGGCCTGGAGAATTCCATGGACTGTATAGTCCAAGGGGTCACAAAGAGTCAGACACAACTGAGTGATTTTCATTTCACTTCATGTATGTACATACATATATATATATTCTATTTAAAATTCCTTTATAGGTTATTACAAAAATGTTTTCTCAATAATTTTATTTTTGGCTGTGAGATCTTTGTTGGGCAGGCTTTTTTCTCTAGTTGTGGAGAGTGGGAGCTACTCTATAGTTACAGAGCAAGCGCTTCTCAGTGTGGTGGCTTCTCTTGTTGCAGAGCATGGGCTCTAGGACACACAGGTTTCAGTAGTTGCGGCTCCCAGGCTCTAAAGCATAAGCTCAATAGTTGTAGCACATGAGCTTAGTTACATTAAAATTAAAGTTAAATATAATATGTAAATGTCAACAGGTGTAATCTCAACAAATAAGTATATGATTTTATGTTTGCCAATGTTGAGTACTTACTTCCTGAAATCTTATCTACCCTCTTCATTTTCAATTATATTTGAGACATTAATGGGGAAACAGTGGAAGACTTTATTTTGGGGGGCTCCAAAATCACTGCAGATGGTGACAGCAGCCATGAAATTAAAAGACGCTTACTCCTTGGAAGAAAAGTTATGACCAACCTAGACAGCATATTAAAAAGCAGAGACATTACTTTGCCAACAAAAGTCCATCTAGTCAAACCTATGGTTTTTCCAGTAGTCATGTATAGATGTGAGAGTTGGACTATAAAGAAAGCTGAGTGCCAATGAATTGATGCTTTTGAACTGTGGTGTTGGAGAAGACTCTTGAGAGTCCCTTGGACTACAAGAAGATCCAACCAGTCCATCCTTAAGCAAATCAGTCCTGAGTGTTCATTGGAAGGACTGATGTTGAAGCTGAAACTCCAATACTTTGGCCACCTGATGTGAAGAACTGACTCATTTGAAAAGACCCTGATGCTGGGAAAGATGGAAAGCAGGAAGAGAAAGGGATGACAGAGAATGAGATGGTTGGATGGCATCATCGACTTAATGGACATGAGTTTGAGTAAACTCCGGGAGTTGGTGATGGAGAAGGAGGCCTAGCGTGCTGCAGTTCATGGGGTCACAAAGAGTCAGACACAACTGAGTGAGTGAACTGAACTGAAGAGCTGACCAGAGAAAATATTTATAACAAATGAAAAGAGAGCACATATAAGTATAGATACAATAATGACTTAACTCTGTAAAAAAATATATAAATATGCCATATTTTATACACCAAAATACTTATAGTGGTAGTAACTCTCTGAAGGCAAGAATCCTTGTCTTACTCATCCTTGTAGTGCCATCTTATAGAATAGTACCTGGTACAAAGTATGTATTCAGTAAGTGCTTGCTCAAAAAAAATTAAAGTGAATAAGTTCTCAGAAAAAGGGGTACTCAATCAAGTAAATATATGAAATTTTAATATATTTTTCATCTGAAATATACAAAGTTCTAAAGATAAAGTCTATACCTAACTAAAATTTTCTTATGTAACTTCATTATTACAAACTTAAGTCTTGAGTCAAAGATCCAATTCTAAAAATACAGTCTTAAAAATCATGTATCTACATATAATACTAAGACAAGTAAACTGTCTCAGGCTGTATCATTATCATCCACTGCAGCATAGATGGCTTGATTCCTTCTCTTGATTTTCTTTCTTTGTTCAGGTTCATGTTCACCACTCAGCCTCTTCAATGGCACCGTGGTTAAGTCCTTTCCATCCCCCACCTCCACAGGGTCACCAGAATTCCCCTCCTTGCACACTGGGGAACCCGAAGTATCATCAGAAGATACAGTCATGGAACTTGGCAAGATCCTGATGTCAGAGAAGCTTGCAGAAAAGTCAGAAGCTTGATCAGAAGACGGTTCTACAGACGGTGTATTCATGTCACTGTGTGCACTTACAATACTATCATCATACTCCTCTTCTTCATCTAACATGATCTCATCAGGATTAATAGAGGACAGGGCAGATGTGTCTGTGTTATATTCACTAGGGTCTTCTCCAGAGTCATTACCCTCCATGTCATCCAGCCCTTCATAGTCACCACACAAGTGCTGGTCTTCCTTGGCCTTCTGAAGCCTGACGTTAATGTCTGTGATGCCAAGTTGGGCACAAAATTCAGTCGTCTGAGGATTGATCCTATGAACCAACTGCATCTGTGTCTGCGGCTTGCTAGGGTCATAACAAGCAGCTGTTATACTAAAGTTATTTGGAATTTTGAGGTCATGATTCAATTTCTCCAGTACTTCGTTAATAGCTTCTTTTGTCGCACTGTAATCCCATCTAAAAAGTCCAAAACAATAGCTTTTTACATTTTATCGACCTCAGCAATAAATAATGAGATCTAACTATGGACTACAGGTGAAATAATTTAAAAATTAACCACATTTTAAAATTAATAAAATTATAGTTAACTTAGCAAAGGGCCATTTTTGAAATTAAAACAATTTTTAGAAAAAGCTGACCTTAACTCATGCCCTAAAACAAGTACAAATTATTTTAATGTGCAAACCAAATCTCCACCATCTTACAGTCTGATGTACTTATACACTTATTAGAGCTGGTGCTCAGCAGTCCATTTTCTTGGATTTCTTAGATGGAAAACATGCAGTTTTCATACCAGTCGGTAAACTCTGAATTGTTCTGATAGTCGTTTAACAATAACTCCTTTGATTAAAAAAATTGTAACAAGGTGGAGGGGACAAAAACTGTGCATACACTGGAGACAGCAAATCCTAAATAAGACCAGACCTACCTTGTATGCAGGCCATTATTCTCAGGCATATTCCACAGGCGCTCAGTCACATTAATAAGATCATCAGTAGCCCTGAGAACAGTGAGCCATTCAGCATCATATTCCAAGGAATCAGGAGCACTGGGGTCATGTTCTACTTCTATTACCTACAGGAAGAAATCGGTAATTTTAAGAAATACATACCTATTCTTATATTCTAGGAATGTCAATGTAACAATACAGTTTAGGAATTTAATTCAGTAGCGTAAAAACATTAATGTAACTTAAACATTCCCAGAGAAATCTCAGAATATATAAATTACAAAAAGCAACAATGAATTCTGAAAGAATAGTTAGTAATTTTTTTTTAATCATTGGAAGAGCAAACTACATGGCAAAGTTATTTCATTTTCTCTTTACCTGAAGAAAGTCTCTGTGTGGTAAGCACTTGTCCAAGGCTAGAAATTTGGTTGCTTTGGCTGACTGTCCTTTATCCATGGTCTAGAAAATATGAACCATGATTTAATAAAGAATGTTAAAACATCACCTCAGGTGGGTGGGGTGGGGAGGGAGAGGTCATATGTATACCTATGGCTGATTCATATTCATTATGGCAGAAACCAACACAACATTGTAAAGCAATTATCCTCCAATTAAAAATTTAAAAAAAAAATCATCTCAGGCAAGTCATACATTGAATAGGACAGAAATAATCTTTATTACCCATACCTCTAAGTTGTGTGCTAAAGGAACAACTGTTACTTTTCCAAAACAAGTCAGCTCTATTTCTACTTGTACAATGGTAAGCAAGGCACTTAAATTCTCTGGGTTTCAATTTCTTTACAAGAGGACTTCCCTGGTGGTCCAGTGGTTAAGAGTCTGCCTGTCAGTGCCGGGGACACAGGTTTGATTCCTGGTCCAGGAAGATCCCAGATGCCACAGAGCAGCTAAGCCGGGGTGCTACAATTACTGAGCCCACATACTGCAACTAAAGCTGTGCACCGCAATTAGAGAAGTCCAAGCAAAGCAACAAGGAGAAGGCAATGGCACCCCACTCCAGCACTCTTGCCTGGAAAATCCCATGGATGGAGGAGCCTGGTAGGGATCACTAGGAGTCGGACAGGACTGAGCGACTTCACTTTCACTTTTCACTTTCCTGCATTGGAGAAGGAAATGGCAACCCACTCCAGTGTTCTTGCCTGGAGAATCCCAGGGATGGGGAAGCCTGGTGGGCTGCTGTCTCTGGGGTCGCACAGAGTCGGTCACGACTGAAGCGATTTAGCAGCAGCAGCAGCAGGCAAAGCAACGAAGACCCAGCACAGCCAAAAGGAGAAAAAGTCCTTATAGTCGTCACAGCAGAAAGTAATGGTGGTAATGATAATGTTAAAGCAAATAATACACACAAACCAAAGCGTATAACACAAAGGTTAAAGACCAGACAAGAGATGAGTTTAAAAGTAAACTGGCAGAGCTAAAACCATAAAACTTGTAGAATTAATAGGAAAAAATTTTTGTAACCCTGGGTTAGGCAAAGATTCTTAGATATAACACCAAAGTAGATATTCACCAATAAAAATGAAAGAAATAGTGACACACGCTACAAGAATGATCCTCAAAGCAAGTAAAAGAGAGAAATCAGAAACCAAAGACTACTTATTTCATGATTCCACTTATATGAAATGTTCAGAAAAGGTAAATCTACAGAGATAAAAAGAAGTGGTTGGCTGGGGCTGAGGGCAGGAACACAGATTGACATCAAAGAGGCACAAGGGATCTTTTGGGGTGATGGAAATGTTCTAAAATTGGGTTATATATGATGTTTGCACAACTCTGGAAATTTACTAAGAATCACTGAATTCTACACTTAAAACAGGTGAATTTTTTGATATGGAAATAAAAATCCAACAAAGCTCTTTTTAAAAAGTGAACTGGCAGAAAGCAACATGGGGGATCACAAAGATGAAAGTCACACTGGAAGAAGTAAAAAGTGATAAGAACAGCAGTGAAGCAAGCTCTTGGACGCCCTGCTGAGAGTTTTGAATCCATGGTGGGAGGCACAGAGACCACGGGCAGATCGGGAAGCAGGGCGGTTCTGAGAAAAGGTGATCTCTGGTGTTGGTTAAAGAGCTCAAACAGAAGACTGGTGAAGTCAGAGGTGCCAAGAAAAAGGGGATCAAACATAGCTTTAATTCAGAGACACAAGCTCCTGAGGTTGATACCAGAAGACTGAGTTGGGCAGGTGGGGGCAGGGGTGGAGTATCAAGTCAGGTGCTTCAGTAACAGTCCAAGAAAGTCACAAGCCCAGAAGAGATTAACAGTGATGCGGGGCAGGTGACTGACAGAAACAGAAGACTTGGAGGTGAGGATAATCACGCTGGCAACAGCCCAAAGGAAAATGAAAGAGGTCACCTCACCTCCTTCCCTCAGTGAAGCTGGAGAGTGAGAATCAGAGAGGGCCCACAGGCATGTTTTCAGACAGAACCTTCCAGACTGTGTTTGAGGAGCATCACTGAAGTACACCTCTACCACTGAAGAGGATTTGGTCCAGTAAGTTCAGGAAGCGCTACACACCCCCATCCCCGATCCTGGAGAAAGGTGATGCCCATTAGGGCATTAAAGACTCTCAGGTTGACTTCCCAGGTGGTCCAGTGGTTAAAAATCCACCTTCCAATGCAGGGGACACAGGGGTTAGGGTTAGGGCAATAAGCTCCCACATGCATGGGGCAACTAAGCCCACGCTGCAACTACTGAGCCTGAGAGCACGCTCTGGGGCCCATGCACCATAGCTAGAGAGACGCCCAAGTGCCACACGCAATCCCACATGTTGCAACTAAGACCCAGTGCAGCCAAAGAAATTACAAAGATGCTCAGAAATTCTAGAGAAGCTTCTGAGAAGGTATCTCTGTTAACCCAGCATTTTCTAAACATTTTCCCTAGGGAATACTTTATGGGAAAGTCAGAATTAAGTCAGAATTGGAGGTAAAAGGAAGAACCATGCATTTCCATAATAGCCTAGCAACAGCACCCCACTCCAGTACTCTTGCCTGGAAAATCCCATGGACGGAGGAGCCTGGTGGGCTGCAGTCCACGGGGTCGCTAGGAGTCAGACACGACTGAGCGACTTCACTTTTACTTTTCACTTTCATGCCTTGGAGAAGGAAATGGCAACCCACTCCAGTACTCTTGCCTAGAGAATCCCAGGGACAGGGGAGCCTGGTGGGCTGCCGTCTCTGGGGTCGCACAGAGTTGGACACGACTGAAGTGACTTAGCAGCAACAAAGTCTATATTATCTACCTGCCATCAAGCACCATCAGCTATGCAGCTACTCAAGGAGCACTCCAGGAGTTCTCCTCCCTCTGTCGCTAAATCCTGATGATTACGCTTCCAAAATCTCCCTGAGCCTGCTTCGTTCTGTGTTCCCTCTTTGCCATAGGTTAGAACCTCATCTTTTACTTACATAGCCCCCTCTGTCTCTCACTTTACGTTACTCCAACCCACACACAAAACTGTTGCCAAACTGATCCTTCTGAAATGAAACTCTGATGTCATTATCTCCCAACTTTCCCAAACTCCAGAGCATGGCTGGAAGGCAGCTATGATCTTTCTCCAGCTTTCTCTCTCCCTGTGCCTCAGCCCCAGAGACCAACTACGCTTCCCCAAAGACGCCACACTCTCAGACTTACAGCCTGTGCACACACTGGCCCCTTGGCCTAGATTACCCTGATAACCTGCTTCTTCCTGGCAACATCAATTTCTTCATAAAACCTCCTCTATCCCTTCATCTCTCTGTCCACATCCCCATCTCACCATGGCCTGGTTTAGGTGTTCCCACAGTACACTAGCACTTTTGTCACAGACTTACTACACTATTCAATAGTTGACTGCTTGTCCCTTCTCCCGATTGGATGCTGAGTTACTCACAAAAGGAAACTTATCTTTGATTTTTTTCGCTAACTTCCCAACTGTGCCCATGGTGCCCATAGATGTTCAGTAAGCGTTTATTAAATCAAAGAATAAACATTTTGGTTCCTACCTGGTGCTGCATCAAGGCTGCAAACTTTACGTGGAGGTGGGCGGAAAACCAGTAAGTAGGTTTTAAGTGCTCTAAAAGCTCGGAGGCAGCGGGACTTCCTAGTGTGTTATTTTCCACTTCTTGTCGGAAAAAAGATTTAGTCTTAAGAAGTTGCTTCTTGTTTCCATAATGATAGATACTTCTTGGCCAATCATGAGATAAGAATATGTCCATAGGCTGCTTCAGCTTTAACAGAAAAAGAAAAGAAAGCAAGCTATTAAAAAGAGATTAAACAAAAGGAATTCCCTGCCTTCCTCCGGCTACCACACCACTTACCCACGGAGTTCTCTAGATTTCAGTGTAATTCATCCTAGGGACACTTTGTTTAATGAAGTTACAGAAATACTGAGCTACTCACTCATTAAAGCAAAGAGAAATAACTTTCTCTCTACCTCATAAATGATCCTTATTTTCTATGGCAAAGCAGCTCAGTAGAGACACACTTTGATTAGACTGCCAGGCTCAGTTCAGCCTGGCAGACTCTACCACTGAACAGTGCGGGTAGTCCGGCAGGTGACTTTACCTAACTGAGCCTTGGCCTCTCACCCTTAGTGTGACAAAGTTGAGTAATATCTATCTCACAGAATCTGAGTGACATTTATATGAACTGTCACAGATGAAAATTGCTAGCCCAGTTAAGCACTGAAAAGTGAAAGTGAAAATCGCTCAGTCATGTCCAACTCTGTGACTCCATGGGCTACACATTCCATGGAGTTCTCCAGGCCAGAATACTGGAGTGGGTAGCCTTTCCCTTCTCCAGGGGATCCTCCCAACCCAGGTCTCCCGAATTGCAGGCAGATTCTTTACCAGCTGAGGCACTGAATGGGATCACAAACAAAAACCTAGCTTCACCCACTCTCCAATTAAGCCAGTGTTTCAATATCACCTTCATGATTTTCCCATATCCTCTATTATCACTATTATTTTCTATTTAATATCACTATTTAAAATAAACAAGTAATACTTTCTGTAAACTATCACTTTTTTCCAATATGTATTCTTTAGCTTTACCTTAAGAAATAGTAGCTGAAATCATGGATCAAATATTTTATTATTAATCACTAAAATAAATGTATAGCCATTAAAAATTTATAAATGTTCATCTGGAAACCTTCTAAAACCAACTCAAGATCCAAATTTTAGAAATACAGAATTAAGCTCTTCTTAGAAGTAGTAGACTAAACTGATCAAAATACATTCTGGTACACAATTTCTTTACATTTTTTCAAGTCTGCCATAGTATAGTTTTTACATACCTGTTTTAATTTGTAGACTTCAATATTTCTCACATGATATATACTCCTTATTGTAGCTGCATTATAAGGGGGGCACTCAAAATGACCTTAAAGAAGAGAAGTTGTATTCAACTCCTTTAAATACTGAAAATATAAATACATACATATACTTCTCCAAAACTGATGTTTGTCAATACTTTTGGTTCTTAAAAATTTTATTTGAAAAACCCTGCTCTCTAAATGCTGGTATTTTCTAATAAGTAATTACAAAGTATAAATCTAAATGACTAGAGGGGCTTCTGATTTTTAAAATTAAATTATATTTAATTTTGGAATACACTGCTTATTCACATAGTTTAAGATTTGAAAGATACCATCTGAAAGGTATAAGGGAAGGCGAAAGAGTGAGGGAAGGATGGATGGGGAATTTGGCATATGGCATGTGGGATCTTAGTTCCCTGACCAGGGATTAAACCTAAGCCCCCTGCAGTGGAAGCTTGGAGTCTTAACTACTGGATCGCCAAATAAGTCCCTATATCATGATATACTTAACTAGTTCCCATCTTTTGCTATTACAAAGAAGACTGAAATAAATAAATTTGTTTATATCATTTTGTACTTGTGTACTATATCTGTAGATAAATTCCTAGAAGTAGAATTCCTTAGTCAAAATACTTATATAATTTCCACAGATATTACCAATTATCCTCCAAAGAGTGGTTTCTATTTGCATCTACACCTGCTACATATGAGGTGGCCTATTTTTGTAGACCTGTTCCAACAGTTTACAACAGGGAGCAGGGCAGCAAGGAACAGACTTGAATTTAACAGTTATACTGAGGATATAAATTTTAGCTGCCAATTTAATTCATGAAAGTTTACAATCAATGGGAATCCAAGCTATTTCTTTAAAATCAAGGTATGATTCATTCAGATTCTGTGTGGTATACTTATACAATGGAATACTATTCACAAGTTAAAATGAATACGGTTATATGTATCAACATGGATTTCAAAAAACATATAAACAAACATGTGACAGAAAAATATATGTAAAATGATACACTTATAATGAAGTTTAAAGCATCCTATATAATACAATGTTTAAAGCTATTAACTGATATGGTAATGACATAAAATAGTCAAGTGAATGATAAAAAACAAATTCAGAATAGTGACTGCCTGGTGAAGTGAGAAAGGAAAAAAAGGGAGAGATGGGATTGAGGACAGACAAACAATGAATTTTGATTGTATCTGCACTTTTTTTCTTAAAAATCAAAACTAAAAATGGCAAAATACCAAATAAAACTAAATGGTGGATACACAGATGATACATTCTAATGTTCTGTACGTTTTCATATGTATATAATATTTTATAAATTTAACAAATCTATTCATAGAAGACAGAGAAGGCAATGGCAACCCACTCCAGTACTCTTTCCTGGAAAATCCCATGGGCGGAGGAGCCTGGTAGGCTGCAGTCCATGGGGTCGCTAAGAGTCGGACACGACTGAGCGACTTCACTTTTACTTTTCACTTTCATGCATTAGAGAAAGAAATGGCAACCCACTCCAGTGTTCTTGCCTGGAGAATCCCAGGGATGGGGGAGCCTGGTGGGCTGCCATCTATGGGGTCGCACAGAGTCGGACACAACTGAAGCGACTTAGCAGCAGATTCATAGAAGAAATTCAATGAAAAAGTCAAACTATATACTCTGTTTAAGTTACTCTGTGGCATATAAGTTCTAAAGTTTAAAAACAATTCTCAGGGGACCACCCTAGCGGTCCAGTGGTTAAGAATCCACCTTCCAAAGCAGGAGACATAGGTTTGATCCCTGGTTAGGGAACTAAGACCTCACAGCCATGAGGCCACTAAGCCGACAAGCCACAACTAGAGAAGCCCCCACAATGAAACTAGAGACATCCTCCCACCACAACAAAGACTAGCGCAGCCAAAAATAAAATAAAAACTTTAAAATAATACTAAAAATAAATAAGAACAAATTAAAACAATTTTCAGAATAACAATACCCATTTTGCTGTACACCTGAAATTAATGTAACAATGTAAGTCAAGTATACTTCAATTTTTTAAAAAAGAATGTAACGTCGTTTGTTGTGTTTTTTTTTAAAAAGGATAATATTACCTTTTCGATAGTCATGAGATTTAAAGATACCAGAGATTCCACCAATCCTTACTCCTCGGTATTTTACTACTCCTGCCAAACCTGAAAAATTACACAATTAAATAAAATTACTATAGGAAAAAGCAATCTCATTACTAACTTAACAGTTTAGAGGTCAAGAATACCATTCAGTCCTAAAATTATGTGAAAATTAAGTATCATGATGAGGTTACCCTTTTGCATAGAAATATGCCAACAATATATAAGGTGGTGCTCGCTTCGGCAGCACATATACTAAAATTGGAACGATACAGAGAAGATTAGCATGGCCCCTGCACAAGGATGACACGCAACTCGTGAAGCGTTCCATATTTTTAATGGAGTATTACTCAGCCATTAAAAAGAATACATTTGAATCAGTTCTAATGAGGTGGATGAAACTGGAGCTGATTATACAGAGTGAAGTAAGCCAGAAAGAAAAACACCAATACAGTATACTAACACATATATATGGAATTTAGAAAGATGGCAATGATGACCCCGTATGTGAGACAGCAAAAGAGACACAAATGTAAAGAACAGACTTTTGGACTCTGTGGGAGAGGGAGAGGGTGGGATGATTTGGGAGAATGGCATTGAAACATGTATACTACTATGTAAGAAACAAATTGCTAGTCTAGGTTCGATACAGGATACAGGATGCTTGGGGCTGGTGCACTGGGATGACCCAGAGGGATGATATGGGGAGGGTGTTGGGAGGGGGGTTCAGGGTTGGGAATTCATGTACACCTGTGGCAGATTCATGTCAATGGAGGGCAAAACCAATACAGTATTGTAAAGTAAAAAAATAAAATTAAAAAAAAAATATATATATATAAGGTGGACTAGGGAGAGGGGACTAGAAGCAAATCAGGCAAGAGACTGAGCAGAGAGGGAGGAACAAATGAGACAGGATGTGTGAAGAGGGAAATTGTTTTGTTGTGTAGTCACTCCAGTACTCTTGCCTGGAAAATCCCATGGACAGAGGAGCCTGGTAGGCTACAGTCCATGGGGTCTCGAAGAGTCGGACATTACTGAGCAACTTCACTTTCACGCATTGGAGAAGGAAATGGCAATCCACTCCAGTATTGTTGCCTGGAGAATTCCAGGGACAGAGCAGCCTGGTGGGCTGCCATCTATGGGATCGCACAGAGTCGGACACAATTGAAGCGACTTAGCAGCAGCAGCAGTCATTAAGTCCTGTTCGACTGTTTTGTGACCCCATGGACTGTGTAGCCTTCCAGGCTCCTCTGTCCATATGATTTTCCAGGCAAGAATACTGGAGTGGGTTGTCATTTCCTTCTCCAAGGGGTCTTTCCTACCCAGGGATCATATTCGTGTCTCCTGCATTGGCAGGCAGATTCTTTACCACTGAGTCACCTGGGAAGCTTGGTACCTAATGGAATATGGGGAGAGGGTGGGGGAAATAGGGAAAAATGTTCTATGATGGATTTATATGTTATAAACCTGAAACAAATTACAGGGAACACACAGGATAAAAGAAGTGCTAAACAACATGAGGGAATCCAGTCAGCTAAACCTAGAAAGCAGGAAAGTCTATTACTGCCAGATAAATTCCCCATTTTCTTCAACAAATAAACAGCATGGGGCAGTGGGGGTGGGGGGGAGGAAAGTGACAAGGGAGAGTTATGAGATTTCAGAATCATGACAAACAAATAAAATGCACAGACCTTGTTTGGATCCTATGTGAATAAGTCAACCGTAAAATAGACTTCTTTGTGATAATCAGGGAAATATGAACATAAACTAGGTAACAGATAATAATAGATAATTGGTAAAATCCTGGTACTGTAGTAGTGGTATTTTTAAGTCTTCATCACTTAAAAATATGTGCTAAAGTATTTACAGGTGAAATAATTTGATGGCTAAGATTTGCTTTAAAATACTACAATCACCTCCTCCCACAAAACAGTTTAGTGGGGAGTGGGTTAAAAGAAGGAACACAGTATGATAATCGTTGTTAAAGCTGGTTAATAGGTACAGAGATTCACTATACTATTCTCTATTTTATGAATGTTTAACAATTTCCATTATTAAAAGTTTATTTCTTTAATTTAATAAGAGGAATAGGAAAAAAATAAAAAGAATGCAAATAGTGTGGAAGCTCTTTGCAGTTACATTAAGTATTGCTTAAAGCACTAAATGATGCATGGGCATATTCTCAAGATTGCCTACTTATGTGAATTATTTTAGTTAAATTTTCATAATTAACTATTTAAATCAAGAGAGTCCCCAAACACCACACATCTCAAGATGCTAATTAACTGATATACAAATCCTGGCAGGCTCTTCCATGCCATCAGACCAAGAAATTAACCATAAACACATACCTAAATAATAAATGTTTGGTGCTACCCAGCCACCGTAGGGTAACTCTTGCAAATGATTTGAGGCTTCATGGTTTCCCCCAATGAAAATCGTGAGAACTGGGGCCTTTTTCTCCCCAGAGTAATACCTAGAACATAAGGTTAAAAGTTGTCAATTGGTATTGCATAAAAGAGACACAGAGAAAAGCAAGTGGGCACGCCTATACAATTAGTCACAGCAGAAAAGCAAAATGATCTCAAGGAAAAAAATCTGAGCTCATCATAAAAACTTTAAAAGCTCTTTCTAAACGAATTCCCCATCCTTTTCCTTAAGAATGAAGAGCTGCCACTTTGGGTTTCAAGCCAAAGTATGTTCAGTGAGGTCAAAAACTTTTGTCGGTTCACTGCTAAAACCTTAGTTTCTAGAATGAGGACTGCGCTGTGCGTGGTGTTTAGTCCTCAGTCGTGTCCGACTCTTTGTGACCCCATGGACTGTAGCCCGCCAGGATCCTCTGTCCATGGAATTCTCCAGGCAATAAAGGAGTGAACTGCCATGCCCTCCTCCAAGAGATCTTCCCAACCCAGAGATCGAACCCAGGTCTCCTGCATTGCGAGCGGATTCTTTACCGTCTGAGCCATCGGGCAAGCCCTGAACGAGGACTAACTAGCACACAGCAAGGATCCAATAAAAACTCTTGGATCATTAAATGAACAAGTCTCAGAGTCTCATCAAGCAGTGAGGTAGAAGAACCTGTCAGTTTCTTTCTCCAGGTGTCCCTCTCAGGCTAAGATCGCTTTCGAAACAAATAAAACAGACCAATGGAAAGAAGAAAAGTGACATTTACTAAGAGCCAGTTCATAGATACACAGCGTGAACAAAGGCGAGAAACGAGAACTAAGAGAGACAGCTGGTCAGTGGTAGGCAGACGGGATTGGAACCCAGCCCCCACCGCTGGCTGCCCCACACCTCCTACCGCGGGCAGGGCCGCGTCCCTCACCTGTAGAAGGTTTGCATGTGGCGGTACTTGGGCGGCACGGCCATGCAGCGCAGGTCGGCCTCGTTGCGCACTGCCTGGAAGTCGCCGCAGCAGAGCAGAATGTCTATCCGCCCCGGGCCACGCCGCTCCGCCAGCGCCAGCGTCTCATAGATCTTGTCCAGCTCGCCGTGGCAGCAGCCGGCCACAGCCACGCGCATCCTGCCGGTCCGTAGAGGGGAGCGCTGCCCGCCACCCCTTAACCAGAACCAGCCCAGGACAGACAGCGAAGACCAGAGTGAGATCAGCAGCCGCCCGCCTTTCCTGACATGCCGCCTCCTGCAATTGACTCTCCAGTAATATAATTCACTTCCGGTTTTCAAATCTCGCGAGAAAGGGATCGGACGGGCAAGATCCACTCAGGGATTCCAGGGAACTTTCAAACAGACTCGGGTTTTGCCTGTCTCGGCGGGTTTTTGAGTCCGAACAGATTGACAGATGCTAGAAATTAAAACCAGAATAGTAAAATAAACATTCCCGAAAATAGTGCAGTTTGATAATATGAAACCAAACTTAGGGTGTACCCCTCACGGCAAAGATAGTTGCCTGAAAATGATTAGAAATTAAAAGGTTTCTAAAAGACACTACAAAATAAAACAAATTTAAAATGAAACTTAAAAACCCACTGACGATTTTGAAATTATCTCTTCGAAGAGTTTCTAAAATTATCAGGCTTTTTGTTTTTGTTTTTGTTTTTTTAAAGGGGGCCGGGGACTCTTCATTTTCCTACCAGTTGTTTGCATAACTAGACACCAAACTCAATGAAAGCGAAGAATGTCTCGAAAACATCCAGGAGGGAAAAGGACCAGACTGACAATTGATGAATTAGTGGCCAAGGCAGAAACAGGTAAACAAATAAAACTCTTATGGCAAATTTAATCAAGAAAAGAATCGAACTTCCTGAGATCAAACCCGGGTTTTCTTGCATTGCAGGCGGATTCTTTACCGTCTGAGCCACCAGGGAAGCCCAAGAATACTGGAGTGGGTAGCCTATCCCTTTTCCAGGGGATCTTCCCAAGGCAGAGACAAGTAAACAAATAAAGCCCTTATGGCAAATTTAATCAAGAAATTAATCTAATCAAACTTCTCTGGTGATCCAGTAGTTAAGACTCTATTCTAACCTCTAACATGATACATCAGCTTTACTTGTTTTTAAATTTCATAGAAATGTCAGTGTATATTACGTATTCTTTTAAGTCTGGTTTCTTTCACTTAATATCTGTGAAATTCGTTCATGAATCTTATATAACCGAGCAGGAGGACACTATGGGGTCTTCCTAGGGCGGAGGACCACACCACCACCACACCACCCCCAAACCCCATAATGTCCTCCACCCACACCTTGTTTGTAGAGAGGCTAGCCTCCTAGGTCTACCCCCAAATCCAAAGAATACATTTAATTAAAGTGAGAAAATGTGGAGGCAAAGGGAAGCAATCAAACAAGACAAAATAATAATTGTTTAGCTGTTAAACAAAGTCAAGGACCTTCAGTTCCCCAAGAACTATTATAGATACTATCTTGAGCCATATCCTTTGAACTGTTTTACAGATACTGAAACCCTGGGTGGAAGAAGTTAACTGTATGCTGCCCACTAGCACAGAGACCTCAGGCTGGTTGGAACCAGAAGGTTGATGATATGTCTCCTGATTGCTTCACCACCAACCAGTCAGAATGTCCACGAGCTAATCATGCACCCCACAACCCTCTCCCTCATCCTGTCTTTAAAAATCTTTCCCTGAAAGCCATCAGGGAGTTCAGATCTTTTGAGCACTAGCTATCTGGACTCCCAGCTTGGCGTCCTGCAATAATTGCTGCTCTTTCCTTCATCACAACCAATAGATTTGGCTTGACTAGAAATGGGCAAGCAGACCCAAGTTTGGTTTGGTATCGTCTTTACTATGGATAGATATAGCCGTAGTATGCTGTTTCATATCACTGTGTAGCATTCCATTGTGTGAACATACCACAGTTCATGGATCTATTTTTCTGATGAAGGAAATTTGGATTGTTTCTAACTTGGGCTGTTATGAATAAAGCCACCATGCACATTTTTGTAAAATCTTTTGGTGGACATAGCACTTTTTCTCCTTGGATTATGGCCAGGAATGGAATCTCTGCATAATGTGGCAGATATATATTAGTCCCTCAGTTGTGTCTGACTCTTTGCGACCCCATGGACTGTAGCCCACCAGGAGAATTCTCCAGTCAAGAATACTGATTCTGTTAAAGACAATATCTAGACAGAGGTACTCATTTTGTTTAGTCACTAAGTCATGTCCATTCTTTTGTGACTCAGTGGACTGTAGCCCACCAGGCTTCTCTGTTCATGGAATTTCCCAGGCAAGAACTGGAGTGGGTTGCCATTTCCTTCTCCAGGGGATCTTCCTGGCTCAAGGATTGAACCTGTGTCCCCTGCTTGGAAGGTATATTCTTTGCCTCTGAGCCACCAGGGAAGCCGATACTCAATGATGAGCAAGACGAAAAAAGAAACCACATGTGAACTATGGAAGCATGCTAAAAAAAAAAAAAAAAAAAGCCTAATCTAGGGTAAAGCTGAGCAGATATTAATTAAAAACTTTGTAGATACAATCAGACCTTTCTCCTCTAAGTCAAGTCTGCTTGTTGAAGTGGTTGATTCCAAGGCAGAGGAAGTACAACATGAGCCTGTATCATCTTGTGCCATAAAACAAAGGTGTGCTCCTTGAAAATATGTGAGTTATTTTCAAATATCTTTTGATATTAATTTCTAACATAATTCCACAGTGATAAGAGAACAGACTCTAGGATTTCAATACCTTTAAACCATGAAATTTTTGCACCTTGTTTTATGTCCCTGGATATGTCCCCTATTTTATAGTCTATGGGAACTTGAATAGAATTTGTATCCTACTGTTGTATGAAAATTGTATTTTCACCTAATTGTGCTTTTTAGGCCTACTGTATCCTTCTACTTTTCTTTATATTCATTCTATTAGTTTTTAAGAGTTTGATAGTGAAATTCTGACTAAAAGTCTTAATTTATCTACTTAAAAAATAATTGTAATATATAGTGGAACTGTATGTAACTCTGTTCTGTATTTTCCAAGTCTCCTATAAATGTGTTATCATACTTTCATAATTTAAAAAATAAAGAGACAAATAGAAAATGAAAACAGGAAGTACTCGAAGAATCTGAAACACCAAAATGTCGTTGACTGAAGGCTTTCTTACAAGCCAAATCTGAAACAATTTCAGCATCAAAATGCATAATTGTAGTAACAGACATTAGCCCATTAAATAAAGTAAGAATACACTATTTCATCCTGGCAGAAGTAAGTGAATAAACAAGTAAGTAGAAAAAGAGAGCTCACATTTACATAAGAATGCTGATTGATAAGTATAGAAGGAAAGTTGGAGTTAAAAATTACCATTTACCATCATCATCACTGTTTCAAGTAAGAATTTTCAGTTCAGTTCAGTCGCTCAGTCGTGTCCGACTCTTTGCGACCCATGAATCGCAGCACGCCAGGCCTCCCTGTCCATCACCAACTCCCGGAGTTCACTCAGACTCACATCCATCGAGTCAGTGATGCCATCCAGCCATCTCATCTTCTGTCATCCCCTTCTCCTCCTGCCCCCAATCCCTCCCAGCATCAGAGGCTTTTCCAATGAGTCAACTCTTCGCATGAGGTGGCCAAAGTACTGGAGTTTCAGCTTTAGCATCATTCCCTCCAAAGAACACCCAGGGCTGATCTCCTTCAGAATGGGCTGGTTGGATCTCCTTGCAGTCCAAGGGACTCTCAAGAGTGTTTTCCAACACCACAGTTCAAAAGCATCAATTCTTCGGCACTTAGCTTTCTTCACAGTCCAACTCTCATATGAATGTTAAAACAACTGGGAAAAACTTTGAAGAGTAATAGGATATTTATAGGGCTTCCCTGGTAACTCAGCGGTAAAGAATCCACCTGCAGTCCAGGATACACAGGAGACCTGGGTTCAATGCCTAGGTCGGGAAGATCCCCTGGAGGAGGACATGGCAACCCACTCCAGTATTCTTGCCTGGAGGATTCCATGGACAGAGGAGCCTGGGGCACTACCATCCATGAGGTCGCAAAGAGTCAGACACGACTGAAGTGACTGCGCACACACGCACATACTCACACACAGAGGATACTTATATAGTCTCAACACAGCTATTATTTGAAGCTATTTATATGATCTCAATTATTGGAGAAGGAAATGGAAACCCACTCATTTATTCTTGGCTGGAGAATTCCATTGACAGAGAAGCCTGACAGGTTACAATCCATGGGGTCACAAAGAATCAGACAGGACTGAGTGACTTTCACTTCACTTATATGATCTCAAAGTATCTTTCCAAAAGATACTTTTTTTTTTTAAACAAAGAGACAAATAGGGATTTTGCACTAGAGAAACCTTGCAGACACCACTTAATAGAGTGATCAAAGTTAATCTCATTAGGAATGGACAAATCCACATCATGTGCCTCCTGAGATGACTTACGTTATTTCTGTGGTATTCCTGAAAAAAATGCATAACCTGAATCTAATCTTGAAAGATAGGAGATAAATTGAAATTGACAAAAAAAATTAAACTACCTGGCCTGTCTTTTATTTTTAATATGATTGTTGTGAAATACAAGGACAGACTGAGAAAGATTAAAAATTAAAGGATATTGAAGATTTGTGAGAACTGAATGCTATGTGCTGCTATAAAAATGCATTATTAGGATAATTGCAAAATCTGAATAAAATCAGTAAATTAGATAGCACGGTATCAGTGTTAATTTCCTGCTCTTGATCATTTTACTATGGGTACATAAAGGATTCCCTTGTTTTTAGAAAACACACACTGAAATATTTAGAAATATATGTATCTGCCCATTCATGTGTTGCAGGGGCTAGAGGCTAAGAAACGACATTTCTTACAGTCCCTTACCAGCTGAAGTCTGGATTAGGTTTTGCAAATGAGAAACATTTGTGTAAAGTTAGAAAGTAGAAAAGTAAAAACCATTTCTTTTCTCTTCTGGCTCTGGCAACAGTTGCAGCTCAGCACCCTGAGCTCATTTAGTGATGGTAAACTTCTTGCTGTTCCCCATCTGGAGTAAACTATTCCTTCCCTGTTAACCCAATAATTTTGTAATCTTTTTGCTTAAAATACCTAAAATGGGTTCTGTATTCTTGTATGTTATACCAGCATAGATATCATTCAAGTAAAAGGCAACCCAAGCAAGATATTTTCAGCCATGAAAGGCCTCCAAGGAGACAATACCCATGAGCCCCTCTTGAAAAAATATGACTTGACAATGAAATCCAGCCAAATAAGAGTTGAATAAAAACAAATGACACAGGAAAGAACTGCATTTAAAAGATGGATGATTTAGAACAGAGTGAGGGAATCGGAAATGTTGTGGTAGGTGTAGGGCACTTAATGAATATAGGGTGGTTCTGCAAGACTATGTTGATAGGGTGACATTGAGCTTCATGAAATAAGGGAATGAGCTCTGGAGCTATCTGGGCAATGAGTCTTCTAGTCAGTTTATAAATAAAATGTTACACATTGAGATAAAACATCTGTCCCTGCTATCTGTATCTTGTAATTGAACTAGGTGGGTGTGGCACCTACTACACCTGATGGCAGTATGCTAACTGCAAGAAACAAGTGAGCAAGTCTGCGGTGGGAAAACTGGAGAGGCAATCATCAGAGAGATATATTAATAAAAAGAGTTCTGTGGCGGCTCTAGGCTCTGCATTTTTAACCTGTCAGACATTCCATCAGACTTCCTGATTTCATCAGACTTTTTTATTTAAAGCTAGCAATATCTCTTGTTTATAGGTTTGATGACTTCCAGATTCCATTTCTGTCTTGTAAATGGTGAAGATTGGATTTACTTTGCCTAACTTGTCACCTTTACATCTCCATTTTCAAACTCGTTTGCCTACTATGGTCATTATTGCTTGGGGTGGGGATGTAGGTGTCTTTTCGTTTCAGTTCAGTCACTTAGTCATGTCCGACTCTTTGCAACCCCATGAACCTCAGTACGCCAGGCCTCCCTGTCCATCACCAACTCCCAGAGTCCACCCAAACCCATGTCCATTGTGTTGGTGATGCCATCCAACCATCTCATCCTCTGTCGTCCCCTTCTCCTCCTGCCCTCAATCTTTCTCAGCATCAGGGTCTTTTCAAATGAGTCAGCTCTCCGCATCAGGTGGCCAAAGTATTGGAGTTTCAGCTTCAACATTAGTCCTTCCAATGAACACCCAGGACTAATCTCCTTTGGGATGGACTGGTTAGATCTGCTTGCAGGCCAAGGGACTCTCAAGAGTCTTCTCCAACACCACAGTTCAAAAGCATCCATTCTTCAGTGCTCAGCTTTCTTGACAGTCCAACTCTCACATCCATACATGACCACAGGAAAAACCATAGCCTTGACTAGACAGACCTTTGTTGGCAAAGTAATGTCTCTGCTTTTTAATATGCTGTTTAGCTTGGTCATAACTTTCCTTCCAAGGAGTAAGTGTCTTTTAATTTCATGGCTGCAATCACCATCCCCAGTGATTTTGGAGCCCAGAAAAATAAAATCAGCCACTGTTTCCCCATCTTTTTGCCATGAAGTGATGGGACTGGATGCCATGATCTCAGTTTTCTGAATGTTGAGCTTTAAGTCAACTTCTTCACTCGCCTCTTTCACTTTCATCAAGAGGCTCTTTAGTTCTTCTTCACTTTCTACCATAAGGGTGGTGTCATCTGCATATCTGAGGTTATTGATATTTCTCCCAGCAATTTTGATTCCAGCTTGTGCTTCCTCCAGCCCAGCATTTCTCATGATGTACTCTGCATATAAGTTAAATAAGCAGGGTGACAATATACAGCCTTGACATACTCCTTTTCCTATTTGGGACAAGTCTGTTGTTCCATGTCCAGTTCTAACTGTTACTTCCTGACCTGTATACAGGTTTCTCAAGAGGCAGGTCAGGCAGTCTGGTATACCCATCTCTTTCAGAATTTTTCACAGTTTATTGTGATCCACACAGTCAAGGCTTTGGCATAGTCAATAAAGCAGAAATACATGTTTTTCTGGAACTTTCTTGCTTCTTCCATGATCCAGCAGATGTTGGCAATTTGATCTCTGGTTCCTCTGCCTTTTCTAAAACCAGCTTGAACATCTGGGAGTTCACGGTTCACGTATTGCTGAAGACTGGCTTGGAGAATTTTGAGCATTACTTTACTAGCGTGTGAAATGAGTGCAGTTGTGCAGCAGTTTGAGCACTCTTTGGCATTGCCTTTCTTTGGGATTGGAATGAAAACTGACCTTTTCCAGTCCTGTGGCCACTGCTGAGTTTTCCAAATTTGCTGACATATTGAGTGTAGCACTTTCACAGCATCATCCTTTAGGATTTGAAATAGCTCAACTGGAATTCCATCACCTCCACTAGCTTTGTTCGTAGTGATACTTCCTAAGGCCCACTTGACTTCACATTCCAGGATGTCTGGCTCTAGGTGAGTGATCACACCATCGTGATTATCTGGGTCATGAAGATCTTTTTTGTATAGTTCTGTGTATTCTTGCCACCTCTTCTTAATATCTTCTGCTTCTGTTAGGTCCATACCATTTCTGTCCTTTACTGAGCCCATCTTTGAATGAAATGTTCCCTTGGTATCTCTAATTTTCTTGAAGAGATCTCTAGTCTTTCCCATTCTGTTGTTTTCCTCTATTTCTTTGCATTGATCACTGAAGAAGGCTTTCTTATCTCTCCTTGCTATTCTTTGGAACTCTGCATTCAAATGGGTATGTCGTTCCTTTTCTCCTTTGTTTTTCGCTTCTCTTCTTCTCACAGCTATTTGTAAGGCCTCCTCACACAGCCATTTTGCTTTTTTGCATTTCTTTTTCTTTGGGATGGTCTTGCTCCCTGTCTCCTGTACAATGTCACGAACCTCCGTCCATAGTTCATCAGGCCCTCTATCAGATCTAGTCCCTTAAATCTATTTCTCACTTCCACTGTGTAGTCATAAGGGATTTTATTTAGGTCATACCTGAATGGTCTAGTAGTTTTCCCCACTTTCTTAAATTTAAGTCTGAATTTGGAGTCCCCAGTAATCCAGAAGATGGTAAGCCATCTGAAGCCCTGTTGGTTTTATAGTGTCTCTTTTCCTATAAATAATTGAGGTCCTCATCCTACCATTGATCTTGGAAGATCTGTCAGTGTTTCCACAGCTAAATGCAGAGAAGTGGTGTCTTAATTGTTTCATTAGACAAATTTTATGGAAAAGCCAAGCTCTGTGTGGAGCAGCACACAGAGCTTTGCCTGGTCTGTTTCTGTTGACACTGTAGGTCAGAGCTTGGGAGCCACCTCTACCAGAAGGACTTCTTATGACTTTAGTCCTGATGAGGTTTCCTCGTAGACCCTCTCTTAGCCCCACACTGTTTCACTAGTCCCACAGTGCCACAAGTGTGGTATTAGTTCCGTAAGACTGAACTCATGTCCCCTGCAGTGGAAAGTGCAAGCAGAGTCCTAACCACTGGACCGCCAGAGAAGTTCCTCTCTTTCCCTTTTTGAAAGCTCTGTGATAACAGGGAATATGTTTCTCTTGTTAATTGTATTACCACCCTGACCACAGTTCCTGACACATAGTAGGTACCTAGTAAGTACAGTTTGTTGATTGAATTAATTTCCCGGATCCTTGGTCTTGTGATTATTATTCTCTAAATGAGTTCTTTTCTCATTATTAAAGAAAAAACAGTTGCTTAACCCACAGTGACTCCGTTTTTACACTTAAATTCTTCACTCTGTGTTTCCTAAGAACAAAGGTATTTTCTTCATAACAGTACAGTTATCAAAATCAGTACATTAACAATGATACCTCATCCACAGAATTTGTTCCCACTTAGCCAGTGTCCCAGTTTATGTGCTATGTAGCAAGAGAGGAATTTTATTTTTTCAGGATTCAATCCTAGAACACAAATTGCACTTAGTAAGTGTCATGTCACTTTAGTTTCCTTTAACCTATAACAGTTTTCCAGCTTTTCTTGTCTTTCATGACAGTTTTGAAGGATATAGATGTGTTATTTTATTGTATGTCCCTCAAGGTTTGTCTGATGTTGGCAGGAATATCACAGAACTGATGTTATATCCTTTTCAGTGAATAATACCATGGGATGTCTATTTCTCCCACTAGTGGTATTATTCATTATAATCACTATAATAAAGTGGTATCCATCAAGTTTGAAAGTAAAGTTACTCAGTCGTGTCCGACTCTTTGCAACCCCACGGACGGTAGCCTACCAGGTTCCTCAGTCCATGGAACTTTCCAGGCAAGAGTACTGGAGTGGGTTGCCATCTCCTTCTCCAGGGGATCTTCCCAACCCAGCGATTGAGCCCAGGTCTCCCGCACTGCAGGCAGACTCTTTACTGTCTGAGCCACCAGAGAAGCCCATCCATCAGGTTTACCTAATATCATTAGCAACTTGTGGGGAGGTTCTGTTTTTCATCATATTTCTCCCAATTAGTCTGAGCATTCATTGTTGATTCTTGCCTCAATTATAACTCCTATGGTTGTCAAAAGAGTGGTTTTCAAATTCATCATTTCTTCTATATTTGTAAGTTGAAATTCAGCCATAGCAGTTACCTAGTTATAAAAAGTGCATTTTGTGGACTTCCCTGATTGTCCGGTGGCTAAGACTGCGCTCCCAGTGCAGGGGGCCTGCATTCAATCTGTGGCTACGGCACAAGATCCCACGGGCCAGGCCTAAAAGATTCCACATGCCACAACTAAGACCCAGCACAAGCAAATACATAAAAAAACAAAAAGTGTACTTTCTTTTTTTTCTACTGTTGTTTCTATTAAGAGACTTTTTGAATATCGTACTAATTCTGCTTTATGTGTATACATACCTTACATCCTCCAAGCACCTGAATTATGGATGCATTATTTCTCATTGCAAAGCTCTTGTAGATTTTCTTTAATTGGTTGCTTGCTTAACTGCTCTGTAATCCCATGTGGGAGAGTCCTATTGGGTCCCAGAGGACCATGTATTAGAGAGCAAAGTATTGAACCTCTCAGAGACTCACTCTTTTTCCTGTCTGCTTGAAGGCAGGAGCTACTTCTTTATTCACTTTGAATCCCTAGGACAATGTGTGCAAAGTAAACCCACAGTTAGTGTCCGTTGAACCACACTATATCTCCTCTGTACCACTGTTAGTTCATTTTTTTCTTTTTAATTGATTTAAGAAAGAGCTTCTATTTTCAAATCTTTTAAAGGGTCCTCTAAATTCCTTTTGGGATCATTCCTTTTTTGTTTAGTCGCTAAGTCATGTCCAACTCTTGCAGCCCCTGGACTGTAGCCTGCCAGGCTCCTCTGTCCATGGGATTCTCCAGGTAAGAATACCGGAGTGGGTTGCCATTTCCTTCTCCAGGGGATCTTCCCAACCCGGGAATGAACCCAGGTCTCCTGGATTGCAGGCAGATTCTTTACCAGCTGAGCTATGAGGAAAGCTCTTTCTACACCGTAAGCTTTCCTTTTTTTTTTTCTTTCACATTGGTATGCTTCTACTTTCAAAAGTATGGTTTTATTTCTCTACCCTGGCAATTCCCTTTAGACGTTTATAAATACTTTTCAGATTTCTTTCCTGCTGTGCTGTTCTTAGTTACTCAGTCATGTCCAACTCTTTCTGACCCCGTGGACTGTAGCCCACCAAGTTTCTCTGTCCCTGGGGGATTCTCCAGGCAAGAATACTGGAGTGCGTTGCCATGCCCTCCTCCAGGGTATCTTCCCAACCCAAAGATCAAACCACATTGCAAGCAGATTCTTTACCATCTGAGTCACCCGGGAAACCCAAGAATACTGGAGTGGGTAGCCTATCCCTTCTCCAGGGGAACTTCCTGACCCAGGAATCAAACCAGGGTCTCCTGCATTGCAGGAGGATGCTTTACCAGCTGAGCCTCCCTTATTTTCTGTTGTGTATTCCTACTTTTTCTTTATTAAACTCATACTTTGTTGTGATTTTTTTGATAAATTAATACTGCTCTGAGAAAGGGAAGGATGGGGTGAAATTTCATTCCTGTTTGTTGAAGAGTCTGTGTTTTGTTGTTGCTGTTCCATGGACGCTGAAACAAATTTTTTAAATTACCCCTCAATTTCTACTCATTATTTAGGTTTGAAGGATGTACTTAAAATTCAGTTCAGCTCAGTTCAATTGCTTAGTCATGCCTGACTATGACCCCGCGGGCTGCAGCATGCCAGGCTTCCCTCCCTGTCCATCACCAATTCCCAGAGCTTACTCAAACTCATGTCCATTGAGTCGGTGATGCCATCCAACCATCTCATCCTCTGTCATCCCCTTCTCCTCTCGCTTAAGATTATTTATTAGCAAAATTTGGACTAGAAATGGGATGCCTGATCCCAGAGCTTAGGGCTTTGCTAATCAATACTTTCTTCCTGTAAAACAGCAGTGTCATATTCTGGAAATAAAACAAAAAAGCCTGGATGCTTTGATTTTAGCCACAGCTGTAATGAGGGTTCTATTGCAAGTTTAGATGCATGCTATCTAGATGCATGCATGCTCAGTTGCTTCAGTCATGTCCAACTCTTTGTGACTATAGCCCACCAGCCTCCTCTGTCCGTGGGATTCTCCAGGCAAGAATACTGGAGTGGGTTGTCAGGCCCTCCTCCAGAGGAGCTTCCTGACCCAGGGATCAAACCTATGACTCCTTCATCTCCTGCACTGCAGGTGGATTCTTTATGGCTGACCCACCAGGGAGATGTTCTCTGCATTCTACCCCAAATGTAAGCCTGCACATTCTGCTTTTCTACATCAGGTTAGGGAAGCCCTTTCTGTTCTCTGCAGAAGTACAATCCAGGAGGGTAGAGAATTAAAAGCTGTGGGAAACCCTCAACCAATGCAGGATGGGTGTGGGGAATTAATGCTCCAGCCTCACAATGGCTATCCAGAATTGGGGGCATGCTGTATGTTTCTCAGGGGTCCTTAAGGAATAAGCAGTGACTTCAACAATGGACCCTTATACCGACTTTTTCTTCTTTCTTGTCTCACTCTTGCTGATCCATCAATTCTGTTCCATGGAAACACTTTCTAAATAAACTAGCTGCACCCAAATCATTGTCCCCAAGATCTACCTTTGGGAGTGCCCAAACTAAGCCACCTGGAGGAGGAGGGCATGGCAACCCACTCCAGTTTTCCTGCCTGGAGAATTCCATGGACAGAGGAACCTGGTGGCTACAGTCCATGGGTTCACAAAGAGTTGGATATAATATGAATGCAAACTAAGCCAACAATTCATTCAACAAACATTTACTAAATGACTTTGTTGTTGTTTAATCACTCAGTCGTGCCTGACTCTTTTGCCACCCCACGGGCTATAGCCCACCAGGCTCCTCTGTCCACAGGATTTCCCAGCATAGAATACTAGAGTGGGTTGCCATTCTCATCCCCAGGATATCTTCCCAACCCAGGAATCCAACCCACGTCTCTTGCATTACAGGCAGATTATTTACCACTGAGCCACCAGGGAAGCCACTAAATGACTAGTCTATGATAAAATTCCTAGTGCCTGCTCTGAAGTGTATAACAGGGAGACCGAAAAGTAGAACATTACCTCAAAGTTACAGTCTGTTGTTGGAGATGCTATGTTAGAGGCAAGAACAGGATTATGCATCAAGACATGGGGTAGTTTATTTGGAAAGTGTTTCCACAGAACAGAATTGATGGATCAGCAAGAGTGAGACAAGAAGGAAGAAAGAGTATAATTAACAGATGAGCTAATTAATGAAATGTGAATCAAATATACAGCAACAACTGTATACCATGCAAATGACAACTAAAATTTGAGTTGATACCTTTGTATGCTCTGTATAGGGCTTCCCAGGTGTTGCTAGTGGTAAAGAACCTGCCTGCCAATGCAGGAGGTGCAGGAGACACTGGTTGAATCCCTGGGTCGGGAAGATCTCCTGCAGGAGGACATGACAACCCATTCCAGTATTATTGCCTGGAGAATCCTGTGGACAGAGGAGCCTGGCGGCTTACAGTCCATAGGGTCACAAACAGTCGGACACAACTGAAGTAGCTTAGCAGGCACGCTCTGTACAAGGGCTATGCTCTGCTCTTTTGTGGTTTGTAGTGGTATATGATATGATCCTAGGTGATACATGGATGGACATTTAAACATTTTTGTAGTTATTATGTTAATGTGTTCAGTTCAGTTCAGTCGCTCAGTCGTGTCCGACTCTTTGCGACCCCGTGAATCGCAGCATGCCAGGCCTCCCTGTCCATCACCATCTCCCGGAGTTCACTCAGACTCATGTCCATCAAGTCCGTGATGCCATCCAGCCATCTCATCCTCGGTCGTCCCCTTCTCCTCCTGCCCCCAATCCTTCCCAGCATGTTAATGTGTACTAGACTAAAAGTATACTTGACTTTTCAGAGCTTTATGGTTTAGGATGAGGCTGAAATTAATGAGTTGAAATTGGTTTTAAAGAAAAACATTGAGGGAATAATACCTGGGTGCAGATTGGCAAACATTGTGTGGGTGGTATGCAGGGTAATGAAATTTGGGGAATAGCGTTGCTGTAGGAAGAAAACCTAAAATGAAATCCCTGCTTTCTGGAAGGTCAACAGTGAGAGAACACTGGCCCACAAGCAAGAATTCACCACAATAAATTTGGAAACCAAACACAGGGAGAAGATAGGAAAACAGTGAGGAGCAAAGTGAAAGCTACGCTAGAGCTACCACCTCCATCGGAAGGCTATTAGCCTAGTCCAGGGGAGAGGTAATATCAGCCTGCATTAGGGAGTGTCTTCAGCAATGGCATCAGGTCAGTTCAGTTCAGTCGCTCAGTCCTGTCCGACTCTTTGCGACCCCATGAATCGCAGCACGCCAGGCCTTCCTGTCCATCACCGTCTCCCGGAGTTCACTCAGACTCACATCCATCGAGTCGGTGATGCCATCCAGCCATCTCATCCTCTGTCGTCCCCTTTTCCTCCTGCCCCTAATCCCTCCCAGCATCGGAGTCTTTTCCAGTGAGTCAACTCTTCGCATGAGGTGGCCAATGGCATAAGGACGAGTAATATATAATAGGTTCGTTGCAATCATCCTATGAAAACCTCGCTGGTTGCGAACCGCATGAAGTTGAAACCTGTTCAGCCAAATCCAGAGCAGCTTTGTTCACATATATACACAACCACACAAATGGAATGAGAGAGCTGAACTCGTCAGTCAGAAATTAGAATTAGAAGCATATTTTTATTTAGCTTCAACGATCAGAGCAGTAGCGTGAATTAATCAGATTCTTGCCCCCATTTTTTTTTTTTTTCTACTTGACTCAGCGGCTCGAGAAACGCTAACACATATACAGCGCTTTCTATGTCTCAGGCATGTTATAAGAGCTTTACATTTTCCATTCTTCTAACCCTTTATTTGACACAGGAGGAAACTGAAGCATAGGAGATGCCCAGGTAATGCAGCTCTGTGAAACAGCAAGGATTAAACTCAGGCGTTCTGGCTCTAGAGTGTCTATTCTTTACACTAGAATAAAAGAGTCGGATAATGCTGAAACAGCATCGGATCGTGAAACACTGTTACTGGTGGCACAACACTTGGTTCTGGGATCACAGTTTCTCCTTCTGTAAGACGGAGATAATAACGACGCTAGGAGTTTGGTGCAAAGAAGGAGTGAGATAATGAATGCGAAAGCGAACTTCAAATTATGTAGGTGGGTCCACACACCAGTCTTTTGGAATAATAAGAACGGGAACTCAACAAATTGTAACGAATCAGTCTAAGAAGCTTGTAGCGAGACTCCGCCCCTGACGCTCCTCCCTCCGCGAGCCGCAGGTGGGGCCGGCAGATCTTCTTTGCGCATGCGGGAGCTGCTGCCCGCTCCCACCTCTAACCCAGGCTGAGAGTAGCTGCCGTTTCTGAGAGGACGATTCGTAAGGAGGCCCCTGGCGCGGTTTCCCATTGCTCGTCCCTCTGCGGGCTTTGGCCATAGTTCAGCGGTGTCTAGAGGGTGGTCTGTTCTCGTCTACCTGCCTGACTTTCTGGAGAGGTACCTGTGGTTGCCCCAGTAGTCGGCTGTCGAAAGTGCCGGCCCCCGCGCCGGCGCCGGCTGCAGCCGGGTGGGAAGGCTCAAGATGGCGTGCCTGTTGGAGACCCCAATCCGCATGAGCGTCCTCTCGGTGAGTGACCCGCCGCAGCCGCTCGCTTGCCCGCGCGGGAGCTCGGGCCCAGCCCGCTCCATTCACCACCAACGCCGTCTGCCTCTTGGGCACCACCCCTTGGGGTGGCCTCTGGCTCAGCTCTGGGCCGGGGAGTGAGAGAGGGTGGGCGGGCGGGATAGACTGGATCCCAGCCGAGCCCGAGACGTCTCCAACTGCCGGAGCGCTCACCGGTGCCGGTTCTCAGGACGGCGTCCGGCGGGCGGGCTGGTTGGGCATACGGGCAGCTGGCCCAGCGGCGCGGCTTGGGCTTTGCCAGTTTCACCGAGCCCTCCTCTTAGCGATGCCGGTTCCCCGGGGCCGAGCACTCTGCTCCGTGAGGCGCCGGGCTTGCCGCTGAGCTGGGGATGAGTGCCCACTTAGCCACCCCTCCCCCCGGCCGCTGTGGCAAAAAGAGATAGAGGGTCCTTGGCCCCCACAGACTTGGGGCTACCACGCCAGATCTGTGTGGCTTCTATCGCTTCCCAGCACCCGGTCACGGGCTGGAGCTGCTTGCTTCTTGGCAACGGGTATTTCATATCAGTTGCAACGTCTCCTAGTGTGTGTAGTTATTTAAGCTCCCTTTCTCCGCTCTGCTGTGGAGGTCTCACCCCTGTGAGTCTGAAGGAACCTGTGCTTGGCATTCCTCTTTCCTTCAAGGGGAGTCAAACGTTAAAAAAAAGAAAAAAAAAAAAAAAGGAATGTATTGACATGCCAGAAAGCAAACCTAGTTTGCTTGTTGAAGTTTAAAAATAAAACCAGAACGCGACTTTCACCGTTTACTGTGTTGCTCTTGAGAGAACCAGGACCAGGGATGAAAGTTACTAAAAGGTACCTTAGAAGGGTTTTGCAACAAATGAAAGCTGTGCAACTGAGAAAAGTCAGTTTCCCAGAGGCCCATTTGTTGTAGTTGGAAACCAGCCGGCAAAGACTGGTTGACCATCTTTCAGACTTGTCGTGGAAGTCAGTCCGATGTTGAGAGGGTGGCTGGATTGTAGGTGACTTGTCAGGTTCGGTGAGTCTGTGGCTTCAACTGGTTTCTTTTCTCTTCGGTGACTTCTCCCACAAGCACACTCACCTATCTTAGCAGTTAGCACATTTGCAACAATTCGCGTTTAGAGCATTGCTGTGGTTAGAGCATTGTTGCAGTTGCAGAATTGTGGTATATTCCACCTTGATAATTTTTTTGGAGGGAGGGGAGCTGTACAGAAATCTTTTCTCTGATCCATTTTAGTAATCCTTTTTAAAAATTTTTAAACTGTGACTGGGGAAATAATGTTCACCTAAGCATTGAATTTAGATTCAGTTACCACACCTCTGACTGACACCTAGGAACATTTTATGGGAGAACAGGCCAATGACTTTTCCATCATTATGCTGTTGTTTTTAAGTCGCTTTTCTCAATTCCCTCTAATTATTCTCGTTTATCCTAAGCTTCGCTTGAAGCGTCTTTATTTTTGTACATTGTCAACTCGTATAGGGTACAGTTGATTTTTTTTTTGTTTGTTTTCACTCCCTTAGTAATATTTCCTATTAAACTTTGTGCAAAAACTTCTTGAAGAGTGTTCTGTACTTCTAGTGGGGATTTGCTTTAGCCCCAGTCTCATTGGGCCTTTCTTCCCCTCCACCTCCAACCACCTGTTTTTTTTTTTTTTTTTAAGGTTTTCAGAGTCTCAGGGTCTGGTCTTTCAGTTCATCAGTTCTGGAGCCTTGGGACATCAGAGCTTTGGATAAATGATTTAAACTGTCAAGCCTTATTGATTATAATAATTTCAACTGAAGCCTGGATCTTTCAAAGTTCTACCCAGGGCACCACTTTTTGAAATACAAAATGCAGATGGAACAGGAATTAATAATCAAAAATTATCTTGGAAATAATTGACCCCTTTAATAGGCTACTTATTTTGTACCAGCTGTGTACAACACTCTTTAACGTATGCTTTAGGGAATGCACGATTGAGCTCAGCATACCCTCAGGGAACTCACTGGTCTGAATGACTCCATAGCTTGAAAAACATAATTCACACCAGGGGCAGATCAAATGGTTTAGAGAATTTCCATTCAAGGCCCTTTATATCTTCTCTCTGGTGGCTCAGATGGTAAAGAAATCTACCTGCAATGCGTGAGACCCGGGTTCAATCCCTGGGTTGGAAAGATCCCCTGGAGGAGGGAATGGCAACCCACTCCAATATTCTTGCCTGGAGAATTCCATAGACAGAGGAGCCTGGGGTCACAAAGAGTCAGACATAACTGAGCGACTAACCACAACCTCTCTGAGAGATTTCATACATTCTAAAACGTTAACTGTAGTCGAGTCACACATCTGCATGGTAAGCCTTGACTGTTCTCCATCTGGTCTCATGTCTTCAGTTGTGTGGGTGTTAGCCATCACTTCCAACAAAGCACATTCCTTCTAAGAGAACTTGGTCCTGACTTCCCTTTTCTGTTAATGGTACTGTCTTTCATGGATCACCCACCATTAAACCACTTGAATCACCTTTGACTCTTAGCTCTTTCATGCCCCTGGAACTAATCAGTCCTTAAGTTCTTTTGGCTCTTCATTCTCAGTGTTTCTCACATCTGTCTGTTCCTATGACTGTCTTCTTTTTCAGGACCTTATCGTTTTATGCCTGCATCACCACAGTTCCTTGCAGTTTATTTTACTGCCTCTAATAGTTTTTACTGCCCCTAGTAGTCCAGTTCTCCACATTAATTTTCCTGTACAGCACACAGGACACACGGTTTCCTTGTTTCAATTCTTCACTGGATTCCTGTTGATGAAAGGATGCATTCCTATTCAGCTTTGGATGTAAGATTCTTTACCCTCTGCATGAACCTCTTATCCTATATAAACTGGCTTTCTCAAGTTAGAGTGATCTCGGATTCTTACAAACCCCAGTAGCCCTTGTCTGCCTGCTCATTTGCACACATGAATTCTAGCTTCATATGTAACATATTTTGAGCTTCTGTCATTTGCCAAGCATGGCATTGGGTTTGAGAATACAGTGGTGAACTGCACAGACTGTCTCTGCCTTCTTGGAGATTAGTCTAGTGGGGGAAAGAGATGTCACAGATCAAAATGTCACAGAGGTCTTTGTGAACAATGATTAGTGTTACGAATGAAAAATGTAGGGTGCTGTACCAGCATGTAATAGAGGAATGTGTTCAAATATAGAGGTCAGTGAGCTAGGAAAGGTTTCCCTGAAGAAGTGACAATGAGCTAATAGTTCAAGGACAAGTAAGAACTAACTAGAAAAACAAGAGCATTCCAGGCAAGCTGGAATCCAGCTGAAATCAAGATTGAAATCAAGCTGGAATCAAGATTGCCAGGAGAAATATCAATAACCTCAGATACGTAGATGACATCATCTCCCTGATAGCTCAGTTGGTAAAGAATCTGCCTGCAATGCAGGAGACCCCGGTTCAATTCGTGGGTTGGGAAGATCTGCTGGAGAAGGGATAGGCTACCCACTCCAGTATCCTTGGGCTTCCTTTGTTGCTCAGCTGGTAAAGAATCCACCTGCAGTGCTGGATCCCTGGGTTCGATCCCTGGGTTGGGAAGATCCCCTGGAGAAGGGAAAGACTACCCACTCCAGTATTCTGGCCTGGAGAATACCATAGGCTGTATAGTCCATGGAGTCATAAAATGTCAGACGCAACTGAGTGAGTTTCATTTTATGGCAGAAAGCACAGAAGAACTAGAGTGTCTTGATGAAAGTGAAAGAGGAAAGTGAAAAAGTTGGCTTAAAACTCAACATTCAAAAAACTAAGATCATGGCATCTGGTCCCACCACTTCATGACAAATAGATGGGGAAACAATGGAAACAGTGACAAATTTTATTTTCTTGGGCTCCAAAATCACTGCAGATGGTGACTGCAGCCATGAAATTAAAAGACACTTGTTTCTTGGAAGAAAAGCTATGACCAACCGAGACAGCGTATTAAAAAGCACAGACATTACTTTGCCAACAAAGGTCATCTAGTCAAAGCTATGGTTTTCCCAGTAGTCATGTATGGGTGTGCGAGTTGGACTATAAAGAAAGCTGAGTGCCGAAGAATTGATGCTTTTGAACTGTGGTGTTGGAGAAACTCTTGAGAGTCCCTTGGACAGCAAGGAGATCAAACCAGTCAATCCTAAAGGAAATGAGTCCTGAATATTCATTGGAAGGACTGATGCTGAAGCTGAAACTCCAGTACTTTGGCCATGTGATGCAGATAACTGACCCATTAGAAAAGACCCTGATGCTCAGAAAGAGTGAAGGCAGGAAGAGAAGAGGGTGACAGAGGATGAGATGGTTGAATGGCATCACCCACTCGGTGGACATGAGTTTGAGTAAGCTCCGGGAGTTGGTGATGGACAGGGAGGCCTGGTGTGCTGCAGTCCACAGGGTTGTAAAAAGTCGGACATGACTAAGCAACTGAACTGAACTGATTCCAGGCAAAGGAAACTTGTGTTGCAGAGGCCCTGAGGCTTTTAGTAATTATTCTCTTTTATCTTCTTAGAGAGTAAAGTAATTCAGAGGTAAATGCTGGACCTTTCCTTCTTTTTAATCTAGCTACTCTTTATAGAGCTTCCCTGGTGTCTCAGACGGTGAAGAATCTGACGGCAGTGCCGGACACCCAGGTTCGATCCCTGGGTAGGGAAGATCCCCTGGAGGAGGGCATGGCTCTCCAGTATTCTTGCCTGGAGAACCTGGACAGAGGAACCTGGCGGGCTACAGTCAATGTGGTGGCAGAGTTGGACACAACTGAGCCACTAATACACTTTCACTCTTTATAACACTGTGTTTTTTGTATGCTAGATTCTCAATAAATTTTTGATTGAACTGTGTATTTGGAGGAATTGGAGGAAATCTCCAGGTACCTTTCTTGGTCATAGCCATGATCACCCTATCCGTCTTTGGTTTGGATTTAGCATTACAACATCACTGTTTTCAACACATTTATACATTTTCCCAAACTTTTGGGTGATTTTACATTGATTGCATTTTTTTTTAAGTTTTTATTTTGAGATAGCTACGGATTCACAGGAAGTTGCGAAGGTAGTACAAAGAGATTGTTATGTATACTGTGCCCAGTTCCCCCTTTTGGTCACGTTTTATTTAACTATTGTATAATATCAAAACCACATAACTTATTGGTATAAATATGTACCTCTCTATCATATCACATGTGTATATTTGTGTAACAACACAGTCAAGATCTCCCTCATGCTACTTTTTTACAGTCACACCTGGTATCTCTAACCCTGGGCAACAATTATTAATCTCTTCTCCATCTCTATGATTTTGTCATTTTGAGATTTGTGATTTTATGATTTTGACCTTTTGAGATTGGCTTTTGTCATTCAGTGTAATGCCCTGGAGATCCATCTAAGCTGTTGTAGATGTGTCAATAGTTTCTTCCTTTTAATTGCTGAGTAGTATCCCATGATACAAAGAAGGCAATGACACCCTACTCCAGTACTCTTGCCTGGAAAATCCCATGATGGAGGAGCTTGGTAGGCTGCAGTCCACAGGGTCGCGAAGAGTCGGACACGACTGAGCAACTTCACTTTCACTTTTCACTTTCATGCATTGGAGAAGGAAATGGCAACCCACTCCAGTATTCTTGCCTGGAGAATCCCAGGGACAGAGGAGCCTGGTGGGCTGCCGTCTATGGGGTCGCACAGAGTCGGACATGACTGAAGCGACTTAGCAACAGCAGCATCCCATGATATGGATTTATAATATGGATGTCTGAAAGATAGTTTGCTTAACTGTTTTCCTATTAGAAATTTCAGTTGTTTGTAGTTTTTGGCTGTTAAAGCCTGCTATGAACAAACAGGTACAGGCTTTTCTGTGGACATAACTTTTTGTATCTCTGAGATAAATGCCCAGTAGTGCAATTTTAGGTCCTGTGATCAATGTATGTTTAGTTCTTAAAGAAACTGACAAACTTTTCCAGAGTGACTGTACTATTTTACATTCCCACCAGTAATATAGGAAAGATACGGTTTCTTTATCGTTAGCTTTTATTTTAGCTGTTCTAATAGACATACAGTGATATCTCATCATGGTCTTAATATACATTTCCGTAACAGTAATGTCAAAATATTTTCATTACTTGCCATTCATATTTTATTGAAATATGAATAAAATATTTTAGTGAAGTATTTTTTCATGTCCTTTTGGCCACTTTCTAATTGGACTGTTTGGTTTTTGACTGTAAGGTTTTGAAAGTTCTTTGTATATTCTAGATATGAATCCTTGGTCAGATAGGTACTTCAAAAATATTTTCTCCCAGTGTGTAGCTTGTCTTTTCATCCTCTTAAACATAGTTTAGAAAATGAACTTTTATCTCAATTTCACACCAGAAATTAATTAAAAATGGATCATAGATTTAATTGTAAAATATAAAACTTCTAGAATAAAGAGAAAATTTCCAGAACCGTGGGTTTGGTAACAAATTCTTAGATATAACATCAAAAGCATGATCCGTTTTTTTTTAATTGATAACTGGACTTAAAATGAAAATTTATGCTTTTTGAAAGACCCTGTCAAGAGGATGATTACACTTTGGTCACTTTGTAATGGTTTGAGAGACAAAATGATAAAATACCTTTGAATCATACTGTAGGCTGCAGAGACAGCTAAGGCCTTCCTTACATTCTTTTTCCAGTGCCATTATGCCTATTTGACAAGCAGCTATTTGAACGGTATAGGATATTCCAAGTCTGGATATTCCTTGATTTTGTTCTGTTCTTGACGATTATAAACATTTGTTGGTCTTAAAGTGCATAGTGATTTACTTTCTTACATGGACAACTGACAAGAGTTTTAAAAAGTTGTTCTTTTCTGTGAAGATCTTCCCTGGTGGCTCAGACGGTAAAGCGTCTGCCTATGATGTGGGAGACCTGGATTCAATCCCTGGGTCGGGAAGATCTCCTTGAGAAGGAAATGGCAACCCACTCCAGTATTCTTACCTAGAAAGTCCCATGGACAGAGGAACCTTATTAGGCTGCAGTCCATGGGGTCGCAAAGAGTCAGACACGACTGAGCGACTTCACTCGCATCCTATAAGTATGAATTTGGTCTCTCTTGGTTTTTAGTAGTAAATGCAAAGTAAAATCTCATAAGAGCATTTTAAAGTTTTCTCTTTGTTTACAAAACACCAGTGAACACAAGATATGTTAGGAGTTGGTGCTAAAACAAAATCAGTATAAACTTCCTAATCTTTAATGGGAATGTGTGAAGAACAGAAGATGCTCATTGCATGTTTCTGGACATCTTGCTATCTTTTTAAGGAAAGATTGCCACCTGAATTCAGACATCAAATGGTCAAGAAGTCATTTATGCTTTACCAAGAATTAGGTAGGGTCTTCCAGTTTCACTTGGAGATCTACCCTTATTTCCTCCCATTCTCATCAAGAATTTTTAAAGTAGTGCCAAGAGCCAGGAATATCAGTTACTTTGATTTTTAGTTTTTTGATTTTGACAGTTGTTTTGGAATGCTGTGTATCGTGTTGGCTTCTAAGTGAAGGTATGGAATTATTGACAAAGGAGAATTTCTGTTATTTTCTGGAAATTGGAGAACAGCTACCCTCACTGAGCAGTAGTGCTGTGATCCTTAGGACTGTTTAGATAGAAATAAAAAGTATTCCAAATAAAAGCTGTTTTGCAGAAACAGCTCCCACTTGTCACTTCGGTAAAAGAAAACTGTTTTGATCTCATTTCATAAACTCAGAAGAATAAAGAATTATCTGCATTCTCTGGTATAGTCATAAAGTTATTGCAGGAGGGGAATGATGAGACAGAGTTGTGCTTTCTATTAAAAATGAAAAGTTCAGATTCCAGCCTGTAGAATCTATTAACATTTGGAAGTCTTTACCACGTGCAAAATGATTACAGAATACACGATTCTTTTGTTTCAGGAAGAATTTATTAAGCTTTCAATAAGTTGCAAGACATGACTGATTGAATAAGGGGAATGAAGAAAAGGAAAGAGTCATAATCATGATCAAGTATGACTGGCAAGATTTTTAGCTTTATATCTAGGCGGTATCCTCTACCGAGATGGTGAGGATTAGAAGCAGAACATGTTAGAGGAAAGTGAAACTCTCTCAGTCTGGTCCGACTCTTTGTGACCCCATAGACTATACAGTCCATGGAATTCTCCAGGCCAGAATACTGGAGTAGGTTGTTCCCTTCTCCAGGGAATCTTCCCAACCCAGAGATCAAACCAGGTCTCCCACATTGCAGGCAAATTCTTTGCCAGCTGAGTCACCAGGGAAGCCCAAGAATACTGGAGTGAGTAGCCTATCCCTTTTCCAGCGGATCCTCCCAACCCAGGAAATCGAACCAGGGTCTCCTGCATTGTAGGCAGATTCGTTACCAGCTGAGCCACCAGGGAAGCCTGTGTTAGAGGAACAAAGAAGAAAAATGAGTTTCATTTTGGACATGCTGTGTTTGAAGTGTTTTCTGGAAATTCATTTAGAGGCGTCCAATAGGCAGTTGGATATTCTGGAATGTTTTCCACAGCACCAAGCAGTTTTCTCCAGTCCTCTGTGGATATCAGCTGGGTGCCCTACAGTTTAGCCTAATTCTGATACAGTTTACTTGGAAACAGTATCAGATTCCACAGGTTAAGTCCTGCAAGACTGTCCCTGCTTCAGACAGCAGTTCCAAGTCCACATGGTTCTCCTGTCCTCTGACTGACCAGATATAAATCAAGGGATTGTACTACTCCCTTCTTGGATTCAGTTATTTGTCAGAATGGTTCACAAAACTCAGCAAAACATTTACTTATGTTTACCAGTTTATTCTAAAGGATAGATGAATAGCCAGGTGAAGAGGTACGTAGGTCAAGATCTAGAAAGGTTTCAAGTTCAGAAACTTCTGTCCCTGTGGAACTGGGGTGTAAAATCTTCCTGGCCTGTGGATCCATTCACCTACCTGGAAACTTATCACATTTTATTCAGGAATGTATATAGAGCTTTAATCTCCAGCCTCCCTCTCTTCCATTTTCCAGAGGTTGGTGGCTGGGACTGAAAGTTCCAGCCCTCTAATCACTTGGTATTTTTGGTAACCAGTCCCAGCTTGAGGCTATCTAGGGCCCCAGCCTGATCATTGATTAGCATAAGCTCTTGAAAAGTATTCCTTATGAATAAGTAAAGGTACTCATATAATGCAGGAAATTTTTCAAGAGTTTCAGGAGCTTTTTGCCAGAACTGGAAGAAAGAATGGATTGGATATACTAGGCTGACCAAAAAGTTCACTCAGGAATGGAAAATCTGAATGAACATTTTGGTTAACCCATTATTTATTAAACTACAGATATAAAGGTCTAATGGGCTTTCCAGGTGGCACATTGGTAAAGAATCTGCCTGCCAGTGCAGGCAATGCAGGAGACACGGGTTTGATCCCTGGGTTGAAAAGATTCCCTGGAGAAGAACATGGCAACAAAGTTCAGTATTCTTTCTGGGAAAATCTTGTGGACAGATGAGCTTGTCAGGCTACAGCTCATGGGGTCATGAAGAGTTGGACATGATTGAGTGATTGAGCATACATAAAGGTCTAATGCTTAAACCTGGGGAGATGATTATTATTGGGAATCATCAGTACATTGATTTGTCGATCTTAGCCTTTTCGGTTTAAGAGACTCAACGCCATCTTCCCCAGAAAAACATGCATCTGCCTAAAGAATCACATAATTTCAAGAGGCTCATGAATTCCCTGAAACCCACACATAAATCTTGAGTTAACAGTTCCTATTCTTTATTCATTCCAGTCAGTCAGAAAAACATATCACAAAATTTAAAACTCATTTAAAATAATTTTAGAATGGTAACAAATTATAACACAAGGTTTTAAAAGTCATGTAAGGTACCATGTGGGAGACTTGGCTCTGAAGAACTATAATCTTTTTCCCAGAATATACCAGTGATCTTCCCCAAGGTGTACTGTATCTACAGAAAGGACTTTGTTGTAGCAGATGGTGTAGCAGACCTGGGAGACAGAGCTAGGTGAGAAATTTCAGTAGGACAAAGTAACATCTGGACACAGGCAAAGTGGAATAGATTGAAATTACAAGTGGCCCATGATATTGGCACAATAGTCACAGACCTCAGTGTGGATGATGGTCAGGCAGATCCTGAGTGGTACTATGATCAAAAAGTTAACGCACCAGTTGCTGGAAGAGACAGACTGAGTATGGGGTCAAGCACCATGGATAGCTCCGAGGCAAGGGTATTTACTGCCTCTAAAACTCTGAAACAAATAAAGCCTTTTTTTTCCCCTTCTCTTTTGAATAAGGCGGCAGGTAGCCTATCTGGACTGTGTCACCTCTGAGGTGTACCATGAAAGACGGTGCCCTGGATTTCTAAGTCATTACATGACTGCAGTTTTGAAGAATAATTCAAACTATTCTTACGGTCAAGGACTATATCGCATCCATGTCTGAGTAGCCTCACTCTGTTATGTCCGGATTGAGAAGTAGGCATTTCAGTGCACCTAGTGGATTTCCTGGGCTATGTTAACATTTTAGAAGGCATCTAAATAAACCTTCGCCAACCCAGAGGATATCTCAATCTCTGTAAAACTCCTCACAACCCTTGTCATTCCAATGAGAAGGTTCTTGCTCCCTTGGACTTCCAGATTCTCCTGTTTGGAACCATAAATCCTTACATGATTCATGTATTCTATCTAGAGGGATCTCTTCTTGGCCCTCAGTCTTCAGACATTTTTGTCTACATTGAAGAGTAAATGAATAAAATTTAATAGTGAGAAGGAATCTTAAAAATCATCTAGACTCAAATATATAAAGAAAGCTGAGTGCTGAAGAATTGATGCTTTTGAACTGTGGTGTTGGAGAAGACTCTTTGGACTGCATGGAGATCCAACCAGTTCATCCTAAGGAAATCAGTCCTGAATATTCATTGGAAGGACTGATGCTGAAGCTGAAACTCCAGTACTTTGGCCACCTGATGCAAATAACTGACTCACTAGAAAAGACCCTGATGCTGGGAAAGATTGAAGGTGGGAGGAGAAGGAGACAACAGAGGATGAGATGGTTGGGTGGCATCACAGACTCAAGGCACATGAGTTTGAGTAAGCTCCAGGAGTTGGTGATAGATAGGGAAGCCTGGCGTGCTGCAGTCCATGGGGTCACAGAATCGGACACGACTGAGCGACTGAACTGAACTGAGACTCAAATAGCTGTTTGTGATTTGTACCATACTTTAAAAAGATAAACATTGCAGTGTGCATATTAAATTGCTTCCAGTTCTTCAGACCACCTAAGCATACTTAAAACATTTTTATACTATCAAGAGCTGTAATAATATTTTATAATATTAGAAACTCACTACAGAAAAAGTAGAGGCTGTTCTTCATATTTCTTTTAAACTGTCCTCGACCTTTCTGTTGTGAAAAAAGTCCTCTTTGTGTGAGTAAAATTATGGAGTCTTGGTATGAAAGAAGCTTGCAGACAGTCTTTAGTTTGTCCTAGTCACTTTCTTATTGGGAAAACTGAAAACCAGAGAGGTTGACCTGTCCACTGTCAGGCAATGGCACCCTACTCCAGTACTCTTGCCTGGAAAGTCCCATGGATGGAGGAGCTTGGTGGGCTGCAGTCCATGGGGTCACAAAGAGTCAGACAGGACTGAGCAACTTCCCTTTCACTTTTCACTTTCATGCACTGGAGAAGGAAATGGCAACCCACTCCAGTGTTGTTGCCTGGAGAATCCCAGGGACAGGGGAGCCTGGCGGGCTGCCATCTATGGGGTCGCACAGAGTCGGACACGACTGAAGCAACTCAGCAGCAGCAGCAGCAGCAGCAACATGAAGTGTCAGAGTCAGGTTTCCAAACACGTAATTAGAAAAGTATTTTGTGTGCACTACCTTACATTTTAGTATTTTATTTTCAGACTTTCTGTGAGTACTGACTTATTTGCTACTTATTTTCAGTCTTAATCATTTACTAAGAGGTCAGGCTGCCTCTTATCCAAGTAGGTTAAGTTAACGATTACATATTTAAGTATTTTCATGATTGCGTTTATGAGATTGAAACAGATTATATTCTAGGAATTTTGGCTGTCATACATATGTTATATTCTGTGCAGATGGGATCTGGCCAGACTCAAGTGCCAGTTTATACACTTTGGAAGTTGCTAGAGACTGCAGAAAAGAAGGCCTTTGGTGAATTTTGGGAGGGAGGATGCTTCAAACCTCTAGAATCACCAAAGAATGAATCCCATGATTTTTTAAAAAGTAAAGATAACAGTAGTTTAAAAAATACTATGTGATAGGTCTGCAGAAATTGAATGCGAATCTGATGAAGTCCTAATCAGGCTAAAAGTTTACTAGAATACAGAAAAGTAAAAGAAAAACCAAAATATCTATGAAATTTTGAGTTTACCTAGGCATTTTCTTCTAATTTTTCTTCCTTTTGGAAGCAGGTGGGAATTTTTTAATACGCAGGAGGGTGTGATAGCTGCAAGGAAAAGGTCAGTCTTTATTGATCAGAGCTGAAACTCCAATACTTTGGCCACCTGATTCGAAGAACTGACTCATTTGAAAAGATCCTGATGCTGGGAAAGATTGAAGAGGGGAGGAGAAGGGGACAACAGAGGATGAAATGGCTGGATGGTATCATCGACTCGATGGACATGAGTTTGAGTAAACTCTGGGAGTTGGTGAAAGACAGGGAGGCCTGGTGTGCTGCAGTCCATGGGGTCGCAAAGAGTTGTACACGACTGAGCGACTGAACTGAACTGTTGATATCCTTTTTTGTATCATTCCAGAGGGAGGTAGATTTTATCCCGTCAATATTAGGGAAAAAAATTCTCCAGCAGATAGTTTTCTTTAATGGTGAAATTAACTCTATGGCAGAGAAATATAGTCTCACTAGAACTCTTCAAGTAGCAATGAGGCAGTATTTAGGATATTGTGACTTTATTGTCACCAGAACACAGTTAGAACATGGGGAAGGGGCGACATATGATTTGACAGTAAAGCACAGTTGAGTAAAATTTCAAAGTGTCAGATTTCTGATGTTCTGGATTGTGACAGCCCAAATCTCTTTAGTGACAATATACAAACACATCAGGGACTTCCCAGGTGGTGCTAGTGGTAAAGAACCCACTTGCCAGTTCAGGAGACCTAAGAGACACTGGTTCGATCCCTGGGTCAAGAAGATCCCCCGAAAGAGGACATGGCAACCCACTCCAGGATTCTTCCCTGGAGAATCTCATGGATAGACGAGCCTGGCCGGCTACAGTCCATAGGGTCGCAAAGAGTCAGACAAGAGTGAAGGGACTTAGCACACATGATTGCACAAACACGTCAAGTGTTCTTGGACTTTAAAATGAATAATTGTGGATCTGTGACTGATCTAAGCAGTACAGTTATTTGGGAGTTGAGAAAATTGGGAAGCATTTGTTTGGACTGAGAGTTTTGGAGACATCAGAAAATCAAATCTTGGTTTTAAATTGGGATGGAGAAGACGTTCTGAAGCTCACAGTTGACTGGAATTTTAAGAGCTGTTTCATTTAGTGGTTCTCAACTCTACCAGACTCCACACCCTGTTCTTAAAACATATTTGTGAAAGTGAAGTCGCTCAGTCGTGTCCGACTCTTAGTGACCCCATGGACTGCAGCCTACCAGGCTCCTCTGTCCCTGGGATTTTCCAGGCAAGAACACTGGAGTGGGTTGCCATTTCCTTCTCCAATGTATGAAAATGAAAAGTGAAAGTGAAGTCGCTCAGTCATGTCCAACTCTTAGCGACCCGATGGATGGTAGCCTACCAGGCTTCTCCATCCATGGGATTCTCCAGGCAAGAGTACTGGAGTGGGGTACCATTGGCTTCTTTAGAAGCACCTCTTTGGCTCTCCTGAAGTGAAATTCACTGGTAACTGTTCTTACATGTAAATTTTTAAGGGTTGGCATGATGCCTCAGCTGTGTTAAGGGAAAAAGAGTAGGAAACTATGCCATTTAAGTGAGTAAATACTCAGGTACTGGAGAGAAGTAATAAAGTAGTGCTGTGCTGTTCTCAGTCATGTCTGACTCTTTGTGACCCCATGGACTGTAGCCCACCAGTCTCCTCTGTCCATGGGATTCTCCAGGCAAGGATACTGGAGTGGGTTGCCATGTCCTCCTTCGGGGGATCTTCCCGACCCAGGGATTGAACCCAGGTCTTCCGCATTGCAGGTGGATTCTTTACTGTCTGAACCACCAGGGAAGCCCAAGAACACTGGAGTGGGTAGCCTATCCCTTCTCTAGAACTTCCTGACCTGGGAATCTAGCTGGGGTCTCCTGCATTGCAGGTGGATTCTTTACGAGCTGAGCTACCCAGGAAGCCAAATAAAGAGGTGATATATTTGCAAGTAAGTTTAGTTTAGCTATAAATATGACTGTTGTAGGACAGATTGATATAGGTATGATGTGATGGCTACTTAAATATAATAAGTGATATTGATTTTGATGTGACTTTCTGAAACAAAAGGTACTTTTGGTAAAGTACCTAACAAGACAGAGTTCAAGTCCAACCTCTTCTATAATCTTTTGGGAATTGCGTTTTTGGAAAATGTTATAGTAAAGTGATGCTGAACATATATTGTGTTTGTATGTAAAATGGAGTTAGAGTCTAGGCTCAGGATATTAAAATAAAGTTTGTTTTGCTACATGACTCTATAATGGAAAGTCTTTTGGAATGTGGGCCTATTGTCCCACTCACAGGACATGTAGCATCCTTGGTCCTTGCCCACTAGATATTAGTAGCGTCTACTGTCGTTTTGACAGTCCCAAATCACTTCCATAGATTTACAGAACGTATTTTAGGCGGTAGTGCTGTCCGTGTTGAGAACCACTGAGATGCTGAGGGTATGGGGTTCTCTGGTGATGTGTGTGTAATAGTATGCCTCCCTCTTTCTCCTCTGCACTCCTCCCTTCCCCCAGCTTATGCAGTGTATAGTATAAGGAGATGGAAATAAAATGTGCTGTTAAACACTTCCCCCATAGCATGTATAGCCCTCTAATATCTGGCATCATTTATTTATTATATTTATTGCTTTTTATCATGCTCTCCTTGCTGAAATGTCAATTCTGCAAAGGTGGGCTTTTTTTGGTCATTGCCTAGGCTGTGTAGTTGTTTAACTGTTGACTGAATTTAAGAGTACAACTTAAGCTTTTCTTTTGTAGTCCCGAGTGTATACTGTAATCACGGTAGTACTAAATTGCGTTTCTCAAACACACCACGTTGCTTCAGAACTCTTTTGCATGTGCTGTGCTCTCTACCTCGAGTCCTTGTCTTTTTTTCTTCCGTTTTCACCTAACAATAATATTAGTCTTTCAGATTAATCATCCTGCTGCTTAGATACCATCTCCCATTCCACCTCTAACTTCTGTATTTCAGTTAATTATATCTTCAACTTTCTTTTTATTTTGTGTTCATTTTTATGGTTATCCTTATCCTCTGGTAGAAATAACAACTGTAACTTACTTACCTGTTTCCTTTCTGTGTTGAATGCCTTGAGGGTAAGGGACTGTATCTAATCTCTGTTACCAGCACCTAGTAAATTAAAGATATTCACATGTTGAATTTCAGCATGAAATAGGCTTTAAATGAATCTTTGTAGAGCTCAGACGTTCTATTTTTGGGGTTGTGTTCCTTTCATCTCTTCCCTAAACCAAGGTTTTCCCTGACAATGCTGAATGATCAACATTATGAATAATTTATCTTGAAGTTCCTAGTAGTTTTTGGAATAATTGACATATTAAAGTTTGATTGGCAATAACCAGTTTAAAATTCATTTCTTAGGGGTCAGAATTCCCCATTGAGAGTTAGAATATTTTAGTTTCTAAAGAACACATGAATTAAATGAGAAAATAGATATGAAAATGCTTTGTAAACTATAACTTGCTAAACAAGTGTCAGGTATTATAAAAATATTTGTATTCTGTCTACCTTTTCTTTCTGGGTTGGTTGTATGGGAACAAGAACACTAGGAAGATTACTCCTTGGAACTTCCCCAGTGGTTAAAACTCTGCACTGCACTGCAGCGCGTGTGGGTTTGATTTCTGTTTGGGGAACTAAGATCGTGCATGCTGTGCACCATGGCCAAAAAAAAAAAGATTACTCCTTGACCTATGTGATCAAATATTTTCTGAGTCTGTTGTTATACCTGCAGTTATAATGAAAGTTAGTAATAAAAAGTGCACTAATGATTGCTTTTAATGATTCTTTTCTACATTTTTAAGTTTTTAAAAAATCTCAAGTAATGAAAGATTAGAGTTTTAAGTTCAGCGCTCAAATGCGTATTTATTTCTCGCTAAGTGCTTAGTTTGCTCTGAGAATAAGGCCGTCATCAGGTGAAGACAGGTATCTGTCTGAATGTGCTGTGCTTGCTCACTCAGTCGTGTCTCACTCTTTGAGAACCCATGGATTGTAGCCTGCCAGGCTCCTCTGTCCATGAGGATTCTCCAGGCAAGAAGACTAGAGTGGGTTACCATGCCCTCCTGCAGGGGATTTTCCCAACCCAGAAATTGAACCCAGGTCTCCCACTTTGCAGGCAGATTCTTTACCATCTGAGCCACCAGGGAAGCTGATCTGTCTGAATAATTAAGCTTTAACCATTAATATGAATATCAATACCCGAGAAGAGCATTTGTTACACTTTAAAAAAATATATTTTTTAATTCAAAAATATAATTTTCCTGAAATCAGTATTTGTTTGGATCATTTACAGGGGTTTTTCCTGTAATACCTGCAAATGTATTATCTCATTTGCTCCATACTCTGAACTATGCGGTGACATCACCATTTTATGCTTGAAGACAGCAGTCTCAAAATTTTGTTTTTGCCCTAAGTCATGAAGTAGTAGAACTAGGTTTCAAACCCATCTTCTAATGCCGGATCATGTTTTCTTTTCTACCACTCAATGCCTGAATATGGTAGAAATAAAGAACATGTTATTTTAATGAAATATACATAGAGCAAGATTTTAATGAAATGAAATTGATAACTTTCTAATTAACACTTAAATTCTCACTGTTCATTGTCTAATAAACCCATTGTTTCATTTCAGGTTTTAAAACTTCAGTTGAACACATTTACTTCTAATCTTTGAGTTAAATCCCATTCAAGTGTAGGACTTAGTAGTTTAGTATTCAAGACCTTTCCCAAAGAATTTTTTTTTTCCCCTAAAGTTAGGGTTTTATTCACCCCAGCCATGGGTAGTTTATTCAGAAGGGCAAGTAGAGAATGTTCTAGTGTGCCTTTTCAGCATGTCTGACCAGTTTTCTGAGCTATCATTAAGATTTTCCTCTTTTGTGCTACTAAAGAGGAATAAAAGGTAGGGGGAGCGTATAGCCTGGTTTGTCTCCAAAACTCTTCATTTATGTGTGTTATCTGTGACAAGTATTAACAGTGCTGTCTTTCAGTCCTAAAATTATCCTGGTTTGGATGGTAAATTTGAAGGTCTATTCATTGTCTATTCATTTATTGTTATGTAACAAAATACCCCAAAACTTATCTGCTTAAAACATTTGTTATCTCAGTTTCTGTAGGTCAGGATTCAGATGTGGCTTAGCTGGTGCCTCTGCCCCAGAGTTCCTTGTGAGGCTGCAGTCAGGGTGTCAACAGGAGCACTTCTTCTCACCTGAAGACTGAATTGAGGGGGCATGCACTTCCAAGCTCACTCACAGGGTTTTTGGCAGGATTTAGTTCCACATGGGCTGTTGAACTGAGGGCCTCAGTTCCTTGCTGGCTCTTGGCCAGGTGCTCCCCTTAGTTCCATGCCATGTGGACCTCTCCATGGGGCAGCTTGCAACAAGGCAGCTGGCTTTTGACAGAGGGAGGGACAGACAGACACAGACATGGACACACAGAGAGGGAGAGCTCTGCAATGACATTATATCACTTCTGCTGCTTTCTTACTAGAATCAAGTCACTATGACCAGTGTTCACTCAAGGGGAGACATCACACAGGACTTGAATTTGAGAAGGTGGGATCACTGGGGCTATCTCAGAGACTGCCTATCACCTAATAAAAGGGAAATTGCTTCCACATAGTAGTTCTCCACAGTGGAATACAACTTATTTGTTTCTGTCTTCCTTCAAAAAGAAATTTGCTTCAAGCGTCTCATCTTTCTTTAATGTTTAGTACCTGTTCATACATATGTACATTTAGCTCTACTTAGAATTAACACTAATTCACAGATTTGGCATATATAAACTTTCCACTTGAAGGGACCTGTATACATATTCACATAATCTGGTGGGGTGCTATTAAGCATAGAAATGGAACAGGTTTTTAATACATTTGCGGTGGCTTCTGGAGCTTTGAATGGGTAAAAGGAGTTTAGAGCTAGGTTTTGAGGGCTTACTAGGTCATTTGTTTGAAGCCTTGTGCCAAAAAGCAGAGGTCGTAGTGTGACCCTGGCTAGCATTGCTCTCCTTCATGGGCACAGACTGTACCCTGAGCTTCAGCTGGCTCCTTGGCACATCTGCTCTCTTGGTGGGGAGGATGGAGCATCACTGTGTATAATCCCTTCCAGCTCCTGAAAGCTATAACTACAGTTGAAAGGGTATTGGTGTTTTGAAGTGAGGATGAAGCCACTTTTTGAAAGGACAGATCATCAGAAACTCTCCTGGCCTTTTGGCCTCTATGGGCAGGAGGGAGGAAGGAACTCTAGTGCTTTTCATATTTCAGAAGTAAATAAGTGCCCCCAGATGAAACTGTCCCTCACCAAAATCCACGCTGTTGTTGGCAAGAATGAAAGAGCCTCCAAGTTCTCTTCACCCCTGCCTAACCCAGTATCACAGCCTCACTCATCCTTCCCTCCAGGTTGTCAAGATTAAACTCTTATTCTCTGTTTACATTAACCTCCACAAGAAGCCCAGGACTCTAGGGTCCTTCCTTTTGCCCGTGTATCTCTGTCCATTTACTTTTCTAGCCAGATTGCTTGCCTCTCTCCTTCTTTCATGGGATTTCCTTATCCTCAGCCTCTTCTCCAAACATTTCCCTCATCTTTCTGTTTAGATTGAAACTGAGCTTTTCACTTGTTGACATCCCTTTCCTCAGTTTTCTCCTGCAGTCTTCTGAGCTGGTGGCTCTTTTCCTTCCCATGTCCCTCATATCTCTAGGAGGTACAGGAGAGAATTGTTCTCATGGATCTTTTCAGACCCCTCTCTTCCCTTTTTCTGAACGTTCCAGCTCTGCATCTCATCAGACTCTACCTTGTTGTAGTCATCGATAGATCCCCCGGCTTCCCGGGTGGCACAGTGCTGAAGAATCCTCCTGCCCACGTAGGAGACACAGGAGATGTGGGTTTCATCCCTGGGTTGGGAAGATCCCTTGGAGAAGGGAATGGTTACCCCCTCCAGTATTCTTTCCTGGAAAATTCCATGGACAGAGGAGGCTGGTGGGCTACAGGCCATGGGGTTGCAAAGAGTCAGACACAGCTGAGTGACTGAGTATGAGCATAGATCTTCTGGATCATTCCCCCTCCTTTCTTTTAAGATTTGAGCTCCTAGCTTGTGTAATTTATGCAAATTTCACCACCTGTATAGACAATTTTTCTAAAATTCTAGACTTCTCCAGTGATCATATCCTCTGTCCTACTTTGAGGTATTTGTCCTCATGGTTTTTTCCTAGACCTTGACCTTCATGTAATAACTAAATCCCTTCACTAACTAAAATCCCTTCATAATCTCAATTTTTCACATCCTGGCCACCACCTTCTGTCCTCCCTAACCATTCCTCCTACTACCTGAACACCTGCAACCCTTCTTCAATTCCCTTGTTACCTGCATTGTATTAATTCTACCACTCTTTCACTGGTCTTCAGTAGGCCTGCCATAATCACAACCTTGCATATATACTCTCAACTCAGCTGACCTCTTCCTCTGGCTTTGTCATCCTTGCCTGGTGAAATTCCAGCTCTGGTTAAACCCAGCTCTCTTATTCATGCCTACTTCTGTATATTTAAATGTAGTTGGAGAAAAACACAGCCACGCTGACTGGTCTCACTTTAAATTCATAATCATGAGCCTCAGGAAGGTTAAGTGCTGCCTGGCAGAGCTGATATATTTTCTGGCCCATACAGTGTCTTATTCTCGTCTTTTTCTTCACCCACCCTCACATCCATCCCCACCATTTTAACTTTAAAAAAGTAGAGATAATTGGAGAGAATGTCCACAAGCTTTCACCACCATATCCACCTAATTAATTGCCTCTGGCTATTGTACTTTCCATGCTGTACTTGGTCAGTAAATCCACTTTCTTCTCAATTATTCATGAACATTGTTCCAGAAGTTCTTCCCCTACCCCAATGCAGCATGTTTTTCTTTATATAAAAACAATTCCCTCAATAAATAAATATGCTTTAATTTATTCCATCTTAAAAAAAAACAAAAAACTTCTGACTTCACCTCTCTCTCTAACTACTTCTCTCTTCTCTTTCCTTTACAGTGAAACTCCTTGAAAGAGTTGTCTGTATTTACTTTCTCTAATTCCTCTTTACCCATTCTCTCTTAACCCTCCCCAAGCAAGCTTTGGCCCCACCACTCGCACATACTGTTGTTGTCAAGATCACTGATCTCCACGTTCCTGAATCCAACTTTTGTTATTGTTGTTCAGTTGCCCAGTCGTGTCTGACTCTTTGCTACCCCAAGGACTGCAGCACGCCAGGTCTCCCTGTCCCTCACCATCTCCCGAAGTTTGCCCAAGTTCATGTCCATTGCATCAGTGATGCCATCCAGCCATCTCATCCTCTGATGCCCTCTTCTTCTTCTGCCATCAGTCTTTCCCAGGGTCAGGGACTTTTCCAGTGAGTCAGCTGTTTGCATCAGGTGACCAGAATACTGGAGCTTCAGCTCCAGCATCAGCCCTTCCAATGAGTACTCAGGGTTGATTTCCCATAAGATTGACTGGTTTGATCTCCTTGTCCAGGGGACTCTCAGGAGTCTTCTCTAGCACCAGAGTTTGAATTCATCAATTCTTTGGCACTCTGCCTTCTTCACAGTCCAGTTCTCACAACCGTGTGTGACCACTGGGAAGACCATAGCCTTGATTATACGGACCTTTGTCAGCAGAGTAATGTCTCTTTTTCAATACACTGTCTGGGTTTGTCATAACTTTCCTGCTGAGAAGCAATCATCTCTAATTTCATGGCTGTAGTCACGATCTGCAGTGATTTTAGAGCCCAAAAGAGGAAATCTGTCACTGCTTTCTACCTTTTCCCCTTCTTTTTGCCATGAAGTAATGGGGCCAGATGCCATGATCTTAGTTTTTTTAATATTTGGTTTTAAGCAGACTCTTTCATTCTCCTCCTTCACCCTCATCAAGAGGCTCTTTAGTTCCTCTTCGCCTTCTGCCATTTAGAGTTGTATCATCTGCATATCTGAGGTTATTGATGTTTCTCCCACGTATCTCAATTCCAGCTTGTAACTTATCCAGCCTGGCATGTCTCATGATGTATGCAGCATATAGGTTAAATAAACAGGATGACAGCGGACAGCCTTGTTGTACTCCTTTCTCAGTCCTGAACCAGTCAGTTGTTCTGTTCAGAGTTCTAACTGTTGCTTCTTGATGCACTTACAGGTTTCTCAGGAGACAGGTAAGGTGGTCTGGTATTCCCATCTCTTTAAGAGCTTTCTGAAGTTGTTATCATTGACACAGTCAAAGGCTTTAGCATCATTGATGAAACAAGTAGATGGTTTTCTGGAATTCCCTAGCTTTCTCTGTGATCCAGTGAATGTTGGCAATTAATCTCTGGTTCCTCTTCCTTTTTTAAACCCAGTTTGGACATCTGGAAGTTCTTGGTTCACTTAGTGCTGAAGCCTAGGATGCAGGATTTTCAGCATGACCTTACTGGCATGGGAGATGAGTGCAATTGCTTGATGGTTAGCACATTCTTTAGGGCTACTCTTCTTGGGAATTTGGGTGATGATTGACCTTTTCCAGTCCTGTGACCACTGTTGGGTCTTCCAGATTCACTGACATGTTGAGTGCAGCACTTTGATAGCATCATCCTGTAGGGTTTTGAATAGCTCCATTGGAATTCCATCACATCCACTAGCTTTATTAACAGCAGTCTTCCTAAGGCCCATTTGACTTCACACTCCTGGATGTCTGGCTCTGGGTGACTAACCACACCATCATAGTTATTTGGTTCAGTAAGATTTTTTTTGTACAGTTCTGTGTATTCTTACCATCTCTTCTTGATCTCGTCAGCGTCTACTAGATCTCTACTGTTTCTGTCCTTTATTGTGCCCATCTCTGGGCAGAATGTTCCCTTGATATCTCCAGTTTTCCTGAGGAGACCTCTTGTCTCCCCGTTTCTGTTGTTTCCCTGTTTTTATGCGCTGTTCATTGAAGAAGACCTTCTTGTCTCTCCTTGCTGTTCTTTGGAACTCTGCGTTTAGTTGGGTGTACCTTTCCCTTCCTCCCTTGCTCTTTGCTTCTCCTCCTTCTTCAGCTATCTGTAAGGCCTCCTCAGATGACCACTTTGCCTTCTTGCCTTTCTTTTTCCTTTGGGTTGGTTTTGTTGGCTGCCTCCTGTACAGTGTTATGGACCTCCATCCACAGTTCTTCAGGCACCCTGTTTACTCTCATCCTTTGAGTCTATTTGTCTCCTCCACTGCATATTCATAGGGGACTTGATTTAAGTTGTATCTGACTGGCCTAGTGGTTTTCCCCAGTCTCTTTAGTTTAAGCCTGAGTCTTGCTATGAGAGGCTGATGATCTGAGCCACAGTCAGCTCATCAACCCAACATTTAGGTCTTAGTTATTATCTTGTGCTACACATCCATAGCATTTGGCATAATTGATTACTCCCTTCTTAAAACATTACCTTATCTGGCCTCTTAGGCTTCTTCCCATCCCACTGGCTGCTTGTTCAGGTGCTTCAGAGCTCAGTCTTCGGGCTCTGCTTTATCCTAAGTGAATTTATCCTGTTTATGCTGCTCCTGTTTATACTCATCTCCCTAATTTGTATCTCCCACTCAATAGGTCTCTCCTAACCTCTCGACATATATTCACCTGTAACTTGACATTCTCACTTGGAAGGCTAATAAAATTTTCAGTTCTAACAAAAACTGAACTTTGATCTTCTCACTCAGAGTTGCATCTCCCACAGTCTTCCCCATCTCAGTAACTGGCAGCTCAGTCTTTCTGGATGCTCAGGCAGAAACTTTAAGTATTATCCTTAGCTCCTCTATTCTTTCACATCCCTCATCTATTCCAACAGCATATCCAATTTGATAGTCATTTCAACATTAACATTTATCTGGAATCTGAGTGACTCTTACTACCTCCAAAACTCTTGCCCTAGTCCAGGCTTCCTTCATCTCTCTGAAAGAATAGCACTTCTGGTTACTGAAATAGCCTCCTACCTAGTCTCCCTGCTTTGTTCCCTAGCCCAGTCCACATATTTGTCTGTTTCTATAGTTGCAACTAGAGCAGTCCTTTTAAGGCAAGTCAGTTCATGTCTAATGGCTTCCCAAATCATACTATGAAAATAAAAATTCTTACAATGACCAACCAGACTCTATACCAATGTTGTCCAGTGGAAAAATAATGCAAGCCACGTACATAATTTTAAATTTTCTAGCAACCATGCTATAAAAATAAAAAGAAAACAGATGAAGTTAATTTAAATGTTAAATCTAATTTAAACCTATATACAGAATATTATTTGAACATACAGTTAATGTAGGAAATTGTTAATGAAATTGTTTTACTTTTTTATATCAAGTCTTCAAAAATCTGGTATGTATTGTACACAATTTTGATGCCAAAGTTTGGTTGGAAATACTTGATTTGTATTTTGCTTGGAAATACTTGATTGGTATTTAGGTTTCATGAAATACAGTTGAAAGTAGATTTACATACCCAAGTATTTCTAAACAGTCTTAAAAGTTTTCTAATAATTGAATCTAGCATTGGTTTTTAAATATTTAATTTTAATTAATTAAAATTTAAAAATTTTAAATTCATCTTCTAGCCACATTTCAAATGTCCAATAGCCATATGAGGCTAGCGGCTATCATATTGGACACCGCAGCTCTTTACCATCTGGCCCCTCTTCTCTGAACTCATCTCCTACTGTTTTCTCCTTTGCTCATTCTGCCCCAGCTGTCACAGCCTCCTGTTCTTTGATCCCCTTAGACGCTTCCCATTTCAGAGCCTTTGCATTTGTTGTTCTCTTTGCTTAACAAGCTTGGCTCCAAGATAGCTGCATGACTTACTCCTTGACCTTTCTCACCACTTTTCTCAAGTGTCACCTTTTCTCTGAGCACCTATTTAGTATCTGTACCAATCGCCTTCTCTCTCAAAGTCTTTTATTTTCAGGCTGCCTTTTTTTTTAAATATTTATTTTTATTTATTTATTTGGCTGTGCAGGGTATTAGTTGTGGCATGTGGGATCTAGTTCCCCTATCAGGGATCAAACTCAGGGTCCCAGCATTGAGACAGCTCAAGAGTCTTAGCCACTGGACCACCAGGGGAGTCCCTCCAGGCTGCCTTTTGAAAGACAAGAGAAGAGGGCTGAAAGTGGAGAGATGGCTTGATCGACAAAGGAAAGCAGTGAAATAGGAGAAATGTCCCATACAAACAACTAAATGAATATGTTAAGCGGAAGCATAGAGTAAAATCACTTTGGACAACCGACTAGATCCTCTAGCTTGCTACTATGTAGGCAACTCACAGGTTCCATTTTTGTACATACGACTGGCCCCTTTGTAGGTGTAAGCTCTGTACAATTCTGCCTTAGCTTCCTCTTGCATCTCTTTGGCACCTAGCATAGAGCTTTGACCCAAAGGCAGTGTAGCGTTTCACTCATTGGCTACATATTGATTAACCTTCTGTGCTTTCTAGTCTGCAGTTCCCTCTCTACCATCTACCCTTCGTTTTCAGTGCCGGCAACTGGAATCCTTGCTGATGGTATTTGTGTGTTGGCTTCACTCGCTTTATGGCTGTGGTTGTGACCCTGATTCTTTCCTTATCTATTCTTGTGCACTGTTACTCATCTTCTAAAACCAGCCCCTCTAAGAAGTCTTCACTGATTCTCCCAGTTTGTTAATACTCTCCTAAGTGCTACCTTTATTTGTGTATACTTCTGTTTTATATTCTAATAGGGAATATAAACATGTAAACATAGTTACAATAGAATATGAATTCTTGAGGGAGAGACCATGCCTTACTTTTTTTTTTTACCTTTAATGCTTTCCTCTGTACCTTGCATATCTTATTAATAGATAGGCAGTGTTTATTAAATGAATGTACAGAGAATTAGTACAGAGAAGTAGACTTGTTGTTAATGGGAGAAATTTGTTATTTAAAATAAAGGTTTTAAACCCAAGTATGTTTTTAAAAACCATATTGAGAGGCAAGAGATATAGAGCTGTGGAGACAAACAGTAAAATCAAAGATCAGTCCTTACAAAGCAGAGAATACGCACTTAGCATTATTGGAAAGTCAGGAAAGCACATGTGCTCAGATGAAGTGAGAAGACATATCTGTATTATGGGAGTGCTGTTTTCAGTTTTATCCTGGATTTTGCTCTTGGGTATATTATTTTGAGGAAACCAGACCCGTTAGCAAGTGCTTTATGTTACCTGTCAGGCATAAGAATTTTCATCAGTGTGTCTTATTGCTGCCAGTTTGTTCTTTATAAATGGAGTATGTATTAAAAATAGGTGTTTGCGTTGCCTACAAGGATATTTTTGTTGCAAACCCATAATATGAAAATACACTTTGATTTTTAGCTGAACTATATTGCCTGAAATTTTTTCCAGAGTTATTTTCAGAGACTCAGAATTTTAAGCTGACACTGTGTCTTGGCAGTTAACTCTTTTCTGATCAGGGATTCTGGATGAACTGGAAAAGTATTTCTTCCTCTCTATAAAAACTTATTGCTAATGGTTGATAGTATATGAGCAGCATATTCCAGCAGGCATCAGAAAGAAACAGCAAGGGATAAAAGTTCTTTCTCTCTGGTTCTTAAACATATGTTCTTTGTTTTAAATGATGTTAAGTGTTGAAAATTAAATATAAAAATAAGTATAGCCCCCAAATAAGTATTATAGGAAATAACATAATAGAGCAAACCCCAAAATACAAATAAAAGGAGGTAAGTGTCTCCCTTGTTCTTCATATTCTAATTCCTCCCTCTTCTGGTCAGCTTTAGCCAATTCAGACTGGGTAACTCATTTGGACCTGATAAATCACCCTAATTTTTAATTTTGTTTTTCCTCAAGAAAGTGTGACAACAACTCCTTTATATTAGTTTTTATTTTTTACTTATGTCTGCTTCTTAGCAGTAGAGCTCCTCTGTGTCTCTCTGAGGGTCTTCCTCTTGCACTGAGACTACCCTTCATAAACTGTTCATGAAGTCCTTTCCCATTTTTCCTTGCTGAGATCAGATTTTCCCTCCCTTTAGTGGATATAAACAGAAACAGCATTCCTATCTTTTTTCATATGTAGGTGACATCCAGCACTTAGTTAAGAAACTTAGCTTGCTTCTTAATACTTAGGCCCAGTTCTGTTAGCAAAGCTTGCAGTGCTCACTACAAAGGTTCCTCTGTCTAGTTATGTTAGTAAGAACTGGGTATCTCTTTCTTGCTCATCTTATTTTTTATCTTGTCACAAGATTTTCTCAGATTGATTTAATATGATAAGTATATATAAAAATGTGAATGCCTCTGCTTTAAGTTAGATTATATAGCTATTTGATGTTATAGGTGATACTGTGAATTTGTGATTTGCATGGCTTCAGATGTCATAATTTTTCCCCCCACTTTCTAGGAAGTAACAGCTAGCAGTCGCCACTATGTTGACAGGCTATTTGACCCTGATCCCCAGAAAGTTCTACAAGGTGTCATGTAAGTAGTATGTATTTAAGAGTCTATCAAAAAATCTTGTTTGTTTTATGTTTGAATCTGATAAGTATTATAATTCTGAAAATATAGGGTTATAACTTTTCTGTTTTGGAAAGACCCCTTGACATTCATGACTTTAATATGATACTGAAAAGAATTGTCTGTTGGGTAGTTAACTGACATGGTTAGCTTCATTTTTTTGTAGAATATTTGCTTTACATTTTAAAAAATGTTTAGTTTGGAGAAGGCTTTTGTTACTTTAATATCCAGCAAAAGCAAGAGAGTAGAATTGGTGATCTTTTATCATTTGAAAAGGCTGGGAGAATAGGTCATTGGGGTTAGAGGTGGTTTTGTTTCGTTTTTGGTTAACTCATTGACGGTCTCTAAAGTTTGGATTTCCTAGTGATGTTGTAAATATCAGGATTTAGAAAGCTGTGTTAGAAAATTTAAATAAACTCTTGATAACCTTAATGTCCTTCTTTTTTCCAGAATTGCCTCATGTTTAATGAGAGGAAACATTTTTAAGCAATATATCTGAGGTGATTATACTTAAAAATAATTAAGTGGTACAAGTGCAGTAAGATTGCAAATGATTGAAAGAATTCTCGCTCCTAAGAGCAGGTTTTTATGCTCTTACCACACCACTTCTAAGAAAGAAAAAGTGAAAATGAAAGTCGCTCAGTTGTGTCTGACTCTTTGCGACCCCAAGGACTGTACAGTCCATGGAATTCTCCAGGCCAGAATACTGAAGTGGGTAGCCTTTTCCTTCTCCAGAGATTCTTCCCAACCCAGGGATCAAACCTAGGTCTCTCGCATTGAAGGTCTAGCCTAAGACAACTCATTGGGTTGGGAAACACAGAGCATCCACAGGAGTGAGCTGTGTCCTGGGGAAGGAGGACCCCAAAAATATCAGGATGAGATACATTTGAGATAGCAGTGAGGCACTTATTTGTCCCTTTCTTCTTCTTGCCCTGTTAGTGTGATCAGCAAAATAGCATCTTTAGCTTAACTCTTGCTCAACCTTGGCACCACTAGGATGCTTTGTTTATGGAAGTTTCTACTGACTGTTAATTCTTATTCAATGCTCACCCCCCACTTTCCAAAAAAGGCTGTATATAAGGGATGTCTTGGGGAAAGTGGTTTATTTCTAAAGTAGAGGCAAGATAAACAAGCAAGGCTGCTTAACTATTCAAACTGAGCTAGAAGGAAAAGTGAAGAGGAGCTGAATGGAGACCCATGTGGGTACTTGACACCTTCTTTTCATGTCTTCTCAGTTTACAGAGACAGGAGATGGTATTTCTTGTTTTCTCATTATGTTAACTTTGCCTTTATCTTCTTAACTAGGCTGGGAGACTTAATAATGATTTAATCAACCCCTGTAAGTCTAGTTTGATTAATACCAGGGCAAGTGGTATTAAATCCATCTGTTAAATCAGTTTGGTTGTACCTGTACACACAAATTTCAAATCCTCCAAGATGATGCTGTGAAAGTGCTGCACTCAATATGCCAGCAAATTTGGAAAACTCAGCAGTGGCCACAGGACTAGAAAAGGTCGGTTTTCATTCCAATCCCAAAGAAAGGCAATACCAAAGAATGCTCAAACTACCACACAATTGCACTCATCTCACATGCTAGTAAAGTAATGCTCAAAATTCTCCAAGCCAGGCTTCAGCAATATGTGAACCGTGAACTTCCTGATGTTCAAGCTGGTTTTAGAAAAGGCAGAGGAACCCAGAGATCAAATTGCCAACATCTGCTGGATCATGGAAAAACATCTATTTCTGCTTTATTGACTATGCCAAAGCCCAAGCCTTTGACTGTGTGGATCACAATAAACTGTGGAAAATTCTGAAAGAGATGGGAATACCAGACCACCTAACCTGCCTCTTGAGAAACCTATTTGCAGGTCAGGAAGCAACAGTTAGAACTGGACAGGGAACAACTGGTTCCATGGTTTCAAATAGGAAAAGGAGTACATCAAGGCTGTATATTGTCACGCTGCTTATTTAACTTACACGCAGAGTACATCATGAGAAACGCTGGACTGGAAGAAACACAAGCTAGAATCAAGATTGCTGGGAGAAATATCAATAACCTCAGATACGCAGATGACACCACCTTTATGGCAGAAAGTGAAGAGGAACTAAAAAGCCTCTTGATGAAAGTGAAAGTGGAGAGTGAAAAAGTTGGCTTAAAGCTCAACATTCAGAAAACAAAGATCATGGCATCCGGTCCCATCACTTCATGGGAAATAGATGGGGAAACAGTGTCATACTTTATTTTTTGGGCTGCAAAATCACTGTAGATGGTGATTGCAGCCATGAAATTAAAAGACGCTTACTCCTTGGAAGGAAAGTTATGACCAACCTAGATAGCATATTAAAAAGCAGAGACATTACTTTGCTGACTAAGGTCTGTCTAGTCAAGGCTATGGTTTTTCCTGTGGTCATGTATGGATGTGAGAATTGGACTGTGAAGAAGGCTGAGCACCGAAGAATTGATGCTTTTGAACTGTGGTGTTGGAGAAGACTCTTGAGAGTCCCTTGGCCTGCAAGGAGATCCAACCAGTCCATTCTGAAGGAGATCAGCCCTGGGTGTTCTTTGGAAGGACTGACGCTAAAGCTGAAACTCCAGTACTTTGGCCACCTCATGCGAAGAGTTGACTCATTGGAAAAGACTCTGATGCTAGGAGCAGTTGGGGGCAGGAGGAGAAGGGGACAACAGAGGATGAGATGGCTGGATGGCATCACTGACTCGATGGATGTGAGTCTGAGTGAACTCTGGGAGTTGGTGATGGACAGGGAGTCCTGGCGTGCTGTGGCTCATGGGGTCGCAGAGTCGGACACGACTGAGCGACTGAACTGAACTGATCACACACAAATTAGTTGAAGGGATAGGTCAAATTGACATGCTTTCTTAGACAAGCAGACACTCCCCCCATACAAAGCCAATTGATAATCCTAGATATCACTTAAGATTCCTCAATAAACAGTTCAGTTGGAAATGCCAAACTCATTAAGTGTTCAGTAAATGATAGAAGATGTTATTGTTGTTGTTTTTATTATTTCTGCTACTATGGTTGTTTAGGAGAAAAGGTAAATTTCTCAGTTAAGGATTCTTCATGAAAGACTTGTATCTTGAGTTGTATCTGATATATGTAGCTAATTCAAGTGTTAATTGTCACTGTTAGAAATTTCTCATTTACCCAAAAATACCATAGCTTCTTGAAAGGTGATAAAATATCAAATAAAGCATAAAAAACACTGGGAAGAGTGTATTATTGCAAACCAACTAACATGTAGTTTGATAAACTTAGTGCCTCTTAAGAAATTGTCAAGTCTTAGGCACTTGGCTGTCAGCTAAGAAGATAAGAAAGGTTTTGGGGAAGGAATGGATAGTGGAGTGGAAAGAATATGGGCTTTCAAGCTGGACAACTGTAAGTTAAATACCTGCCTCTGATATTTCCTAGTAGAGTCCTTTCCTAGTGTAAAGCTTGGGCAAAGTATCTCATTTCCTTGAGCCTCAACTTTATCATCTGTAAAGGGAGGGTAATACTGCCCATCTTGCCAAGTTGTTAAGGATTGAGTCAGAAATATAAATTCAGTACCTGGTATGTTGTGGATACCCACAAATTGGCACTTCAGTGGTTAGTAGTTATCAGCCCTAATTTAAAACAACTTCAAAAGTAAGATGATTCTTTTCAAAGAAGAGAAAGAAAAATTTTAAAAATATCAAAGAGATAAAACAGTTCCCACTGAAAGAAGAGGGAGAGGAGCTAGAATTTTTGATTCAGATAAGAAAATGTGAGTGATAACATTTTCCAGTAAACATGATTGCTGCCTATAGTTTTAAAATCTATTTTATGGCCTTCTAGAGGTGTGTGTAGTACGATTTGATAAAGCTTTCTTTACCCCAGAGAGAAAAAGTTATGTTTTCTGAATTCTTGCCTGAACTTTGTTACTGCCTGAAAATTAATTGTGCATAGTCGAGAGAATGAAAAGTGAATCACATTTTTAACATTTTATTCATTTGTAAGCAACCTTATCTAATATAAGAATAATACAGTATTGATAGACAAAAAGAGGGAACCAAAATGATGTTTAGGAATAGAGAGTTGACCAGTTCTTTTTTTTTAATACACATTACACAGCCACTGTTGAGTCATTCATACAGAGACTATTACTAGACCAAAATAAGCAGGTAGAAGGGAGATGGCCACAGATCGTAAACAACCAAAGGTAGATTTCTAATTTTAGAGACGGAAAAGAACAGAGGCTGAAGTAATCTGCTTTGAATCTAAAATATCCAGTGAGAAAGACATAAAAGAATTGACTAGCTTTAGCTATAAGAGTTCTATCATTTTTTCTGGCAATATTTATCTGATTTTTCGCTAGTGGGAAAAACAAAATTGAAGAAATTAAAGATGAATTATAACTTTTCATCATGACCAGTAGCTAATTTACTCATTTGAGTTAGAGCCATAGCCCTACCTGTAAACGGAGGGAACTTTGTAGATAACCTGTGTTGTGAAGGACCATTTTATCTAGTTAGTGATGACTGAGGATTTATCGTAGAACAACTTTTTTGTTGTTGTTAATAGTGCAGTATTTAGCATATATTTGAATGGTCCTATTATATTAAAGGTTGAGAGCACTGAATCTTAACCACTAGACCACCAACGACAGTATATTAAAGCTTTGAAAACAGAATTAGATCCTGAAAAGCAAGGTTTCAAATGCATAACTGAGTAGTTGTGGAATAAGATAGGCGTCAGAGAGAACAGGGGGTCAACTGTGTAGGCCCTAAATGTATAGCCTTTGCAACTACAACAGAGAGTAGGTACATCAGATAAGCTACATTGTATTGCAGATTTTGAGCTTCGTCTAGTGTGGTGATCTGTGTGTGACTTAAAACAGTTACAGATATTTTTGGTGGAGTTACTCTGGTGTTAGCTCAACCATGTTAAATCTCATAGTTGCAGTTGTTGAAATATTTTTGTAGATCTTAGGTCAAAGCTGCTTAAACATTGTGCTTTTTGATATACCTAAGTTAGAGCACCTGAATCTTTTTACATTAGTGATTCTCCATGAAAAAAATACGTATCCCTATGTGGCCTTATGTTGATGATATTCCCTATGTTGAAAGGCAAAAGATAGTATAAGCAAATGTGGCTAGCTTTATAGTTTCAAAGTTGAATCAAAGTAGAGAACTAGATAACTAGATAATCAAACTCTTTCTGATAAACTAAGGCAGGCAGTTGTGGATACTGTAGAATTGTGTGGGTTTCACCAAGTATCTGTTTTTAAAAAGTGTCTTCTGAAGTGTTTTAATGTACTGAAATCATTTGGTAATGATTTTTCCATACATCATTTTCTGGTTTCAGGGAAATATATACCTCTGGTTTCAGTAGAATATAGACACTTTCCATTTTCTTCCATGAGCTAAAAATATGAGCTGCCATAAAAATGAAGACTCTGGTTTTTGGAAATTTCAAGTTAAAGGATAAGTTTTAGGATAATTCAAAAGAAATATCCTGTTAGTTAATCTTAACAGTTAAAAGTTAACTTTTAAAGGTAAACAGGTACAGGTAAACACAAGTGAAGATGCCCTTAATACCAAATGAAATGGAGTGATTCCTGAGAGTTACTTGTTTAAAACTTTGTATCCTGAGACAGTTTAGTCTGGTTAAAAGAGTAGCAAGATTTTCCAGACATTATGAGAACAAATTGACATAGTTTTGTGTTCAGATATTTAAGCTGTTTATATACGTATGTTAACTTAACTTTGAACATAAAAAATAGTGGAATATTTGTACGCATATGTGTATATATATCTTTTCATATTTATAAGCCACTTAACTGTATGCTTGCATATTCATAATGTTCTAACACATTTTTTATGTTCTTTGGCATGATTACATATATTAAAAAGTTTATTAATGTTCTGTAAAAATATTTTGACATTTATTAGTGCAGTTATTACATTGTACTTTTCATCTTTGGAGAATGTAAGGTGATTTGTGACCATATATTGACAAGACAGAGTTAAATACAGCTCCTAATTTCTGAACTAGTGTTTATACAAATCAAAAATGTAGCTGATACTCCTTACATTCCAAAAATATACACCTCAGAGTAATTTGTTTATAAGAATGAATTAAATTACTGTCAGTTCTTATTTTCTTCAGTTTATACGTACAGTAGCTGCATAATAAATGCCTTGACTTGAAGTTCACTATAAGTCTCAATTGTCTGCTGAATCAAAAAGCCTTATATTAAAAAAACTTTAGTTTGAATAATAGATCATCATTATCTAATCTTTTAAAAATTGACAGTTTACATATGGTAATGGTGATTCTAATTGGAATATGAAGACTCTCATTCCTTAACCATGTTGGTTATTAGAATGCTTATTGTACTTGGATATTTGGATGTTACATTCTCCAGAAAGAACATCATAGCAATTATTCTTACAGGGTCAGAACAGTGAGTATGTTTGTAATTTTCCAAGTCCAAGTAATTTTTTTAACGTGTTTACCCTGTTACCTTATTGTAGCTACCCACAAATACGTATTTTTTTCTTTATGTCTTGTAAAAAGTTAGTTTTCATAAATTGGTCAGACTTTATACTGAGATTGTAGTTTTCCATATCTACTGTACTTTTTGGCTATTTCACACTAATTAGATCAAGAATGAATGTACATATTCCAAATAAGAGCTACTTTCAGGTAAGTGAAAAGTCATACTGGTTCAGAATGAAAATGACATCATTGATCTTTAATTTTTGGCTTTAGCCTTCAATGATTTTAAAGATAATTTTCTATTTTTAGATGCTAATTAGGTTTTCAGTTAAAATTTATGCTATTTTAACTTTTTAGGAATACATATGCTCATACTTGATTGACTTAGACTTTGTTTTTCCAACGGGTCTAGATTCCAATTATTATTATTATTTTGCTTTTTCTACTATTTTAATGGCAACATGTGGTTTTACTTTCTTGGTTTTGATCGCAAATCATAATACTCTGGCTTACATGTATGCTATAGTAGGCATTGTATATGTTTCTTTCATATTCAAGATCTTTTTCTCTACCACACTAAAAATTATTCACCGAAAGAGCAAAGAAAGGAATTTGAAAGATTAGCCTCCATGTAAAAGTGGCCACATTTTGAGTCTACTTATTAGTGGGCAAATTTAAGATTTTAGCTAGATGTTAGCTGAAAATGTTCCCTGACGAATGCATTTCTATAACATCTTAATATTGGCTCCTTTTCTCCCATCCTCAAAGAGTAGACTGTCCCCAAGGCTTACATTTTAGCTTTTCTATCTGGATATTCTTATCTTCAAAGATAATTCAATATGTATAAAGTCAGGATAGATCCTTGTCTTGCTAAGAGAATTATTCTCCAAGCTTCCTGTGTTCCCTGCACCCAGACCTGAAGTAGTCATTTCAGACATGTCATATGTCACTTTCTCTCTGCTTATAACATCATCTTGTTAACTGCTTCCATAAAATGTCCTCTCTATTAATGATTCCTGTGGCTGCTACTTAGTCAGTCTCATATAACCAGATACCTGGGTGGAGTAATTTCTGTAACAAGCATTGAGTGCCAGGCAGGTGCTAGGTAGGCATTGTGCATTGTGCCTGTAGTCACTGCTCTGGGGAATGTCTAATGCAGGAACCAGATAGCTAAAGAGATAGTTCACTACAGTCTGATTAGTGAATGCTGTGATAGTGATAAGCGCAGGGGGTCTTGGGGCCACAGAGGAAGGGCATCAGCCATTTAGTTGCCACTCTTGGCTCTAGAATTATTGTATTCCAATCTGTTCCACATTCAGCTTATCCTCCTTTGTCATTGCTTCCTTCATGTCCTTTTCTGATCAAGAACATGATTTCTCTTTAATTCATCTCCCTTTAGTTTGTCTCTTCTCCCTGTCACTTTTCTAACTTTGTTCCAGGCTTAATGTCCCCACCTTAAAGGGAATCTCCTTTTCAGTGCTGGTCCTAGTACTGCCCCGGAAATATGCCATATTCCATTTCCAATATGATCCCTTTTGCCCTCCTCATCCACTTACCTAAATCCTAGCCATTTCCTAGGCTAGTTCATCTTAGTTCCTACCATTGCCTAAAAACCTGTTAAGCTTGTCTTATCTCCTTTTCTCAACCCTCTAAGCACACTGTTTATAAAACGTCACTGCCTTAGTGATTAGTTGTTAGTGTTACTTTTGTCTCCTCAAGATTGTAAACTCTTCAGGTCAGACATCTCATTATGTGATGCTTTTGTATCCTTCATAGAGCCTTGCACAGTGCTGAGCCAAAAAAAAAAATAATCATTGAATTTCAGTAGTGTATAAGCAGGACATTCCCCTCCTACCATCAGTATTAAAGACTAGTGGACATGAGATTATATTTTTTTGATCTACTAGCAAAAGGATGTTTTTGACTAAAAGATAGGCTTTTCTTTTATATAAATTGAAAGACAGGAGAAAAAAGAAATACATTTACTGAATTCTTTTATCTTTTTAGTCAATTTGTTCTGAATGCCTGATATGCTGGAGGTGATGGAAAAAACACTTGGCATAAAAGACATGGGTTGATGGCTCTGTTATTTATTATGGGGCTCTGAGAAGTGCCCCAAACCTGAGTCTTAGCTTCCTCATCTGTAAAATCAGGTTAATATTACTTAAGGTTGTGATGATTAAATAATAGGTATGGAATGCTTTGTAAACTTCAAAGCAATGTATAAGTTTTGCATAGTTTTGTTGTGCTCCCATCTTTATAATTGCGTTTCTAGTTTACAAAAATATGGATTTCTATATGGTATGTTTTGTGATCCATTAATAGTAACTTCTGATATTTCCAGATCATACTGGTTTCTTGCCCCTGAAGAGGAAAAAAGTAATGAGTGTGCTATGATAAAGAGCACTAGAAAGGATACCTACCCAGATCTGGGAGTTGTCAGGGCATGCTTCCTGGAGGATGACACTGACATATAAGCTCAGACCTGAAAGATGAGTAAAGTTAGCCAAGGAATGATATAAGGGAGGGGATGATAAGGAAATGAGAGAGAGAATAGCTACACTCTGGAAACTGAAAGAAGCTTCATTTGGCCGGCTCTGAAATTGAATCTATCACTGTACTTAGGTGTGCTAAAAATGAGTATATGTGTTGATTATTGTCTCTTGCAGTTTTTAACTCTTTCATAGAAATGATCTTCTGCTATCCTTTTATATTAACAACTAAATAGAATTTATTTGCAGGGCATTAACATCTCTTCTTTAGTATAGATAATATTTTACTTGTTAGAGCCAGAGCAAGAATTGTTTTCTTTAGACATTGGTCCATTTAATTATTTTTAAATTTGTTTATTCATTTTTTGGCTATACTGAGTCTTCATTGCTGCACTTGGGCTTTCCCTAATTGTGGCGAATGGAGACTGCTCTTCATTGCAGTGCGTGGGCTTCTCATTGCAGTGGCTTCTGTTGTTGCTGACCACAGGCTCTAGGTGCAGAGGCTTCAGTAGTTGCAGCATGCAGGCTCAGTAGTTGTGGCACATGGGCTTGGTTGCCCCATGGCATGTGGGATCTTCCCAGACCAGGCGTCGAACCCGTGTCTGCTGTATTGGCTGGCAGAGTCTCAAGCACTGGACCACCACAGAAGCCCCATTGGTACCTTTTATTAATTGTGTTCTCTGTAGTCTGCAGTTACTTTATAACTACCAGCTGCCTCCATCATGTCCATTTTTCAAACTAGTAAGGAAATTGGAAAATTGGTTTTGGAGGAGTTTTGTTTGCTTTTGTCTGTAAAAACATTTACTCTGGCATGGTTTCAGATATTTGGGTTGTATTTATAAGGTTAGGGTCACTCATTTCTGCTCAGTTTAGGAAGAATGGGGAGAAATCTGGGAAAATGTTAGAATTAGAAATTCCATAATAGACAGCCTCTAGAATGGCACCTGGCAAAAATAAACTTTCAGTAAGCTCCCGGATGCATGAATGTGCTGCGTTAGTATAGGCAGAACACATTAAGAGAAGAGAAGAAGAAGGAAAATGACAGACTGCTAGGTTAGAGTCTATAAGCCGACAGTTGGGAAGTCAGTCTCTAAGAAAACAGCAGGCATCTATAAGGAGGCAGGAGCCTAGATGTACAGTCTCTCATTAATTGTGTTTTGCTCAGTGAAGCTTCGATATCACATGAATTTTAAAATCATATATCAGAGCTTGGTTAAAACCATAGTAAGCTTCATTCAATTTAGTCCTCATGAGCAAACAAATGAACAAAATACTCCTGCTTATCCGCTATAAATCATATGGAAGATCTGAGGGATATTCTAGAGAGAGAGAGAGAGAAGGCCCTCAAGCACTGAGCTAAAGGAAGAACCCTAACAAATACAGTGTTTGGCTCAAGACTTGCGAAAATGCTATTCTTATGGGGAGGATCAGCTTTCAGCAGACCACCACATCATAACAGCACTTTCCTGTAATAATCAAAAAAGATAATTAAGGAGAGGGGTATTATCGTTACCAGGGTTTTTAATGCTGATGAAATTGGTTGGTGTTGGAAACACAAGCTGACAATAACATGAAGTCATTGATTTTAATAACTCCCTCTCCACCTCCACCCCCCAACCCTTCCCCCTGGTTTTCTATCCTGTTTTTCTATAAGATCATAGTTTGCCAATTACAGGACTTTTTTAGGAGTATAACTTCAATGGTTGACAAAAAGTTTCTATGTTGTAGAGCTCTGCCACCTAAGAGAAGTTAGGAGAGATGCTCAGCAAGTAACTAGGGGAATGTATTTTGGCATATGAAAGAAAGATAACTTATAATGTTTCAATATGTTAGTGCTTAAGCATGAACATGTTAGAAAACTTAATGAGGTATGAAAGCAAGAGCTGAAACTGTGGGCTGATATTGGTATGGTATTGATGACCCCATCTACCATGAGTGCCACTTATTTGATTTTCCAAAATGAAGTAACTTTTAAAAAGTGTAATCTCCCTTTTATTTACAAAGCAGGTACAATACTGGAAAATACAGTTTTCTTGAAGATTGTGCAAAAACTGCTTTCTGTTTTAAAACTATGGCCAGAAATTTTCAGACATCTTCATAAACATCTGAAATGTCCCTGGGAGGCTCTGATGCCTTCTTCCACAAGAAGAAGAAGGTTTGAGAACCATAGTGTTTTTATATTAAGATAGCACTACTGACCAATTACCTTAAGTTTTTTCTTTTATTAAACATTTTATTAGTACTGGGCTTGCTGCTGCTGCTGCTAAGTCGCTTCAGTCGTGTCTGACTCTGTGCGACCCAGTAGACAGCAGCCCACCAGGCTCCTCCATCCACAGGATTCTCTAGGCAAGAATACTGGAGTGGGTTGCCATTTCCTTCTCCAAGTACTGGGCTTATTTTGAGCTATTTATTTTTTCTCTGCCTGTCCTTTGAGAACAACCATGTGTTTGTGAACCAACTGGTCATTGATAGAGATACTCTTATTGTGGAAAAGAGTTTCACTCCCAGAGAAATGGAGATCTGAGTGTAGCAAGAGTAAAAAATACTGGTGAATAAATGGGAAATATAAAAGATATTTTCTGGGACTTCTCTGGTGGTCCAGTGGCTAAGACTCCCTGCTCCCAATGCAGGGGGGCTGCGGTTCAACACCTGTTCAGGGAACTTGATCTCACATGCCACAACTAAGACCTGGTGCAGCCAAATAAGTAAATATCTTTAAATTTTAAGTAAAAGATGTTTTTGTATTTTTTAATCTCCTTAAAAGTGACTGTTTAAGCGAAAATTGTACAATATAGAAAATTCCCTGGCTGCCCAGTAGTTAGGACTCTGTACTTTCACTGCAGGGGTCCAGTCCCTGGTGGGGAAACTAAAATCCCACAAACCTCATGATGCAGCCCCCCCCCCAAAATAGTGCAATATATCATGTTGTTTCTAACTAGTTTAAAGATGTATAACAGCAGGTCAAAGAATGAATGGGAAGATGGAAGTATGTTTGCAAGGCTCTTACAGTTCACATGAAGTAGGACACTATACCTTGAAGACTGTGATAAGTTAAAAGGTACATATTGTAAACTGTAAATCTACCACTACAAAACAACAAAACAAAACCCAAAGAGGTACAGCTAGTCAGACAATAAAGGAGATAAAATGGAATCACAGAAATATTCAGTCCAAGGAAGTCAGAAAAAGAGGAAAGTAAAGTCATGGTCCCTGAAACAAGGTCAGGTCTATTCCTTGGGCTGGCTGCTTTTACTGCCTACTCCCAGAGCTATGCATGAGAAGATGGCCTGTATTTCTTATTATTCAAAGGATCGGTGGTCTTTTTTTGAAGAACTCGGCTTTCTTTGTATTGAAAGTCTTTTGCTGATTCTCAGGCTGTCTCTCACTCCCCCTTCACTGCTGCCCTCCTGTTTCATAGCCCCTGGTTGCACAGCCCTGTCTCTGTCCCGTCTCTTTAGCACTCCAAGCGAAGTGTCAGGGTTTTACTTTGTCACTTAACATCCGTACTTGACAATCCAAGATGCTGTAAAACAAAGATAGATTAGTATCTCAACACATCTTACCCTTTTCTCTTTTCCTTGAATTCAGAGACATGAAAAATGCTGTAATTGGAAACAACAAGCAGAAAGCCAACCTCATTGTTTTAGGAGCTGTTCCACGGTAAGTTTGCCACCATCCCCTTTTCTGCTGTTCATATGAAGTTTTAGATGTGTTCTCATTCTCAGTCATAAGACCCATCTTTTTTCTGTATTGTCTGTCCTACTTTTTTTTTTTTTTTTAATAAATGCTTTGAAGTATATGAAGCATCTCTTTAAAAAAATTAAGATACCAAGGAGTGGAATACATGAATACTTTTTAGAGGTTTGGGAAGATCATTGACCCTGCCATAAAAGGACACGTTGGGTAGATAAGCAATGTACACCATCCTGATTCTCTCCTCAGAGCTCTGGCAACTTTTATATGATGGGATAATAATTTCTTAGGATTCTCAAAACCTTTTTTGAAATTAAAAAAAAAAATTTATTTTTTGACCCTGCTTTTTAGAATTTGCTGGCTTTGAAATTAACATAGAAAGTTTCATGTCTTCTGATGAAGCTATTAAGCTTCTTTTTGGCAGACAGTGACAATTGTTTAACTGCTTCTTTGCCTTTGCTACCCAGAATTAAGTTTTATGTGCAGTTACAAATTTTTCATTCAGAATTTTTAAATGTCTTGCTTTTCTCTCTTCTCTTTTTTCTTTCCTGTCTTTTAATGTAGGATTGTTTAATGGTTTTGTTGTTTTTATTATAATCAACCACTGGTAACTGTAAAGCTGTCAGCAGCCTTTCTTAGGGGACTAGTGCTCAGTATATATAAATATGCTTTAGGGAGCATGAAGGATGTACCTTAGAACATAAAGGAGATAGTCATATGTTGTAGACAATTGGAATTTGGGGAGTAGTTTTTTGACAGGCTAGCCTAGAATAGAATAGGATCTTTTGATGCCCCAAATAGGAGAATTAGAGAAAGAAGAGAACTTCCCTTGTTTGAAGAGCTGCACAAGGACTCTGAGTATTCCCTCTAGGCTAGATGTCTGTGATCTCTGAACTGTAGTAGTGGATATTCAGGGTCCTTACGATCCACCAGCACTTGGCTTTGGGAATCTTCATATCTTGAAGTGTCAGATAATGTGGACTGTCGTGGTGGCTGTTTCCACAGGACATCGCTTGGGGACAACTCTCAGATTTTGAAGTTCTGATACACTAAGATTGTATGATAATTCTGTTGTTCACAAAGAAGAAAATCTCTTTCGGTTCTCCCCGCTGCCGATATTCCTTTATTAAATTAACAGCTTATATAAAGATATGACCATTTCCTAGCAGCCTGTAAACTCACCTACCATATTTTCAGTGTGTGGGATGTATTGGTAGCCTTTTCTGTAACATTACTTTTACCTAATGTTTACTTTTAAGTTTTTTAGTCTCTTCTGTTTATCAAGTTCTTTCTTTTTAGATTATTGTACTTGCTTCAGCAAGAAACCTCAAGCACAGAATTGAAAACTGAATGTGCAGTGGTATTGGGAAGTCTTGCTATGGGTACTGAAAACAATGTTAAGTCTCTACTAGATTGCCATATTATCCCTGCCTTACTGCAAGGTATGTAAGGAAGTCATTTTTATACAGGTAAAAAGTAGAATCAGTTTGCAGCGTTTTAAATATAAGTTGAAAGCATGAGTCTCAAATCTGTTTTCTCTTAACAGGACTACTGTCCCCAGACCTGAAGTTCATTGAAGCTTGCCTCCGATGCCTGCGCACCATCTTCACCAGTCCCGTCACTCCAGAGGAACTACTGTATACAGTGAGTTTTAGGTGTTTTTCAATCATCAAGTTACATTTTTACTAACAGCATACTTCTGATTTACTTAGCTTAGCATCTCATAACTGATCTTAGCTGTGATAACTATGATATAGAAAAGTCTCAAGAAATATTTGAATTGCTAATTTGCAAATATCAAATGTTCTAGGCTTTGTAAAGCAGTGAAAGATAGTCCCAGACCTTGAGAAATTTATAAGCTGGGGTTTTTTGTTGTTTTTTGTTTTGTAAAGACCTTTCTTAATTTCTTAAAAGGAAACACATTTAATGCACTCACTATAGGTTAAATCTGGTAGAGGAGGCTTTATGGAGAAGGTAGAATTTGACCTGATCTTGAATAATGGATAAGATTTCAAGAAGTGTAGAGAAAAGAAGCTGTTCTAGGGTACATCTTTGAAAAAGAGAATATGCAGGACAGTGGACAGAATAGTTTAATGCAGGAAGGGAATCATTGTTCATTTCAGCTGAAAAGGTGAACCAAAAGCACTTGTTAGAGGCTTACTTACCAGGCTAGGATCAGAGAATACATGTGAGAGAATCTAAAGATCTTCAGAGTCATTCATTGGTTTTCAGAAACTTCAGGGATTATTAGAGTGTATTTTTATCTGTTGCTTATCTGGGGCTTTCTTAATAAAATTATCAAGGCTAGTATTTTTTAAACTCTCTTATCCACAATTCACAGTAGAATTATATTTTCCACGGCCACGCTGTGTGTGGGGGGTGGGAGGTGGGGGCGCAGAGTGGTGGTGGGAATATCTTGAGACAGTCTTCACAAAACAGTTGCATAAATGTGGTGCCTTCTGACTTCTATTTTATCCTTTTTCATTTTAAAAAATGCTGGTTGTGATTCTCTGAACTGAGATGCAGAATCATAGTTTCAAAGTGGACACATATGTATTGGAGATCTTGTCCAGGGTCATGTTTTACAAATACTTCAAAAATATAAGTAGTCAAGAGGCACAGGCAAAGCAGGCAGGGAGAGGGACATGTCATGTGCCTCCAGAGTTTGTTTTTCCTATATTAGACACTTGCTCCTCTGGCCTGTAATGATGCCTAAGGTCTGTAAATGAGGCTTGTGGGTCATCTCACACAGCAGGGAGCTAAATTATGAAGCATCTTGATTTTATACCTCAAGGATTTGTGTAACATTCTTTGGGGAACCATGGCTCATAAATCCATAGACCATTTACCACAGTGGTTCTCAAACTTGAGCAGGGACTGAAATTACTTGGAGAGCGTATTAAACACAGAATCCTGGACCCTACCTCCAGAGTTTCTAATTCAGTCAGTGTGGGATGGGGCCTGAGAATATGCATTTCTAACAAGTTTGCCAGTAACTGGTAAACTTTAGTATCTGGTAAACCAGATGCTACTGCTCCATGAGAACTGGTCCACTCTCTGAGAACCACTGGTTTACTGTAAGCATTTCTAAATTGAGGAAGCATTCTCACAGCATTCTGTATAGAACTCTCCATCTGAGTATCAGTCTGTTTACTTAAGGATTTCTGATTGTCATTTTTACAAAGAAATTAAGCCAATCACTCATCTTCTTTACCCTAGAAGTTTTTTCCCAACCCTCAGCCCAGTTTTGGGGAAGGAATTGACTCTGGTCAACTTATTCAGCTCCTTCCTTCTCTCTCTCTAAATCGATTTCATGATCTACTAATGGATTGTGGTGCCTAATGTGGAGAATGCTGCTATACACCAACTTAGCTTCTTTCTGCAAGAAAAATTAAGACACAGGGACTTAAGGGACTTTCATAGGATACCTAAATTATGAAACAATTTTATGCCTCAGAGGCCGTGGAGACTCTAAAAAATGCTGGGTGGGATAATGACAGAGAGTAGTATTTCAGTGTAACTAACTGACATCTGTGGGTAGGATTGTATAGAGACCAGCTGCCATAGCAACTCAGGCACTAAACTAAGGAGCACAGAATCCTGTTGAAGAGGGCAGAATGTCTAGTTTGAAATTGTTTATAAGATGAATGACTTTTGGGGAAATTATGTAACTGTACTTTGCCTTGTTTAATCAACCAGAAACTGCAGATATGTAACACAGCAGCTTGCAGTATCTTAGTTCCCTGGCCAGGGATTGAACGTTGGGCCCACAGTAGTGAACACCCTGAGTCATAACCACTGGACTGCCAGGAAATTCCCTCATTTTGTGTTTAAACTGCTTATGATAACACAGGGTTATAACAAGCAAGGGGAAAAGATTCTATTTGTAGGCATCTTCTACAAAAATAGCCTACTGTTTTCCTACTTAGCTTTTATGTATCTTGGGCATTAGGGAAACCCCAAACCTTGTTTATCCCAACAGTGGTATTCTTTTAAGTTTCCTTCCTTGCCCTCTGTTGTCTTTTGTCAAAGTGTGGTCTGTGGACCAGCAACATCAACCATTAGTTGGGAGTTTGATAGAATGCCAAATCATAAGTCGTACTTCAGACCTACAGAATCAGTCTATACATACAAAGTATCCCCTGAGAACATACATGCAATGCGCGTTCGTATCTGAAGAGCATTGCTGTAGGACTTATGACAGCACTGACTAGGGCACTCGAGCTAAGTCTCCTTTTCCATCTGTGGTTTGGGCCAAATATCCTCTCAGTGTTTAAATCATGAAAGAGGAGATTTTTTGAGAGCCCTGAGGCAGATTGGGTGGATTCTTCTTTCTTCTGTACCATCATGTATGCTGTGAAGTGTCAGTAGTAGGCAGAGAGTGGGCTGTAAGTGAGAAGCTGCTTTTATATAAACTGTCTTGTCTTGTGAAGACTGAAATTAGCTCACTACAGTTATTAGAAATGTTAATCTGTTACTGATACTTACCAAAACATCTCAGACTTCAAAATTGTGAACTTTTATTTTAATACAGTAATTCCTCCTTATAAGCTATGTAGTAAGTATTTATCTTATTAATTATGTCACATTTTGGCTTTGGAATAGATTATGTCAAGTCTTATTGAAATGATCTTGTTTTATTGTGGGGATGTTTATGGGAGAGAAATTGAGAATTTCCTGTTCTTGTATTTTATTATCAAGCATGAAAATTGAAGCCCCTTTCCTTTCCCTTTGCCTAAACAGTTTTGATTACATGTTGCTTTTGTGTTGCTATGTTCCTTAAACAGACTTGATTTACTGTCATTAAGATAAGAGGCTTACATGCTTACCTGTCGTTGGAAATCAGTGTTAAAGACACTCACCGAGTCTGAGTTCCCTGTTGCTCTGCTCTTCCCTTTCACTCCAGGATGCCACGGTGATACCGCACCTCATGGCGCTGCTTAGCAGGTCCCGCTACACCCAGGAGTATATCTGTCAGATCTTCTCACACTGCTGTAAAGTAAGCACCAGGATAATGTTCTCTATAATATAAACACTTGTATGCCCTCAGGAGATGTGCCTTCTTGGTATGTCCTCCTGGAGCTAATCTGTACACATATAAGCAGACCTATGTATGTATATAATTTCTCCTCTTTTTTTTTTTTTGACATAAATAGTAACAGACCATACATACTGTTCTGTACCTTGCATTTTTTACTTAACATTTTGATGGATATTCCATATCAGTACATAAGGAGCTTCCTCTTTCTTTTTTAAGAAAACAGATGAATAGTATTTTATTGTATAGATGTACAATAATTTATTCACCTTTTTTCCTACCATTGGGCATTTAGCTTGTTTCCAGTCTTGTGCAGTCAGTGCTGCAACAAATACCCTGTATGCAAGACATTTTTATAATTTACAAGCACCCTCATGCCACTAACAGAACTCAGCTTTCTTTTAGACTGATAAGTAGCATTTGCTAGCTCTGTTCAGGATTATCCATCAATTTAGGTAGTTAAATATAACTAAACTTCAGGAAACATTGTAGCATATATAAACCCACGTAGCAGTGTCAATAGTAATAGACTAAAATCCAATATTGATTTCCCTACTGATACACCAACAACATGTGTCTTTGAAAACAACTGATCTGATGATCTCTGTATTGTCACTAATTACAAATTTTTTCTTTATTTTGTATTGTTTACATACAAGCCGGAAGTAAAATTTGTAATAGCATTTTAAGACTGATCTACAAATTTGCATATACTCGTATCAATATGAAATAAATTTACATACTTTGGACAGGGGAGATAAAGAAAGAGGTTTCTAAAACATTTGTGTTCTGAGCTTTAAAGTTATTAAAGTTTTGAAATTCTCTCCTTGATTTATTAAGAAGCAAAAGAAGGGTGGTAATAATATTGATTGAAATCCTAACTTCTAAGTTGTTGGCACTTCCTAAGCAGTTATTGAGATTTTGAGAGCAATTATTTGGTGTTTAGTTTAGGAACATGAGGGCTTATGTACTTCCTACCCTGAGGAGACTGCTTCACTAACTCCAGGTTCATGCAGGTTGATTTGGAGAGATTCAAGAGAGACTTAATGAGGAGAGCAATAGTTCCTCGTCTTTAGTTGGCTCAGCCACTCATTCCTTCATTGTAGTTGTTTTTACACAATCCTGTCTACAACCACAGAGAGAAGGAAGAGGTTCTTTTGTAACATATTTACTGCAATTTGGACAAAGAATGTGAGGAATTAAAAGGTACATCTTGTAAATGATGGAGAACGGTATGTACAAAGAATTGCTTTGTGTTTCACCATAATTTCTAAACATAACTCCAAGACTGAAAACAATCTAAATGTCTAACTATATGTGAATATATGTAGTATTTCTATCAGGCCTCCCCAGTGGCTCAGTGGTAAAGAATCCACCTGCCAATGTAGGCATCACAGGTTCAGTCTCTGAGTTGAGAAGGTCCCCTGGAGAAGGAAATGGCAACCATTCCAGTTTTCTTGCCTGGGAAATCCCATAGACAGAGGAGTCTGGCAGGCTACAGTCCATGGAGTCACAAAAGAGTCAGACACAACTTAGCAACTATACAACAAGTATTTATATATAGTATTTTTTATATATAAATATATAGTATTAGTTCGCCATTTGTGTTAAAATAGAGGAAAGAATATATTTGGGTATTTGTTTGTATATCTGTAAAATGTCTTGAAGAGTATAAAATAATCTATTAGTATTAGGTCACCTGAAAGCAGGAACAGCTTGGCTGAATACAATGGGAGAGCAGTGAAGTACAGGGAGTAAAAGCAGCCCCCTGCCCACTTGGCTGTTCTGTTGAACATTACCTGTGTATAAGTCAGCACGTTAAAATTTGTAAGCCAAGGCTAACTGAGGCTTATCTTCATAATTTATTCTAGTTATGTTTTATTAATAGATAAGAAAAAAATGGATCAAATTCTTAGAAGACCCTTCTTTTCCTTGGCTTCCCCATCATAGTCTCCACCACTACCCTTGTAATGAATAAGCCAGAGACCATGTTTCAAATGAGTCAATTCAAATAGAGAGCATTTAGAGCAGGGCCCCACATGTAGCAGGTACCCAATAAGGAGTACCTATAATTGTAACTGCAGATGCATGAGTGAGAATGAGGTAGGAAAAGAATATACTTCAAGACTGTGCGCTGGGAATGTCAGTATTTTCAGTTATTATAAAAGCAAGTTTGTACTGTTCTGAGTGGATATATACTGATAAATAATATCAAGAAGTTGTACTCTGGGAATTTGTCCTCATACCCTAAGGATCTGCACTGAGATGCCGCTTTACTAATATTCAACAAAACATTGTTTATAATAGTGTGACATTAGAAACTACTTAAAATATGTAATGGGGGTTTGCATGAGTAAACTGTGGAATATTATGTAGTGATTAGAAGTTAGAAAATGTATAGGATCAATTAAACTTCAGTTTTTTAAATGTGTGGAAATTAAGAGAGAAATTGCTGGGTTTTTTTTTTAAGTACTCTTAATAATAGATAAAATATTTAGGAGCCTATAAAATAGAATATGGCTCTTTTACTACTTGGAGGTAAGAAAATGCTAATCTTTCCAGTTCAAATGATGGATATTTTGGTCTAAGAAAGAATGAGCATCTGTAAGATCGTTATTAGCTAAACAGTGAATTGGAGAAGCGGTTTGAGAGCTCTTTTTCTACACTAGGAACTGGTTTCTTCTGTTGAATCCAGACAGATAGCCTACTTTTTGATGCTACACTTTTATCTCCTAAATAATGATAAACATGAAATACCATCCTTGTCTTGGCTTTAATTGACTTTTCATTATTTGAGTGGATGGGTGGGATATAAAAGAAATGAATTAAGTACTGGGAAAATCGAAGCCTTGCATTAACCTTTAGCCACTTTGAAGATCTTCGATAAATTGATTAGTAGAAAACAGGTATTTTATTCTTCAGGTAAAGAATAAAATACCTGAATGTTCCTATTTCTTCGCCTACTAACTCTAAGAAGTAGTAATTTTAAAAGAAATGAGAGAGAAAGAGAACTAAAACATGTTTACTTCCCAGTTACAGAGTGTTGTTTCCCACCATCCACTGCTCAGACCTCCCTGATGTGTTGAGGTAGCTTGGGCTCTGGTCTAGTTTCTCTTGCAGCTGATTAGTTTTAGACTTTCTCTGACTAAGTCATCAGTCTTAAGTTGTAAGAATGACTACACTGTCTCCTTGGGCATAGGGGATAACGGTGTACAAGTGAAATGCAAAATTTGGAGTGCTTCTATTGCTGTGATGATGAGGGCCAATATCAGAATATTCTGTGCCCCCTTCCTTATTCTGGGGAGGTAAGGGGCCAGCGAGCCGTTCTAAAGAACTAAGATGAGAGGTAAACTGTGACAGCCCTTTGCAGGACTAAAAACAGTGTCTACCCTGCTCTTTGGGTATGGGTTTATACAAATGTAGAACTGAAAATTCTACATTGCAGTGAATGTGGTTTTCCCCTTTTAAGTAAATGTATTATTGGAATGAATTATTACTCTTCTTAATATATTTTCTCTTTTCTTACAGGGTCCAGATCATCAAACAATTTTATTTAACCATGGTGCAGTTCAGAATATTGCTCACCTACTAACCTCAGTATCTTACAAAGTAAGATGTTAAAAATTATGGCCTGATTTTTATATTTTATTTTTGGTTATTAGAGTCTTGGTCGGGAAAGAGGCCCACATATTTTGTTGTTTCTTTGATAGATATTGTGATCAAGAATCGTATTTTATCAGTATAATGTTGTGAGGCATTGTTTTTCCTATAGAAAGCTTTTAAAAACAATCTACCTTGCTTTTCCTTTTTTTTTTTTTTTTTTTCTTTTTTTAGGATATGGTTGTGGTATAAATTGCGATTTGATTTTTACTTGTGATCACTAGTAATCTCTTTTGGTATGGTGTCAGTGCCAAAGTTGCATGTACCTTGAAGTATGTAGGAGCAGGGGCTCGCTTGCTAGATCAGGAAAGACTTTGGATTGACTTCCTATTTGAAATCTTTATTTAACCACAATTGACTCAAACTTCCAGCATGGTGTTAGTAGTTTAATTGCTAAGTCATGTCCAACTCTTGCGACCCTATGGGCTGTAGCCTACCAGGCTCCTCTATCTGTGGAATTTCCCAGGCAAGCATACCGAAGTGGGTTGCTGTTTCCTTCTCCAAAACTTATAGCATATACCCACATATACATCAACATTTAAAATGTGTTCTATTTTGTATTTTGAGTTAAAAAAATCAAGGGTTTTCAGGTGTGTTAATTTAATTTCTTTACTATCTTTTATATACAGGTAAGCAGTATCATGATATTCTATCAGGCATTTAGTTAAAACTTCGATCATTTCAGTATTGTCCCACTGGTAAGTTGTAGCAAATATTGGGACATTGTCTTTCTTGTGTCACATTAGAACTAAGTATGGTAGGAATTTCTTTTAGAGCAGAGAAGCAGTCATTCTTGTCTCCTATCCATTTATGCTGATCCTAGTCTGCTGTTGTGGTCCTTAGCTTTATTGCAGGTATGGCCTGCTAATATGTATGTTTTCCCTACCCCAGACATCCAAAGTTATTAATAGATCTTGGTGAAGATCTCACAAGGATAGGAATGGGGACTGGAACCAGCTTGAAACTAGCTAGAGGCAAGGGGAAGAAGTGTATGCTAGAATTGCTTCCTCTGCTTTGCACAGAGCATTGTAGGCTGAGACCAGTCAGCACTTGCACATCAACAAACAGTTGCTAGGGTCGTGATCTACTGCTCTTCTTTTCCATCCTCTAGCTTCATTAATTCCCCCAGTTCTTCCTCCATTTCTTTCTTTTTTCCACACTAGACTTCCTTATCTACTATGACAAGTTACAGGTGGTAGAAGGAAAAAGATTTTGATAACTACTCTCGCCAAGGTTTACTCCACTGACAAAGTGTCATGAACATATTCTAGGTTCCACCTGTGGGCTTGTGCTTGTGCTGCAGAGTATCACCCAAATGAGGGACAGGGCTTCCTCACATCCCAGCTACCTGTGCTGCCACTCTTGGGCTCCACAGAAGAACCTTACTCAGACTTAGAAGTAAGGATTAGGCCATTTGGTGAAAACTGAACAGAAAGAATGAAAACTAATAACTTAATAAACTATGTTGTGTATGGTCAAGAATTTGAGCCTTGGTGTCATCCCAGACCAATTACCCAGTTTTGAGGTATAGTAGCATAATTCATGGAGAAGGAAATGGCAACCCACTCCAGTACTCTTGCCTGGAAAATCCCATGGATGGAGGAGCCTGGTGGGCTGCAGTCCATGGGGTGGCTAAGAGTGGGACACGACTGAGCGACTTTACTTTCACTTTTCACTTTCATGCCTTGGAGAAGGAAATGGCAACCCACTCCAGTGTTCTTGCCTGGAGAATCCTAGGGACAGGAGAGCCTGGTGGGCTGCTGTCTATGGGCTCACACAGAGTCGGACGTGACTGAAGCGACTTAGCAGCAGCAGCAGCATAATTCATACAGGCTTCCCTGATGGCTCAGTGGTAAAGAGACCACCTGCTAATGCAGAAGATACAGGTTTGATCCCTGAGTTGGGACGATCCCCTGAAGAAGGAAATGGCAATCCATTCCAGTATTCTTATCTGGGAAAACCGGAGCCTATCAGGCTACTGTCCATAGGGTCGCAAAGAGTCGGACACGTCCTAGCAACCAAACAAAAACAACAAAACACAATTCATAAGTATTTCTGAAGTTGAATTAGTCCTTTTTTGAACTTTCTTATAACTTTCTTTCCTGTTCTCTTCCCCCACTTCCCATGCCATACACAACTATAAGAGTACTTTTTTTGGTCTTCTCTTCAGTTCTCTGGTTTGCAATTTGGGAAGAAGAAATGTCTCACTTGAAAAGCAATTAGTTATTTATTGTTATTAAGTTCCCTTTGCCTTATCAACATTGTATTTTTTACAGCATTCTTTTAAATATGATTGGAATTTATCTAGTTCAGTTTTAGTTGCTACTTCTTTCCTGTTCTTTCTTTTCCATTATTTCAAAATTAATTTTAACTTTTTATAATTAATTCTAATTTACTGTACTCTTCAGATATACAAGTCTTATTTTTATTCCCTCAAACCCTTCCTTTAGTACTCTAAGCAGGTTTAAATAGTTATTTCTTCAGAAGAGTTTAGAATCTTCGAGATTAAAATTCATATTTGCAAAATTAAAATAAATGCTTTGTTTATTTTTATAGGTTCGAATGCAAGCACTGAAATGCTTCTCAGTTTTAGCTTTTGAAAACCCCCAGGTATCGATGACCCTGGTAAATGGTAGGCTGGAACTTTCAGTGGCACCTACATGATTTAATTTATGAACTTTGTAGATTTAAAAAATTCCTTACTCCTTGTTACTTGTTTTATTTCTAGTTTTGGTTGATGGAGAGTTGTTACCACAGATTTTTGTGAAGATGTTACAGAGGGATAAGCCCATTGAGATGCAGCTGACGTCGGCAAAATGGTAAAAGTGAAGATGGTGTGGGAGAAAGACACAGCTTTACCTGTCTACTGTGGGGAGAGACAGCACTTCACCTGTCTGCTGTGGACAGCCTAGTCAGCTCACTCTCAGTCCCCATCTTGTCTGGGGATTTTGAAGTCTGACAGTCATGGGATTGTCATCTTCTTAAATGGTTATGAGTTTTGTACTCAGTTTACAGGCAGAATAAGAACTCTCATAACATCTAAGATTGCCTACAGAAAATTACTTCAGTACATTCCCTTCTCCTTGTATTTCAGTTAAAATAATACAGAATTAGATCAGATTTAACCAACACAGATTATGCTAAGTATTGTCAGGAGAATATAAAGAAACAGAGTTAGTTGAAGTTGATAACCAAGGGATGATTTCAGAGAATGGGACTTCTTCCTCTTTAGAAAAACAAAACAAAGATTCCTCATAGAGACCATTTATAAAATAGTTATTTAAAGTTCTTATTAGTACAGTTCCTGGCTCTTGTAAGCATTCAATACATGTTAAATCTGTAATTATCAATTCATTGCCAGATAGAGTTAATATCTGTTGTGTAGGGTTCTGTGCTAAGTGAATGGTTTAGTTACAATTTTTAAGAAGCCATAACTCTAATATTTTGGCCCAGATGAGGAATTTTCAGTGAATCATCCTTGCATCATGAATTTTCTGTTTTCTATTTATTTATGTGGTTTGTATTTTTTGTTCATCTGCTTTTCGTCTTCAAAGCAGCATTTGCCTTTTTGTTAGTAAGGTAATGGTCTCATGGAACTGGCTTCAAAAAACAATGCAGTAACAAATCTTAAGATAATGATAACAGTAATAAAGAATTTAACTACTACAATATAAGTATGGAATTTTACTGATTTGTTTGAAGCTTTCCCTCAAAGCCATAACATGGGGTATTTTATTTTATTTTTTGCCCTCCTGAAAAGGAATCTAATTCAAAATGGAAATTCATTAATTTAAGTGCTTAATGTTCAGTACTTGCTTAGAGAGGAGAAAGTAATTTTGTTCTTATTCAAAGTCAGATATAATTGTGAAGGTAAATTGTTTTTCAAAAGAACCAAATCATTAACTAATTCTCAAAGCCACTACTGTTAACATCTGACTAGTTAAGTTAATATCTTAGGGATAGCTGTAAGTATTACAAGTAAAATACTTCTTCTGTGATAATTCTACTGTTATTAGATTTGAAATATCCCAATTTAACCTCATTTAAACTTAGATACTTTGTTGAATTTATATTTTACTTAAAAATTTTTTCCTTTTTGTTACGGAAAATTTCAAACATAAAAAGTATAGAGAAAAGTATAAAGGCCTCAAGTGTGCCTAACACCTTGCTTTAATGTTTATCCACTCATTTGGCCATTTAATTTTGAAACAATTTTGTAGTTATTTTAAAAATATCTGGCTTACTGTCTGCATATATCAGGTAGTTTTGTTTAATTAACAGAATCTCAGGTAAGAAAGTGTCAAAACCTTCTCCCTCATGATAAGTAAGAGTAGGTGTCTTTTTTCTCCTCTATAATATCTTAAAAGCAAGTAGAGTTGTTGTTTTTTTTTAATTTTAAAATACTAGCAAAAACTTACTTTCTGCCATCTTATTCCAGTTTAACTTACATGTGTAGAGCTGGAGCAATTCGGACAGATGACAACTGTATTGTATTAAAGGTGAGCTAATTAGTTCTTTCTAAAAACATGTGAAAATTACCCAGCTATTTAAGCGTTGACTATAAATATTAATATTCCTTTTTCCTTTTACATATTTATCACTACGGCATTTGAACGCAGCAAGAAATAATATTAAAACATCATGCTCTTCAGCGGGATGACTTGTAGTTTTTAAAAATTGGTTTTAGATGTGTTTTGAAAGTTAAAGTAAATCTTTGCATGTCAAACTTTTTCATTTTTGTGGTAATTAGAAGGATGTAAATGCTATAAAAATATGTAAGATTCAAGTTAAATAGAAAATATATTTTAATACTTGATTTTCATTGTTTTCAACACAGTTTTGTAGGCAAGCAGTTTGCTAACTCTTCAGATGAAAACTTAATTTCACCCTCATGCCAGATAATAAAAAGGCGTAATGAGAAAGAATAAGAAAATAACACTTGAAAGCAATCATCATTATTGTGGTGTGTCAGATGCAACTAGAACTCTGAAAAGCCCAGATGAAAGACTAGCCCTAAAAGTCCTAAGACCTGGATTCTGGTTTTAGCACTTCACCAGTGACTCGGTTGGTAGCCTTGGGCACATCCCTTATTCTTTTGGTGCCTCAGATTCCTAATTATGAAAATGAGAGCAATAATTCCTGCTCATCTATCCTACAGGGTTATTGAGAATAATAATAATATATTAAATGCATTAAACTTCTTCTTAACTCTAAAGAACAGAATAGCTGTAAATAGTGTGTCATTTTGTCAGTGTGAAATCTCTCATTATCTGTGTTCAAAATGAACCCAAGGATAAAAGACCATTAAGAAGATTAATGTTTCCTTTAGTTTTGGTGAAGCAGACAGTTGATGTAATGAGATCTGAGGACCCCTAAGTAGGTAGTGCTGCATAGAGCACTGAGGGCTTCCACATCCTTACTTAACTGCTCTATCCCTACTTTTCTTCCTCATGGATAAACTTGTTTAATAGTATCTTCTTTGGATAGTAGTTGTGAGCATTAAATTCAATAATCCATGAATTTATGGTATTGATAAATGTTGGTAACTATTCAAAGGAAAATAAGAATAAGGCTTTCTTCTTGGAAGCCTAGGGTTGTATCTTAAAGATGGAACCAGCCTGATAAGAGATCAGTAGTGAACAATGAAGTGCTGAACTCTGTGGTAAAGCTATGATAGGAACTTAGAACAAAACATAGTTGACTGTGGTTGTAGAGGAAAGCTTCATATAATTCTAACGTTTCAGTTTCTATATCCATATCAACCTTTAAAGTTAATTCTTCAGCCTTAGAAATATAAACATGGGATATTTTTAATGAGAACCTAATGTATGGACAGGGAGGCCTGGCGTGCTGTGATTCATGGGGTCGCAAAGAGGCGGACACGACTGAGCGACTGAACTGAACTGAGTGTAGGGCTTCCCACGTAGCTCAGTCAGTAAAGCATCTGCCTGCAATGTGGGAGACCTGGGTTCAATTCCTGCATCAGGAAGGTCCCCTGGAGAAGGAAATGGCAACCTACTCCAGTATTCTTGCCTGGAGAATCCCATGGACAGAGGAGCCTGGCAGGCTACAGTTGATGGGATTGCCAAAGTTGGACATGACGTAGCACTGTCTTTATCTTTAAGGTAGGTTAATTACCAAGCCAAGATTTTCAAAGGACCTCAGAAGTAAAACTGATATCACAGTCATTCCAGGGAGTTCTTTGGAGAACCAAGGAATTGTGATTGGTGCAGTTGGCTTGGATTAGAGGAGAACTGGTAGAATCTGAGCAATGGGAAGATCACTGAATTTTTAAAGCTGTATTTTGTTTTTGTAATCTCTAAACAAAAAATTGAAAGTCATCCCAGCCATGACACACTCATTAAGGAAAAAATTCTGGAGTAGGAAATGGCAACCCACTCCAGTATTCTTGCCCAGAAAATTCCATGAGGAGAGGAGCCTGGCAGACTGCAGTCCATGGGGTCACAAAGAGTCGGACACGACTGAGCAGCCGAGCACAAGGGAAAGATAGTGTGCTTTTTCTAAGGCAAAATTTTTCCTAATTAAACTGCTGAATTATTTTAGGTAAATAAATACATAGACAGGGCAGAAGCATCAGCACTGATATATTAGGGATTCTTGAATGTCTTTTGTAAGGTCGTATGATAAAGCTTCAGTCTCATCAATCACAAAAGCCTAAAGTGCTTTGAATATATGTGAGTTTAGTGTGCCAGTATAAATGATTGATGCGCACTGAATTTTGTTTTTACATTCCAAAAAAAATCCTTTTATTCTCTGAAAGTCTTTATTGAAATATTTGATTACCAACATGACTCCCAGTAAAAACCATTGGGTCGATTTAGTTACTATATGATCTCCATCGTGCTTTTCCCTTTACCAAAAAAGCAAATAATTAATTTCACTCCTTCCAGACATTGCCTTGTTTGGTTCGAATGTGCAGTAAGGAGAGGTTACTAGAGGAGAGAGTTGAAGGAGCTGAGACACTCGCCTATCTGATTGAACCAGATGTTGAGCTGCAGAGAATTGCTAGCATTACTGATCACCTCATTGCCATGCTTGCTGATTACTTCAAGTATCCCAGCTCTGTGAGTGCCATCACTGATATTAAAAGGGTATGTTCTCTTTTCCTTTTCAGCAGCTCAAGAGAGGGATTTTAAAAAAGATTTTCTTACTGTTCACTACTTTGAACCACTTGATAAATTACAGTTCAAAGCCCTTTTAAGTAAAGAAATCTTTTACTTTCGGTAACAAACATGATGTTGCTTTATGAGTTTTTGAATTCAGTCTGTTAAGTTTTTTAGTAAGGAGGTAATCAAGAAATTTCATCCCTGATTCCCACCTAACCCCAAAATAGCAGGGTCTCTAAGCTAGGGTTATTGACATTATATCAGCATCCTCTAATCCTTTTCAAGGTTCCAGAATCATCTCTGTTGCTATATTCTCATTCTTTAGAGCAAAGATAATCTTCTGTTCCAGGAGGCTGAGTGGCTTTATTTTACTCTCTGCCACTGTTTTTTCCTTTCTTTTCTTCTAATTTTTGCCATCTCCTCTTTCTTTTCTGCAGTTTTATACTGTGTTTTGGGCCTGGTAGTTGACAGTAAAGCACCACCTAACCTCTAGTTTGAAAGCATCAAGGACCAAATTGTGCTAACTTTTTCTCAAACTATCAGTTCCTTAGAATGGTAGATATTCTTTTTGGCTTTGTTTTTCTCAACCTGTATGTCATATGCACTTCTCTAAGCATGAGAGATAAACATTCTGTTAGAGAAAGTTTATTTAAGGAGGTCACAGTAGAGAGAGCATTGCCTCTTAAATGGTAACCAGTACTGTTTCACATATGTGACTATGTTTTTAATGCTGCTGGTCCCAATGGTAAATTTTAAAAACTATTCTTTTGACCTCTCCCCTGCCCTTGGGTTCCAAAAAACTTCATCTGGTAGGCAACTATTCTTTTGGCATTTAACACTAAAAATAAAACAAACTATTAAGGGTATACCTTTCTCTGTCTCAGAAAGGGCCTAGAATAACTTTCATTGATATTTGTATTAATGTACTCTGCCCTTTATATATTAAAGTTTTGTGCCTACCCTTCCTTCAGTATAGCTCAGTTGATAAAGAATTCACCTGCAATGCAGGAGACCCCAGTTTGATTCCTGGGTCAGGAAGATCCGCTGGAAAAGGGATAGGCTACCCACTCCAGTATTCTTGGGCTTCCCTCATGGCTCAGCTGGTAAAGAATCCACCTGCAATATGGAAGACCTGGGTTCGATCCCTGGATTGGGATGATCCCCTGGAGAAGGAAAAGGCTACCCACTCCAGTATTCTGGCTTGGAGAATTCTATGGACTGTATAATCCATGGGGTCACAAAAAATTGGACACGACTGAGTTACTTTCACTTTCATTTCCTTCAATAGTATTGTTTTTCTAGTAGAAGTGATAGGTTGTATTGAACCATCTTGCCTTGTCTGTTTTCCCTCTGACTACTTGCTCAAACTAACACAGTACTTCCTAGTACAAAGATATATGAGCAAGTCCTAACTATAGCCTCATGAACCCCTTTAGCTGACCATCCCAGCAAGGCAAATAGAACACTTTGATGGATATGAGAGTGAAGAAATAGTTATAAGAACTTCTAGCCTATATATATGCAAAACATTTAACTGGTATATAGATTATCCCTTCTCCTAGAGTTTTTCCATCACAGTAAAACTGGGATAATAATGACTTTTAAAAATCTCCTAAACTTGAATATTAGTTTGTTTTGTCATCTTTATTTTTGATACAGTGGTTTCTGACATAGAAGTGTGGATACTAGACCGAAAAGGGACTTTTTGCATGTTAATAATGTGTGATTTTCACGATACTTTGCTTAAGTCCAAGTTAGTATTCTACTGAGTTATGACTGGAAAGTAGTTAAGACATAAGAACACATTTTAGAACTTACACATCAAAATGAATATTGTGTATTGGGAGATTCCTCCCATAAACCATCTGTGCCTGCTTTGATCAAGATATTTTTGGAGCTACACTTAAGAATTGCCTTTAGAACCACCCCATCTGAGTTTCAGTTTTTTTTTACTCTGGAGTTTTTGTTGTTGTTACTCTAAATGACATTACCCAGCTGGGTTTCTCCAACTTCACACACCAGTGACAGTTAAAACTCTCTTAGTTGATGAAAATATGTTATTGTCAAGGTTTTCTTGCTAGTATGCCATTCAGTTCTTTAGGAATTTTCAAAAGAGGGTTTCAGAATATTATGAACAACACCTACATCTTTGCATAAGGGTGAAGTTTTCCAAGGCAACTTATTTGGAAAAAGTTATTTGGAAGGTAACTGATAAAAGGTATTTGGAAGAACTGATAACTGAGAAAGCCAGTTATGCATGTGAAAGACAGCATTAATTATTTCATACCAGTAATTTTAATAAATTTATCCCAAAAAAGTCTCCTGAAAACAACTCTCAGATAGCTGTAATAGACAGATAGTAATGATTACTGTTTTCTGTTGTTTATTAAGTATTTTTACAAAGATTTTCCTGCTTCTAAAAAGCTTTTTAAATGCTGAAATTTGGCTAGCACTATTAATGTTTGGGAAAACCTTCTCAAAGATTCAGCAGCACTCAAGTTATCAGCTGTATTCTACGGCTGGAAAGGCCTGAGTATGCCATGTTTGTGAGAGTGTTTCAAAGAGCTGGTGGGGAATTCCCTGGTGGTCCAGTGGTTAGAACTCCACGCTTCCATTGCTGGGGGCACAGATTCAATCTCTGGCTGGGGAACTAAGATTCCACATGCCATGGCCAAAAAAAACCAACTGGTGCAAGCAAGCATCAGTGCCACTAAAGAAACACTGAATTTTTAGGGCTCAAAGATCACAAAGGTTTTTCATATACCAGTGTTATCACATTTTAGACAGAAGCAAACTGCAAGAATTCCGGGTCTTCCTGACACAGACCCAGCAAGGTCTTAGTCATATGTGAGCCAAACCCCCAAATAACCAGCACTAATATGTTAGTAGCTGTTAAGCATTCTTTTTTTCTTCAACTCTATTTGTTTTATTGAAAATTTAATTTGTGGACTGGGTTGGAACACATCTTTTTTTCCTCCTGTAGCTTGATCATGACTTAAAGCATGCTCATGAACTTCGCCAGGCTGCATTCAAGCTCTATGCCTCTCTCGGAGCAAACGATGAAGACATCCGGAAGAAGGTGAGTCTGGGAGAGGGGCGTCCCCCAGTCCTGACAGCCAGCAGGCAGGGAGTGACGTCAACCTGAAAGTCGTGGTGAAGAGCACTAACAGTGACTGTTTGAATATAATAAAACAGAGTGACTAAAGGCATAATTGAAGAATGAATGGGACCCGGATTTGGGGGGTTGTTTTTTTTTTTTAGAACATAGAGTGGCATGGCCATGCTGGAATGACAAATAACCGGCGTGCTTTTTTGTGTCATTAATATGGATTATTATGTTGCACATTTTTGCATGTGTTCTGATAAAAATCAATTCTAGCACTGTGAAGCTTCAGATACCTTGAAAGACCTAACACTAGAATTGTAAATGTTATTTATGGAAATCCTTTCCAATGCCATTGAGAAATTCATATCTCTATTGTATATTGTTCTTTGATATGTGGCTTAGTTATGTTTTGATTTTTTTTGCTACTGTGCAAGTTTGATGTGAATAAAATCTTTATGGAATAATGATTTTATGTTTAGTGAGTGGTCATCTGAATTTTCCAGCTCCCAAAAAATGTATCACTGGTATAGCACCTTATGTTATTGCAGTCTAGTCCAACACTGAGCTCATGTTCTTCATGAGAATAGTTCTAAGCAGGGAGTCAAGTATTGTAAGCTCTGATCTGGCTCTCTCCCACAGACCAAAAGGCTGGAGCTTACTACACACAAAAATGTATAATCTAATAAATTATACACAAGACTTTAGGAACATCAATAAATTAATTCATATGTTCTGTCCTGATGAACCATAGCAGAAAGCAAAATGTGGCAGTTTACTAAATCTTCCCATCCTGTATTGGTATTTTAAGGACCCCTGAGAGAGAAATCACAAGTGTTGGGACTTAAACATGATTTAGAGAGGTACTTTGGGCTTGTAGAGAGAGAAGTATGGAATTAACTGTAGGTTTATTAAAATAAATTGGACCACAGTTGGAGAAAATTGAAATTAATAGCAGTAAGATTAGATATGTAAGTAACTTTGATTTAAAATCTGTGCAGAAAACACAACTAAGCTGAATGTTTTCCATGTACCTCAGTTTAGTTCAGTTAACAAGATGTTTTTGACTTGATATGTTTTAGTAAATATCTATAAAAATCCTTTTCAACACCTCTAAGCTTTAATTTGTAAACTGTTACTTCAAGGCAGACATACTAGTGATACGATATTCCCTCTGTCTAAGCATGATTTATGGATATTGATGTTCATATGTTTCATTCAGTTTAGGAACATGGTATATTGCCAAGGGGAGAGGATTTTATTGCGATTCATATAGATAAAACATTTTAAAAATTGACGTGGACTGTATAACTTAAATACATAATGATTTGTTTGGGGATGGTTTAGTAGAGCCCAATGGAAAGAAAAGTATTTTACCCATTCTTTTAGCTCAAGAAGGCCATGCCATGGACTGAAAGGGAGGTAGATAGATGGACCATAATGAGGGGGAAATAGGATGTCCATTTGTACTTCTTTGTACTTTTTTGTTAATAAACTATTGTTTTGGAATTAATGACTTTAATTTGTGATATCGTGTTCTAGAAATACAACATAACAGTCTGGTGATTAGTAGTCTAAACTTGTATTTATAATGTGTATAATTTCCTGGTAAGGCTAAATCCTGATAATTTCTGTAGAAAGATGACAAATAAAGAATAAGTTATAATTATTATAGTTTTTTTTGTGTGTGCTGAAGAAAAGATTCTGTGGTATGCTGATGTAATGGGGATTCTATAGAGTTTTTAGGAAGATATTTAATTTCTGTGGAATCAAATGAATAATTTACAGTTCATAGCAACTACTGAAGAGAGAAATTGTAAACTGAAAAATATAAAATAATTTTGTGATAAAATCTGCATGAAAACAGTTCCTAGTGGAGAATTCTTATTTTCAGTGTAAAAAATGATAAATGATAGCTCTTCCTTTGAATGCATTTATTTCTATTCTATTTTTTGTTGAAATAATTATTTGGATAGATTTTTATTTAGTTTCTCTATGAAATATTTATTTACTTTTTACACTTATGCCTTAATGAACTTTGATTGTATCTCATTTTTTGGTGTAGATTCTTGAAGTACAATGTTTATTATTGTTTTATTTTTTAATGCAATTTTCGTACATGCCAAGATGGAATTTTAGTTTACTGAGTTAATGAGTGGGTAATAATCTCTGAAAGAGATTTCAAGGACTGTAGACCTATTTCCACCCCCTCCTTTTCCCTCACCCCAAACAAAAGCAACAAAAAGGCTTTATGTTTGCTCCAGGATACAAATAAGAGATGTTCAATTGGTCTGCCCTTTAAATTGAAGATAGGAATGTGATTCAATAAATATAGGAAGTAACATATATCCCATTGCCTTTTTATGACCAATTAAGGAAATGAGGCAGAATGAAGAACAGAGAACTAGAGACAGTGAGAGGTATACACAGAAGTAAAGGAGAAAGATACAGGCCTCCTTTCTTCATGGAATTATGGCTGCCTCTATCTTACTGCTTCTAAAGACTTCTTAAGGCCTGCTGTGATTTCATTTCTTGATACCTTCTCTCTGGGCCACACAAAATTAAGCTGAAGACTGATTATGACCTATAGGTCAGAGATGTACCAGTCCTGCTTTGAAGCAGTGTTGGTGTGTTCCCATTAAAAGTAACTAACTGTGTAACAGTCCCAGAACCTCAAAAGCACTCAATGAATATTGCTAAATGAATATATATAGAGAGAAATATAGAAATGAAAATGCAGAAATCATATGCAGAGTGACATTTCCTTTAATACTTCTGGATCTTTCGGTATCCTGTGCAGAACAAAGTTGGTATCCTTATTCCTAGTTTGGCATCCTTTATCACTCTGTGGCATACCTACAAATTTCCTGATTTCCTGTGGTGTCCTGTCAGTGAAAGAGGGTGGAAAGAGTCCTGCTGTGAAAGTGGAAAACATTACCATTAGCTGTGACGTGAAGAGGGAGAAGAAGCCCAAGAAAAGATGAAGGACCACTCAGCTTGACAACAGAGGTGGCCTGGCCATATTAAACTTAGATAATTCACAATTTTGAAAGCAAGGGCAGAGTAGGAGTTGAGAGCTCGGTAAAAGAAGGGTCCAGAGCACAATAGCAGTGCCTGCACTGACAACTGTGCCAGGTAAAAATTAGGTAAGATGCCAGATAGTCTTTGCCATGGGGAAAGTCTAGGTTCTAATGATAACCTTTACCACATAGTAACGCTGACTAAGAAGTATAAGTTCAGTTAATGGGATGGTAACAAAGAAGTTAGAAAACTAACAAATTATTTCAAGTACTGGTATCCCAATCAAAACCCCAGTCATGCAGAAGCAGCAGTGGCAAACAGTCCTGTAATTGTGAAGCCCATTGTTTTATAACAAAGAACTGCTTTTTTGAAGACCGTCTCTTGACTGGTATCTATTGATCATCAATTAGGTTGGAAATTTAAAAGGATTGTCTCTCTTACTTTCTTCAAGGAGGTTATAGAATTTATCAGAAATAGCTAGGAAGTGTAAATTGAGGAAAATTAGGAATATATTAAATATGAATAAATTAAAATGTAAGGAAATTAAACAACTAGATGTTATTTTTATTTTTGATAAAAATAAAACATGTTACAAATGTTAATGTAATACTTACTGTAGCATTTGCTCCTTTGAGATATCAGACTAATGGAGCCTTTCAGAAAGCTTTCCTCTTGGATTTTGAGTACTTTTATTTTAGCTGGAGATCCCCTTTAAGGAACTAGACTGTAAGCCCCACGAGGGCAGGGATTTTTTAAAATATTTTGTTCCTCACTGTATTCCCAGCATCTACAATACTATTGAGTGCATAGTTGACACTTAACTAGTATTTGAAGAATAAATGGATGAATGGGAAGAAAAAAAACAAGCAGATAATCGAACCATATTGCAAAATTGGATTGTTAAGCACTGTTAATTGTATTATAAATGGACCTCTCTGCATTAAGAACTTTCATAACTTTACTAGCAATTCTACAGATATGTGAAGAGAGGAGATTTAAAATAGAGAAAACCTACATCTGATCATATAGACAAGGGTTTCACTATACTTAGCATAGAGGGGATATAGGAATTCTCTATTTTTCAAGAGACAAACAATTCCAAGGGCATGTCTTCTACTTACTTTGATACAGATCAAAGAGAACATATTTTATGATATGGTACTTGTTTAGTTTTGAAATAATTTTTTACCATTTCTCAGTTTTTTCCTTTCTAAGTGTGTGATTTTTAAAGATGTATAGCACTCACAAATGTGAATCTGCACAATTTTTCCCCTAGGGATAGAAGTATGATTTGGTTTATAGAAATTAGCCCAACTCTTAGAAATCAACCTATTCTGTAAAGTGATATACAACTGGATGAAATAATTCCCAATTAATGAATGTCACATTTTTATGAAAATCATAATTAATGAGGGTCAGTAATTTAATTCTACATAGATTGATTGAACTTCCTACATTGTATAAATAATGTTAGATGGGTGGAGAGAGGGGGGAAAACAGCAGGTGTGATAGAGAAGTAAAGACACAGCCTTAATATTCAGAATTTATAATAAAACCTTAGTAAGTCAGAGAAAAGTAAGGAAATCCCAGTAAGAATTTGCAAGGGTCTCAAAGAATTACTTGGAACCAATTAAAGTGGACATGGTGATATCAGTGGACCTATCTTTGAATCAGCTTGGAAATGAATCATTTAATATTTTGATGTTTTCTAAATGCCCGTTCTATCTTCAGGAATCAAAAACATGAAATCTTAAGTTTCTGTTCTTTGTTAAGGGGAAAAAGACTAGTCACAGTGGTTTTTACATAACACATGTGAAGAAGGTAGCCAAGAGTGAGATATATTTTCTTTTTAAACTGAACAGTTTTTTTTCTTGGACAGTGTTTTTGAGAAGTATAGGCAGAGAAAAATGAGGAAAGGAAAGCAAAAAGAAGATTGAGACTTTGTCTTATACCCTCTTTTTCCTAGCAGAGAAAGTTTTATCTTCAGGGACATTTTAGTTTGAGATACAGTGTATTTGAAATATCTAGCATGGTGTGTGTAGGTGCTCAATCAATGGAAGCATTTGTTAGAGTACCTTCCATGAATAATTTTATTGGAGGATTAAAGATAAATATATTTTTAAGTGTATTAGGAAAAAAAATTGAATGATATTGGGGCATAAATAAAAAGGTTTATAGTGAAGACTCCTTTTGTGCTATAAATTTCCAAGACTACTAGTTATTTGTTTTAGTAAAAAGAATATAATTCAGAAACATAGGTCTTTCCTTAGTTTATCTTTTATTAATAAGTTGTCTTCCTACTCTTATATTTTAAAATATATTTAAAATACTCATTTTCAAAACTTTTCTGTTGCTATATTATGCCCTCTGAAGCACAAAAACACTTTTGTTTTTCTTGGAATGAAATAGAATTTACAATATAAATCAATAATTGGTTAAAAGCATAGGTAGTAGATGTCTTGAGCAAAGTAAGGAGGCCAAATTCTATCTAACTTTATCTAAGTATTAATTATTACTGTCTATGATTGCCATAGATGTCATTTCTCCAAAGAATCATCATTCTTCTGAAACCATATCCCAAATGCACATGTTCAAATTTTGAACAAATGTAAATCTTCTGTGTTTTTGAAGTTATGTGATTTTAAAATACATTTGTAAATTTAGGCCAGCTTTTCTTACTATCTTTTTAATATCTCAAAAATTTAATAAGTGCTTCACTTTGATCTTTTTAAGCTAAAATCATTTGTTGTAGCTTTATTTTATTTTATTATTGGTCTTCTGTGTAACAGTATAATTATACCATGAATTTATATTTTTAAATATTTTGTGAAGTTCATTAATTCTAAATGGTTATCTGAAAGGTATACTGTCAAAATTATGTATTTGTCTCTGCCATGAAATCAGGCAGATGCAGAAAATTCTTTCTAAGCCTTAGTCTACATGTTGAAACAAATGCCTTGAACATTTTGAAGGTTTTCGACGGTACCACAGAAATAGCACCCTTCAGGACTTGGTTCTGCTACTGAATAACAACAAATCATTCAGAATTCAGAATTACTTGATTTAATCTGTGGTTAAATTGTTAGCTGTCATCTGAAAGCTAATCTGCTAAAGAATTTTAAATGAACTCTGCAGCATTGATTCATGATGGTAAGTATTTTTAAAGAGTTCACCATGACAGGACCAGGTTTTGCCACTTGCTCACAGTATTAAGACCCTTGGCCTTCAACATACTGAAAGAAGCAAACCTGGGAGCGATAATGCTATATACAGAATAGAGGTATTTATACAATAATGAACTTATAGTTTAGAGTTTCATTAAATGGAGACATAAAATTGAGAGTTATACTGTTTTTCTGGTATTGTAGTGGCATAAATCATTGAATTAAAGTTCTTGTTCTTTTTTTCAATAAGAAGTACAAACTGGTTGTTTCATTAGTTGTTTATAATACAATTAAGACAGATGTCTAATAAACCAAGAAATTGGCTAAAATATGGTATATATTAAAGACCATATTGTATTATGGTCTCTGTAGAGCTAAAATTAGTGATTTGGTTGGATTTTCAAGAATGTTCTATCTAGAAATGAATCAGTTGTTTGGGATGATGAAATATTTGTGGAGAAGTAGACCTTGAGAAGATTGAGTTTGTGATGAAGAACCAGAATCAGCGCTACACACTTCCCTGTACTGATGCTAGCACAGGAGTTGGCAAACTGTATCCTGTGGGTACTTGTCACCTGTGTAATAATTGTGTAGCCTGTGAGCTAAAAATGGCTTTTGCATTTTTAAATGGTTGGAAGAAGAAAACCAAAAGAAGAGTAATATTTCCTGACATGAAAAGTAAATTAAATTCTAATTTGTGTCCATAAAGTTTTTCTTCCTCTGTATCTTTTTTCAGCTTTATTGAGGTATAATTGATGAAATATCTATCAAATTTTATTGGAATATAGCCATGTTGACTTGTTTATGCATTGCCTGTGGCTATTTTGCACAATCACATGGCCCAGAAAGCCTAAAAGTTTACTGTTTGGCCCTTTGCAGAAAAAATTTTTCCTGCTCTGTGCTAAAACTGTATAGCTAAATAGAAACACCCATAAACCAGTTTGATGAAAAACTGTATTTCTCATTCGTCTCTTCATACTGGACTGTAGAAAGAAATGGGGCCCTACCAAAACCAGAGGGGAGGCAGGGGGGACTTGGAGATCAGTTGTCTGACTTCCTGAAAGAGAGGCAGTGTCAAGTGTTGACAGTATGACATTGCCACTGGCTGCTGTCCTACGTGCTGTTTCCCTTGTTTGAGTGATTTTGGCATGTGGCAGATAGCAGACAAATTGGATGGTGATTATAGCTTTTGGTTATGGTAGGAAACCTTAGATTCTGTGTATTGATTAACAGAGTTGTCAGAATAAGATTTTTCACCTTGTCAAAGAGAAAAATTAAGATCCATCCAGTTCCATTATTAAGTAAATATCTGTTTAGCCTTTAATACATATGAAGCATTGTGTTAGGTGTTGTTCAGTCGCCTAGTCGTGTCTGACTCTGTGACACCATAGACTGTAGCACGGTGGTATGGGGCATGTAAAAATCATGTAATTCAGATATTTACATCAAGAGATAATCTGTTGGGAAACCAAACTTAGCAGAATTAACGTTTATTGAGCACTTACTGTGTGCTGGGCACTGTGCTGATAAAGGTGCATTAGCACATTATCTCCCTTAAACCTTACACAGCCTTGTAAGGTCAGCTGTTACAGATCAGGAAACAAGTGGTTTGACCAAGACCATCCAGCCAATAATTGGTAGCCCCTAAATTGTGTTCCAGTCTCTCTCACTCCACAGCCATTGCTGTTAACCACTTCATTACTTTACTCATCTAAAGTTAAATGCCCACTAGAGCCAAATCATGAAATGGCAAGAAATTTCACTGGGAGATATGTGATAGTCTGAAAAAAAAGTGCTATGAATTCAGAAAACTTCATCATCTGTATTAAGTGGTTGCAAAGTATAAGATTCAGGAAATGTGTTTTTTCTCTCACATAGTTTTTGGTACAGAGTGAATAATGAGATGCATTAATCACATCCATTTATTCATGTGGCATTTATGATATACTTCGTCCTGTATTCCCAAGAATAAAGCACTAGACTCATATGTAGCTTGTGGTAGCCTACAACTTAAAGCAGTTAAGGAATGAGACACTAAATTGCTGTGTAGTAATTCTAGCGCCTCATGTGTATGTAAAAAGTCTCATCTACATTGAAAGCCACTTTTGCTGTGATCCACCTAGATATGATTAAAATAAGACTGTAGTTGAAGTCCATTTATATATTATAAAGAAGTTTACTTAAAAACATTCTCATCTTTTCCTTCTAAGATATTAAGAAATAAAATATCTCCATATCTGTTTTCCTTCTGCATCCATTGAAGCTGTTAGTTTCTAAGGCCACTATCTTGATATGACTACACTGTAAATTAATATTCTAGAAAGGAAGCATCCAGAGTTAATGATGTCATCTCAGAATTTTATTTTGTAGACAGCTTCCTTATGGAATAGATTTGAACTTGAGGCAGCATTTTGAAATCTTTTAGTAGTTATCTCTTATCAAGCTATAATGTTCATAACTAGAATGTAAGCTCCATAAACACAGTACTTAATAGATAACTATGCTTGTATTTATTGAGTAAACTGTGTATGTCTGGACATCAGAAGTCAGGCAGCCAACCTGTAGGATATTTAAGACTGTTGCGTGCACAGCTTTGTGCTGAGGAGCAGGGGCTGAGCGAGCCATTGTGTTGCATGGTTCTTGGGGCAGCACATCATTCAAACCCCTGAAAACCAATAGGAGATGGAGGGGAAGTTTTAGTTCTGTTGTTTGAATAGTCACTTATAATGGTTTTGTCTGTGTGCTAAAACAAAAGTGTAACTCAGCAGCTGTTTAGGTTTTGTTCTGCCATAAAGCTAGTGGTTGAACTTTTAAAATTGAACTCTTATGTGTAGAGAAATATGTTTTTGACTGAGGAAGTGTTGATCAGTTTTTAGATGTTACAAGTATTTCTCGCATGCTATATTTATATTTTTGGTTTCAAGAGAAGGACAGTTTGGGCCAAGAGAGTTCTCCTATTTTTTTTTCTACAGTGTAGAAAAGTTTAGAACTTTTGAGTGTTTCTTTTAAACACTTAGCATAAATGAAGTTTCACAGCTGTTAAGAATCCGCCTGCAATGCAGGAGACCCTGGTTCAATTGCTGGGTCAGGAAGATTCCGCAGAGAAGGGATAGGTTATCCATTCCAGTATTCTTGGGCTTCACTGGTGGCTCAGACGGTAAAGAATCTGCCTGCAGTATGGGAGACCTGGGTTCAGTCCCTGGGTTGGGAAGATCCCTTGGAAAAGGGAACAGCTACCCACTCCAGTATTCTTGCCCAGAGAATTCCATGGACACTGGAGCCTTGTGGGCTACAATCTATGGGGTCACAAAGAGTCGGACATGACTGAGCTACTTTCATTTTAAGAAGATAAAAAGGTCCAGAGGTAGAAATTACAAAATGCCACTTAAAGAGGCTTAAAAGCAAGAATGAAATACAGAAGGCCCACCCTAAGAAACCCCTCCTCTTTGTCCTCCACTCCAAAGCAGTGATACTGCTCCCAGGCTTTGACCTGCAGGAGAGCTTAGATGTTAATTTAGTTCAGTGCCTTCAAGAGAAAGGACCAAAAGGAGGCTCTGCAGATCAACTCTTACGATGTTTGGTTTTCAGTTTCTCTGGCTGAGAGGACGTATACTATTTCCCCCAACCCCCTGTCTCCCAAGATTGTGGGGTTAGAGAAGTTTGGTATGAATGTGGAAATGAGCCATGGAAGACTGAGAGAAGGGAAGAAATGCCTTGTAAAATGTTTACTGAGACTCCAGGATAATAATGTTTTGATCAGTAATCTGTCTTTAGAGAAACTGTGTATATTTTAGAGGAAAAAAAAAAGTCTCCGGTAAAAAAATTACCCTTTCTTCTTTAAATATTTGCTAGAGGAAAATGTCGGAGAAGGCAATGGCAACCCACTCCAGTACTTTTGCCTGGAAAATCCCATGGATGGACGCTCCTGGTAGGCTGTGGTCCGTGGGGTCGTTAAGAGTCTGACACAACTGAGCGACTTCGCTTTCACTTTTCACTTTCACGCATTAGAGAAGGAAATGGCAACCCACTCTAGTGTTCTTGCCTGGAGAATCCCAGGGACGGTGGAGCCTGGTGGGCTGCTGTCTATGGGGTCGCACAGAATCGGACACGACTGGAGCGACTTAGCAGCAGCAGCAGCAGAGGAAAATGTCAGGAAATCTTGTATGGAACAGTGGCAAAAATATGACAGAATAGGCTGTCGTTGGAGAAAACCTGCAGATCTCATCCAGAGCATGTAGGGCTTGCAGCCTAAGAACAGTAGAATATTGGTCTGTTTAGTTGGTATCTGCTGAAGCTGGGTCCTGATTCTAGAATGGAGAGCAGATTATAAGGGAATTGAATTTCACAGTCAGTGTAACTCACTCTTCTGGTTTCTTCACAGTGTTCTCTCAACTTTTCTTCATTGACTTGCAACCTCTTTGACCTTTGGCATTTATACTCCCAACCCAGGCTGAATGATTTGTCATTTTTCTTTCATGTAGGTGTTGTGAATTGGACCTTTTCTGTTATCTTTGTCTATCTTATTAACAATGCCCTCTCTTGCCTTGTATAGTATATACTAATCTTCATTGGCCTAGGATGTCAATAGGTAATCTGTAGTTCCTACAACCCTGAAGACTTTTAAGTTCTCTTCATTCCTAATTTTCAAACTCAGGCCTCAACCTCATAACTGAGGCTAAGCAAATATCTCATCCTTAAGCACAGTGAGCAGAAAGGACCTCAAACTAGAAGCCGGAAAAATCGGGTGGAGTTGACTTGTCAGCTTTGCCCCAAATTTGCCTAGAGAACTTGAATCAGTGACTTAATCTTTCTGAACTTTGAAGACCTCATTGTCAATAAAGAAATTTATTTCTAAGGCCTCTGTAGATTTTAAAACCTTACAGAGTTTATTTCCAAAACCTGTGTAGATTTGAACATTATTCAAGTAAAAATTAACAGCCATAAGTTCATTTAGTTCTTTCAGAAAGTTGTGTCTGCTGCCATTAATGCCATGGGAATGCAGTAAGAGGGTCGGGTTTCCAGCTGAACCTGTTTAAGAACTAGCATTGCAGCTGCCCTTGCTTGATTCATGGAGGGCCATGTACTGTTGGGGGATTTTGTTTGTTTTGCTTTGTTTTAAAAAAGGAGTAATGGCATGAAGATGTACTCAGGAGTTATAAATATTAAGTGCTCGAGCATTTCCATGATATGCATGGCAGCATATCCTTTAGTTAAGTATTCTGTGGCAAAATCAGTATGCTCACAGCCTAAAACCTAGGACAAGTTTGATTTTCTACTTGTAGGAATAGATCCCTCTCTAGTCCGCTGCAAATGCTACTCAGTCTACCAGATCAGCTGGCTGTACTTACCTCACTCCAGTGTTTACTTTGTTACCTCTTAACCCCTTTTCATCCTCCCAGCCTTTACCTCATTTCCAAAGCCAGTCAACTGCACTGTCACCTGATCTTGTGTTCACAGGGCTCATCTTTTAAAAAGATAACTTAGATGAGGGGCTGGACCTTATGTAAATGGCCCAAGTGTGCGCCCTGAGACCGACACTTGTGAGACTGAAGTGTTGACATAACAGGTTCAGGGCTCTTGTAGATCCTTTTCCCTTGCCAGACCTACTTTTTCTCCCTGACCTCCTTGTGCTACAGTCTGCTTGACTGCTTAGTCCTTGCTGCCTTAACTAGACTTTCTGGATTTGATACTTTATCATCTTAGATGGCAGTGTCTTCTGACTTAAAAGTTTGATTCCAAGTCTTCGCTCTTTCTGGACAGTTCTGTTTTGTTATCCTCTGTTGGAACTCTTTCTAGGAACCTTTCACAGAAGCCCATTTGGAATTAACTTGTGTTTATCTGGCCATTGTGCACATTAGCATAAATAACTGAGCCCACCTGCTTTGAATTGTCTAAGAAGTTTGGTGACGCTGCTAAGAATCTGCCTGGTTTCCATTTCCACATCTTCATCTGATTTCATCAAGTTCAAAGTCCACTCTGAAGTTTGTAGTACTTGGCAAATGCTTCATCCTGGGTCTTGCTGGAAGAGTAGCCGTGTCTTGTTTTGTTTTTAGCTCTCTGACCCTTCAGTTCTTCAGTTTTCTGAGAAAGAGGTGGTTTATGACTTGGCCACAGCTAAGTTATAGATCCACTAGAGCTCATGGAGGGCTGGGGAATTCCCTTTTAAGCCAAGGCCATGTAGGGTTGCAAAGAGTCTGACGACTGAGCGACTTTCACTTTCACCTTCAACTTGGTAATATTCCCTTGTATGCCATGCACCTCTGCCTTAGGATAACCTGAGTTCTACATTTTCCCGCTGACCCCTTCTCTCCCCCAGGCCATAGGGATCTCCTGTCCCAAAACAGGGGTCTCACATGCTATTCCAGTAGATCTTCATCTGCCCCTACGAGAGCTCCAGTGTCAGAGACAAAAAGTGATGAAGACACCAGCAGAGGGTACATAGCACCTAGCCCACTGACCTCAAATGTGGTCAGTTTAGGGTACAGCATTTTTTATATGCTTTAATTCTGTAGTTAAATGTACAAACCAGTCCCCTTGAAGAGCTGGGAAAGAGAGATGACTCCACTCTGAGGATTCAGTCCATTACTAATATTCCTCCTGGCCAGACGCAATGTCTGTGTATCTCTCTCTCTTAGAACAGATTCAACAAGCTATGCCACAGGGCATATTTGCTGAGCTGTGGTGAGGAATCTCCAAGAACCACGAGGCGGAACAACTTCAGACCCCACTTAGCATTGCTCTTATACCTGGAAAGACCTAAAGATCCTTTGCAGGGACTAGGACTGGCTGTCCATCATTACCAACTCTACAGCACAGTACTAGGGTCGTTGAAAGACACCTTGGAGAATGTTTTATTGTATTTGGCTCTCCAGCCCCACATCTGAGAAGCTATCCAGTGCTCTGTTAGACCTTCATGTGGGCCAGAGAGCTACTATGGCAGTGGCCACTGCCAGCTCCTTCGCAGGTGACCTGAAAATTGTTCCTCTGGATTTGATTCCGCGCTTTTTCCTATCTCCAAGAAGCAACAGTTAGACCCAGGCATGGAACAACAGACTGGTTCCAAATTGGGAAAGGAGTACGTCAAGGCTGTTTATTGTCACCCTGCTTATTTAACTTATATGCAGAGTACATCATGAGAAATGCCAGGCTGGATAAAGCCCAAGCTGGAATCAAGATTGCTGGGAGAAATATCAATAACCTCAAATACACAGATGACACCATCCTTACGGCAGAAAGTGAAGAAGAACTAAAGAGCCTCTTGATGAAAGTGAAAGAGAAGAGTGAAAAAGCCGGCTTAAAACTCAACATTCAGAAAGCTAAGATCGTGGCATCCGGTCCCATCACTTCATGGCAAATAGATGGGGAAGCAATGGAAACAGTGATAGACTTTATTTTCTTGGACTCCAAAATCACTGCAGATGGTGACTGCAGCCATGAAATTAAAAGACACTTACTCTTTGGAAGGAAAGTTATGACCAACCTAGATAGCATATTAAAAAGCAGAGACATTACTTTGGCAACAAAGATCCATCTAGTGAAAGCTATGGTTTTTCCAGTAGTCATGTATGGATGTGAGAGTTGGACTATAAAGAAAGCTGAGTGCTAAAGCATTGTTGCTTTTAAACTGTGGTGTTGAAGACTCTTGAGAGTCCCTTGGACAGCAAGGAGATCCAACCAGTCCATCCTAAAGGAAATCAGTCCTGAATATTCACTTGAAGGACTGATACTGAAGTTGAAACTGCAATACTTTGGCCACCTGATGCAAAGAACTGACTCAGTGGAAAAGACCCTGATGCTGGGAAAGATAGAAGGTGGGAGGAGAAGAGGATGACAGAGGTTGAGATGGTTGTATGACATCACTGACTCAATGGACGTGTGTTTAAGCAAGCTCCGGGAGTTGGTGATGGACAGGGAAGCCTGTTGTGCCGCAGTCCATGGGGTTGCAGAGTCGGACACGACTGAGCAGCTGAACTGAACTGAATCACATTTTAATCCTCATTTTGGTTAGTGTATTCACTACAGTGCTCCTTTTATTCCTGCATAGATATCTCAGTATGCTCAAGGCTACAGTTGCAGTTAGATCCTGTTGCTCATTCATGTAGCTTCTCAGGGCACTCTGGGGTTTGAAACCTAGATTCATTCGCATTCTGACTTTGCATCATTTTTACCAACTTGCTCCCCGACTGATACCTTAATGGAAAAGGTAGATCAGACACTTAAGTAGTGTGCTTTCTGGAACCATAGCATCATCCGCTATGATGAATTTAGTTACAAATCTGAGCCTCCTACTGCAGACATGTTGGTAGACTATGACCAATAGTCTGAAGGGAATATACTTCCAGATAGTTCTGCTACTTGATATCCTAAATGAGGAGCGAGGTTTTCCATCTGCCTTACAGCTCCCCTCTATCCCCGAAGTGTTAGCCACCACAGCCCCCAGGAAACATGAAAGAAAGTTCAAAGCCCCACTCCATATTTCAGTGACTGACCACTAGCACAGTTCTCCAGTGATCCCTGGTCTGAGCCAAACATCTTCTTCTCGAATTAATGTCTACTCCCAGTTGATAATAGAACTCTTGTTCTTGAGAATGGGCGTTTTTCCTGCTTATCTTTTGCACTTGTTTCACTCTGTTTGCCTTAGCCCCATTACTTGTGTCATTCCTGAAGTGCTCTTGCTGACATAGATTCAAGTGCCATAGCACTCATTAAAGAGTGGATTGCACTTGCTTATTCAACACTGTAAGTTTATTGGGAACAAGGGTTCTCTCTCCTCCATCAATGTATCTTCAAGTTTTAAAACCATGCCTAGCACTCAGGGAGCACACAGATATTTGCTGAATAGATAAATGCGGGCGTGTAAATAGGAGCTGTGTCCTGTTTGCCCTTCCTTGCCTGCTCCCTGATTTCGTCCCCCTGTCCTGCACTGTCTCCATTCTCTTCTAACCAGCCTGGCTCCCCATGTCATTTCTGAACATCACGGCAGTTTTGCCCAGACAGACTTACATGATTTTTATTTCCCTGACTGCAAAGAATTGGAGTTAAAATAATTATTGCTGTATCCCCTCGTTTTCCTGAAGGCCCAGAGAGGTCAAGCGAGTTGCTCAGACGCAGGAATGGATCTGTATGTCTACATGATTGCTACACCTGTCCTGTGCCTTGCCAGATTTCCATCTTTGCTGGGATGCGGCCAGTAAATATTGTCCAGGAGCCTCTTACACATCTGTATTTACTGTGCCCAGTTTCTTAAGCAGCAGAGCCAGTCTAATAGTATTTCTCAGGTCTGGGAGCGTAATCAGGTGTCCCTGCCCCTGCGCCTTCCCCAGCCCTCAACACTTTATTTTCTGGTAATGTGATTACACTCAATACAGGGAACTGTTTCTCCCAAGTTATCCCTTCTTATTCTTAAGTAGGAATTATTTCCCAAGTCATGGAGAAGGAGCTTTCAGACTTCTGCATCTAGCTATTCAGTGCCCAGATTTTTGCCCCAACTTTTAATTTCCTTCCCATGCCAAAGGCCCATGGTTTGGCCTTGCCTTTTTCAAGAACAATGGCTAGTGCTTGATTGAAGGAACCTGTCAGTCAAGCAGTCTTTGACAGTTGCTGTAGCACGGAAGATTAGATAACTTGGGAAAGGCTGTAATCCCAAAGAAATAGTAATAAGGTCCTAAAACAAGTTTATTGGAGTGAGATCAGTAAGAGAATGAATAAAAGGTGTAGAGTGCAAAATCACTTGATTGGGTGTTCAGGAAGAGATGAAATCAGAATTAACAAATGTAGCGCCTGGGTAATGGGGAGAATAATAACACCTTTAACAGTGACAGACAGACAGACATGGAGAAAGAGCACATTTAGGAGGGAAGATAAACTCAGTGTGGGACATAAGGGGTTAGACTTCATGGAAATTAAGTTTGGATTGAGCAGGCAGTTAGGAATATGAAGCTAGAGTTCAGGAAAAAGAAGTATCCATATCGAGCTGATTTCAAAGTCACAGCCTTTTCATTTATGTAGAGTGAGGATGAACAGAGCTTTGGGATGCATGTCCATTTAAGGAAGGGAAAGGGTGAAAAGTCTCAAGTTTGGGCACTTATGTCTTTTAAATAGAAGTGGGAATGGAAAGTGGGGCAGACGGAGGAAGGGGACTCAGTGGGGTAGAGCAGAGTAAAGATTCAAGAAGAGGAGTGGAGAAGCGAGAAGGGCTTTGAGCTGGAAGTACCCAGCCTCAACAGGAGTGAAGAAAAGTATGGAGACATGTTAATGAGAAGAGGGAAGTTGAGGCAACTTGTGTCCCAGAAAGAAAGCAGTGTCCTTGGAGAATGAGATGAGCACAGAGGGACTGAGGGTGTAGGGAGATAAGAAGCACTAGAAGGAGGAGATAAACATCGTGAGAAAAATGGTGTCTCCTGCAGCAGAGTGCGAGGCTCGTGGGCCCACAGTGAGCGGGGTGGCGTGCCCTGGGACCAGGCAGGCAGGGTTGGTAGTTTTTCTGTCCTAATATCAGCAGGGTTATTTATTTATTTATTTTTTAATTGGAGGAAAATTGCTTTACAGTGTTGTTGGTTTATGCCATACAACAGCAAGAATCAGCCATTAAGTATCCATAAGTCGCCTCCCTCCTGAGCCTCTCTCTCCTCCCCGCTTTCCACCCCTCTCAGTCATCACAGAGTGCCAGGCTGGGGTCCCTGTGCTATGCAGCAGCTTCCCACTAGTAATCTGTTTTACACATAATAGAGTGGATATGTCAGTGTTACTTTTTCCATTCGTCCCACCCACTCCTTTCCTTGCTATGTACGCAAGCCTTTTCTCTACATCTGCGTCTCCATTGCTTCCCTGCAAATAGTTTTCATCAGTACCATTTTTCTAGATTCCACATTTATGTGTTAATATACAATATTTGTTTTTGTGTTTCTGATTTACTTCACTCTGTATAACAGGCTCTAGGCTCATCCACCTCACTACCACTGACTCAAATTTGTTCCTTTTTATGGCTGAGTAATATTCCATTGTGTATATGTACCATATCTTCTTTATCCATTCATCTTTCTGTGAACATCTAGGTTGCTTCTGTGTCCTGGCTATTGTAAATAGTCAGCATTTGGGGATCTGAAGCAGAACTGAGTGGTGGGAGGATAGTGGAAAGGAGTCTACTGTGTGGAGTATCTGAGCATGACATCCAGGTCAAAGAGAAGATATATGAGGGTTAGGTTGATCAGTAGACAGTGAGAAGGGTGGTGTTCAGGGGCTGGAGATGACAGTGAGGACAGAGGCGGATGTGCACAAAGGTAAGGCTGAGATGAGGTTTGGTCTAGGGTGAGAAATAGATCAACATGTATGTTTTCATCAGCCACTTTGGAACCTGCAAATCATTACTTTTTTTTTTTCTTTTTTAAAATGAGCATTCCTCCTGCCCTGTGACTGCAGTGTGGTTGCCTGTCCTTAATAGTTGATGGTCTTTCTCCTAGGCACCATTCATTTCAATTCTGTTTTCTTCTCTTCCCGTTTGGCTTGAACATCCTGAGATTTCCCACCCTGTCCTCTTCTGAAGTCAGGCTTCTAATGCCTCTCATGTTAGTCTAGGTCAGTGACCCTCAACCTTGCTGCACACTAGACTCTAACCAAGGAGCTTTCTAAAAACATATGGGTGCCTGGTCCCAGCGCAGAGAATGTGATTTAATTGACCTGGGAATTTATTAAACTCCACAGGTGATCTTTGCACATGTTTCCCCAGCCGGCTGTTCTCCCGGGTGAAAGTAATGACTCCAGTCGTGTTGCCTGCACTGGGAGCTACCTGACGAGCTCAGACCCACACCTTCTCTGACCATGGCAGTATTACAAGTGTGGCTACGCATGAGGGCTCCAGAGTCTGATGCCTGGATTCCTATCTCAGCTCTGTGATGCTAGGCAAACTCTCAGTTATCTAGACTCCTCAATTTCCTAATGTGCTGATGGGGAATAATAATGCCTACAAAAGGCTTAATTCTCAGAATGTAACATACTTATTAGCACAATGCCTGCCACATAGAAGTGCTCAACAAATAGTAGTTGTTTTTGTTAATATTTGTGTTATGATTGTATTAGCTCATTTTCTGCTATGCTGCTTTTTCATAGGACCACACAAATTAATTTCTTCCACATACTATTTTGTGCCTCTACATTGGAAAATCATAGGCTGTCTTTTTTCTAAATTTAAAAAATAATAAAGCTTCATGACTGTAATGATTACAAGTAGCAGGACTTAATGCTACAATGAAAGTTGGTAAAGATTACTTTTCTAAATATTTATCTTAGTTTCAGTTTGCTTGGTAAGAGAGTGGCCACAGGATGGCTCTGTCAGAAACCCACAGATTTTTTAAGGACTGAGTGTGGACCATGATTTTTCAAAAAATTCACTCTGGCAGGAAGCTGCCCAGTGGTAGTTCAGTTATATCTTGCTTTTTCTCAAAACTATTTATGCAACGCCACCACACTATTTATCACATGTAATTATTGTTTTAAGTGTCTTTAAAAATAAAGAAAACATAATCTGCCCTTTACGCCTACGATTCCGCCTGGCAGTTCCTTGGTGGGGTAGTCACACCTTCCTGATCAGCTGTCTGCCCCCACTGCAAAGTGATTGTTCCAGAGGCCAAAACTCTTGCTAAAAACAACGTTAAACGTAAAATGGACATTAACATACTTGCATTTACAAGCAGTGAAGTTTGTCATCTTCGTGTTGTTATTTATGCAGCATTAACCTTTTTCTCCAGATCATTGAGACTGAAAATATGATGGACCGAATTGTGACTGGCTTGTCTGAGTCTAGTGTCAAGGTGCGGTTAGCTGCCGTCAGGTATGAGCTTTAAATGGCCTGAATAAAAATCCTTTGCCATGTGTTTAACCTTTTTCCTTTCCGGACCTTCACCGAGTAAGCACAGAATCCAAATGTTACTTGACCATATTCTCAGGTGAATTCGTACAGTGTGTAACACTATTTAACAGAGAAGCTAGCTTGAAAAGCCCATGAAGTCCTGAAGTAGTTGAATTAACGATGTGTGTAGATAAACTTGAAATGTATATTAGTAATTGTGCAATGCCCAGCAGTGTGTTTTAAAAGGAAAAGTTTTGGCTTCTTGTGAAGCTAATTTTGATTATTCTTTGTAGATGTTTGCACAGTTTATCTAGATCTGTGCAGCAGCTTCGAACCAGTTTCCAGGATCATGCTGTGTGGAAACCTTTAATGAAGGTAAGAAGAAAACATCAAGTCCACACCTATTCCCGCAGACCCACTGTGGGCAAGGTAGCTGACAGCTCTCCCTGATCTAAGAGTGTGTCTGATTTTTATGTTAAAGCATTGTGAACATTTATCTCCTCAGATCTGATGTTCTAAGCCTCTTTAGAACACACAGACTGTGTTTCTGAGGTCAGCATCTCATATATGACAAGGGAAGTGCACACCTGGCTTTCTTTCATTAAATAAAACTTCAGTTACTTTTTAGACTTATATCCAGAGTTATCTTTGTGATTTTTGTTTATTAAAAAAGAAAGGAATCAGACATTTACAGATATAACCTGTTCTTAGTCTTTTGGCACTCCCTTAATATTTTTTAAAAGTTGTTACTTCCTGCCTCTCCACTCCAGAAAGACTTCTTTGTTAAGACCTAAAGGTCTTTCCTTTGAGGGTACACACACAAAAAAGGGTGGTTTAGGTCAAAGAATTATCTGAATTGAGATTTAGAATATGCATCAGATTTCTGCTAATAATGTTATCCCTCATACATTACAGAACCACAAGTCACTGTGGTCTCACCATCTTTTTTCTTTTCTTTTTTTTAAGCAACTGTATACTTTGCATTTGATCTGCACATTTTTTTTGTCTAAGTTTTTGGCTTTTTGTTTTGCTTTTTAGTACCTACTGTGAAAGCCTCCAGGCACAGTAAGTCTACCAAAAATTTGTACTACAGAGTTCTTGCCCTCAGCTAAAAGCCTCGGTAACAGTAGAGGCTTCTGTGTGGTAGAGTTAGTCAGAATAGTTGGGGGAGGCTTCTGTCAGATTCTAAAGTGACTTTGAAGGCAGAAGGAAGGCAGGAGGATTACCTAGAGAGGAACAGCCTGAAGAGCAGAAACATTACGTGTGGTGTGTGAAGGAGGACTGAGCACGCCTTCAGGACTGCAGTGGAGGGTGCATGGTGGGCACCGGGTGGAAGGTGGGCACCAACTGGAAGGGTTGGGCCAGTGCCTTCCCCAGGAAAGGGAGTTTACTGTTGCCACTCTTCCTTGTTCTTAGATTGTACCTTTTTTGTAGCAGCTTCATCTTAGTTTATTGATTCTGTCCATTCAAGATTTTTTTAAAGTGCTCTCCTATTTCCCAAAATAACTTCCAGATATTTTCTCTGGAGCCATTTTCTGATTACTCAGCTCAGTACCCCTCTATCATATGAATCAGAAGTGGTTTCTGACTAGTTCTGCCTGGGCACAAGTTGGATGAGCAGTCTAAAAGGATTTGTGCACTTGGGTACATGTGGGTATAATTACCATCAAACTATTACTATTTTTGCACATTTAAAGTATAGTATTAAAAGCCTGAAAGTAAATGAGTGATTTATTTCAGGTACTTTTAGGTTTTTCTTAGTTCAGAGATTGCTTGCATGTCTATTGATTCTTTTCCCCGTTTTTCTTGTCTGTGTTTTTAAATGTTGATTAGCAAACTGTGTTTTTAAATGTTGATTAGCATGTGAAACCAGGTTAAAAGCCCAGGGCCCCAGGGAAGATGTCGGGCTGCCTCACTTTTCTGAGTCTAAAAATGGGATGACGACCTAGGGCTTTTGGTGACCGAGTGTGCAGCTCTAAAGCACATGTTGCAGCTTTCTTGAGTGTTTAGCTTGGGTTTTGTGAGTGCATTGCTGTTTACCCCATGAAATCACGTGTACAACACTCAGCTTTGTAACTGGACTTGTATTATCACTTTTTTCTGTTACAACCCATTTCATGTTAGCTGCATTGTTAGTCAGCTTATAATTAAATTAACCGTGAATCATTTTAGCGGCCTGTGAAGTGGTAACTAGTCCATTTTGTGGTCTTTTGACACAGTTTTTATAATTTGCATCACTGGCTAATTAGTTGATATTTAAAATTCTTTGACGATTTCTCTGTGGTTTCATGCTTGATTTCTTTCCGAGTATTTGTTAAGGAACAGTTCCGTATGTTTTCCTTGCTGTTGGAGTTCTCTGACGGTGTGTCTGCTTTCATCATTGGTTTTGATTTCCTGTCTCATCCTGTTGTCTGCTTAGTCGTCGTCAATCCAGACTGCCCCCCCACCCAGCCCCCGAGGCTGTAGTTTACCCATCCTTCTCCCCTCGCCCGTCCCCCCACTTGTGCTGGTCATAGTCGTGCTGTGGTCCACAGCGTGTGTGCCCTTAGTCGGGTTTGTGCTTTGTCTTCATGTCTCATTAAATGGTGTTTTTGCCCCATAGCAGTAAGTTGAATTGGTGTATCACTATGCAGTTACAGGAGAAGGCAACCCACTCCAGTACTCTTGCCTGGAAAATCCCATGGATGGAGGAACCTGGGTGGCTGCAGTCCATGGGGTCGCACAGAGTTGGATACGACTGAAGTAACTTAGCAAACTATAGAAGAGTAGGCATTCAGTTTTAACTAAAACTTTCATTTGTGGATTATTATTTTGGTGAAATTCTATTTGGTCAGTGTTGGATGTCAGCTTCTAAATTTCATGTGTTATATCTGATACTGTACTGAGTAAATGCTCTCAAGAATTTCTTGAATTTTTCTAGCATGTCTTCTGTTTTATCATTTAGTGGTATCTAATTTGAGAATAAAACCTGGTAAAAGCACATGAATATCTGTAAAACAAATAATATATTTTTAAAATGAATCATAAAAGTAAAGCAACTTTGTGAAACAAGTAGTAACTATTTATTACTGGTTCTTTTTTTAAAAACTACACATTTTGAAAGTTTTTTTTTTTTTTTCTTAACAAGACCCAGCATGTCCCTTCCTCCCAAAATACACTCCCCTGAATTCACATTAATGTAAATTCCTGAACACATAGACCAGAAACAAAGCAACTTTTTAAAGCCTTGTTTGACATTCACTTATTTCAATGATTCTAAGTAGTATAATTTTAGAAAATCATTATTTCTCTTAATTCATAAGCATTCTTTGAGTGCCCACTTTGTGCAGTGCCACTTAGGCCTGGATAAATTAAACTATAGATATTATAGATTATTCTTTCAAAAAGCTTTAGTTTGTAAGTAGGAAAGAAGATTGGCAGGGCTGCACAAAGAATTTGAATAGTGACAGTAATACGGCCCTAAGGGAGCTCACAGACAATAGCAGTGAACTCAGGAATATAGAATGACTTCTTTTTGGAAGGGCTTCAGGAAGGCTTCTGGAAGAAGATGACTTTAAAGCATGGATAGAGATGTAGGAAGGACATGGCAAGGGAAAGGAAGGGTGAACAGAGTCTTAGAGTAGATTATGGCAAACACAGAGATTGGCCAGCCATAGTATATGAGATTTGATCTTGATCACCCAGCTAACAATTCACAGGAGACTTAAAACACAGTATTTTAGGAGAATTGCTTTGATTTTGTAATTCTTGTTTGTTCTTAACATGGGAACTTCAGACTTGATTTAGCTGAAGAAAGCAGATAATCATTTAACTCTGAATTTTTTCTTTTTTTTAATGATCCATTTCCATTTTGTGTAATTAGAACTCCTAGGATTCCTTTTGGGGTCATAAGCCTGATTCTGGTCTGATTCCAAGTGCAAAGGATTTCTTTGAAGTGGATATGGCATATAACTGGTGGTGCTTATGAAGGCTTCTCTCTTTGAATCTAGAAGGAAGGGGTTCTGATAATAACTAATGGCAATTAACCTTTGTCATCAGGCTGTGTTGTCTTCTCTAAGTTCAGCAGGAGTCCATGATAGTTTGCTGTATAACTTGTATGAGTCTGATATTGTGCCTGATAGCAATCATGGCAAGGAGTTACCTTTTTTAAAACCTTATTTTTATGTAGCCATTACTGTGTGATAGTTTCTGCTCTAAAATCTTTTTATATATTAATTTTCATACAAATCCCTGAAGCAGACTCTGTTATTATCCTCATTTTACAGGCAAGAAATTCATAAACTTATTAAGTAGTTGAACTGAAATTTGCATTCAGGCATTCTGCATTCTTATTTCCATGCTATGCCACTTCCCTTATTCAGCAGATGACATTTAATCTTAAATATTCCCATCAAGGAAGTGTTGTGAAGTCTCAGAGAGGTTAAGAAATGTGCTTAAGTTCACACGTCTAATAAGTGGAGGAGTGACGGTTGGAACCAGGACTATGTGATTCCAGTCCTGAGAACCAATTCTTCACCTTGCTCTTCCTATGTCGTAGTTTGATCTATCCACATTCCTGTTCAGACAGGTCCTTCCAGAAGCAATGGAAAGGCTCAGGCCCTCGGGCAGTTCTGTGGTTTCATAAATGCCTGATGTGGTGGAATCAATTGGGTTAACTTGCCTCAGAGCAGTTCTCTGGTCTTCAGACTTTTTGCATAGAGCACCCCATCCCTGACTCGTGTCTTATCTCCTTTTCCATGTAGCAATGACTGTAGTTGTCCAGCAAGACAGACCTGAGGGCCCTAGTCAGTCATAATGACAGCACTAGGTGAAGTCTCCCTCAGTGTCAGGTGGATCTTTCCTCTCTCTGCAAGATGAGAAATCAGATTAAAAGATAAATTGTTTTTGTTCTCATTTATTCTGATGCTCTCACCTGCACGATTGCAAACTATTAATAGTATCCTTTTTTTTTAATTCCATAGGTTTTACAAAATGCACCAGATGAAATCCTAGTAGTAGCATCGTCCATGCTATGTAATCTCCTTCTTGAATTTTCTCCAAGCAAAGAGGTTAGTGTTGATTTTCTCTTCCTAGATGACTTCTGCCCAGTCTAGAGCTTAGTTAAATAATTTTCACTGTAGTTGACATTAAAATTTGAGGCTTGGGATTTAACACTACTTCTGAATTGTTTGGATGTTGGGTGTTGGGGAGCATTAAATTAATTTTAAAATAGAGTTGTCATTCTCTGTTATCCCTTCTCTGCCTGGCATATGCAGTTTATTTTAAAGATATTATAGCTTATAGTCAATCTGAACTGTCTAAAATTGTAAATATAGAAAATAATTACACAAGTAATAGACTGTTTTCAAATTATATTTACTAAAGAATAAATTAAGACCCAATTTTGTAAACCAGGATTACATGGCATTGCATGGAGATAACTGCTGGCACTGAAAAGTAATTTTTTTTTTAAGCTTTATTTTGAAAACTAATCTTTTTAATGTTAATGGTACTTACTTAGGGAGGGTTTACATTTGGGATTTTTTTCCCCCTTATATGCATTTTATAAATTGTTTTTATGATAAAGAAAATGGAAATAAACTTTAATAAAGGGAAGAGGTTACCTGATAGAATTAGTTTTACAGTGTTAAAATATCTCTGGTCTGCCTAGTCATGAGCTAGGTTTGGACACCATCCGTTATTAAGTGCATTTAGTGTCCCATTTTGGTGAAGTTCTTTTCTGCACTGTAATACTTCAGGCTTTCGACTGGTATTTAGGAAGACATTAGTAATGAAGTGGTGGTTCAGAGACTGTCATTCAGCAAGCGGAAATCTTGGGGTCAAAGTGGGAGAGACTGGTAGTTGTTCTGAAAGAAGGGGAGGCAGGATAGGACACCAGAGCGCCTGTCTCTGCTGAGGATGATGTGGTTGCAGTCAGTGTGACACTTTTAATCATCCTGAGCAGCTACCTTCAGAATATTTAGGGTGTAGCTAGAAAGGAAGGTAGGTGGGCTCTGGTGTAGAGTCATTAACATGATTAATTTTTTAGTATTAAAAGGAAACTGGATTCCTAACTGGAAGGGAAGGAAATGGTATAAGCATTTATTGGGCTAGTTGACACAATTGGAATATGGACTAGTTTCAATAAAAGTACTGTTTTACTGTCAGTTTTTCTGAATTTGGTAACTGTTCTATGGTTATCTAAGAGAATATCCTTGTTCTTAGGAAATACTCATTGAGGTATTCAGGGTAAAGTGGCATGATGTTTTCATTCTACTTTTAAATGGTTCAGAAAAAGGATAAATAATGTGAATATGGGTGTGTAGAATGCGAGACATAATGATAAAACAAATATGGCAGCATGTTAAAAATTGGTGAGTGTGGGAAAAGAATATATGGAAGTTCCTTAAATTGGTCTTTCTACCTTATAAGTTTAAACTTATTTTAAAATAAAAAGTTTTTTTTAACTGTACAGCTTGTACTAGTGAAGTGTATTTTTCTTCAAAAATGTCATCTTGAAAGGCACTGACCTTTGTCTTGGTATGCAAGTCTGAATTGCTTAAGACATTTCTAGAACCCAGTTCAAAAATAGACCTTTCAAGCATTTGTTGGTGATGGTAAATCAGTCCTCTAAGGTTTGAATTTTTTAGAAACTATCAAAACCTATTTTCAGCCAAATATCATAAATAAAGCAAGTCGTCAGACTAACACATGCTATTTTAGGTATAAAATGTATCACATTTAATACCTAAAATATTTGACTGGATATTGATACCTATACTTGACTATAAAAGTACAAGACTATTTTGCTTATATAACTGATAGGTAGTCCTGAAAGTAATTCCAAAAGCTGAATTCTGCAGCACATTGATGAGTAAGATTAACAGTTGGGAAGGAAGTTAGTTCTGTTGTAAACCAGCCGTGTCACGTCATAGTCACAGTTTGTGCAGAGCACTGGGACACATGCTGCAACAGAGCAGGGAGTGGCTGTCTCAGAGGAGGGCGGGGAGAGAGTGGAGCTAGGTGACAGGTCAGGAGGGCAAGAGGAAGCGCACACAGAAGTAGGGTGTCTCCTGAGTCTTTCAGGACTAGGGAACAGGGAGATGACAGGCTTTACTTTGGCTTTCGGATCTGTGAGAGTCATTGTCCCTACACTTACCCTTCTCAAGGTGATTTTTGTAGTCACCTCACTCCCTGCCTTGTGAAGGTTGCTTGGAATTGGTAAGAGGAGGAAAGAAGTCGTAGGCAGAGTGCCAGGCTGTGTATATTATATACACTTCATTTACAAACCTGACTTTAAAACTGTTTTTTCTCCTTTCCAATCACAGCCAATTTTAGAATCAGGAGCTGTAGAGCTACTTTGTGGACTAACCCAAAGTGAAAATCCTGCTTTACGAGTGAATGGAATTTGGGCTTTAATGGTATGTTTCACAAAGAGGAGAAAGCAGTTACTGAAGTTAAAACTAAAGAATGTTTTATTTGAAATGTCTGAAATTTTATTTTTTAAAAATCTTAACTCTTTTGGCTCAGTTTTCTAAAGACTTAAGACCTAAAAGATTTCATTCACCTTTCAGATTTGAATATAAGCAAGTTTCTTGGCCACTGTGTTCCCTTGGTTCTCCTATTTATTATGAAAAGGAGAATTTGGGGGAAAAAGTTTTCCTCATCATGAACTCATTGATATCTGTGTAGAGCTATGTACTTTACAGGGTGGTTTTGTGTCTCCTTTAAAACGTCTTTGTGAAGTAAGCTAGAGTATACGTATTTTACAGATGAGAAAACTAAGCAGAGTGGTTGAACAGCTTGCGCAAGGTAAGAGAGTTAGGGTGTACATGCTCAATCATTTCTTAGCAGTTTCTAGTGAATAACTTGTAATAATCTGAGTTCTAAAACTGTGTAACTATGAAGTCAGAAAACCATTATTCCTTAAAATTTTTTCAAATAAATCTATTGAATTGAAAATAAAGCATAATTCTACATGAATTTTTTAAACATAATTATAGCAGTTATAATTCAATCCAGTATGCCAGAAACTAACCTAAGAGTTTATATTTGCTATCTGTAATTTTTATTTTATATTATATTGGTATAGATCCACCTTACAATTGAGAAATAGAATTTAGAGGGTAAATGAATCATCTTAGGCCTCACAGCTAATACATGCTAGAAACAGGTTCTGGGCCTGTCCCCGGCCCATGTTCATCCTCTGGTACTGTGTTGTGTCTGCTGTCTTTTCACCCAAATTTTGGGGTGGAAATAATTGTCTTTCAGGAAAGCACTGAGTGTATCAGATTCAGTTCTTTTTCTTCTTAACCTAACAGCTTTTGGACTTCTTTTTCTTGAAACTCCCAGGAATTTTTTTCCTCCTCACTTTGTACTCAGCCTCCTTTTCAAGCTTTTTCTCAGGAGACATTCCCCCAAGTTTCATTTCCCGGTTTCCACTTCCCTTTACACTATAGTTTCAGGGACTTCATCTGCTCTTATGGTTTCAGCTCCCCTCACAGAAGAGATTGCTTTGGAATATGCATATCCAGATAGAATTGTTCCCTGTTTCCCAGGTTGTCACTTCAATGGCTAATGGGACTTCATTTGAGGGCTCTCTGACAAGTACAGTTTTAATTCTGAAAACTAAACTTACCCCACTCTTCAAATTCATATTAACTGTCTTACTCTCATCAATCTCCTTATTGCCAGTTGTTATGTTCTCGTTCACAGAATATAAAACCTTGGAATTCTCTTTGGCCTGGGTTTCTTGACACCTAACCCAGTACTCTTTTTGCTCTGACATGTTGCCTGTATTTGGAATTTCATCTTTCATATGTCTTAGATCCTTAATTTCAAAAAGTTCCTGGAGGGCAATAACCACATATTATATTAAGTCTCTAGTTTACAAGAGATTTTTAAACCAGAAGTTGATTTATGAATTATTTGAAATTTTCCTTTTTTTTTTTTTCCTTCAGACTTGTTGTTATAGCTTCAGGTTAAGCTAGGATAATCTATAATATGTCCAGAAAGGAGAAAAAGGAGCAAAATAGCTCCTGGCCATCTGGGACTGCTGGTCTTGGGTACATCTCCACCCCCAAGAACCTCCTGCATGGTATGGCCAACCATATCAGCAGTAACAAAGATCTGTGAATGCAGTAGGTGGTTTGTGCCAGTAAAGTTAACAAAACCCGCTGTTTATTTTCACACATAATAGAGGAGTAGCTTTAAGTCTTTCTCAAAGTACTTGTCACAGTATAGTCATTAGCAGTCGTTTTGTTATTGAAGTACACAGACAGCAACTTGATAGCCAGAAGGGTATTCTCAAAAATAATAACCAAGCTCACAGATACAGAGAACAGATTGGTGGTTCCAGAGGTGGGGGTGGGGGTGGGAGAAATGGGTGAACTGTTTTATTTTACAGTTTAAATAAATTGAACTAAATAAACGAAATTTTAAAAATTATAATAGTAGATTTTGTATTTATTTGAGAAATCTTAAGACATGAAAATGCCATGTCAGAAAGTGGTCGTATTTCTCATTGAGGAGTATGTATAGGAGTGACAGTTAACTTTTCTCTTGACCGACAGAATTATAGGTGATAAACAAGAATTAGAAAAATAATGTGACTTATCCTTAAGGATTTTCTGCAGATTTTGTTTAAACTTTGAAAATTATCAGAATTACCATTAAAATATAATTTAATAAAGTAAATGTAGATGTGATTCTTGGAACTTCTTTAATCCTTCCAGAATATGGCATTTCAGGCTGAACAAAAAATAAAAGCAGATATTTTGCGAAGCTTGAGTACTGAACAGCTCTTCCGGTTATTATCAGATTCAGATTTGAATGTGCTGATGAAGACATTGGGACTTCTTAGAAACCTACTCTCTACTCGCCCTGTAAGTAAAACCACCCCAGTTTCCAAATTAACTAGCCTGGCATATATATTACAGAGCACTGCCCTGCCTCTCTGCTCCCATCAACATCTGCCCAGAACTTATGATCGAAGGCGTGCCCCTTGTCAGAGAAGCCAGGAGCTAATATTTAGACCTGTCACCTTCCTAGGCGTTCTGGAGCTGCTTCATCATGTGGCCTCCACTCCTGCACTGCCTGTCCTGTCTCCCCTTCTTGGTCCTATGTGCTAGAGGCAGGGAGCCTGCCTCTGTTGCTTTATTCTGACTTGGTTTGCCAGCCAGAATGGGTTTTCTCATCTGCCTAAATCACTTCTCTCTGGGGCCTAAGCTTCTGTCCCTTGAGAGACTCCTCAGTGCCATCTCCTTGCCCACATTGACTGGACTGACCTCTAGAGGTGTCAGCCTGGAGAGCAGTGGGCATATGTCAGAGCAGGAGAGGCTGAGCCTTGTTGTGAAGTCTTTCTTGCTGTTCTCTAATGTTCCCTAAGCAGCAGGGTCAGTGGCCTTCAGGCAAGTAAAGAAACATGGGTGGTTCCCTTCTGCGTGCATCACTTGTGTTCAGAGTCCTTTCTGTACATTTGTGCCCCAAAAGAGTATTAGTAAATCTACACCCTATTTTCCAGGTCCCTGGCTTCTCCTCCTCCCCCATCCAGTTTTTAGCTTCCTTTCTATTTAGTATCTTTGGCCTCAAGAATCCTCAGTGATTGCAGTTCTATATTGTCAGGCCAAGTCTCTGCTATCTTCATCTTGAAGTCATCAACAGCAAAAAATTGAAGGCAAAATATAGCTTCACAACATAATACAGGCACACCTTGGAGATGCTGCTGGTTTTGGTTTCCAGACCACTGCAATAAAACAAGTCACAAGAACTTTTTTGATTTTCCAGTGCATATAAAGGTTACATTTACACTGCACTATAGTCTGTTAAGCATGTAAAAAGCATTATGTCTTAAGAGGAAAAAGTATTTTTAACATGGTCTAATTTAAAAATAATGCTGTTGGAAAAATGGCACCGATAGACTTGCTCTACACGGTTACCACAAACCTTCAATTTTTTTTTTATTTAAAAAAAAAAAACAACCACAATATATCAGCAGCATGCAATAAATTGACTTGAATTTGAGCAAACTGGGAGATAGTGGAGGACAGAGAAGCCTGGAATGCTGCAGTCCATGAGGTTGCAAAGAGTTGGACACAACTTAATGACTAAACAGCAACAACATACTTGTAAACATGGTTCTGTGGCCTCTGGTCCTATACTCATGGTGTTCTCTTTGAAGCAGTTGTGTACTGCACTGTATTGTTTAACTTTTGGAAGCCTTCTGTTCTTTCCTATTGTCTTTTTCTTTGTTCTCCAGATGATAATTGTGGATTTCCTATTGTTTTGCAGCACATAGATAAAATAATGAGTACTCATGGAAAGCAAATTATGCAAGCTGTCACCCTTATTTTGGAAGGGGAGCATAACATTGAAGTCAAAGAACAGGTATGTGTTCCCTTTTTTTTTTTGAGGAATATCTTTTGAGTGTGAGTGCCAAGAGGAATGGTAGTTAGGAACCTCCTGAGTCACTCTGTTGCAAAAGACGGTGCTGAGTTCAGAAGTGCTATAGACACAGGAAGGGTCTGAAGGAAAAGGCCCTCCACCATCCCTGAAACTCTTCTCAAGAATTCTTCCTCCTGGAATGGAAGAAGACACGAGCAGAGTCTGTAGTTTTACCCTCTGTGTCATGCACTATATATACTCTGTCACTATGGGGATGGACACCTCTGACCATCTTAGAATGAATCCTTTTCCCAGGGTTCACATTTCTAGCCCTCCTTATCACTATGATCTGAACCAAATTCTTGCAACTTCCTGATGAAAAACCCCTTATGCTGAAGACATCTTTTATTTCTTTACTCTCATACATCCCTCTTCCTTATTTCTATCCCATACCCCTTCTTTCTGTTGTGTTTCAATAGGGCAAGTTTAGGATAGACATAAAAGTACAGAGGCTGAATTTCAATAAGGATGTTCAATAAGGATGTTCATTAGGGAACAGTTTGGGAATTACTTTTCTTCTCTAGTTCCTGGGGTTTATTACAAGATTTTTAACATAGTATATATGACATTTTGTCATAAAGGAAAAAGTCACCTGCACACATATTTTTAACACAAGATCTGAGATAATGGTAATGTTCAACTTTCTGACTTAAATGTTGGCTCTATGGGTGTGTTCATTTCACAGTTCATTGAGCTGTACACTTACATGTATGGAAGAAACTTGTCCAAGATCATCTGTGGAGAGTTGGACCCAAAGTCTAACTGCAGGGCCCACTTCCTTACCCTCTGTGTTCCTGAGTTAAAGCAATTCATCAGGCTTCAGCAGAGCAGTCCAGGAGGCAAGAGTAGTAGGACTTGGGAGCTTTGTTGGAATTTGTGAGCAAAGAAGGTGATAGATTTGACAGAGTGATTTTAGACAAACATTTTAGGTGATTCTTATTGAAATTCAGTAGTGAACAACTATGTTTTTTGATGAACAAAATTTGAACACAGAAAAACTATGATCTTGTAGGCATCATTGAAGTTAGGGTAAATGAGATTCATTTCTAGAACACAATAAAGAAGACACAGTGGTCAAAATAAACTATTCTACATCGAGAGCATAGAAATTTGTCTGTAAAGACAGCTCACATAGAATTCCACTAACTTGAAAAGCGAAGCAAGGTAGAAAGGTGAGGCAAGATTTGGATAGGGGCAAAAGAAAAGACCAACAACAATAAGCTGTTTTGGTAGAATCCAATGATACCCGCTCACACAGGTTTGGGTAATGGGAAGTGTGGGTGACTATGGGGAGGCTTAAACTGCCTGCTTTTTAGGTAGAAGTGTAATTCTTCTCAAAAGAATCAAAGATACATTCTCTTTTTCTATTTATTGAGGTATATGAATATACAATAAGGTACATATATTTAAAGCATACAGTGTGATAAGTTGACATATGTATATGGCATGAAACAATCACTGTGATCAAGATAGTGAACATATCTATCTGTCCTTAAAACAGGAACACAAGAAGTGTTCTGTTCTAACCACTCCTATTGAGCATCATCCTAAAACTGCATTATCCATTTCAGGGGTTTAGCACACTGTTTCTACAAAGGGCAAGGTAAATATTTTAAGTTGGCAGGCTATACAGTCTCTGTAGCAACTTCTTAACTGTGATGTTGTAACCTGAAATCAGGTATAAACAATATGTAAGCAAGTAGATGTGGCTGTCTTCCAGTAAAACTTGATTTACCAAAATAGGTATTGGGTTGGGTTGGATTCAGCCTACAGGCCATAATTTGCCAATTATTACTCTGTATCATTGATTTCCAGTTGTTCACATGAAAGTGTGTGTGTGTGTGTGTGTGTTGCTTTTCTCTCTGCTCCCTAGCTCATGTGTTAAATTGGCTTGGCCCAAGAACTACATTAGTCTCTTTTAAGATTTGGTTTCTTGTCTCCATCAGAATACTCAGTAGGAGTGTGTGGGCTTGAGAGCAGAACTGTAGCTCACTATGCCATGCTGGACAAGCCTGAGGATGCGTGGGTGTATTCTAACCTGCAAGAAGGGGAATCACTTGCCTACCTTGCTGGCCTAGTCTATTCTGAGGGTTGTTTCCTGAAATCCTCCCTTCTATCCCTTGTCCTAGTAGGTAAGAGAGAGGTAGTTCTTCCCTAGGTGAATCTGAATTCTTGTCCATAGTTAGAGTCCAATCCTGTTTTTCCTCTTTGCTGTCTCCTCAGTCCTGAAAAATTCAAGGGTGTTGTGCCTGTCAACACTTCTGACAGGCTCACCATGTAACCAGGTCACTGAATCTGACTTCTTCCTCAGGTCATCTCTCTCCCACTTGTGGGTCATATCAGGGTCTCCTCATATGATCTGAGCACCCTGGAATAATAGTCCCCCAGTGCCTTGGATCATAAATGGTCCATTTTCTGTTTCCTGTGTCCTAGGGACAACCTCAGTACTCACTCCTTAACAATTTATACACTGTGGTGGTGTTAACCCAGGAAAAATAAGACCATATACCCTTTAAGATATTTGGGGGTCTGGGCCATAGGAAGAAAACATCCTCCTCAATTAGCTATAACCTGTAAGTTTAACTAACTAAAGTCTAGCAAAGGAAAAGGTTAAAATTGGAGAAAATATATTTGAATTCAAATCCCATGCCCACCTCTAGTCGCTGTTCTTTGAGTGATTCCTTACTGTGCTCGTGGACTTGGTGTCACTTCCTCCAAGAAACCCTTCCCTGGCCCTTCCCCGCCCTTGTGTTATCACACAGATGGACTTAGTGCTTTCTCAGTTCTGTTTTCACCTCAGTTGCACCACAGTGAAATGTAACTGTGTGTTTGCCTTTGGAGTTAGGGAGTATGTCCTGTTCCTGTCTCAGCCTGTTGCTCAGTAGAGTGGGCAGAGTTCAGGCACATTACAGGTGCTCGGCCAGTATTTGTGGAATAGCTGGGGCTGGCACTGGCTCACTATCCCTGCCACAGGCTCTTCACCTTTCCCTTAATCCCTGCCACCTGCTGGTCTGGCTGTGAGGATGTAACAGCTGACAAGAGCAGGCTGTTTTTCCAGTACCAGGGTGGGCACTGTCCTCAAGAGTGCCAGCTGGCACAGGCTACCTCCACCCTCCACATTAGGCCAACCTGCACCAGCTCCTGCACACATTTTGCTTCCTTTTCTGTTCCTTCTGGTAGGGTTCCAAAAAGTCAAGAGGTCCTCATCTCATGAGGCTAATGGACAGGGTCAGGTCTTTATCTAGAAGGTCATGGGCTTGGAAACAAGTAGCATCTAGGAGGAGGGGTAGGGGGAGTTATAACACCTACGAAGCTTTTACTCAAGAGACTACCACTTTGAAGAAACCTTATGGGTTAGTAGTAAGATTGCCTCTTAAAAATGAAATTTTCAAGAAAATAATAATAAACTACATTTACCCTTTGGTTTTTGTGATAACATGGCCATGGCTGCCTTTGCCTGGCAGTGATGGCTTACGCCCAGAAAGAAGCCTCTGAAGCATTTGGGTTCTTGTCTACCTAAGGCAGACTTTTCTTAGGTGTGGTTACTTTTTTGGGCAGCGACGTTAGGGGATAAGAAATCAAGGCATTCAGAGGGGAACATGTGAGAATCGGGAACATGTACTGCAGGTGGGAAATTGCCCAGGTTCTTGAAGGAGCTTGAGTCTGGGGACTTCAGAACTTTCCTGACCTCCCGCCCTTTGTTCTTTTTCAGACACTGTGCATCTTAGCCAACATAGCAGATGGGACAACAGCAAAAGAACTTATTATGACCAATGATGACATCCTGCAGAAAATCAAGTATTATATGGTAGGCCTTTGTGCCTTGCATGACTCCACTAGCTGCACATTAGAAGGCGAGGACAGGTAGTGCTGCTAGCTCAAAACAAATTGTGCAGAAATTAAAGAATAGACTCCTCTGTAACCAATTCCAGATATCCTCTTCCATCCTGAAAACTGAAACAACACTAATCCCTTGAGGTTTGTACCACTGGGCAGTGTTCCCACTCGTCACCCCATTTTTCACCCTGTCATCTGATTGCACCCTTCTTACGCAGTGAAGAACTTGGGCCCTTGGCCTTCTCTCAGTGCCCCTAATCCTATCTTCCCTCTCAAAGCTTCAGTCCTGTGCAGATGAACCCTCTAGTCTCTGGTACCTCTGGCCCTTACTGTTTGACCAGTTTGCTTTCAATCATAATCTGCTACCTGCCTGTAGACACCTCAGCTATGTACTGCCAAAGCCTTACCCGGGATCTTGTCATCACCAGAAACTGCCCCTTGCCAAAATCTGGACGTTAGACATGCTTCCTCTCTTCATTCTGTCAGTGTCTCCTAGGGAAACCCTAACTGTGGATGAACCTGTCTTCTCTTTGCCTGCATGGCAGAGTTAACAACTATACAGAAAGGCGCAAAACCAGACAGACTGGTTTCTTGTTAAATGCCCACCTGCGTGTGCACTCAGCACTGCTCAGTGTCCCCCTCTGCTTCTCCAGCGTGCTGGCACCTCCATCCTCCACAAGAATAGGCTCTACCTTCTCATTCTTTAGACCTCACCTTCTCTTTCCCTCCTCACTCCTAGGGGTGACCTCACCTTTTGTTTTATGAAGGAAATAGAAGCCAAAGTCCTGCAGTGGTTGCCTGTTACACCTTGAATAAAATCCATCCTCCGCCCACCCTTTGCTGCCCGGGAAGCCCTGCATGACCTGGCTCATCTGTGCCCCCAGCTCCTTTCTTTCTCCTCATACCTGTGTTCACACTAGTGAACTTTTTGTTCTTCAGAGAGGCCATGCATGTTCTTTCCTGCCTCGGGACCATCACACACATGCCTGCCCCTCTGCCTGGAGCACTCTTCTCTCCATTCCTTCATGGGGTTCCTTCTCACCTGTTGGATCTTAGCTCAGCTGACACTTCCTCCTGCACTCTTGTCTGCGCAGGTTATTCTTTGTTACTGCATCCTATTCCCTTCGGAGCACTTAGCTCAATTATCACCCCTTATAGTTGTTTGTTAGTGAACCTAGTGAGCACAAGCTTCACGAGGGCAAGGATTATGTCAGATCTGTGTACAGTTGTATATCTGTCACCTTGTACAGTGCCTAGCCTTTAAGTATATGCTTGGTAAGTATTTGATGAATAGAGAAGTACAACTTCAACCAGGAACTCCACTACCTTTCCAAAACCAGATCCACGTAGGATTGCCGTAATCTGTTAAAGGTTTCTCTGGACTTCCCACGCCCATCGAGGACACCTGTCTCTCTGCTGCTGTTCAGAGCCAGACTTCTCAAGAGCATCTTCTGAATGTGCTCCCTCCTTCCTCACCTCTAAATTCACTACCTAGCCCACTTCATCTGGCCTCCGCCCCCATTGTTCAACTCAAACTGTTCTGGTTAATGTCACCATTGACTCCATGATGCCAAGTCCAAAGGCTAGTTTTCTTTCCTCATCTTACCTCATTCACAGCAGATTTCAACTCAGCTGGCTGTTTCCTCCTCCTGGGAACATTCTTTTCCCCTGGCTTCCATGACATTATGCCTCCCTTCTTAGCCCTGGACCCTCTTCTCTTCTCTTCCTCATATGATCCTGAGATTGATGGTTCAGTGCCTCTGTTGCATAGCAGAGGGAGCTTGTGAAGACTGTTGTTTGGCCCCTTTCCTCATGAGATTCTGAGTTAATAGTTCTGGGGTATAGCCTGGGCATCAGTGTTTTTTTTTAACCAACTTCCAGGTGGTTCTTTTGTTTAACCAGAGTGGAGAGCCATTGGTTTAGGGAACGTCATCCACTCCCATGGCTTTGACTGTCATCTCTGTTCTTTGTTTGGTTTCTGGGCTCCAGTTCAGTAGTCAGTTCTGATAAATTAGTCATTATAGTTTTTACACTGTCATTATAGTATTATAGTCATTATAGTATTTACATTGATACCAAGCAATGCAGAACACATCAACATGGCCTTCAAAAGCCTTGACAAGAAGCTACTCCGATGGTGTCTACAGTTTTACAAATGCTGGTTATTTTCTTCTTGAGGGGAGCAAGATCCAAGGGCCACATGGAGGGTATACCTCCTGCCTAGACCTCTCTTCGGAGCTCCGGACTCACATATCCTCCTGTCTCCTCCTCATCTCCATGTGGCTGTGTGAAGCTTCTTGACATTGGTGCTTAAATATCAGTTCTTAAGTATCTCCCCTAAACCTAAATTTCCCTCTCCTGACCTTTTCTGTCTCAGTATAGTGGCTCTGCCATCTACCCTGTTGCTCACCTCTAGGAGTCAAATCTTGATTTCTCCAGCTCCTTTACCTCATTAATCCAGTTTGTCAGTAGGTCCTGTTAGCCTTCCCCAAGACTGGTCCGTATGCTGTTGACTTTTTTCTGTCACCATAACCCTCACCCTAGTTCAGGCCACACCCTCTTGTGCCCTGTTGACCATGATAACCTCCTAGACACCTCTACACTGTCATTCTAATCCCTTCAGCCTGGATGATCTTCTAAAAATGTAAATCAGATGTTGTCCCTCCACTGCTTAAATCCTTCAGGGCTTCCTGTCGACTCAGTGAAATCCATCCTTCCTCTGGCCTACAGGGGCCCACAGTTAGCCATGCCTGCTTCTCCACATTTTACTCTGCTTTTCCTTCTCAATATGCGTAGCTTTACAATTTCTTCTTACCGCAAACCCTTTCAGGAGCTTTTCCTTCTTCTTGGTGCCTCTTGATCTTTGTATACCTGGCATCTTCCTGTTTGTTATTCTTCCTCTGCATAAGTATTGCCTCCTTTAAAGAGATCTTTTCTGTACGTTTCACTTAAAATTAGTGAAAACTTCACCCTTCAGTTTTCTCTATCAAGCAGTTTGTTTTCTCAAAAAAAAATTCATTGAGTGAATGCTGGATGTAAATACTTACATGTTGTAATATAAATAAGTTTGTTTATTCAACAAATACTCATTCATGGCCTGATGCTGGGAGTAGATGGTGCATTTTATTCTGTTTTGTCTTAGTGGAGCCCAAACTGGACAGCTCTGTAAAAGCCTTGGCAGGTAGGAGGGAAAAAGAATCACCAGCCATAGAATTCTAATGAAGGAAACCATGTCCTTTGTCTCTGCTTAGTTTAGATACAGTTTTACGTGGCAAGAAGAGTCCATCCCGGCCTTCAAGAAACTGTTGAGCATATATTGTGTCATTGTATTTCCCAGATATGCATGAGTTATTTAAGTGTACTGAGAACTTTATTTTTTAAATTGACCAATTGAAAAATCATCTGTATGAACTTCCCTGGCTGTCCAGTGGTTAGGACTCCATGCATCCACTGCAGGGTACAGATTTGACCTCCAGTCAGGAACTAACATCCCACATACCACATGGTGCAGCCAAAAAAATCATCTGTAAAGATGTTTAGGGTCCTCTTTCATCTAAGAAAAAGCACTCTATATGGATAAATAATAACTTAAGCAAAAATGGTTGTACTTTGAGTACATTATGAAGAGAAATCAATGAGAGTGTGTTTTAGAAGAATAAGGAGGCTCCTTAAGAATAGTAGAGACTCAGTCAAGTTTTTTATGCTGTTCCTAAAGAGACAGGAGCAATTTGTATCAGATATTCAGTAGCCAAAGAGATAAATATTAAGTGCACATCCATCCAGTTTATTGGCCCTGAACACTTCCTGATGTAGACAGAGAACAGTCAAAAGCATAGACTTGTCCTAGGCCAGTGTTCCTGTGTGTATGGGTTGAGTTTTGCAGACTGCACCTGTGGCCCTTGAGGTGTTTTGTTTGGCCAGCCAGAGGGTCTCTAAAATTTGAGTGTGGAGTCCTAGCAAGCCTTCCTCCCCGGTGTACCAGATTTCCCACCACTCTTTGTTGTCTTTAGCCCAACCTGTTCACCCATTAGCACTAACTTTGTACCCCTCAAGACATTTGGATTTGAGGCCCCTGCTTCAGACTCTTAGGCTATTGGAATTGTCTGTGTTATGTTACAAAAAATTACCTCAAATGAGAGTATCCTTTTTTTTTTTTTTTCCTGTTTCTGCATCAAATAGGGTCATTCACATGTCAAATTGCAGCTTGCCGCTATGTTTTGTATATCAAACCTCGTATGGAATGACGAGGAAGGTAAGAGATTGGTGAGATTTGTTCTGAAAAAAATTATGGAGAAGAAGGTGTCAAACAGGAATGGCATCAGCTGCCTCAAAATCCTGGGTAGAGGCACTACTCATTGGGCCCCAAGCACCCAACAAAGTCTCCTAGGTATGAATGAGAATCTGCTGGCCTAGCTAACATGTTGTCCCCACCTTGGAGTCAGCACTGTTCCAGAGTACTGAGCGTGGGGATTGGAGGAGACCCTAGAGAAGCCCTTGCCCTTGAGAGAGCTGAGAAGGAGGATGGTGAGATGCACTTGAAGAAGATGAAAGGTGAGGGTGGGCGGGAGGGTTGACCTTTCACTGTGTGCATGGGGAGCACATAGAAGGACCACAGGCAGGTAAGCTTAATGGAGAAGAGGGTGGTTGGTGAGAAGGGAGAGCTACACCGTGCCTGGGGAGGCCATGTGTGTGAGCAGGCCTCTATAGTGCTCCACCTTGACTGCATTAGAATCAGCCAGTTAAATCAGAATCTCACAAGTGGTTTTTTAAATTCCCCATGTGATTCCAATGAACAGCCAAGGTAGTGAGGAGCGCAGTGGGCCTCAGTGTTGGATTGGCTGCATGAGCATCACCTGAGGGACTTTGTAAAATGCAGATTTCTGGGCACCACCCCTGGAGATTCTGGTTCACTGAGTCTCAAGGAGGTCAGTGCATGAGTGAGTCACTCTGGGCTCCTCAGTGAGGAGGAGAGAATCTGGAGGAATTGCACTTTGCAGTGGGTCCAGAACAAAGCAGAAAGAGGAGGAGCTCGGTTCAGTGTGCGGGCCAAGAGACCACATGCCGGCCCAGGTGCCAGGGAAACAAGCTGCCCTCAAGAAGATCCTAATCTAGTTGGAAGACAGGACAAAGCAGTGTGGAATTAGAGGTGCCATGGTCTGAGAGGCAGCAGGAAGTGCTGGGAAATCAGAGAAGAGTGGGAGGGAATAGAGGGGTTGGGAAAAGAGACTGGTTTGGAGTAGAAAGAGCCTGGCTAAGTCTGTCCAGAAAAAAATGATGAAGATGAGGCCTGATGACAGGGCCTTGTGCCCAGCTGAAGACTCTGGCCTTGACCCTGTGGTCTGTGGAGAAACTGTTCTAGCAGCAGAACCGAGGGAGCAGGGTCCAGGAGGCCAAGAGACCAGTTAGAACACTGTTGGAGAATCCCGGCACAAGGAGATTGGGTTACACTGGGGGGAGCCAGTTTTGGGGGGATGGAGGGGGAAAGAACACGGATAAGGCTCCAGACTGTTGGCTGCACATTAAAGAGAGCAATGGCCTGGGTAATATTCCCAGTAACCTGCTAGCTTTCATCTCTCAGGCTCACAAGAACGCCAGGATAAATTACGAGACATGGGCATCGTAGATATTCTACACAAACTGAGTCAGTCACCAGATTCAAATCTTTGTGACAAGTGAGTATCAAAGTTAAAGGTCTTTGCTTTGGGGTATGTTGAATTCTTTGATGAAAGAGTTTAAATTGCTTAGTAAGCCACAGGGTCAAACTCTAAGTCTGTTAGACCCTTGGCTTCCCTTTTTAGTAATCTATGAGCCAGCTGTGTGACACCTGAGTAAGAGATAAACCAATAATTGGCAGATTATTAAAGATTTTCACCTCACTGTGAATGAATGTGAGCCTGGACCACCATAATGGGAATCTGGAAAGGATCCTGAGGCCATTCCCTTTCAGTCTCTTGATCTTTAGAATAGAAAAGCATGTGGCCTTTTGGAGAGCAGAAATGAGGCCCAATTATAAAAGCATTCATTAGCTCAGAACCACACTAAGTGCCTGCCTTGTGCCAGCCCAGCCTAGCTGCTGGGGCTGCACCTGTGACCAGTAGGGAGTCCCTGTCCTTAGTGAGCTCACCATTTACTAGAGGAGGAGAGAGTCACAGTCTGAGACCCCTCTAACCTCTAGATAGCCAAGAATGTTTTTCCTGGCTGTGAACACTTATAATACAGCCTCCACGTTCCAGATCACTTTCATCCTGCAGACTCTTGAGCAGGTCTCAGAGTGCTCCGTGGTCTGGCCCTGCCTTCCTCATATCCCCATGCCCCCATGCCTACTCTGTGCTGCAGCCACACCTGCCCTCTTACAGGATCACACCTTCATGTGTTTACACATTCTGTTCCACCAGATTTGCCATCCCAGGCCTCTCTCCTCTGACTTACCATTCATTGAACAAGTACTTTTTTTTTTTTAATACTGACCTCTGCCAAGCATTGCTTTAGGCATCAAAGATATAAGGGTGAATAAAATTGATGAAGTCCTTGCCCTCGTGGATCTAATGTTCTAATACAGAAGACAGACAATAAGCAAATGAATATGTAATGTGATCACAGATAATGAGAGGTACTGAAGGTATAACCAAGATGAGGGGATGGAAAGTAAGAAAGTTTCTTGTCATATAAATTAGTCAGTAAAAGCTTCTCTGAGGATGTGACATTTGATCTAAGACCTCAGTGAAATGAGAGGGTCTGCCCAGCAGATGATTAGAATAGTATTCCAGACAGAAGGGACAGGGGGGTCAAGGTCCTGAGGCAGGGATGAGCTTGAGCATTCAAGAAACAGCAAGAAGACCAGTGGACTAGGGAAAAATAAGTGGGCGGGAGAGTGAGAAGAAGTAGACGCAGGGAGGCAGTAAGAGCCTTGTAGGCTGTAGCATGAACTTTGGCTTCTATGTAGAGTTTAATAGGAGGTCACTGGAGGGTTTTGAACGGAAGAGATAGTATCTGATACGGTTCTGGTGGCTCTGTGGAGAGTGGTTGGCAGTAGCGCAGGGATGGGAGCAAGGAGGCCAGTCGAGGCTGTTCTAGTTGTGTTAGGTGAGGAGGGAGGGAGGCAGTGGTGGGAGTACTGAGGAGTGGTTGGATTGAAGATTTACTATAAAGGCGGAGCCAACAGATTTGCTCATGGATCCGATGTAGGATATTAAAGAGAGGAAAGGAAAATGCCTCGAGTGTCAGCCTGAGCAGCTGAAGAGAGGTCTACCAAGATGATCATTTGCCAAGATGCCAAGAAGAAGAGAAGAGAAGGATAATCAAGTCTTGGAGAATCAAGAGTTGTCATTTGGTGTGCCAGCTTTTGGATGCTATTAGCCATCCAAGGGACTCAGGAGAGGGGCTGAAGATATGAATTGGGATAGGATATCAACCATGGAGCTGCCTGGAGTCACCTAGGGAGAATAAACGAGGAGAGAAGACAGAAGGGCTAAGGACTATGGACTGGGATACCGCACATCCACCCCAGCATTTAGAAGAGAATGAAAAAGGTCCAGCAAAAGGTCAGAAAGAACAACCGCTGGGAGAGGCAGAGACCTGGGCACATAGTGTCCTGAAAGCAAAGGTAGAGAACGCTTGGACAGTGACCATCCATCCTTCAAATCAGGTTGTCACCTCTGTGGGAAAGTCTTGCCAGATCCATTCTGCACCCTGGTCCCCAGACTTTGGTAGGGGCCCCTCTGTTCTCCCATAGCACCTAGAGAACACACCACACGTGCCTTGCTGTCAGCTTGCTTATCTGCTCCAGGGAAGGGAAGAGGCACTTGTTTAAGGGCTCCTCGAGTAAATGGCTAGGCCAGATAGAGCACACAGAGTTGGGCTCTTGCCTCCCTGAAGCTTGGTATCCAGTGGGTTAAGGAAAACAGATCCCCAAGCTGCTGCTCAGATGAGTGTCCCGTCGAAGGCACTAAGGCAGGATTTGAGCTCCACCTTGAGAGTGGGAACCTCCGCCTCCACAGCAGCAGTAGCAGACTCTGTCAGCCATCTCTTCTGGCCAAGAGCCAGGCTGTTCCAAGGGTCTTTTCTTGTGTTTGTTCAGAAATTAAAATAGTTCTGCTTAAAACCCTCTCTGGAACGACCTGAAAAGAGACCTCACCAGCATGAAGTGGGGTAGGTTTAAGCTCTGGCCTAACATTACTTAGACCAGTCTAGTATTGTTTCCCAAAACCTGCGTGGTACATATGTCTTCAGCATTTCTTAGACCCCATGAAAGGAATCAAGGTCCAAGCTACTCTACCTCAGTCCGTTTAAGGAAAGGTGACCTTGCCTTAAAGCCATCCATTGGAAGGACTCCTGAGATAGTAATAGGTAGCAGAAAGATCACAGTGGCACAGTCTCTGAGGTCCAATATAATCAAACATAGCCACACCCTTAGAAAGATCCACAAGGAGTCTGATTGGGAGTTTTAAAGAGTAATGCAGAATTTTGATCAAGACCCTCACGTAGACATTCCCACCATGGCACAGTTTATGATCTAACAGCAAAATCTCTAAGGTTCTTTCTGTCTTCAAGGCTGTGTGACCTTTTGACTTTCAGACACTTAACAGATGTGGAGTTATTGCCAACTAGACCTCTCCACCCCAGGCTCAGAGGGCCTCGAATTTGTGAAGTTATGGCCAATGAGAGGTAGCCTATGGCATTATTCAGAAACTGTTTCCTAGGAAAACGACCTCATAGAACCCAACTCGCTCATAACTTGGAACGGTTTTTATGGAGCTTTCTGTTCTAATGGATTGGACTGCTTGCAATGGTCATCTTTATAGAGGCTTAAATAATTGCAGGAGTATCCCTGAGCTGATTCCTTTTAAGACTATAGAGTGTATCCATTACTACACCAAAGAAACTGTGCTTGAGTCCAGCTCTTTGCATGCCTTGTCTGCTTTGCTATAAGCTAATAGTAACAGAAAATTTTAGCCTTTTCTTCCCATAACTTAGAAGGGGAAAGAGACCATTGCTAAAACCTGACTTCCACAGTTGCAGCCTTGACCAGGCGCGTGATGGGAGAGTAAAGGAGGCCTTCTCAGTCCCAGGTCAAAGGAAGGCACTTCTGCAAGGATCGGGACAGGTTAAGACATGGCCTACATTGCACAGTTTCCTCTTCATCTAGCTACCTTCCCCAGTCACCATAACAACCCACATCAGGCATGATGTGAAGGACAGGATAAAATCGTAACCTACCTCCCTCAGGTTTGAGCCATGCGACAGCCTCATCCCATGAGCTCTTGGCCCCTCCCATGCACTTTCTAATCAGTACCTACTCACTCCTGCCTAGGTCAGGTTTGACAAAGGAGAACTATAGAATGTCCATGAGTTGCAGCAGCTGTAAGGACAAGAGCAGGACTACAGAAAGGGGATGTAGCCAGCATGAGTTTGCAGTGTGTGCTGACCACAGATCTCTGTCCCTTATATAGTAGGTGCTCTGCTGGGCTCACCCCAGTTCCCTTGGGGGAACCTATTTTTTTTTTTACTTTCCCAGCTGCCATCTTTGAGCCTTGATTACACTTCTGACATGATGGCTAACAGGAACTCTGTGATTCCAGGGCAAAGACGGCGCTGCAGCAGTACCTGGCGTGATGAGAACACCCCGGGCACCTGCGGGCATCCCACATCCTTGTTAAAGGAAGTACAGGAACTAGCCTCATTTGATTCCTTCTATTTGCACAAGTCACCTTGGACTGCAGGGAGCTGTTTTGCAAAAGCAGTTTGGTAGGCTTAAATCTCAAATTCATCTTGAGAACATTTTTTTGAGGTAGTAATTTCCTCAGAGGACTGTTGTGTTTTGTTTTGTTTCTTTCTGAGCTACCTGGACTCTTTATTAGAACAATCAATTATTTTCCTTTGGACCTACAGTTTTTTGCCTATGCTGCAGCCACTTTGTGAGTGAGAATGGATGTGTGTCTGCACACACACAGATGTGTGTGTGTGCGTGCGTGTGTGGATGAAGGTCAGGATGAATGAATATGTGTGTGTGAGGGATACCTCAAAGTTTTCTTTTCTTATTTTGTGTGAAAATCTCTTTTCTACAGATTTTCCAGGGTTTAAGCATTGCTTGCTGTATAAAAAAAAAAATTACTGAATTATATACAGTTTGAATGAAATGTTATTTTAAAAACAAAACAATTGTTAAGTGTTCCATAAAGTTTATGTTGAATTTTGGTCAGATAAATATTTGTAAGTAAAAAAATATATGCATTTCTGAACCTCAACTTACATAGATTTTCTTTATAAAAAAAAAAAACAAAACAAAAAAACAAAAAAAAGAAAAAAAATTAAAAAGAAAAGGTTGGCTATAGTTGGCCTGAGTAACAGGCATGATATATGGTGCTGTGCAAAATAGTAAGCTAGCATCTTACTGCCGTCAATATCAGCAGGTACAGAGCCTCTTTTCAGACTAATTCAATAAGCTCTCAGGCTTCCAAGTCAGATGGACAGGTTGGAGTGAAGGCGACAAATACAGACATCAAAGGGAAATGTAACTACTGATAGTGGAAACCCAGCCATGACTGGTGGACTACGCTTGGCAGGAACTGGGCGCCAAGAGCCTCCCAGCTGCCCTAAACCCTGTCACTGGTGTAGCAGTAGATGGCAGGATTTAGATCCAGTCATGGAAGCTTGTGCTCCAGCTGAAGTAGGGCACCACTTCCTGGAAACAAAGTCCAATCACCTTGTGCTTCCTGAAACAGCATATATCACTGTGAAACTAAAGAATGTCCTACAGACGCATCTGTAGGAAGAAGCAGAGAACAGAATAGTTTAGAAAGCTGTTTTTCTCTTGGCTGTACTCAGCAAATTCTATATACTTGTCACTCAGGACTGCTATTCAGTGTGTTTTTGTAAAGTGAGATGGAAATTTTAGTAAATGATATGGCTAAGATCTTTTCCTGCATGAAGCCCAAAGCACTGAAGTTTGAGAGAAGGGAAGGGGGTCCCCTTGGGAGGACCGAAGATGACCGCTTTTTCCAGTCAGGACTGCTTTGCCGTTTGGCAGCCCTTAGCTTGGTACCTGCTCCAACTTCTGGGTCAGCTTCAAGGTGAACTCAACATGATTACTCCTGACTGACTGAAGGTACAACCAACCTTCCTTTTCCCTTGGCTATAAGAAGTTCAGAGGCACCGTGGCCAGGAAGCAGGGTCTATGCTCAGAAGCTTGCCCTGAGTTTGTGCACCCGATGGGCTCCCAAACCTGCCTGCCATTCCTGATGGAGCTGCCGGTGGTGCAGCCACTCCATCACCAGCCTGCTCCTTCCTTGGAAGATTTAAATATGTTTGATTGCAAATGAATGTTTTTAAAATGTATTTAATGCCATTTATTTTTTCTGTTCTCAACATGACCACCCAAGATTCAAACACAGAGATTTCCAAGTTGTATTTTTTCTTTCAGAACATTACTGATTTTAAAATCTGTCCCAACAGGGACTTGGGTTTTGTGCAACCATCAGAGTGCTAATGTGCAGAAGCCAGTTTAAAGAAAATGGAGTGTTCTGGGGGTAAAAGCCTTATTTAGGCCCACTCACTGACATTTCTAGTACTGAGAAAATATCCTTGGTTGGCATTTGTAACACAAAACACTATAGAGTTGGTATTTTTAAGTACCAGGTAAATATAAATAAACCAATAATGAATTGCTGAGACAATCTTGAACCCAGATAGCATTAGAAAGCTGAAAGCCCAATGAAATGACACTTTGACACTTAAACTCTGTGGATAAATCTTGCCTGTGGCTATAAACAGATGGTCAGAGGAAAAGTGCTTTATGATAATTAACTTTTCTGAGTTGAATGAAGGAAAATGTATTTATTAAAACAAAGCTGTTGGCTGCTTTATGCAGATGCAGTGTTCTGTCTGCAAGGAAGTGGGGGGAATGGAACGTGGGCTTGTGTCTCCACCCAAGTTCTTAACTAAGCTTCTCGCTCTAATACTGCATTCTGTTTCTCCTTTTGTGCCCTGATTGTAACCCAAAATTTATGAACTAGAAAAGAATGTCCAATTTAATAAGTTGCATTTTTTTTCCTTAAGCACTTTATGCAGAACAATACGTGTTCTTCTGGTAGTGTTTGGATAATATGATTTTAACACATGCTAATAAAAGCCAAGAAAAAAGCATGGCAACTTCTAAAAAGGAGTCTGTTTTCCAAATATCTAGAACAGTAGGAAACATTAGAAGATGATGTGGACTGACTTGCAAAACCCGAGATTCTTGATGATTGAGAGGCTGGGAAGTGACTGCATTTCAGAGATGAGCTAGCGCCCTAGGGTAACTGTGGCTTCCGGGAGCCTCTGCAGCCGTCTGAAGCCCCCTTTCCCGCTGACAGGTGCCCACTCCAGGGCTCCCCCTCCGTCCTCTCCTCTCCTCTTTCTGTATGCCACTCCCCCGCCAGCGCCCGCTGGACTTAAGCCCGGAGCTTAGCAGATGACCACCTGCACAGATGTTCTGCATTTCCAGTGCGCCACCTTCCCCTTCTCCCCCGTGTCTGAAACGTAGGGACATGCCACCTGTCTCTTGGCCTCACTAGAGTCCGAGGGAAAGCCAGGGATGCCTGCCCTAGAGCGTGAGGGGAAGATAGTGAGGTGGTTGGTGGGGGAGGCGATTCCCCGGCCACAGCGGGAGCTTGGAGGCAAGGCTTGGGAAAGCAGGGACTGACCACTGATCCTGCTGGAGAGCTGACAGAGAAGTCCCGGGACCTTGCCACCTGGGGTGGGGCTAGTGCTGCCCCGGACCTGCCCCTGGCACTGACCTGCTTGGGTGCTGGGCAGGAGGCATGTGTCCATTCCCAGCCTGAGGAGGGTTTTGGTCTTGACGTGGCTTCAGGGCAAGCTGAGGGAGCCATGCTATGGCCCTCCAAGTGCCTTCCTCCCTCTATCCCTTCAGCACCTGGCCTTGGCCTTGGCTCTGCAGGACAGTCAGCCCCCTGGCTGAGTGGAGGGCCTGAGACAGACAGGCCACCTCCTTGACTTAGTGGGGCTAGTCCTGCCCTCCACTGTGTCAGGTGCTCACACCCAGGAGAAGCCTTAAGGCCTAAAACAGTGCCCACCAGCAGGCCCGGGGTGTCTACCAAGGAGTTCCCTCCTCTGTTGGTGAGCAGACATTTCCATCACTTTCAGGAGCTTCTCTTCCTCTCTCTTCACCCCACCCTCATTCCTTCTGCCAGGAACCTTCTGGACTCTGATAAAAGAAGCACCCTTGTAATGGAAGGGGTGTGTCACCACACCTCCTACCCCAGCCGTGTCACCTGTGTCCTCCTGCTTTCCTCATCCCAGCCCTGCCATCCCAGCCACATCCTGGGAAGGCTGAAAGATCATCACAGACACCGACACACACAGGCCAGTCCCTCCTCCTGCTCTTCTCTCCCCTGCATTCAGAGGCCTCGGTCACTCCATTTCCCACCTCACCTCTCTCCAGGGATGGAAGCTTGGCATCCCAGCTTCTGGGGAGACCAGATAGCTGTCAACTGGGTGTACCACAAGCAACTCATTCAGAGCTAAACAACACCCATGGTGTGGAAGACCAAGTGTGGGGCTCTGGAGCCAGCTCAGAGATGAGCCCAAACCAACAGAGCTGCCCCATCTTGAGACCACTCACAGAGGTCAGAACAGAGCCCCTTGGTGGGCTCTGTGTCTGGGGGGATCTGCCTTGGAGTCAACTTTTCTGACAGAGTCTGTCAGGGGGGGCTCCACTGAGTGTTCTCACGGGGCTTGTACTGATGGTGTTGAGTATGACGGGCAGGCAACTTTCCATCCAGAGGTGACCCAAGGTCATGGGAAACACCAAGATTCTACGCATGTACATCACCAGATGGTCAATACAGATTGATTATATTTTTTGCAGCCAAAGATGGAGAAGCTCTATATAGTAAGCAAAAACAAGACCAGGAGCTGACTGTGGCTCAGATCATAAACTCCTTATTGCCAAATGCAGACTTAAGTTGAAAGTAGGGAAAACTACCAGACCATTCAGGTATGACATAAATCAAATCCCTTACGATTATACAGTGGAAGTGATAAATAGATTCAAGGCATTAGATCTGATAGAGTGCCTAAAGAACTATGGACAGAGGTTCGTGACATTGTACAGGAGGCAGGGATCAAGACCATCCTCAAGAAAAAGAAATGTAAAAAGGCAAAATGGTTCTCTGAGGAGGCCTTACATATAGCTGAGAAGAGAAGCTAAAGGCAAAGGAGAAAAGGAAAGATATTCCCATCTAAATGCAGAGTTCCAAAGAATAGCAGGGAGAGATAAGAAAGCCTTCCTCAGACATCAATGCAAAGAAATAGAGGAAAACAATCGAATAGGAAAGACTGGAGAGCTTTTCAAGAAAATTAGAGATACCAAGGGAACATTTCATGTAAAGATGGGCACAATAAAGGACAGAAATGGTATGGACCTAACAGAAGCAGAAGATATTAAGAAGAGGTGGCAAGAATATACAGAACTATACAAAAAAGATCTTCCTGACCCAGGCAACTATAATGGTGTGATCACTCACCTAGAGCCAGACATACTGGAATGCGAAGTCAAGTGGGCCTTAGAAAGCATCACTACGAACAAAGCTAGTGGAGGTGATGGAACTTAAGTTGAGCTATTTCAAATCCTAAAAGATGATGCTGTGAAAGTGCTACACTCAATATACCAGCAAATTTTGGAAACTCAGCAGTGGCCACAGGACTGGAAAAGGTCAGTTTTCATTCCAGTCCCAAAGAAAGGCAAGGCCAAAGAATGTGCAAACTACTGCACAGTTGCACTCATCTCACATGCTAGCAAAGGAATGCTCAAAATTCTCCAAGCCAGGCTTCAACAGCATGTGAACCAAGAACTTCCAGAAGTTCAAGCTGGATTTAGAAAATGCAGAGAAATCAGAGATCATATTGCCAACATCCATTGGATCATCAAAAAAGCAAGAGAGTTCCAGAAAAACATCTGCTTTATGGATTATTGCCAGAACCTTTGACTGTGTGAATCACAGCAAACTGTGGAAAATTCTTCAAGAGATGGGAATACCAGACCACCTTACCTGCCTCCTGAGAAATCTGTATGCAGGTCAAGAAGCAACAGTCAGAACTGGACATGGAACAGCAGACTGGTTCCAAATCGGGAAAGGAGTACATCAAGGCTGTATATTGTCACCCTGCTTATATAAATTGTATGCAGAGTACATCATGTGAAATCCCAGGCTGAATTGAAGCACTAGCTGGAATCAAGATTGCTGAGAGAAATATCAATAACCTCAGATATGCAGATGACACCACCCTTACGGAAGAAAGCAAAGAAGAACTAAAGAACCTCGTGATGAAAGTGAAAGAGGAGAGTGAAAAAGTTGGTTTAAAGCTCAACATTCAGAAAACAAAGATCATGGCATCTGGTCCCATCACTTCATGGCAAATAGATGGAGAAACAGTGGAAACAATGGCAGACTTTATTTTTCGGGGGCTCCAAAATCACTGCAGATGGTGACTTGCAGCCATGAAATTAAAAGACGCTTGTTGGAAGGAAAGCTATGATCAACCTAGACAGCATATTATAAAGCAGAGATGTTACTTTACCAACAAAGGTCCATCTAGTCAAAGCTATGGTTTTTCCGGTAGTCATGTATGGATGTGAGAGTTGGATTATAAAGAAAGCTGAGTCCTGAAGAATTGATGCTTTTGAATTCTGGTGTTGGAGAAAACTCTGGAGAGTCTCTTGAACTGCAGTGAGATCCAACCAGTCTATCCTAAAGGAAATCAGTCCTGAATATTCATTGGAAGAACTGATGCTGAAGTTGAAACTCTAGTACTTTGGCCACCTGATGGGAAGAACTGACTCACTAGAAAAGACCCTGATGCTAGGAAAGATTGAAGGTGGGAGGAGATGACAGAGGATGAGATGGTTGGATGGCATCACTGACTCAATGGACATGAGTTTGAATAAACCCCAGGAGTTGGTGATGGACAATGAGGCCTGGCATGCTGCAGTCCACGGGGTCACAAAGAGTCAGACATGACTGAGCGGCTGAACTGAATTGAACCCAGTGTCACAGGCCTTGATCCCAACCTCTATAGCCTGATTCTTCCTTGTGTCCCCGGCCCCAGCCCTGAAGGGCGCATGCTACAGACTGAAGGACAGAGTAGTGTGCCCATAAAAGACAGTTTGTGGACACAGACTATCCATTTAGAGAGCTTCTTCAGGTCATAAGCACAAAGCCACCTCATGAGAAAACCAGCCATTTACCTCATGGTGTAGAAGAACACAGCCTTTTCCCAAGTCAGAGAGGAAAGAGTAAGCCCAGGTTCAGTGCATTTACAATAAACCAAAGAACAAACTGGTAAGAAGGAGTAGCTGGGATGTTGCTACTCACAGGAGTAGTGATAGTTACTGAACAGCTCCTGTGACCCATGAAGGAACAACTAAACCAGGCAATTGAGTGAAAGCTGGTGCCACCACGAGGAGCTCTCAGGTTTTAAAATTAGTCTTGGTGATTCCCTGGTGGCCCCATGGATTTGGAGCTTTCACTGCTGGGGTTTGATCCCTGGTTGGGGAGCCAAGATCTTACAGGCCCATGGTGCAGCCAAACAAAAAAAAATTTTTTTAATAAAATACAATTCAGCTTTAGCCAAAATCAGAAACCCAAGAAATGAGGAGAGAGGGACATTAAGAAAATTAGTTGAACCCTGGTTCCAAATGTAACCCCCAAGCACTGTTTTCTGAACATGTTCTGATTCATGGAGAACCACAGATGGTGAATCAGCTTATTCCAGGACTGCCTGTTGTAACCATGGCCTGAATTAAAGCTGATTTATATCTGCCCCCATAAGCCCTGAAGTGTCACGTCCAGTCCTGTTGCACTGATTTCAAGTTCACTGCTACCAAGTTAAGCGCTAACATTGTTTCATCCGTGGGACTTCCCTGGTGGTGCACCGGCTAAGACTTCATTCCCAATGCAGGGGGCCTGGGTTCAATCCCTGCTTAGGGAACTAGATCCCGTCTGCTGCAAGTAAGAACTGCAATTAAAGATGCTGCATGGCAGAGTGAAGACTGAAGCTCCCAAGTGCTGCAAATAAGACCCGGCGCAGCAAATAAATATTTTTTAAAAATTTTGTCTAAAAAATAAAATCATTTCATCCATAATGTAGATTTATTCCTGGGGAGACACTGTCCTCTAGCTCAGTAAGTATCCCCTGAGATGACATCGTGTCACAGCAGAGTTCAATGACTGATGTCCATTTATTTTCTAAAATGTCAAGGATGGCCCCCCGAAAGTACATATTCCACATTCATACTGTTTAGTAAGGCAGGAAAGTGGATACCGTTATTTTTATTCATGAAGGATAGCTAAATCAAGAAAGTATTGGTACTCAAAAGAGGAAGTTCCAGTTCTGGAAGTTTCCTTATGTGCAGCAGATATAAGCGTTCTGACTTCAGCTTGTGGCCTCACCCTGGTCACGGGCTGCCTCATCCACATCCTCCGGGGAGCACAGCATTTTGCCGGGGCCCTCCGCTCCTTCAGCTTCACGGCCTGTGGGATGACAGGCATTTTGTAGGTCTTCTTACAACAGTCCAGTCCTGCTCCCCCACCCACAGACTGTCCACCAGAGAACAGCAGAAAGGTAGACAGTGAAGCTAGGGGTCAGAGTGGACAGAGCAGCAAAGAGGTCCTAGAATGTGGGTCAGGGACTCGGGAAGAATTAGGAGAGGAAGTGACACTGGCTGAGCACTTGTGTCAGGCCCCAGGCTATGAGTGTCACAAGAACCCTCTGAGAAAGATGATGATGATGGGGCTCTAACAGGTTTCGTCATCTCCATCTGCCAGACGAGGCAACTGAGGTCCAAAAGAGTAACTCTCCCAAGGCTATTCCGCTAATAAATAGCAGTGGCAGGATTCAGACCCAAGACTCTCTGTCTCCAGGGCCCAGAAAAAGTGCTGGGTACGCGGAAAGCACACTCTGCTCCTGACGGCTGAGAGGCTGCAACACATATGTCAGAAAAGGGGCAGAACACTCACACCCCAACCAGGCCACTTCCGGTCACCCCCACGGGAAGCTGTGCACTTATCCCAGGTGGGATCCAGGCCCAGACCCTTCAGCTCATTATCACGGGAGGTCAGGCTCACACTCTCCCAGCTCTCCCCGAGGTGTTGCCCAGCCAGTTGCCTTTCCTCCTTCCCCAGAGTCATACCTACTTGTTCCAGTCACTACCCCAAACGGATGGGGAGGTCCCCTGACCACACATGGTGGGCTCCCTGTGAGGGTAGGTCCCTAGAGGCAAGCTGGTCTTCCCAGTACCGCCCACACCAGAGTGAGAGTTCCTCCATAAACTCCATCTCACTCCCAGTTGTCCCTCAGCCAGCAGCAGGCCGCGCCAGGATTAAACAAGAGCCAGCAGGGGTCAGCTCTCACCCTTCCCTTCCTTGCCTTCTGACCACGTACTCTTACTTGGCTGGATGTGGATCTTGAGGAGACCATGATGAACATAAACATTTAGGGAAGTATTTGGGTGAAAACCCGTAACATGCAGGCATACAGAGGTTATTACCGTTTCAGATCTGCAGGCAGCCTTCTCCCAAGAAGGCCACCTTCACATCCTTTGCTTTTCCCAGCATGTTCGCTCCCGGCCCCTTCCGCCTCACCTCAGGCTCAAACAGAGATGTGCAACTCGGCAGGGGCAGCAGGGGCCTTATTTTCCCACTCATGGAGTGGGGCAGATCACATGTGCTCTGAGCCCCGTGGCTTTCTCACCTGGATTTGGAAGGGGTACCTCCAAAAAAGCCCATCACACTTTTCCCAAATGTGGGGGCTGAGGGATACGAAAGCCACAGCAGCTCCAGGCGGAGGGTACTTCTGTATAACCCTATATTTCTCGGCAACCCCATCAAAGGCTTGGTGGGGCCTGCGGAGCTCAGAGGAAGTGACCCAGTGACTGTCTGGCCTCTGCCTTGGAAATTGGCTTTTGGAAGGTTAGTTACATTTTCCTGTGGTTTCCAGGGGAGAATGCAAAGTAACTTTGCAAAAAGAGTTTGGCTTCAAAGTGAAATATGCAGCAAAAAATGTAATGTATTAAGAAGCAACACTGTTACTCTGAAAATAAAACAGCAGGACAGTTACTAAAGTTTCCTAAGGGGCCCGGTTTTCCTGAAGGTGGTTACCACATAGTTACTATCAGTAACCAACACCCCCACCCCCAAACCACAGGCACACACACACACCAACCACACACACACACACACACACACACACACACACACACACACACACACACACACACACACACACACACACACACACACACACACACACACACACACACACACACACACACACACACACACACACACACACACACACACACACACACACCAACCATCCTCACTGGGGATTAAATACAGACCAGATCTGCCTGGATGACTTACCCAGAGGGGCGGATTCTGGAATCTGGTCTGAAAACCGAAAACTGGGGAAGAGCAGGGCCAGTTCCCGACGGGCATCTTCTGAATCCCAGCTTCCATGGACTGCATTAAAGGGCATTTCCGTGCCATACTGAGCCCGGAGACTAGCAGTATCCAAAATGTACAAGAAAGAACAGTCTCATTTGAAAAGAATGTTTTGATCTCTGGCAACGTAGCCACTAGCTACCCATCAACAGGCAGCATTTCTGTGACGTGGCTTTCTCGGCTGGAAATGCCAGGAACAGCATCAAGGGTGATGGTAACCAGCGGTGTTCTGACCTTGTTTCATTTGTGCAGCAACCCTGTGAGGGAGACTAGGGAGACCATCATGACCCCCAGTTTAAATGTGCATGAGTCAGGACTTCCCTGGTGGTCCACTGATGATGAACCCGCCTTGCAATGCAGGGGGTGTGGGTTTGACCCCTGATTTTGGAACTAAGATCCCACATGCCATGGAGTCACTAAACCCATGTGCCACAACTCAAGAGCCCATGTGCCACAACTACTGAAGCCTTTGTGCTCCGGAGCCTACGTGTGGCAACTAAGACCTGATGCAGCCAAATAAACATTTTTAAAAGGGGGTAAATATGCATGAGTCATGGTGTGAGCCCAGGAGCTGTTATTTTGTAGTCGTTACTAATGGGGGCTAGGCAAGCACCCTGCTGAAGGCTTGATACAAATTGGCATAGTTAATCCCTCAAGGTTCCCTAAAATAATACTAATACTGCTAAGATTTCCTTTATCTCAAACAGTGTTCCAAGTTCCCTCTTTCTCTCAATCTGAGGCAGGTCCTTTCCCATTGCAGTTCCCATTTTCCAGATGAGGATATTAAGACAGACGGATTAAAGCATAGATGACCCAAGACCACACAGTTAGCAAGAGGAAGAAGAGAGATTCTAACCACAGCACTCTAACAGCCTCCCAAGATAGGTGCTCACAACCCCATTTTATAGATGAGAGAACTGAGGCTCAGAAAACCTAAGATCTGAACTCTGGGCTCTTTCATCAGCCCCGGCTGCCTCAAACATGAGTGTTCCCAGCTCCCTACAACTATAAAGTACAACTGCAGTTAGTCTCTTGCTAATGTCTTTCTTGCTGGCGGGGCCTCTCTCAGCTTCAAAGGCAAGACAGTGGATTTGGCAGTGGTGGCGGCAGGCTAAACATTCACACGGGGCCAGGGAGCCGACCAAGGCAGCCTAGTGCTGTGTGCAGAACAGGGTGCTCAGACTCTAGGGGACCTCAGGACACCTTGGGTAGGGAGTAGGGGATGAGAGGTGGGGGTGCTGAGTCCACACTGCTGATTCTTAGGCCCCACTCAGAGTCTCTGACTCAGCAGGCCTGGGTGTAGCCCTGGAATCTGTACTTCCTGGGTCAGGGTTTCAGATGGCTCTGGGACCACAAACCCTCTGCTACAGACAGAACAGTGAGGACTGGACGCACAGCAGCCTTCAGAAAGAGGGGAAGAGGCAGCAAGGAGGCAACCTCTGAAGGGCTGGGATGGGATCAGAGGGAGAGGATGTCAGGGTCTCCTCAAATACCTAACAAAGGGCAGGGACTCCCCAGCATGTAACAGAGGGAGCTTCGTGGCCATCAGAGTGCCTTCTGTATTACCCACAATTCTGGGCTGAAGCCCTAGCAGGGCTCTCAGCTTCCTCGGATGCAGGTGTTGAGATGCATGAAGGACCATTGCTGGTGACATTACCTGTCAGGCTGCTCCCTCCTTGCCACATGAGGGTCACAGGGCCCCATGAGGGTTCGCCAGGCAGTGACCACGTCCTCGGTGCCCTCAGTCCTGGTAAGGATCAGGAGGTGGCTTGGTCCACTGCACATGTGATATACCAGCTTCTCAAATGTGTCCTAGCACAGGGAGGGAAGGGAGTGAATTAGGCCAGGGGCCCCAGGGGCCCATCCCACCCACAGGATGGGAGAGGGCCCATGAGCTGCCTCACCACCAGCCAGCATGCCCTGGAAGATCCCAGGAAGGGGAAGTGGTGCCCAAAGACACAGGGAACCCAAATATAAGTTAAAGGCAGGAAGATGAGGCTCTGAAATGACATGCTGGGGTTGAGCATGAAATTATATGAAGTTAGACAGCATTTAGAAGACCACCACATACATGGAAACCAGGGGATACAGCTGAGCATCTCTCAACCTTTCCTCCTTCTTCAAGTAGCAGCACTCAAGCTTCCTTTGGGGAGCAGCCCTTCCCCATTTCACTCAGTCCTAGTCTGGCTGACAACCACAATGCCTATCCACCCCTCCCCACACACCCTCCACACCTGAGAGGTGGGGCCCAGGCTAGGAGACCCTGTCTCCCAGGTGGATGAGTCAGAAGCAGAAACAGATGAAAAGTGGTTGAATCTATCCGCCAACAGGGGCACCTGAAGTGACTCCCTGTGAAGTTTTGTTTCAGAAATCCATACCCCTGCCTTGGTTCTTCTTGTCCCCACACCTTCTCCTGCAACTCCTTCAGCCTTCTTTCTTCAGTTCTGGGAGTCACAGAGAATCCCCCCAATAAATTCCTTACTTCATTACTTAAGTTAGAGTCAAACTCTAGTCGTTGGGAGCATACCAAGCAACATCTCCCTGACACAGCCTGTAATCATTAGGCTGAGAGTAATTCCATGGCCCACTTGCTGTTCATAATCTTGTTCTTCATAAAAGTCTAGTTTCTCCCAAACTAATATCAATTTAAAACATAATATTGGAGGAGGAGAAAGAAGTGAAAGCATGTTGGATAAGTGGAAACTGGAAAACCGACCTCTCCAGCTCTGTGTTGGTAGAAAAGTCGCATTTCTGCTTCTGTCATGGTTCTCTCTTCATTCGTTAAAATGTCAAACCCAGCTTCCTGGATCTGTAGGAGATACACACACATATATATGGTAAAGAGCCAGACATCCTGGAATGTGAAGTCCTGTGGGCCTTAGAAAGCATCACTATGAACAAAGCTAGTGGAGGTGATGAAATTTCAGTCGAGCTATTTCAAATCCTAAAAGATGATTATGTGAAAGTGCTGCACTCAATATGCCAGCAAATTTGGAAAACTCAGCAGTGACCACAGGACTGGAAAAGGTCAGTTTTCGTTCCAATCCCAAAGAAAGGCAAGGCCAAAGAGTGTTCAAACTACCACACAATTGCACTCATCTCACACGCTAGCAAAGTAATGCTCAAAATTCTCCAAGTCAGGCTTCAACAATACATGAACCATGAACTTCCAGAAGTTCAAGCTGGATTTAGAAAAGGCAGAGGAACCAGAGATCAAATTGCCAACATCCATTGGATCACTGAAAAAGGAAGAGAGTTCCCAAAAAACATCTACTTCTGCTTTACTGATTATGCCAAAACCTTTGAATCACAGCAAACTGTGGAAAATTCTTAAAGAGATGGGAATACCAGACCACCTTACCTGCCTCCTGAGAAATCTGTATGCAGGTCAAGAAGCAACAGTCAGAACTGGACATGGAACAACAGACTGGTTCCAAACCGGGAAAGGAGTACATCAAGGTTGCATATTGTCACCCTGCTTATTTAACTTACATGCAGAGTGCTAAATCACTTCAGTCGTGTCCGACTCTGTGCGACCCCATAGACGGCAGCCCACCAGGCTCCCCCGTCCCTGGGATTCTCCAGCCAAGAACACTGGAGTGGGTTGCCATTTCCTTCTCCAATGCATGAAAGTGAAAAGTGAAAGTGAAGTCCCTCAGTCATGTCCAACCCTCGGCGACCCCATGGACTGCAGCCTTCCAGGCTCCTCCATCCATGGGATTTTCCAGGCAAGAGTACTGGAGTGGGGTGCCTGTGAAATGCCAGCCTGGATGAAGCACAAGCTGGAATCAAGATTACCATGAGAAATATCAGTAACCTCAGATATGCAGATGACACCACCCTTATGGCAGAAAGCGAAGAAGAACTAAAGAACCTCTTGATGAAAGTGAAAGAGGAGAGTGAAAAAGTTGGCTTAAAACTCAACATTCAGAAAACTAAGATCATGGCATCCAATCCCATCACTTCATGGCAAATAGATGAGGAAACAATGGAAACAGTGACGGACCTTATTTTGGGGGGCTCCAAAATCACTGCAGATGGTGACTGCAGCCATGAAATTAAAAGACACTTGCTCCTTGGAAGAAAAGCTATGATCAACCTAGACAGCATATTAAAAAGCAGAGACATTACTTTGCCAACAAAGGTCCATCTAGTCAAAGCTATTGTTTTCCCAGTAGTGATGTGTGAGAGTTGGACTATTAAGAAAGCTGAGTCCTGAAGAATTGATGCTTTTGAAGTGTGATATTGGAGAAGACTCTTGAGAGTCCCTTGGATTGCAAGGAGATCAAACCAGTCAATCCTAAAGAAAATCAGTCCTGAATATTCATTGGAAGGTCTGATGCTGAAGCTGAAACTCCAATACTTTGGCCACCTGATGTGAAGAACTGACTCATGTGAAAAGACCCTGATGGTGGGAAAGATTGAAAGCAGGAAGAGAAGGGGACGACGGAGGATGAGATGGTTGTATGGCATCACTGACTCAATGGACATGAGTTTGAGCAAGGTTTGGGAGTTGGTAATGGACACGGAAGCCTGGCATGCTACCGTCCATGGGGTTTAAAAGTCGGACATGACTGAACGACTGAACTGAACTGAAAGCAAGCACGAATTCACATTTCAATGTATTGAAAGTAAAAGGTGATGGAAAAACAACATTAAAAGCAGTGGAGACCTTCATTCTCGTCATATCTGACCTGATTCAATTTAAAAATTGTAATTTAGGACTTTCCTGGTGTTTAAGAAATCCACCTGCCAATGCATGGATATGAGTTCGATCCCTGGTCTGGGAGGATCCCACATGGCACAGGGCAACCAAACCCACGCACCACAAGTACTGAGCCTGTGCTCCACAACAAGAGAAGCCACCCCAGTGAGAAACCCAGGCACGGAAACAAAGAATAGCCCCCATGTGCTGCAACTAGAGAAAAGCCCTCACACAGCAACAGAGACCCAGCACAGCCAAAAACAAATAAAGAAATATTGTGACTTCCTTCATTGGAATTTTAATTAAACTCCTTAGATGCCTCTTCCCCCTAGGACACTGCTACACTATGCCCCAGCCCTGTTTTTCCAGCAGAGAAGACACAAGTACAGTCTGTAAGGGAAATGTTGTCTCTCTTGCTGCTGGGCTAGGTCTTTCCATCATGTCTGACTCTGTGCAACCCCATGAACTGTAGCCCACCAGGCTCCTCTGTCCATGGGGATTCTCCAGGCAAGAATAATGGAGTGGGTTGCCATGCCCTCCTCCAGGGGATCTTCCCAACTCAGAAGTCTCCTGTTGTCTCTCTTACCTTCATGATAATCTCATCTGTCTTCCCATGGACCACCGCATCTGGTTTAATGATGGCCAAGGTGCAGGCCTTCTCTGATGACACTGCAACAAGCCGGGGATGGTGCTGTCAGACCCTGGACTCGCAGGAGGCTCTCAGGATGCTCTCCACAGGGACCGTGCAGCTCCACACAGCCCCCGCCTCCCTCCCCCAGCCTCTTGGCTGAGCTTCTGCTGACCTGGACTCCAGTGAATGCAGGAGTCTTGCTCCAGACCCCACCCCCAGCCTGGCTGCAAGGGACACGAACTGGGAGGGAGAGTGTGGGGAAGGAGGCGAGGATGGGAGGTGGAGAGGGAAATCAAATACGACTCAGGAGCAAAACCCAGACACAACCAAGTCAGCCTGGAGAGGGGACAGCTGGAACAGAGGCGAAGCAGGCCACGACCCTCTCGTCCCTTCCTGTGCAACACCCCCCCCCCCCGGCCCCCGCAATGATTCTTGGTCTCTAACTGGTCTCTACTGTGTTCTCCTCTCGGTGTGTCTTTCTGACTTTCTAGCATGTGGTCAGTGGTGGCTGCCCCAGGCCCCAAGTCCGCTCAGGGCTGGCACGTTCTACCAGACTCCTCTGTCTCTGTCCCATTCTCCTGAGAATCAGCCGCTTTGTTGTTTGGAGCCCAGGCACCAGTCAGAGCTCACTGGCCAGGCTACTGGGTGGCTGTGTCCACGGGTCCAGCAGCTGTGGTGATGAGGGAGATGCCGCATGGCCTCCGTCCACTGCTCAGGCCCACAGACGCCTCGGGGGAACCCACATCTGTGCACAAACCCATCCCTGTCAGATTCCCATTTGTATGGACTTGGCCTTGGTGAGCTCTGCACGCGGTCCACAGACTATATCCCCCCTGGCCTATTTTCTCTTTTCAGCTTTCACATCAGTTGTGTTGACTCTGAAAATCTAAAAAATATGGGCTGAAAAAGTGTTGATCATGTTAAGCAGCCAATCGGTTCATCCTTCCATGAGCACTATTTCTAACATCCTATGAATCCTTGGACTTTAAATCCCCTTATGAATTGACCAATTAAAGAGACCACACAGAGGTATAAGGTGAGAAGAGAAGAGGCCAGAGCAGGAGCCCAAGAACTCCAGTCTGAAGAGAGAGCAAAAGAAAAGAAGCTGAGGAAGGGGAGGCTATGGACAGGCCAGAGAAAATGAGAAGAAAATGAGAAAGGTTGAGATGTCTCAGACATCAGACAAGAAGAGGGGTACTTTTGTTTTTGTGGGGTTTTTATGCAGACCATTTTTAAAGTCTTTGCTGAATTTGTTACAATATTGCTTCTGTTTTGGGCCACAAGGAATGTGGGATCTCAGGGCTTCCCAGGTGACACGTGGTAAAGAACACACCTGCCAGCACAGGAGACATAAGAGATGTGGGTTCAACCCCTGGGTTCAGAAGATTCCCTGGAGGAGGCAGCCCTCTCCACTATTCTTGCCTGAAGAGTCTCCTGGACAGAGGAGCCTGGCGAGCTACAATCCATAAGCTCACAACGATTTGGACATGACTGAAGTGACTTAGCACATGGGGCATCTTAGTTCCCCAACCAGGGATTGAACCCATCCCCCTTGCACTGGAAGGTGAAATCTTAACTACTGGACCACCAGGGAAGTCTCAAGAAGAGGCTTTTGAGTAGGAAGACGCTATGGACGGCAGCCACGCCTGCAGCAGGACACCATAGGCTCTGACTGGCAACTGCCTGCTGGATTTGGCCCCCAGAAGGTCACTAGGGCCCTGGGAGGAGCAGATGGGCAGAGACAGAGGAGAGGGCGGCCCAAGGAATGTGGACCAGGAAGCTGAGCTGGGAGAGTGGGAGGCTAAGGGCAGAGCAGGCGCTGTGTAGTTTCCCAAGTGGAGAGACCGGATTTAGGAGAAAATAATGGGGACGAGAAGAAGAGATAATCCGTAAACGAGACAATGAATGTTTCCTGCAGAAGTCAAATCGCTGACTTCTCTTTCACACTTGAAGTTTCTTGCTCTCCTAAACTGCACCACATCCCTTATTAGAATCTATCTCAGACAGTCCTCGTCATCCACACATAAATAGCAGTTTTTCTCGTTCCAGCAGTAATCAGAACTTCCTCCTCTCTCTTGCTTGGTTCCTGAGCCACATCCTGGTTTCCTCTGGTGTCTCAGGGACCATCAGGAGCTACCTTGCCAGCAACAACTTCTCTAACTTTTAGCTTCTCTTCCCACTGTCAGGTCAAGATGTTCGCATATTGAAGCCTCAGGAAGAACAGTGATGCTCAGGAGTGTAAAATCCATGAGTTGATACTTGAGGACTAAGAGGAAGAGGGTACAGGGCTGTGGGGAGGGAAGGGGTTCAGTACAGCTGACTTTCTCACACTTGAGAAAAATGGTTAAAGAAACTCAAGTTCTTAACTCAAATAAGGACTAAGGAAACCCCAGCACCTCATTACTTTACCTTATTAGTGTCATTCCCCTCCAGTTTATTAAGAAAGCCTTTCCTGATGCTCAGTAATTGTCATGAAAGTCACACTTGTTATAGTTGAACATGATCAGAAAGACACTCAAGATGCAATTAAAGCACAGGAGGGAGATTAACACAGTATGTTTGAAGTCAGGTGATTGGAGATGAAATGTTTTATGGGTTATTTTCCCAGAGTTCAGATTATTCAATAAACTTACTACTCATATATTTTCTAAGAAACACATCAAGTCCGAGTCTGCACTGCCTTTTGCTTGCTTGTTGGTTCTGTACTCACCCAGGTCCTCATCATCACCATCATTCTTTTCATGAGAAAAGCATTCATCTTCATCAGAAAGAGCTTCATCTTTAATCTAGTACAAAGTGGTCACAGACAGAAAGTAGATAGCTGATTAAAATTCCACAAAGACCTTCAACAACCAACAGAAGCCAAGAAAGTAAAGGTTCCAAATGCAGAGCAAAAGAAGAGGGTCAAGGTTATCAGTCTAGGAAACTTTTCAAGGTCCATTTGAGTAACTGGATGGTGGTGGAGGGTGAGAGCAATTAAATCCATGCTGATCTTAAGGTTTAGAGCCTGCCTGTTTCCATAAGCATCAAATAGAAACTAAGGAAGAAGAAAGATGAAATAGAGAGTTGACAAGCAGACAAACAAAGAACTGAAATACAAACATTTAGAAAGCAACCGGCTACACTGTGTGGGGAAGTAGTAAAGATAGATCATTTATCTGTGGAGGAGGCACAAGTGTTTTCTTTCTTGGGGAAAATTTGCCAGTTTTCTGGGGGAAATATATGATTTGATTCCAATCCATTCTATGAGAACAGAGCTTTGCTCTTTGGAATTGAGTGTGAAAACTTGAACACTGGATACTGCACAACGTTAAGGCTCCTATGGCAGCTGCTCAGAGCACCAGGAAATACTTCTTTCTAACTAAGGGGTGTCAGTTTTCAAAGGCTGCCGATTCTTTATGAAAAACTCACAGTCCGTGTTATCCTGAAAATACTGTACCTAAATCACAACTAGTGCTTACTGATCCTATTTCTCAAAGTAATGACCCCTTTCTAGTTAAAGAAATGAACCCCCTGGGGTCACAAATAAAACCCAGGAATGAGAGGGAAGGGCAGGTCACCAGGAGAGATGTTCCCCTGAGGCTGACTCCTCCAACCCACTCCTGGAGCCATAACTTCATTTTCATTTCTGAATTCGCTGTCAGGGTTACAGAAGCCCCTGTTGGGAGCTGAAGTGGGGATGAGCGAGAAATAGATGAGACACTAAAGTGTTCTGGATGAAGAGGATGACTTCCTCAAAGACTTCCTAGTGGGCTTTGCACATCCCCTGAGCAGGTGGGCATTTACTGAAGCTTTCCAGGGATAGGGAGGACACTGGCGGGGCAGGGGAGGGACCTGCTGGCCTGGCCACTTACCACCCTCCGTTCTCTGCCTTCAGCCAACACCCTCTTTTCTGCCTCCAGCTGCTCGCGGATGGTTTTCTCCAGCAGTGGGGCATTCGCTCCTCTCACCACTGCCGCCAGCTCTCCTCCCTGGAACACAGCACAGAGGTCCTGCGCAGATCACATGACAGCAACCTCTCTCAAGAGCTAGCGAGTGTCCAAGGGCTTTGGGAGTGTGCCCAAGGTCAAGATCCATGGACCCCACACCCATGGCCTCCAGTCACTTCTCTGCCCCCTCCCCATGCTCCCCTCCCTTCAAAACTTCCTTCAGGGCAGCGGGGAGTTAGGTGAGGGAGGACCAGGGCCACAGGTTGTGAGTCACTAAGTGTGGCCTCTCTGTGGCTCCTTCATCCAGCAAGTATCAGCTGAGCACTTACTATGCCCAACACCAAGACAGAGGCAGAGAACATAAACCCGAAACATGGAAAGACACAGACACCACCCTCAGTGACTTGGGTGTGGAGTGGGGAGGGAGACGGTGGTGTCAGAGAAACAACTACAACAGGATACGGCCATTGCATTAATAAGGGTGCTTGGGATTTGGGGCAAGAGTCAAATCCCAACTCCATCCGGGGTGATCAGGGAGAACCTCACAGTGGAGGTGCTGTTTGCAGGGAACTGGAGCTTCCCATCTTTAATTCTTCAAAATTCTCCCTGCCTGTCACTCACAGACCATCACATACACTGGGTCCTCCTTCTGTGTCCATCCCACCCTCAGGGGACCACCACTGCATGACGATGGTGACAAGCTGCCACATGTCCCCACATGGCCATTATAACTGATGCTTTAATCTGCATGCTCCAGGGTCAGGCAAGCAAACCAGTGCGGTAATGATGCCTTTTCTGCCACTGAGCTCTGACGCCATGTGGCTGGGGGCATGTCCATCTCAGCATCTCCCGCTCCCCATCCCCCCGACCAGGTTCCATCGAATAACTTCAATCTCCCTCCTGAAGGCCAAAGCTCAAATGATGTTTCACCAGAAGCTTCCAACTTGTGAGACTTGCTGCCAAGGGCAGGAGACTGAAGGTTTCCAAGGTAAACAACCCCGGCCCTGGTGAGCAGACCCCAGTTTCCCTGACTGTGTGACGGAGCACTGCACTGAGTCAGGAGGAGAAAATCAACCCATTGTCTTCAGGGCCTGGCAGGTGACCTAAAGCCAGGAGCCAGATGTGAGATGGTAGACCCTCGGGGGCCAGGAGCATCCACAGCTGTGGATGTCACAGCTGAAGGCAGCCGGGCAGTTCTGCAAATGCTAAACCACTGGTTGTCATGCATCGACCTTCTCATTTCCAACTTTATGTCAGCATATCTTCACATTTAATGATGAAGCAACGGTAAATACAGGCGCGTTCATGTTGTGGAGCATTCATGTTCCCTCTGTGGAGCACAGTGGGACTCGCCAAACCCTGTGCCAGGAGTGAGACTTGGGTCAAGAGTGCTCACAGCTAGAAGGCGCACAGGCGTCCGAGGGGATCGTCCTCTGTCCCGAGTCCAGCCCTCAGGAGGCGTGCAGCCCAGAGTGACTCCTCAGGGTTCTGCCTGCGAGTAGTGCCGTGATGGAGGGCATTGGTCCTCGGCCAAACAATAAAGTCAGGAGAAGCCAGCACCTCTTGCTGGGAATAGTGTGGGCTCTTGGTGAGAGGTGTCCTTCTGAACCCTCAGGGGTGCAGCTGTGGGACCATCCCCGACTGTAAAGGTACTCACGGCATAAAACAGAAAGGTTGGCTCACACCTCCCTCGGTATCTTTCGAGCACATCAAGACAGTCTGCCTCTGCCTAAAGGAGACAGATGGTCAGCAGGGTGATGGGAGAGCCGCGTGGGACACACATCTCACACACGCATCTCACACACACACACAGCCTTCATCCCCCCCGTCACATACCACATATACACACACAGACACCACAAACACACATACCCCCATCCCACACAGCACACACATAACACACACCTTCACACACCACACACACACACACACCTCATCCCCATACCACATACACACACAGCACACTCACCACATAAAGACTTCACATACACATATACCCCTCATCCCACACAACACACACACACCACCCCTCCACATACCACACACACCACACACCTCATCCCCATATCACATACATACACACACACACCACAAACACACATACCCCTCATCCCACACAACACACACACACCACCCCTCCACATACCACACACACCACACACCTCATCCCCATATCACATACATACACACACACACATCACACTTACCACACACAGACATCACACACATACCCCTCATCCCACACAACACACACACGCCCCCCAAATACCACACACACTACACACCCTCACATACCACACACACACACCTCACCCCCATACCACATACACACACACAGACACCACAAACACACATACCCCTCATCCCACACAACACACATACACCACACACCCTCACATCCCACACACACCACATCCTCACATACCACACACACACATACCTCATCCCCATACTACATACACACACACACACCACACTCACCATGCACAGACATTACACACACATACCCCTTATCCCCATACCACATACACACACACACACCTACACCTCGTCCCCACACCACATACCACATATACACACACAACAAACACTCTCACCACACACAGACATCACATACACACATACTCCTCAACTCACAAAACACACACACATACCACATCCCCCCTACATACAACACACACACACTTCATCCCCATTCCACGCACACACACACACTACATCACACCACACCCCCAATACTACACACCATATACCACCTACACACACAGCACATACACACATTACACGTAACACATACACACCACACAACATGCACTACATACACATAACACACCACACACATGCACACACATACATTATATACCCACACACACCATACCACACACACACATTACACACCACACCGCACACAGTACACATAACACACATATCACATCACACACACACATTACACATAAGTCACATACTATACTACACACATAGATTACACATAACACACACCATACACACATATCACACACACCACATCACACATATACATTACACATAACACACACACTACTACATAACATTACTACATAACACACATATGTTACACATAACACATCACACACATCCATTACACATCTCACTCACACACACACACACACACGCACACACACACACACACACACACACGAGTGATGCCGTCCCCAGGTGGAGCCCTGGCTTTTCTCTCTCATGCTGCTCCTTCTAATGTCTTTTCATCTGAACCTTAACAAGTGTCCTGTCAACATATGGGTAAAAAGTGTTGCCAGTGTAGTTTTTTGAGGAATAAAATAAGGAGGAAATGACAGCTTCTCCTTCTCCGGATCAAGGGAGCTCCTCCGCTACCATCCCACCTCTGCTCCTAGTGGCTGGGACACAGGAGGGTCCTTGAGCTCTGCCTCCAGGTTGGATAAAGCCCACCATCAGGCCCCTCCTGCGCTCCTCCACCAAAGCCTCACCACCGGCTCCCGAGAGCAGGGCAAGCCCCGGAAGCGCAGCTTCTCCAGAGTTATCGCGAGGGAGCCTCGCTCCCGTGTTTACTGGCTGAGCCTCACCCCTTGCAGCTCATCCCGCGTCTCCTACGCGCGTCTCCGGAAATGATTCCCATCTCCATCCAATGACCCAAGGAAACCTTTGCTGAAAGTCCTCTTTAAGAAGCAAGGATAGAGATCTTAAACCTTGTGCTCTGAAAGTGAGACTCCAGGCTTCACAGTGTCCAAGAGACAAGAAGAAGGAGCACTGGCCTCAGAGTGGCCAAGTAGTCCCTGCTCCAGCATCAGGGGTGGCCAAGCCCACCAGGACTGTGAGAGGCGGGAAGGCAGGAAACCTCCTCGCCCGAGAAACTGGCATCAGCAGAAACTCCACAACGAATACTCTCTCCATGATCTGCAAAAGGCCCCTCAGGCTTCCTGTTCCTGTTTTTCAATGTTTTAAGTTTTTTTGCAACCGTTGTTTGACATTCTGCTGAGAGAGGATCTTACTGATGCAAAATGCAGAAGGTCCGGGCCGACCTCCACCCTCATCTTCTGGAAGAGGCTCACCACGGGCTTGCAGGGGCCACACCAGCCTTGGTAGACGTCAACAACTGCGGGGAACCAAGAAACCGGAGCGCCCGGCCATGTCAGGCAAAATTGATACCAGCACATTCCCACCCACTCCGATGGCCATCTTTATTTGCTGTGGTGCTTTAGCGGTTCAGTCGTTAAGTCATGTCCAATTCCTGCAACCTCATGGACTGTAGCCCTCCAGGCTCTTCTGTCTATGGGATTTCCCAGGCAAGAATAATGGAGTGGGTTGCCATTTCCTTCTCCAGGGTATATTCCCAACCTAGGGACTGAACACAGGTCTCTTACATTGCGGACAGATTCTTTACCAACTGAGCTACAAGGGAAGCCCCATTTGCTGGTTAAGAGGATGTATTCTCCCAGCAGAGCAGGAGCGAGAGTGGAAACACAGCTTCCCTTATGAACTCAGTGTTCCAAATTCTAAACTCAATGAAGTGAGTAGAGTGAAAATCACTTACTTAACATGCATCCTTTACCACAAGGAATTTTCAGGCATAGCACAGAGAGGCCCTCTGTAACTATTTGAATTAGACTTAAAGTATCCCTTCTGAGAGGAATAGTAGGTGACCTGTCAGCATACAATCAACTCTTAGCTACTAAATACAGCATTAACCTTTCCTCCTGACAAGTTAAAAGCCACTCGCTTTTGGTAAAGGGGGATTTTACCTACTCTATCAAATCAACGTTGTTCTCCCAGAAAGTGAACCTAAGAGAGACCTAGGTGGAAACTGGGGTGCTTGTTTCTGCCTTGGTCCTGGTCTCTGGAGTGTGGCAGGAACTGGATATGAAGGACCCGCTTGTCTGACGGCACTAGACCTCAAGGCCTGCGAGAAGCTAAGCAACAAAGCCAACACGTGTGCAGCGGACACACACAGAACCCACCCAGCCCAGTCAGACACCGCGAGTAAGTGCTAGATGGTGACGTCCTGATGGTCACATTTTAGAGAAAGGATGTCTTCATGAAGACCTCAGCAGTCAGAGTTCATGCCTGATCCACACAGCAGGGCATTTTTGTTCAGCAGCAGGCGTGCTTGGTCATGGGGAGGGAGTGTGGACACTGCTTATAAACTCTCAGCTCTGCCAGTTTTAATAGCAAGCAATTTGTGATTTTACTTTTTGAAGGTTCACATTTCAATTTTTCACATCATATGAGAACATTTATTAATAAAGCATGGTACAGAATATCTCCCCCCCACCTTTTTTTGGCTGTGCCATATGGCTTCAGTTCAGTTCAGTCTCTCAGTCGTGTCCGACTCTTTGCGACCCCATGGATCGCAGCACGCCAGGCCTCCCTGTCTGTCACCAAGTCCCGGAGTTCACTCAGATTCACATCCATCGAGTCAGTGATCCCATCCAGCCATCTCATCCTCTGTCGTCCCCTTCTCCTCCTGCCCCCAATCCTTCCCAGCATCAAAGTCTTTTCCAATAAGTCAACTCTGTGCATGAAGTGGCCAAAATACTGAAGTTTCAGTTTTAGCATCATTCCTTCTAAAGAAATCCCAGGGCTGATCTCCTTCAGAATGGACTGGTATGGCTTACGGGATCTTAATTCCCTGACCAGTGGTTGAACCCAGGTCCTTGGCAGTGAAAGCACCAAGTTCTAGCCACTGGACTGCCAAGGAATTCCCTAAATTATCACGACTGAAGTTAGCATAGACTCTGGCAGCACTAACACTGTACCGTAGGAGTTGGGAAGAGGTTACCCAGTGGAGGGGTGACTTGCATTGGACACTGTGGAAATGCCAGGCCTGGATGGGCAGAGAGGGAGCCCATGATGGGAAGCATGGTAGGGGTGTACAGGGGCCACTGGGGTTGGGCTGTGGGAAGTGGTGACAGAGACCACTGGACAAGCAAGGAATGTGGGTTTGAGGAGCTCCATCCTGATTTACTAGGCAATGAGGACTCACAGTAAGTTTTTAGAAAGGAGAGTTAATATTTACTAAGCCATCTGCACTTGGCTTTTCTCTCAAAAAAGTCCAGCAACATAGGTATTTTTATCCTACCATAGAATTAGAAATGAAATAACCAACCCAACGTAAAACAAAATAAAAATTCTCAAGGAGTAGAACCAAGTTTTGGACTGAGGTTTGTCTGATGCCATAGTTCATGCTTTTTCAATAACTCTAGGAATGAAGATGCACAAATTCAAGAGTATGAGTCAGTTCAGCCAAGCTACATAGTTTTACAGAGATAGAATCAGACTGGATTTGGGAGGGATCGAGAAGCCAGACACAGGGGTGGCAGTGTCAAGGGAGGGATGGAAGGAATGGAAGAATCCCTGAGACTTTGAAAAGGAAGTGGAAAGACTGGGGGGAGGGGGGTGACAGTCCTGTGGGTGTGAGAAAGACCCACCATTGAGCCCAGCAGAGGAAAAGAACCGAGTGAAGGCAGGGAGAGAGCGTTTGGGGAGGGAGGGAAGTGCACTAGATTCCAGATATGCTCATTTCCAGTAGCAACCAGAGAGTCTAAGCCAAATGGTCCCAAAGGCAGTTAGACATCAGCAGGGGCAAGAGAGAGGGATTTGGTCCTTAGCATCCAGGCGGAAGATGAAGCTCTGGGCTTCTTTAAGGACAACAGCTTCACAGTTGAGCAATTTCAGTAGACCCCAGTAATGGGAGAGAAAGGCATTTGGGTCATACTGGGAAAAAGTCCTGGAAGACTCAGATGACCCTGTATCCAAGCCCACCAAGGAGAACAGGTTCAAGCTCTGGCAGGTAAAAAAAAAAAAAGAAAAGAAAAAACTGGGACACAGTTAGCTACCAATCTCTATGCAGGATTTCCATTGATAGGTCAGCCCAGTCATTTGTACCAACTTCCCATCTCCTCTCGCACTCCCTGGCTCTCTGAGGAGTGGTGGGGACAAGGCACACTTGCCATGTTTAAGGGGGAGAAGGGACTGGGGACTGGGGAGACACTATATGAAGAGATCGAATGGCAGGAAGCAGAGAAATGAGGGAAGAAATGGCAGAGAAGTGAAAAGGGAGGGGTGTGTGTGTGTGTGTGTGTGTGTGTGTGTGTGTGCAAACCTGAATAGACTTCTGCATGTTTGAAGGCAGATGGAAGAGAGCCAACCAGAGTTCCAAGATGGTGGTTGACTTTGGGCACAAATCTCTGCTGGCTCTAGAAAGATTCATGTCTTCCTGAGACTGCCTGATGAACGAGGCAGATGAGCCCCTGCTGCCTTCAGTCCGCACGATTTCCTCATGTCGCGCTTAGTGCTGGGCTCAACAATTCCACGCTCCATAGATGGCAGCTATGATCACATAGGGTGCCTGGAACATGGCAAATCCTCAAAACACGATGAGTTTGTGGTTTTCTTACTTATGAGTAGTAAGAAATTCACTTTCTTATGAGTTTGTTATTAAAGATATAGAAGTTTTATCCAGGAGCCGTGTTCTGATTGCACAGACAAACAGTATGGACAAAATAGTCAAGAACTGGCACCATCAACAAAGCTTTGTAGCCCCTCAAGTAATAGAGAGTGGCCAGACTCACATTCCATCCTGGATCAACACAACCGCATTCATTAAGTACCCACTCAGCCCAGGCCTTGACATGTGTGCTCCAGATAGAGATGAAAAGACATTGGCCCTGTGTCTAGAGGCTGGGTGCAGGCATGGAATCCCCAGCCACACAGGGGCCACACAAGGCTGGCTGTTTGCTGAAAGGTTGAGACAGAGTCCACCCCAGATGCCCTAGAGACACCAGGTGGAAGTGACCACACAGAGGTTCAGTAAAGTTTTCATTCAAGGAGGCTGCTTTAGAGCTGCCTGAGAAGGAGAAAGATTTCTCCAGTCCGTTGGGGGACCATGATACTCCAGGTAGTAGGAACAACGTGGATATGAGTGAGGAAGTGGGGAAACTAGTGGCATGTGCTGGAAACAGGCTGGAGGCCAGGACACACCCCAGAGTACAGTGGGTGACAAGGCTGCAGAGACAAATTGAGTCTTGAGAGAGGGCTGGGGGAGGGGGTTTGAGTGCTAAAGTCATGGTGTGGGGGGCAGCGAAGGAGAGAGATGAGAGCAGATACAAGTTGACAGAGCAGGTGCATTCATAGAAAGAACTGACCAGACACAAAAATAGAGCCCTTCTAGAAGAAAAGAAGTGGAGAAAGAGTGGGGAGCAGCTGTGATGGGCACCCTCTAAGATGCCATCAGTGGGCCCTGTCTCCCAGGATTCACACCTTTGTGTGGGCCTCTGCCCTTGAGTGCAGGCTTGACCAGAGCTTCTAACAAACAAACAGGGCAAACGTGATGGGATGTTACTTTTGAGATTAGGTTACACGAAGACTGTGACTTTCACCTCTCTTGCATACTTGCTCGCTCTCTCTTTTTCTCTCTCCCTGAACCCTGCTTTGGGTGGAGGGGTTGGGGGGAAGAAGCTACCATGTTGTGAGTAGCCTTATGGAGAAATTGATGGCAAGAAATGGATGTCTCTGGCCAACAGCCAGTAAGGACCTATATCCTGCCAATGGTCACAGGAATGGACTTGGAAATGACCTTTGAAGATCTGCCGAAGCCACATGACCAAGTTTGGAAGTAAGTTAAACTCTAAGTTGAGCCTTGACATTCTTGGTCTGACTCCTTAGCTGCAGCCTGGTGAGAGACCCCAAGCCAAAGGCACCCACCTAAGCAACCCCTGGATTCTGGGTCCACAGAAACTGTGGGATAATAAATGTTGAGTGCTATAGACTACTAAGTTTTAGGGTAAATTGTTACTCAGCGATAGATATTGATACAAGGAGGGTAGGGGACCAGGAGGCTGTGCTGTTTCCTAGTGACTGTGCAGCCCCTGGTTCCACTCTCTTGAGCTACCTGGCTCTCAGTCCAGCCCTCGAGTTCCAAGAGATCCTCTGTTCCTTTCAATACCTTCCCCTTTTGTGCCTCAAGTAATTTTAACACCAAATATGCCCTGAGCATGACAATCAGCTCTAAAACAAGGGAACCCTGCTATCCGGCAGTACTGACTAGTTTCCTGAATTGGACTAACAGATGTTGAAACCAGATATGTACATACACACAAAAGAATTACCTTCTTCTTTATTTATGAAACTCAAGGTTATAGGGAAATGATACTCTTTGCAGGTTTTCCCTCCATGGTTCAATATGCCATTTAGGAATTTTGAAAAGAATGGGTCTAAAAAATCATCTTAAATTACCAGTTAGTCCTTTGGAGCAGAGCATTTCCTCCCAAAGTTCTTGGGTGCTGACGTTGACCTAGCATCAGAGAGGAACAGACGCTGTATTACTGCGGGTGCCCATGGGGAAGCAATTTGGTGCGTTTGCTCTAGGTTACCTACTAATATCTATCAGTCAGGTCTCTCTCTTCTCTCTCCATCTCTTTCTGAATGAAATACTGACAAATACAGCTCAAGCTGCCCTCTTTGCCCAGTCTTCTTTTCTCCTCTCTCTCCTGCCTCCAACCCCAAGAATAACCACTATCCTAAGAAAAATCTCATTTTAAAAACTGTTGGGACTTCCTTGGTGGTCCAGTAGTTAAGAATTCGCCTTCCACTGCAGGAGACACGGCTTTGATCCCTGGTCAGGAAACTAAGATCCCACATGCTTCAGAGCAGTTAAGCCCAGGCAGCCCATGTGGGGCAACCGCTGAGACGGTGCACGCTAGAGCCCATGCTCTGAACTGGAGAAGCCTCCCATGGGCAGCAACTAGAGAAGAGCCTGCATGCCACAATGAAGACCCAGTGCAGCCAAAAATTTAAAAAAATTTCTAATTAAAAAATCATTTTTACTTGTTACTTTGCCAAAACTATATGTAAAATTGTTTTGTGTACATAAATAGTATCATATTGAAGATCTCCGTTTGCAATTTGGTTTTTACTCAACACTAAATTTTGACATTTATCTGAATTTATGTACAAGGAGGTATTCATTTGTTTTTGCTTTTTTGTCTTTTTATACATTTATGGAGGTATGAATTATACATAGTGAGACATACAGAACTTAACTGTTACACATGAGTAAGTTTTAACAAATGCATGTACCCAGGTAACCACACTTCTCTCACAATATAGAACATCCCAGCTCCCCAGAAAGTTCCCTCTGGTCTCCTCCCACTCACTCCCTACTCCTCTCCCCAGGTAAACACCAACCTGCTTTCTGTCATAACAAATTAATTTTACTGATTCTAAAACTTCATATAAATGAAACAGTACAGCGTGTCTTGTTTTGTGCTGGTCTCTTTTGCTCAGCGGATGTGGGGCGTTCATCTGTGTAATTGTATCTCAGTAGTTTGTTCACTTTTATTCCTGAGCACGTTCCATTGTATGACAACATCACTTTCTGCTTGATAGATGATTTGGGGCTCTTATGAATAAAGACTTAGGAACATTCTTGTTAAATCTTTTGCGTTCACCCTTTCATTCGTCTTCAGTAAGTAAATACCTAGGAGTTATATTGCTGGGATATTGGGTCAACTGAGGAACCCTAAATAGTCTCACCTAGGGAGAGGACAGGGTTCCTGGTTGGCAGACTCCAGAACACTGTTTTCAAGGAGTTGACCAGGTAGAGAAGCAATGCTTACACAGAGGCCTCAGTGCATAGCGACCCCCCACCCCCTGCCTCAGCAAATGGGAGCACTTCCTTTGAGCACCACAATGAACTCAGAGCTCTGGGGAATATGCATGAAAAACATTGATAACAAATGTTATTACTCTACAAAGGGAATATCAGACACAGACACGTGAAGAGACAATCATATGGAGCAAAATGCTTAGAGCCGCAAGCCTGGACATATCTACAGGAGTCTCATCACCACAGCTCTGCCAGGTATGCATCATCCCTCCTGTTTACACAAAGAACAAGGAGGCTCAGAGAGGTTGAGGACATTGTTCACAGCAATAAATGATAGGACCAGGTGCTTAGAATTGATTTACAGACACAGAAAAATCTCATAACTCTAAAGTACTAAAATCTCAGTGCTGGAAGGCCCTTAGGGATAATTCACCCAACATGCTCCTTCCACAGATGGGTGAGCTCTAGCCCAGAGCAGTTATGTGATTTATCCAAAGTCCCAGAAGAGTCAAGAACTGCATTAAATCTTTGACTTCCAGACCAAAACTCTTCCCTTCCCTGCCCATCCAGCCCCCCTGCATACTATCCTTAGCCTAATACTGCTTTCTTCTTTTTAAAAAGCACATACAAATTCACATGTAAAGTGCTGATGCCACAGAGAACAATAAAGGAGAAATCAGATGCCTGGAGACCACTGCCCATCTACTGAAAGGTGCCTAGAGCCTGACCATGAAAAATTTTAAAGTTTACTTTAAAAGGCACCCACGTTACATTATGATAATAAAGCCTTCCATCCCACATCCATCCCCTTCCATGCCTGCATTTTTTTTTTTTAACCGTCACTTTAGAATCAACCACTACTTATTGGGCCAGGGCCAGGACAATAGTAGTCATTGTCTTATTAATTCCCTTGTCACAGGTGCAAACAAAGTAAAGCACTCTATAAGGAAAGTATAGTGCATAAAATATCAAAACATTCTTTGAATAAGCAAATGATTTCAAGAAAGAAGTGATGGGAGAAGTGGGTCTTCAGAAAGGGCACAGTTAAGCACATATGCCCAGACTCTAAGAACCTATATTCTCTCAGCAAGTCATAATTATACCTCAACAAAATATATGTCAGATTGAATTATACTGATTCATATTTTCTTGCTATTTTTTGTTTTATTTTAATTCATGTTTCAGGTTCACGGTTGCATAAGCATTATAAAGATAAGCAGCTTTTATCCAAGTTTATGATTATACGCTTATATTTGCATGCCTGCTGCTGCTGCTAAGTCGCTTCAGTCATGTCCGACTCTGTGCAGTCCTAGGGACTGCAGCCCTCCAGGCTCCTCTGTCCATGGGATTCTCCAGGCAAGAATACTGGAGTGGGTTGCCATGCCCTCCTAATGTTTATATTTACATGCACACACAAAAAATTGTCATCATTAGAGGTCAAGATAAGCTTTTATTCCTTTAAGGCAGAAGGGTACAATATTCAAATTTGTGAACATTGTTATATGCCACATTTTAATAGTATATTTTAATTTTAATTTTTTGCTCACACTGTGCAGCTTATGAGATCTTAGTTTCCACACCAGGGATAGAACCCGTACCCCCGGCAATGGAAGCGCAGAGTCTTGACCACTGGACCACCAGGGAAGTCATTTTTATACTGCACTTCCCATTCCAGACCATCCTCCCGCACCCCTCCTCCACTCCACCCCAATCAAGTGCTGGAAGCCAAGTTCGCCTTGAGACTTACCTGCAGGGCAATTTCCTTTTTCTTGCTGCCCATGGCTCTACAAAGAAGACAGAAGCTCTGTTACTGAGGGTTCAGGCCATTCTGGCCGCAGCCTCACGACAGAACATTGAGTAGATCTGCAAGCCTAGAGCCTCCTTCAGATAAAGCGCCCACCTCCCCAACTCCACTCCTTCAAGTTAATTATGAATGGCCGCAAATAAACGCAGTGATCCAAAGTGAACACCCCACGGAGAAAGCTGAGCTTAAGCCCGAGGGCTCTTGGCTCGCCAGAAGGTTTTCTGTGGACATGCGGAGTCCCTTCCCCGCCCGGAGCTGGCGGAGGGGCGCGCGCGGAGGCCCGAGTAGGGGCGCCGGGCCACGCAGCCCATCATGCCCTGGAATGCCTGCCAAGGAATTTGGACGGAAAAAGCCTTCAGAACCCTGCCATCCCTACTGTTCCCATTTATTCCTGGGAAACTGAGCCCCTGCAAACAGGTACCGGGTCCTCAACCTGCAGCAAGAGTTTCCAACACAGTTTGCTGCGACCCAGCCACGGTCGTCATGGCAACACTGCGCGGGCGGGGTGGGGGGGTACTAAGGCGGCCAAGAAATGAACCCGAGTACACATAAGCCACGCCCACTCTGGGCTAGCGCAAAGGCAGGAGGGTGTCCCGCCTCTTGCTGTCAGGACTGGACGGTAGAAACTCTCATTGGCTGAAGAGTTTGTCCTCTCTGGGTCTTTTGCCCCCACCAAGCACAGATCTGGTGCATCATGTACTGTAGAGCTGCACCCTCCATTCCTGCATCCCTTCTGTCCCACCAGGCCTGGCGTGCAGCTTTTCTATTGCTACTGAATACATACTGGGCAGGGGTGGCTCCCAGGTTTTGACAGATCTGAAGAGGTTTCCTTCAAGATAAAGAATACAAAATTACAAATTCAAAATGAAGTATGAAAGTCAAGTGGAGAAAATAGAAGCAATTATAAACATGGTGTGAATGATCTACATCAATTAAAAGAAATTGCCAGGAGATTAAAAAAACAAGGCCCAACTATATGTTGTCTTCAAGAAATCCACTTTAAATATAAAGCACAGGTTTAAAAGTGTTTTGTTTTGTTTTTAACTTGTTTTTAAAGACAGAAGTAAAAGGGTGGAGAAACTATGGCATGCTACAGTAATCAAAAGAAAGCTGGAGTCACTATACTAATTTCAGGCAAAGCAGATTTCAGAGCAAGGAAATTTATCAGGGATAAAGAGAAGATATTATATAATGCTTAAGGGATCATTTCTCCGAAGACATAACAATACTTGTGTATGCCCCTAACAGCAAAGCATCCAAATACCTGAGGCAAAAACTGACTAAACTGCAAAGAAAAAATAAATAAACCCAAATTGAAGGCTTCCCTTGTAGCTCAGTTGGTAAAGAATCCGCCTTCAATGCAGGAGACCTGGGTTTAATTCCTGGGTTGGGAAGATCCCCTGGAGAAGGAGATCCCCATTCCAGCATTCTTACCTGGAGAATCCCATGGACTGTGGCCTGCCAGGCTCCTCTGTTCATGGGGTCGCAAGAGTTGGACATGACTTAGCAACTAAACCACTACCGCTATTATAACTGAAGACTTTAACACCACATCTTTAGGAATGAGCAGATCCAGCAGGCAGCTGAGAATGAATATAGTTGAATATAGTAACAGCATGTAAGTTCAGTTCAGTCACTCAGTCGTGTCCACCTCTTTGCAACCCTATGGACTGCAGTATGCCAGGCCTCCCTGTCCATCACCAACTCCTGGAGTTTACTCAAACTCATGTCCATTGAGTCAGTGATGCCATACAACCATCTCATCCTCTGTCGTCCCCTTCTCCCCCTGCCTTCAATCTTTCCCAGCATCAGGATTTTTTCCAATGAGTCAGCTCTTCGCTTCAGGTGGCCAAAGTATTGGAGTTTCAGCTTCAGCCTCAGTCCTTCCAATGAATATTCAGGACTCATTTCCTTTAGGATGGACTTGTTGGATCTCCTTGCAGTCCAAGTTACTCTCAAGAGTCTTCTCCAACACCACAGTTCAAAAGCATCAATTCTTCAGTGCTCAGCTTTCTTTATAGTCCAACTCTCATATCCATACATGACTACTGGAAAAACCATAGCTTTGACTAGAGGAACCTTTGTTGGCAAAGTAATGTCTCTGTTTTTTAATATGCTGTCTGGATAGGATGTTTGTGGATAGGAAGAATCAATATTGTTAAGATCTGACCTATGGATTAAACACAATTCCAATCAAAACATCAGCAAGCAATTTTGTGGATATCAACAAACTGATTCTAGGGTTTATATGAAAAGATAAGAGGTCCAAATAGTCAACACAACAGTGAAGATTAACAAAGTTGGAGAACTGATACAACAAGACTACAAGGCTTACCATTAACTCACAATAAGTAAGACAATATTTTAGTGAAAGGATAGATACATACATTAATGGAATAAAATAAAAAGTGTAGAAATAGACCTATACAAATGTAGTCAACCAATCTTGGACAAGGGAGCAAAGGAAAATCAATGTAGAAAAATAAGTTTTTTCAAAAACTGGTGCTGGAATAATCGGACATCCATTTGCAAAAAAAAAAAATTGGACATAGACTTTACATTTTTCACAAAAAAAGACTCAAAATTAATCATAGAAATAAAATGGAAAATCATAAAATTTCTAGAAGAAAACATAGGCAAAATCTAGGTGATCTTGGTCTGGCAATAACTTTAGACACAACATGAAAAGAATGAACCACGAAAGAAAAAATAGATGTACTTTAAAACTGGCTTCCCTGGTGGCTCAGACCGTTAAGAATCTGCCTCTAATGCAGGAGACCCTGGTTTGATCTGTGGGTCAGGAAGATCCCCTGGAGAGGGAAATGGTAACCCACTCCAGTATTCTTGCTTGGAGGATTCCATAGACAGAGGAGCCAGGCGGGCTACAGTCCGTGGGGTCGCAAAGAGTCGGACACAACTGAGCAACCAACTCCTTTATACTTACTCAGGGCTTCCCAGGTGGCGCTAGTGGTAAAGAACCTGCCTGCCAGTGCAGGAGACAGAAGAGACATGGGTTAGATCCCTGGGTCAGGAAGATCCCCTGGAGGAGGGCATGCAACCCACTCCTGTATTCTTGCCTGAATCCCATAGGCAAAGGAGTCTGGTGGGCTGCAATCCATAAAGCCCCAGAGCTGGACACGACTGAAGCGACTTAGCACATACACATACTTACTCAACTGATTTGAAAACAGGTGGACACAAAAACCTGCACATAAATGTTTATAGCAGCTGATTCATAATCACCAAAAACTAAAAGCAACCAAGATATCCTTCGATAGATGAGTGAATAGTCTGTGTTATATCTGCACAATGGTATCTGTTAAACACAACATTACAAACTGGGTTTACTAGGTGCAAGTGATGGCTTGTGTGTTTTTCTTATTTTTGGCTACATGATGGTGGTTACTCAAGCTCTTTAATAGTTTGAAGTCTCCCTTAGGTTAGTTCCAAAAATAAAATTCAGATCAGTTATGAAACTCCTCCTGCCAGCACACTGAGAGATAAAGACTTTTTATTCACTTTAAAAGGGTTCGATTTCTTACCACACAGCCTCTATAAACTGTAGTCACAACTTTGCCAGGCTAAGCCACACAAACAATTTAGGGGAGCCATGTGTCTTCACACCCTGACCTTATACCTGCTGTCCTCTGTAATTACTAATAGCAGCCCCTTTTTACTTTCAAAAGTGTACAGTTCAGACAATATGGAACCTCTTCATTTTTTTTCTCCAAATGGATCACCCCAAGTTTCAGTATCTTGTTTTAAAGAAATTTCCATCTTTGTCGTATTTTATAACATGGGTCAGTGATTTGATTTCTTTGCTCAAAAGCTATCTTTTTCATTGATATCTCTTTTATTTAAGCCTCTCCTAAGGAAGGTACTTTTCTGGCTTGTTTGTTTTGTTTAATGCAAAAATTTCCAACTTTAAGGGTTGCCACTGCATTTTGGAGTATGGAAGACAGGAAACAAACAGAAACCTTTCTTGGTCCTGCATTGCCACAAGGTGGTGGTTTCCTCAAGGGAAACCCTTTCTGTGATCCCAATTGAGCACCAGGAGCATTTTCTCTATTAAAACATTTCAGAACTGTGATGTGACTGTGTAAAAGAAGAATGAACCTACTTGCCTTAAGAGCAAATCACAAACCATAGCAAATTTTTTTCCCCAGACAACTTCCAGTTTTCCATGTTAGACAAGAATGTACATTTTTTGTCTAGGCTGACAAATATCTCTGCTCCCAGATATTGTTTTCTTTCTCCATGAGTACCAGCATCTCCTTACTGTAAGTTGCTCTGAGGAAGGCAGCCAGACGTCTTAGAACTGGGAACTTTCGAGTCTCATAGGCTTGGGTTGGGCCCTGAACCTGCCACCTACTGCCCATATGAGCTTGGGTAAGTCACTTCAACTTCCTCAGCTTTGGTTTCCTTGTCTTTAAAAGAAGGAGTATAACACCTCCCATTCGGGGATGTTGTGAAGAGAGACAATGTCCTTTAAAATTTCTTGACAGCAAAGCCATTATTGGTATTGTTCAAGTATCACCTTCTAAAGGCAGTTTCCCAGTCAAGGATCACAGCGGCTGCTCCCTCCCCTGCCCCTAGATGGAGCTCTCTGATTAATTTTCCTCAATCAGCCTGGTAACTTTGTAACCTAAGTGATGAAGTATTGGGGGTAGAATTCTCCACACTCTGACCCTAGCATTGATGTTTTACCAGGTTGGATTTAATGAGCATAAATTTTAAATTTTTGAGGAGATTTTTAAAAATTGTTTATTGTTTTCTTTGCCCTAAGAAATCTTTTCCTAAGGAATCTGCCTAGTCCCATGAAGTTATTTTTTAATTATAATAAAAGGAGTTATTTAAAATTTATATGTAGGCTTATGAGCCATCTCAAACTCACTTTTTCACGGAAATTTTTGTTGAGATAACTGTAAATTCATACAGTTGTAAAAACCACCCTGAGAAAATCTTTGTATATTGTGACAAGTTTACCCCAATGGTAATATTTTGTATAATTATAATATCACAACCAGGATATTGACATCAATACAATCCACGCATCTCACTCAGGTTTCCCTAGTTTTAGTTGTACTCATTTATGTGTGTATTAGGTTCTATAAAATGTTTTCATGTTTAGGTTCATGTAGCCACCACCATGGGGACTTTTCAGGTGGCACTAACGGTAAAACAAACAAACAAACAAAAAACCCGCCGGCCAATGCAGATAGACTAAGAGACGTAAGTTCAATCCCTGGGTCAGGAAGGTCCCCTGAAGGAGGGCACAGCAACCCACTCCAGTATTCCTGCCTGGACAGTATTCTCCCAGGGACAGAGAAGTCTGGCAGGTTGCAGTCCATGGGGTAGCAAAAATTCAGACACAACTGAAGCAACTTAGCATGCACGCACACCCACTGCCATAGTCAAGATTCTGAATGCAAGAATCCTTTATAACCTCACCCACCTCCCTTCTGGATCTCTCCTCCTAGTCCCTACCCTTTTGCAACCAGTATTCTGCCTTCCTTTTCTAAAATTTTGTCACTTAAAAATTATCTAGTATAGCACTGGGAACCCTGCTCAGTACTCTGTAATAATCTAAATGGGAAAAGAATCTGAAAAAGAATGGATTACATGCATAACGGAATCACTTTGCTGTACATCTGAAACTAACACAATATTGTTCATCAACTATATCCCAATAAAAAATAAAAATTTTTATGATATCTAAGTCATATCACATGGTATGTAGCTGTTGAGATTGGCCTTTTGTCACTCAGCATAATTTCCTACAGCTGTTGCATGTATCAATATTTTGTTCCTTTTTAATTGCTCCATTCCACAGTATGGTTGTACTACTGTGTGAAGTTCATTTTGGTGGGGGATGTGAGGTACAGGTCATGTCCTTTTTCCCATACAGACCTCTGATTGTGTGAGCACCATTTGTTAAAAAACTTTTCTTTACTCCATTTGGCACCTTTGTCAAATATCAATTGGTGGTTAAGTGTGAGTTTCAGGCTCTCTAGTCTATTCCACTATATTTGTGTATCCTGATGTTAATAGGATCATAGACAAAACAAAGGAATTCCAGAAAAACATTTACTTCTGCTTCATTGACTATGCTAAAGCCTTTGACTGTGTGGATCACAGCAAATTGTGAAAAATTCTCAAAGGAATGGGAATACCAGACCAGCTTACCTGTCTCCCGAGAAACCTGTATGCAGGTCGAAAAGCAACAGTTAGAACCAGACATGGAACAGCAGACTGGTTCAAAATTGGGAAAGGAGTACGTCAAGACTGTATATTGTAACCCCACTTATTTAACTTATATGTAGAGTACATCATGTGAAATGACAGGCTGGATGAATCACAAGCTGGGATCAAGGTTGCTGGGACAGATATCAACAGCCTCAGATATGCAGATGTCACCATTCTAATGGCAAAAAATGAAGAGGAACTAAAGAGTCCCTTGACAAGGGTGAAAGAGGAGAATGAAAAAGCTGGCTTAAAACTCAACATTCAAAAAACTAAGATCATGGCATCCAGTCCCATCCCTTCATGGCAAATAGAAGGAGAAAAAGTGAAAGTAATGACAGATTTTATTTTCTAGGGCTCCAAAATCACTGCAGATGGTGACTGCAGCCATGAAATTAAAAGATGTTTGCTCCTTGGAAGAAAAGCTATGGCCAAACTAGACAGCATATTAAAAAGCAGAAACATCACTTTGCCAACAAATGGCCATATAGTCAAAGCTATGGTTTTTCCATTAGTCATGTATGGATGTGAAAGTTGGACCATAAAGAAAGCTGAGCACCGAAGAATTGATGCTTTTGAACTGTGGTGTTAGAGAAGCCTCTTGAGAGTCCTTTGGACTGCAAGGAGATCAAACCAATCAATGTTAAAGGAAATCAACTCTGAATATTCACTGAAGGACTGGTGCTGGAGCTAAAGCTCCAATATTTTGGCTACCTGATGCAAAAAGCCAACTCATTGGGAGAGACCCTGATGCTGGGAAAGATTGAAGGGCAAAAGGTGAAGGGAGCCGCAGAGAATGAGATGGTTAGATACAATCACCAACTCAACAGATATGAATTTGAGCAAACTCCAGGAGATAGTGAAGGACAGGGAAGCTTGGTGTGCTGTAGACCATGGGGTCACAAAGAGTCAGACATGACTTACTGACTCAATAACAAGAACAACACCAGTACTTCTCTGACTTGATTGTTATATTTGTATAGTATTATGGACTGAATTTTTGTGTCTCTTCGAAAGAAGGGAAGCAAAAAGCAAAGGAAAAAATGAAAGATATACCCATCTGAATGCAGAGTTCCAAAGAATAGCAAGGAGAGATAAAAAAGCCTTCCTCAGCAATCGACGCAAAGAAATAGAGGAAAACAATAGAATGGGAAAGACTAGAGATCTATTCAAGAAAATTAGAGATACCAAAAGAACATTTCATGCAAAGATGGGCTCAATAAAGGACAGAAATGGTAGGGATCTAACAGAAGCAGAAGATATTAAGAAGAGGTGGCAAGAATACACAGAAGAACTGTACAAAAAAGATCTTTACGACCCGGATAATCACGATGGTGTGATCATTCACCTAGAGCCAGACATCCTGGAATGTGAAGTCAAGTGGGCCTTAGGAAGCATCACTACAAACAAAGTTAGCAGAGGTGATGGAATTCCAGTTGAGCTATTTCAAATCCTGAAAGATGATGCTGTGAAAGTGCTGCACTCAATATGCCAGCAAATTTGGAAAACTCAGCAGTGGCCACAGGACGGGAAAAGGTCAGTTTTCATTCCAATTCCAAAGAAAGGCAATGCCAAAGAATGCTCAAACTACTGGACAATTGCACTCATCTCACATGCTAGTAGTGATGCTTAAAATTCTCCAATCCAGGCTTCAGCAATATGTGAACCGTGAACTTCCAGATGTTCAAGCTGGTTTTAGAAAAGACAGAGGAACCAGAGATCAAATTGCCAACATCCACTGGATTATCGAAAAAGCAAGAGAGTTCCAGAAAAAACATCTATTTCTGCTTTATTGACTATGCCAAAGCCTTTGACTGTGTGGATCAAAATGAACTGTGGAAAATTCTGAAAGAGATGGGAATACCAGACCACCTGACCTGCCTCTTGAGAAACCTATATGCAGGTCAGGAAGCAACAGTTAGAACTGGACATGGAACAACAGACTAGTTCCAAATATATTGTCACCCCGCTTATTTAACTTCTATGCACAGTACATCATGAGAAACACTGGGCTGGAGGAAGCACAAGCTAGAATTAAGATTGCCGGGAGAAATATCAATAACCTCAGATATGCAGATGACACCACCCTTACGGCAGAAAGTGAAGAAGAACTAAAGAGTCTCTTGATGAAGGTGAAAGAGGAGAGTGAAAAAGTTGGCTTAAAGCTCAACATTTAGAAAACTAAGATCATGGCATCTGGTCCCATCACTTCATGGCAAATAGATGGGGAAACAATGGAAACAGTGGCTGACTATTTTTCCGGACTCCAAAATCACTGCAGACGGCGACTGCAGCCATGAAATTAAAAGACGCTTACTCCTTGGAAGAAAAGTTATGACCAACCTAGACAGCATATTAAAAAGCAGAGACATTGCTTTGCCAACAAAGGTCCGTCTAGTCAAGGCTAGGGTTTTTCCTGTGGTCATGTATGGATGTGAGAGATGGACTATAAAGAAAGCTGAGCGCCAGGGAATTGATGCTTTTGAACTGTGGTGTTGGAGAAGACTCTTGAGGGTCCCTTGGACTGCAAGGAGATCCAACCAGTCCATCCTAAAGGAGATCAGTCCTGAGTGTCCATTGGAAGGACTGATGTTGAAGCTGAAACTCCAATACTTTGGCCACATGATGCGAAGAGCTGACTCATTGGAAAAGACCCTGATGCTAGGGAAGATTGAGGGCAGGAGGAGAAGGAAATGACAGAAAATGAGATGGTTGGATGGCATCACCGACTCAATGGATGTGGGTTTGGGTGGACTGCGGGAGTTGGTGATGGACAGGGAGGCCTGGCGTGCTTCTATTCATGGGGTTGCAAAGAGTCGGACACAACTGAGTGACTGAACTGACTGGCTGACTGACTGACAAAACGCATATGTTGAAATCCTAATCCTAATGGGGTGGTATTTGAAGGTGAAGCTTTAGGAGATAATTGGGTTATGAGGGTGATGCCTTCCTGAATGGGATTACTCCCCTTATAAGTAGAGGCCAGAGAGCTAGCTAGCTCTCTTTCTGCTGTGTGCCATTCTAAAATATGTGTGTTGGACTTCCCAGTGGTTGGGACTCCGCGCTTCCAAAGCAGGGGGCATGGGTTTAATCCCTGGTTGGGGAGCTAAGATCCCACATGCCTCAGGGCCAAAAAATAATGATAAAAATTGTGTGAACATCTAAAGTCTTAATTCTAAATGGCCTCTGAATTCTCTAAACTTTGCAAATATTTATCTCAAAGATTTGTGTATTTGAGGATGTTTTCATATCCATATTTATTTTAATATAAAAGTGTTTCAAAATCTTAACCATCAGAGACCTAAAATTCTTCTTTGTTGACAGGGGGTGATGCTACTGGATTTCAGAAAATTGGGCTAAATTGAAATAAGCCAATCTTGTATTTTCAGTTTCAAAATCAGGGCAATTTCCCCTTTTCTGACTTGGTGTACTTCAAATCCTAAGGATACTTCAAATCCTAAGACATGAGAACATGTGGCTACAAAGTATGATCATTTACCTACCATTTTGCAAGCTGGGGCTGGGAATTATTTAGAAGTGGTGCTTGGGATGCTGGTCCCAGGCTCTGAACTGCAGAATGACATCGGGGTTGACTCCTGTTGAGAAGCTGGCCACGTTGTTCACATGGCAGGGAATGGCTTTCACTCAAGCTCAGCTTCTAATCAGCTGCCAGGAAATGTTCATCAAAGGGTTTTTTCAATGTCTGATGCTTAAAATTTTATTTTTCACTCTTCTGTCAGCAATAACTATGATGAGCCTGCCTGTAGTTTTCTTTGCACTTAATTACATGAATTCCTTTTGGGAATTCATCAAACTCCTTGAATCTACGGATTTATGTCTTTCACTGGTTTTGGAAAATTCTCTCCCAATGTCTTTCTGAATACAGGCATTCCCACTTTTTGAAAGTTCACTTTAAGCCACTTTGCTTGTATGAAAGACTACATAAGTACATGTTTTTACTAACAGAAAGAAATCCATAAAGGGTTTTCACTTTTAAGGAAAAAGGCAAAAAATGGAAAATAACGTTCAGCGTTTGTTTTCAGGGAGCTGTTACACAGGCAGCAAAAATGGCAATGCCAAGCTCCTTTCCCAGAAACTACACCCAACATCTCAGCATCAAGGCACCATAGCTTTGAACAGTGTCTATGAGCATCTCTGCTTTATCTCAGTTTATTTTGTGCATCCATTAGCACCAAAGTAACTGATATTTCATTTTATACCATTTCAGCTTATGAAAGATTCGCTCTACTTTTGGATAGTGGGGGAAACCCATATTGCTTCTGTTCCATTTTCTCTCTCTCCTCTCATTCTGGAAACTCGGGTGATAGGAATATTAGACATGTGAATATGCCCCACATATCTTTCTCATGCTACTTTCTCTTTTTCTCTCCATTTTTCCCCCCTGTGCTTTAGCTTCAATGTATTCTTTTGACTTGTCTTCAAGTTAATTCATTTTGTGCTCAACAGTGTTCAATCTGCTATTAAACTTATCCAATGACTTCTTGGTTTCAGTTCTCATACTTTTTAAGTTCTAGAGGGCTCATTTGATTTTTATTGCTTTGGATTTTTTTTTTGGTAGATTCCACTTATCTGGTGGCATTTTTATCCATCTATTTTATTAATACCTTTTCCTCTACATTACTCAATATATTAATCTAAGTGGAGATATTATGAGTTTTTAAAGTATAGTTTACACTTGAAAAGCATGGATTTGAATTATACTGGTCTACTTATACATGAATTATTTTCAATAAATATACAGTTGGCCCTTGGTTGCTGTGGGTTCAACCTACTGTGAATTTCAGACTTAACACATACCCAGAAGTTCGTTAAATCCACGGATGTGAAACCAACAGATGTTGGAGGGCCGACGATGGAGCTTGGATTATCCATGGATTTGGGTATCTATATCAAGTCCTAGAACCAATCCCCTGTGTATACTGGGGGATGACTGTGTAACACACATACAGTGAAATGTGAAAAGTGTTCTTATTGTTTAGTCACTAAGTTGCGCCTGACTCTTCAGATCCCCCGTGGGCTGAAGCACACAAGGCCTCTCTAACCTTCACTGTCTCCCAGAGTTTGTGAAAAGTGTACTAATCATTAATGCTCAGCTTGTTGAACTTTCATGTTAGTGTATATCCTTGTAACCACCACCCAGATCGAGATACATAACATTTCCAGCATTTCTTTTCCACCCATGCAGTTCTCACTCCTCTCCCCCAAGAGAAAACCACTATTCTGATTCCAATCACCATCAATTAGTTTTACTTTTTACTGGACTTAAGTATATTTTATCTTTTGCATCTGACTTCTTTCACTTAGTATAATGTCTGTGAGATTCATTTCTGTTTGTGTATTATTCTTAGTTATTGCAGTAGAATATTCCATTATATGAATAAACTATGGTTTATTTATTCATCCTGTAGTTAATAAATATTTGGATTGTCTCCAGTTTGGGGGCTATTATGACTAAAACTGCTATAAATATTCTTAAATGTGTCTTTTGGTGAATATACTAATTTGTCTTTAGATATATACCTAGGAGTATTAATAAAAAATTTGAGTCCAAAGGTAGCTGTATGTTTAGTTTTAGTAGAGTCTAATAAATAGTTTTGCAAAGCCAGTTTTGTCAGTTATCAATTTCTTACCTCCAGGTCCATTCTCAGTTACCTGCCCTGTTCTGACAGAGCTGGACCCTGCCAGCATTTCTCCTTTGCCATCTGGTACAGTGTCAAGGTTTGTCAGTAGGGACCAATGGTAGCCACCATAGGGGAAAGAGGCTTCTCTTCTGGTTCTGATGTCTTCCTTGATAGGTTCCTGCAGCGTGTGGCAGTCAGAAACACAAAGCATATCTCCATGTGCAGCTTCCTTCAAGCCCCCAGAGGTTGACTTTCCAATGTATTATTCCTGTGGGAAATTTTCCAGCAGTTTCCACAGTGTGACTCCCTTCCATGGATGACTTCCCTCAGCACCAAGAGGAAAATGGTTTCCAGTAAATTCCATTTGCATGGACCTTCAGCAAAGGCCTGCCTTGTGTCTGAGATGGGCCGTTCTTCGTCATCCCATGGGCCATGGCTACATAGTCTCCAACAGTGGAGATTCCCAGCCCTGTGGTAGAAGGTGAGGACTGGGACTCATACAGCTTTGTGCCTCCTTTGGGTTCTCTGCCTCAGCCTTAGAGTCTACTCCTGACATCTGCCATAACTATATTCTTTAGGGTCATCTTTTCTCCTTAGTAGACAGTCTCCTCTAATGCTTAATAATTTTTTACATTAAAATGTATTATTTATTTTGGGGGCTGGGTCTTCGTTGCTGTGAAGGCTTTTCTCTAGATGTGGAGAGCAGGAGCTACTCTCTCTCTAGTTGCAGCTCATGGCCTTCTCACTGCAGTGGCTTATCTTATTGCGGAACACAGGCTCAGGCACACAGGCATCAGTAGATGTAGCACGTGCCCTCAGTAGCTGCAGCTCCTGGGCTCTAGGGCACAGGCTCAAAAGTTATGGTGCAGGGGCTTAGCTGCACTGCAGCATGTGGGATCTCCCCCCATCAGGGATCGAACCTGTGTCTCCTGCATTGGCAGGCAGATTCTTCACCACTGAGCCACCAAGGAAGCTCCTGAATAATTCTTCACAGTAAAATTACCTGTCCAAAGTACTGTGTAGTTTCTGTATCCTTAGTGCGCTCTGGCAGATACATGGATTTTACACTTCCACCGGCAGTGCATGAGAGTTCCAGTTCTTCCATTCATTATTATAAAGTTCTGGCTACTGACTCCAATATCTGAATGATTTGTGTGTCTTTTGTCTATCTTTTTTTCTGTTGTTTATCAATTATATATTCATGCCTCTTCACAGGACTAGTTATGTTTTCCTATGGAAAAAAAAAGTGAAAGTTAATCACTCAGTCATGTCCAGCTCTTTGTAAATCCCACAGATTGTAGCCTGCCCAGCTCCTCCGTCCATGCAATTTTCTGGGCAAGAATACTGGAGTGGGTTGCCATTTCCTTCTCCAGGGGATCTTCCCTACCAGGGATCGAACCTGGGTCTCCAGCGTTGCAGGCAGATTCTTTTTTTTTCCCAACTGAGCCACTGGGGAAGCCCCCAGTTTTCCTATACACAGACTCTTATTGTATGTAAGAGGTAGAGAGACCCCAGATTAGGTCATTGGCCCCACAGAGTGTACCCTCTTTCCTCTCTTAAGCAGGTGAGGTTTAGGCATGATCATCTCAATCCATGGAAGGATCGAGCTAGGTTGTGACTGGGTTTTAGGTTTTGCAAGACTCACCCTATCCCTGGTTTACCCCTACTTCTCATGTGTGGTTTTTGACTGAGGGCCTTGAAGATCTGTCTCCTAAGATGGAAGGCTGTAAAGAGTCAGCTCTACCCTTCAGAAGTTCCCAACCCTGGGACTTCTCAGGTGGTCCCGTGGTTAAGCATCTGTCTTGCAGTGCGGGAGGTGTGGGTTTGATTCCTGGTTGGGTAACTGGGATCCCACATGCTTTGGGGCAACTAAGCCTGTGACACAACCACAGAGTCTGTGCACCCCGGCAAAAGAGCCCTCGTGCCACAGCTAAGACCTGACGCACCCAAACAGATAAATAAATACATTTTTCAAAAAAGACATTCTCTTAAGAAAAAAAAAAAAATCCCAACCCAGCTGTCTGGACGCTGTCCCCATGGAGTTTCAAAATCTGGCAAATCTCAGGAGGAGGCGGAACTGGGCTTGGTTTTGAGGCGGGCTGTTCCTTCTTGGGAAAGCTTTATTTTCTAAGCACTGTGGTACTTTGGAAGATTTCAGTCTTTAAAATGCATTCTCAGGCCCGGAACTCAGCCAATGTCATGTGGAGAAAATTGGTCATGTTTTTAAGGCACCCTGTTTCCAGTTTGTCATTCTAATACCATGTAGCCCCTAAAAACTTTCTCTTTACTCCATTAGAAGTCTTCCTTCTGGGCAAAGAGTGATCATCAGCTGGTAGCTCCAGTTAGCAAATGTCCTTGGGGGAGGGGAGAGGGCACTGCTGGAGAGCCTCATCTCATTTTGTTGCTGGAGAACTGGCCTGCCACAACCTACACATCCTGCCTAGAAGAGGAAATCACCTGAGGGTGATGCCTTCCTGCATGGGGTTATCACTCTTACAAGCAGAGGCCGGAGAGCTAGCTAGCTCTCCTTCTGCCCTGTGCCATTCTACAATTTGTGTGTTGGACTTCCCTGGTGATCCAGTGGTTGGGACCCTGTGCTTCCAAAGCAGAAACTCAGAACCTTTTTCAGATTATTGTCCCCAGCATGTGTTTCAAAATCTTGGTGTAGAATTTTCTTTTTTGACTAACTTTTATCATGTTACTACCCTGAGGCTCCAGGAGTCTAAACGTGGTTCAGTGATTTTCAAACCATAGGTCACAACCCATTTGTGGAGCATGAAATCAATTCAGTAGCTCTCACTAGCATTTTCTCACCAAACAGAATGGAATAGATCAGAGTGCCTGGCACATAGTAATAGTAAGTACTGTTTCACAAAATTTTTGTTTCATGTGTCTGTGTCTGTTCTGGTTTGCAATGTCAAACCTCTTTGTTCCTATGTGTTGCAGACCAAAATGTTTTAAAATCGCTGGACTTTAAGTAGAGGAAGCACCAAGGGAAGAAAAATAAATGATCAGAAACAAATGTTAGTTGAGTGTGGACAACTTTGGGGAGAAGTTTGGCCTTGAGTGGGAAGTTGACTGATCGCAAGCTGCTCTTCTGGCCCCAGAAAGCAAGAGGGAGTCCATGCAAAGGGTGGACAGCAAGCATTAGTAAGCATAGGCATCAAAGAAGAAAACCTTGGGAGGCCTCCCCAAATGGGGCTGAGGCAGGTGTGGCAGGTGTAGAGCAGGTAGCAGAGAGAGCTAAAGATGAGAGATGGCTGGACCTGGCTTGGGGAAGACCATGGCAACCCTGAGAGAAGACTCTGTGCAGCTCTTGGCGCCAGATCATGGGCGGCCCAGGGGAAGAAAGGCCTTGTACTTGGCAGAGAAGAAAGGTCAGCTAAGGGGAAGAACAGGCCTGGGGGTGCGGTGAAGCTCTTCTACTAAGCCATGATTGGTGCTCCAGGATCAGCAAGAGATTAATTTGGGCCATAGGCCAGAAGGGACTAGGGCTGGGATGAGTGCTGGTGTTTTCTTCACCTCTGCCCTGCTTTCCAAACACACACACACACACACACACACACACACACACACACACACACACACCTGACCAACTGATCTGCCACCAAGGCCACCAGACACCGGAGAAAGAGTGGAGGCTCTGTGGGCAGAAGGCCCTGATGCTCAGTCCACTGACTGGGAGGGATTGGGCTTGTGGTCTTCTTATATCTAAAGCAGGGCAGGTAAGACCTTCTGCCCCAGGCCCTAGGAGGCGTGCAAGTCGTCTCTGTGCCCGTGTGAAGCATGCTGTGTGCTCCAGAGCCCAGTGCTGCCGGAACCCCCAGGGGCTGCTCTGGGCAGAGTTCTGGAGGAAGGTTGTGCCACAGTGACTTACTTGGCTGGCTCCAGGTCCTGAAATCTGAAGCACTCCTCCTCCAGGTTTGCTTTATGAACCCCAAGACACCAGTGTGGGTCTTCTGTGAGGCCTGGCGCTCAGCAAGGCTCAGGCAGAGGCAAACACGGGATGCACTGCGGCGCATCAGGCATGTTTGCTCTTGTCGCTGAGTGGGGAAGTTCTACTCTGGGTCAGAGCTCTGATCTCTGTCCTATTTCAGGAACTATCTCCTGGCCCCATGGCTGGCCTTAGACCTCAGTGCCTGAAACGTGGGCTTTAACCCTGCCTGGGTTCTTGGCCATGAGCCTAGCCTTCTATCATGCCCCAACCATACTTGATCAGCCATAGGGTTCTGCTGGAGTTGAGGCAAAGACTTCAACTCAGCCATACCTCAGTCTATAAGGTTTTCTCCCTCCCTTCTCAGCCTAGCTGATTGGTCTTTGTCCATCAAGCCTGGGTTTCATCATCACCTCTCACAGAAAATCTACCCATGGTGCTTACCCATCCTCTGGGCTCCATCAGCCCCCATGCCTCTCAACTCCACACCATTTCCTGCTCTGCTGGCACTTGGAGGTAGGATTATGCATTGCACCGGCACATAGTAGGTGCTATGCTATGCAGTGATTAGTCACTCAGTCGTGTCTGACTTTTTGTGACCCCATGGACTGTAGCCTGTAGGTCTCTCTGTCCATAGGGATTCTCTAGGCAAGAATATCGAAGTGGATTGCCATGCCCTCCTCCAGGGGATCTTCCCAAGTCAGGGATCAAACCCAGGTCTCCCACATTGCAAGAGACCTGTCTGAGCCACCAGGGAAACCCAGATAGTAGGTATACTGACAGTATTTACTGAATGAATGAACCATCAACCCCAGGCCTCACTTTTCTGCTCAGTGACCTTGTTCTTTAAAGTTCCTATTTGCTAGCAGCTGTTTGCTTTATTTCCAGGCTCAAAAAGCAGAGGAGGCACCCCAAGTGGGACAAGTGCCCTGTAGTTGGACTCCAGTGTCAACCTGTAGTGTCTAATCTCACCCTTAGAGAAATCCAGGTACTTGTGTGTTACTACTAACTGGTTAGGTCCCATTTTAAAGGGAAACAGGTTATTAAAGATTTGTGTATGAAAGTGGTATGAAGACAAACCTTTGAGGGACTTTCCTGGTGGTCCAGTGGCTAAGACTCCACATTTCCATCACAGGGGGCCCAGTTTTGATCCCTGGTCAGGGAACTAGATCCCACACGCTGCAACTAAGAGTTCACCTGCCTCAACAAAGATCAAAGATCCCACATGCTGTGACTAAGACCTCATGCAACCAAATAAAGAAATATAAATAAAATAAATATTTAAATATAAAAAATTTTTAAAAAGACAAACCTTTGACTCCTTTGCAAACCAGGACACACAGACCTGTGCCTTCTCCCCCAAAAGTGAAGTGAAGTGAAGTGAAGTGAAGTCGCTCAGTCGTGTCCAACACTTTGCTACCCCATGGACTGTAGCCCACCAGGCTCCTCCGTCCATGGGATTCTCCAGGCAAGAATACTGGCGTGGGTTGCCATTTCCTTCTCCAGGGGATCTTCCCAACCCAGGGATCGAACCCAGGTCTCCAAGGCCTGTGGTAAATGGAAGGGGCAGGGGAAGAGGCAGGTCCCAGGGCAAGACTAGACTGTCAAGATGAACGGCTGTCCCTCAAGCCCCCTCCTCAATTGGGTCTTTCATTCCCTCCCAAGACGAAATAGTCTTGATGGCATTCAAACCCTCCCCCACTACCATGGGGACTCGGGGGATCCACAGGGCCTTCAGGACAGCAGGTGGGGGTGGGTGCAGGGGACACAATCAGTTCAGTCACTCAGTCATGTCCGACTCTTTGCAATCCCATGAATCGCAGCACGCCATGCCTCCCTGTCCATCACCAACTCCCAGAGTTCACCCAGACTCACGTCCATTGAGTCAGTGATGTCATCCAGCCATCTCATCCTCTGTCGTCCCCTTCTCCTCCAGCCCCCAAACCCTCCCAGCATCAGAGTCTTTTCCAATGAGTCAACTCTTCACATGAGGTGGCCAAAGTACTGGAGTTTCAGCTTCAGCATCATTCCCTCCAAAGAAACCCTAGGACTGATCTCCTTCAGAATGGACCGGTTGGATATCCTTGCAGTCCAAGGGACTCTCAGGAGTCTTCTCCAACACCACAGTTCAAAAGCATCAATTCTTCGGTGCTCAGCTTTCTTCACAGTCCAACTCTCACATCCATACATGACCACAGGAAAAACCATAGCCTTGACAAGACGGACCTTAGTTGGCAAAGTAATGTCTCTGCTTTTGAATATGCTGTCTAGGTTGGTCATAACTTTTCTTCCAAGGAGTAAGCGTCTTTTAATTTCATGGCTGCAGTCACGATCTGCAGTGATTTTGGAGCCCCCCAAAATAAATTCTGACACTGTTTCCACTTCCCCATCTATTTCCCATGAAGTGATGGGACCAGATGCCATGATCTTCGTTTTCTGAATGTTGAGCTTTAAGCCAACATTTTCACTCTCCTCTTTCACTTTCATCAAGAAGCTTTTTAGTTCCTCTTCACTTTCTGCCACAAGGGTGGTGTCATCTGCATATCTGAGGTTATTGATATTTCTCCTGGCAATCTTGATTCCAGCTTGTGCTTCTTCCAGCCCAGCGTTTCTCATGATATACTCTGCATAGAAGTTAAATAAGCAGGGTGACAATATACAGCCTTGACTCACTCCTTTTCCTATTTGGAACCAGTCTGTTGTTCCATGTCCAGTTCTAACTGTTGCTTCCTGACTTGCATATAGGTTTCTCAAGAGGCAGGTCAAGTGGTCTGGTATTCCCATCTCTTTCAGAATTTTCCACAGTTTATTGTGATCCACACAGTCAAAGGCAGAAATATATGTTTTTCTGGAACTCTCTTGCTTTTTCCATGATCCAGCGGATGTTGGCAATTTGATCTCTGGTTCCTCTGCTTTTTCTAAAACCAGCTTGAACATCTGGAAGTTCACGGTTCACATCCTGCTGAAGTCTGGCTTGGAGAATTTTGAGCATTACTTTACTAGCGTGTGAGATAAGTGCAATTGTGCGATAGTTTGAGCATTCTTTGGCATTGCCTTTCTTTGGGATTGGAATGAAAACTGACCTTTTCCAGTCCTGTGGCCACTGCTGAGTTTTCCAAATAAATGGTGGCTTGGGTACCTGGGTGCCAACTGAAACCCTGTGCCACAGTACAGCATGAAGGACTCAGGAGAGCAAAGGCCTGGGGTGGTGGGTGAAGCTTTGAAAATAATAAGAGGATGGGTTCCAGATGGGTTTATCAGATGTGTAAAGCTGGTTCCAAGTTATCATTAAAGTCTGTCTACAAAAAGAACATCCTCAAAAACGATACTGATAGGAGACTTCACTGGTGGTCCAGTGGTTAAGACTTCACCTTCCAATGCAGATGGTGTGGGTTCGATCCCTGGTTGGGGAGCTAAGATCTCACATGCCTCAAGAACAAAAATAAAATAAAAACATAAAACAGAAGCAATATGGTAACAAATTCAATAAAGACTTTAAAAACGGTCGACATTAACGGGACATTAAAAGGACACTGGTAATCAAAACTACAGTGGGATACCACTTTGCCATCGCCACTACTAGGATGGCTATAATCAAAAAGACAGATGATAACAATTGTTGGTGAGGATGTGAAGATGTGGAACACTCATACACGGTTGGTCGAATGTAAAATAGCAGCTGCTTTGGAAACCAGTTTGGGGGTTCCTCCAAATGTCAAACATAGCATATGGTCCACAATTCTACTCCTAGGTATATACCCAAGAGAAATGAAAACATAAGTTCATACTAAGACTTGTACATGAATGTTCATAGCAGTTTTATTCATAATAGCCTCAAAGTACGAACCATCTAACTGTCCATCAGCTGGTCAAAGATAAAATGTAGTGTGTCCACACAGCCCAATCTATTCAATCACAAAAGGGAATGAAGCATTGCTACATGCTGCAACGTTGATGAACCTTGAAAAAATCCTGTGAAGTGAAGAAAGCTGGGTCACAAAAGACCGCATGCATGATTCCACTTTCATGAAATGTCCTGAGTAGGCAAATCCATAGAGACAGAAAGTAGATTAGTGGTTTCCAGCAGCCGGTAGGAGGAGGGAATGGGGAATAACTGTAAATGTTTTTTTTTTTTCCTTCTTTTTTTTTTTTTTAAAGGGGAGGTAGTGTTATGAAAATGATCTGAAACTAGGTAATAGTGATGGTTGCACAACTTTGTGAATATATTAAAAACTACTCTATTGCCCACTTCAAAAGCTGGAATTTTTTGATGTGTGAATTATATCTCAGTTTTTTAAATCAGGGGAAAATGATGCCGATGGAGAGGAGTCAGCGGAACTGAAAAAATGAAATGGATCGCGAGTGTCGCCTGTCCCCGTCCTTCGCCTCCGTCTGAACGAACTTTAGGCTCAAGAACCGGCACCGAGAGGGCCTTCGGGAAGCGACGCTGGGGACTGGATCTAGGAAGAAACACGGCGCGGGATTCGAAGGGAATGCGGTTAAGGTGGCGGCCTGGGATCGCCTAGGACAGGGGAGGCGTCTGCAGGCTCCGAAGTTGGCCGGGCGTGAGCGGAGATTTAAAGGCTGGAGCGCAGAGGCTCTTAAAGAGGCCCGGGCGAATTCCCACTCGGCGTCCACCTTAAAGCCACCTCCCGGGCGCCAGTGGTCGGACCCGGGTAAGTGCGCGGGACCGCGGGGGAGGCCCGGTACGCGTGCCCTGCTGGGTCCCGGGAGCTCGGCGCAGGTGGCACAAACCTCGTGAGCCGCGCGTCCTGGGAGTCTGGGGCCCGCGGGGGTGGCAGGGTCGCAGCGCCGGGCCCGGCCCCCCCAGCGCCTACGGAGGCGGCGCTCTATTTTTAGCAGGCGCTGTTGCAATATAAGGAATGCGCGGCTCGCCAGGCACTAGGCTGGGGCGCGCGCGGGCTGCGCGGTCGCTTTAAGGAGGCGCCGGGGCGGGGACCGGCCGGAGCGGCCGGCAGGCCGCGGGCCCAAAGCCGTCAGTCGGGCCGCCTCGGGGCCCGGAGGGCGCGGCGCTGTCTTCTGGTTGGCGCGGGCATGGAGGAGGTGGCCTGAGGCCGGAGCCAAGCTGGGCTAGAGTGCGCGGTGAGAGGTCGGGGCGGGCTGGGAGGGAGGGGACCGGCCGGGCGCTTTGTTCCGGGCGGGAGGTGTGGCCGCCCCGGGCCGGGCCGGAGGACGGCGCTTGGGGACTGGCCTTATGCCCCCATCTCAGGCTCCAGCGTAACTGTGTGCGATCGAGAAGTCGGCGACGATCGGGACCCTAGTGAGATGGGCCTGCTCACCACCTAAAAAGCCCCTTTCATGGTAACCGCCTTTGGGTTCCTTTTTCCTCTGGCGAGAAGCCGCGGGGAGTGGGCGGCGGGTCTCGAGTGGGATGGGGAAGGGTTGGTGGTGGCTCTTTATATTTTTAGAGGGGCGTTAACGAGGGCAGGGATCTGTCGAGAGAGTTGTCAAATTTGTCTGAATGATAAGAAGCAGACTGCTGCATTAACAGTCTTTTGCGGCGCCACAGGGCTTGGGGCTCTGGTCACCACCAGGGCCCCGGCTCATTCATTGAATGGGACCTGCAGGGGCTCCCACTGCGTGTGGGGCACAATGCCAGATCCTGTGCCGCGGGGAAGGTAGGAGTGCAAAGTGAGCCCTGTGTGTCGGTTCTGGGATCAGGGGAGCACAGGGGCTCTGGGAACAGACAGCGTGGAGGGTCAGGGAAGGCCTCCTAAAGGAGGTGATGCCTGGCAGAACATGGGCAATGGACACCCAGATAGACTGTGGCTGGCGCTGAGGTCTGTGCTGGCTGGGGCCAGAGGCCAGTCTGGAGAGGCAGACAAGGGCCACTTCATATGGGCCCTGATCCCTGCGCTCTGGGATTGTCCCTCCTTTCCCACCCAGCCCCTACTCCTAGTAAACCTCTTTGGACTAGAATGGTTCTTGTCCCTCCAAGACTCACACTGTGTCCTGGACCTGACCAGAGAGGGTAACTGACAAGGCTCAGATCTGTAGCCTCAAAAGAGTGACCTTCCTCACAGCAGGAATGATGAAGAAATCTGACCAAAAAGCCCCGAAGCTCCACTGTAATAATAGCTGCCAGCAGGGCTTTCACAGACCAGGCACTTGACGTGTATATGCTTGCTCATCATTTGACGAGACTCCAGAAGGGTCTTCTCATTACCCCCATGCAGATGGGGTACAGGGGCTAGAAAGAGTCAGTAACTTGCCCAGGATCCTGTCTAGGGTCCATGTAGACCCTCAGCTCTCCAGCCCCTCTGGGGAGGGTCTGGCTGCCCTGGCTTCATGGCTCCGGGTGCAGCCTGTGTTAGGCTTTGACTCCGTTGCCTTTCACTGGTTGGTTCAAGTGTGGGGTGGTGAGCTGCTGATATTAATAACTGACACGTGTCAGGGGCTTTGCAGCAAACAAAGCATTTTCACCATGACAGTTCTTAAGAGTTGCTCCTGCTTCTCATCCCAGGAAAGAAACTTGAGCTGGCTAACATTTTTGTAAATCTCCCAATTTCCTATAAATCGCATTTCCCTGCTGACTAGGGGACTGAAAATGTTTTGGGTCATGATTTTGACCCTCAGTCTCTTCTCATTCCTAGCAGCTAGTTAGCTTCTCTGTCTGTGGATTAGGGTGTAGTTTGTCCTTTCTCTGCTAGGTCAGGAGGTTTGAAGCTTTGATGCTCTGGAGTTTTGGAAGCTACAGGGTCTGCCAGCCTCTATGGGGGTGGGGTGGGTGTTGTGTAAGCCAGGAGCTCTAGCAGAAACTGCCCCTTACCCGCCTACTTCAGCGTTTCCTTATGGGACGGGGGGCGGTCAGGGCCCTCCGCTGAACACTGGTGAGGCAAGTGACAGTTGTCCAGGGCTGCCAGCTCTGTGTGTATTTGCCACCACTTATGTTTTCACCTGCCTAAGATATCTTTGTGACAGGTATAACTTTTATTAGCTCTAATCACAGGTATTTCACACTGAGTTGTTCTGAGTTGCTTAGAGAGAGACAAGTCCATTATCCCTGGGGTTGGCTCCTGAGCTTGAGTGATCACCTGGAACCAGGGAAGACTTCTGGGCTCTGATGGACTGAACCAGTTCCTGGAGTGTCTGGGTTTAATATCAGCTCGATTCACAAGTCGACCAGCCTGCTGGATCAAGTAATTTCATGGGGAAATATGACCTCTATTTTATATTTCACAACTGGTGTCATCACTGTCTCCTAATGAAATGCACCATAAGGAGTATGCCTCCCTGGAAGCACTTGGAAACATACCTGCTCATGAATATCATGTAGTTTGCACAAAACACAAGCATGTGAACTATATAGGAACACATTCTTGTGCAAAGTTGGGATGTTCTTAAGCATCCAAAAAGTGTGCATTGAGTTCCAAAGGCTCCACACCTGCCAGGCCTGGGGCAGGTATCTGACTAGCTAGAAGGTACAGTTACCTTTGTCTGGGGATGGGAGAAAAGAAGGATGCTTCTGACTGCAAATAACAAAACCCAAGTAGTAGTGGATTAAGCAGAGTTTAGATCTCCCAAAGATGCTCTCAACTCTGGTGAAGTCTCTAACAGGGATGGGATATTAATGCCATTTCCAGCAAGTTCTTGCATAGGACAGGCAGCCAAGAAGGCTGAGTGTTCAGAGCAATGGTTTTTACCTTCTTGGGCCACTACCTCTTTAATATGCCAGTGAGACGCCCAGAGAAACATTGCTTGGATGTATGAAGTTAGGCATACAGTTTGGGAGATTTGTGTATCTCTGATAATGAGCCCTGGATCCCAGGCTAGATCCCCTGCTTCAGTACTGTTCACTGAGGACCTGCTCTGAGGCTCTGACCTCCCAGCCAGGCCAGCAGGCTGTCGTAGCGGAGCTGGACGGGCATAATTCTCAGCCATGAGAGGAAGTCCATGCAATCAGCCAGCAGATCTGTCTTGTGGAACTCTGAGAGCATAGTGCTGCCATCCCCTGTTCAGACAACAGAGGACGTTGTCAAGGCCAGGGGAACATCTGCACTGCACGCCTTGGTGTCTGCCGTGCATCCCTTGGTGCCCATCTCTAGTCTTCCAGGTAACATTCTTGCTGTCATAACGAGGCTGGTGCTGCGTGTTCTGACTCCCCACCCCTGGCCATCTACTGAGCCTCACCACCGAGCCCAGGGTCTGTTGCCCGCTGGCATGATCCAAGACAGCTTTCTGCAGTCATCTGCAGTCATCTCCTACATCCATTGTAGGAGTCATGAAGTAGCAGTGTGTATTTAGCTTTTAAATGTCCCTATCATTGTCCTTTCATGTTTTTTAAAATATTCATTTATTTGGCTGTGTTGCGTCTTTGCTGTGGCATGCAGGATCTTTAGTCGTGGTGTATGAACTCTTAGTTGCAGCATGTGGGATCTAGTTCCCTCACCAGGGATTGAACTTGGGTCCCCTGTGTTGGAAGAGTGGAATCTCAGCCACTGGACCACCAGGGAAGTCTTTCCTTTAGTATTTTTGATAGCTTTAGTCAGTGGAAACTGCTGATGGCCAGGTGGCCAAATGACAATGTGGGTTACCATTGGTTATAAGATGACTTGCTCAGAGGGGCACATTTTCATCTACAGAGCTGGCATCTGGCCACCTAGATGGATAAACATCGTGATTTGGATGTGGGCTGTGTTCCTAATGAGATTTTGGAGAGTACAGGAAGGGATTTGGCTGTTCAGCATGTGGTAATAGAAGGAGGTGGCCGGGGATGGAAGTCCTCAGCTCCGATTCGGGCCCTCTGTGACCCTATCCATAGAGCCTTGGGAGTATCCTGCGCTGTAGGGGCTCAGGCTCCATCTGTGACTTCTCTAGCTCACCCTCAGGGTTGTCATGGGGATTAGATGAAATACACAGATGAGAACATGCTTGGGAAACCAGAAAGGGCGGTAAGAACTAAGAGCATTATCAGTATTCAGGCAGCCTTTAGATAACAGAATCACAGACCAGGAAGGGGCCCCTGGAGCATATTTAGTCTCAATTCAGATCTAGGAGAACATATTTCTCATAGTGGTGAGGTAAATGGTTTTTAGGCAGGACATATTTTAATAGTTACGTACATACTTATTATGTATATTTTAAAAATAAAGGTATGACATCAAACCTATTTTTTTAATGGCTGTTTTGCTCAGATTAAGGCTAAGTAAGGATTTTAAGTTAAAAACTATGCTGATTTTTAAGGTAAAGATTAAGCCAGTAATAGTTCAGTAGTAGACATTTTGGCCCAAATGGGCCCTTGAGAAGAGGCTGGGAAAATTTGTGCAGGCTTTGAGGAGCAGATCTTAGCTGGGCCCTTCTAGAGGCAGGGAGGTTGCTGCCCCTCAAATCAGTTTACCCACTGGGATTCACTCATCCTTGCAAAGTTCTTTCCTTTCTCACCTTAACCTATCCCACTGGATCTGTGCCTCATGAACCTTGACAGTCAAGCTTTCCTCCAGCACGAGCGGCCTTGCATTCTCCAACTGCTCTTCAGATGACGTGGCTTGGAGATAGTCTCTCTGGATGTCCACCCTCTCTCCGGGCTGGACTGGACTAGAGGCTCTGCATTGGCCATCTCTAAGCCTCACAACAGTTTTGCTGTTGGCCCTTTACAGATGTGCAAACAGGAACTCAGAGTGGTAGTCACCCCCATGGCCATGGGCTGAGAGGAGCAGAGCCTGGAAGGAGTCTCACCAAGGTCTGTTTGGTCCTGGAGGGCATGCTCCACCTGTAACACAGTGCTGCTCCCAGAACTGATAGATGACTTTGGTCATTCTGATGACACCCCCCTTCTCTCTCAGTGCTCGTGGGGCATGGCTCATGGGGGTCTGGCCAGATATAGTCAGTGCTGGAGTGAAGTAGAGGCCTCATGGGGAGAGGGGACAGAGCAATTCACACACAGGGATGCTGTGAAGCGACAGCAACCGTGGAGGTGCGCGTGCGGCTGGTTGACAAGAGAGGCAGAGGGGCCCTAGATGGTGGCAGTTTTCCCCTAATTTCCATTAATCCTCTGGTCAACCAGAAAGCCCTGCATCATTTGCGCACTTGACATATTTTGTAATTTTCAAAGATATAAAAATACAAAGGATGATATATAACAAACACCATGTATCCGTTACCCCAGTTGAGCAGATGGGACCCTTTTGTCTGCCCTTGATCCCTTCCACGCTGGCAGGGCTTCAGCATGTCCCTGCTCAGGAGACCTGGCTGGCTGGGCCTGCCCTCAGCCTCCGACTGACTTTCAGAGCCCCGCTCCCAAGTTTCCACGTCTTGGCTCCCTTAGCTCCACGTCCCCAGCAAATTCAATGAATAACCACCTGGTTCTCCATCGAGGTTGTCAGTAGATCTTTTTGCTGCCTGAACTCACACTGAGGAGAGGTAAGTGTGCATCTTGGGATTTAACCTCTTTCAAAAAGTTCCTCCACCCACATACACACCTGCCTTGACCATCGTGGTTTCAGGCCAGACTGTGGCACATCATTTAGTCACAGCTGCCCAAACCAAACTGTGATTCAGATAGTAAATGTAAATATTTGGAAAAGGGAGGAAAAAAAACAATTTTCTTTTTCTAATTAGATGACAGTTTGTTAAGCTGCTCATCTTCAAAACCTTGAGCATTTTATGTTCTAAAGTGCAGGACTGCTTCGAAGGAAGGAAGGTGGAGTCTGATATGGTACCCTGACATGGCCTTGGGAAAAGAGCCTGATGCTGGGAAAGATTGAAGGCAGGAGGAGAAAGGGGCAACAGAGGATGAGATAGTTGGATGGCATCACAGTTTCAGCGGACATGAGTTTGAGCAAACTCAGGGAGATAGTGAAGGACAGGAAGCCTGGCGTGTTCCAGTTCATGGGGTCATGAAGAGTCAGATACGAATGAGCAACTGAACAGCACCACCGCAGCCTTGCCAGCTCTCCCTCTCCTGGAAACAAGGCTCCCGTGTGCCTGGTCCTGGGTCCTCCTCTCTGCCAAGCATTCCAGCTGCAGAGGGGGCAGCTCTCCATGACAACAGGAGATGGTTTCTCACCCAACTCTGCAGGCTCCTTCTTCCACCCCGGCTGACTGAGCTGGAACCTGACATGGCCTATTTGCATGTAGTTTAGGCTTGAGTTAAGACAGTTAGCAAAGCACCACTTGTAAAGCTGTGCAGGAAAGATTTAAAAACCTTCTGGAAAAGCCTTGCATTCCCCAAGCAGATTGGCTTTTCAAGGAGTCACCGTTGGGGACAGAGATTTCAATTAGTTTTGTGATAGAACACAGGAGCCTGAGGTGGTCCCCAGGTTTTCTTTACTAAGTGGTGAGAATGAGTTGAAATGTTTTCTGTCCCTGAGTTGCCAACAAAGGATAGCACTGTCTACATCCTTTCCCTTGACTCGATGGAGATGCTGAAGAAGCTGGCAAAGGCCAGGACCCCAAAGACCTCAGAAGGATCTGCTTTGTTGGGGTTTCTCTTGCAATAGAAATAGTCAGAGGCTGTGCCAATAAAGGCAGTTAAGTCTGTTCTAAACCTGATAACTATTTGTTTATGCGAGAATACACATACATATTCTGTTGATGGCCTACTTTTTAAAGAAAAGTTTTGGTTTAAAAAGAATCTGCTAAATAATATTTCATTATATATATGTACCACAAATTTATCTGTTCATCTGTTGATGGCCCTCTGGATTGCTTCCATGTTCTAGCTATTGTAAAAACTGCTGCAATGAACATTGGGATACACGCATCTTTTTCAGTTATGGTCTTCTCAGGGTATGTTGCTAAGTCACTTCAGTCGTATCCGACTCTGTGCGACCCCATAGATGGCAGCCCACCAGGCTCCCCCGTCCCTGGGATTCTCCAGGCAAGAACACTGAAGCGGGTTGCCATTTGTTACTCAGCCATAAAAAGGAATGCATTTGAGTCAGTTCTAATGAATGAGGTGGATGAAGTTAGAGCCTAAGAAGTAAGTCAGAAAGAGAAAAACAAATATCATATGTTAATGCATATATGTAGAATCTGAAAAGATGGTACTGATGAACCTGTTTGCAGGGCAGCAATGGAGACTCAGATATAGAAAACAGACTTGTAGACCCAGTGAGGGGAAGAGGAGGGAAAGAGTAGCATGGAGACATGTATATTACCATATGTAAAATAGATAGCCATTGGGAATTTGCTGTATGATGCAGGTAACTCACACTTGTGCTCTGTGACAACCTAGAGGAATGGGATGAGGTGGGAGGAGGGAGGGAGGTTCAAGAGGGAGAGTCATATGTATATCTATGGCTGATTCATGTTGATGTATGGCAGAAACCATAAGTTTAAAAAAAATTATTTTCAAAGAATCTGCTATATATACTCTATGTTAGGATGTCGCTTGAATCCTAACTACCCAGATTAAAAGTAAAAGTGTTTGTAAGCATGTGGTGCTGTGTGGAGATAGCCGAAGATGTGCTAGAGCTGGGGAGACCCATCTTCCCCTTAGAGCTGAACATTCTGGGGGGACCTGGGGACAGGTTCTTGCCTCCCCAAAGCATTATATATTCATTTCAAGGGCAAAATTTGTTTTAATTCAGTTCTGTTTTTTCTTCTTTTTTAGCTGTTAGAACTTTTAACACACCTTGAAAATTCCACCTTTTAGATGACCCCAAACTCACTCCTTTGTATTTTAATTTTACTGGGAATGGAGGTCCCAAGGGAGAGGCAGAGGCAAACGCATCTCTTTTGGGGAGTACCATTCTCTCACAAGGAGGCTTGGCAGCCCAAAATAGCATCCATCATGTTCTTTCAATGCCTGCTTTATTGTAACCGGAGATGATGGAAAAGGGTGGAACCACTGTCCCAAAGCCTTGGGGGCATATGTTAAAAAAAAAAAAACTTCTGCGAGATATGTCTTCTGAGTGGTCCCTCCCAACCCGCATTTCTCAGGTTGAGATTCCCCTGGCGTCAGAGTCAGGAAGGCCTAGGCTCCGCACACAGGCTCACTCACACCCATTCTCTTCTAGAAGAGGAAGTCAGCTCCCCGTGGCCCCCACCACCTCCTTGCCCTGCTGGTGCTCCTGGGGTGCTAAGACACGGTGACCCCCGCCCTGCCCGCCCACGGGGCTCCTTTCCGCTTATCTGGGGCTGGGTGGGTGTTTCCTGCATGTTTGAGATTTTAAAGAGGAAATCAAAATAAAGAAACAAAGCCTTTGTTTTACTTCTGGGCTCAAACTGAGGGCGGCTAGAGGGATGGAAAAGGGAGAGCAGGAGCAGGTCACTTGGCGCTTCCACAAAATAACCATTCTCATAAGCACTTAACGGGGGCTTTTTTCCTACTTGGGGCTGGTGTGTGTGGATAGGAGAGCTGGGTGGAGGGTGGGAGAGCCCCTGTGTGGAAGGAAGGAGGAGAGGGCCCAGGCAGGGTCTGGGGCCGCCAGCAGCTGGCCTCAGGGGGGCTCAGGGCCCCTTAGTCCTCACTCCCGTCCTCAGAGGACCCACAGGAGAGTGGGGAGGGTCCTGGGCCACAGGCCCCCCTGCTGACTCTCTCTCCCCCCCCTGTCCTCTGTGTGACCTTGGGCAAGTCCCCACCTGCTTGGCCCTCCTTTGCCATGTCTGTTAGAGGGACGGGGCTGCTGCGACTTACATGTCCTGGCCACACCGCCCTCCTTTCTTGTTTAATCCAGTTAGGCTGGGCAAGCTCTCATCCCACAGATGTGAAAGTGGGGAGATGTTCTCCCCAATAGTTCTTCGTTTTCCACAAAGATTTTCTTCCTGTGGAAGCTCTCTGAGAGTATCATTTATTTTTCTTTGAAGATTACCCGTTCATTGATGGAAACACTTCCCATCTGCAGTATTTCTGGGGATTGCAGGGCGGGGACCAGGCCCGCTGGCCATCTGGGCTCCAGAGTCAGCCACCACACTTTGCATGGGTGCCCTAGGTGTGACTTTCTTACTCCCTAAACCCCACCGTGCCAAGGCTGTTGTGTGTAACAGGCTGTCACCGAGGGCCTATGAGAAAGGGCCCATCGCTCAGAATGGAGCAGAAGTTAAAACAGCGCCAGACCTCTTCCCCCACTCTTTGTGACCCCATGGACTACAGCACGCCAGGCTTTCCTGTCCTTCACCAACTCCCACAGCTTGCTCAAACTCATGTCCATCAAGTCAGTGATGCCATCCAACCATCTCATCCTCTGTCATCCCCTTCTCCTCCTGCCTTCCATCTTTCCCAGCATCAAGCTCCTTCCCATTGAGTCAGTTCTTCACATCAGGTGGCCAAAGTATTGGAGCTTCAGCTTCAGCATCAGTCCTTCCAATGAATATTCAGGTTGATTTCCTTTAGGACTGACTGGTTTCATCTCCTTGCAGTCCAAGGGACTCTCAAGAGTTTCTCCAGCACCACAGTTTAAAAGCATCAGTTTTACACATGGTAATGTATATGTTTCAGTGCTACTCTCTCAATTCTTCCACTCTCTCCTTGCCTTGTTGTGTCCATAAGTCTGTTTTCTATGTCTGAGAAATACGTTCATCAGTACCATTTTTCTAGATTCCATATATATGCATTAATAAATGATATTGGTTTTTCTCCTTCTGACTTACTTCACTCTGTATAACAGGCTCTAGGTTCATCCACCTCACTAGAACTGACTCAAATTTGTTTCTTTTTTAAAAAAATTTGTTCGTTTTTATGGCTGTGTAATATTCCATTGTATATATAGACCACAGCTTCTTTATCCATTCATCTGTTGATGGACATCTAGGTTGCTTCCATGTTCTAGCTATTATAAATAGTGCTGCAATGAACACTGGGTTACATGTATCTTTTTCAATTATGGGTATATGCCTAGTAGTGGGATTGCTAGGTCATATGGTAGTTTTATTTCTAAGAATAAAACTCCTAAGAAATCTCCGTACTGTTCTCCATAGTGGCTGTATCAATTTACATTCCCACCACCAGTGCCAGAGGGTTTCCTTTTCTCCACATCCTCTCGAGCATTTATTGTTGGTAGATTTTTTTGATCGCCATGGTGACAGGTGTGAGGTGATACCTAGTTATAGTTTTGATTTACATTTGTCTAATGATGAGTGATGTTGTGTATTTTTTCACATGTTTACTGGCCATCTGGATGTCTTCTTTAGAGAAATGTCTGTTTAGGTCTTCTGCCCTTTTTTTGATTGGGTTGTTTGTTTCTCTGATGTTGAGCTGCATGAACTGCTTGTATATTTTAGAGATTAATCCTTTTCCAGTTGCTTCATTTGTAATTATTTTCTCCCATTCTAAGGGTTGTCTTTTCATCTTGTTTATAGTTTCCTTTGCTGTTCAAAAGCTTTTAAGTTTAATGAGGTCCCATTTGTTTGTTTTTATTTTTATTTCCATTACTCTAGGAGGTGGATCATAGAGGATCTTTCTGTGATTTATGTCAAAAAGTTTCTGCCTATGTTTTCCTCTAGGAGTTTTATAGTTTCTGGTTTTAGCATTTAGGTTTTTAATCCATTTTGAGTTTATCTTTGTGTATGGTGTTAGGAAGTGTTCTAATTTCATTCTTTTACACGTGGCTGTCCCAGTTTTCCCAGTCATCTTTTCTCCATTGTGTTGTCTTACCTCCTCTGTCAAAGATAAGGTGCCCATAGGCGTGTGGGTTTATCTCTGGGCTTTCTGTTGTATTCCCTTGGTCTCTATTTCTGTTTTTGTGCCAATATCATACTGTCTTGATGACTGTAGCTTTGCAGGATGGACTGAAATCAGGACTGTTGATTCCTCCAGCTCCATTCTTCTTTCTCAAGATTGCTGTGGCTAATCGGGGTCTTTTGCATTTCCATGCCATTATTCTTGACTACAGAGAAATGATGACATGGAGACTAGGCTGGGATCCTACCCTTTTACTTGTGAAAAGAGCCAGTAAAGAGCTTGTTTGAGCAAGAGGTGTGCACCTGCACCCCAGAGCTACACCATGACCTTCTGCAGAACCACAGCAGGAGCTGTGGGGTTGTTGTCGTCACTGTTCTGAACCCGGTCAAAGTCTTCCGCCAGGCTTTCTTTCCCAATGACCGGAGCAAACACAAATGTTAATCTTTTTTTCTTTGTGTTAGAACAGTGTGCACTGTTCTAACTGTTCTAACTATTAGTAGCTGTGAGGATTAGAACTGAGGTAGGTCAGTACATTTATTGAGCATCTTCTCAGTGTAACATGTGTGCTGGGCTCCAGAGATACAATGGAGGATAAAACAGAGCATGGGCCCTGTCCTCCTGGAACTGACAGTCTAATGGGGATACACACTGCATCATAAACAATGAAGCCATGAGTGCAGCATGCAGAGTGCTGACAAGACTGACAACCGGGTGTCTTGGGAGGCAGAGCAGTGACCTCAGCTTGTCTGAGGTGCTGGTCAGAAAAGGTAGGTGAGTGCTTGGCACTTGGTCAGGACGTGATGAACAGCCCTGGCCACAGGACTCAGCCTGCTTCTGCTCCATCTGGTTACTGCTACCCAACCAACAGTGATAGTTTTGTACAGAGAGATTTATACATTAATTTGTCAAGCGTCACACAGCTAGTAGGTGGCACAGCCAGGATTCCAAACCGGGCCTGCTGGACTCACTCCCGTGTCTCTAACACCTGCTCTGCCTCCAGCTTTACCTCCTGTGCTCGTCCTTGTTGGCTGGGATGAGGCGCTGCGGTTTCTGCCTTTCTCTGCACCCCAGAATAAGCCACCCACGGGTCGTGGTCATTCCTTGGGTCATCAGGAATAAACTGTGCTTCCTTGTTGAGCCCTGGCTTGCGCTCGCAGCAGGAGCGGTGGTCTTCATCCCACTGGGTGGCCGAGGTCTCGCTGCTTGCAGGCCGAAGGAGGTGATCCAAAGGCAGCCCCTTGGTTCCCCTCCAGCCCCATCCTGAGTGCTTCAGGGCAGCCTGGAGAGCAGCCCTGAATGCCCCAGGCAGCCTTCTGTGCAGTTCGGTGGAGGGGACCCTGGCGAGAGTTCCCACAGCATAGTGATGACAGCGATGATGACGACGACAGTAATAAACGAACACCTCACGTGCCAGGTGCTGTTCTAGGCACTCATGCATATTGGCTCATTCCATCCTCAGAACAACCCTGTGAGGTGGATACTGTTGTTAACAGGTGAGAAAGCTGAGGCGCTCATGGGTGGAGCAATTTGCCTAAGGTCACACATGAAGCAGGGCTTCCTAGTGGTAAAGAACCACCTGCCAGGGCAGGAGGCATAAGAGATGTGGGTTTGATCCCTGAGCTGGGAAAATCCCCTGGAGAAGGAAATGGCAGCGCACTCCAGTATTCTTGCCTGGAGAATCCCATGGACAGAGGAACCTGGTGGGGTCCAGTCCATAGGGTCGCAAAGAGTCAGACACAACTGAAGTGAGTTCGCACCAGCCAAGTTCGCACACGTAGCCAAGGGGGCAGATGCTTTGATTCACAACCTTCTATAAAAGTGCCACATGTAGAAGAAAGAGAGGTAGGCAGCCAGCGCCCCCAGCCAATGGAGGCTTCTAGGTGGCCCCTGCTGCTTGGGAACTGAGCGGGCCTGCCCACTCTGCCCTTTGCTCTCTGTCCATCCCGGGCTTGCGGTCCAGCCAGGCCAGGAGGGCAGGGAAGATGCAGCTGCCCTTTAGGTCTGGGGAAAGAGATTGAAAAGTGGTCTCCTGCCCTTCCAGAGTTTGGCAGGGTCCTTGAGAAGTCCGCCTTCCTCACCTCCAGCCAAGTTTAGGCCTTCAGACTCAGGGAGCTGGACCCTCCCCCGTCCTGCCTCCCTGGCCTTTCCCTTTGCCCAGGAGCGCCACCCCCATGCCACCTCCCCAGGGCGCTCATTGCCATGCCCGCCTCGCGTTCAGAAAGTCTCCCCTTTGTTTTGCTCCAGCCCTTTTCTCTACAGTGTGCTCACTCATCTAGAATGGGGGTTGGATTGCCTCTCCTCACCTCAGGGATGGGCCTCAATCCTGTTTCTTTCTCATTTTTGGTTGAACATAAAATTTTTCACATTTTTCATTTATGGTGTTTAACATTTTGTATGTACATGATGGAAGGAAATCAAAGCAATAGTCAATTTTGAATGTGCCTCTCTGCCCTCCTCCTCCTCAGGCTCTGCCAGGATTTGGGGTGGTTGCTTGCACCCCCCGCCCCCCGCCCTTCCCAGCTAAAGATGGCCGGACTGGAGAGTCTCTGAGCTGAGCACCCAGCCCCTACTGCTGCTCCTTGGTGTGAAGGTCACTTCCTTTAATCTGTGCTTAGTCACTCAGTCCTATCCAACTCTTTGCAACCCCATGACCTGTAGCCACCACCAGGGTCCTCTGTCTATGGGAATTCTGCAGCCAAGAATACTGGAGTGGGTTGCCATGTACTCCTTCAGGGGATCTTCACAACCCAGGGGTCGGACCCAGGTCTCCCTCATTGAAGGCATATTCTTTACCATCTGAGCCACCAGGGAAGCCCAAGAATACTGGTATGGGTAGCCTGTCCCTTCTCCAGGGAATCTTCCCCATCCAGGAATAGAACTAGAATCTCCTGCATTGAGGGCGGATTCTTAACCAGCTGAACTACCAGGGAAGCCCTTCCTTTAACCTCACACCAAAGTCAAGGCCAAAAGCCAGGCCAGGCCAAGGCTGTGCAAAAGGTTATCTGCCTTGGAGTGGCCGCACCACTCAGTGCTGGCATGCTCAGGGTGGCCAGGGTAGCAGCAGGTGCCTTTATGGTCTGGGGTCCCCCAGGAGGGTGATTTGTTGGTCTTGTATAGTGTATACAACTTTTTAATTGGTGCATGTGTGCTAAGTCACTTCAGTCATTGTCTAGCTCTTTGCAACCCTTTGGACTATAGCCTGCCAGGCTACTCTGTCCATGAGATTCTCCAGGCCAGGTACTCGAGTGGGTTGCTATTTCCTCCTCCCAGGGAACTTCCTGAAGTAAGTAAGTAAGTGAGTAAGTGAAGTTGCTCAGTCGTGTCCAACTCCTTGTGACCCCATGGACTGTAGCCTACCAGGCTCCTCTGTCCATGGGATTTTCTAGGCAATAGTACTGGAGTGGATAGTCATCAAATCCTCATCACTCTCTTACATCTCCTGCATTAGGAGGTGGGTTCTTTACCACTAGCACCACCTGGGAAGCCAACATTAAAAAAAAATTAGTTTCACATAAAAATTCAGATATGTGGCTACTCTTAAAAAATCTGGACTCTCTGGTAACCCTGTTGCAGACATGCTCCTGTCGTAACCGTCAGCTGGTGAAGGCTGCCAGAGGTCTCCTCTTTACCCCAGGCCCCACTGCTCGCCCTTGCCTGTCTCTGTCCCCTTCTCCCATTTATCCACCTTGCCTCTGCCTACATGTGAGTTTGGGGTATCCATTTGTCTTCCGAGCTCCTCTTTCTGCTACTGTGGGATAAAGCAGTTCAGATGGTGGGTCAGCCAGGATGTGGGAGGGTGGAGTTTAACAATTGACGCCTGATAAGGAGCATCCATGTCAGTGGCAAGGGGCTGCTGACACAAAGGGAGGCCTGCTCCCTGCACCCAGGCCTTCCCTTTGCTGTCACCATGCCTGCCCTTCTCCTGGGCCACTTGCCTCCTGGGCTGGTGGGAGGCCCTGGGTTCTGGGAGGCAGCAGCTCTAGGCTGGGTCATCCCTGAGGGACAGCCTGTGAAGTTGTGCCCTGGTGAGCACACACCCCACTCAAGAGAAAGATAGTGACCTTGAGATGAGGAATATGAGGTCCAGCCTATAGCTCCCCAGCCCCACTCTAGCGGGGGAGATGTGATAATAAAACAACTCCTGGCTCGTTGATTTGAAGGGAGAAGAGTGAGTGTGGCCGTGCAGCCGAGAAGGGGGCTCGTGGTCACTTGCAGATGGAGATGCGTGGCCTAGACAACCTCGGGGACCTCAGGGGCTGGACAGAGCCCTGTCAGCGAGGTGGCCGTGATGAGTCTAATGGAATAGTGGCCGCAAAGCCCTCTGGCTGCCACCTGGCCAGCACTCCAGGTCGTCACAGGCAAGGTGGCTCAGTGGAAAGTGACCTGGGGAGTGAGAGAGGCCGGGGAAGAAGGGGTGGCTTTGGGAGGCGGGGGGACAGGGTGGCTGTTCCTCAGAGGGAATGTTTTCACAGGCAGGGAAGGTAAAAAGGCAGTGCAGGCAGATGGCATTCATTTGCAGACTCCCTGACAGGTTGGCACCGCCTCTGTCCCTAAGCACGCAGATGCTGGGGCAGTTCAGGTGGGCCTGTGGGAGGAGTTTCCAGCTCCCATGGCGGGTTTTCCAGGAGCACTGTGCCCGGGATTAGGTGAGGGATGACAGCACTGGAGTCGGTGGGGGACAGCGCTGGAGTTGGGGAGGCCAGCACTGGTGGAGGGGTCCCAGGCGACAAGACAGAGCCAGCCACTGAGGTGGATGTGCCACCAGGCCTTGGCCTGGGATTCAAGCAAGGTAAAGGGATGTTGGAGCAGATGGGGGAGGCAGAGGACAGAGGGCCAGGGCAGAGGGTGGGAGAAGGGGCCTGTGGGGGTTGAGCCAAGGCAGCCCAGGAAGAGATGTGAAGATGAGGGGGGCTCACAGGAGCCCTTGCTCCAGGCGTGGCCTGAGAGGGCAGCTGAATCAGAATGGGAGCAACCTGCCAGGCTTTGGGGAGTCTGAGGGCCTCACTTTGGGAGCCCAGAAGTCAGCCCTCTGCAGTGGGGTGACACCCAGCCTGACTTTCCCAGTGCGCACACAGATGCCTCTCTAAGGCTGAGAAACTCTCCTCTTCAGCTGTTGGTGGAACTGCCCTGTGCTATGGCAACCCACTCCAGTATTCTTGCCTGGAGAATCCTAGGGACAGAGGAGCCTAGAGGGCTGCCATCTATGGGGTTGCACAGAGTTGGACACACTGAAACGACTTAGCAGCAGCAGCGGCAGCAGGCATCACTGACTCAATGGGCGTGAGTCTGAGTGAACTCTGGGAGTTGGTGATGATGGACAGGGAGGCCTGGCGTGCTGCGATTCATGGGGTCGCAAAGAGTCGGACACGACTGAGCAACTGAACTGAACTGAACTGAACTGAGGGAAACGGAGAGGCCTCCAGGACTGAGAATAAGAACAACAACGACAAGTATTTCTTTCTTTCTTTGGCTGCATCGGGTCTTAGTTCTACAATGCAGGATCTTTCATCGCGGAACGTGGACTCACTTGGAGTTGAGGGCTTAGTTGCTCCACGGCATGTGGGATCTCAGTTACCTGACCAAGGATCGAACCCACGTCCCCTGTATTGCACGTTGGATTCTTAACCACTGGGCCACCAAGGAGGTCCCTGAGAATAAGAATTTAAATTCCTCTCTGCCTCTTGAGGTAGGGCGGCAGCCCTGGCCCTCACCCCTGGACTGGGTTCAGCTCCACCCTCCCTGTGGCGGTGGGATGTGGGGACAGAAGGGGCGGGGGGTTGGTGGCCCCCCAACCCATGAGGACATGGGTCTGTGAGGGCCAAGTGGCCGGTGGCAGCACCCCGCGACCCAGGGGTGCTAACAGAGCATGTGGTTCTGAAGGGCAGTGTGGACTGAGACCTTGAAGCCCTCGTTAATCCCTTGGTCCTGAGAGCCTCTCAGACCACCCTCCCCTAGTGTAGCTGGGTGGGGAGTGGGGCAGAATTTTAGTTTTTAGTTGTCAGTCTTGGTGCCAAATCCCAGCTTGGCCCTCTTCCAGCTGTGCCCAAGGGCACATACCTTGGTATCCCTGATGCTGCTCCTGGCTGCTGAGTGGGGAGACCAAATGCCACCCCTTGCAGCTCTGCCTTGGGGCCTCTGTGGCCGTGTCAGCCCTGCCTACGCGACCTTCCTGCTCCCACGTGACCCTGCATTCCCGTCCATCTGCTTCCCCTCTCCTCGGAGCCTCTGGAGCCCTTAGTTCTCACACAGCTTATCCAGGCTCCACTGGGCTTTTCTGCTGGGTAGACATCACTGTGGTCATCAGAAAGGGCTGTGGGCCCACCAGACTGGGCAGCCTTCCAGAGAGCCTACATGGCACCCTGTGGGGAGGGGAGAGTCCCACCCAGGGCCTCCCGGCCCCCTGTGCTCCCCCTACCTCGCCCCACAGCCCTGCACTTGTTCCTTCATCATTCAGTGCTGATGGGCAGCCACCACGTGCCAGATTCTGTGCTTAGTGCTCAGGATACAAAGACCGACATTCCAGGTTGTCAGGGAGCAGCAGGTGCTCCCCACTGCCCCCTTCCCACCCCACCCCCACCCTACCGCCATGGCACACGGGACACATCCCGCAGTCCAGTCACAGTGTGGTGTTTGCAGAACTTGGCACCTGCTTGGTTTTTCACACCTCTGTGCTTTACTCCTTTGCACCTTCTGGTCCTCACCTAGGATATGCTTGTCTCCATCACTCACCTTAGCTGATACTTACTTGGCCTACAAGACCCCATTTTGGCATTGCTTCTACCAGGAAGCCTTCTGCAGTACCCACAGGCTGGGCATGGTACCCTCCTGCTCTCCCTGTGTGCCTACTCATTAGCCTCTTGTATTGTAACCCTCTGTCTGCCCCTCCCCCCGCACACCCCTTGAACCCTGAGGCCAGGGGTGGGGGCTCATTCATCTCAGGCTCTGGGAGCACTGACTGGACATGCATGCCTCCTGGATCTGAGCCTCTGTGTGCACTGGTGGTCTGTCAACTTTACTCCTGGCTCATTCTCCTCTGGGCCCTTTCTCTTGTCGTGTGTCCCTAATAGGCTTTTCTTTCCAAGGATAAATCTGCCAAGCTAGTAGTAACCCAGAGCAGGGCTACGTTTTATGATGGAGAGCACCTCTGGATTTAAAGAGGGAGAAACTGTGTCTCATGCTGAGTTCCCAGTAATTTGATATTTGCTGTGGTCTCTTCAGTGAACAAGCATCTCCTGAATATTTGGGGAAATGTCTTTGAGGAGCTTAAATCTCCATTGTTGGGTCAGCAGCATGTGGGGGCTTGATGTTTTACAGCATCGCTACAGGAGACTGTCCCCTCCCCCCAACAAGGAGAATGGGGTGTTGAGACCAGCTGGCAGATGGGTGTGAGAGTGCCCCAAGGAGGGACTGGCGAGGGGCTGAGTTCTCATGAGTCGTCATCTGTGGAACCAGCTGGTTAGCAGGGCATGAGCTCAGGAAGGACTCTGGGGAGGCAGGAGGGCTTCCTGCAGGGGGAGGGACTTCGGATGAATTTTGAAGGATGCTGATGATGGTAACTTTGTTGTTGTTCAATAGCCCAGCCGTGGGTGACTCATTGCAACCCCATGGACTGTAGCACACCAGGCCTCCCTCTCCATCACCATCTCCCGGAGTTTGTCCAAGTTCACATTCATTGAATCACCCAGCCATCTCATCCTCTGACGCCCCCTTCTCCTTCTGCCCTCAATCTTTCCCAGCATCAGGGACTTTTTCAATGAGTCGTCTGTTCTCATCAGATGACCAGAATACCGGAGCTGTAGCTTCAGTCCTTCCAGTGAATATCCAGGGTTGATCTCCCTTAAGATTGATTGGTTTGATCTCCTTGCTGTCCAAGGGACTTTCAGGAGTCTCCTCCAGCACTACAGTTTGAAGGCATCAATTTTTGGCATTGTGGTAGAGAGATGATGGTAACTACCTGATGTTTATTGAACACTGTCTGTGAGCCAGAGCCCCACAAGTCAAACGCTGCCGTCTCCACTTTTACAGAAGAGAAAACCGAGGTACAGAATGTAACTTGTCAAAGTTTGCAAATGTGTGATTCCTAGCTCAGGCTCCTTGGTGAGGGGTTTTAAGTGAGGTGCAGCCCCAAGCTGGGCAAGGAGCAACCGGTGTGTAAGACCACAAGGGGATGGACTGAGGCAGGGACAAGCACAGTGGAGAGGGTCCCAAGCAGGGTGCTAGAAAATGAGGTCTCAGAGCCCTGGTGCTCCCACGACACTGAGCAGCCGCTTGATCCCTCAGCTTCCTCTCTGATCCTCAAAACAGGAGTACCTGTCAGTACCAGCCCTGTGTCCTTTTTGGTCACAGTCAGGATAGGGGACGGCGGGGGGCATGGCGTGTCTGTTCCCAGAGGCTAGCATTTGCCCTGATGACTCTTGGGTGCAGACGGGCTCAGCTGCTCCTCTGGGGGCAGCAGTCTAGTCATGGAGGTCGCCCTGACTCTAACACCACCTCCCTGGCTCTCTGCTGACCTCTTCCCAGCGCTTCTGGATCTTCTCTCTCTGGCCTGGCCTGACTCTGTCCCTGCAATATCCTGCCTATCACGAGAGGATGCCTAGCCTGATGGGCTGGCCACAGGCTCTGGAGCCATAATGCGTGGTTTCAGATCCTGTCACTGTTGCTTTCTAGCTGATGACCTAAAAGACGTTTGGGAATTTCCTGACAGTCCGGTGGTTAGGACTCCACATTCTCATTGCTGAGGGCCCCAGGTTCAGTCCCCAGTCAGGGAACTAAGATCCCACAAGCCACGGGGCATGGCAAAAGAAGAGAGAGAGAGAAATGTTATTTTACTTCTTTGTGTCTCAGTTTCTTCAACTGTAAAATGGGGACAATTAAGTTATACCTCATAGGGTTGTTATGAGAATTAAATAAGTTAATTTAGTAAACTCTTCCAAAAGTCTCAGACACATCGCTTACATTAGTTAAATGTTCCTGTTATTTTTAACAGGGCCGCTGTTATAATCATTACAACAGGTGGTTCCTGCACACCTACTCTGGGACTCATAGTGCTGGTTGTAAATGGCTAAGCTCTCAGGCTCAGTCAGGAGGCACCCACAGACTAGCAAGTAAGGCCCAAGTGTTAAGCTGTAATATAAGGAAGCACATCGTACTTGGGGTTCATGAGGAAGGTCAAGGGCGTTGTTTTCCTCACCTGACTTCAAGCAGTGGCTTTTGCCTGGATCTCTGGACTTCTGGTCTGGTATTTCTGCTCTGCTGCTGCAGTCCAGGTGTGATCCTGGCAGAGGAACTTGGATTTGATAGGGTAGAAAAGCAGGGGCTGATCCATTAGCAGAGTTCCCCAGAGAAAGCCAGGCAGGCTCCCCCTAAATGTCCTGAGCCCCTCCCGTGGAACAGGATGGCCAGTCCGTGGGATGTTTTGGAGGGAACCTGAAGAGTAGTGCGGCTTCCCTGGTGGCTTGGACAGTAAAGAATCTGCCTGCAGTGTGAGAACCTGGGTTCGATCCCTGGGTTGGGCAGATCCCCTGAAGAAGGAAACAGCTACCCACTTCAGTATTCTGGCCTGGAGAATTCCATGGACAGAGGAGCCTGGCAGGCTATGGTCCATGGGGTCACAAAGAGTCAAACACGACTGGGTTCCATCTGGGATGGCAAACAAGTTTCATCTCTGGACCAGTTGTCTGGTTCTGGCTGCCAAGGGCGCTGCATTGAAAAGGGTTGTAAGACTGAGCAGAGAGGAGGAGCACAATGGGCTTCAATATCTGCCTTGGCTCTGGGAAGGAGGGGCACCCATGCTATAGACTCACCATCTAGACCTGATAATATGTAAGGTCCTGTCCAGCATAAAATAACACACACAGTTGGGTTGGTGGTCATCTTTTTGTTAATCCTAAACTCGTTTACTTTTAACTGGAAGAGAATTTCTTTACAATATTATAGTGTCAGTTTCTGCCGTATATCAACACAAATCAGCCATAGGTGGTTAAGTCTTAATGATTAAGTGAGCTGAGTGCACCAGTAGCTTCCTCGAGGGCCTGAGTGATGCAGTGACAGTGCTAGCCTGGGAATAGCCAAGGTGGGAGACAAAGGATGGAGCAAAGTCTCCTCGAGGTGAGAATGGAGCCTTAGGGATGCCAAGTGGCCTAGACCCCTGGCGGGTCTGCACATCATTTATGCACTGCCTGCAAATCAGCAGCCCCCGGGGAAGCTGCCCGTTTCTGGGAATTGTGCAGAAGGGAAGGGCAGCTCCTGGAATGCAGAGCTGTTTCCTCCACATGGGTTGGGTCCTCCTCCGCAGTGTGTCCTCATCCCCCTGCACTGGGCACACCCAGACATCACAGAGATGAGATTAACTTCCCCAGGCTGATTCCACTCAATGTGAATGACAGTCCATTCACTCTCCCAAGAGCTGCATTAATAATGAATGTGTCTCCGTCTTCCAGCTTTATTTACCAGACAACTTGCAGTTCAACTGATCAGTTGAGGAAGGAATCTTTAAAATGATTAGTCTAGAAACAGAGAAGCAAAAAGCAATGAAACTAAACCTTCAATTAAGTTGGTAGCATCTTTGGGGGAGGCTCTGGGATGACCACTACCACGGTTCTTGTGGTCAGGGAGGATGAAGAGTGCCCTTTGGGTTATGAATCACGGAGACAGTCCAAGAAATGTACTGTGATGCTGCAAAAATAACCAGAAGAATTCTAGGCAGTGTGGCATGATGGCGCCAAGCCTGACCTTTGGTGTCTGATCCATACCCAGTCGATGCCCTCTAAATGGTGGGGGTTGTTACTGCTGTGAGGCTTCTCCTGGCGCCTCTTATTCTGGCCAGGACTACATGACACTACTTTGGAAGTGGTGCTGGCGGGGTGGGGTGCATGGAGAGGCCAGGAAGCCCAGTGAGCCCCTTGACAGGGTCTGCGGCCAACGTCTTCTTTTACCATGTGTCCACTTGGAAAAATGGGCAGTGTTCTGGACTATTCTTTTGGGAAATAAGCTCTGTAGAAGCCCTAGAAACTGCGAACTTCGGGAGGAGGGGGCAGATTTGGTGAGGGATAATAGCCACTGGGCACTGCTGTTCTGAGGGGCTGCTGGGGCCCACCGCTGTCCTAGGCATTTGTTACTATGTTGGGTCCTCCAGCAGCCCTCTGCGGTACGGGCACCTTCAGGACGGGGTGGGCAAGGTCCAGATCACTGGGGCCTACCACACTGGAGGGAGCCCAGGGGCCCGGCTACTTGCCACATCAGTGCAAATATGCCCTTACTCGGGGACCCCCACCCCCAGTTTTTTTTCCACTGGGACTGTAATTACACATTCTCGAGGGTTCTGTTCTATTTTATAGATGGGGAAACTGAGGCTCCCGGAAATTAAGAAACTTGCTCCCGGTCACACAGGCAGTCCATATTAGAGACACTGAGTGGAATTCAAGCTGCCTGGCTGAAGAGTCCAAGGCTATGACTGACACACCCCTCCAATTCCCCCTTCTCCCAAGAACAGAGTCTTTGCCCAAGACTTCCCAGGAGGTGTCAGGAACCACCCCCCACTTCCAAGCACACTTTGAAAATTGCTGAGTGGAAAGGTTATTCAGGGGTCCTGTGTCCACCTAAGCCCACCCCACCCACCCACCCACCCACACACACACACACACACACACACACACACACACACACACACCTCCTAGGGCCACGAGGCTGCCCCTATCAGAAGAGCGGGTGTCTTGCCCTGCTTCTTGATCCAAGGGAGGGCGGGCTGGGTAGTCAAATACACTCTAAGGGGTATACATCCCTGCCTGGCCGCATGAGTAACAAAGGATTGAGGAGACGTGGCTGTTGTCCACATGGAGCTCCCCAGTTGCTGGGGAGGTGAATCTGCCATTCAGGAAATAACTTCAACCCATGCAGGATGGTGCTAATTCTGGGGAGAGAAAAGGAGCAAAAGACAGCCACCAGAAAAGCTTATTTCTCAGCTGAAAGATGCCTGAAGTTTTCATATACACGTCACTAAAATCATCCAGACAGTGATACTGCCTTTTAGGAAGAAGTTTTCAATATGAGGTAGAATTTGGGTTGCCTGTGCACTGGGAGGGGCTCTGGGAGCGGTGGTTGCCATGGCAGCCAGCATGCAGCCACCTCCTCTGCCCTGTGGCTGCCGTTCCAAAAGTTGGTTTCTGAGTGGAGTGGGCTGCCTGGAACCTCAGAGCCATTTCCCATGGAAACAATGTTCTAAATGACGGGTGACGTTGCCACACAAGCCTATTTAATCCGACTGCAAGGCAGCTGAGGTGGCAGTGGGGCCTCTGATGGGGGCGGGGGAGGAGGCTGGGAATTGCTGAGCCCCAAGAGTGGAGGGAGGGAGTCTGTGGGACTGTCTTCTGGGAGCAAAGTAAACAAGGCAAGAGAACAGACATCTGAGAACCTTCTCTAAGCCGGGCTCCTCTCATACATTTTAATTTCATGCTTAGAGCAATCCTGGAAAAGATGGTTCTCTAGCCAACCCCATCTTACAAGTATTAATAAAAACTGAGGCTGCGAAAGGTTAACTCGCCCAAGGTCACTCAGCTGGTGGGTTGGGAGAGTATCAGGTATGGAAAATCAGTGGGGAGACTTTAAAGGCAGCCCCAGACCCACCTTATTTCACCCTCCCACCTCCGAGGGGCCATCTATGACCCCCAAATGGTGAAGAACCAGTGTTCTAGAGTGATGTCAGAGATACTGTCTAGTTGAATAGGCCAGAGAGGAGAGGGATGTTGTAAATGGAAGCAGTTTGCTACTTAACCACCAACCAACCTTTTACCCTGTGGTGACTTTCAAAAACCTTTCTCCACATCACGTGAGATCAGCCGACTTTGTAGGAGGGTGGTACACGCCCCTTGGCATTTTGACTGCCTTCCCTGTTTACAAAGACATCCTTTGAGTCAGGGATTATTTCAGGGGAGGTTCTGCTCAAGAGACCTTATGGACTGGGGAGTTTTCTGGACTCCAGTCACACCCTTGCAAACCTTCTTTTCCTCCTAGGCTTACAGTTGGTTCCAGGAGCGTCTTATCTGTGTGACCAGTCGCGCTTGGGAGGGGAGGGAGACAGTCCCAACCTGTGGCTGAGTGAGCCACCTCTGAGCCCTCTGTGTGGAGAGGCTGGCACTGTGTGATAGGTCGTCTAATGGTTGTTTGGACTTCCCTGGTGGTCCAGTGGCCAAGACTCCTTGCTCCCAATGCAGGGGCCCCGGGTTCGATCCCTAGTCAGGGCACTAAGATCCCACATGCTGCAACTAAGATCTGGTGCAGCCAAATAAATAATTTTTTTTAAAAAAGCCATTGATGGGCCCTGGTACCTCTAGCTAACAACTGTCCTTGCTGATGCTGTGCCAGGCCAGGTGATGAAAGGATGAGATGCAGCCCTCCCCTGTTATGTACAGTAAGTGCAGAGGACTTTAAGTCCTCTACAAGTCGTGGGGGCCTCTGCACCAGGAGCTGCGGGACATGTGTTGGAGGGGGGACCGCCCATGGGAGGTGATTCCTGGGCCTGGGCTCTTTCCCCTCGGCCCCAGTGGGGGTGGGGTGGGCAAAGGGCACCGCATGACCTCAGGGTACACTGGAAAACACAGTCGCTTGGGAGAGAGCAGTGTGAGAGGTCAGCCATGAATGTCCAATGAATCCCCATCTGCTATGGGAAGTGCTGAAGGGTTTTCCCCTATGAGGGACCAGTCCAGTGTTTATGTTAACCATGCATTCTAACCCTGCTCCATTGAGTCTGAGTTTGGAGGGAGCTCTGAATTGCCCCCCGCCCTGTGATCTCTTGGGCTCAACCCCTGAGTGCAGGGCACTGTGAAAGGAAATCAGCCTCATCTGCTTCCTGCCAGCTGCCTCGCTTGCAGGCAGAGGGCAATTTTTTCAGGTCCCCAGGTGATTCTGCTGTGGGTGGTTTGAGCGCCGCCTCAAAGGTTGGATTCATGTCCTCTATCATATTTATGATGTATTTCTTGTTTTATTTTGAGAAGAAAATCAAGAGAAATTATTTTCCTTCCTGATACCTTTCCACCCGCTTAGTATTTTTTATTCACGTTGCTGCCAGCGAGAAGGGAAGATAGCTTTCATTTTTTTCTGTTTTTTTTTAATTGAGGTATAGTTGATTTATATTATATTAGTTGTAAGTGTACAACATAGTAATTCAAAATTTTTATCGATTATATTCCATTTAAAGTTATTGTGAAATATTGACTATATTCCCTATGCTATACATTATATCCTGGGAGCTTATTTATTTTATGCATAGTCGTTTATATCTCCTTGGAAGGGAGCTTTAAAAACAGCCTCTCACAGGCAGACACATTCACTCTGGCCCATCTGTCACCACCCTCCTCAGGCTAGGTCAGTGGTTAAGGAGAGGCAGTGAGGAGCTGACATCAGACTCCCCTGACCCCCGAGAGGCAGAGAAGACAGAGAGCAGCCCGTACCCTCCCCGCCCCCCATTTCTGTCTCCCTCAACACGCCTCTCGCCCTTTGGGACCACCAGCTTTGTCATGCGGGAGAGCTCAGTGCGTTGAGGCCGCAGCTTATCGCCACCATTATGCTCACCTTTTGGGGGGATGAGGGAGCCAGATGCTGGGGCTTAGCTGGCACCTGGTCCTTTTATCCTTGCACCAGGGGAGCTTAAATTCCCACTCAAAAGGACAGGGAATCACACATTTCCAGGTGGCCTGAACATTCATAATATTGTCCGGCTTTTCTAATACACAAATAGGATACATGCTTATTGTGGAAAATTGAAAAAGGGCCCCAAATCTGCCTTAGAGACAGCTACCTGCCAGTCCTCTCTGTGCCTGGAAGCACACAGACATGTAGATTCATAGGTGGGTAACTTCGTGGAAATGTAGTCATATATACTTGCTGTTTTGCAGCTTTTTTTAAAAAATATATGTTGTAAACCTTCTCTAGGCTAGTCAATAGCACCCTTTTTTAATGGCTATCTAGTATTTCATTGTATGGATAAACTTTTAACTCTTCACCCATCTACCCAGTATTTAAGTTATTTCCATTTTTACCCCTGTTCTTAACATCTTTGTATACTTGTCTGATTACTTCCTTGGACTACATTCTCACATGTGGTATAGCTTTAAAAGAGGATATGTCCATTTTAAATTTTGACATATTTATGCAAGTGTACTCTCAGCCCAGTTTGGACAGATTTATACTCTCACCCGCAATGTATAAAACTGCCTACTTCCCCGCCACTGCAGGGAAATCCTAAATGTCAACATCAAGCTTCAGTAACTGCACAATTGCCTATACCCCCATGCAAATCAGGGTGGCCTCATAATCCACATTTGTGTCTAACACCCTTTCTGTTGAAATCTAGCATGGAGGACTCTTGGAGCTAAGAACAACTGTGAAAACTCAGCCCTTTAATCTATTAGGTAAGGAAACTGTGGCTCAATTGGTGACATTCCCAAGCAGCAGAGATGCAAACAGGACAGTGGTGCATTGCCTCCTGGCATGCCACCCCCCACCCTTCTACCAGCCCTGAAGCCACTCGGGAATGGCCCACCGCAGGTGGTTTGTGCTTCCCTCCAGCAGCATCTGCAGTGAGCAGCTTGGGTCTCTGGCAACACCCCCAATTCATCCTTAGATGACTCTCCTCCTGTTTCTCCCACCAGTGTTTCGCCTTGGTGCTGTCACCCTCCTTCTGGAAACTCTGGGCTTCCTTTACTGTGACAGGTCCTAGTTTCCCTCCTGTTTTTCTGAGTGCTCCTTCCATGATCCCTGCCCACCTCTCCTCCTTGTCACTTTGTGATACAGTTTCCAAAGACCACTCTTTGTGTCTCTCTGTCTCCTCTGCACAGCCAGTCCTGAGCTATTCAGGCTCAATTGTTTTTTGGAATCTTAGTCCCATGTTTCCAGCCCCTGCCTAGTCACCTTGACACTCTGGACATTTTAGGATGGATAATTATGTGCTGGGAGGGGGAATTTCCTGGGCATTATAGGATGTTTAGCAGCATCCCTGACCTCTGCTGATGGGATGCTAGTAGCACTCACTTGGTTTTGGCATCTAAATACATCTCCAGGCATTGCATTTTGCCCCTGGTTAAGAACCACTGCCTTCTCTGGACTCCATACCATCAACATAAAACTTGTCTCTGATCCTCCTCTTCTTCCTCCCCAACTAAAAGATGGGTTGACCAGATGTCATGAGATTCTCACATGACTTTCTGCATGATCAAAGGCAAGTTGAAACAGAGACTGGAACCAGGATCACTGAATTCTGAGAGTCAGAAGGGGCTCAGGACTCTGAGTTCAGGTGTGCTAAGCTCTTGTGCTCCTCTTTCCATTGAGCTCAGAAAACCTCCCATCCTTCTCAGCACTTCAATCCAATGACCAGACTCGATGTGAAAGGTGAACCTGTATGCCCTCCCTGCTCAGACCAATGCCCATGTGTTTAGCTGTACAGGAACATAGTGCAGAATTCAGTGGTGGTATAGCTTGTTTGACATGCCCTTTGGCTGGTTAAAGACCCCATGGCATCTGCTAGTATTAGGTCCCCAGGGCCAGGCCTGGCACATAGTTGGTTTCTAGTAAATGACTGAATAAATCATTTTAACAGTAATAGTCTCTGGGTGAGGGATCAGGTTTGGTACTTTTCTTTTGCAGGTCTTCATTTGTACAATTGGGAGTATTTGTTACTTTAGAAGAAAAAAGGAAACCCTGTGAATATTTTCCCCGAAGTCAAAGAGGAGGAAGCCCCCTGCCTCATTCCATATGTCTTGCCTCCCCAGGTCTGACCAACCAGCAACATGGCAACGAGTGCAGTCCCCAGCGACAACCTCCCCACGTACAAGCTGGTGGTGGTGGGAGATGGGGGTGTGGGCAAGAGCGCCCTCACCATCCAGTTTTTCCAGAAGATCTTTGTGCCCGACTACGACCCCACCATCGAAGACTCCTACCTGAAACATACAGAGATTGACAATCAGTGGGCCATCTTAGACGGTGAGATTGACAGGCCTGCATGGGGGTGGGGCATTAGTACAGGTTTAGGGAAAGTTGACAGTCTTCAGCTGGGTGTGCTGTTTTCTTCCATGTTGCCGTTATGGGGTGGTTGGTGTAAGACTGTGTGTGTTTTCCAGTGTGAATTCTGAACAGCTTTGTAGAAACCAAAATATGTATTCAACAAAGAGGCAAGGCTTAGAATCATGCCGACTCAGTGATGTCATGGTTGTCATATCTGTCTGATCAGAAGCTCTGATTAATATTTATTGCTATCGCTAGCTGATTAAGAAGTTTCCATGTGGTGCTAGTGGTAAAGAATCCATCCGCCAATGCAGGAGATACAAGAGACCCGGGTTTGATCCCTGGGTCAGGAAGGTCCCCTGAAGTAGGAAATGGCAACCCACTCCAGTATTCTTGCCTGGGAAATCCCATGGACAGAGGAGCCTGGAAGGCTACAGTGTATGGGGCTGCAAAGAGTTGGACACAACTGAGCACTAACTAATTAAAAAGTAGTAAATCAACCTTTTTCTTAATAAGCATAGTTTATTTGGTAACTGCCCCTAGGACAGGCTGGGAAATCTTGCATTTGACATTGTGTTTCTAGTTTAGTCTATGTTGGTCTGGAGTAGCAGTGCACCAGCAGGGAATTTAGCAGAAATGAAAACCCTCAGGCCCAGCTGATTCAGAAATTCTGAGGTTGGGGCCCAGCAACCTGTATTTTAACAAGCCCTTCAGGTGATGGTGATACTGATCCTTACTTTGTACTGTTCTGAGTCTTGAAACAAAGAGCCATTAACCATAGAGTGTTATACTATGAGGCGAGCTTTGAAAACCACCAGGATACAAGTCCTCTGTCAGATATGTGAATTGCAAATACTTTTCTAGTCTTTGGTTTGTTTTTTGTTCTCTTAACAGTGTCTTTCAAAGACCAGAGTTTTTAATTTTGATGAAGTTCAGTTTATCAGTTTGTTCTTCTATGGATTGTGCTTCTGGTGTTGTGTCTGAGATATCTTTTCCTAACCCAAGGTCACAAAGGTTTTCTCCTATGTTTTCTTTTAGAAATTTAATCATTTTAGGTATTACCTTTAGGTCTATGATCTGAATTAGTTTTTGTATGTGGTGTGATATGGGACAAAGTTAATCTTTGGGTATGTGGACATGCACTTACTTGTCCAAGCACTATTTGTTGAAAAGAATGTCCTTTCCCCAATAAATTGTCATTTTTGTATCTTTGATGAAAATTGATTGTCCATGTATTCTATTTGTTTGATGTATTGTCTGTCTTAACACCAGTAGCATACCGTCTTGGTAACTATAGCTTTACAATAAGTCTTAGAATCAGGTATAGGTAAATCTCCAACTTTATATACTTTTTCAAGCTGTTTTGGATAGCCTAGTTTCTCTCATTTCTGTATGAATTTTGGAATCAGTTAAATTCTAATATTCTGGATTTTGATTGAGATTATATTGAATTTATAGATCAGTTTGAGGAGAACTGACATCCTAACAATGCTGAGCCTTCCAATCTATAAAGACAGTATCTCTCTCCATTTATTTAAGTCTTCCTTAATTTTCTCATCAGTTATTTTGTAGTTTGAAGTGCATAGGTTCTTTTACATATTTTGTCAGATCTATACCTACCTTTGTATTATAAACGATACTAGTTTTTATTTGTTTTTAATGTTTGTTGCTAGTGTATAGAGATACAGTAGAATTTTATATATTGTAACCTGCAGCCTTGCTAATTACTTATTAGTGCTAGTGGATTTGGGGAGATTCTATTGGATTTTCAGCAGAGATGATCATGTCTGTGAAAAAAGATAGTTTTACCTCTTTCTTTCCAATCTGGAAGGCTTCTATTTCTTTTTCTTGCCGTATTTCATTGACTTAATGTTGTACTTGTCTTGTTTTTGATCTTAAGGAGAAAGCTTTTAGTCTTTGAACATTAAGTATGATGTTGGCTGTAGAGTTTTTATAGCTATCCTTTATTGAATTGAGGATGTTCCTTTGTATTCCTAGTTTGATGAGAGTTTTTATCAGGACTACATGTTATATTTGTCCATATGCACATATCAAATGGTTTTTCTGTGTCTCTTGAGATATTATATGGGGTTCTTTTTAGTCTGTGATATAGTAAATTACATTGATTAAATTTTCTAACATTAAAACATTGTATTGTAGATAAACCTCACTTTTTTTTTAGAATTATTGCATCTATATTCTTGAGAGATATTCAGTTCAGTTCAGTTCAGTCACTCAGTCATGTCCGACTCTTTGCAACCCCATGAATCGCAGCACGCCAGGCCTTCCTGTCCATCACCAACTCCCAGAGTTCACTCAGACTCACGTCCATCGAGTCAGTGTTGCCATCCAGCCATCTCATCCTCTGTCGTCCCCTTCTCCTTCTGCCCCCAATCCCTCCCAGCATCAGAGTCTTTTCCAATGAGTCAACTCTGTGCATGAGGTGGCCAAAGTACTGGAGTTTCAGCTTTAGCATCATTCCTTCCAAAGAAATCCCAGGGCTGGTCTCCTTCAGAATGGACTGGTTGGATCTCCTTGCAGTCCAAGGGACTCTCCAGAGTCTTCTCCAACACCATAGTTCAAAAGCATCAATTCTTCAGCACTCAGCTTTCTTCACAGTCCAACTCTTACATCCAAGCATGACCACTGGAAAAACCATAGCCTTGACTAGATGGACCTTTGTTGGCAAAGTAATGTCTCTGCTTTTCAACATGCTATCTAGAGTGGTCATAACTTTTCTTCCAAGGAGTAAGCGTCTTTTAATTTCATGGCTGCAGTCACCATCTGCAGTGATTTTGGAGCCCAAAAAAATAAAGCCTGACACTGTTTCCACTGTTTCCCCATCTATTTCCCATGAACTGATGGGACCAGATGCCATGATCTTCGTTTTCTGAATGTTGAGCTTTAAGCCAACGTTTTCACTCTCCACTTTCACTTTCATCAAGAGGCTTTTGAGTTCCTCTTCACTTTCTGCCATAAGGGTGGTGTCATCTGCATATCTGAGGTTATTGATATTTCTCCCGGCAATCTTGATTCCAGCCTGTGTTTCTTCCAGCCCAGCGTTTCTCATGATGTACGCTGCATATAAGTTAAATAAGCAGGGTGATAATATACAGCATTGGTTTGTTGTTTTCTTGTAATGTTTGAGTAATGCTGGATTTTAGAATGATCTCAGAAGTACTCTCTCTTCTTCAATTTTCTGGAAGACTTTGAACAATATTGGTATTATTTCTTCCTTTAATGTTTAGGAGTGTTCACCTATGAAGACATCTGAGCTTGGAGTTTTCTTTATGGAAGGTTTTAAACTAAAAATTCAATTTTTAAAATAGATATAGGGCTATTCAGGTTATCTGTTTCTTCTCCAGTGAATTTTTGTGGTTTGTGTCTTTTAAAAACTTGATCAATTCATCAAATTTATCAACTTTATTGGCGTCAAGTTGTTCATAATATTCTCTTATTATCCTTTTATCATCTGTATAATCCATAGTGCTGTTGCCTCTCTCATTTCTGATATAGGTAATTTGTGTTTTGTCTTTTTTCCTGATCAGACTGGCTAGAGATTTATCAGTATCATTGATTTTCACAAAGAACCAATTTTTTAGTCAACTGATTTTTCCCATGTGGTTTTATTGATTTCCACTCTTATGTTTTTTGTTTCCTTTTGCCTGACTACTTTGTGTAAAGTAGCAGCTGATATCATTGATTTGAACATTTCTTCCTTAATAAGATATTCATTTTTGTATTATAAATTTCCCCTAACTACTACTCATTTAGCTGTGTCCCACAAATTTTAATATGTTATGTTTTCATTTTCATTAGGTTAAAAATACCATTTAATTTCCATTTTGATATCTTCTTTGACCCATAAGTGATTCAGAAGCATATTATTTGGTTTTGACTATTTAGGAATTTTCCAAAGATCTTTCTGTCATCGATTTCTATTTTAGTTTCACCGTGTCAGAGAATGTACGGTATATTATTTGAATTCTTTAAAGCTTATTGAGGCTCGTTTTATGCCTCAGGATATGGTCTATCTTGGTAAATGTTCCACATGCGCGTGAAAAGAATCCTGCTGTTGTTGGGTGTGGTGTTCTGTAAATGTCAACTATATCAAATTTGTAAGTAGTGTTCTCTAGGTTTTCTGTACCCTTATTGATCTTCTCTCTACTTGTCCTCTCAGTTAGCGAGAGAGGGGTGTTGAATTTCAGAGTTTAATTGTGGATTTGTCTATTTTTTTTCCTTTTAGTTTGATCAGTTCTTGCTGCATGTATTTTGACACTCTGTTGTTAATTGCTAAGTGTTTAGGATGGGTACATTCGCTTGATGAATTGACCCTTTTATATTATAAAATGACGTTCTTTATCCCTGGGTTTCCCCTCTCAGCACTGCAGCCTGGTAGTGCTCAGGGCAGTGAACTGGGCACTCATAGGTGCCCTCTTTTGTATCCCATCCCTCAGTAGTCACTGTCCTTTGTTGCCTGTTGTCTGATGTCTTGAAATCCAGTTTCATGTATTTTGTCTGTTTTTTGGTTATTTCAGGTAAGAAGGTAAATCTGGTCGCCCATACTCCATCTTGGTCAGAACCCAAACCAAATCATCACTTAAAAAAAAAAAATAGAACAATTTTGTGTACATACTAAAAAGCACTGACTTGTATACTTTAAAAGGGCAGATATTGTAGAATAAGAATTTAATTAATTTTAAAAAGCATCCTTCAGAGCTTGTCTGTAGTCCTGGAGCTTAGAACAGTTCCTTCAGGTACCAGGTGCATTCCCACCTTGGGGATTTGTGTTTGCTGTTCTGTCTGCTGAGCGCGTTCTTCCTGCAGAGATACAATCTCCTTCATTTAGATCTCCGTTCAAGTGTCCCTGTATCTGAGAGGTTTTCTCTACACTCTTATCCAATCCACCCCTGTCACTTCTGTCCCCCTGCCCAGCTCTTTTTCTTTATTCTACCTTTTGCTGTTGAACATGTGTTTATAAATGTGCAGTATATTTATTTGTTTACTTGAGTTTTTGTTGCTTCCCACTAAAATATAAATTTATGAGAGCAGAGACTTTATTTACTGCTATATCCTCAGCATCTAGAGTATTGAGTAGGTCCACAGTGAATGTCTGTGAAATAAATGAATGAGTCCTGAACAATATATGTGCAATCACAGGTTTGATGTGTTAACGATATACATTTGCTAACTGACATCAAAATAAATATGTGTAACCAGTAAAGTCTGAAAATTATGTTTACACGCTTTCTAAAATCATCTCTTGCATCACCCATTTGAATATATACCACACTGTGGAATATACTGAGTTAAAGAAATATAAACAGTTTCGATACTACATGGTTTGAAAGAACCTTCAGTATACAAACATGTTAGAAGTATATTGGAAAAATATATTGCCCTTAGGGTTTCCCAAGGGACCAATTTTTGCACATCATTCTTGGTCTATTTCCACAGAAAACATTCTGAAAAACATTGCATAATGCCTGTAAGAGAGTAACGTCATGCCTGGTATGTAGATGGAGCTCAATAAATATTATTTCTCTTCAGAGCCATATTATCTTCTCTAGCTTTTTAAAAATCCATTAGTTAACTGTGTGGTTGTTGGGCTGGGTCTTTGTTGCTGCTTGCGGGATTTTCTCTGCTTGTGGTGCGAGGGGCTTCTCATTGCAAAGGGCTTCTCTCGTTGCCAAGCACGGGCTCTATGTGCAGACGTCAGCAGTTGCAGCTCACAGGCTTTAGAGCACAGGCTCAATAGCTGTGGTGCACGGGTTTAGTTGCCTTGCAGCATATGGGATCTTCTCAGACCAGGAATCAAACCCATGTCCCCTGCATTGGCAGGCAGATTCCTATCCACTGTACCACCAGGAAAGTCCCTCTCTAACTTTTTAGAAAGTAACTTTGGGTATTAGACTACCCAAAGTTGTTTCTTAAATTTTTTTTTTTCCTTAAGAGTGATTTTAGGAAGGTTTGGGGATAACATTTATAGCAGTGGAGCCAGGGAGGGGGAAGCATGGCCACGGCATTACTTTGTAAGTGTGAATCTGCAGAGCTTGTGTTCTGAAGCTCCTGGGCTCCCCTAGGGGTTGCACCTCTGATCCTGACCCCAGAATCAGACCTGATTTAGGGCATTGCCCACTCAGGCCTATAGGGCTTCCCAGGTGGTTCAGGTAAAGCATTGGCAGGTAAAGAATCCACCTGCCAATCCAGGAGATGCAGGAAACATGGGTTTGATCCTTGGGTCAGAAAGATCCCCTGGAGGAAGAAATGGTAAAACCACTCCAGTATGCTTGCCTGGAGAATCTCATGGACAGAGGAGACTGGTAGGCTACAGTTCATGGGGTCGCAAAGAGTTGGACATGACTGAGATACTGAGCACACACTACCCAGGCCTGCCTCAGGAGTAGATACTAGATTCCCAGATGAGCACAGTTCTCCACTCAATCAGGTCTTATTAAGAAAAGAAAGGATTAAAACATTACAACTCAGTTCTAATTAGTCTAGCATTTAAAAGGATGTCCCATATTTGGGGAACTTTCATCAAACGCTGGTTATGTTTAGGCTTGGGCATAATTCTGACCCCTGCTGGGACTGAACTCTTCTGAGTGCTTTGCAGCCCTGGGATGGATGGGACTTTCCCTGACATCTTGCTTCCCTGGAGGCCATAGCATCCTGGGGAGCTGCTGAGCCTGGGATGCAGGCCAAGTGCCCCAAACTCTGGGGTTTCTCCTCTTCCAAATTCAGAAGGAGCGAAAACATGGCAGCTTGATAGTGATGATGAAGAGGAGGAGACAGTAATGATATCTGCGGGCGATTACTGTGTGGAAGGTCTGTGCCCACATGCTTTTCGTCCTTACAAACATAATTGTGGTAGCTACTGCTGTTATGAAAATAAAGCGCAGAGAGAGTCACACAGCCAGCAACGGTCTCAACCTCCCTTTGTCTCCTCTGCTCTCTGTCAGTCTGGCTGGGTGGGAAAACCTCTCCAACCTCACACAGCTGGTCCCTGCGCCTCTGGGAATAGAGTTGAAATCCCGAGAGCACGAGGTGTGGCCTGGATTATCAGGGTCGACAGACAGCTGCATCTGCCCTTGCAGCTCGTGCCCCAAGGTCTCCCGAGGGCCAGGGGCCCCGGTTCTGATCTGAACCTCAGAGCAAAGATGCTCACGATGCTCAAGGGGCCTTCTCTGTGGTTTCCACACTGAAGAGTCTCACAGGCTCCCTACCTACTTACTCACAAACCTATTTCTTATTTTCCGTATTTCTCTTTTTTTTTTTTTTTTTGGCCTCTCCACAGAGCATGTGAGATCTTAGCTCTCTGACCGAGAATTGAACCTGGTTCACTGTAGTAGAGGTGAAGAGTCCTAACCCCTGGACCCCCTGGGGGCTTCCCTATTTCTTGTTTTCTTTCAAGGAGTCTCATTGCCGGAGTCCTCCCAGATCTAAAAGACAGGAGATGGACGACCTCAGGGGCCAGCAGCCAGGTTCCTCAGTGTCTGCAGGGGTTCCCTAATTTTGGAGCAAGCCTGCTCTGTGTTCTTTCCTACAAGCGTTCAGGACCTTTGTCTCACCTTCCGCTGTTAAGGGCCCAACCCTGGGAGCATCTCCCCTCGTTACTGGGCCCACCGCTCGCTGTGGGGTTGCTTCTCCTCCCCATCTCCCAGGTCTCTGGCTCCCTCTTTGGGGGTCTGTGACTTGGAGCTGTGTGACTCCCCATACCCCAGTCAGAAAGACCCAAGCCTTAGGCAGAGCCCTGGAGCTTTGTGGGGTTTGTGTCTGTATGTTGTAAAATAGATAGGAGGGTGACAATCTTCATCATATTTCAGTGGACAGCTCTGTGACATTAAGTACATTCATACTGTGCTGCAGCATCACTACCATCTATTTTCAGAACATTTGCATTTCTTCCAGCTGAAGCCCTTTTACAGCAACTCCTATTCCCCATTCCTAGCTCTTGGCAACCCCCCTTGTCCTTTCTGTACTTGGGGTACCACATATGAGCGCAATCATACAGTGGTTCACCTATGGTACGACATGTGTCAGAATTCCCTTCCTTTCTAAGACGGAATAATCTTCTGTCTGCGTCTGCCACATTGTGCTGAACCACGCATCCAGCGTGGACACTTGCATTGTTTCCACCTGGCCGATGTGACCATTGCTGCCGTGAATGTGGGTCCACGAATATCTGCTCCAGTCCGTTCTCCCCCTCGCTTTGTCGTGGAGTTCTTGCCTGCCTCCTTTTCTTGTTAGCTTGGAGGTGGAAGGCTCCTGAGCTGTGTGGTATCAGCCCCTTTACTTTACACCCAAGGAAAGTGCGGTGGCGATGGAGAAATGACTCGCCAGGGTCAGACCTCACTGGAGGCAGAGCCGGGCCCCGGGCCTCCTCACTCTGCCCAGCACATCCCGTCCTGTCAGCCTGCCTCCTCCTCTGGCCCAGGCCTCAGGCCTGCAGGGGAGGATGTTGACCAAATCCTCTGCCCACCCACAGGGCCACCAGCCCCGCCCTCGGCCCTGCCAGCCTCTGGAGGCTGGCATCTGTCTCCCCTTGACAGAGGACAGTGGTCTCTGGACACCCCTTCCCACCTGGGGGCTCTCGGGCCCCTGCTTTGCAGCCACTCTGTCCTCAACAAAGGCTTGGTCTCTGCCAAGAGCGAGAGCGTCGGCGCCCCTCCCGCACCCTCAGAAGCTGGGACGTTTCCACCCTGGCTTCTGCCCAGACCACAGACACAAGTGCTGTTGTCTTCACGGAGGGGCCTGGATCTGGCCTTTCCCCGAACACTCGAATCCACATTCTTTCTGGGGAGGTCGGGGTGGAGGGCGTGGGTAGGGCAGCGAGAGGACAAGAATGCTTGCTGAGAGTTTATTCTGAGCCGGGGGCTTTGCGTGGTGGGCTCTGTGCTCAGCAGTCCTTAGGTCAACTGCAGAGCAGGCGCTTCTCCGTGGCCCCCACTAAGAGGGGGTTCAGGCAGAGCTGGCTGTCCTTCCTCCACTCCCACTCCGTCCCCCCCACCACCCGCCTTTCCCTGTGGGCAGTGATGGGGGAGGAATTCCCCTCTTTCTTCTCCTTTCTGAGGGAGCAAGGCCACAGGCCTGAGATTGTGCAATTCAGCCCTGCAGACCTCTGCCTGACCCTTTATCTCGCCTCCATCAGCCATCACTGCTTGAATGCTCCCAGTAACATGGAGCTCATGATCTCCAAGGTGCTGGGGGCAGTGCCTGGTGGTAGAAAGTCCTTCCTTCCCCTGAGGCCAGGCCACTGTCACTCCTTCTGCCCTCCGCACTGTTAGCAGCTCCTGCTGGATAGATAGGAGGGCAGGAAGTCTGGGTTCCCAAGGGGAGGGCTCTTGGGGACACAGGGTGGCCACTGGGGCAGCAGTTTTCCAATGGCACTAAAGTATTGGGTTGGCCAAAAAACTCGTTTGGGTTTTTCCTTAATATTGTATGGAAGAACTGGAGTGAACTTTTTGACCAACCCCACACTTCACCATTTCCCCCACAGGTAGAGTAGCTCTGGCGCTTCCTAGCCAGACTCTGTGCTGAGCGCTTCGCGGGGATTGCTTTGTTTCATCCTTGTAGCAACTCTGTTACACTGAGATTAGTGTCTCCACTTTACCAGTGAGCACAAATGCTGTTTAGCCAGTATGCACCGGTACTACTGTACCAGTGGGTAGGTGGTAAAATCCTTCGGTACCACTGGAAACCTGCTGCTGCTGCCACCCAGCACTCCTCCTGGGAGTGTTCCCAGACCTGCTCCCACACCGGTCCGGCAGCCCTCTGATTGGTCAGGCCTCAGCAGGGGCAGGGACTAAGACTCAGAGAGATCAGTGCCCCATTCCCTCTGACCCCAAAGCCAAGTATGTCTTGCTCTGTGCTCACCTTAGCCCTACTGGCCAGCCTGGGAGCTGAGGGACCAGCCATTGGCCAGTGACCTAGAGTCTGCTCGACAGGGCTGAGTGATGAAGGTCTGAGTGCAGTGTGGGGGTCATTCCCTGCTTGTCAGCAACCCGAACCCCAGGGGGGTGGTTTCCTTTTACTCACAGTCAGGCCCTAGCCTCCTGCAGTTAATTTTGGCTTCTGCCCTGATTTTGGAACTTCTCGTTGATCACTGTTGAAAGTCACATGACAGCCTGGGTTGAGTGCTCCAGCCCACTGTGAGATTTCTCCTGTCTGCCCTTGTGTCGGGTGACGCTCCTGGCTCCAGGCCCCAGTGCAGCCACTGTCAGCCTCTTATCACCAGGGCCCAGGTCCAGTGACTGGGGGCTCCTCTTTCCCTCGGGCACAAACACCCTCTGGACCAAGGCCACATGCCCTTGTTGGTGGCATGAACATGGCTGTCTGAACTCTAGAGCCTCACAGTTGTTGCCAAGAGTAAATGAAACATTACAGACTGTAGCTCCTGGAGGAGAGAGACTGCCCACCATTGTGTGTCTGCTGCCAGCAGCCCCTTCTGTGCTGGGCTGTGCTTAGTTGCTCAGTCATGTCTGACTCTTTGCGACCCTATGAACAGACTGTAGCCCGCCAAGCTCCTCTGTCCATATGATTCTCCAGACAAGAATATTGGAGTGGGTTGCCATGCCCTCCTCCAGGGGATCTTCCCAACCCAGGGATCGGATGCAGGTCTCCAGCATTTCAGGTGGAATTTTTATCATCTGAGCCACCAGGGAAGCCCAAGAATACTGGAGTGGGTAGCCTATCCCTTCTCCAGGGGAACTTCCCGACCCCGGAATTGAACTGGAGTCTCCTACATTGCAGGCAGATTATTTACCAGTTGAGCTACCAGGGAAGCCCAGCGGTGCCTATCAGATGCTTTGTTATTGTTTGTTGAGTGAGTGAGGGAATGTGACATCTTGTGAAGCACAGCACCGAGTAAGCCACGTGATGCTTTCATTGTTCAGTTCAGTTCAGTTGCTCAGTCGTGTCCAACTCTTTGCGACCCCTAATGTGACATTTGAAGAGGGTGGCCTGATGTGTTCAAGAATAGGTCCTGTTGGGGAAGAGGAGGGTGGGACAAACTGAGAGATTAGCATTGACATGTATGTCCCCTGGAAAAAAAGAAATGTGACAGTGTTAATTACTCAGTTGCGTCCGACTCTTGGCGACCACATGGACTGTAGCTCACCAGGCTCCTCTGTTCATGGGGATTCTCCAGGCAAGAATACTGGAGTGGGTTGCCATTCCTTTCTCCAGGGGATCTTCCTGATTTAGGGATCGAACTCGAGTCTCCTGCATTGCAGGCAGATTATTTACTGTCTGAGCCACCAGGGACGTTTATGCTCAGCTCTGTGCTCTGTGTTGACCTAGAGGGGTGAAGTGGGGGTGGGGTGAGAGGGAGGCTCAAGAGGGAGGGAGGGAAGTAGCTGATCTACTTGCTGTATAGCAGAAACTGACACAATGTTGTAAAGCAATTATACTCTAATTTAAACAAAAAGAAGCAAGCAATAAAATGCACCATCCAACCAGGTGAAAGAAGGAAAAAGAATAGGTCCCATCACATATGCAGATGAGGGGTCACTCACCTGTCTGCCTGCATCTGGGGAGGTCTGGAGTGAGGCTTGTGCCCCTGACTTGGACCTGCCACCACTCCCCTCCAGTGATGTGTGGATCAGCCCCTGAGATGTATGTAGGTGGGAGTGTTCACTAGTTCATTCTGTGAACAATTCTGGGTACCTGCTGTGTGCCTGGCTCTCTCTGGGGCTCTTTGGTTGCAGCAGTTGGCAAGGTCAAGTACCTGGTCTCATGAAGTTTCTGGTAGAATGGGGAAAACAGAGTATAAACAAATATGTAATATGCCAAATGGTATGAATGCTGAGAGTGAGGCAAGGTAGAAGAAATAGACAGGGCGGAAGAAGTTGCTACCTTATCCACAGGGAAGGCCTTCCTGAAGAGGTGATATTGGAACAAAGACCTGAAGGAAAAAGCTGGGAGGAAAGGATCTTGGATAGAGAATCAGGGGCAAAGGCCCTGAGGCAGGGATGTGTTTGGGGAATAGATAGGAGGCCAGGGTGCAGAGGAGGTGAGTGAGAGGCTAAGAGGAGAGGTCAGGGAAATAGCTGGGGGCAGTGACTTCCAGAACCTAAAAGGGATATAAACCATGGGAGGTTTTGAGCAGAGGACAGGCATAGTCTGACTGATGTTTAAAAGGTTCATCTGGCCGTGGGGTGGACAATAGACCAGAGGGGAACCAGGACTGAACTAGGGAAACCAGTTAAGAAGCTCTTGATGGTATGAATAGGATATCAGTAAAGGAGGTGGTGAGAAGGAGTTAGAGTCTGGATGTATTTTAAGGAGGAAATAAAAGAATTTGTTGATGGAGTATGTGGGATGGGTGGGGGGAGAATGAGAAGAGCTTTCAGACTGGACAGTTGGTAGAATAGAGTGATGTTTGCCAAGATTAGGAAGACTGATAAATCAACTATACTTGAATAAAATAAAATTTAAAGGAGATTAGAAAGACTGGGAAAAGTAAGTTTGATGGAAAAATCAGGAGTCTAGTTTTGGGTGTGTTAAATCCGAGATGCCTTTCACGCATGCAAATAGAAGTCAAGCCAGTGGCAGAGGTCCAAGTCTGGAGTAAGGGGAGGTGCGCAGGCTGGAGATGGAAACTTGGGAACTTCCATGTAAAGCCATGAGACAGGAGACCTCTGAGAAAAAGTGAACATGGTTAGACACGGGGTCCCAAGACTGAGTGCAGGCACCCACCAATGTTCAGAGAGTGATTAGAAGCAGAGAAGAAACAGGATAGAGTGACTCACCAAGGCCAAGTGCAGAGGCTCTTCAAAAAGGACGGAACCATCAAGTGTGTCAGATGCTGGCGAGTGACCCAGTGGGATGAAGACCACAAAGTGTCTGCTGGATTTAGTGATCTGGAGATCATGGTGACTTGACAGGATCAGCTTTGATAGAGTGGCCTGATTACAGTGAGTTCAAGAGACGGTGGAGGAGAGGAAGGGCAGGCAGTGAGGACAGGCCAGTCAAGGAGTGTGGCTGTGAAAGGACTAGAGAAATGGACGATCATTGGAAGGTGTGAGGTTAAGGGGAGGGTTGTTTTTCACTTTGAATTTTTTGGTTTTATTTTTGTTTTATTGGGATAAAAGAAACTATGCCGTGTTTACATACTAATGGAAATGAACCAACAGAGAAATGGATGATGCAGGACGGGGAGGGGTCAAAATAGCGCTCTGTCCTTGCACAGGGGACGGGAGACAGGATCCAGCATGTAGCTGGAGGAGAGGGCATGGCCTTGGGCAGGAGTGGGCTGAGTCATCCACCGCGAGAGAGGCAGGTGGAGAATGCGCTGCAGAGGAGGGAAATGGGGTTTCCCCCCATACAGTTTTTTTTGATTGAGATGTTATTCTCATGTAAAATCCGCCCCACCGCCCCCCTTTTACAGTGCACGGTTCAGTGGCTGATAGTGTATACACAAAGTTGTGCAGTCAAAATTTCTGGTGGATTAAAAAATCACCCATCACTGGGATCACTATCTCATCCACATTTTCATCACCCTCCAGAAACCTCACCCCCATTAGCCATCCTCCCCACCTTCCAGTTCCCAAACCTCTCATCTCCTTTCTGTGTTTATGGATTTGCCTATTCTGGACATTTCACATAAATGGAATCATATAATATGTGACCTTTGTGTCTGGCTCCTGTCCCTTAGCACTTCAAGTTTCATCCATGTTGTAGCATGTTCTCAGAATTTCATTCCTTTTTCTGTGTGAATAATATTCTAATATGGGTGGCTCTTGAACAACACAGGGGTTAGGGGTGCCAGCCTCTCATGTAGTTGAAAATCTAGGGATAACTTTTGGCTCCCTGAAGACTTAACTACTAAATAGCCTACTGTTGACCAAAGTCTTACTGGTAACTTAAATAGTCATTAACATGTATTTTATATGTTTTTAATATATATATATAATAGATTGTATTTTTACAATAAAGTGAACTAAAGAAAATGTTATTAAGCAAATCATAAGGAAGAGAAAATACTTTACAGTGCCATAAGTATATATTGATACCATAAGTTTATGTCATCTGTTTATATCTGTCAGTACCTACATAAAACACTGCCAATATTATATGTATTACTACACTAAACACCAAAAATGGAAGGATGATATGAAAAATACATTGTAAAGGTATAATGATTCATGAGGAGCACACAGCAACCCACTTCAGTATTCTTGCCTGGAGAATCCATGGACAGAGGAGCCTGGCAGGCTACAGTCCATAGGGTCGCACAGAATCGGACACGACTGAAGTGACTTAGCACTTACATACATAATGATTCATGCATTGATAACAGAGAAGCAGCGATATAAGTGCTTTTGGTAGCCTGGTGTAACTGATACAGTTATTTCCCAGTAGCCTGCTTTTTACACTAATGAAGGGTTATACAGTTTTTATGACATGTAGTATTATACTCATATTCATAATACAGTATTGGAAACACTGTTGCATTTAAAAAAAATATCACTTACCTGTGATGATAGACTGATATGCAGTTTAATTATGAAAGAGAGAGGGAGAGAGAGAGAAAAGAGGGGTGGGGCCAAACATATTGTATGGTAATATAAGTCTTTGAAGGCAAAGTTATAAAAAAACAGTAAGAAAACTAACACATTATTTTTTAATTAATTTACTTATTTTAATTGGAGGATAATTACTTTACAGTATTGTGGTGGTTTTTGCCATACATCAAGATGAATCAGCCATGGGTGTACAGGTGTCCCCCCATCCTAAAGCCCTCTCCCACCTCCCTCTCCACTCCATCCCTTTGGGTTGCCCCACAGCATCAGCTTTGAGTGCCCTGATTCATACATTGAACTTGCACTGGTTGTCTGTTTTACATATGGTAATATACATGTTTCAATGCTATTCTCTCAAATCATCCCACCCTCACCTTCTCCCGCAGAGTCCAAAGTCTGTTTTTTACATCTATGTCTCTTTTGCCATCTTGCATATAGGGTCATCGTTACCATCTTTTTAAATTCTGTATATATGCATTAATATACTGTATTGGGAGAAGGCAATGGCAACCCACTCCAGTGTTCTTGCCTGGAGAATCCCAGGGACAGAGGAGCCTCGTGGGCTGCCGTCTATGGGGTCGCAGAGTCGGACAGGACTGAAGTGACTTAGCAGCAGCATACTGTATTGGTGTTTCTCTTTCTGACTTACTTTACTCTGTATGATAGGCTCCAGTTTCATCCCTTCATTAGAACTGACTCAAATGCATTAGTTCACACCTGTGCTGTTCAAGGGTCAGCTGTATATGGAGGGATGACATTTTGTTTATGCATTCATCAGTCAGTGGATGCTTGGGTTGTTTCTACTTTGGGACTATGATGGAGAATGCTTCTGTGGACAGTCATGTGCAAGTTTTTGTGTGGACACGTGATTTCAGTTCTCTCGGACGCACCTGTAAGAGTGGAATTGCTGGGTCGAGTGGTAACTGTGTTTAACATTGTGTTGTTGTTGTTCAGTTGCTCAGTCGTGTCTGACTCTTTGCAACCCTGTGGTCTGCAGCAGGCCAGACTTCCCTGTCCTTCACCATCTCCCAGAGCTTGCTTAAACTCAGGTGTATTGGGTCAGTGATGCCATCCAACCATCTCATCCTCTGCCATACCCTTCTCCTCCTGCCATCAGCCTTTCCCAACATTAAGATCTTTTCCAATGAGTGGGCTCTTTGTATCAGGTGGCCAAAGTACTGGAGCTTCAGCTTCAGCATTAGTCTCCAATGAATATTCAAGGTTGATTTCCTTTAGGATTGACTGGTTTGATCTCCTTGCTGTCCAAGGGACTCTCTCCAACACCACAGTTCAAAAGCATCAATTCTTTGGCACTCAGCTTTCTTTATGGTCCAACTTTCACATCTGTACATGACTAGTGGAAAAACCATAGCTTTGATTATATGGACCTTTGTAAGCAAAGTAATGTCTCTGCTTGTTATGCTGTCTAGGTTGATCATAGCTTTCTTTCCAATGAATAAGTGTCTTTTAATTTAATGGTTGTAGTCACCATACAAAGTGATTTTGGAGCCCAAAAAAATAAAGTGTCTCACTGTTTCCCCATCAATTTGCCATGAAGTGATGCGACTGGATCCCATGATCTTTGCTTTATGAACGTTGAGTTTTCAGCCAGCTTTTTCACTCTCCTCTTTCACTTTCATCAAGAGGCTCTCTAGTTCCTCTTTACTTTCTGCCATAAGGATGGTGCCATCTGCATATCTGAGGTTATTGATATTTCTCCTGGCAATCTTGATTCCAGCTTGTGCTTCTTCCAGCCCGGCGTTTCTCATGATGTACTCTGCATATAACATTGTGAGAAGCTGCCGAACTGTTTTCGGAAGTGGCTGTACCCCCTTACCTTCCTCACCCACAGTAGGTGAGTCTTGTGCTGTCCCTGAGGCGGGTTGGTTTGGAAGCTTGTGGAGTTTCGTTCCTGCTGATCCGTTCTAGACCCTCAGCTGCAGTGGAAGCTGAGGACTGAGGACGTGGTGGAAAACAGTGGCTGGAGAATGCACGGACTGGTAGGGCTCTCCTAGATTCGTTGGGTGCTCTAAGGATGCCCTGGGAACTGCTGTGGGGAGCTAGGCCAGTGTACCCGGGCTCTCTCCTCCCGGCTCTGCGGGGCTGCCCAGGGGCAGGTGTGGAACAGGTAGAGGGTTTGGGGTAACCAGGGGGGGATGGGGGAGGAGGCATAGCCCTCAGGCCTTTGTCTTCCATGCCCACAAACTTCAGGGGTTCTGTCCTCACCCCTCCTTTAGGGCCCGCCCATCTTCACAGGCCACGGAGACAGGCAGAGCCAGGCCAGGCCCAGACACACTTGTGTTCAGATCTTGCCTCTGCTGCTCATTACAGCAGTAAACTGGGCGAGTCACAACCCTGCCTGCTTCAGTTTCTTCTCCTGTAAACCCCTCACATCCCTGTGGTTGTGAGATGGAAATGGGGTCCCAGGACAGTGCTTCGCCTCCCTGTTTCTCTCCCTTCCTGGGCCCCTTCTGTCTCTGGGATGCTCCTGGGCCCCTGGTTACACTGGTGAGTCCCCTGCTACCCTCTGCCCTCTGTCTTCTCTTCCCTCCCTGAGAGTGACATTGAGGCGGGACTAGGGGGAGGTCCAGGCGCCTCTTCGAATCCCACAAAGTCAGGGACCCCTCACATGCAACATGCCCACCAAGTCAGGGGTCTCATGGGCCTCATGAAAGCGTCTCCCAAGACCTCCCCCCGTCCCCCCAGCCCCCAGCCGCAGTAGTGTGGCCGCGAGGACAACTGTTCCCTGGGGCCGGTGGCCAGCAGTTTCCCCTGACGTCAGCCAGTCAAGGCTGGGGCCACTGCCAGAGGGAATCTTCCCCCATTGCCAAGGAGCCAGCCGGCGCCTGCCACAGGATTTTAGCTCCCTCCCGCTTAGAGCTGCCTGGCTCAACATACTGGGCCAGCCAGTGCTTCGGAGAAGGAAAGAGCAGCCCTTTTCCTGGGCATGGTGGCTGGTTGATGCATCGAGCCCTCTGCCAGGCACCCAGCCTACCCTCATCACTATTGATCCTCAACGAACTGGCATTTTTTAATGGGAGTCTTTTCCTAGGCAGAGCCTAGGCTTCCCTGCCTGACTGCCCTGTGAAATTGGACACAGTCCCTCCCGCCTCTCAAGGTGGACCTTTGGATGAGAGACGTCAGTCCTTGGAGGCATGGTATCTCTAGAAATTATCTGTATTGTTTCATATTCCAGAACACTTACTTCACTCTGAAGGGTGAGTTATAGGGCTTTAAAACTCTCTTTTTAGCGGTTTCCCTTGCAGCTGGCGTGGGTTGTTTGAACACAATAACTGCATTTCCTGTAGCGTGTGTATGATTTGTCCAGTCATTCTGCAAATATTTTTTAAGCCTTCATTGGGTGCTGAAGCTTTATGGGGACCCAGGGAAATGAAAGCCAGACTCGCACCCTCTGGGGCTGCACCCTAGTGGGGAACTGAGCAGAGGCTTGGAGGAAACAGAGCCACGTGCAACAGGAAGGGTTCAAAGATGGAGATCAGAGGCCAGGGCCCTCAGGAAAGGAGAAGGGCTGCAGCCCTGCTGGGGGAGCCCTGTGTGGGCATTCTGGTAGAGGTCATGGCTAGGCAAGGGCCTTGATCTGAGGCACAGCTGGTCGGATCCACACCCTCTGGTTGAAGCAGACAGCCTGCACGAGCTGAGGCAGTTGGATCTTGGGGAGTCAGGGTGACCTTCTCCCCAGCATGTGGCCTTGAGCAGATCCTTTAACTTCCTGGGCCTCAATTTTCTCATCTGTACTAGGGAGACAATAATACCTCCTTTAAAGGGCTATGAAGAGGACTGCAAGGACAGATGAGTGTATAAAGTCCCAGCGCAGTGCTTGACATCAGTCGGAACACACTGGGCAGGACTACTTTTAGCCAAAGAGCTTGGACTGTACCCTGGCTGTGGGCCAATGTCAGAGCCCCCAGACCCCTGTCCAAGGGTTTGTCTCCCTCTAGGAGCCCTGGAGGAGAAGGGGGAGGGATAGGGAGGGACTGGGGAGGGGTTAGGAGGGGAGGGCTTAGCAGGGACCCAGGCTGGTGCTGCCTGCATGCTGACTGCCCGCCTGCCTGGGGCCCCATCCCCGCCAGCATGTGGGCTTGGCTTCTAGAGTCCACCAGATCCAAGAGCAGCTCCAGGGTGTCCACTTAAATCTTCCTCAGCAACACTGCGGGGCCATCTACCCCCGGGTAGGAAGCCTGGAGCAGGGCAGATGGAGTGCACAGCCCTGACCTGCTCTGTTGCCAGAATCTCTCTCTCTCTCTTCGCTCCTTCTCCAGGCTGACTGCCTCTGTCAGTCTCTGCCTTTGTCTGTCTCTCACATGCACACGTTGGCAGGACCCCTCTCACAGTGACTAATACTTTCTGTCTCAGGAGTCCTCCTACCTTCATGACATCAGGCATGAGGGATACAGGCAAAATCATGATTTTTTTTTTAAAAGCACAGCTGCCTGTTTTCTTCTTGGAGGCAGGGCCCCTGAGAAGGGGCCTGTGACCAGGCATTTGCAGGATGTGTTGGGGGGAGAGGTGGGTGAGGGGTGGACCCCAAGCCAGACAAGGCTCAGCCCAGCCCCCACGTCCTCCGTAGTTGTACCCGACCTCCCCCTCTAGGGCCCAAGGTTAGTCTGCAGTCTCCCATTGGCTCCCATCCCTGTGTTCCATATCCTTGGGCTCCCCGTTCATTCCTCTTCCTCTGTCTGAAGCACACACCCTCTGTCTCTTCCACCCTGGTTGCCTCTGCCCAGGCCCCTCCTCCACCTCTTCACCAGTGCTTCCTTCACTCACTGTCCTGTGACTGCATCTCTTCCCTCTCAGAACCTTCAATAGCTCCCCCAGTACCACCAAGTTCTGACGTCTTAGTTTAGAATCCAAGGTCCTGGCCGCTGACCTCTCCGTCCCCTCTTTCTCCCACGTCTTCCAGCACAGGCCTTTTCCCCAGTGCACCAGCCTCGTTACTGCTCTTTCCTTTCCAGCCCCTGGGCCCTTGCTTCTGCTGTTCCCCTGCCTAGAAGGACTTTCCCCAGGCTCTGCCTTTTTATGTCAGTTTCTGTTCTTCCAATAAGTGCCCTCTCTTCACTAAAACTTTCCATTATTCCTCTAAGTTGAAGGGACCCACCCCTCCTCTAGGTCTCCAATAACATGTATCATTTTCTGTCCTGTCCAGTTCAGTTCAGTCATGTCCAACTCTTTGCGACTCCATGGACAGCAGCATGCCAGGCTTCCCTGTCCATCACCAACTCTGTGAGCTTGCTCAAGTTCATGTCCATCAAGTTGGTGATGTCATCCAACCATCTCATCTTCTGTTGTCCTCTTCTCCTCCTGCCTTCAATCTTTTCCAGCATCAGGGTCTTTTCCAAAGATTCAGTTCTTCGCATCAGGTGGCCAAAGTACTGGAGCTTCAGCTTCAGCATCAGTCTTTCCAATGAATATTCAGGACTGATTTCCTTTAGGATGGACTGGTTGGATCTCCTTGCATTCCAAGTTACTCTCAAGAGTCTTCTCCTACACCGCAATTCAAAAGCATCAATTTTTTGGCGCTCAGCTTTCTTTATGACCCAACTCTCACATCCATACATGACTACTGGAAATACCATAGCTTTAACTTTAACTTAACAGACCTTTCTTGGCAAAGTAATGTCTCTGCCTTTTAATATGCTGTCTAGGCTGGTCATAGCTTTTCTCCCAAAGAGCAAGTGTCTTTAATTTCATGGCTGCACTCACCATCTGCAGTGATTTCGGAACCCGATAAAATAAAGTCTCTCAGTGTTTCCGTTGTTTCCCCATCAATTTCCCGTGAAGTGATGGGACCGGATGGCATGATCTTCTTTTTCTGAATGTTGAGTTTTAGGCCAGTTTTTTCACGCTCCTCTTTCACTTTTATCAAGAGGCTCTCTAGTTCCTCTTCACTTTCTGCCATAAGGGTGGTGTCATCTACATATCTGAGATTATTGATATTTCTCCCGGCAATCTTGATTCCAGCTTGTGCTTCATCCAGTCTGGCATTTCTCATGATGTACTCTGTATATAAGTTAAATAAGCAGGGTGACAATATGCAGCCTTGACATACTCCTTTCCCAATTTGGAACCAGTCTGTTGTTCTGTCCTGTATTATTATTAAAGTATCAGCCCAACTGGCCTCTTAAGTACCCTAAGAAGGAGATGCATCTTATTCTTTAACCACCCAAAGTACCAAGCAGCACAGTGGTTTAGCACCAAATAAGTGCTCAGAAAGTAACTGGCAAATGGATGGCTGTACCTCATAGATAGGGTCATAACGCAGGCTACTTCTGTTCCCCAAAGGTGGTCCGGGCCTGGCAGTCACCACATGCCCACGTGCTGTTTCTGTCCAGGTTATTAGGATTATGCTAGGTTGTTACAATGAGCTAGAAAGTTCTGTATTGTTCTTGTTGTTTAGTTGTTGTGTCTGACTCTTTGTGACCACATGGACTGTTGCCAGCCAGACTCATCTGTCCGTGGGATTTTCCAGGCAAGAATACTGAAATGGGTTGCCATTTCCTTCGCCAAGGAATCTTCCTGAACCAGGAACCAAACCCACATCTCTTGCATTGGCAGACAGCTTCTTTACCACTGAGCCACGTTGATTATCAAACTAGCTTTGTGCTCCTCACAGAATAGTTTTGTCTCTTCAGTTTCACTGATAAGTATCGGCCTATTTGTGTTTTACATTTTTTCCTGAGCATTTATATTTTCTTAAGTTAAATAAAGAGTTGAAAACGTATTGCTATAAAACTGTAGATAGTTTTCTCTTGTAATTAAATATTTATCTATATCCATAGATAGGGGCCTTCTCTCATTCCAAATATCTTTTTTTTTCCTCTGATTAGAATTCCTAAAGAAATTTTTTAATTAGTTTTCAAAGAATCGGCTTTTGATTTTTAGATATCAGCTACTTTTTCCTTCTTCCCATTTTCTTAATTTCTACTTTTATTGACAATTTCTTCTTTCTTTGGTTTTATTTTTTCTTTTTAGCCTTTTGGTTTAAATGCTTAGTTACTTTTCAGTCTTCCTTGTTTTTAAAAGTACATTTAAAGCTGTAATTTTCCTCTGAGTACCACTTCAGTTCAGTTCAGTTCAGTCGCTCAGTCGTGTCCGACTCTGCGACCCCATGAATCGCAGCATGCCAGGCCTCCCTGTCCATCACCAACTTCTGGAGTTCACTCAGATTCACGTCCATTGAGTCAGTGATGCTATCCAGCCATCTCATCCTCGGTCATCCCCTTCTCCTCCTGCCCCCAATCCCTCCCAGCATCAGAGTCTTTTCCAATGAGTCAACTCTTCACATGAGGTGGCCAAAGTACTGGAGTTTCAGCTTCAGCATCATTCCTTCCAAAGAAATCCTAGGGCTGATCTCCTTCAGAATGGACTGGCTGGGTCTCCTTGCAGTCCAAGGGACTCTCAGCAGTCTTCTCCAACACCACAGTTCAAAAGCATCAGTTCTTCGGCACTCAGCCTTCTTCACAGTCCAACTCTCACATCCGTACATGACCACAGGAAAAACCATAGCCTTGACTAGACGGACCTTAGTTGGCAAAGTAATGTCTCTGCTTTTAAATATGCTATCTAGGTTGGTCATAACTTTTCTTCCAAGGAGTAAGTGTCTTTTAATTTCATGGCTGCAGTCACCATCTGCCACTTATTACTGTTTATTATACAATTCTAAATTGCCTGTGATCTCTGCTTCACTCCTCTTTTACTGAAGAGTTGCAGAGCACTGTGGGCTTCCCTGTTGGCTCCGAATCTGCCTGCAATGGAGGAGACTCAGGTTCCATCCTTGGGTTGTGAAGATCCCTTGGAGAAGGAAATGGCAACCCACTGCAGTATGCTTGCCTGGAAAATCCCATGGACAGGGGAGTCTGGAGGGCTACAGTCCATGGGGTTGCAAGAGTCGGACACCGCTGCGTGACTAAACCACCACCACACCACAGAGCACCATAGCTTCTTAGATTTTTCAAGTGGATGGTTTCTTTTTGAATCATGTTATGTTCATTTCTGCTCTTATAGTGCAAAAGATGTTCCATATGACTTCTGCTTTCTGGAATCTGTTGACATTTTTATTTATGACCTAATATATAGCCGGTTTTTACGACTGTTTCACATGTGTTTGAAAATATTTATTTACGTTTTGGATGTAAAGTTTGTTCTTTCAGTCTCTCAGTTTACATTTTTGAATTGTGTTATTTAATGATAAATCATTATTTTGGGAGTGACTTGTTCTGTCTCTAAGGAAAGACTGTTCAATTCTCCCACAATGATTGTGGGATCTGTCAGTTCCTACTGTTTTTAAAAAATCAGTTTTTTATACATATACATATAATTTAGGCAATATTCTTACATATTTATGACTCGTGACTTTGACACTTTTTGATGCTATACTTTTTCCCATTATAAATACTCTGGTTTGTTCTATTTAATCCCTTAGTCTTGAATTCTGTTTTGTGGGTGCGTGTGACTGGCATATCCTTTTTTATCCTTTCATTTTTAATTTCTTCTGTGTCATTTTGTTTTATGCATGTCTTTTACAGCAGCAGACAAGTGGATTTGGCACTGAGTATCTGCTTTTAATAGGTGAATTTAACCCATTTGCTGTCATTTGTTGTAGATTTATTTCTGCCATCTTATTTCATGTCTACGTTTTAAACTTTATTTGTGTATAGTTTTTTGTTTTTGTTTTTTTTTGCCATACTGTGTGGCTTATAGGCTCTCAGTTCCCCAACCAGGGATTGAACCTAGGCCATGGCAGTGAAAATCCAGAATTCTAACTACTAAGCCACCAGGGAACTCTGTGTATAGTTTATTTTTGCCTTTCACTGAATTGGTCTCATTTACTTTATCCTGTTTTTCTTTCCTCTAATGATTAGTAAGTTTTGAGTTTTATCTCGGGTGATTATTCTATATATTGTATATATGTGTGTACACTTACATTTTTATATCAACATCTGGATGTAATCAGTATCTTTAGACTCTTCCCAAATGAGGCAAGAACTTTAATATTTATTAATGATAACTTATCTTTCCCAGCCCCTACCCTCACATATGGATCATCATAGATTTTAGTTCTAAATTGTCCTTCATTGTCTTCAAATTGTTTTATAATATTTATTATAATATGTGTTGAAACTTAACTCAGGTTTTGCCGTCTCCTTTGCATGCCACTGTTGGCATCATTTATAATGCCACTCATCTTTCTTTTTCATGGATCTATTTTTCACTTTGCTGGAGTATATCCTCCAGGAATTCTTTTAGAAAGCATGCATAATGTAATTTATAAGGCGATTGATGTCTGGAATGACTATTTTTCCTTTCTAGATGGGTCCATTTTGATTTTCAACTCCCTGTTGAATTTTTTTTTTTAATTCCAAATGATGGTATTTGTAGATATCCCAGATCTCTACTTTTGTTTCAGGTAGTATATGCCCTCAAAATCTGTGCATACATGAATTACAATATTACCTGAATGTCTTCTCAGTTCAGGCCTTGCCATTCCCACTCTAGTCAAACCCATGCCATTTGCATCTGTTTTGTTGACTGCAGTTCTGGGTGGGATTCACTCCCTCTGGGTGAAGGTCAGTCTTTATCCCTCCTCCCAAAGAAACTGGGGAAACTGCCTCAGTCCCCTCACTGGTCCTCAGCTGTAGATCTTATTTTCTTAACCCCTTCATTTATTATTAATATCCAAAGCAAAGAATTATAGGATTTCAGAACTTAAAGGACCTGAAGACCCAGGAGCCCTTCCCTGCTGTCACACGTGAGGAGACCCAGGCTCTTATGTGTGGGGTACAGGCTGTGGGGACACGGTCACTTTCTCAGGCTTGATCCCACAGTGTCTGCCTGAGATGTGGATTCCTGGGGGTCCTGCCTGGGATGTAGATTCCTGGGGGTCCTGCCTGGGATGTGGATTCCTGGGGGTCCTGCCTGGGATGTGGATTCCTGGGGTCCTGCCTGGGATGTAGATTCCTGGGGGTCCTGCCTGGGATGTAGATTCCTGGGGTCCTGCCTGGGATGTGGATTGCTGGGGGTCCTGCCTGGGATGTGGATTGCTGGGGGTCCTGCCTGGGATGTGGATTCCTGGGGTCCTGCCTGGGATGTGGATTCCTGGGGGTCCTGCCTGGGATGTGGATTCCTGGGGTCCTGCCTGGGATGTGGATTCCTGGGGGTCCTGCCTGGGATGTGGATTCCTGGGGGTCCTGCCTAGCTTGTGCTCTGGCTTTCCAGGCCATCCACACACTGGCAACTCCTACGTCTGTATCTCTTGCCCCTCTTCTGCTTTTCTGACTTAAGTCTCCAAATGCCTGTTTGAAGTCTCACATACATGTCTGAGAGGTTCTGAAGTGTGTCAGACACTAAGCCCCCCCAACCCTGTTATTCACCATCTTCCCCCATTTAGGATATGATACCACCATTCATTTGGCTCAGCCCCCAAACAGCCACCAGCTTCAGTGCTCTTCTCTCTCACCCCCACATCCTCATGTTTCTCTCCAGAACACCCTGCCCCTGTTGGCTCTGTCCTAGATAGTGGCCTGAATCTGGCCACTCTCACAGCAGCCACCTCACCCCACCTTCAGTCCGACTCTCCGTCTTGTCTTGCTGGATTACTGCATAACTGCCCACCTAGTGCCCCTGCTTCTCCTCTTGGTCTGGATTTCCCCAACAACCAGGGTGAACTTTTCAAATGTCCTATAGATCATCTCTCTCTTTCGCCCAGTCTCTGCAGAGAATGAAGTCAGCCTTACCCGGACGCAGCAGTCCCACCCACCCTTGACCTGCCCCACCTCCCACCGTCTTCCACTCAGCAGTCCCTCCACTTCCCCAGTTCAGCCAGCCTGCCTTTGCACACCTCCACCCCACCATGTTCCCTCAGCCCGGAATGCTCTTGCCACTGGCCACATGGCTCCCCAACCCCCATCATTTAGTCCCTGCTCAAAAGCTTCTCCTAAAGGAGGAGAGATGCCATCTTTCCCTATCCAAAATGACACCAACTTCCACCAGATACCTCCAACTGGCGCTACTGTTCCTTGTATATACCCATCTTTACTAGAAATTACAGCATCCATTCATTTGTTTATCTGTCTTCCTATTAGATTGTAAGTCACATGAGGGCAAGGATTTTGTCCCATTCCCCTGTATGCGTAGTGCCTAGAACACTGCCAGACACACAGTAGATGCTCAGATGTTTCTTGAATAAATGAACGAATGAAAGTGAATAGACTTCACATTCATTAATTCACTCAGCTACTGTTGAGTGCTGTTTATGCCAGGCTCCGAGTAGATGGGTGACACACAAACCAGGTCCCTGCCTCTGGGAACTGACAGTCCAGCTAGGGGCCTTTTAAGTGGGCAGTGAGAACAGAGCCATGAAGAGCCTCTACGGGGGTGGAGAGTCAGGGCTGAGGCAGCAGTATTCTGTGAATCAGTATCAGCTCACCAAGGCAAGAGGAGCAGGGAGGAGGAATGGCTGGGGAAAGGAGCCCCAGGAGAGGATAGATACTCATAGCAGACGCTCCTAAGGGACTTCTTTGTGTCAGCACTGCTCTAATGGCCTTAGTATATTAACTCAGGACAACCCTGACCAGCCCCATTTTAGGAATAGGAGGCAGAAGTGAATTTGTACAGGGTCGCACTCTGGGAATGAGGAGCCAGACTCAGCCCAGAATCGGGCTTCAGAATCTGTAACCAACTGCTGCACAGCCTCCAGGAGAGGCGAGGTGTGTGGTCAGAGGTAGAGAGCTGGGGGAATGGGGAGGGGTGGCAGGTAGCAGAAGTTTGCAAGCCACTGAAGGGTTTAAATTTCACAACCCCCATGGGCCTGGAGCCTGTCAGGCTTGCAGGTCTAAAGAGAGCCTCCCCCTCAGCTGTGGCTGTGACCTCTGAAACAATCAGGGAGAACCTTTATCTCTGAAGAATAGGCTTATGGGGCGGGGGTTGGGGACAGTGAGGGGAAGAGCCTTTGGGGAGATGGTCCCCCCAGCCTCTGTCTCCTCAGCTGCCTCAGTTCCCAGATCCCAGGAGGCCTGCAGCAGCCTCATCCTTGGCGACAAAGGCCCTGGCTCTCAGGGGGCTGCCCTGTCCCCTGGTCCCCTGCATACAGGGCTGGGGGCCCTTTCTCACCCGGGAATGCCTCTTTGGGCTTCCCGCAGGCTGGTCCGAGGCCTCTCTTTCCAAGGGGCTGCCAAGTAGAGGCACTGTGTCTATTTTACAAATGAAGAAACAAGGACTCAGAGAGTCAGTGACTTCCCCATAAACTCAGTTTGTAAGGGCTGCTGAGGGCTCCAGGCCCAGGTCTGGGGACTCCTGAGGAGTTCTGCCACAGAGGTGATCACTGACTTCATGAGGCTTTTTATTCAGACAGAGAATTAAGGCCCAGGGAGCCTTAATGGGGTAGAATCAGTGGGTCCACAAATAAGTCAGTCAGAGCCTCACACTGAGGTGCCTGAGGCCCTGCTGGTTCCTGACAGCACAGCCAGGGGGCCTTGTGGAGACAGCTCCATGAAGCCACCCCGAGGGGGCGCAGCTGTAGCCTGGGGGTCTGCAGGCCCCAGGGGCTCCCAGACGGATGGTTCCAGCCCCTGAGTGGCCTCCTCCCACCGCAGTTCTGGACACGGCCGGACAGGAGGAGTTCAGCGCCATGCGGGAGCAGTACATGCGCACGGGGGACGGCTTCCTCATCGTCTTCTCGGTCACGGACAAGGCCAGCTTCGAGCACGTGGACCGCTTCCACCAGCTCATCCTGCGCGTCAAGGACAGGTGAGGGCTGGGACACCCCATGCCTGGCTCAGGGTCGGCTCTGTCTATCTCTCTCAGGTCTTCAGGTGAAAGCTGAGGTTCAAGGAGCAGAGCTGAATTCAGCCCTTGGTTCCTCCAACTCCCACCAGCTCCCACCCTAGTCCTTTCTACATGGCAGAGGGGTCGACATGCATCCACGGCCTCGAGGGGCTGGCTCCCTCCCATCTTGCCTAAACTGTCCCCACTGATGACTCAAGCAACCATAAATAACATCTGTTTTTCAGCTCCAATTTAACCAAATTTTATTACAGCCAAAGGAAAAGTGAATTTTCTCTCCAGTGTACATTGTAATTGGTTAAATCACATTTGACTGTGAGATTTATAAGCCTCTAATTAAAGGCTTGGGCTTAACAGATGGCTCAATGGTAAAGAATCCGCCTGCCACTGCAGGAGATTCAGGTTCAATCCCTGGATCAGGAAGATCCCCTGGAGGAGGAAATGGCAACCCACTCCAGTATTCTTGCCTGGGAAGTCTCCTGGATAAGGGAGCCTTAGCAGGCTACAGTCCATGGGGTTACAAAAGAGTCAGTCAGACGGGACTTAGCAACTAAACAATAGCAACAGTTAAAGGCTCATGTTTTCCTCAGCATAATGTGGAGTAGTTAAATAATTTGAAATTTTTGTAAGTCCAACTGGTCTTTTCAGTTAATCGGCTCTTAAAGAGGTTAGTATAAAAACAAAAGGACAAACTAATAGGAGTTTTGAACAAATCTCAGTAAATTTGAAAAGTCCAGTTAACACCTATCTTAAAGGCAAAGTGTTTGTTAGTAACTTTTCAAGATAAAGATGCTTACATACATGTACACATACATACACATAAAGTTCTAAGAGATAAATGTGGGTTAAACCCTTGACTATAGGAATCTCTAAAGAGAAAACATAAATGACACAGATGTGGGAAGATATTCAACTTTCTTGCTAATCAAAGAAGTGCAAGAAAGCAGGATAAAGTACCATTTTTCACCCATCAAATTACAACTTCTTAATGAAAATACAGGAGTATGGCCACACGTGTCCTTCGGAAACTTTCAGGCAGACATGCCTCCAGATCCCTTCCTGACTCTCCTGGGAGCCATCCTGATTCTGTAGCTGCCATTGTTGAGGGGCAGCTGTGTGCCCACCCTTGGCCCTGGTACTCTTCATGAGTCATTGCTGATGGCCACAGCATGATGGCCTGCATAGGCGTGTGTCACAGTGCCTGGGAGATGGGAGGAAGTGGGCCCAAGAACCCAGCCGCTGGCCCAGACAGTGTAAAGCTACGGGGTTCCCAGGAGGGTCCCCACTCACCTTGCAACAGGCATGAGGCTTCAAACCAAGGCAGCGAGCAGCCCACAGGCCCTTCTTCCATCCCTGGAGATGCGGAAGGAAAGGCTCTGAAGTCAGCCTCAGGCCCATAGGGAGGTGCTGTGTGCTGGGTCAGGCCTGAGGCGAGGGTGCCCTGCCTTCACCAGGGGAAGCTCACAAGCTGCTGTTCCTTTTTTCCCCAGGGAGTCATTCCCGATGATCCTCGTGGCCAACAAGGTCGATCTGATGCATTTGAGGAAAATCACCAGGGAGCAAGGAAAAGAAATGGCGACCAAACACAATGTAGGTGGTGTGTGTGTGTGTGTGTGTGTGTGTTGGACTCAGGGGCTCAGGGGATGTCAGTGTCAGCTCACTCCTGCAGTCCTGGTCTGTGGGAATGGCATACAGACCTCCTAGGTCATGGGCTGGATTCCATAGAGATGGGGCATGTGCAGTGTGGGATATTTTGTGAAAGAAGATGCCAACCTAGAGAGAAAGCATGTCCTTGTCAGTCAGTAGAAGCCCTGCTCTGGGGAGGGCCCTGGCCCTGACGCGGCAGGTTCATCACTGGGCCATGCAAAGAGTTGGCTTCTGTCTCTGAGCCAGCACCTGACTGTGCTCGGAATCGTCAGATCAGCCACCTTCACTGAGCCCGGCTCGTGCCAGGCGTTGTGTTGGCGGAGCATCTACTCCCGGCTGCCACACATGGAGGTAGGCACTACTGTCTTCATCTTGGAAGTGATCAAACCCAGGTTGGCCCAGCCCACAGTGCATGTCGTAGACTTGGGTTTTTTTTCTATTCCTTGTGATGCCCCTTTACCCACTGGATGGTGGGGTCACTGGGCTTCTTCCCACCCGTCCCCTGCATTGGCCCAGCCGTGTCCTGGCCTCACTAGTCAGTTATGTAGACATCCACCTAGCCTCCCGGGAGGTCTACAGAATTATTGCTTCCCTCTGCCCAGTGCGCCTAGCTCTGCGAGTAGAGGAAAGGGTTGACTGTGGGTAAGTTTTGCTTATCTCTGCCTTCTGTGTTCATTCACATATTCATTCAACCGTCCTGTGTCCTGGGATACAAAACTCCATGCTTCAGGTGTTGACTTCTAGTGACAGAAGACAGTCAATAAACAAAGCAGGGAATTCCCTGGTGGTCCAGTGGCTAAGACTCCAAGCTCCCAATGCAGGGGGCCTGGGTTCCATCCCTGGTTAGGGAACTAGATCCCACATGCTGCAACTAAGATTCAGCCAGTGCAGCCAAATAAATAAATAATTTTTTTAAACCCAGCTTTTTAAAAAATAAGTAAACAAAGTAAATTAGAGTGTGCCCAAAGGTAACATGCTCTGGGGGAAGGTAAGTTAGGGAGAGAGGGAGGGAACGTGGAGTGCGGGAGCGGGGCACACTTTTACAAATAGGTGATCAGGGATAGCCTTGCTAGATGGTGCATGTCAGCCAGGACTGACGGGAGATGAGGGAGTAGGTTCTCTGGATATCTGGGGAAAGAATGTTCCAGCAGAGGGATAATCCAGCAGTCCAAAGACCCTGCTGTGGGAGTTTGAGGAACAGCAGGGAGGTGAAGGAGGCCAGAGCAGAAGGAACGGGAGGGGTGAGTAACAGGAGGTGAGGTCAGAGCAAGGGGGATACAGTGGGGGTAAGGCATTAAGGGCTTTTACTCAGAGTGAGGGGGAGACCACTGGCGGGTTCTGAGTGAGGAGAGACATGGCCTGACTCCTGGCTGAACAAGGGAATTCCAAACTACGCTAAAACCTTTGACTGTGCGGATCACAACAAACTGTGGAAAATTCTTAGAGAGATGGGAAATCCAGACCACCTTACCTGGCTCCTGAGAAACCTGTATACAGTTCAAGAAGCAACAGTTAGAACCAGACATAGAACTCTAGATTTCCAGGTGAAATATCAATAACCTCAGATATGCGGATGACACAGCCCTAAAGGCAGAAAGCGAAGAGGAACTAAAGAGCCTCTTGATGAGGGTGAAAGAGGAGAGTGAAAAGCTGGCTTAAAACTCAACATTCAAAAACAAAGATCATGGCATCTGGTCCCATCACTTCATGGCAAATAGATGGGGAAACAGTGGAAACAGTGACAGATTTTCTTTTTTGGGGCTCCAAAATCACTGTGGACAGTGACTGCAGCCATGAAATTAAAAGACTCTCCTTGGATAGAAAGCTATGACAAACCTAGACAGTGTGTTAAAAAGCAGAGATCACTTTGCCAACAAAGTTCTGTCTAGTCAAAGCTATGGCTTTTCCAGTAGTCATGTATGGATGTGAGAGTTGCACCATAAAGAAGGATGAGTGCCAAAGAATTGATGCTTTTGAATTGTGCTGGAGAAGACTATTGAGAGTCCCTTGGACAATAAGATCAAACCAACCAATCCTAAAGGAAATCAACCTTGAATATTCATTGGAAGGACTGATCCCAAAGCTGAACTTCCAATACTCTGGCCACCTGATGCGAAGAGCCAACTCATTTGAAAAGACCCTGATGCTGGGAAAGATTGAAGGCAGAAGTCGAAGGGGGTGATAGAGGACGAGATGGTTGGATGACATCACTGACCCACTGGACATGAGTTTGAGCAAACTCTAGGAGATAGTGAAAGACAGGGAGGCCTGGTGTGCTGCAGCTCATGGGCGTGGCAAAGAGTTGGACACAACTTAGCGGCTGAACAACAACGACAAATACCAAATCATTATGTTGTACACCTGAAATTAGCATTATATGTCAATCATACCTCAATTTTATGTGTACATATATAGTTATATGTTTATATACATGGAAAAAGAAAAAAGTGCCTTGAAACCCAAGAGGAAAAAAATCATGAAACCCCTGTAGGTAGGGCAAGAGTCCTGGGATTGAGGTTGGGGACAGTTCAGTGCCATGCATGTGGGGAGGTGAGCGGAAGCAGAAAAAGCAACAGAGTGGTCGGTGATGTGTGAGGACCAGACTGAGGTCTTGAGAGCCAAGAAAAGGACATGCCTCAAAGAAGAGGGAGTGATCGACCAAGACGGGTGTGCTCAGAAGTCTCCAGGTGAGCACTGAACTGACCGCTGGGTTTAGAATTAGATTCAGACCTCAGAAAGCAGCCACCTCTCTACCAGCCAACATCCTGAACAGAGAGAGGCCAGGAGCTATCCCATCCCATAGACTCAGGCTCCACACAGTGAGCTGAGGCTGAGGGCTTTCACAGACCCCTGCTGGGTGGGTGGGTAAGGATGGGGGGAAGGGGGCAGTGCAGGGGTAGCAGCAGCCCCATTCTTCAGGTAACAGAATGAGACACAGGGTCTGGTTAGGCGTCCCCCACCTACCCCCACTGGAACCCAGGTCTCCAGTGTCTCAGCTAATGTTGCTTTTACAGCAAATGCTGCAACTTCATTTATCATTAGACCACATGACCTTGTTAGTGCCTGTCCTAATTTTCGAGCTCATAAGGCAAATTCCTCTTGAGCTGACCAAGGCAGGTCACCCCCACGCAATGTAAGAAGGTGGCATTTCCTGCGATTTCAGTGGAGCCAAACAGTATTACCATTTGTTGCATGATTTTCCCTAGTTTAAGTGTTATTACTACGAAATCTTAGAATTCTAAGAACCCAAATAATGCACATCAGTGTTTCTGCAGAGGCCAAATCCCCCAGAAAAAAAGGTGGCAGTGTCTGGAGACCAGGGATATTACAGCTGGCGTGTTTGTGAGGGGGTAGGCAGGCAGCAGAGGTCTGGCCCTAGGAACCTGGGACATGCAAGCTGGCAGGATTACAGGATGCAAAGAGGTCCCTGACCCCTGGATGTCCACAGGGGAGAACGCTGTTCTGCCCTCAAAAGATCGACTAGGACTCCAGCTCCCGGGACCTATTTGGGTGCCTACCATGCTTAGAAGAGGCTCTGTAGTGGACCTCAGCACCCCTACCTGTCCACGTCAGGCCAGGCAGGAAGTGGAAGGCGTTCCCGGTCCAGATCTTGACTCTCCACTGGCTGCTGTGTGGCCTTGGGCAAATACATCACCACTATGAGCTCAGTCTCCCCAGCTGCAAAACGGAGATAGCTGATTTGCTTACCTCAGTGGGTTAACGTGAGGATTAGCAAGGTCGGGGACATTGAGACCTGGGAGGCCAAACAGCCCACAGTCACCTCAGTGAGGAGCCTACAACCTAATCGCCTTCAGTGGAAGGCAGCTTCCTCTCAGGGCTATCAGAGGCTCAAATATTTGTTGAATGGAAGTTTGGAAATTTTGAAGGTCTGAGCCCTGGCCTTTGTGCTCTGCTCTTTGTGTCTGGATCAATAGAGCAAGATCCCTGCTCAAAGCCACAGCAGCGTGTGAACATCTGATCTCCTGTGATGATGTTGGTGGGAAGGTGCTTTTTGATGTGTTCTGGGCAATCATTTACAACCTGCTCCTCCTCTAAGATGACGACTTACCCAATCCCCGCGTTTAACCTATCGGTCATTTTTATTTTCTTCGCTGTGTTTTTTTCCAATGTGTTAATAGTGAAATGTCTTAATTTTGTAATCAGGAAAAAGTTGCAAAAAATACCAGAGTTCTTCAGTCTAATCACGACTGGCTTGCCTGCATCTCATCTAGGGAGGCCAGTGCATGCTGTCTGGAGCCCACACTCTCTCCACTCGTTAGGAAAGTGGGGGTGTGCCTCCTGCTTTTACGGGGTCCCTATGAAAGGAGGAGTCTCTGTCCTGACTTCATGGAAGCTTTGTTTTCCTCGCTGTGCCAGCCCAAGGCTTGGGGTAGCATGGACCTACGAGGTCCCTTCAACCACGTCTCCTAGTTACTGCCACCCTCCAGCTGGCTGGTGACTCCTCAGTCCTAAACATGCAGACACGAGCATTCTGTAAACATACTGAGCTCTGGGCTCACAGATGCACACAAGAGAGAGCTGGGCCAGGCAGGCTGCTGGAGACCAGAAGGGATGCACAGACCACCAGAATCACCAGGGTGCAAAGTCCTGCCCAGGGCCATCCCCTTTCCCACCCACAAGCCCTCGGGAGGACTCGGGAAGGACGGCAGGATCCTCCAGAGCACAGAAAGAGAGCTCAGGGGGAGGAAAGTGAATAGAATCACAACATACGTCAGTATGAGAAATGAAACAGTTTTTAGTCTTCAAGTGTATGAAAAGGTCTTTTTCATTCTATTTTTAGGGGGCTCCAAAATATCTCTGAACCAAGAACAAAGAGAGAGTCAGAAAAGCCGTCAGGAAAACTTTCCAACTTGAAAGAGTGAGAAACCAGAGATAACTAATGAGAACCTACTGTACCACACAGGGAACTCTACTCAGTGCCCTGTCATGACCTAAATGGGAAGGGAATCCAAAAACAGAGGGGCTGTATGTAAACATATGGCCGATTCACTGTGCTGTACAGCAGACACTAACATTGTGAAGTGACTATACTCCAATAGAAACTAACTTAAAAAATAAAATCCACACAGCTTCTAAATGAAGCAATAGTCAGTAAATAAAGAGTGGGAAGCCACCCAAGGCTTGAGATTGTAGGTGCCAGGGGGCTCTGCAGGGTTCCTCGGGGACTCGGAGAATTTTGCATTTTTTAGAGAAAAGGGCTCTGTGTATCTCAGTGACTTCGCTTTGCCTTCCAGATTCCGTACATAGAAACCAGCGCCAAGGACCCACCTCTCAACGTCGACAAAGCCTTCCACGACCTGGTGAGAGTAATTAGGTGAGTGAGGCTTGCCACCCGGAGGCAGGGCACCTTGTCCACGGTGGGCTGGGCTCTTCCGGGCCTTGTTCTGGGTTTCTTACGCCTCTGTCCATCTCTCTCTGTCCTCCCCACCCACCTGTGCCTTCCCCTACTCCCTGTGGATGGAGCCACAAGCAGACAAAGCGCTCTCCTGCCCAAGGTACCAGCGCAGCCTCCTCCCTGGATCTCCTGCATCCTGCAGCTCAGACTCCCCTTGGGCAGTGCCTCCATCCTCCCCGCCACCCCCCCAATCCCAGGCTCTCCCGACACCAAAGCTGCCAACTCAGTAAAAAGTAGGCCCTCCCCTCTTCCCTGATGTCAGAGCACCCCTTCACATTTTAGCTGAACGACCAGCATCCGATTCCTAGGCTGCAGTCACAGAGGCTTTGCACACGTGTCTTCTCACCAGTCCCCACGCACTGGTGGTCTGTGAGGATTGTCAGAAACCCCAGCCATGGTCTCTTGTACATTCTTTGGCACAGTTAGGTGTAAAGCTTCATCATCTCATGCTTAGATGACAGAGACAGCCTCCTGGCTGTCTCATCATCTTCTCTCTTTCCTGTTTCCAAAGTCCTCAACCTGCAGAGACACCTAGTCAGTGGTTTGTAGACGACGTGCATTTAGCCTGTTGTCTTGTGCTGGGGACCTCTAGGGCTGGCACAGAGTTGTGGAATCACATGCAGGCTGTAACCATGCGCTTCCTGACCTGCCATCTCTCAGCCCCCCACCCCCAGTGCGTGCACACCCTCATACTCATGCACACACACCCAAAAACCTCCTTTTCTGATTATTCCCCAGCATGGACTGTGGTTGGCAGCCTTCACCTTATGCTTTAGCTGGGAGTCTTGCACTCATGAAATTATTTTCTCATGGGTGTTTGCCTGGTGTTAGGAGATGCTACCACATCAGGAGGGGGTGATGTCTTAGTTATGGAGCTCCTAGTTCCAAGAACAGGTTTTAGACATAGGAAAAAATGAACAGGACTTCCCTGGTGGTCCGGTGGTTAATACTTAACCTTCCAATGCAGGGAGCAAGGGTTTGATTCCTGGTCAGGGAGCCAAGATTCCCACGTCTCTCAGCCAAAAAACCAAAACGTAAGCCAGAAACAATATTGTAACAAATTCAATAAAGAATTTTTAAATGGTCCACATTAAAAAAAATCTTAAAAAAAATAAAATATGAAGCACAGACGTAGAAGCAACACTGTATGACACATAACAGCTTGATATTATATGTGATGGAAATAAATGCAGCCGGAGCATGTTATCAGGAAGTCTCACCAGTAGGAGGCAGGTTTTGCTTTGCCCTCTCTCCCTTCCCACTTTCCCTGCCTTAGAGATGCTTTCCAGGCCAGGCCTTCTTCCTCCAGCATCCAGGACCAGGATGTCCCCTCCCTACCCCTCTTCCCCCACCCCTCCCCATCCAGAACCAGAGCTGACCTCCCAGTCACAGACCCAGGAGCAAGGGAGGAGAAGGCAGGCAGAAGCAAAGGCCCTTTGTAACATGGCTTTTCTGTCCTTCCTTCTCTCTAAAGGCAGCAGATTCCGGAAAAAAGCCAGAAGAAGAAGAAGAAAACCAAATGGCGGGGAGACCGGGCCACGGGCACCCACAAACTGCAGTGTGTGATATTGTGATGGCCCGAGGCCCTGGGCACAGTGACCGGGAACTGGCCAGCCCTCGGGACCCTCCACTGCCTAACTGCATCGAAGACCATTCTAACCATGACCCTTGGCCCGAGGACTTGCACAGGAAGGGAGAGAGGGAGGGTGGGCAGGGAGGAGGGAGAGTCTGGCTTTCCTGGAGGGGCACAGGTGGCCCGGTGTCTCACCAGAGACGAGGAGGCAGCGATGAGCAAAGCAGCGTCCGAGCCCCTGTGTTGACGCAGTCCGGTCCCTTCCTCTCTCGGTGGCTGTGTTGTTTCTCTGAACTCCATAGTGTGGGTTTGATGTGGGAGGGTTTCTCCACGTACAAAAACAAGCCATGATCAAGCTCCCCCCAACCCCACCCCTAGTCCACAGTGTCTGAGCCTGGGTGTCTTTTGTAGGTTTTTAAATTATTTTAGGGACTATTATTTTATTGAAGGGGTCTGTACCCACTGCCTGCTGAAGTTTCAAGCCTTCAGCAGACCTCTCCGATATCATGTCTGGAATATTGTGGGTTTCTTTTTAACTGAATTTTCCCAGCCGTGCCAAAACTCAACTCATTATGAAAGTAGAGTGACCGAGAGACTGGGAAGTTCACAGGGACCCTGGCTGGAGGTTCAAGAGAAACAGACCCCACTCACAGCCTGTAAACTGGAGAGAAGAGAGATGTGTTTACCCAGAAGGCTTTACTGTGGTTCAGGATACAGATATTATGAAACAAAATTTTATTTTGCTGAGGAGAGGGGCTGGCACATCAGTTTTTAAAGGGCTTCGCCTTAACCTGGAGATGTATAAATTAAGCAAGCTGACTGGCATTGTGAAAGTGTTCGTTTCTTTTTCACGTGTTGTGGGTTAAGTTCTGTGTTCTTTGCAGCAGCTGTGAGAGAGCATTCTCCCGTCACCTGCGCTGTCTGGTGCCTCTGATACATACAAACACACTGAGCAGGTGTGAATGGTCTCCACGCTGAAGTCGTCTAACATGGACTCCATCTGGAAAATTCTAGTTTGTGCTAAGTCTTCACCAAAAATGATCCAATACTGTTCTTACTAAAATAGCACCAAGACCTGAAGCCATTTTCCCTTTGAGTCAACTGACTCACTTCTTCAGTCCAATAAATGAGCAAAAACCCCTTGAAGTATTTGCAAACTTAGTATTACAGGTTGCCTTTCTGGCACAAACTTTTATTAACCTCTTGGATCTTTACTATAATTGGAAGAGAAAGAAAGGTTGGGGTGGTGACAGGGCTCCCCTACACCTGTTTCTACAAGGGGCCAGCCCCCAGCTCCTTGACAATGCCCACCTGCCTCTCAGGTGCTGCTGGTATGAGCCAGATGGGGTGGGGTGGGGTGGGGCAGGGTGGAGGGGCAGCAGGAGCCGCAGCACACCCCCGAGAGTCAGAAGACGAGGCAGTCGGCCAGTGACTTTATTTTCTATGTTACAAATCAGGCCACCAAGCAAACTAGAACATCCCTAGCAGGTGGCCTGGCCATCACTTGGAGAAAGAAACTCTGGAGCAAGTGAACACCCAGCTGGACATGGAGACACCTGGATTCTTCTTTCGTTTTGAAAGTATGCTATGGTCCTGACAACGAGGTCACCAGCAACATGGGGGAAGGGGTGGGGGCACAGCCAAAGAGTGACTCTGCTGCCGAACGAAATAACTTGTTGGAAAATTAGCCTTCGTGATTTGTCTAAATGGCCCTTTTTTTCTGAGTCGGAAAGGAAAGATAACAAAGAACATTCAGCTCAGGCATTCAGATCTTCCCAAGACCCTGTAATGTTAGTGGGCCTTGTAAACACCGACAGGACAAGGCCCTTGCCAACTGCCATGCTCCTCTGGGCCACATCCAGCAGCCCAGGTACAGTTGGGTGGCAGCCGTAAACTGAAGATGAGGAAAAGGCAAGACAGGGAAGAAGGAAGGAGGGAGATGCAGTGATGGAGAGAGTGGTGGAGCGGGCCAGGAAGCCTTGCCCACAGGGCAGCATCTGCTGTGAAACGTCCCCAGGCATGGACCACCACCAGCACCCTTAACCACTGCGGAGCCTGCAGTTCCCCAGTGGCACTGGGGAGTCTTGTTGGAAGCAGACCAGTTGACTTAGAATGAAGCCCTTAGCTGTGAATGTAACCAGACAAGGGGATTCCAGCTGCTTCTGGGCCCTCCCCCAACTAGGGCAGTGCCATCTACCCCAGCCCCATCTTCCAGGGCATCTCTCCTGCACTCAGCACATAACCCACGATGCTGAAGGCAGAAACTGGGTAAACGATGGCCTTCGGCATCCTCCCTGTCGAGTTAATAGTCCACCTTCATTTCCCATGACCTCATTTCCCCCACAGCTGTGATGGGTAAATAACACGTTTGAAAGATGGTTCTCTGCATTTTAGAGAACAGTGGGCTCTTGGGGCAGTGACGGCTTCCACCTAGGCCTGAGTTACAGTGTACCCAGGGGTACCCCCAGCACGTGGGCACCTGGCAGGGGCGGTTCGGAAAACCAGTAGCCATGCTCCTCCCTGAGTGCAGAGCCCAATGAGGCTTGTGTCTTTCGTGACACTGGTGTTCCTACTGGTTTTTAATTTGAATTGTGCTACCGTCATGCCCCCTGGGGCACACCATTCCTGAAATCCCTTCACCCCCTGCCTTTGTCACTGTGCGCTCACAGATTTCCTTCTGACATCCTGCCCCTCCCCTCACTGAGAGGGCTCCTTTTCTCCCCTCAGAGGGCCAGCAATCCGAGCCATCCTCCCCACCTCCACGCCTGGGGCGATAGCCACTGACTGCCCCTCACAGGGGACACTGGATGGCTTCAGTTAGGACCTTGTGCGCCCCCCCTCCCATCTTCTTGTGGAGAGTGCCTGTGAGCCTAGTGTGGCCTGTCTCCCGTCCCCAGGAGACAAGACCTACTAACACATGGCAGCTCTGACCCCTCAGAGGCCCCTCAGACGTGTTACAGTCAATCCAGAGCCAGAGACAGGTCCCCTCCCTTTGCAGCCCCCATTGGAGTAGGGATTCCACATCGGGTTTACTTAGAATGAAAGACACTTGAATTGCTGAGCGCCCGTGAGCGCCCAGCTTCTGTCACACAGTGTTAGCCATTGTCTATGCTAGTGGCCGTTGTCGTGAATCGAATGATGCCTGGAGATCTCGATGATGCTTGAGCCTTTTGTGTAACTTTTATTAAGTCTTTGTGTATCCCAACTCATTAATAAAGAAAAGCAGAGGAACTCTTGTCTGTCTGGTTTCCTCTTACTCAAATATTCCTAAAGTTACGACGAGAATATTGTTTGTGGTCAGTGTCCGGCCCAAAATGACACCCTCTTGAAGAGCAAATCTAACGCGAGGAGGAAACCACAGGTGGCTATGAGTGATGTCCCCATCCTGCGTGGAGCCAGAGGATGAAGGCAGGTGAGCACTCGTTTAGAGGCACAGCCTCCTGATGTCCAACGGCCCTGCATTCGGGCTCTGCCTCTGACTTTTATATGCCTTTGAGTAAGTTACCTGCTTCAACCTTTAGCTTCCTCGCCTATGAATGGGACAATGATGTGTGCTTCCTAAGTAGACAAAAGCTAAAGCTAAGTGTGGGCATCCATAGTACAGATCCTAGGAATGATGCTCTTTGTAAAGGACACCAAGTGGATTGTCTGACATTGCTTTTCATGGAAATTGCCCCCTGCCCCAGTCTGTAAGGTTACTGTCTTTTGTATAAAGTGATTTCTTTTCTCTTTTGATTGAAACTGTTGGATACTTGGCAAAAAACTTTGGGTCTTTTTTCCCAGGGTGTAGAGACCAAATCCCTTCCTAGGTACTCTTTGGGTGATGAAAGTTGAAGTAGGTTAACTTGGGGGCTAGAGGAAGCTTCTTGTCCCCTCTGGGCTGGAGGCAGAGAAGACTGTTGACTAGAATGGGGAGGGGTGGTGTGACTGCCTGCCTATTCATTCCTTCCACACAGATTTATTGGACTCCACCCATGGCAGGCATTGGGCTGGGTACTGGGTATATGGCACTGAGCAGGGCAAAGGATGTTCTGATAGTTCTCCTTTAGTCCTGTCCTACTCAATCGAAATCAGGACAAAATTCTCAACTCTAGTTGTTCAGTGATTAAGAATCCGCCTTGCAATGCAGGGCACATGGGATTGATTCCTGGTCACGGAACTAAAACCCCCCATGCTTGGAACAACTAAACCTGCGCACCACAACTACAGAGCCTGAATCTTCCAAACTAGATAGTCCACGTGCCACAGCAGAAGATCCTGTGTCCCTCGACTAAGACCTGACACAGCCAAATAAATGAATATTTTAAAATAAGTAAATCCAGGCTCTAAAGAAAGTCTGCATTTCAACAAGATCCCCAGGTAATTCATATGTGCAGTAAAACCTGAGTATCACTGCCCTACAAAGGATATCAACTCAGCATCGGAATGAAATCCAGGCTGGATGCACTTGTGCCTTGGGAGCCCGCTCAGCCAGTCCACCCAGGAGAAGTCTCATCTGCTTTCAGATTCTGCCTGGCCAGGCAGCAAACTCAGAAATGTTCTCACATCCAGCAGGTGGTTTCCTTAATTATGGGAAGTTTTTACACAAAGGCAAATTGGATCCCAGTTTGCTTCTCAAACACTCAAACATTCTTCTGAAAATGTAGACAGCCACATTCAATGTACAGAGCTCTGAATGCAAGCTGAGAACACACAAAACCTCAGTGTTCTTGGAGCTTTCTCTAAAGGTGGGTGTTCTGTACCAGCTAGAGATACTCTCATCCACAGGACTGTCACTTTGCAGAGTTCCACCATCGTGCCCGGGGCTTCCCTGGTGACTTAGCTGGTAAAGAGCCCAGGCGACACAAGAGACAAAGGTTTGATTCCTGGGTGGGGAAGATCCCCTGGAGAAGGAAATGGCAAGCCATTCCAGTATTCTTGCCTGAAAAACTTCATGGACAGAGGAGCCTAGCAGGGTCCATGGAGTCCTAGCCTAGCCTAGCAGTCCATGGGGTCACAAAGCGTTGGATATGACTGAGTGTGCACGCGCCCACACACACACACACACATTGTGGCAAACAGCGCATTATCATGCTGATGTGAAATTTTAAACATGAGAAAGCTGAGTTCTACCAGCCAAGAACTGATGGATGCTTTCAGTAGAACATACATCCTGGCAATGATAAGGGAAACCATTAACTCTGACTCAAACCAGCTTCCTGTTCAATCACGGGACACATACCTGGACTGATGAACAGAGATAAAATAATCAGCTAAGTGGCTCTCAAAATTTGGTCCCCAGACCAGCAGCTTCAGCATCAACTGGAAACTTGTTAGAAATGCGAGTCACCTAGGCCCGTATCAGCCCTACTGAGTCAGAAATTGTGACTTGAGGCCAGCCTTGTGTGCTTTCCTACCATGTGGACAAAATGGCAGTTTGTTTGGTTCTAATCTGCAGGACAGCAGCCCACTTTCTGGGGGAAGTTGCCCAGATCCTCCTCTCACTCCTCTGTCTGATGAACAAGCGTCCCTTAAAGGGCTCTAGGGACCACCAGCAACCCTCGTATGGGGGTTATTCACCTTGGCTCTGTGGGGTGATGGGTGGGGTGGCTGACCCCCTCTCGACCCCTCCTCAAAATCATATGCAGGGGGCTTCTTGGGTGGCTCAGTGGTAAAGAATCCTCCTGCCAATGCAGGGGACATGGGTTCAATCCCTGATCTGGAAAGATCCCACATACTGCCGGGCAACTAAGCCCAGCGCCACAGCTACTGAAGCCCGCCCACTCCAGAGCTGGCGCTCCACGAGAGAAGCCACTGCTATGAGAAGCCCACACACGGCAACTAGGGAGTAGCCCCTGTTCGCTGCAACCAGAGAAAAGCCCAAGCAGCAATGGAGACTCAGCATGGCCAAAAATAAACAAATCATAAACGTTTTTCAAAAACCGTATGCAAAATTGTGCATACATATACATTCTTCGGGGGAGATGGTCATGGATTTCCCCCCGAGTGAAAACGTGAACTGGCCCCTTGAACCTCCTTTTCTGACTGCTAGTTTCAAGGCCACCAAGAGCAGGGAGAGAAAATGAAAGGAGCGAAGGTCCATCTTTTCTTCTGCGCAGCTCTGACAACATTCTTCACACACCCCTGCATTGTCCCCGCAACATCCTGAGATGGGGGTGGCCTCCCCTCTTCTCCCCATCCCCCAAGTGACTAAGTGCGTGACCCACACATGACTCATCCAGCTCCTCCCACTGGGGTTAACACCACCTGCCGCTCAGGCCCCACCCTCCTGGGCAGAACTGGCAAAGTGGAGAGGAAACTTAGGATGCCATGAGGGCATGAGATCACTTGGCAAGCCTCCCTGGGTGGAAGCCAGGTTCAGAGAAGGGATGTAAGGCATATAGCAAAGGTTCCTGACGTGTCATCATCTCGAATTCATAACCAGTGGTTTGCAAAGGATTGTATATCAGTATTAGAATCACTTCCAGAGTTTGGGGGAAAAAACCTTGCTGCCCAGGCCACACCCCCAGAGAATCAGGTGCAGTTGGCCTGGGTCAGAGCCCAGGAATGAAGAGTTTTTAAAGCTCCCCAGAGGATTCAGTTGATGGCCTGGTTGAGACCACGAGATGGGTTCCATTTTTATGCTAATTATATATATATATTTTTTAATTTGGATGCAAAGTTGTTTTTTTTTTTTTTTTTGGCTGTGTGCGGGCTTTCTCTAGTTGTGGCCAGTGAGGGCTACTCTCTAGTTGCAGGGTGTGGGCCTCTCTCGGCAGTGGCTCCTCCTGTGGCGGAGCACAGGCTCTAAATCACAGGCTCAGTAGTTGTTGCCCACGGGCTTAGTTGTCCCATGGCATGTGGAATCTTCTCGGACCAGGGATGGAACTCGTGTCCTCTGCCTTGGCAGGTGGATTCTTAACCACTGCACCACCAGGGAGCATTAGGCTGATTCTTTGAACCATATAGTTTCTCAGTGAAAACTGGTTAATAAAAGAAGGAAGTGGGTTGAGGAGCCCAACCCTTTCTAAACCAACACTTGCCTATGAGGATTCTTTCTTCACCCAAGCAAGTCCTCTCAGAGCCTGGCTTAACTTGTTGACCAGTCTGTCCAGTCTACAATGATGTACATGTATGACCCCAGATCCAGGGGCAGGCCTGGTGCTACAGTGCTAATGCTGCATGTCTATTAAATGGATTAATAATGATTACAGATATCAGCAGGGGCTTCTATGCCTTCAAACCTAAGTCAGACAGACCTGTGCTGCCCTCCCCTGTCCCTGGTCCCCAGCCTACAGCAGCCCCAGGGCAGCTGCAGACTCGGTTTCTGAGGCTCCACAGCCTCCTTCCTCTGAAGGTCAGCCTCTGCCTCAGTTTCTACAAAGGAAGTCCACACTCAGTAGCCACCTCTGAGCTGTGCTGAGGACTTGGGGTCCCCAGGATCGCCCCTCGGCTGTCAGGGCCTCTCAGTTGGCCTTCACCCCACACCTTGCCCAGTTGCCATCCCACCCACGCCTCCTCTGACAGCAACCTCCCCCTGCAACTAGTCAGCTAAGCACCTGCCCCTCAGATTCCCTCCCCTGGTTGGCTTTCTTTTGCCGCAATCCCGTAATCCCTTCCTAGGGTACAGTATGGTTCCAACTCTTTGGTTTTTGTCGGGGCAGGTGTGCTATGCTGGGTCTTCATTGTGTGGCCTGGTCTTTTTCTAGTTGTGGCATGCAGGCTTAGTTGCCTGCTGGCATGTGAATCATCATAGTTCCCAGACAGGGATCAAACCTGCATCCCCTGCATTGGAAGGTGGATTCTTAACCACTGGACCACCAGGGAAGTCTCTGGTTCCGACTGTTAATGGGGGATGGGGGCGGAGCAAGCTTCCAGTTTGCCTGTGACCGAGGAGTTTCTTGGGATGTAAGACTTTGAGTGCTAAACCCAGGACAGTCCCTGGTAAACCAGGACAGTGGCTCCCCCTATTAGTAAGAATAAAATTTTTCACCTTGTTCTATAACAGCAATACTAATATTATCAGTAAGGTGGCAGTTCTCAAACATTAGCAACCATCATAATCCCTTGGGAGACTGGTTAAAGCTGACTCAGCAGGTCTGGGATGGGGCCCAAGCACTTGAGCTTCTCCCAAGTTCCTGGCATGTGATGCTGAGAACCCTGAATCAGCCAACCCACATCACTCGGTCCGCACAGGGTACATGCACCACACACATTCGTTACCAGCGAATGTTTCATGACACTAGCTTACAGTAAGCTATTTGTGCTGTTTGTGCATATTATCTCGTTTACTCTCCTGGGGCACCCATGAGGTAGGTAGTATGGCCCTTGTTTTACAGGAAGAGAAGACGAGGCCCAGGGACAGCCAGGCCTGATGGGGCCTGGCCTTGCTTGCGGGTCCATCTGGCTCCCAAGACTGTGCTGTGTACCACCACCCCTCCACGCCAAGGGTGAGTTGGTCCTGCAGCTACCCCACCCTCTTTTAATTTTAACTTGTTTGAGGCAAATCTTCCACTGCCTCTCCCACATCCCCGCCTTCTTCCAAGTGAGCTGATTGCAGATCAACCTCCCCTGAGGGACTCAGCAGAGGCGTTTTGAACCTAGATCACTGTCATTTTCCGGAGCTTCTGCACTGGGCCTCCTTCCAGGGACACCGCCTGGCCTGTCTGCTGCCTTTTTCCAGACTTTCTTCCTGAGCAAGGCTGGCCAGCCAGCAGTTAGCACAATGGGTGAGACCCAGGGGCCCCACGTGCAGTTTGGGGCCTCTGGCCTCCAGCCTGTGGGAGCAGCCTGCAGCCAGGGGCCGCTTGGGACCCCGCCTCAACCCTACATGAAGGTGAGCTGGAGGAGCCCTTGATGCAGGCACCACAACTCTTTTCTGAGTCAATATGACAACTTCCCCCCACCCCCTAAGGAATTCAGACTTCTGTTCCTTCTCTGCGGTTGGCATTGCTGAGATTCTGATATTACTGGTGTGCAGGGTGGCATGGGGAGGGGCCATGAGCATGGGTGCCCAGGTCTGGCCCAGCTGTGCTGCTGGCTGATGACTTTGGCAAGGTGCCCAACTGCTCTGTGCCTAGATTTCCTCGGTTATCAGATTTGGGGTTTGAATTAGATATCTACACTTTAAGAATAATGGCTGGCACGTGTGTGCATGCTCAGTCATATCCCACTCTTTGGAACCCAGAGGCTGTAGCCTGCCAGGCTCCTCTGTCCAGGAGATTTCCCAGGCAAGATTACTGGAGTGGGTTGCCATTTTCTATGCCAGGGGATCTTCCGAACCCAGGAAGCTGTGTCTCCTGCATTAGCGGGTGGCTTCTTTACCACTGTGCCACCTGGGAAGCCAATGGCTGGCACAGGGAATGTCTTATTTAAGTGTTAGCTGAAATTCCAGAATCAAATCAGTAAATGCTTCTGGAGTGCCGACTAGTAACTGCAGCCACCATTTATTGACCATAGGTGACCGCAACTGATCACCTACCAGTCATTGTGCTTTGCCTGGTTCACTTCACTTAAGACTTGGAGGAGCTGGGTGACTGCCCCAGTAAGTAAAGTGCTGGAATCCAAGCCAACTTGCCTCATGGGGTCCCCCTGCCTCCCTTGTGGGGCAGGCCTGGGCATCAACTGTCCTCCCTGGGATGACCAGTCTGAAAGGCTCCACCTCATACCCTATCCTCTGACTTCTGCCCTCCCACCTCTCCCCGTCTGCCTCTCTCCCCCAAGTCCCTCCCCTCCACCCCCGCCCCATGCTCTTCAACTGCAAGGCAGCCTCCAGGGTCTACTTACTCCACTTGTTACCCTCATTTCTCCAGGTCCAGGGCTACTCTGAGCTCTGCTCTTACCCAGCTCCCCTTGTTAAGCCAAACATACTGTACCTACATGGGAAGCCACTTGGATCCAGCATCAAGTGATTTCAAATCCTCTGCCCTATAAGTTCCATTCCAGGGGCCCTTTCCTAAAGAAATTGTCGAAGTTGCAAAGAATGGATGAACAAAGATGATCTTTGCATTCATACGACAAAAAAAAATTGGAAATGATCTAAGTGAACAGTAATTGGGCAAAATTAAATAAATAATGCAATACCTGTGACCAGCTAGTAAATGTGAACCAGCATAAGAAATGTAAATTTCCTATACTTTGACCATCCCTGGTTGTTATCATCTTTTTCAAAATGTCTGCTTAATGTAAACGTGAAGAAAATGGCATCAAATTTCTATTTTATTTTCATTTCTTTGAGCACTGGTAGGATTGGACTTTTTAAGCTTTTTATTTTTCAGTTTTTATTCCTCAGAAATTGCTTATTCATGCTTATTTTCCTAGCATCTAATTAATCTTTTAATTTTATTTATGGTTTGTATCAGTCAGTTCAGTTGCTCAGTCATGTCCGACTCTTTGTGACCCCATGAATCACAGCATGCCAGGCCTCCCTGTCCATCACCAACTCCCGGAGTTTACCCAAACTCACGTCCATTGAGTCCGTGATGCCATCCAGCCACCTCATCCTCTGTTGTCCCCTTCTCCTCCTGTCCCCAGTCCCTCCCAGCATCAGAAGAGTTAACTCTTCCCATGAGGTGACCAAAGTATTGGAGTTTCAGCTTCAGCATCAGTCCTTCCAATGAACACCCAGGACTGATCTCCTTTAGGATGGACTGGTTGGATCTCCTTGCAGTCCAAGAGACTCTCAAGAGTCTTCCACAACACCACAGTTCAAAAGCATCAATTCTTCAGTACTCAGCTTTATTCACAGTCCAACTCTCACATCCATACATGACTACTTCTAATTTTCAATGTTTAAAACAACAACAACAAAAGAAAAACTATCATTTTCAAGGCTTCCCTGGTGGTCCAGTGGTTAAGAATCCACCTTGCACTGTAGGGGACACCAGTTCAATCCTTGGTCTAGGAAGATTCCACATGCCATGAAGCAACAAAGCTCATGTGCCACAACTATTGAGCCTGCACCCCAGAGCCTTTGGGCCGCAACTACCGAGCTCACTCTCTGCAACTACTGAAGCCCACACACCCTAGACCCATGCACCACAAGAGAAGCCACCACAGTGAGAAGCCCACTCACCACAACTAGAGAAAGCCCATGTGTAGCAATAAAGACCCATCATAGCCAAAAAATAAAATAAATAAGTACATATTAAAAACCTATCATTTTCTCCTTTATGGTTTTCTGTCTTTGGTAGTAAGGCTAACCAGGTTCTTTCTCACCCAAATATTTTATTCTGATACCTTTATATTTACACCTTTTTCCCAGATGACTTCCTATCCATTAAATAGCAAAATGGAATCATTCATACCTCATACCATTGTTCAGTTCAGTTCAGTTGCTCAGTCGTATCTGACTCTTTGCGACCCCATGAACTGCAGCACGCCAGGCCTCCCTGTCCATCACCAACTCCCAGAGTTCACCCAAACCCACGTCCATTGAGTTGGTGATGCCATCCAACCATCTCATCCTCTGTGGTCCCCTTCTCCTCCTGCCCTCAATCTTTCCCAGCATCAGGGTCTTTTCCAGTGAGTCAGCTCTTCGCATCAGGTGGCCAAAGTATTGGAGTTTCAGCTTCAACATCAGTCCTTCCAATGAACACCCAGGACTGATCTCCTTTAGGATGGACTGGTTTGATCTCCTTGCAGTCCAAGGGACTCTTCCTTGGACTCTCATACCATTGTAGCGAAGATGAAATGGGCTAATTCATAGAATTATCACATGCTAGTAAAGTAATACTCAAAATTCTCCAAGCCAGGCTTCAGCAATACATAAACTGTGAACTTCCAGATGTTCAAGCTGGTTTAAGAAAAGGCAGAGGAATCAGAGATCAAATTGCCAACATCCGATGGATCATCGAAAAAGCAAGAGAGTTCCAGAAAAACAACTATTTCTGCTTTATTGACTATGCCAAAGCCTTTGACTGTTTGGATCACAATAAACTGTGGAAAATTCTTAGAGATGGGAATACCAGACTACCTGACCTGCCTCTTGAGAAACCTATATGCAGGTCAGGAAGCAACAGTTAGAACCGGACATGGAACAACAGACTGGTTCCAAATAGGAGAAGATGTACGTCAAGGATGTATATTGTCACCCTGCTTATTTAACTTCTATGCAGAGTACATCATGAGAAACGCTGGGCTGGAAGAAGCACAAGCTGGAATCAAGATTGCCAGGAGAAATATCAATAACCTCAGATATGCAGATGACACCACCCTTATGGCAGAAAGTGAAGAGGAACTAAAAAGCCTCTTGATGAAAGTGAAAGTGGAGAGTGAAAAAGTTGGCTTAAGGCTCAACATTCAGAAAACGAAGATCATGGCATCTGGTCCCATCACTTCATGGGAAATAGATGGGGAAACAGTGGAAACAGTGTCAGACTTTATTTTGGAGGGCTCCAAAATCACTGCAGATGGTGATTGCAGCCATGAAATTAAAAGACACTTACTCCTTGGAAGGAAAGTTATGACCAACCTAGATAGCATATTGAAAAGCAGAGACTTACTTTGCCAACAAAGGTCCATCTAGTCAAGGCTATAGTTTTTCCTGTGGTCATGTATGGATGTGAAAGTTGGACTGTGAAGAAAGCTGAGCGCTGAAGAATTGATGCTTTTGAACTGTGGTGTTGGAGAAGACTCTTGAGAGTCCCTTGGACTGCAAGGAGATCCAACCAATCCATTCTAAAGGAGATCAGTCCTCGGTATTTTTTGGAAGGACTGATGCTAAAGCTGAAACTCGAGTACTTTGACCACCTCATGCAAAGAGTTGACTCCTTGGAAAAGACTCTGATGCTGGGAGGGATTGGGGGTGGGAGGAGAAGGGGACGACAGAGGATGAGGTGGCTGGATGGCATCACTGACTTGATGGATGTGAGTCTGAGTGAACTCCGGAAGTTGGTGATTGACAGGGAGGCCTGGCGTGCTGCAATTCACGGGGTCGCAGAGAGTCAGACACAACTGAGCGACTGAACTGAACTGAATTCACAGAAAGCTCTAGAAACAATTCTGGCACATAGTAGGTGTTCTCTCATCAACTTTACTTCATTGGAAATGTATTCTGGAGTTAAGAGTGAAATAAGTTTTAGCTTTCATGTTAAGCCAGCTGTCCCAGTAAAAAGCCTGTGTCAGGAAGGCAATCTTTTTGTTGACCCCAGAATTCCAGGGGGAGTTCCCTTCACAGAGCAGTAATCTGGGGGTAAGTTTGCTCCAAAGCGCCCTGTGCACCCTCTCACCCAGAACTTTTCCCCCAGGCCAAATTCAAGACCTCTGTCACAACAGGTTTCCTAACGGTAGGGGGCGGAGCCAAGTCACACATCTCCGTCTCCAGTCCAGCTTCCGGGCCTCCTGAATTCAGGGCCTCAGTCTTTGCATAAACCCCCACTTCACTTGGGCCTCAGGGGCCAATGCAATCCATATTTTTCTAACCACACCCCTCCCACGGCCCACTCAGTCTGTTTCGACATGGTCACTGGCTTCCCCCAGCCTGGCCAGCATATGCCCCAGCAGGATCCAGGGAAGAACTTGCCCTGTGCTGGGGCGTAGTGAGGGGGTGAGGGTGCTCTAACCCTGGAGCGGGGGTGCCCAGCCAAGTCCCCTGGCCACTGCTGGTTCCTGGATTCAGTCAGGGCCAGATTTCCTGTCTGATGCTCAGTGTTGATTTCTCTTCCTTGTCATTCACTTCTGCAAGGACGTTCTTCAGAAGTGACACGTGTTTTCACTGGGCCAGGGGTAAGTATCGAAGGCAGGGGGAGGAGATGGATTTATTGACACAGATATTTTCTTTTAGGCCAGCAGTCCCTAACCTTTTCAGCACCAGAGACCGATTTCATAGAAGACACAATTTTCCCACAGACTGGGGGAGACTTGATGGTTTCCCGATGATTCTCTTAAGGAACATGCAATCTAGATCCCTCAGATGTGCAGTTCACAGTCGGGTCCGTGCTTTGGTGAGAATCTAATGCTGTTGCTGACCTGACAGGAGGCAGCGCTCAGGCAGTACCAGGAGCAATGGGGAGCAGCCAGAAACACAGGTGAAGCTTCACTTGCTGGGCCACCGGTCACGGCCTGCTGTTTGGCCTGGTTCCTAACAGGCCATGGACTGGTACCAGTCTGTGGCCCTGGAGGTTGGGGCCCTTGTTTTAGGCCAAGAACTGAAATGCTACTTGTTGAAGGCTTGCTCTGCACTGGGCAGGGCTGGGTCTGTTGCATAGGATGGGGAACCACTGACCAGACATTTGTGGGAATGATGCCCTGGGGCTGCACAGCAGCCAAGCCCAGAGCTGAGGGCTTTTCTCACCAGGTCTCCCCTCACTCGGCTCCCAAGAGGAGGACACTAAACTCCTCTCAGGAGAGGAACCTGAGCTTCAGAGATGTTTAACAGCTCTCTCCAGTTCTCAGAGGCCAGAGTGGCAAAGCCTGGGCTACAAGGGTGCCCTCCAAGCCAGCCCCCAACAGGGGTCTGAGGACACTGCCTCACTAACTGTGTGGCCTTGGCAAGTTATTCCAGCTCTATGGGTCAGGGTTCCCTCATGTGAAAACCAAACACATATGACTACAGTCCTCTAGTGCCATGAAGATTAAATGTTGATGAATCCACAGAGCTTATATGGTATGTGTCTAGAGCTTCCCTGGTGGCTCAGATGGTAAAGTGTCTGCTTACAATGCAGGAGACCTGGGTTTGATCCCTGGGTTGGGAAGATCTCCTGGAGAAGGAAATGGCAACCCACTCCAGTATTCTTGCCTGGAGAATCCCATGGATGGAGGAGCATGGTAGGCTACAGTCCTTGGGGTCGCAGAGTCGGACACGACTGAGGGAGCTTCACTTTAGCATATGCAGAGTACGTTCTCGATATTTCCTAGCTGTTGTTATTGGCGCTACCAACATGATGATTGTAGTAGTAGCAGACTAAGGGGTATGCGTTATTCCCATTTGAAGGTCCCCTTGCCACCAGGCCAGTGTTCCTCTCGTACACCAGGTGGTGCCATCGCAGAGCAGATGGGTCCCTTGCCAGCCTCACATGGTGGGGTTGGTCCCAAAGGCCTCTGACTGGGCTCCCAGGGTAAGAGTCCTGGGATAACAAGGGTCAGACCCCTCTACCTTGCTCTCACTCCACCCTCTGGGCCTTTCTGCCTTCTAGATTCAGGTACACCATGGGACCCAGGGTCTGGAGCGTAGCAAGTTCACCATGCATTTCACAAATGGTTCACACATGCCCAGGCTGGAGAACCCTCTTAGGAACCATTAGATGAACCCCAGTACATACCCCACTCTGGGTCTAAACACCCACAAACCTAAGTCCCTGGCCTCTGACCAGGGCTGATCACCCTGTAACCAGCACTTAACAAAATGTTGAAAGGCTCTGCCTCAGTCACAGATGGAGCTTATTAACAGGGCAGATTCCAAAGCCCCACCTGGGCAAGTGGTTCGCAAGTTCCTGGGAACTTGTGAGAAATGCAAATTCTCCCCACCCTGCTGCTGCTGCTGCTAAGTCACTTCAGTTGTGTCCGACTCTGTGTGACCCCATAGACAGCAGCCCACCAGGCTCCCCCGTCCCTGGGATTCTCGCAAGAACACTGGAGTGGGTTGCCATTTCCTTCTCCAATACATGAAAGTGAAAAGTGAAAGGGAAGTCGCTCAATCGTGTCGGACTCTTCACAACCCCATGGACCGCAGCCTACCAGGCTCCTCTGTCCATGGGATTTTCCAGGCAAAAGTACTGGAGTGGGGTGCCATCGCCTTCTCCGTCTCCCCACCCTAGACCCACTGAATCAGAGACTTGGGTGGGGTCAGTGACCTGTGGTTCAGAAGCCCTCCAGGTGATTCAGATGCATTGGGAAGATTGAGATATGCTGGCCAGCACCCTCTCCTCTCCTGTGGCCGCAAGACTCCTTCTCTCCAGAGCTCCAGTGGGTCTACTTCCTTTTTTAAAAAAAATTTTTTTTCTTGTGATGAGAACTTAAAAAAATTTTTTTAATTTATTTGGCAGCGCCTGGTCTTAGTTGTGGCATTTGGGATCTTTTCTGGCATGTGGGATCTAGTTTCCCAACTAGGGATTGAACCCAGGCCACCTGCACTGGGAGGGCAGAGTCTTGGCCACCGGCCCACGAGGGAAGTGCCATCACTCAGCGCAGAGTCTTGGCCACTGGCCCACGAGGGAAGTCCCATCACTCATAACTTCCAAGAGGCTGAACTGTTTTGTGAAGGGTGGTGTTGGTGGTTTGTGTGGTATGCCACCTGACAGGGTTGTGACAGGTATTTTCACTTATGATGGTTCTTAGAGTTATTGTGGTTTTAGTTTTTAATCTTGATGGAAATGTGTGATGTTTTCATGACAGCTGCTTAGCAAATAGAACTCTGACTTGTGACAGCCAATCTCATCAGATTTCATGATCTCTCTTGTTCCCAGCAGCTGCACTATTTTTCTCCTCAAAGGGAGGTTGCACTGAGGTGGCCCTGTGACAGCAAAAAGGGGGAGGAGATGCGGGTCCTGCCCTCCTCTACCCCCTCCCACCATGATGTTATGAGAGCCCCTGCCCTCAAGAAGTGCCAGGCCTGGGAAGGCAGCGGCATGGTACCCGAAGGAATGGTTCTGTGCCTCTGATTCCCCCACTCTTTAGAAACCTCGACATCGCAAATAGATGAATACACTTTTTGCAGAAAGTGTGAACTATTCGTGCCTTTCTCTTTAGGTCACCTCTAAGGGAGCAGTTTCACAGAACTCAGCATTGCCATCCAAATCCCCCACACATGTGGTGAAAAGGAAGCAGTAAACTTTTTTCCTGTGAAAATGGACCTGGCGGCAGAAAATAAAAGATTTTTAAAATTTTAATTACAGATAAATGTGTATGTTTCTCAGAAACCCTCAATCCAATTCTTCTGGTTCTGTAAGTAAAAGAATAGTGATCCTGGGCATCCTGGGTGGCTAGTGGTAAGGAATCTGCCTGAAGTTCAGGAGACACGAGTTCGATCCCTGAGTCAGGAATATCCCCTGGAGAAGGAAATGTCAACCCACTCCAGTATTCTTGCCTGGGAAATCTCAAGAACCGAGGAGACTTGCAGGCTACAGTCCAGGGGGTCGCAAAAGAGTCGCTTAACAGCTAAACAACAGCAACAAACTGGGTTGAATAGTGGCCCCAAAAGAGATATGTCCAAATCCTGAACTCCAGTACCTGTGAAAGTGCCTTTATTTGGAATGAGGGTCTTTGCAGGTGTAATTAAAGATCTAGTGATGAGATTATCCTGGATTTGGGGTGACCCCCAACCTGATTCCCAGGTGGCTCGGTGGTAAAGAGTCCACCTGCCAAGGAGAAGACTCAGGTTTGATCTCTGGGTTGGAAAGATCCCTGAAGAAGGAAATGGCAACCCACTCCAGTATTCTTGCCTGGGAAATCCCATGGACAGAGGAGCCTGGACGGCTACAGTCTCGGACATAACTGAGCGACTAAACGGCAGCAGCAGCTGAGTTTACTATCCAGTGTCTCACAGGAAAAGGAGACAAGATCAAAGACACGCAGGGGAGGCCACGTGAGGATGAAGGCAGAGACTGGAGGAGGAAGCCAGCTCAAGGAGCACCAAGCTTTGCTGAGAGCGTCCAGGATAAACTGTCCTGTCAGTTTCAGACTTCCGGCCTCCAGAACTAGGAGAGGGTGGATTTCTGTTGCTTTCAGCCACGCAGTTTGTAGTAATTTGTTCCATCAGCCCTAGGAAACTAACACATGTGCTATTTTATGGCATAAATGGCAAAGCCTATGAAGAAAATGATTTTCTGACAAAGTATGTATTGCCAAAGATGATCCATAGAGAGGTAGAAAACTTGAGGAATTCCGTGACAATAGAAGAACTTGGAAGCACTGTTACGGATTTATCCCTTTAAAAGGTACCATGCCAGGGCTTCCCTGCTGACTCAGTGGTAAAGAATCTGCCTGAGACATAGGTGCAATCCCTGATCTAGGAAGATCCCTCATGCTGTGGAGCAACTAAACCAATACACCACAACTGCTGAGCCTACCCCCTAGAGCCTGTGCTCCGCAAGAGAAGCCATTTCAATGAGAAGTCTGCACACCGCAATGAAGAGGAGGAGCCCCCCCTTGGTGCAACAAAAACCCACTGCAACCAAAAAAGGCACCATGCCAGGACTTTGCTGGTAGTCCGGTGGTTAAGAATCTGCATTGTGACGCAGGGGACTTGGTTTTGATCCCTAGTAGGGCAACCCACTCCAGTATTCTTGCCTGGGAAATCCCATGGACAGAGGAGCCTGGCATGATGTCACCAAAGAGTTAGTTGGACATGACAGCGACTCAGCAGCAACAAGAGCTTCCTCATAGCTCAGATGGTAAAGAATCTGCTTGCTAATACAGGAGACCAGGGCTCAGTCCCTGGGTTGGGAAGCTCCCCTGGAGAAGGGCATGGCAGCCCACTCTAGTATTCTTGCCTGGAGAATTCCATGGACAGAGGGTCCTGGCGAGCTACAGTCCATAGGGTCACAAAGAGTCAGACACAACTGAGCGACTAATACACACAGGGGGAACTGAGATACCACAAACCATGGGTCAACTAATCCCATGCACCGCAACTACTGAGCCCGTGTACTCCAGAGCCTGCGAGCCACAACTATAGGGAGCCTGCGTGCCTCACTGAACAATCCCACCCGACACAACAAAAATTTCATGTGCTGCAACTAAGACCTGAGGCAACCAAATAAATTAATAATAATAATAAAAAGGCACCATGCCAAGACTTTTACAGCTAACTTTTACTTAACTTCTCCCAAAGAAACAATTTCCTCGTTATTCCAACTTTACAAAACTATAGAGACAAGCCCCTGAGTAATTTCATGAAGCTAGAAATACCCTAGTATCAAAGTCTGGTGAAACAAGTAGAAAAAAATAAATGAGAAATTTCATGTGTGAAAATAGGGGCAAACATTAAAAGACACTCATAAACCCAGCTGAGTATAAAGAGAATACTTATTCCACACAAGGGATATTAAAAACAGAGTTTTGGCAGAACCCCACAGGCCAAGGACAAGGGTAGAATTGTCTAGCACTTCCTTTCCTTGAGGTGCCAGTCTCCCGACCTCTGCCCACCCAAGAGAACCCCCCAGACCATGAGGTTACTTGAGTGGTTGAGGAAGAGGAGTGCAGTGCAGAGGCGTTTGGAAAGCGAGTGTTATCAGTGAGCGTAATCCCCACCACCACCACCTGGCCTTGCACTTCAAGTCAAAGGAGGGGGCTCCTGAAACCTGAGGGACACAGGACCTGATAAAGACTCAAGGTCAGCAACTGGCTAGAGTTGCCCTTGTCTGACAGCAGATTATTGGTGAGGATTGTCTTTTAAAAAGGCCTGCACTTCAGATCTTCAGACCTTCAGCACTGGCCTGTGCCTATTTCCTGTGGGCCAGAGAGGTATTTAGTAGAGATTCCCCACACTGGGCAAAAGGAGAGCCGGGGACTAAGAGGAGAGGTCAACACTTGCCAACACAAGAAGGCACAGCCTGGGTTAAAATCTCTACACAAGAGAGCCTCAGCGTTGGGGGAGCAAGCCCCCCTCAGCGGCTGTGAATGTAACGCATCCCAGGGTACCAACACCAGGTGACAAACTACCGGATTAATAGGACCTTCCCACTCCTTATCTCTGCTCTCCCCCAGACAGTCCCTACAATGGTTAATTTTATGTGTTAACTTGACTGGAGCACGCAGTGCCCAGATATTTGGTTCAGCATGATTCTAGGTGTGTCTGTGAGCATGTTTCTGGATGAGATTTACACTTGAGTCCGTGTACTGAGAAAAGAGGATGGCCCTCCCCAGTGTGGGTGGACATTGTCCACTCCACTGAGGACCTGAGTAGAATAAAAAGATAGAGGATGGGAGAATTCACTTTCTCTGCCTGACTGCTGAGCTGAGATAATCAGTCTTCTCCTGCCCTTGGCTTAGGAATTACACAATCTGTCCTGCTCCTTGGGCCTTTGGACCAGGCTGAGTCACAACCCCAGCTCTCCTGGGTTTCCCACTTATAGACCAGATGCAGGGATTTCTCAGCTTCCAGAACCATGTGAGCCAATTCCTCATAAAAATTTATTTCAATATAAATGGTTCTGTTTCTTTGAAGAATCCTGAGGAATACAGCCCCCAAAACTGTACTTAGGAAAGAAGTAAAACCCCTGTCCCCTTCTCAGATTTCCTAGTCAGAGGCAGAGCTAAAGGGGAGGAAAATTTTGAACTAGATAAAACAGTGTAGTTTTAAATATTGGATTGAATAGAGCTTTTTAGTTACTAAAATGAAACTCTCCTTAGACCAAAAATAATTATGAAAGCTGAAAGCTTTCCAAGATTTCATCCAGAGTGAAGAGGAGCACACCCAGCAAGTGGGCTTGAAGGACGGTGGAAAAATTTTGCTTTCTGCTTGTACCTTACTAAATAGACATTTGTGCAATAAACTCCTTCCCCCAGGAATGCCAGTGTGGCTTAGTAGGAGGAGAAGTTAAAAATCATGTGGTCATATCTGTACATGTCATTTGATAAAATTCAGTACACTTTCCCAATAGAAAACACTGAATAAAATAGGACTAGAAAGAAACTACCTAACATTTTAAAGACTGGGTGGGTACTGAAAACAAAACACAAAATAGTGTCTATTTTTATTTTAAAAATTCAGAAAAATACAAAGAAAATCACAAATCATTCATATTCCCATAACCTAGAACTAATAAACAACAGACTGGTTCCAAATAGGAAAAGGAGTATGTCAAGGCTGTATATTGTCACCCTGCTTATTTAACTTCTATGCAGAGTACATCATGAGAAATGCTGGACTGGATGAAGCACAAGCTGGAATCAAGATTGCCAGGAGAAATATCAATAACCTCAGATATGCAGATGACACCACCCTTATGGCAGAAAGTGAAGAGGAACTAAAAAGCCTCTTGATGAAAGTGAAAGAGGAGAGTGAAAAAAGTTGGCTTAAAGCTCAACATTCAGAAAACAAAGATCATGGCATCTGGTCCCATGACTTCATGGGAAATAGATGGGGAAACAGTGGAAACAGTGTCAGACTTTATTTTTGGGGGCTCCAAAATCACTGCAGATGGTGATTGCAGCCATGAAATTAAAAGACACTTACTCCTTGGAAGGAAAGTTATGACCAACCTAGATAGCATATTCAAAAGCAGAGACATTACTCTGCCAACAAAGGTCCATCTAGTCAAGGCTATGGTTTTTCCAGTAGTCATGTATTGTTGTGAGAGTTGGACTGTGAAGAAAGCTGAGTGCCAAAGAATTGATGCTTTTGAACTGTGGTGTTGGAGAAGACTCTTGAGAGTCCTTTGGACTGCAAGGAGATCCAACCAGTCCATCCTAAAGGAGATCAGTCTTGTGTGTTCATTGGAAAAACTGATGCTGAAGCTGAAACTCCAGTACTTTGGCCACCTCATGCGAAGAGTTGACTCATTGGAAAAGACTCTGATGCTGGGAGGGATTGGGGGCAGGAGAAGGGGACGACAGAGGATGAGATGACTGGATGGCATCACCGACTCGATGGACGTGAGTTTGAGTGAACCCCAGGAGCTGGTGATGGACAGGGAAGCCTGGCGTGCATAGGGTCGCAAAGAGTCGGACACGACTGAGTGACTGAACTGAACTGAACTGAAACATGTTCCCAAGTACCTTTCAATGCGGTCTTCCATGGTGGCTCAGATGGTAAGGCATCTGCCTGCAATGTCAGTCCCTAGGTCGGGAAGATCCCCTGGAGAAGGAAATGGTAACCCACTCCAGTACTCTTGCCTAGAAAATTCCATGGACAGAGGAGCCTGGTGGGCTACAGTCCAAAGAGTGGGACATGACTGAGTGACTTCACACTCACTCACCTTTCAATACATATTTACAGTAGACATACTTACATAAGTGAGAATTTAATTTTACTTAAATTTACACCTATTGAATGAGGAATATAGGCCTTTCCTTGTAATGTCTGCATCTGGTTTTGGTATTAAGGTAATACTGGCTTTGTAAAATGAATTGGGAAGTGTTTCCTACTTCCTTGTTTTCTAAAGGAGTTTGTATGGGATTGGTTTTTACTTGTAAAATGTTTTATAGAATTCGTCAGTGAAGCCTCTTGGGCCTGGGGTTTTCAGCACGTTTTTGTGTGTGTTTTTTTAATCAGGCACGCAGTGTTATTGTTACAGAACCGTTGAATACAACTTATAAACAAGCCAAGACGGGCGTTAAGGGGAGATGCTGTCGGAGGTCAGGGAGGCAGGAGAGGATCAAGGTGGCGCCTTCCGGGCTCGGTCCTGGAGGGGCTCAGGCTGCCGCCACCGAAGGAGCTGGGCTGGCGGAAAGTTGGCTGCTTGTGGAGGCCTCGGGGCTTCACCAGAAGCTCCTGGATGAAGCCCTCTGTGGGGTTCGTGCACGACTTTAAAAGATCCCTAGTTTCAACAATTCACGATGTTGACCTCATTGTCTGCCTCCCTGCGCTGTACAACTCCTCCAAGCTCCCGGCGACCCACTTCTCCACCTCCAGGCTTAGCTGCAGTTCCAGACCGTCATACTTGACGGTGACGCGCACGCGCCGCTTTTGCAGCGACCCCCCGCCCCCGGAGCTGCTCCCCGCTCCCCGAACCCCGGCCCGCCATGGAGACTGCAGCCTGCCTCAGCATCCGCTCGCCCAGCCGCTGAACTGCTGGAAGGCCCTGGCCCAGCCCCCGCGCCGCGCTGTGCGCTTTCGCCTAGCACCCAGGGCACCTGTTACGGGTCGTGGCCCTTTTTGGCAAGTTTTAAATTACAAATTCAATTTTTGACATTAATAAAGGGCTATCCAAACTTCCTGTTTCTTTTCTTTTTGTGCCAGTTTAAGTAGTTTTTGTGTTTGAGAGAACTGGTCCTTTTCATCTAGATTGCCCAATTTTTTGCCATAATGTTAATTATAATACTTGATTTTATTACTATCCTACTATTGTGATGTCCCCACTTTCATTCCTAATATTAATATTTTATGTTTTCTTTCTATTTTTTCCCCTTTGTCAGTTTAGCCAAAAGCTTATCAATTTTGTTGACATTTAAAAGAAACAGTTTTTGGCTTCATTGATTTTTCACTATTGTTGGCCTATAATTTCATTAACTACTGCACTTGTCTTTATGATTTCCTTCCTCACTTTTTATGTTCCAAATTGTACTTTGTTATATAATTTCTTGAGGTAGAGTCACAGGCTTTAGATTTTTCTTCTAATATAAGCATTTAAAGATGTGAATTTTCCTCTTATTTAGCTGCATCTCACAAAATATTAGGGCTTCCCAGGTGGTGCTAGTGGTATCAAACCCAGTTCCCAATGCAGGAGACATAAGAGACGTGGATTCAGTCCCTGGATGGGGAAGATTGTATTCTTGCCTGGAAAATTCCATGGACAGAGGAGCCTGGCAGGCTACAGTCCATGGGGTCTCAAAGAATCCGACAGGACTGAGCAAGTTAGCACAAAATATTATAATTTTAATGTTATTTTATAAAAGATTAAAATGTTTTTCAATTTCCCATGTGATTTTTTTTGGTTCATGGATTATATAGTGTTTTTTCATTTCCAAATATTTCAGTTTTTTCTAGTTATTGTTGTTGAGCTCTGATTTAGTTCCACTGTGGCAGAGAATATAGTCTGTATAATTTCAATCCTTTAAATTTTATTGCTTAGCACCTGGTGTAAGTAAGTAGCCATTTTGTGATGCAACGTCCTGCAAATATCAATTAAGTCAAAGTGTAATAGTGTGATTCAGATCCTCTATATCTGTTGATTTTATGTCTGGTTCTACCAATTGGTGAGGAAGGGTGTTAAAACCTCCAATTATGTATGAAGCATTGTCTGTTCTCCCATTGCTTAATTTTTTTAATGGTAGAAAAGGCAGAAAAGGGAATGAATACCAGATGCAACACATTGAAAGCAAAGGGCGATACAGTAAGACCTAAATCCAAACATGTCAGTTACCACCTAAATACAAAAGGATCAAATTCTATGATTAAAGATAGAGATTTCTGATTAGTTTATTTCAGTGACCCTACTTTTTATATATGAGACACACTTTAAATAGAAGAACACAGATAAGTTGAAAGTAAAAGGATAGAAAGAGATATATCACACAAACAGTAAGAAACAGTAAGCACAGAAAGCTGGAGTGGTTATATTCATATTCAAGACAAGGGAAACTCTCAGAGATAAACAGGGACATTTTATAATAATGGTGAATTCATAAAGAGACAGGGCTTCCCAGGCGGAGCTAGTGGTAAAGAATATGCCTGCCAAAGCAGGAGACATAAGAGACAAAGGTTCAACCCCTGGGTCAGAAAATCCACTGGAGGAGCAAATGGTCCCCTACTCCAGTATCCTTGCCTGAAAAATCCCATGGACAGAGAGGCCTGGTGGGCTACAGTCCAGGGGGTTGCAAAGAGTTAGACCCAACTCAAGAGTCTGAGCATACAGCACAAACATCAAGAGACAATTATAAATGTGTTTGTGCCCAATATCACAGATTTAAAATCCATGAAACAATATTTGGTGGAACTAAAAGAAGGAAGAGACAAACCAATAGTCACAGTTGGAGATTTTAACTTTCCTCTCAATACCTTAAGAAGAGTGAGACAAAAAATTAGTAAGGATATGGAGTTCTAATCTATAGTATTAATCTTTTTGATCTAAGTGTCATATATAGAATATGATACCTACCAACAGCAGAATGAAATTTATTTGTAAGCACACATGAAACTAAGGGTATATTTGTTGTTGTTCAGTCACTAATTCGTGTCCGACTCTTTGTGACCCCATGGACTGAAACATGCCCGCTGTCCTTCACTGTCACTCAAGAGTTTGCTCAAACTCATGTCCATTGAGTCAGTGTTCCTATCTGACCATCTCATCCTCTGTCGCCCCCTTCTCCTCCTACCCTCAATCTTTCCCAGCATCAGGGTCTTTTCCAATGAGTAAGCTCTTCAGATCAGAGTATTGGATCTGGCCAAAGTATTGGAGCTTCAGCTTTAGCATCAGTCCTTCCAGTGAGTATTCAGGGCTGATTTTCTTTAGGATTGACTAGTTTGATCTGCTTGCAGGCAAGAGACTCTCAAGAGTTTTCTCCAACACCACAGCTCAAAAGCATCAATTCTTCAGCACTCAGCCTTCTTTATGGTTCAGCTTTCACATCTGTACATGACCACTGGGAAACCATAGCTTTGATTAGGTGGACCTTTGTTGGCAAAGTGATGTCTCTGTTTTTTAACATGCTGTCTAGGCTTGCCATAGCTTTCCTTCCAAGGAGCAAATGTCTTTTAATTTCATGGCTGCAGTTAGTGTTCACAGTAGTTTTGGAGCCCAAGAAAATAAAGTCGTTAAAGCTTCCACTCTTCCCCTTCTAATTGCCATGAAGTGATGGAACTGGACGTCATGATCTTAGTTTTTTGAATGTTGAGTTTTAAGCCAGCTTTTTCACTCTCCTCTTTCACCCTTATCAAGAGACTCTTTAGTTCCTCTTGTCTTTCTGCTGTTAGAGTAGTATCATCTGAATATCTAAGGTTGCTAATATTTCTCCTGGCAATCAACTTATCATTCATCCAGGCTGGCATTTCATATGATGTACTCTGCATGTAAGTTAAATAAGCAGGCTGCCAATATACAGCCTTGTCTTACTCCTTTCCCAATTTTGAGCCAGTCAGTTTTTCCATGTCCAGTTCTAACTGTTGCTTCTTGACCTGCATACAGGTTTCTCAGGAGGCAGGTAAGGTGGTCTAGTATTCTCATCTCTTTAAGAATTTTCCACAGTTTGTTGTCAATTAAGCAAAAGTAGCTGTTTTTCTGGAATTCCCTTGCTTTCTCGATGATCCAATGAATGTTGGCAATTTGATTTCTGGTTCCTCTGCCTTTTCCAAACCCAGCTCTTACATCTTGAAGTTCTCAGTTCACATGCTGCTGAGGCCTAGCTTGAAGGCTTTTGGGCATAACCTTACATATGCAATGAGCACAGTCGTATGGCAGTTTAACAGTCTTTGGCATTGCCCTTCTTTAAGATTGGAATGAAAGAGTATGTGCTGGATCATAAAACAAAACAGCATATATCTGAGGATTGAAATTATACAAAAGATGTTCTCTAATCACAATGGAATCAAATGGAAAAATCAATAATGAACATATTGAAAATTTGCAACTATTTAAAAGTTAAATAGAAAATTCTAAATAATGGATCAAAGAGAAAATCACAATGGAAAATAGAACAATTTTTAACTGACAAAGAAACCATAACATATTGAACATAAACCTGACGTTGTTGTTCAGCCACTCAGTCATGTCCAACTCTTTGCGACCCCATGGACTATGCCAGGCGTCCCTGACCTTCACTGTCTCCTGGAGTTTGCTCAAACTCATGTCCATTGAGTTGATGATGCCATCCAACCATTCATCCTCTGTCACCCATTTTCCTCCTGCCTCCAATCTTTCCCAGCTGACATAAGAATAAATAAAATACAGGAATAGTCATAGGTGTTAGTGAAGTTAAATTAATAACTTTTCCACAAAGAAAACCCTAAACCCAGATGACTTAACTTCCACCAAACATCAAAGGAAGATACAATACAAACCAAACACAAACTCTTTCAAAGACAGAGGAAAATGAAACTTCTCCCTCATTTAAGAGGACAGGATAATCCTGATATCACAGATTGACAAGGGAAGAAAATTACAAGAATGGAATATTTTAGACCTATGTTGCTCATGAATACAGATGCCAACATTCTATTAGCAAAACATTAGCAAATCAAATAAGTCTAATAAATTAGAAGGATAATAATATCTAATGATAAACAGGTTTTATCCTAGGCATGCAGGGTCACATGTATACATCCATTTAATTAATATCTACAAATCAATCACCATAGTTTGCTGCATTTACTGAAAAAAAGGGGAGGACTGTATAATCACCCCCATAGATTAAGAAAAAGCACTTACTCAAATTTAACATCAAATTCAGCCAACTAATATAAAAGGAGAAGTTTCTTAATCTGATGAAGCACATCCTTAAAGAATTACAGTTAAATCACACACAATGATAAAATATTGAATGCTTTAACATCAGGAACAAAACAAGAATTTTACTCTTGTTCTATTCAGCATTGTACTGGAAGCCCTAGCCATTCCAAAAAGGCAATGAAAAGAAACTGGAGACATAAAGATTGGAAAGGAAGACATAAAAATGTGCTAAATGGCAGACAACATGATTATATTTGTGTAGTATCTAAAAGAATATACAAACTAATAAGTTGACTTAGTGAATACAAGTTAAAAATACAAAAAAAAAACTATTGATTTCTATCTGCTGGTCACAAAATACTAGAAAATAAAATTTAAAAATCAACACCACTTACCATAACGAGAAAAATATTTAAAACCTAGGAAAAGCTCTTTAAAAATTATGCAAGTCCTCTATTCTGAAAGTTACAGACATTGTCCTAGACAAATGAATTAACAAAACCAACCCACAAACTACAGAAGACCTTACCGAATGAATGGATATAACATGGCCCTATGTTCATGACTGGAAAACTCAGTCATGAACTGTGAGCTTCCAGATGTTCAAGCTGGTTTTAGAAAAGGTAGAGGAACCAGAGATCAAATTGCCAACATCTGCTGGAGCATCGAAGAAACAAGAGAGTTCCACAAAAACATCTATTTCTGCTTTATTGACTATGCCAAAGTCTTTGATTGTGTGGATCACAACAAACTGTGGAAAATTCTGAAAGAGATGGGAATACCAGACCACCTGACCCGCCTCTTGAGAAATCTGTATGCAGGTCAGGAAGCAACAGTTAGAACTGGACATGGACCAACAGACTGGTTCCAAATAGGAAAAGGTGTACGTCAAGGCTGAATATTGTCACCCTGCTTATTTAACTTATATGCAGAGTACATCATGAGAAACGCTGGGCTGGAAGAAGCACAAGCTGGAATCAAGATTGCCGGGAGAAGTATCAATAACCTCAGATATACAGATGACACCACCCTTATGGCAGAAAGTGAAGAAGAACTAAAGAGCCTCTTGATGAAAGTGAAAGAGGAGAGTGAAAAAAGTTGGCTTAAAGCTCAACATTCAGAAAACTAAGATCATGTCATCTGGTCCCATCACTTCAGGGCAAATAGATGGGAAACAGTGGAAACAGTGTCAGACTTTATTTTGGGGGGCTCCAAAATCACTGCAGATGGTGGTTGCACCCATGAAATTAAAAGACGCTTACTCCTTGGCAGGAAAGTTATGACCAGTCTAGATAGCATGTTAAAAAGCAGCGACATTACTTTGGCAACAAAGGTCCATCTAGTCAAGGCTATGGTTTTTCCAGTGGTCATGTATGGATGTGAGAGTTGAACTATAAAGAAAGCTGAGTGCTGAAGAATTGATGCTTTTGAACTGTGGTGTTGGAGAAGACTCTTGAGAGTCCCTTGGACTGCAAGGAGATCCAACCAGTCCATCCTAAAGGAGATCAGTCCTGGGTGTTCATTGGAAGGACTGATGTTGAAGCTGAAACACTCTGGCCACCTGATGTGAAGAACTGACTTATTTGAAAAGACTCTGATGCTGAGGAAGATTGAAGGCAGGAGGAGAAGGGGACGACAGAGGATGAGATGGTTGGACGGCATCACTGACTCAATGGACATGAGTTTGAGTAAACTCCAGGAGTTGGTGATGGACAGGGAGGCCTGGCGTGCTGTGGTTCATGGGGTCGCAAAGAGTTGGACACAACTGAGTGACTGAACTACACTGAACTAAGGCAAAATTTGAAAACAGGCCATGATCTCTCCCCTCTAGTGTTAAGCCCTGTATAATCTGATCTACCCCACTTGAGTGAGAACAAGTGACATGATTTTAGCCAACAGAACATGGAAAAGGTGACAGGCTATCACTCTTGTGATTATGTTATGATAAATATAGGCAGTCCTCACTTTGCACAGTAATGTAGGATAAGTTGAAACTGTCCACAATGACTTTAATAATCTTAGTCTTAATAATAATCTTAATCTTAATAACCTTAATAATCTTACTCTTAAGGGGAAAAATTTTGATTATTCCGTGACCTTTAAAAATGTTTGAGAGAGGACTTCCCTGGTGGCTCAGTGGTAAAGAATCCACCTGCCAAGCAGGAGACACAGGTTCAATACCCGGTCCAGGAAGATCCCACATGTTGCAGAGCAACTAAGCCAGTACATCACAGCTATGGCACCCACCGAAATTACTGAAGCCCACAAGCCTAAAGCCTGTGCTCCATCACAAGAGCAATAAGCCTGTGTACCATAACAAGAGTGTAGCCCCTGCTCACTGCAACTAGAGAAAGCCTGCACACAACAACAAAGAGCCAGCTCAGTCAACAATAAATAACTAAATCTGGAAAAGACATAACAGCATAGACATATTATTTTAAAAAGAAGTTTGACAAAGCATTAAAATCTTCCATGAAAGTGAAAGTGTTAGTTGCTCAGTTGTGTCAGACTCTGCGACCCCATGGATTGTAGCCCTCCAGGCACCTCTGATCATGGATTTCTCCAGGCAAGAGTACTAGAGTGGGTAGCCATTCCCTTCTCCAGGGGATCTCCCCAATTCAGGGAGTGAACCCAGGTCTCTTGCTCTGCAAGTGGATTCTTCACTGTCTAAGCCACCAGGGAAGCCCCAACTCTTCCATACTGTTAATTATAAATATTTTAGGAAATGAGAAAAATAGTAAAATTAATATTCATTCAGAACATTGTAATTTACAATAGCAGAAACATTGGCAGTATCTACTAAGACTAAAAATGCACATATCCTATTTCCAAGCAATTTCACACAAGACCAAGAGAATATATGTCTACCTAAAATATTTAGGTTGGTGCAAAAGTAATTTTGATTTTTGCATTATTGAACTTTGCTGTTTGATATTGGAATACATTCTTAAATAAATGTGGTTATGTTATACATCATTTTAATGTGCACTTCTCGCTTTTGCTAATTCATTTTTTGCTAATGATTTATTATTTGATGTTTACTTTATATTTATTTTAGACTAGGGAAATGTTAGACAAAAAAGCGAATTTGAGCACTTTTCTTATATTCAAGTCCAAAATGGGTCATAAAGCAACAGAGACAGCTCACAACATCAACATGTTTGGCCCAAGAACTGCTAACGAACTAACAGTGCAGTGGTGGTTCAAGAAGTTTTGCAAAGCAGACCAGAGCCTTGAAGATGAGGAGTGCAGTGGCCGGCCATTGGAAATTGACAGTGACCAGTTGAGAGGATCATTGAAGCTGACTCTCTTACAACTACATGCTGCTGCTGCTGCTGCTAAGTCATTTCAGTCGTGTCCGACTCTGTGTGACCCCATAGACAGCAGCCCACGAGGCTCCCCCGTCCCTGGGATTCTCCAGGCAAGAACACTGGAGTGGGTTGCCATTTCCTTCTCCAATGCATGAAAGTGAAAAGTGATAGTGAAGTCGCTCAGTCGTGTCCGACTCTTGGCAACCCCATGACAGCAACCTACCAGGCTCCTCCGCCCATGGGATTTTCCAGGCAAGAGTACTGGAGTGGGGTGCCATTGCCTTCTCCGTACAACTACATGAGAATTTGCCAAAGAACTCAACATCGACCATTCTATGGTTGTGCAGCCTTTGAAGAAAATTAGAAAGGTGAAAAACCTCAATAAGAGGGAGCCTCATGTACTGACTACAAATCCAAAAATATCATCATTCTGAAGTGTCATCTTCTCTTATTCCACACAACAGCAATGAACCATTTCTCCATTGGATAGTGATGTGCAATGAAAAGTGGATTGCATTCAACAACCGGCAATGACCAGCTCAGTGGTTGGACTGAGAAGAAGGTCCAAAACACTTCCCAAAGACAAGCTTGCATGAAAAGAGATCATGGTCATTACTTGGTGGCATGCTGCCTGTCTGATCCACTACAGCTTTCTGAATCTTTTCAAAACCATTACATCTGAGAAGTATACTGAATTGCTAATCCTGCTTGTGATGCCAGCTGTCTTGCTATTCACACTGTCTGCACTGTTTGCTGAACCCAGGGTAGGTAAGAGGCTGAAAGAAGACACAATAAGCCGTAGGAACTGCAGACATGTTTATTCTCTCCTGGCTGGCACAGCAGCCGTAACACAGCCTCTCTCCTGGCTGATGCAGCAGCTGTAGCAGCAGCTACAACACAACCATAACATAGCCACAACACAGCCATCACATAACCATGATGCCCCCCCCGTGTAGCCCCAATGCAACAGCAAAGCCTTACCAGATGGTGCGCATACAGGCGTCCTGCGCAAAGGAGCCCAACCAAGCAAGCGCATGCACAGTGCACAAGCGATCTCAGCGGTTACACAACCATGCAGAGCCATTCTTCACAGAACATAGGCCAAGAGGGCATGAGAGCATGGGGCAAGAGTCCTGACTGGCACCATCTTGTTAATTCCCCACATATGCTCAGCAAGCTGATGAGATGCACTGAAAACTGCAATGCCTGCAGCCAGCATTAGTCAACAGAAAGGGCCCAGTTCTTCACAACACCCAACCAAATGTCACCTGACCAATGCTTCAAAAGTTGAACCTACTGGGCTACAAAGTTTTGCCTTATGGGCCATATTCACCTGACCTCTTACCAATCGACTACCACGCCTTCATCTCAACAACTTTTTACAGGGAAAATGCTGCCACAACCAGCGGGAAGAAGAAAATGCTTTCCAAGATTCATCGAATCCCGAGACGCAGATTTTCATGCTACAGGAATGAACAAATTTATTTCTTCTTGGCAACATTGTGTTGATTTGTAATATTTCCTATTTTGATTAATAAAGATGTGTTTGGGCCTAGTTATAATCATTCAAAATTCACAGTCAAAAACCACAATTACTTTTTCACCAACCTAATACAAGTGTAATAATTTTCATAGCAGTTTTATTTATAATAACAAAAAACTTTAAAAAATCTACTAAATTTCTGCCTTCAGAAAAATGGATCAATAAATTGTAGCATGTGTTCAGTCATGTCTGACTCTTTGGAATCCAGTGGACTGTAGCCCACCAGGCTCCTCTGTCTACAGAATTTTCCAGGCAAGAATACTGGAGTGGGTTGCTATTTCCGTCTCCAGGGGATCTTCCTCACCCAGGGATCAAATCCTCATCTCTTGCGATGGCAGGTGGATCGTTTACCTCTAGCGCCACCTGGGAAGCCCAAATTGTACTACATCCGTACAATGGACTGTTACAAGGCATTAAAAAAAATCACACATGCAATAACAGATTAATTTTTAATATCTAAAACATTAAGTTGAGCAAAAAAGCTGGACACTAAAGTATATATACTATTGGGCTACTGTTGGATTTGATTTATATGAAGGTCAAGTACAGGCACATTTACCAATGGTAATAGAAATCAGAAAAGTAGTTACCTCTGGACATGGGTGTTAACTGGGAAGAAGCATGTGGAAAATTTCTGGAGTGATAAAGATGTTCCGTATCTGAATCTGGTGATGACACTGATGTATAATTGGTAAAGGTTTGTTAAACTGTACCTTTAAGTTTTGTGTATTTTGCTACATGTAAATTATGTCTAAGAAAAATGTATAAAATTGAGAGAATGCTCATAAATCTTTCAGTACAGTGCTTTGCATACAGTATGACCTAAATAAATGTTAGCAATTTGTTATTTTAAAAACTTGTTGGATGCAGTTGTAGCTGTGCCTTGAGGGAAGCCTATAGCTCTAAATGCATATAAGAGAAGAGGCTGAAATGAAATTATCTTAACTTCTATCTCAAGAAGTTAGCTAAAAGGAAAAAAAAATGAAAAGAGTAAACCCAAAGAAAGTAGAATAATGGAAATAATTAAGACAGAAGCAGGATGATTAGGAAGCAGAAAGACATCCAATAAAGAAAATAATTGAAGTCAAAAATTGCTTATTAAAAAGATTAATAAATTTGATAAATCCCTAAAAAGACTAATTAAGGGAACAAAAAAAGAAAAAACAATAAGTAGCTAACAAGAATTTAAATGGAACATTATTATAGGTCCTACAGCCATTTAAAAATAACATTATAAGCACTTCTATGCTAATACATTTGAAAATTTAGGTTAAGTTGAAAAATTCCTCTAAAACCATATCACAATTAGTTTTTAAAATCAACTACTTAAGAAAAGAGGTGGCAAAGAATCCGCCTGCAACGCGAGAGATCCTGGTTTGATTCCTGGGTCAGTAAGATCACCTGGAAAAGGGATAGGCTACCCACTCCAGTATTCTTGCACTTGCCTGGTGGCTCAGATGGTAAAGAATCTTCCTGAAATGTGGGAGATCTGGATTTGATCCCTGGGTTGGGAAGATCTCCTGGTGGAGGTCATGGCAACCCACTCCAGTATTCTTGTCTGGAAAATCCCGTGGACAGAGGAGCCTGGCAGGCTGCAGGGGTTGCAAAGAGTTGGACACGACGGGCAGTGAGGACAGAGTTGACTGCCATCTCTCACTTGGTCCCTGTTTCTGCAGAGGCAGGTTTGTACCTGGGTCAGCACTGGCGTGCATTACATGGAGGTGACTGCAGCAGCAGTCACAGACCTCCAAGCGGGGTTGAGCTGCAGTGCCAGCGCGGATTCCTGAGAGACTGGTGCCTTTCCATGGCAGGCACCTCTGCTACTTCAGCATCCTCCAGCCCTGGCAGAGTCTGTGTCACCACAGGCAGGAACCTGAGGAGCACTCTCCAGCTGAGTAACAGGATTGGAACTGACAGAAGATTCCAGATCAAAAAGACACAAACAGCCTGTGAAACAGAATAATTGGTTTCCAACAACATCATGTATCAGAAGATGCTCGTTAGAGATTCTCTGCTGAAAACTATGACTGCAGTCTGAGGTCAGGGGAGTGATTTTGCCTGATCTAGTCAAAGATAGAAGAAGCTCAAAATTATATTAGGCCCCTAAAGAGCAGGGTGGAACACATTAGGAAAAAACATATGATAGCTAGCCTACCAAGCAAGAAAAACAAAATTAGAACATAAACTTCCCAAGGTAGGAGTTTTGTCTGCTTCGTTCACTGCTGTATCTCCTGTGTTCTATATAATGCCTGGTATGAAGACTCTCAGTGAATACTTATTGAATGAATGAACAAAGGAGTCAAAGACAAAGGTGGGATTAAACATCAGATTGCAGGAGCTCGGCCTGTTTTTGGAAAATAAGAGGAATCAATTTTTCACAGGTTACAAGATAAAGGAAGGGATACTGGGCAAAAATAAAATTAAAATAGTATCAAAACTTCCAGATCATGTTTCCACACTGAAAAATCCACTAGAGAAGTGGAAATTAAAACAAAAATAAATGGGACCTAATTAAACTTAAAAGCTTTTGCACACCAAAGGAAACTATAAACAATGTGAAAAGACAACCCTCAGAATGGGAAAAAAAATAGCAAATGAAACAACTGACGAAGGATTAATCTCCAAAATATACAAGTAGCTCATGTAGCTCAATACCAGAAAAATAAATAACCCAATCAAAAAATGGGCAGAAGACCTAAAAAGACATTTCTCCAAAGAAGACATAGAGATGCCTAATAAAACACGTGAAAAGATGCTTAATTAGGGAAATGCAAATCAAAACTACAATGAGGTTTCACCTCACAACAGTCAAAATGGCTGTCAACAAAAAATCTACCAACAATAAACTCTGGAGAAGGTGTGGAGAAAAGGGAACCCTCTTGCACTGTTGGTGAGAATGTAAATTGACACAGCCACTATGGATAATAGTATGGAAATTTCTAAAAACTATCATATGACCCAACAACCCCATTACTTGGCACATACCCTGAGAAAACCATAACTGAAAAAGCCACATGTACCCCAGTGTTCATTGCAGCACTATTTATAGTAGCCAGGACATGGAAGAAACCTAGATGTCCATCAGCAGATGAATGGATAAAGAAGCTGTGGCACATAAATACAATAGAATGTTACTCAGCCAAAAAAAGAAACACATTTGAGTCAGTTCTAATGAGGTGGATGAACCTGGACCTTGTTATACAGAGTGAAGTAAGTCAGAAAGAGAAAAACAAATATCGTATATCAGTGCATATATATGGGATCTAGACAGATGGCACTGATGAACCTATTTGCAGGGCAGCAGTGGAGATACAGAGAAAGACTTGTGGACACAGTGGGGGAAGGGGAGGGTGGGACGAATGAAGAGAGGAGCATGGAAACATACATTACCGTATGCAAAATAGACAGCCTGTGGGAACCGGCTGTATGACGTAGGGAGTTCAAACTCAGTGCTCTGTGACAACCTAGAGGAATGGGATGGGGCTCAAGGAGGTTCGAGAGAGGGGACATATACATACCTATGGCTGATTCATGGTGGTGTATGGCAGAAACCAACACAATATTGTACAGCAATTATCCTCCAATTAAAAATAAATTATTAATAAAAATAAGTACAGTCAGAATTTGAATTACTAACAGATATTAAGTGATTATCTACCACAGCAGGTATAAACATTTAATACATCCCAGGAACCTACTTTTCACAATTAAGGAATAAGAGTTGCAGTTTTCCTTCATAATTGTATGGCCTAAAGGAACATTACCAACACATTTAAGGCAGACCTAACAACTCTAAAATAAGTCTATTGCCTTTGAGGACATATATGTATTTATACATTTGGAAAGATAAAACTTTTTTTTTTAAATAATCAAAAAGACTTGTTTGGGGACTTCCCCTGTGATCCAGTGGCCAAGACTCTGCACCCCCAGTGCATGGGGCCCGTGTTCAATCCCTGGTCAGGGAACTAGGTCTCACACGACACAACAAAGATGGAAGATCCCACATGCTGCAACTAAGACCTGGCACAGCCAAATAAGCAAACACATAATAAATATTAAAAACGAAACAAAAAGACTTATTCCACAAGTGACAACATCCGTGGATTTATTTCAGGCAGGTGCTGTTCGTGGGAGGTAGAAGTGGGAGACAAGTATAAATAGAATATGGGGCTGGGGGCCTTGGACACTCCTCCTGGAGACCGAGAGAGGCCAGCCACACAATAGGCTGGATGCTGGTGAATGCAAACAAGAGATCAAGAAAGTCTCACTGCAGTGGTCACCATGACACCCTTCTTCTGCTAAAAGTAAGTCCTATTCTCACTTTTCCTGGCATTTCTCTTTTCATAATTTGAGTGACAGGTCTCATGTCTACTTCTACTTTTGCAGAAAAAAACCCTGAGAACTTTGTTCTCTGTGGGCCTCATTTTAAATGCATTTACCATCTGCAGAGTGATATACTATGAGTGATCAGCTACTTGGAAAACTATAACATTTTTTTCTGATTTTTCTCTTTTTTGCCTGTCTGGTTCCAACAATTCTAGTGGTTGCTTCCTTCTGCATATACTTCTGCCACTTTAATGAGCATTTGGGTGTTATTTTGATCTCTCTGTCTTAATAACAAACTATAATTTCAATATTTAATATAATTTCAATATTTAAAACATACCTCATGGAGATTTTGTGGGAGTGATGTTGGGGAGCTTTTGAGCTTATATTATCCCCATTTGGGCAGGGGAGGAAAGAAAGAAAAAAAGAACCAGAACTAAAACTAGCTCTGTTTAGATGTCTTTGTACAAATAGAGAAAGAGAAGTGAGGTAAGAAACCAAACAGATTGTACTGATTGTACATGGAGTGCATGAATTTAAACTTCTTCTTCATACAGCTCTGTATTACTTGTTAAAGCAAGCATGAATTATTTTTGTAATTTCCTGAAGCTGAATGAACTAAATGTAACAAATGAGAAACATTATGATGTTTCCTTAAAAAATTAAACATGGAATTACCACATAATCCAGCAATTCCATTTCTGGGTATATACCCCCAAGGAATTGAATCAGGGCCTCAAATAGACATTTGTACCCAAAGTTCATAGCAGCATTATCCATAATAAACTAAAGGTGAAAACAACCCAAGTCATCAATGGAAAAGATTATACAGAAAAAAAATATTATACATTCTTGCTGGAATAAGTTAAACAATACAGACAAAACTGAAGTCTTCCTTGACGACTTTCCTATCTGGATACACAACTTTAAACACAATGAGTCTTACTTAAATCCTCATCACCAGCCCATGAGTATTATTATTATTATTTTAAATTTTCTTGGCTGAGCCACTCAGCATGTAGAATCTTAGCTCCCTGGACAGGGATGGAACCCACACCCCTTGCACTGAAGTGCAGAGTCTTAGCCACCGGATTGCTAGGGAAATCCCACCAGCCCTTGATTTAAGTATTACTGCAATCTCCATTTACAGATGAGGAAACTGCCCTGCAGAGAAGGGAATGACTTCCTGAGAGTAATTCGGGCAAATAAATTACTGACTGTGCTCTGGCCTCCCCCTTTGTGTCAAACTCTGGCTGAGTGCTGAGGACAAGGATGTGGCCGCTGCCCTCATGGAGTTCTCAGTGTGATAAGAGAGGAGATACAAAATTACTCTAGTCCCTCACGGAAATGCAGAAGTTAAACTGCTGACACCTTCAGAGCAGAGGCTCTTTATCTTTCTGTTCTCAAAAAGAGATATTTTTTTTTACAAGATATTAAGTTTCTTTTAAAGATGAACTTAAGTTGTATGTAGACTTTTGGGTTTTGGGGGGTTTTTTTTGAGTCTCCAACGTCACCTCCTCAGAGAGCCCTTTCTAAATTACTCAGAATAAAACAGCCCTCTGTCCCATGTCAGTTACTCTCTCTCACACGACTGACTACCTTTTCTTTACCTGCTGCCTTCTGTTCCTTATTTGTGTGTTTGCTGTCTGTCTCCCCCACGAGAATGGCAGCTCTGTGACAGCAGGGGTCTCGTCCATCCTGTTTACACTGAGCCTCCTGTGGTGAGAACAGGGTCTCCCTCTTGGTCAGTGGCTGTGTTAGTTTTCAAGGGCTGCCATATCAAAGTACCACAAACTAGGTGGCTTAAATCAACATAAATTCAGAATTTCCACTGTGGTCCAAGGGTTAAGAAGCCTCCTGCTGATACACGGGACATGGATTCCATCCCTGGCCTGGCAGGATTCCACATGCTGTGGGGCAGCTAAGCCCATGTATCGCGACTACTTAACCTGAGCTCTAGAGCCCAGGAGCTGCAAGAGAAGCCTGTGCACCTCAACTAGAGAAAGCCTGCTTACAGCGATGATGGTCCGGTGCGGCCAAAAATAAATAAGTTAACTATTAAAAAGCAAACAAAGAAATGTATTGCTCATTGGCCTTTTGGCTAAGATCAAGTGTAAAAACCAGAAGCTTATTCTTTCACTGTCTTGGAGACCAGGAGCCAAGGTGTTCAATCAAGGATTTCAACCATGGTGTTGGTGGGACCGTGCTCTCTGGGAAGGCTCTGGGTTAGAATGCTTCTTTGTCCTTCCTTCCTTCCTTCCTTCCTTCTGGTGGTTGTCAGCAGCCCTTCCCCTTGGTTTGTACTGTATCATTCCAGCTTCTGCTTCTGTCTTCACGTGGCCTTGCTCCCTTTGGACAGCTCCTCTGTGTCTCTGTTTCCAAATACCTCTCTCTATCAGGATACTAGTCATTGGATTTAAGGCCCACTCTAAGCCAGAAAGATCATGTCTTAATACCATCTACCAAGACCCTATTTTAAAAGAAGATCCCAGTCATAGGTACCAGGGGTTAGTACGTCAACTTATTTTAGGGGGTAGGGGTGGGGACACAATTCAACCCGCAATAGCAGTCAATAAATATACTGAACAAATGAGCTAGCGTCCTCTGGAAAAGTGGTACAATACGGTGAACTCTCAAAGGGGTTCAGGCAAAGGCTCTGGAAGGCATTATTCCCCCCAGGTTTTGATCCAACAGAACATAAAATGTCTTTTGCTGGCTGTAGTAACCAAAGTTGTGTGTGCAGTTCAAGGAAAATAATGGCTCCAATGTTCTAGATGGGGTATGGAGTTTTAGTTGCTGTATTCTCAATGTTCTTCTATATTTAATTTATGATAGTGATGTAATGCCATTATAAAAAAAGTTTGGAAAAGAGAGAAAAGAAAATCAACTCTAATCTCACTTCCTTAATGTACTTTGGAGGAAATTTATGTGGACATCTTTCTGGAGAGAGGGAACAGCAAGTACACAGGCCTTGAGGCGTAAACAAGCTTGGTGTGTTCAAGGAGCAGGGAAGGTAGTGCAGCGGGGGTAACCGCATCCTGCCGGGTGTTCCAGATCACATTTTGGACATCAGCTCCCAAATCAACAAACTTCCTTCTCTGGTAATCTTCTCCAAACACGCTACCTTCCACATCCCTTCCCCAAACACACTAATGTGGTTGGGAGGCTGTGGTGTAGACCTGGTGTGTTTAGAGGGGAGGAGACAATAGATACAATTGGGTACTTTCTCCGAGGCATTTGGAATTAGGATGGATAAGGATTAAGCAGTCTCTGTGAAGCTGCGTGACCCTGGAAGCTGTGAGGAAGGTGCTCCACTTCAGTCAGAGGCAAAGGAGGCAGGTCAGCGACAGAGAAGCAGGGATGCAGAGCCTAGTCCCGCCAGTTAACTCCCCAGTCCATCCATCATGAAAGTCAGCCGCATTCCTGCCTCACGCGCCAGGGCACTTCCCTGCATCCCTATCAAACATCCTCATTCCTTTAGCTCAAGCTGACCTGTGTCAACCTCTAGAGGAGTGTTTTGAGAAAAGGAGTTCTGTGGTCAAATAATCTGGGACACGGTGGTTTAAATAGAATATAATAGCTTTTTATCCGCAGACTTCTCAGAGCCTTTAATAGCATTATGTACATTCAAAAAGGAAATCAAGTGAGATGCATTGCCTACTTTGACTTCCTAGGTTGTGCTGGGAAATGTAATTAAACAGGATGCCAACCTGAGTGGTTTCAGCTTCTGTTTTGGCTGGTCCGGAAGGCCAAGAACAACAGAGGAGGGTCCATCTATTCTGACCACCAGGAACACAGGTGTTGCTAAAACATTCCATCACAACAAGTAATTTTATCCAGGAGAGAGGAAGGGAAAAGTCAGACACAGACAGACAGATACCAGAAGGACCAAGGAAAAGAGAATACAGTTATATTTGTGCTTGTCATCCATCAGGTCTGACCTTTCAATACAACTATTGAAAGAATGTCAGCAGGCTACAGTCCATAGGGTCACAGTGTTGAACACGACTGAGGTGACATCACATTTGCACAGAACAGTTCCAAATCATTTGCCAGCTTCAAGATCACATTCTTTTCATTCCAATGCCAAAGAATGCCCAAACCACCGCACAATTGCACTCATCTCACATGCTAGTAAAGTAATGCTCAAAATTCTCCAGGCCAGGCTTCAGCAAGCAGTATGTGAACTGTGAACTTCCAGATGTTCAAGCTGGATTTAGGAAAGGCAGAGGAACCAGAGATCAAATTGCCAACATCCACTGGATCATCGAAAAACAAGAGAGTTCCCCCAAAACATCTACTTCTGCTTCATTGACTATGCCAAAGTCTTTGATTGTGTGGATCACAACAAACTGTGAAAGATTCTGAAAGAGATGGGAATACCACACCACCTGACCTGTCTCTTGAGAAATCTGTATCCAGTTCAGGAAGCAACAGTCAGAACTGGACATGGAACAGCAGACTGGCTCCAAATTGGGAAAGGAGTATGTCAAGGCTGTATATTGTCATTCTGCTTACTTAACTTATATGCAGAGTACATCATGAGAAACTCTGGGCTGGATGAAGCACAAGCTGGAATCAAGATTGCCAGGAGAAATATCAATAACCTCAGATATGCAGATGACACCACCCTTACGGCAGAAAGTGAAGAAGAACTAAAAAGCCTCTTGATGAAAGTGAAAGAGAAGAGTGAAAAAGTTGGCTTAAAGCTCAACATTCAGAAAACTAAGATAATGGCATCTGGTCCCATCACTTCATGGCAAATAGATGGGGAAACAGTGGGAACACTGACAGACTTTATTATTATTATTATTTGAGCTCTAAAATAACTGCAGATGGTGACTGCAGCCATGAAAATGCACTGACAGACTTTATTATTATTATTATTATTTGAGCTCTGAAATCACTGCAGATGGTGACTGCAGCCACAATGTAACTGTATTCTCTTTTCCTCGGTCCTTCTGGTATCTGTCTGTCTCCTTGGAAGAAAAGTTATGACCACCATAGATAGCATATTAAAAAGTAGAGACATTACTTTGCTAAAAAGGGTCTGTCTAGTCAAAGCTATGGTTATTCCAGTAATCATGTATGGATGTGAGAGTTGGACTATAAAGAAAGCTGAGCATCAAAGAACTGATGCTTTTGAAGCGCGGTGTTGGAGAAGACTCTTGAGAGTCCCTTAGACTGCAAGGAGATCCAACTGGTCCATCCTAAAGGAAATCAGTCCTGAACATTCATTGGAAGGACTGATGCTGAAGCTGAAACTCCAATACTTTGGCCACCTGATGCGAAGAACTGACTCATTTGAAAAGACTCTGATGCTGGGAAAGATTGAAGGTGGGAGGAGAAGGTGACAACAGAGGATGAGACGGTTGGATGGCATCACCGACTCAATGGACATGAGTTTGAGTAAACTCTGGGAGTTGGTGATGGACAGGGAGGTCGGGCATGCTGCAGTCCATGGGGTTGCTAAGAGTTGGACATGACTGAGGGACTGATCTGAACCGAAGATCCCATTCCAGTAATTGACGTCCCCACTCAGGTGAGCCTAAAATGTATGTCATCCACAAAATGATTTACTGTATGAACTTGGAACTCAGCCCTCCCCCTGTTCTGACCATTCAGAAAAGATTAGACAGAAACCATGGGCTTCATAACTGGCCGCCAAGCACCCCAAGGGCTTGCTCTTCTTTTCCCTTGTCATTCATCATTGCTTACAGTACTGGGCGCCCAGAGGTGAGCAGGATTGGCCCGGCCGGGGAAACTCCCAGTCTGATCGATGTAGAGAATGAAGTTTCAAACTGACACCCGGCACAGAGGATGGGAGTGCGGGGCAGAGGGGAGACACCGAGCTTGATCAGGTGGGGCGTAGGGCTGGATCTAAGCTTTATAGGTGCAAGAGGAGAGAGCAGAGGGACAGCGCTCTAATCCACCTAGAGGACTCAGATTCAGGGCTGGGCGGCCCTTGCTAAGAGAATACTACACGGCTGGATATTGCAGACTGGGTGTAGGAAACCGGTTTTAGGTGATGCTTATCCATGACAAGCCATTTGTCCACATGCTTCAGTGAGTCACAGACTCCCCGGGGCGAAACCCGAGTGTTGCGCCTACAACCTCTTAGGTCACCTGCACAGAACGTTTAAGTGCGGGGGCGCCCTCAACACTGGGTTTCTATTTAGACCTCGCCAGGCGCCAGCCCAGCAGCCTGACCCCGCCCCCTGCCGCCTGGGCCCGCCCCCGGGGGCGGAGACATCCTAAACTGCAGGCTTGGCGTACAGCGCAGAGCTGCTGCGGCGCAGCGCATTCCTAGGCGCAGCGCTCGGTGCTCTGCTTAGAACCCCGAGTTCGCGGCGCGGAAACTGCGCAGGAGAGTCCACTCGGGCAGGTGCGGCGCGGCGCGGCGCGGCGGTCTGGTCCTCGCCCTTGGAGGACAGATGTGCCTGGACGTCGCGGCGCGCAGACCTGAGCTCAGGTGAGGGCAGAGGGAGACGACGAGATGCCCTCGGAGGAGCCCCGCGCCCCCGGCGCCCGGGGGACCGAGCGCGCGCCGGGCCGCGAGCCGCGCCTGCCCAGCCAGCTGCTGCCAGAGCTCTACGCCTTCGCGGCGCGCGTGCTGTTCTGCCTGGCGCCCGTCTACCTAGCCGGCTACCTGGGGCTCAGCATCACCTGGCTGCTGCTCGGCGTCCTGCTGTGGATGTGGTGGCGCAGGAACCGCCGCGGGAAGCTCGGGCGCCTCGCTGCCGCCTTCGAATTTCTAGACAACGAACGCCAGTTCATCAGCCGCGAGCTGCTGGGCCAGCACCTGCCCGCTTGGGTGAGCCGGGCCTAGCCGGGCGGAGGGTCGGAGTTGGGGCGGATGCCTTGGGGGTTCGGAAGGAACCTGCGGTCGGCGAAGGAGCTGGGGCGCGCAGACCCGAAGGAGGGCGGGAGCCTAGGACCCTCACACCTTCTCCCCAGGGGACAGACCCTGGGGGCGGTGGCCGTGCCTCTCGCCGCGGCGCTCCCGGGTCTCATTCCCACCTCTGGTCCTGCTGTGCTGGGAGCGTGAACCAGGGTTTCACTTGAGGGCCCAGAACCTGGGAGAAAAATCGCAGGCGGGCCACACCCAGAAAAACAAGGGCGTCTGGGACTCTGCAAAGTTACTGGTGAGGGAAACAGAAGACACTTCTTCCACCCGCCTGTTGATTCAAGGCAAAAACGCAGAGTGCAACACCGACAGATACAGCAGTGGCAGAGGCCGGACAGAGGGAGGCGGCCGGGCTAGAGACCAGAGTTCAGGGATGGCGCTGCGCAGGGGAGAGAGAGGCCCAGCCTCCGCCTCGCTGGAACACAGACTTCTCTCCCTCCCTGGACTGGTAGAGACACGCAGATGCACTCTGCAGCTACACAACCATCTCCTGGTGTGGAATGACCTGGACTGTGGCTTCTCAAATGCTTCTGGTCCTGAGAATCTCCTGGCCCACCTAACAAAAACAAGCCCTAGCCCCCACCTCACAACCCTCAGGTGGAATTAAGGAACCTCACTGAGTCTCATGATCAGATGAGTCTGGGAAAAGCCTGGTAGAGGGGCATTCGGTCTGAGACTTGGTCTACTGTAAGCCCTCTTCTCTGGATGATGAACTGGGGCTGGTTATCTCTGATGGCTTCCAGATATATTCAGGCAACCGAGGGGGAGAGCTGTCCAGAGGCCACAGACCCCTCACTTGTCTGGCTTGAGGCCTGTACTCTAGCATCCACCCAGGCTGTAGGTTCCTCACCCCTGCCGGTGACAGTAACTGCTGAAGTGGGATGAGACGAAGATATTAGAAAGTCCTGTTTATGTTAAATTCAAAAGTAAGCCCTATTGCATTAGTTTTCTACAGTTGCTGTAAAGTACTACAGACTGGGTGGCCTAGAAATTTATCAAGACCAAGGTGTTGGCAAGGTGGGTTTCTTCTGATGCCTCTCCTTGGCTCTGTTCCCCTATGTCTTCATGTGGCCCTCCCTCTATACATATCTGTGTCTAAATTTCCTCTTCTTATAAGATCATCAGTCGGATTAGATTAGGGCCCACTCTAATGGTCTTGTTTTAACTTAATCATCTCTATAAAGACTCATTTCCAAATACAGTCATATTCTAAGGTACTTGGGGTTGGGACTTCAAAATATAAATTTTGGGAGACACAATTTAGCTCATAGTGCCTTTTATTTATTTATTTAACTGCTTCATGTCTCAAGTGCAACATGCAGGAACTTTTTTAGTTGTGGTGTGTGATCTAGTTCCCTGACCAGGGATTAAACCCAGTTCCCCTGCATTGAGAGCATAGAGTCTTACCAACGGATCACCAGGATGGACAATAAAGCTTTAGAATTAGGTTTACAAATGTTGGGTAGCAGCCATGGAGACTGAGTCTGGGGCCTGTCTCCCCCAGACCTTGCTTGTTCTATGGAGGCTTGTGATCTTGAAAAGTGCGGACCCAGAGAGCAGGCCTGTAGCTGACCACACTTCTTGCTTACTGATAAGGGAGCTCAGGCTGCCTGTTAGGCCTCTGTCATGACCCCCATGGCAGCCTCAGGCCCTGAGACCTCACCAAGTGACACCTCTCCCCTTTCGCCCCTCCATGTGTTAGGGAGGCCTCCAGGCACTTAGCTGTATACCAAGGCAATGTTTCTGAAACTGGAGTAAGACTCAGATCCTGCAGGGGCCCTGACACTCCCCAACCCCCTATCCTCCCACAGACACCATAGAAACTGTTCTGGCTTCTCTTGGGGGAGGTGACCCCAGAGCTACATGGACCTAGCCAACAGGGAGCTCAGCGAGATGGATGAGACAGAACACGTACCTGCTGGATTCTCACCCTGTAAACCATATCCCAGGCCTGAGCCAGCTGGGTTGCAGCAGTGGCCCTGCCAAGGGCAGTCTAAGCAGAGAAGGCCTGTGAGCACAGCGTGGAGGCACGGTGTGGTTGGTATCTGAGCAAGTGTTGGGTGCTTTGCCTAGCTGATGTGTGCAGTGCAGGCTGAAGGACAGGGGCCAGATTGAGGTAGGTGTGATGGAGGTTGGGGCTGATCCTGAAGGGAGTCTGGGGAAGGTTTTGGAAAGGTCCTGTAAAAAGCAGCAGGGAGGGAGGGGTGAAGCTGGAGGGAAGAGACCAGTTGAGAAACCAATTTTAGCCAAGGTGGTATCAGTGGTAGTGGGGACCAAGAGATGAGGATGAGAGCTGAGCGGGGGCAGGGACTGTAGGTGTGGCGGGGCCTAGGAGCAGGGTGCAGGAGGGACCAGGGTCTTCTGCATTCTGATTTGGAGAGCTGGGTGCCTGTGACTTGGACTGGGGATCTGGAATGTGAAGCAGGTCCGGGGAAGTAGGTTGTCTGTGTGAACACCTGTAGAGAGCACACAAATAGATGCAGACGTGGGCTTTTGAATCTGCCTCGCGGAGATTTCCATGCCCAGGGATGATGTGGAAAATCCGGAACCTACTTGGTTGAATTTCCCTCTGCCTGCCTCCTGAGGACACACACTGTTGATGGAGGTGGCTCCCGTGTGGTGGGGAAGAGGGACCCTTGCCCATGATTTCAGAGCTTGGGCATCTTTAACTGACACGTGGACCTTTCAGTGGGCCTTCTTCCCTGTTTGGAAAACTGGTTTTCTTGAGTGAAAGGGGATTGATGGACTATGATCTTTGGTGTCCAGAAATATTTTTACCAATTAACAACTGGCAAACCACTAGCCAGGGTGTTGAAGAAAAGGTCTTGAGGGCCTTGAAGCCCTGCAGGTCATCACAGAGCACCCAGTGAGTGAGGGTGGACCCCTGCCCCTGCTGCCTGTCCAGCCATGTGCACACCTTGCTCTAATTTGCACCCAGTCCCTGTGAGGGGACAGAGGCCAAGGCCAAGCTGAGCCAGATCCAAGAGGCCACAGCGGTCCCTTCTCACTGGAACCGTCCTTTCCTGCCCCACTAGACTCCTCCTCAACATGTCATACCAGTTGCTGCCTCCAGGTGATAAGAGAAGTTGCTTTCCTGAGCAGGCTGTCATTGTCCCCACCTGTGAAATCCTGTTAAAGGAGGTTGTTTCTGGTCTAACTTGAGACAGCCCCACTCTTCCTCTGGTTCCCTTCCAGGAACAGCTCAAGGGAAGGCTGCTTCTGCTATAGAAGGGGTCCCAAGTGACGATGCCAGGGAGGCCCTTGTCCCGTGAATGTGGCCCGGCCACGTGGACAGACAGCAGTTCCTCTTCTGTCTGTCAGGGGAGCGGCCACTGCCTGCCACTCATGCCATTGTTCCTCATACTCAGTGTTTAGACTTTTCAAAGAATTAAGAGCAAAGAGTTGGACACGACTGAGCGACTTCGCTTTCAAGAGCCTTTTCGGTCAGCCCACCTCGCCAGGGCTGGGAGCTGCGGACAGCACAGTGATAGAACTAGAGACCCTGATCCTGTAGTCCCTGCTCCACCACTCATCTAGCCATTGGCCTTGAAGGCTCCGTTTCTACACGTGGTTGTGATGAGCTGAGTTTGCAAAGCTGCTTGTTCGGAGCCAGGCATGACTGCATGCTCTGGGGGTCTGTCACTGTATCCTTTGCAGTTTCCCAGACCTCTCAACTCTCTATTTTCCTACATGAAATGAAGCTCATTACCAAGTGGCCCAGCAGCAAATGTGCTCTAGAGTTGGATGGCTGCAGGGCCCATTGGAGACCCCAGCCCTTCCTGGGGTTCCGTTCACGGAATTCCACCTCTGGTACTCCCCAAACTTCCCACCTGATCTTCAGAGTCAGTCCTTTGTGCTCTGGGCTCCTCAGGTAACCTGTACTGCTTGAAGCCTCCACCCTCCCCTGCCCAGAGGCTCAGGCCCCCAGCTGGGTCTCCACAGGCTGCCTCCTAGATCTGGGCACAATAGGCCCTTTGCCACCCCGTGGTTTATGGGATGTTGCTCATGGAGCCCTTGACCAGCGCTCACTTGGATAATTGGTTTGTTTATCAGATATTTGTTGGGCCCCTGCACGAGTGGGCCAGTGTGAGGAGGGAAGTTTGGTACGAGTCTCACCTGCCTCCAGGTGGATGTGTCTGGGGGATGAGGGCCTGGTAGTCAGGGGAAAGAATGGTCAGAAACCTTGTATCTGTCTGTGGTCTCAGGCCTGGCCATGCTCACTCTCCTGGCAGCCGATAGCAGTCAGTTGGCAGCTTCGTGGGAGACAGTTAACCCTCGTGTGTCTGCTGCGGTGGGAGTGGGCTGATGTGGTGGTGTGGACTTGGAGTCTGAGGCTTATTCACTGGGGGACCTTGAGAAGGTCCTCTGTCTTCTCTGAGTCTCTGATTCCTGCCTGAAAATGATGAGGTTCTAGGGGATGTTCTAGAGCCTTTTTAGCTGCAGGAGTGTGCCACCACTGATCAGCCTCAACTTAGCTTTTCTCTAGTGCCCCAAACCCACAGGACACTGTTCCCAATCTTTCTTGCTTCCCCATCACCTAAGTGGGGGAGCCCACTGAAGCAAACACCCAGGAGAGGCGAGCCATTCGCTCAAAGCATTGAGCGATCCAAGGTTCACAGCAGCATCCCTGGGACGATGATACCTGGGATGGATCCTTCTAAGTTTCTGTGCCAGCTGTTCAGCCTGACAACCAGGGCTGAGCGCTTTGCTTTCCTGAAGCTGAGAGTTCACATTCCTTTTGTGGGTGGAGCAGCAGTCTTCCAGGGCCCAGGCTCCCACAGTCAGTCCTGTACTGGTAATTCTGCTAATTAAGGGAGTAAGTGCAGTGACAGCTGTGAGCTAGGGTGGAAACTCTCAACTTCAATCCCAAAGCTCAGTTCTCAGAGTCAGGGCCATGGAGCCTGGTTTTAAACATCAAGACTGGTTGGGCGTGGCTTGGAGCTGGGGACTTCTTTCCCAAAAGGCCTCTGCAGCCCCTGTGAGGTCATTCATGTGGCTCCGAGTCAGGCCCATCCTCAGGAAGGAAGGGGCAGGGCAGGTTTTAATCATGCCCCTTGGGTCTCTGCCCCACGACCTAGTGATGCTTCATGGACTTATCATGTCCTGGGCCTGGATTGGGTAATAAGAGAGGCAGAATGTGGGCCTGGTGCAGGGATCTTAGGCATCCACATGTTTGTTCCTTTACTCAGTGAGCAAACATCTATCGAGGACTTGCAGTGTCAGGCACCATGTTGCACCCTGGCCCACAACATGAGTGATGCACGGTCCCTGCTTTCAAGGAACCTGTGAGCTGAATGGGGATGCAGACCCACGAGAGCAGCCTTTTCTGACACAGCATGATCCGTCCTACAAGGTGGAATGCTCGTTCTGGGAAAGCATGGGGGAGGGGGTGAATCTAACCCAGACAGCCTCCTTGGAGGAAGAGGCTGTAGGAGGGGGTGGGTCACTCCGAACCCGAAGTTTCCTTCATGTTTGGTCACCTGAGTGCCTCATCTTGTCCTGGATGGTAATTAATGATACCCAGACTCACAGGACTCTGATGCTGGAAAAGATTGAGGGCAAAAGGCGAGGGGGGTGGCAGAGAATGAGATAGTTAGATAGTATCACCGACTCGTTCCACATGTATCTAAGCAAACTCCGGGAAATAGTGAAGGAAAGAGGAGCCTGATGTGCTGCAGTCCATGGGGTCGCAAAGAGTCAGACACTGTACAAGACAGCAACTGAACAACAGCAACAAGGCTCACAGGAGACTGCCTGGTGCAAGTTACGGGGAGCTGAATCTTCCTGGAATAGAGGTGTCCCCGAGACCTTTTCTCCAAGCTAAGGATCCAAGTCACTGGGAGGTCAGCTGGTAGGTTGGGATCAGGGCCAAGGGTGGAACAGCCCTATCCTTCACCAGGGGACAGAAAGGCGTGGAGAGCTGATTCCAGCTTCTCTTGGCCTTGTGGTCCAGATCCTTGACCCCAGGCAGAGACGGTCCGTTCGTGGGAATGACCCCAGTGACTCTGGGGGAGCTGCTGGGAGGTGTGAGCTGTCATCCCCACCATGACCCATGAAGGCCACAACACAGCTACATAGAGGACCAGGGGACAGGGGCCTTGCCTTCCTATCCTCCCACCCCTCCGCTCAGAGTTACTTCTCCTGGTAGAGTCGCAGGCATTTTTAAATCTCAGGAAACCTAGAGCTCATAGCCCCAAAGTGTTCCCTTGTGCTGGAGGAAGTTTCCCCCCTCCCTCTGCCCCACCTTCCTCCTCCACCACCTCCTCTTCTACGGCAGATAGTGAAGAGACAGTGAAATGTTTTCTGGCCCAGTGGGAACTATTAAAGGGACAGAGTCTCGTTCTCATTACCTGTCCTGTCACTTCAAACCAAGGAGATGATGGCTGACTCCCTCAGGCTGCACTGGGAGTCAGGGCCCAGCTCCTGCGCACCCTCTCTGTGTAGGTGTGGGTGGCTGCTCCTGCCTGAGAAGTCCCATCCCAGTGTGCCCAGGGTCACTAGTCCTTGAAAAGCCAAGGAGCTCTCCAGGAGGTAGGGTGTTTCAAAACCCCAGGTGCACCCACTCCATTCTTCTGCCCACACTATGTTTACTTTTTAAAGTAACTGGTTACAAACTGGTTAAAAAAGCTTGTTTTTCTGGTTATGAAAGTGCAAATATTCCCATGGTAGGCTATTTGGATATGGACTATAAGTAAATATTAGAGTAAGCGTTTACAATTCCACCACCCAGAAATATACTCTGATGTTTGAGAGCACGTCCTTTGTATAAAAGGTATATGAAAACAATCTTTTGAAAACTTGTACCCTTGAATCTTTTTTTTTCATTTTGTGGCCTTAATATTATCTTGTAAACTTTCTTTCAAAAAATCCTTAAAGGTGATGCTATCCTTAATATGAAGAGACTGTAAGTGGCTTGATCCTTTTTCGGACATCCAGTATTTTAGTTATGTCCAAGTTTGACCTATTTCTGTGGTGGGCCGAGGTGGGTGGTGTTTTCTCTCTGTGTCTGCAAATTTCTCCCTCTGATCTTCCAGTCTGGCTTCCTCGGCTCTTCCTTCAAGTCAAAGCTCAGGGACCTGCGCTGGAACCCTTCTGTCACGCCCACTTCCCATGCTGACTTGCACCTACCTATTTTTATATCCCACTTTTCCTCCAGATCAAATATTCTTTTAAGGTGTGTGTCTTGTATCTCTCTGTACCCTCAGCTCCTTGCTCAGTGCCCAGTTCAAATAGGCTTTCAATAAAAATCCGTGGCATGAATGCCACAGTGAACATCTGCAATGTAAATCTTAGTCCCTAGACTTCCCTGGTAGTCCAGCAGTTAAGACTTGGGCTTCCAATGCAGGGGACCTGGGTTTCATCCCTGGCTGGGGATCTAAGATCCCACAAGCTTTGCAGTGTAGCCAAAAGATTAAAAAAAAAAATCTCAGACCTTGTTTCTCTAAATCCTTACATAGATTACATTAAACTTATCTGTCAAAACTTAATTACTTGAAAGGTCCTCATTTCCACCTCACCGTGGCCTTATCAGCATGGAGGAGGAACAGGCAGAGAAGGAAGAAGATGACTATTGTTCAGTCATGTCTCCCAGAGCTTGCTCAAATTCACTGAGTCAGTGATGCCATCCAACCATCTCATCCTCTGTCATTTCCTTCTCCTGCCTAAAGTCTCTCCCAGCATCAGGGTCTTTTCTTCACATCAGGTGGCCAAAGTATTGGAGCTTCAGCTTTAGCATTAGTCCTTCCGATGAATATTGAAGGTTGATTTCCTTTTAGATTGACTGGATTGATCTCCTTACTGTCCAAGGGACAGTTCAAGAGTCTTCTCCAACACCACGGTTTGAAAGGCATCAATTCTTTGGTGCTCAGCCTTCTTTATGGTCCAACTCACAACTGTACATGACTCCTGGAAAAACCATAGCATTGACTAGCTGGACCTTTGTTGGCCAAGTAATGTCTCTGCTTTTTAATATACTGTCTAGGTTGGTCATAACTTTTCTTCCAAGGAGCAAGCATCTTTTCATTTCATGGCTACAGTCACCATCTGCTTTGATTTTGGAGCCCAAGAAAATAAAATCTGTCACTGTTTCCATTTTTTCCCCCATCTGTTTGCCATGAAGTGATGGGACCGGATGCCACGATCTTCCTTTTTTTGAAGGTTGAGTTTTAAACCAGCTTTTTCACTCTCCTCTTTCACTTTCATCAAGATACTGTTTAGTTCCTCTTCACTTTCTGCCATTAGGGTGGCATCATCTGCATATCTGAGGTTATTGATATTTCTCCTGGCAATCTTGATTCCAGCTTGTGTTTCTTCCAGTCCAGCATTTTGCATGATGTACTCTGCATAGAAGTTAAATAAGCAGGGTGACAATATACAGCCTTGACATACTCCTTTCCCGATTTGGAACCAGTCTGTTGTTCCATGTCTGGTTCTAACTGTTGCTTCTTGACCCACATACAGGTTTCTCAGAACAGGTTAGGTGATCTGGTATTCCCATCTCTTGAAGAATTTTCCAGTTTGTTGTGATCCACACAGTCAAAGGCTTTGGCATAGTCAATAAGGCAAAAGTAGATGTTTTTCTGGAATTCTCTTGTTGTTCCTATGATTCAACTGATGTTGGCAATTTGATCTCTAGTTTTTCTGCCTTTTCTAAATCCAGCTTGTACATCTGGAAGTTCTTGGTTCATGTACTGTTGAAGCCTGGCTTGGAGGATTTTGAGCATGACTTTGCTAGCTTGTGAAATGAGCACGATTGTCTGGTAGTTTGAACATTCTTTGGCATTTCCCTCCTTTGGGATAGGATGGTTGGCCTTTTACTAATTTAATGAGCAAGGGGATAAGTTTTTTTTACCCTCAAGGCATTACCAGACCTAGCAGGATCACTGAACTCTCTGGCAGTTTAGGATTATACTCAGGTGGGGCTTCCCCAGTGACTTAGTGGTAAAGAATCTGCCTGCAGTGAAGGAGACCTGGGTTTGATCCCTGGGTCAGGAAGATCCCCTGGAGAAGGGCATGGGTTCAGAGGAGCCCAGCAGACTACAGTCCATTGGGCCAGAATGAGTTGGACATGAATGAAGCGACTTTGCATGCACTCCTTGAAACAATGACTCTGCACGTATCTCAGAGCAGTCCCTCTCTGCTCTGAGCCCTTACTCCTCAGCCTGGATGACAGGCTCCTGCCACCCACATTATCTGTCTGCTCAGTCATCCTGCTGAGTCCAGCCAACTGAAGACAGTTCAAGGCTGGTTGTGCTGTTCAGGAACCTACAGATTCTAGAACAGTTGTTATTGTTTAGTCGCTCAGTCATGTCCAATTCTGCAACCCCATGGACTGTAGCCTGCCAGGCTCCTCTGTCCATGGGATTTTTCAGGCAAGAATACTGGGGCGGGTTGCCATTTCCTTTTCTAGAGGAATCTTCCCAACCGGGTCTCCTTCATTGACAAGTGGTTCTTTACTCCTGAACCACCAGGGAAGCCCCAAAATGGAATTCCAAGCTGGCAAAGCAGTTATTTCTCTAAAGGCACTTTGGGTAGGGTGATTTTCACCCCAAAGCAGCAGATTCAATAGCTGTTTTCAGGACTTTCCTCATGTTCCAGTGGTTAAGACTCCAAGCTTCCAATACAGGGGGCCCAGATTCAGCCCCTGGTTGGGGAACTAAGATCCCACATGCTGTGCTGTGCAGTCAATAATAATTTTAAAAAGCAGTTTTCATGGTTAAATGTTTACCTCCCAAGAACAACAACAAAAAAAGAGATGTAAGGCAATGTTTCATCAGGAGATAAGTGACTGAAATATGGGCTATTTTCTGGTGGGGGAGGAACTCTGCAGAGGCACCCAGAGAGCAGGGACTGTCTCAAGAGGATAGGAGCCCAGCAAGGCCTCTTGTGCAGCGTCCCCTTCCCCGTCAGACACCTGGGAGAGGATCTTCTCTCTTCTTTCCACTGGGGAGGGGTTGGCAAGATCAGATGAGTCAGCAGGAGTGTGTGTATAGAAATGCCCTTTGGAGCAGGATCCAGAGGCTTTTTTCTTTTTCTTTCTAGAAAAGGGAGTGTGTACTTAGATCTTTGTGTGTACATGTGATTCAGTGGCAGAAAGTGAAGAGGAACTAAAGAGTGTCTTGATAAGGGTGAAAGAAGAGTGTGAAAAAGGTGGCTTGAAACTCAACACTTAAAAAACTAAGGATCATAGCATCTGGTCACATTCTTTCATGAGAAATAGATGGTTAAGAAATGGAAGCAGTGACAAATTTTGTTTTCTTGGACCCTAAAATCATTGTGGATGGTGACTGTAGACATGAAATTAAAAGACAGTGCTCCTTGGAAGAAAAGCTATGACCAACCTAGACCGCATATTAAAAAGCAGAGACATTACTTGGCTGACAAAGGTCTGGCTAGTCAAAGCTATGGTTTTCCCAGTAGTCCTGTATGGATGTGAGAGTTGGACCATAAAGAAGGCTGAGCACCAAAGAATTGATGCTTTCGAATTGTAGAGCTGGAGAAGACTCTTAAGAGTCCCTTGGACTGCAAGGAGATCAAACCAGCCAATCCTAAAGGAAATCAACCCTGAGTGTTCATTGGAAGGACTGATGCTAAAGTTGAAGCTTCAGTACTTTGGCCACCTGATGTGAAAAGCTGACTCATTGAAAAAGACTCTGATGCTGGGAAAGATTGAGGGTGACAGGAGAAGGGGGTGGCAGAGGATGAGATGGTAAGATAGCACCACCAACTTGATGGACATGAATTTGAGCAAATTATGGGAGACAATGGAGAACAGAGGAGCCTGGTAGGCTGCAGTCCATGGGGTCACAGAGTTGTACATGACTTAGTGACTGAGAAACAAGTGATTCTGTGGGTGGGTCTGTGTAGCTCTGGGTGTGTGTGTCTATGTGTGTACATGTATCTGTGCATCTGTGTATGTCTTGGTGTGTGTGTCTACATGTGTGTGTCCATCTACCTGTATATGTCTGTGTGTGTCTCTATGTCTGTACAGAGCTGCTCCCAGGGGAGGAGCCACTGTCTCTGTGAGAGGGAAGCAGGATTCACCGAGTGACAGGCACGCTCTGTAAGTGAAGCCCTCTAGTCCCCTGCCTCCTGAGAGAGTCTGGTGGCCAGAACCTCCTGTCCAGGCCGCTCAGCCCAACTCCAGCCCATCTGTGGGCTCCACCCCCCAGTGGCATGCAGCCCTCACACTCTGGGTCCATTTCCTCACTGCTCTGCAATCACTTTTCCTAAAGAGTTTAAGATATAAAGCATGTGACCACCTAAGGATGAAGCACAAACGTGATCCATTTTGGTGGCCTCTGCCAGTCTAGAATTCTTAGACTTGTTTTATTTATTTATATATGTGTGTGTGTGTGTGTATATATATATATATATATATATATTTATATTTATATGGCTATTAGTTCAGTTCTGTTCTGTCACTCAGTCGTGTCTGACTCTTTGTGACCCCATGAATTGCAGCACACCAGGCCTGCCTGTCCATCACCAACTCCCAGAGTTCACTCAAACTCACATCCATTGAGTCGGTGATGCCATCCAGCCATCTCATCCTCTGTCGTCCCCTTCTCCTCCTGCCCCCAATCCCTCCCAGCATCAGAGTCTTTTCCAATGACTCAACTCTTCCCATGAGGTGGCCAAAGTACTGGAGCTTCAGCTTTAGCATCCTTCCCTCCAAAGAACACCCAGGGCTGATCTCCTTCAGAATGGACTGGTTGGATCTCCTTGCAGTCCAAGGGACTCTCAGCAGTCTTCTCCAACACCGCAGTTCAAAAGCATCAATTCTTCGGCGCTCAGCTTTCTTCACAGTCCAACTCTCACATACATACATGACTGCTGGAAAAAACATAGCCTTGACTAGACGGACCTTAGTCGGCAAAGTAATGTCTCTGCTTTTGAATATGCTATCTAGGTTGGTCATAACTTTCCTTCCAAGGAGTAAATGTCTTTTAATTTCATGGCTGCAATACCATCTGCAGTGATTTTGGAGCCCCCCAAAATAAAGTCTGACACTGTTTCCACTGTTTCCCCACCTATTTCCCCTGTTTACCCATCTATTTCCCATGAAGTGATGGGACTGCATGCCATGATCTTTGTTTTCTGAATGTTGAGCTTTAAGCCAACTTTTTCACTCTCCTCTTTCACTTTCATCAAGAAGCTTTTTAGTTCCTCTTCACTTTCTGCCATAAGGGTGGTGTCATCTGCATATCTGAGGTTATTGATATTTCTCCCGGCAATCTTGATTCCAGCTTGTGCTTCCTCCAGCCCAGCGTTTCTCATGATGTACTCTGCATATAAGTTAAACAAGCAGGGTGACAATTTGCACCCTTGACGTACTCCTTTTCCTATTTGGAACCAGTCTGTTTGTCCATGTCCAGTTCTAACTGTTGCTTCCTGACCTGCATAATGGTTTCTCAAGAGGCAGGTCAGGTGGTCTTGTATTCCCATCTCTTTCAGAATTTTCCACAGTTTATTGTGATCCACACAGTCAAAGGCTTTGGCGTAGTCAATAAAGCAGAAATAGATGTTTTCCTGGAACTCTCTTGCTTTTTCCACGGTCCAGCGGATGGTGGCTATGCTGGCTCTTAGTCGTGGAATGCAGGATCTTCAGTTGCAGCATGTGGATCTAGTTCCCTGACCAAGGATCGAACCTGGGCCCCCTGCATTGGGAATGCGGAGTCTTAGCCACTGGGCCACCAGGGAAGTCCCAGACTTGGTCTGATTTACAGTCTTTCCTGCCTCTCTAGGCTCTGATTACCACCACTCTTGACCATATCTAAATATGCCATCATTAAATTATTAGTCCACTTTGCCTGGAAGGCTTTGGCCCAAGTACACTAATAGCAGCATGACAGTGTTAGCTTAAGGGGTCCTTAGATGTGGGCTGAGAGCTCATCTGTTGAAACTTGCCCAAGGGCTCCTGCGGGCAGAAGAGCAGGCATCTGAGATTCTGAGGACTTGACCACAGGCCCCAGCAACTTTTGAATTTTCCAGGATTGCTCTGGAGAACTGCCCATACCCATAATACATCATTCAGAAGAGTGTTCATGTTTCTATGGAGATGAACCTTCAAGAGCTGTGTCTCCATTCAGAAGTACATTTGTCCTTTCTCTCTCTGGTTTGTAGATCCTGTGGGCCACACAGGATCTCTGCTCTCAATCAGGAGAAACCTGAGGCTGCAGGAAAAGGACCACACACCTGTTAGAGGCCAGGGCAGTGCCTCAAGCCAGGCGGAATCGTGATACTGTGTTTTTCACCTGTTAGTTCATGCCTCCCTTTGCTCTTGTGGCACAAAAGATATTCCCTTTGTAAAAGAAGTGAGGCCCAAAGGCTACTGGTAAAAATTTGAAGACAAAGCAATATTCTCCTAAGAGTAATCACTGGAGACACAGGCAGTGACTATATCCCTGGTCAGCAACATTGGGGAGCAGAAAGGCCACCTTGTTCTAGGGCTGGGGCAGGTCCACCAGCCTGGGAGGCCCTGAGTGCTCATGCTTCCGCATCCTTCACCACCAGGATCAGAAGGAGCAGGTGAGCTTATTAAAGATGCAAGTTTCAAGGCCCTGCCCCATCCTCCTGAGTCAGAATCTCAGAGGGACCTGACCAAGAATCCACATTTCACCAGCTTTCCAGGCGATGTTGTTATAAAGAAAAGTTTGAGAACTGCTCAGGGTCTAGCCCTTTGCATTGCCTGTTGGTGGGTGTGTCTCTCATCCTAGCTGGTCCCAGAGACTCCTGGATACTCCCAGGCTCATGGGAATTGGAACGAAAATGACTTTAGGACTCAGTCTGAGAGTGAGCCAACCTGGCTTCTTTTTCTGCCTTCCCTTTGTTTACCTGGGGAGGGAAAGACACAGGCAGAGGCGTTGATTGGATCCTCTTGCCCGTTTGGAGCACCCCCATTGGGCAGAATTTCCCATGGGGCCTCTTGGGCACTGGGCTCAGCCAATCAGCAGAGGCCAGGGAAACAACAGCCGCCCCTGGTTCTTCCTCTTGTGCTCCAGCGATTTTAGCTGTGTTATCCTCTTCTCATTTTCTGTTCCCCTTTCTCAGCAGTCTCCCGAAGTGCAAAGCCGTGGGCACTAGGAGACCCAGGGAATTTGCTGGGCTTTGGATCAAACAGAACTAGACATTCAACCCACATGATCTTGTTCTTGGCAAGTACCTAAGGTCAGAGGTGTCAGTGTTTGTACCTCTGAGGTCTGTATGCCTTCCACCAACAGTCACCATTTCTGGAGCATTTCCTCTGAGCTGGGAAGTGTACTGAGCACCATACTTGAATTGTTTTATTTAATTTTCTCAGTAACTCTGTGAAGTTGGTAGTACTGTGCCCACATTATGGATGAGAAAACTGAGGTTAAAAGAGGTGGAATTTTAAATGCATAGCAGTAGGTTAGAAAAGCACTAAGAAGTAGGCTTCAAATGCTGACACTTCAGGTAGCAGAAGGAGAGGGTAAATGGATGAGGGAAAAGACTTGAAGGCTGGACTTAGGTAAGAAGATCTGAATTCTGGTCTCCTGGTTGATTTTGGCAAGTGCTATTCTCTGAGCCTCTCCTCACATGTAAAATGGGGATAATTGCGTGTTTGCGCTGTTCACTTTATACAACATGAGGAGGATCAAATGAAACCCTATGGAACCCTATGCATGTGGTAGTTGCTCAGTCATGTCCAACTCTTTGTGACCCCATGGCCTGTAGCCCATCTCTGTCCATGGGATTCTCCAGGCAAGAACACTGGCGTGGGTAGCCATTACCTTCTGCAAGGGGTCTTCCTGACCCAGGGATTAAACCCAGATCTCCTGCATTGCAGGCAGATTCTTTACCATCTTTTACCACCAGGAAGGCCCTTAGTGACTTAGAAAGTGTGGCCTACTGAAGGCTCAGGTCCCATGAGGGCAGTCCTCTGCCAAGTTAGACTTTATGCAGGAGAGGAAAACAGTGGTGTGTAGTGTTTTGTAAGAGCAGTGAGTGTGGAAGAGTGGAAAGTCACAGACAGTCCTGGATCTGGGTCACAGCTCTAGTACTCCACAGCTGGTGGTTGTAAGTTCACTCTCAGCCTTAGTTTCATTATCTGTAAAATGGGGCTAATAAGGGATTAAAGTAAGTCTTAAAGGACATACATGAATTCAAAAGGCTGAAAACAAGATGGAAGAAAGATACAACTGGACAACTTTGAAATAAGAGCAGGCCCATAGTAACAATGTTCGCATTAGCTCAGGTATGTCTTAAAGACAAAGATGTTACATGCTTATAAAAGTATGAAAATGTTAGTTGCTCAGTCTTGTCTGACTCTTCACACCCCATGGACTGGAACCCACAAGACTCCTCTGTCCATGGAATTTTCCAGGCAAGAATACTGGAGTGGTTGCCATGCCCTTCTCCAATATGCTCACTAAAGGCACCATAATTAAGAAGGTGTAATAATCATGGCCATATATGAACTTCATAATATAAACTTGAAATATAAGCCAACAACTCACAGACTGCTCAGAGAATTAGATAAATCAGCAGTTGGGCTTGAAATTTTTCATATATTCCTCTCTGAAAATGGAAAATCAAGTACACAAAAGAGTAAACAAGGATAAACACTATTTAAAGGCAGTGATTAATAATTTGGTCATATGTGGAACAGTCATGGGAATTAATCATATACCAGGCTACAAAGATATTTTTGATATATTCCAATGAATCACGTACCAGGCCACAAAGGTATTATCAATATATTCCAATGAGCAGACTGTTCAGAACATAAATGAAATTAGAAAACAATAATAGTTATAGGTATATGTCTAGATAATTTTAAAATATTACTATTTTAAAACCATTGTTTTAGAAAGAAAAACACCGATACAATATATTAACGCATATATATGGAATTTAGAAAGATGGTAACGATGACCCTATGTGCGAGACAGCAAAAGAGACACAGATGTAAAGAACAGACTTTTGGACTCTGTGGGAGAAGGCATGGGTGGGATGATTTGAAAGAATGGCATTGAAACATGTATATTATCATATATGAAACAGATCGCCAGTCCAGGTTTGATGCATGAGACAGAGTGCTCAGGGCTGGTGCACTGGGATGACCCTGAGGGATGGGATGGGGAGGGAGGTGGGAGGAGGGTTCAGGATGGGGAACACATGTATACCCATGGCTGATTCAAGTGAATGTATGGCAAAACCCACCACAATATTATAAAGTAATTAGCCCCCAATTAAAAAAAAAAACCTTTTTTTAAAACATGACATTTCAAAGACTGAGAGCCGAATAATGATGAAAAACAATGCCAAAAATTGTAAGCGAATTTATAACTTTAAATTTATCATAAAATAAGAAAAATTGAAAAATAAATGATTCAACTCTAAAACTCACAGAGTCTGACTAATAAAAGAACAATAGGTTTAGATCAAAGAAATAAGAAAGAAGAACATGATAAAATGAAGAGGATGAAAGTGAAGAAACATTTAAAAATAACAGCAGGGACTTCTTTGGCGGTCCAGTGGTTAAGACTTAATGCTCCCAGTGCAGGCGGCACGGGGTTGATGCTTGGTTGGGAACTAAGATTCCTCAGGCTGCTCAGTGCAGCCAAAAGTATAAAAGGTAAAGAAAATTATTAACTGAAGTTAGTTGTCTGAAAAGATTAAATAGGCCAATAGGTACAACTTTGTCAAGCTTGATTATGAAAAAAGATAAACTATAGAATGAAAAAGGCAGAAATGGCTATATAGGTATAGCAGATTAAAACAATGAAACATTGTAAATAACTATGTATCAAGACATTTGAAAGCCTGGATGAACTAGATATATTTCTACAAAAATATAAATGTTGAGATTACCACACTAGGAGATCAGTAGACCTTTAACCTTTAAAGACACCATTGACCTCTAAAGAGAAAAATGGTGATTAACCACCCTCAAAAGTCTAAGATGGTTTTATAGGTTAAGATATACTAAATTCCCTCAATCAGATAATTCCTGTATTTACACTTTGTTTCAGAAGATAAGGAAAGGTGTCCCACTCATTTTACAATTATTCATGAAATCTTTATATCAAAATCAGATAGAAATTGTCCAAGAACAAAAGCTGTTCAGTTCGGTCACTCAGTCGTGTCTGACTCTTTGTGACCTCATGGACTGCAGCATGCCAGGCTTCCCTGTCCATCACCAACTCCCAGAGCCTACTCAAACTCATGTCCATTGAGTTAGTGATGCCATCCAACCATCTCATCCTCCGTGTCCCTTTCTCCTCAATCTTTCCCAGCATCAGGGTCTTTTCCAATGAGTTGGTTCTTCACATCAGGTGGCCAAAGTATTGAAGTTTTAGCTTCAGCATCAGTCCTTCCTGAATATTCATGACTGATTTCCTTTAGGATTGACCGGTTGGATCTCCTTGCAGTCCAAGGGGACTTAAGCTGTAGGTATCACTTTGAATCATTAGTGTATAAAACCTAAGTGAGATATCAGGCTAGCTAAATATTTTAAGTAGGATTTATACCAGGAAAGAGAGATGGTTCTGATTTAGAAAGAAACATCAGTTAAGTTGATCACATTAATGGATGAAAGGGAAAAAATAACTTTGAGTTGCTCAATAGATATGAGAAAGTATTGAATATAGTTCAATACCCATTTATAGTGAGAGCTCTTGGAAGTTTAGAGATTGAAAAGAACTTTCTCAGTCTGATAGAGGCTGTCTTCCGAAATTTATAGCAAAAATCATGCTTAATGGAGAAACTTCCTTTTGAGGTCGGGAACCAGATAGAGCTACTTGCTATTGCCGTGAGTGCCTGTGTAGTGCCAGAGGACTGGCCGAGAGAAACAAGTGTAAGGATAAGGTGTGGGGAAAAAAGAAATTGTTATCACTAGGAGATTACAAATGTGTATAAATTACCTATGAGAATTAACAGAACTGGTGACAAATTTCAAGAAAAGTTGCCCAGAAAATGAAACATCATTTTTAGTAACTGCAAAACCCACAGAGTAATGTAACAAAAAAATGTGGAAGACTTCTTTAGAGAAAAGGTTATGATCCTAAATGTGAATACAACCATACAAAATGATTGTATTTTGTATGAATTTGTATGAGTTCATACAAATATGAATAAATAAAGGGAAATATTCTGCTCATGGATGCAAAATGTCATACTGTTAAAGAGGTCAGTTCTTCTACAAATTAATCTATGAATTTGGAAATATAACCATCAAAATCTGAGGAGGGTATTTTTAGGGAAGGTGGACAAGATGATTCTGAAATTCATATGGAAGCAGAAATACCTACTGTTATGTAAAGCAGTTTGAAAAAGCAAAGCAAAAAGAGGGGAATCACCCTACCCCAGGTTATGTTGTGAAGTCACAGAGATTAAAATAGTGTGATAGTGATGCCGGAACAGGCAAACAGACCATGGTGTTCAGTGCCAAGTCCTGAAACACGCTGAGGTGCACATGAGAAGCTCGTGTGTGAGGGAAGTACCTTCACGCAGTTCAGTTCAGTTCAGTCGCTCAGTCGTGTCCGACTCTTTGCGACCCCTTGAATCCCAGCACACCAGGCCTCCCTGTCCATCACTAACTCCCAGAGTTCACTCAGACTCACGTCCATGGAGTCAGTGATGCTTCACTAGTTAGTAGGAAACATTAACTAATCTCCCACCTCCTCCCCTTCTCTCTCCCCTCCCCTTTCCCCCTCCCTCCCCCTCCCTCTCCCCTCTCTCCCCCTGCCCTCCCCTCCCCCTCTCTCCCCCTCCCTCTCCCCTCTCCCCTCTCTCCCCCTCCCTCCCCCTCCCTCTCCCCTCCCTCCCCCTGCCCTCCCCTCCCCCTGCCCCTGCCCTCCCCTCCCTCTCCCCCTTCCCCCCCTTTCCTTCCTCCTGCTGTGTTCCTTCCCCTTATCTTCTTAGAAAATTGCCTTCAAGTGTGTGGATAAATTATATACCTACCTCACCCACTATAAAAAAAAAAATTCCAGACTATTGAAGACCTTCCTTTTATGTGAAAACTAAAACACAAAGCCAATAGATAAAAACGTAGAATAACTTTGAGAATTTGGAGTCGGAAAAGGTCTGAATTATAATGAGAGAAAGACCCGACTGACAACGCCCTGGGTGTGAGCAGTTGCTCCATAAAGGTCAGCCTGTCTGCTTCCTTCCCTGGTCCAGAACTTACTCAGGGGCAGTCACAAAGGAGGTGGCTCAGCTCTTGTGCTGTCTCCCGGAGGAGGGTGACAGGGCTAAGATTCAGGCCCAGGGAAGCCCTTTGGTGCCTAAGGTGAGATAGTGTGTCTTGATGGTCTCTTTGAATCATTGCTCTTGTCAGGGGTTCAGACTCACTCTCTGGGGGCATCTCTTAGGCAGGAGCCTCAAATACAGGCGAGGGTGGTCAGGAGAGACCGTGACCGCACTCAGTGCGGGCCCTGGGCCTTCCAAGCTGCCTCCCTTCAGGGTGGGTGTGGGCCACTCTAATGCAGGAGGTGGGCTGGTCAGTGGTCCCTTACAGCCAACCCTGACTGAACTCCAGGATCATGCCAGGAGCTTGTTAAAAATGAATTAGAAGCCCCACCCTGGTGCACCCTGATGGATCTATTGGATTCATCAGATGGAGGAATCTGTCTGACTAGATCCCAAGTGTGGGTGAGGTCAGACCCAGCATGCTGGATCACCTTTCCAGGATCAAGCAGATCAGCACTTCTCAGCTTCTAGAGGAGAGAACCACCTGGTCAGGGGTGCAGCGCATTGGAAGGGGTATGCCCATAGGGTCTGTGGGGGCGGGATGGGAAGTTAAGGTGGAAAGAAGGGTATGAAAAGTCCAGCCAGCAGGCCTGGGCAGGAGAGGGGCGGAGGCTCCAGTGACAGCCCCACTGTAACCAAACTCTCCCTTTTGTGGGGTGCCCCCTGCCCCGGCCTGGGTGCTGATCCTGTACTGGAATAGCCTGTTAATGGCTTGCTTCCTTTAGCAGCCTGGGAGCTCCTTGAGGACAGGAGCATTCATTCATTCCACATTCATTCATTCATTCCACAAATAGTTATTAAGACATTCATACACCTGAGATAGGCGCTAGGCGGGAGCACAGCTGAGTCAGCCCACCAAAGCTTGCCATGCGGTGAGGAGGCAGGCAGAAGACCAAGCAGCTTTAATAAGGGGTGTTGAAAGCTGTAATGGAGAAACAGCAACACCTAATCGGGACACTAAGCCTCAACCTGAGAGCTCTGGGAAGGCTGCTGGGAAGAAGGGAGGTCTGAGAGGGGTGAATGGAGCAATCAAAGGGAGGAAAGAGGTCTGATTCAGCCCCACAGGCAGGAGTTTTACTTCAGTGCCGGGTAGTGAGTGTACCCAGGAGCAATGGAGGAGTCTCCCCCTGCGCTGGCCTGGAACCCAGTTTGGTGAACTGGTCAGGCTCCTGCCCCACTCCCCGGAAGATTCCTTCCCCATTATCCCCTTCTGTTCCTGGGCCAGACTGGCTCCCTCTCTGGGAACCAGGCAGTATTGGCAGCACCTGGGAATATTAGCTGCCTCTCCAAGCTGGTATCGGCCCCAGGCCCAGAGCTGGGGAAGCTGAGCTTGGGAGGATGGTGTGATGTTCCAGGGGCCTCAGAAGCACTGGGCTCCTCTGACCTCTCAGACTGTTAACAACTGCTCCAAGGGAATTCCCCGGTGGTCCAGTGGTTAAGACCCTTACTTCCCCTTCAGGGGACATGGGTGCCACCCCTGGTTGGGGAACCAGGATCCTGCAAGCCACTCAGCGCAGCCAAAATTTAAAAACCCGGACAAAAAAATATTGCTCATGAGAGAACGAAGTCTCTCTCCCCTCCTTTGGGAACGGCTCTTCTCCTGGGCAGGTGGATGAGACCTCGGTCTGTGTTTGGATCCTTGGGGGCATCCCTGGGCAGCACAGGGCCTGGCGCTTGACAGGGCTGCGCTAGGCGTGTGCACTGTATACACACATATACTCAGTCTCTGGACAGCGCACCTTCTGAGCCCCTGAGGTGGGGAGGGCTGGCCCTTTCTCCTCCTCAGGAGGCCCCAAGGCCACCATGAACCTGATCTGGGGTTGACTTCATGCTCCAGACACTTGGGGCGGGGCGACTGTAAAACGACATCATTTCGTTTTATGGATCCCTGGCACGCACACGTGCTTACTCTGTCCATCCCAGCAAATCCTGGTGGTGGGGATGATGGTGGGGCTGGAGTTGGGGGTGGGTATTAAGCTCAGTAGACATTCTGAAACTGAGACTCTTGTGGAGGGATTCAGCACCCTCAGAATCATGTCATGCGAAGGCAACAGAATTGTCACTTCATAGGGACCTCCCCCCACCTCCATCCCCCGCCACCAAGGGATGCGGCAGGGCTCACCTGGCAGGCCCAGAGCTTGGGGCTGTGAATATAGGACCTGGCCCGAGGGGCCTCCCTGGGTGGGGCCCAGGGAGGTTAGGGGGCACCCCCACTCTGTAGTTGCCCCTGAAAATGGCAGAGTGCCCTTGTTGGCCTTTCAAATGGGCAACAGTTACCTTTGGGTCAGCACCATCATAATATATTGTTTTGTTTTGTTTTTTTCATAATATATTGTTAAGTGAAAAAAAAGCAGGCTAAGAAAAAGCGCTGTGACCTCAGTTTCTGTGAAAACTATAGATACTTGTTTCTAGAAGAGCTTGGAAATCAACCTGGTAATGACAGTTATTACCAGGCAGCGTTCTCTGAAAAATATTTTCCCTTTTGTTTAGCTGTATTTTCTAATTTTTCTGCAGAGGTTATGATTACTTGTATCACTAAAATAAGGGGGATGGAATTTGCAAGAAGCCAATTCAGGTGCCACCCTGGGGGAGGCCCAGGTTGGGGTTTTATGCTTCCATCAGGAAGGTGAGGGTGGAGGGTCGGTGCAGAACGGCCCTTCCATGTCTCCCACCCAGGAGCTGGCGGCCAGGGTCGGATCAGTGTCCGGTGGTCCGAGACTGTTGGGCACCACCGGGCTGGTTCCCCTCCTGGAGGGTGGGCTCTGGGTCTCTAGGGTGGGTCTCAGCAAAGCTCCTGTGCTTGGGAGTGGGAGCCTGCCTGGTTCTGGGAGGGTGACAGGTCTCAAGTCTAACTTCCTCTTCGGCTTTCTGTTCCCTAGATCCACTTCCCGGATGTGGAACGGGTTGAATGGGCCAACAAGGTAAGGCCGGGGCGGGCCTGGGGGTGCTGGCCTCACTCCAGGCCTTGTCCTCCCCCTGGGCCTGGCGTGGACCCTGGATGGGGCGGGGGTGTCGGGGGAGCTTGTGTGAGCAAGGCAGTCCTGCGGTCCTGGTGGAAGCCTTGTCTGGGAGCCAAAGGTGGCCCTTAGTCCCTGGGGTGGTGGCCTTCCACTTTCCCACCCTCAGGGTTCTTCTCCTCACCAGACAATGACTTTCTTTTTTTAAAAAAAGTTTGTTTTTAAATTATGAAATTTTTGTCTTTTAATTGCAAAATTAATGGATGGCCACAGCAGAAAAGTTAGAACGTACAGAGGGAAGTGCAGGCCTCCAATCCCACCAGGCTGAGACCAGGGTGTCCTGGGGAGAGGAAGGCTGTGATTAGGGATTTGACAGCAGCTGCTGGGTTTTGCCTGGTCCCCAGCCACGATCTAGCAGCACTGGCTATGCAACCAGGGCAGGTCCCCTGATGTCTCAGAGCTGCTTCCTGCCTTTGTGCAATGGGAATAATTATGGTCCCTGCCTCGTGGGGTTGTTGTGAGGATTAATGAGGTAATTAAAGTACCACAATGCCTGGCTCATCGAGGCCTCTGAGAGAGAGGGGCATTAAGCCCTGAAACTCACCTCCTTCAGTCTCCTCCGGTTAGAGTTTGAAAAGAGGGAGCTGCATCTTTAAATTAAAGTGCAAGGGACTTCCCCGGTGGTCCAGTGATTAAGACTTCGCCTTCCAATGCGGGGTAGGGGCTGGGTGGGGGGAGGGGTGTGTGTGCGCAGGTTTTGATCCTGGCTGAGAGCTAAGATCCCACATGCCTTGTGACCAAAATAACAAAAGGTAAGCTAGAAGCAATATTGTAACAAATTTAATAAAAGACAAAATGGTCCACACACACACACACACACACAAAACTAAAATAAATAAAGGCCCAGGTCCCAGAGAGGAAGAGGGAGTAGGCTTGTCCCAAACAGAACACGTGGGCTGCTGCCCCTCCACCCCATGCCTCCAATGCCATCATCCCTCTCTGATCACCCTCTCCTGCCGCCAGGGCCCCTCCGTCTGCCACCCTCTCTCCCCAGGTCCCACACTTGGTTCCTTCCCAGCGCCATGAGTTGTCCTGCTGCAGAATTCAGCTATAGGCAGCCTTTTCTGATGCTAAGGAAAAAAATCAAATCCATAGGAAACAATTTAAATTTATCTTCTGTGGTTTCTTTTTTTTTCTTCTTCTTCTTAAACCTCTGGCACCTGCTCCTTCTTATTTACACCATGGTGCTGGTTTGGGTAGCATATGTTTTAGCACAGAACTAAAGGGCTTCATCTTATTAATTCACTGAATGACTGTTTCATGGTGGGCTGCACAATGGCAGCAAATCTCAGGATCTCACTGTAAGCATGAGAACCATGGCCATAGTTATCCAGCGTTTGATGAGCAGACAGATGGACAGGTAGGTTGATGGGATGGGGTGGGCAGACAGGCTGATGGGTGCTGTGGTGTAAGGACCGCCCCTGGGCAGCTGTGGGTCTGGGATGGGGAGCACTGACCTGAGCACGTAGGGCATCTTCCTGTCCTCGCAGATTATCTCCCAGATCTGGCCCTACCTCAGCATGATCATGGAAAACAAGTTCCGGGAGAAACTGGAGCCCAAGATCCGGGAGAAGAGCGTGCACCTGAGGACCTTTGCCTTCACCAAGCTCTACTTTGGACAGAAGGTTGGTGCTGTCTCGGGAGGGGCAGCAGGCTCTCCCCCGCCCCCACGGGGGTTCACGGCTGACTCACAGGGCCCAGCCCCCACCTGCACTTCCCAGTCTCTTGGCCTGAGGATAAACCCCTCAGCCCCTGGTCCCCGCACCACTGTCTCTGCGGGTTCTAGGGAAGCCTGGCTCAGAGACAGGAGAAGTGGGAGGAAATTCCATTCTTCTAAAGCACAGGGGTTTTTTTGTTTTTTTTTTCTTTTCGTTTTCTTTTTTTTTTTTTTAAATTTTAAAATCTTTAATTCTTACATGTGTTCCCAAACATGACCCCCCTCCCACCTCCCTCCCCATAACATCTCTGTGGGTCATCCCCATGCACCAGCCCCAAGCATGCTGTATCCTGCGTCAGACATAGACTGGCGATTCGATTCTTACATGATAGTATACATGATAGAATGCCATTCTCCCAAATCATCCCACCCTCTCCCTCTCCCTCTGAGTCCAAAAGTCCGTTATACACCGCTGTGTCTTTTTTCCTATCTTGCATACAGGGTCGTCATTGCCATCTTTCTAAATTCCATATATATGTGTTAGTATACTGTATTGGTGTTTTTCTTTCTGGCTTACTTCACTCTGTATAATCGGCTCCAGTTTCATCCATCTCATCAGAACTGATTCAAATGAATTCTTTTTAACGGCTGAGTATTACTCCATTGTGTATATGTACCACAGCTTTCTTATCCATTCATCTGCTGATGGACATCTAGGTTGTTTCCATGTCCTGGCTATTATAAACAGTAAAGCACAGTTTTGAAAACACACCATGTGGTGGAAATCAACCTGCACAAAAATCTTCCAGTCATGCTTGCTAACCTCAGCATCAGCTGGGGAGAACTCACCTTCATGGAGTGGGAGGTTAGTGCTTCACAGCAGTGACTAAGTCTCTACTAACTGATTGATACTGGCAATCTGTGTTACAGATCCATGCTGGTTCAGGGACAGCACTCAGTGACCCAGGATAAAAGTGTGTGTATTGAACACACCTAACGTCCTGTCCCGACTCTAGGCTACATTTCCTGGTCCATCCTCCTGCCTCACTCTTCCTGCCCTATAGCTCCTCTATGATGTCTTATTTCGATCATCAGAAACGCGTACCTCAGGCAGAGCCACCGTGAAGTCCATCACCCTGTCAACCAGAGGTGCTGGCCTCTGGTCTGCCCCAGAATAAGCAGAGGTCAGAAGGCAGGCTGGCCTGCTGAGAGTGTCTTCCAGCCCCTCGGTGTGTGCTCAGCTAGCCGCCCGAGTGGGGGCAGGTCAGGCTGGCCTGAGCCTGGGGGTTCTGATTCAGGCTCCGCCTGGACTGGCTTGTCTCAGCATCTGTTGGTTATTTGTCCTTTCCCTGCTTCCCTCATGTATGACTTCCTGAGCCCAGCCATGTGCTGTGTAGTCAGAGATGCTGTGGCTGTGCCTCTGCCTTCGGGAAGGACTCTGTCCTTCTGTGGAGGCAGATGTATAAGCTGGTGGATGATAGCTGCTGACCTGGCAGTGTATACATGACGATGGAGGAATGCGTGGATTCAGGAGTGGAGCGGCATGGGGGCTCTGCAAGTCAGGGAGGACTTCCCAGAGGGGTACACAGCAGGTGAAGAGTTAAGAAGCCCACAGACTGCTGTGTTTACAGCAGAGCCTGCCTGGCCAGGCTGCCCATCGGGCGGTGATGCCTGTGGGACCATGTGCTGCTGGAAAGCGGTCCCTTGCTGGCAGCAGAAGCAGGCCTAGTGATCTCAGCGAGGTAGCAGTGAGCAGTCCTGAAGTGAGATATTTCCCTGCCCAGGAATTGAACCTGGGTAGCCTGGATGAAAGCCAAACCATCAGGGGATAGAGGCTTGTTGTTGTTCAGTCGCCAAGATGTGGCTGACTCTTTGTGACTTCATGGACTGCAGTATACCAGGCTTCCCTGTCCTTTAGTATCTCTTGGAGTTTGCTCAAACTCATGTCCATTGAGTCAGTGATGCTATGTAACCATCTCATCCTCTACTGCCACGCCCTTCTCCTTTTGCCTTCAATCTTTCCCAGCATCAGAGTCTTTTCCGGTGAGTCGGCTCTTCACATCAGGTGGCCAAAGTATTGGAGTTTCAGCTTCAGAATCAGTCCTTCCAATGAATATTCAGGACTGATTTCCTTTAGAATTGACTGGCTTGATCTCCTTGCAGTCCAAGGGGACTCTCAAGAGTCTTCTCCAGCACCACAATTTGAGGGCATCATTTCTTCAGCACTCAACTTTCTTTATGGTCCAGCTCTCACATCCATACATGACTACTGAAAAAACCATAGCTTTGAGTAGACGGACCTTTGATGGCAAAGTAATGTCTCTGCTTTTTAATACATACGCTGTCTAGGTTTGTCATAGTTTTTCTTCCAAGGAGCAAGCAGCTTTTAATTTTGTGGCTGCAGTCACTGCAGTGATTTTAGAGAACAAGAAAATAAAATCTGTCACTATTTCTACTTTTCCCCCTTCCATTTGCCATGAAGTGATGGGACCGGATACCATGATCTTCACTTTTGAATCTTGAGTTTTAAACCAGCTTTTTCACTCTCCTCTTTCACTTTCATCAAGAGGCTCTTTAGTTCCTCTTCACTTTCTTCTATTAGAGTGGTATCATCTGCATATCTGAGGTTGCTGAAATTTCTGATATTGCTCCCTGGCTGTTTACCCCTACTGAAAGCAAGTGTTTCAAGGAGGCAAAAACTTTAAAAACAGATACGAAGTATATTATCAGAGACACAGAGCTTATTATCATAACATGTGTGAGAGCACACAGAAATAGTTTAAGACAGAAACAACGCAGAAATACACACTCAGAGAGAAAGGGTGTAGGCGTCGCCCGTAATGAGGAGGAGCGCAGGAAAGAGGTGGTTAAATCATTATATAGGGCAGTCCTTCCGGGTCTTTGTTTACCTTTGGCCAATTACCTGGTTTCTTTCCCCACATCTGAGCTGTTCTAGAACCCTCCCAAACGTGCATGCACAGCGTTTTGCTAAGAATGGATTCTGCTCCAGAGGCCCTGGGTACGTGTCCACACATTATGGGGTGGCTCCCCTCCCTTTTTGACCCCCAAGGAGCCTTCCTGCACATGTACAGACAGACAGGGAAGTTTTCCTTGACCTCAGGAGCAGTCATCTTATCTTCAGAGTCGTCTCTTGCCACCAGCTGTCCTTGGAGTGTCTAGGGGAAACAGCTTCAGTTTTACTCCTCTTGATGAACACCAGCTGTCCTGCCCTGGGGCCCCTCTGCCTCCTACCTCACTAGGAGTGGCTGGTCCCGAAGGGTGATTTTCACCCTCTCATGAGCACCTGGCGGGGGTCCTGCAGACTGACCAGATGCCCCCGCCCTGCAGGGGAAATGCCTGGTCCTGGCATTCAAAGTCTTTTGTGTCCTGGCTCCTCCCACCCCTCCTAACTCTCCCATCCCTCTCCCCTCCCCACCTGTCCACTGGGGGGCATCACGGAGGACTCTGCCTGTGACCTTCCTGCTTAGCCAGGCCCAGTGCACCCGGTCCACCTACTTCCTTCATACCCAAGAGTGTTTCCTGCTTCCTTGGATTCCTGTGTCCATGGCCAACCCTGCTCACTGCTGTTATGACCTTGGGCCAGTGCTTTAACCTCTCTGAGTTCCAACCCTGCTCACTGCTGTTATGACCTTGGGCCAGTGCTTTAACCTCTCTGAGTTCCAGTTTCCTCATGTGTAAGAGGAAAGGACCCATTTCTGAGGGTGGTTGTGAAGCGTGATTAACAGGCCTGGCATCAGGGCCACTGTGCGTGGCCAAGTGAGTAGCGTTCCACACGGGGCACGTGACCAGCCTGGCACCCCACACCTCACCATGAGCCCTGGGCTGGGACCGCCTGCCTGACACAGAGCAGATTATAAGCAGTGGCCACCCCTCCTTTCTGTGGTGGAGCCTGCAACTGGGCGGCCTGCTCCAGCGGCAGTCTCCACAGATGGGGCTCTTGGGGCTGGCTGGGCTCTCACAGGGGCCTGCAGGCCCGCCCCCAGCCCGGGAGCAGACTCCAGGCTGGGGCAAGTCAGTGACAGGCCCTTCCTCCCTGCCAGGCTTCTGCTGGCTTTTCTGGGTCTTTAACATCTAGCCAAGTGCTGTGCCACCTGAAGCTTCTACAATCTGGGGGGCCCTCTTAAAGAAAAGGAATGTTAAACTTAAAATGTAAAACCAAGACAAAAATAAATGTTAAATATGAGAATGTATAAGAAAATAAATTATAACAAGTTATACTTAAAAAAAATCTGACATATCACACCACAAACTCTTTGAAAAAACGTACATAATTTTAATGAACTGCTCATTATATCCCTATAATACTTTTTTCCTGCACTGTTGGCTCTGTATTCTTTGATGTCACCTTTTCATGTGACAACGTGTTTGTAAGTATCATTTTGCATGGAGAGAGTAGAAGGATAATACTGAGGTTGATTGAACTGTTTCTCCATTATGAAAATTTTGCTTGTTTGGAGAGGGAGGTATTAGGATGCCACAGGTGGGCAGGGTCTACAGGGTGGGTTTCTGTTTGTGCTCACTCCTGGAGTATAGTGGTCACGTGGGTTGTTGTGGTTGAAACCCATGCACAGGGCTGGCAACCCCTTGCTGCCTCCCTACCCCAAAGACCCTTGCTGACCAGGTCACTCCCTGCCGCCACCACCATCCCCTGACCCCGGCATCTCTTCCAGTGCCCCAGGGTCAACGGCATCAAGACACACACAGACCAGCGCAACCGCAGACAGGTGGTCCTGGACTTGCAGATCTGGTGAGCCCTTGTGCCCCAGGGGGGCCTGGTGTAGGGGATGGGGGAGCGCTGTGGGAATAGCCAGGTTGAAGATGGAGTCACAGATAAACACTCATGTTTGAAAGCCTCTCATGGCACATATGCCCCTTCTTCTAGCCAGGCTGGAGCATGGGATCCTTACTGGGATGGGGAGGATGGTCCCAGGGGAGCCACTAGGCCTGGCTCCTCCCACAGACCAGGCACCAGGTGTGCTTTGGGTACCAAGGCCCAGGCAGCAGAGCTTTCTTGGAGGCCAGAGCCCAGTCACCTGGAGGGTCAGATCAGCTGTCTCACAGAGGATGTAGGAAGAGAGAGCAAATGTGACAGGAAAATGTGGGGACTTGTGGTGTGGCCCAGGGAGCTCGGAGCACAGGCTGTGAGAGGCCAAGGGGAGAGCTGGGCACTGTGGCACCTCAGAAAAACTAAAGGATGCAAAGACATGTGAGTGACTTGTTTAGTGGATCAGGCAAGGACATTAAGCTGATAATAGGCTTGGATCAGAGAGAATGGAGGTTCAACCCAGGAAGTCTTCCTGGAGGTGGTGGGATTTGAACTGTGCTTAAAGGAGCAAGGATCAACTCCTGAGGTTCCACAGTGTTGCCCGTTCCTTTCCAGTGCCACATATATCCTGTCCTTAGCCCAGAGACAGGTGCTGAGAACACACTGGGAAGACAGGAAGCAACTCTGGGAATATCCATCCCCACGTGCGGGCTGGTCTCAAGTGTGTTAAGATACTGTTGGCAGTTGGGCCCTTGTGGCCCCAAGACTGCCACAGGACGCTTGTGTGAATAGTTGGGGCACTGGTCAGTCATCTAGCCCGCACACCCAGCTCTCCAGTCAGCTCAGGGAGCCCCTGGGAGCTCTGGGCTCACGCCACTCTTCCAGGGGACACAGCATTTCTGTGATGTCTGGCTCCTCAGCCTGCACCCTACAGATACTGGATGGCTGCCCTCTCCTCCGCTTCTCCTTCAGTCCTTGACTACCTTCACCCATTCTGGGCTCCCTGTGACCATTGCTTGGCAGGAGCGCCAGCTGGACTCAGTCTTCTGAGATCTTACTACTCACCCACCTCGTTACCCCCAGCAACAACCCGCATGAGTGGCTGGAGGGAGGCAACAGGGCTACTCTGCAGTCTTCAGGCAGAGACCTGGGCAGAGACGGGGTGGAAGCACAGTAGGGTGTGCACCCCAGACCTCTCTGGCATCCATGCGGTGTCATGGGATGAGGTGGTACACAGAATGGCTGACCTTAAAGGCAGAGGCGAGGATGCGCATGAGACCTGGGTGTGTCGTCCCTGGGCACTGTCTCTAGGAGTCTGGGCAATGTCTGCACAGAGCTGAGAAAGGCCGAGGCCGGCAGGGAGTCCACACCCAGGTGATGCAGGCCTCAGGCTTGTGCTGGGCTGCTCTGGGCAGGTTTCTTGACCTACCCTCCCCTCCACTTTCCTCTTCCCTCCCCACTTCCAGCTACACTGGGGACTGTGAGATCAGCGTGGAGCTGCAGAAGATACAGGCTGGTGTGAACGGGATCCAGGTGGGTGGAGGCTGGTGTGACTACCTCCAGGGCACAGGGAGCAGGGTGACACTGGAGGAGGCTGCAGAGGGGGCGATGACACCAGGCACAGAGGCTGGTACCAATCAAGGGACTCCAGTCAAGGGACTCCAATCAAGGGACTCCAGGCCCGAGATCACAGACTGGGAATTGGTGGCTGGGCTTCATTGAGCCTCTGCTCAGAACTGCCCCATCCTGCCGCTGTTGGTGGAATTCCCCCTGCCAGAGAGGCTTTGATGGCCCCAGGAAGTGAGAGGCTCTTTACGGATGCTGAGCGGGTGCTAAGAAACCCAGGTAGATGGAGGAGGCAGAGCTTATGGCAGGAGTGGAGCTGAGCTGGAGAGCATGCCTGGGCCCCGGCTGTGGGCGAGGCTGAAGCCCCACAGACAGCACAGCAGTGGAAGGCAGCTGGGACCCTTGGTGGCCAGCAAAGGGGTGGCCGCTGCATGCAGGCTTCTCTTCCCTGAGCGCGGCCCCTGCAGTGGTGGCAGGTGGCCCTGACATTTGGGGGTGGCCTGGGCATGAATGAGCCAGCAGCGGCCTCACTCAGTGCAACAGGTGTGAGAAGGGCGGCTGAGGTCCCTCCTTGCCATCCAGCTGCAGGGCACGCTGCGGATCATCCTGGAGCCCCTACTGGTGGACAAGCCCTTTGTGGGAGCCGTGACTATGTTCTTCCTTCAAAAGCCGGTGAGTCCCCAGAACGAGGCAGGCCTGCAGCTCCCTGTGAACCGGCACTCACCCCCGCTGCCCAGGCACTGGGTTTGAGCCTGAGAACAGATGGGCCGAAGCCCACCTAGACCCATCATCTCATATGCTCCCTGGGAGGCCTGAGGAGCTCCACCCTGCTGTCCCCAAGACCAGGAAGAAGGCCATCTAGATGAGACGTGGCCAGCCGAGGTCACACAGCTGCCTAGGGTGGGGCGGAGGCTCTCTGATGCCAGGCTGGCCTGGCCGTGCGCTTGGGCCGCTCCTGTGGTCCTGGCAGGAAGCAGCCCACCTGACAGCCCTGGTCCTGAGCAGGATGGGACGTGCCTCGCCCACCCAGCACCCTGCAGAGGGCACCCCCACCCCCACAGGCTGAATTCCCCATGGAGGTGGGCGTGAGGATGCTCAGCCTCGGCTCCTGGCTCCTTCCAGCCTAACTGCCCCCTTCTGCCCCTGCAGCACCTGCAGATCAACTGGACAGGCCTGACCAACCTGCTGGATGCACCAGGAATCAAGTAAGGGCCTATGTGGACCGCTAGGCAGAGCCGAGGTGGGCCCCACCCCCGGGCTGTGCGGTCAGTGACAGGAGCTGCCCTACGGCTGAGCCCTCCCTGCTCTCTACAATAGGAGAGGCGCGGGACCTGCCCCTCCAGAGGGTCAGGGTTGGTATGTTTGGAGTGACACCATGAGATGAGATGTCCCAGAGGAGGCTGCGTGGGCTGAGAGGCGAGCGCAGGCTCTGGAAGCAGGCCAGACTCCTGGCCCCCCATTAGTCACTGTGCACCTTTGGACAAGTTCCTTCACCTCTCTGGGCTCTTTCTCAGTAAATGGGAGCCTAGTTCCTCTGTCCTGAGTTCCCTGGGAGAACACTCAGGTGTGTGTGGTACTGGCACAGTGGGTGTGGACACACACGAGTGTCCTCCTCATTATATTAACTCTTCCCTGACCCACATGTGTGTATGAGAAGTCCACGTGGCTCCTGCCCATGGTGACCACGTCACAGACACCAGTGTGGGAGGGGGTGGGCAGCTGTCATAGCAGAAGCCAGCAGGGAGGAGCTGGTCTGAGCAGCCTGCCTTCTTGGTGCCCAAGAGGAGCAGAGAAGGGCTCCAGCCCTGGGTGGACACGCCTCCATGAGGGAGGGACAGTGGACTAGCTAGGGTGCCCCCTAGCTGGCTCGCCTGCTGCTAAGACCACTTGCTCACTCATTGGGGCCATTCCCACTGATTTCTGGCCCCTAGGCACAGAGAATCCAGTCATGCATTCTTTTGTCCAGAAGATATTTCTTGAGCACCTACTGTGTGCCAGCCCTGTTGTAGGCACTTCCCTGACTCCTTGTACTGGCGAGATGGGATCAGGCAATAAAGAGAATTTCAAGGTGATGTCAGGGAATAGAAGAGCTAGTTGTGAACATGTGCCTGGCATTTCCTGGACATAGGGTACTGTTCTCAGCACTTCACATGTATTTACTCATCCTTATAACAGCAGGTAGAGATGAGGAAACTGAGATCCCCATTTTAGAGATGAGGAAACTGAGGTTGAGATCACTGACTTTCCAAGGTCACACAGCTTGTGGTTGGTGCAGCCGAGATTCTAACCCAGGATCCAGGTCCTTGCTTTTGGTTACCATGATGTGATGCTTCAGAAAAGAATAGAGCATGATCGGGGTTGGGGGCTGTCAAAATGTGCACCCTACATCCTCCCCTGATCCCCCATCCAGACAGGCTGGGGTCAGGGCTGCTCTCTGCTGGGAGGGACCCACCTGTCCCCAAGCTCTGCTCCTCACTCCAGGTCCAGGGAAGGGCAGAGGGACAGGCGGCCTGGGGGAGGTGCTGCCACCCTCCATAGCTGGTCGTGCCCACTCTCCCCAGTGAGATGACAGACAGCCTGCTGGAGGATCTCATCGCCGCCCACCTGGTGCTGCCCAACCGTGTGACTGTGCCCGTGAAGAAGGGGCTGGACGTAAGCAAGCTGCGCTTCCCTCTGCCCTGTGTGAGTACCCACACTGGCTGCAGCGCACCGGGCCCCGGGCCCAGAGCTGAAGGACGGACGGGCCAGGCAGAGGGGTATATCCTCAGATGGTAATGCTTATTTCTGCCCTGTGAGGGCCTGGCATCCCATTTTATGGGGCCAAGACTGAGTCTCAGGAAGGTCGAATGACTTACCCAAAGCTACCTGTGTTGGAAGAGAAAAGCCCAGGGAGCATTTCTTCCTGGACCTTGGTCCCCCGCAGGGCTTGTGCTGGGGTCTGCAGGCCACCTCATTCACCCCCAGAAAACTCCAGAGCCTGCCACCTTCCCTTCAGGGACAGGAGGCTCCTACTCCATCCTTTGGTGATGTGAAGGACTCTTGCATCTGCTGGAAGGAGCCAGGACATGGGGGCTTCCTTGGGTGCCCACCTCCCTTGCCCCTGCCCATCCTGGGCCCAGCTCAGGAGGCCCCTGGGGACAGCCACGTGGCCTCCCTGCAGAAGGTTCCCTGGCTGTGAGGCAGAGAGTCAGGGCCTCAGGAGAGGGGAGGTGCCTGTTACTACCATCAGTGCCAGGTGGGAGGCATCAGCCCACTCAGGTCACGCAGGGGGACGTGTGGTCCTTACCCCACCCTGCAGGTTTAGCAGCCTCAGCGTAACAACACAGCACTGTCGCCTACATCAAAACTACTGTAAACATCCTGTCCTTAGGGCACGTCTCACTGGACAGGTACATCAAGTTGCTACAATCTAAACTCACTTGGTTCCTCTCTGTGTTGGTGACAACTGGCTATGAATATTTCCATTGATTTGTTTCCTTCCATTCCCTATTTCTAGAGGTGTTTGTTTGTTTTTAATCTTAATGCCCTTTTACAATCATGTAAAATATCTGCACTCTTCTAAAGTCCAGTATGAAAAACTATTTTAAGGAGCTTGGCTTCTACCACCTAGTTCTTGCCTCCCCTGTAAGTAAAGGTTTATCCTTCAATTACTTTTCATTATTTGTTTTCAAATATGAGCATATATATGTGTATGGTTGTGTGTGCGTATCTGACTGCAGGCATAGTCTCTCTAGGATGGGTGGCAACAGGCTACAGCTCTCTTCACCTTGCTGTTATCACACACGTGTCCTGAGGGTCACCCCGTGACATTGTGGTACACCGTACTCCACCATGTGAATGTACTGTATCTATTCAACCAGTCTCTACTGACGGATGGCTGAATTGTGTCTGGCCTGTGATCTCAAACAGTGCTGTCATGAGGAGCCTTGTACATGTCTTTTTATATTTTTGCCAGTAGGTCCTTAGGATAGATTTCTGGAAATGGGATTGCTGAGTTAAAGGGCAAATACATAGGTTCAGTTAAGTCGCTCAGTTGTGTCCGACTCTTTGCGACCCCATGAACTGCAGCATGCCAGGCCTCCGTGTCCATCACCAACTCCCGGAGTCCACCCAAACCCATGTCCATTGTGTTGGTGATGCCATCCAACCATCTCTTCCTCTGTTGTCCCTTTCTCCTCCTGCTCTCAATCTTTTCCAACATCAGGGTCTTTTCAAATGAGTCAGCTCTCTGCATCAGGTGGCCAAAGTATTGGAGTTTCAGCTTCAACATTAGTCCCAATGAACACCCAGGACTGATCTCCTTTAGGATGGACTGGTTAGATCTCCTTGCAGTCCAAGGGACTCTCAGGAGTCTTCTCCAACACCACAGTTCAAAAGCATCAATTCTTCGGTGCTCAGCTTTCTTCACAGTCCAACTCTCACACCCATACATGACCACTGGAAAAACCATAGCCTTGACTAGATGGACCTTTGTTGGCAAAGTAATGTCTCTGCTCTTTAATATGCTGTCTAGGTTGGTCATAACTTTCCTTCCAGGGAGCAAAATTTCATGGGTGCAATCACCATCCGCAGTGATTTTGGAGCCCAGAAAAATAAAGTCTGACACTGTTTCCACTGTTTCCCCATCTATTTCCCATGAAGTGATGGGACCAGATGCCATGATCTTCGTTTTCTGAATATTGAGCCTTAAGCCAACTTTTTCACTCTCCTCTTTCACTTTCATCAAGAGGCTCTTTAGTTCTTCTTCACTTTCTGCCATAAAGGTGGTGTCATCTGCATATCTGAGGTTATTAATATTTCTCCTGGCAATCTTGATTCCAGCTTGTGCTTCTTCCAGCCCAGCATTTCTCATGATGTACTCTGCATATAAGTTAAATAAGCAGGGTGACAATATACATCCTTGATGTACTCCTTTTCCTATTTGGAACCAGTCTGTTGTTCCATGTCCAGTTCTAACTGTTGCTTCCTGACTGGCATACAGGTTTCTTAAGAGGCAGGTCAGGTGGTGTGGTATTCCTATCTCTTTCAGAATTTTCCACAGTTTATTGTGATCCACATAGTCAAAGGCTTTGGCATAGTCAATAAAGCAGAAATAGATTTTTTTTTTTTAACTCTCCTGCTTTTTCCATGATCCAGCAGATGTTGGCAATTTGATCTCTGGTTCCTATGCCTTTTCTAAAACCAGCTTGAACATCTGGAACATTGTTGAAGCCTGGCTTGGAGAATTTTGAGCATTACTTTACTAGTGTGTGAGATGAGTATAATTGTGCAGTAGTTTGAGCATTCTTTGGCATTGCCTTTCTTTGGGATTGGAATGAAAACTGACCTTTTCCAGTCCTGTGGCCACTGCTGAGTTTTCCAAAGTTGTTGACATACTGAGTGCAGCACTTTCACAGAATCATCTTTTAGGATTTGAAACAGCTCCACTGGAATTCCATCACCTCCACTATCTTTGTTTGTAGTGATCCTTCCTAAGGCCCACTTGACTTCACATTCCAGGATGTCTGGCTCTAGGTGAGTGAGAGCCACACCATTGTTGATTATCTTTGTAGTGAAGATCTCTTTTGTACAGTTCTTCTGTGTATTCTTGCCACCTCTTCTTAATGTCTTCTGCTTCTGTTAGGTCCATACCATTTCTGTCCTTTATTGAGCCCATCTTTGCATGAAATGTTCCCTTGGTATCTCTAATTTTCTTGAAGAGATCTCTAGTCTTTCCCATTCTGTTGTTTTCCTCTATTTCTTTGCACTGATTGCTGAGGAAGGCTATCTTATCTCTCCTTGCTATTCTTTGGAACTCTGCATTCAGATTCTTTTATCTTTCCTTTTCTCCTTTGCCTTTCGCCTCTCTTCTTTTCACAGCAATTTGTAAGGCCTCCTCAGACAGCCATTTTGCCTTTCTTTTTCTTGTGGATGGTCTTACTTCATGTCTCCTGTACAATGTCACGAACCTCCATCCATAGTTCATCAGGCACTCTATCTGTCAGATCTTGTCCCTTAAATCTATTTACTTCCATTGTATAGTCATAAGGGATTTGATTTAAGTCATACCTGAATGGTCTAGTGGTTTTCCCCACTTTCTTCAATTTCAGTCTGAGTTTGGCAATAAGGAGTTCATGATCTGAGCCACAGTCAGTTCCTGGTCTTGTTTTTGTTGACTGTGTAGAGATTCTCCATCTTTGGCTGCAGAGAATATAATCAATCTGATTTCGGTGTTGACCACCTGGTGATGTCCATGTGTAGAGTCTTCTCTTGTGTTGTTGGAAGAGGGTGTTTGCTATGACCAGTACATTCTCTTGGCAAAACTCTGTTAGCCTTTGCCCTGCTTCATTCTGTACTCCAAGGCCAAATTTGCCTGTTACTCCAGGTGTTTCTTGACTTCCTACATTTGCATGCCAGTCCGCTATAATGAAAAGGACATCTTTTTTGGGTGTTAGTTCTAAAAGGTCTTGTAGGTCTTCATAGAACTGTTCAACTTCAGCTTCTTCAGCATTACTGGTTGGGGCATAGACCATGACATTGAATGGTTTGCCTTGGAAACGAACAGAGATCATTTTGTTTTTGAGATTGCATCCAAGTACTGCATTTCAGACTCTCTTGTTGACTATGATGGCTACTTCATTTCTTCTAAGGATTCCTGCCCACAGTAGTAGATATAATGGTCATCTGAGCTAAATTCACCTATTCTAGTACATCTTAGTTCGCTGATTCCTAGAATGTCAACGTTCACTCTTGCCATCTCCTGTTTGACCACTTCATATTTGCGTTGATTCATGGACCTAACATTCCAGGTTCCTATGCAATATTGCTCTTTACAGCATCAGACCTTGCTTCTATCACCAGTCCCACCCACAACTGGGTGTTGTTTTTGCTTTGGCTCCATCCCTTCATTCTTTCTGGAGTTATTTCTCCACTGATCTTCAGTAGCATATTGGGCACCTGAGGAGTTCATCTTTCAGTGTCCAATCTTTTTGCCTTTTCATACTGTTCATGGGGTTCTTGAGGCAAGAATACTGAAGTGGTTTGCCATTCCCTTCAATAGTGGACCACATTCTGTCAGACCTCTCCACCATGACCCGTCTGTCTTGGGTGGCCCCACAGGGCATGGCTTAGTTTCACTGAGTTAGACAAGGCTATGGTCCGTGTGATCAGACTGGCTAGTTGTCTGTGATTGTGGTTTCAATCTGTCTGCCCTCTGATGCCCTCTCTCAGCACCTACCGTCTTATGTATTTACTGATATTTAAAAATAATAGTGCTAAGCAGGAGGGCTCCTAGTCCCCTTAAGTGTTTCTCCTAATTCTTGTGCTCTGTTCTGGCTTAAGATGTAGCCCAGAGTGTTGGGAGTGAGGTGGCTCAGTGCTGGGGCCTTGAGGAGCCCAGGGACCTACTGTGAGCATCATGCAGTGCCCACAGGGGCGTGTATATCTGGGTATTGGGAAGAAATGACACTGGATCTCAGTCTGCATGTGGGTTAGAGACTGGGATGGAACACGGGAGGAAACTGGCTCAGGCAGCATGGCGGTTGGCACAGGGGGAGGAAATGGCTGCAGTTGAACAGGCCATTCATGGGGCAGGCTGGAGGCAGGGAGGTCAGGAGGGCGGGAATGTGTGCGGGCATCTTGATGCAGTGGACTGAGCCCTGGGTCCTGCCCGCACTTGCTCCGTGGCCCTGTGGCTTGTCTCCAGATGTGTAGAGGGTGAGATTGGGCTGAGGTGATAGCTGATGGCTTTGGCTCTGAAGTTGCGGACTTTGAGGTTCCTCAAAACAGCTGTGAGCATCAGACTGGGGCATTTTGCAGGGAGTGATCAGAGTCCACTTGCTGGAGGCTGAAAAGCTGGCCCAGAAGGACAGCTTCCTGGGAATCCGAGGCAAGTCAGACCCCTACGCCAAGGTGAGCATCGGCCTGCAGCACTTCCGGAGCAGGACCATCTATAAGAACCTGTGCCCCACCTGGAATGAGGTGTTTGAGGTGAGGGGCTCCTTAGTGGCTCCCAGCTGCTCTCCAGAGCTCCACTCTGGGCAGTGCTGGCCCAAACAAGATGGGGTTCTGCCTTCATGGTCTTCATATACCCATGCGGCAGCACTGTGCCAGAGGCATGGCACTGGGGACAGGCAGACCTACTGGAGGCTCCACTAGGCTTCTGGAGGTGGCCGCTCCCAGTGGAGGACTAGTTTATTGACTGATTCCTCCTTCTTTTCCTGACCAGAGGCAGCTTCATTGAAAGTTTCCAATTCACAGAACCTCAGGGGCAGTCCTGCCACCTCTCAGCCTCCCCTGACCCAGAACCAGATGCCAGTAGCCTGAAGTTCTCCGTTAAATTCAACCACAGTCCCTATTGTGGGTAGGGCAGGCCCACAGCCAGGTTGAGGGTCACAGTTTGGAAAATGCAAGCCCCCAGCAGAAAACAGAGCAGCCACCCATCCAACCCCCCACCCTGCCACGGTCTTACACAAGCTGCCTCTGAGTCTCTGCATCCCACAGGAGAGGGCATCACTCCCTCCTTCCAGTAAGGTTCTCCAGGAACCGAGAAAGGCAGGGACCTGCCCAGGGCTCTGAGCTGCCAGGAGGCAGGGCTGGAACTTGGCTCCCTTGGGGTCATGCTTGATCTGTTTCATCAGCTATTGGGGCCTGCAGGTCAAGTCACCTCTCTTTCCTCTCAGTTCATAGTGTATGAAGTCCCTGGGCAGGACCTGGAAGTGGACCTGTACGATGAGGATCCTGACAAGGACGACTTCTTGGGCAGGTGAGGAAGGCCAAGCTGGGCCTGGGGGTGCAGGGCTCTAGCCCTTGGGCTCATAGGTACTCCCACTTCCACCACTCAGGACTTGCAACTCCCATCACACTCTGACATGGTTACTGTGCCAGGCAGCCAGTACTGCCATTTCATACCACTGCCATGGACCTCCTCCCCAGATGTCCCCTGGGTGTCCAGCCCTGAGTCCTAGCCCTCTGGGAGGCATGGAGGGGGTCCTGAGGTTTGTGTACCACAGGCTCTTCTTTCTGTGCTCTTCATAATGTACCCAGAGTCCCATCTGGAGCAGTGGGCAGGGCCAAGGCATGCATAGCCTGGCCCCAGCATCCAAGAAACATGTGCTCACTCTGTGGTGGAACAGAGCCTCTGTGCTCTGAGGATTGAAAGGACTAGGGTGGGGCTATCAAAACCCCAAAATTACACTGGTCCAGCCATCCCAATTTCAGGAATCTCCTATAAAAAGCATTAGACCTCAATCATTTATTGCAGACCTATCTATGGTAGCAAAACAAAAAACTGGAAGCATGACCAGACTCAGAGGACATTGGTTGAATATTTGAATAAATTTATCACTGCTAAACTACAGAATACCCTACAGCTTTAAAAAGTGATGAGTAGGATCTATGTATGTTGACCATGAGGATATTCATCATAGCTAAGTAAGTGGGGGAAGCAGTTGACACATTTTTCCAGGGAAGATATATGTGTGTTCACATGAACTGGTGTGGAAGCAACACCACTGCTCATCTCAGAGACTGGGATTAGGAGGGAGCAGAACAGTTTTACCCAGATCTTCATACTTCTAAGTTGTTTAGCTTGTTTCCATGTACATGTGACTTTAAAATGTAGAAACAAAATAGGACAGGCACAATCTAACAGGCTAAGAGATAGCTTACCACCAGATGTGACTTACCATTTTAAAATTTTCACCGTAAAGGAGTTGTGACTTTTGTAATGTTACAGATTAGAAGTGTGTCTGTGGTTCATGTTTTATGTAACTGCTTTCAAGTGTGTTTTGAGGTCCAGCACATTTCTAACAGTTAACATGGAATTAACTCCCCGCCACTGGCTATCAGGACCTCCCAGCTGGGCTTTGTCAGGGTAGGTGGGAGGCACATGGTGAATGTATTACCTTCTTTCACACTCATGCCAACTATACTTAGCCCCTGGAGGGCATCTGAGGCAGTTTTGGAAATGGAAGGGCCTGTTGGGTTATTACAGTGACCGTAGGAGGTGGTGCTGCTGGCATTTAGAGGACACAGGACAGAGAAGCTAAATTCCTGCAATGCATGGGCAGTTTTGCACAATGAAGACTCATCCCAGCCAAAATGCCAGTAGCACCCTCACTGAGCATCCAGAGCCAGTGTGTCCAGCAGCGTTTGTTTATTCCCCTCTGGGGATCAGGGCTGCTTGCCTGCTTGGGCACCATGCCCAATGGGAGCAGCCCCAATGGCTAGACAATTCTTCCTTAGCTTGAGCTCAAAGTGGTCTTCCATTCATTCTTGGGATGAATAAGGTCCTGTCTTGAGGGTCCCACTCAGATACTTGAAACGTTTCAGAGTGGGCCTCCATGCCTGCTGCTGCCCCTGGGCTGAACTGACCTTCGCTCTCTGTGTATTCCAGCCTGCAGATCTGCCTCGGCGATGTCATGACCAACAGAGTGGTGGATGAGGTAGAGCTGGCACCTGTAACCAACCCCCCCCCGCTTGTGGACAGCATTGCTTCCGCCCCAAACTGTAGTACTGGCCTTCCCTAACCACCTCTCCTAGCCTAGAGCCCACCCTGTCTGCTCTGGTTCACCTCTTCTCTGAAGCCCCTATCAGGGCCCTATGGGGTCTCACTAGCCCTGTCCCCAAGTTCCCCTCCCCATCCCCCTGCAGTGGTTTGCGCTGAACAACACAACAAGCGGGCGGCTGCACCTGCGGCTGGAATGGCTTTCACTGATCACAGAGCCGGACGCTGTGACTGAGGTGACTGCAGAGTGTCAGGCTTCTGGGCAGAGAGGTGGAGGCGGGCACTTGTGAGGGGTGTGTGGGGAGGAGGGTGGAGCAGGGAGCTGAAGCCGCAGATCTTGCCTAGGGTCCTCCGGCCAGCCCCACCTTCTGGAGAGCGTGTCCCTCAGCCCTCATCTCCACACAGGGTGGATGGGACCCTTAAAAGTTCTGTTAGTGCCTGTCAGCCCAGTTCATAGGGAAGTCCACCAGTTCTGACTCGAGTCTGTCATGCTGCAGTTGTATTTTCAACAAAGAGCTAGGTTGTGAGGGGAGGTATGGTCAGTCCGGAGCCATGAAGAGGGCTCTCCTAAACTGGCCTGTCTCCTGCTTGTAGGACCATGGGAGCTTTTCCACTGCCATCCTCGTGGTCTTCTTAGAGAGCGCCTGCAACCTGCCGGTGAGTGGTGACGTGGCCAGAGCGTCACACCCTGCCTTGTGCCTGTCACTCTCAAATGTCTGTGTGTTGCTCATTCACCCTATTCTTCTCGTGCTGCAGAGAAGCCCTTTTGAGTACCTAAATGGTGAATATCAAGCCAAAAAGCTGTCCAGATTGGCCAGGGTAAGTGTGTGTGTGAAAGGAAGTGACAGCTCCTTTCCCCGAGTAACCACAGCTTCCAGTCTGCTGTGTACACAGCCTGGGGATGATGACTCAATGGGGATCACTGAGTCTGCAGTGAGCTGGGCACTGGGCTCCTCCCACATCCGTTATGCCCGAGTCCCACGGTGGCTGTGTGTCCATTTTTATTGCCATTTAAAAATAGGACCCAGAAGCTAAGGGCCTGGGTCACACAGCTCAGGGGAAGCCAGAGCTCAGCTCCACCCTGTCTGTCTCCACAGCTCTAGGGAACAAGTACCTGTGTCCAGCCATGCCTCCTGTCTTTAACTTGGAAGCCCCCCACAGGGTCAGCCCAGCCCAGGTGCTGGCACAGTGATGGCAGCCCAGGCCCCTGGGAGCACCAAGGAGGCCTTCTTTCAAAGGGAGGCCTGGTGGGTGGCCTCAGGTCCCACCAATGCTCCTGAGGGTTGAGAGGTGGGGTCTCAAGTTGGCACTGTGGGTGCTATCTCTATTTCGTGGATTTGTCCCCTCACAGAATAAAGTCAGCAGAGACCCTTCTTCCTACGTCAGGCTCTCTGTAGGCACGAAGACACACCTGAGCAAGGTAAGACAGCTTGGTGTGCAGCCAAAGATCAAGGAAATGGGGGCCCCAACACTTCAGGGAGAGAAGCAACAGTGAAGGGAATTAGCTTACACTGAAGTAGGTGCCAGCGCACATTACAGGTGCTTTATATCACTGTGTCTTCAAGATAACCTCACGGAAGAGTTCTGTAGTCCAAGAATCTGGGGACCAGAGATCAGTGACTCTAAGAGCTAGAAAGCAGAGCCAGGGTTCAAGCTTAGGCATGGCTCTCAGCCTACGGCCTTTCCATCACCCCCACAGCAGAAGTCCCCTTGCCCTCCCACCCCCACCTCCCTGGGGAAGTGAGTTCTAGTGCTTTTGGGATTGCAGCCCCCGTGAGAGTTCCTGGCACACTCTCCTCGCCTTCGAGTCTGGCTGCCCAGCCCTGGTGCCTCCCACGAGCTGCAGTGTGTGTGGGTCTATCCCTGGGTGGACAGAGTGAGAGCAGAGGGCACTGGTGCCCTGCTCTGCCCAACCTAACCCTTCAGCGTTCCCTTTCTCTCCTGCCCCCAGACCTGTCCCCACAGCAAGGACCCTGTGTGGAGCCAGGTATTCTCCTTCTTCGTGCACAACGTGGCTGCTGAACAGCTGCACCTGAAGGTTTGCATGAAGTTGGGCTCTTGGAACAGAGCTCAGAAGCGTCTAAGCCGCGAGGGGTGGGGGCTTGAGCAGGTTCCCCAGGGAGTCAGGAGAGGATACTGAGGGCCCACATCTCATGAGCAGGTGCCCAAGGTCACTGGGGAGGAGGCTGTGGAAGGACAAACTTAAGTCCCATGGCACTCCCTGCCAGAGTCTCCAGTTTTTAAATATTAATAGCACCTAGTATGGCCTGGGTTGAAATCTACTCAGGAAATTAATGATGATGTACTTAGTGCCATCATAGAGCAGCACAGCTCATCAGTCCCTAAAGCCCTGAAGGCCCCAGGCATTGACAAACTTGCCTCATACAGGTCATGGTTGCCTCTCCCCTGAGTCACTCTCTTGCCCTGACTGAAGGCAGGGACCAAGTCAGGCCTCATTTCCAGTTTTCAGAACAGAACCAGAGGCCAAGAGAAGCACAGAACATGCTTACCGAAGTAAACTCAGTCTTGGCTGGAGCCAAGAGAGTAGTGCTGGCAAGGGAGGGCTTGGTTATCATCTTGTTTTGTGACTGGCCCATTGCCCAGGTGCTTGATGACGACCGAGAGTGTGCTCTAGGAGTGCTGGAGTTCCCCCTGTGCCAGATTCTCCCCCATGCAGACCTTACTCTGGAGCAGCGCTTCCAGCTGGACCACTCAGGCCTGGACAGCCTCATCTCCATGAGGCTGGTGCTTCGGGTAAATCTCTCCCCTTTCCCTCAGGGTGGGCAAGGGGTGGTCTACCCCAGTACTAAGTATCTGCCCTGTGTTGTGAAGAAGTTCAGAGATGAATTCATATTTTTTAATATCAATTTCAGTATATTGTCAGCCATTTTCTCTTCAAATATTGCCTCTCCCAATCTTTTAATCCCTCCTCCTACATTTCCTTCTATTACATTGGATGTTATCATCTTCATGGCTTAACATGACCTGACCTTCATATTTTCTATCTCTTTATCTCTTGGTGCTACCTTCTAATTGGCTGAGACCTGTTTTCCATACCACTATATCTTTCTTTGGCTATGGTGGCTCAGACGGTAAAGCGTCTGTCTACAATGCAAGAGACCCGGGTTCAATTCCTGGGTTGGGAAGATCCCCTGGAGAAGGAAATGGCAATCCGCTCCAGGACTATTGCCTGGAAAATCCCATGGGCAGAGGAGCCTGGTAGGCTACAGTCCATGGGGTCACAAAGAGTCGGACACGACTGAGTGACTTCACTTTCATCTGCCATTAAACCTGTTCACGGTTTTTATTTCAAAGGCGATTTTTTCATTTTTCACTTTGTTTTCCAAATCTATAATATCTTTTCTTTGCTGTATTTTCTTTTCATGTTTCTAGTCCATCTTTAATCATTTGGAAATACTTAAAATGTAAGTCTGCTAATCCTGTTATCTGAAGATCTTGGGAGTTAAATTTTGATGTCTGTTTTGTCTGTTGATGCTTTTTCATGGTGATTCATTTCTACATTTGGTAACTGGGGTTGCAGACATGTGTTCAGTGTTACCTTTGTGACTTGAAGTGAGGTTGTTTGTTTCCAAGGAAGTTCTGCTTTGGCTGCAACCAGGCACCTCAGGAACATTATAAACCTGAGTCCATTTTTATATTAATTTTCAAACTTTGGGTTTCGTGCCTCCACAGGTTGTATAAATATGAATCCAAAATTCATAGGGACAAACCTATACAGTGCCATATTCTCAGGAAATACTTTTACTTCCTGCCAGCCATAGTCCAGGCTGAGATATATTTCTTGTCATCAGTCTTTGCTGGTGGGTGAAACATATCCCACCTTCTTGGGTCCTACACTGACCCAAGGCCTCATCTCCGAACCCCTTGGATTCTAAGGTTGATAAATAACCCTGGGAAAGTTAACCTTTTTTCAGTTTTCTTTCCTTTTTTTGCTTTTTTTTAAACCTAGGGATTTCCCTTACTTTCTTGTGAATTTGGCTATGCATTTAGAATTATGTTTGTTTCATTTTATTGAGCATTTCTAACAAAAGGTTTTTCAGAATATTTTGATCACCATATTGCTGGAAATGGAAACTTCCTGGGAAGAGTCTTAATGATTGATGGGAAAAGCAGAAGGAAAAACAATGGCTGAGGTTTGAAACTTTGGGAGCACATGATTATATCTGGATAGAAAACACATTTTAGGGGAAAGCAATGGTGATAAGGTGGTGGCTAGAAATGATCATATCCAGAAGACAGCTGGTGATATACAGGAAGGCTAAGGTAAATGGGTCAGGTCTCCAGCAGCCAGAACTAATATAAAGAGAAAAGAGAGTCACAACTGAGTCTTCATGACCATTACTGAGGCAGGAAGAAAGGTAATGAGAAGGTTTGGTCAGCGGGAGCCAGAGGCAGAGAGGTTAAGAAGATAGGTCTGGGAGTAAAAATCCGTTGGATTGGGCAGTCAGGAAGGAACAGAGTTTTGAGGAAACTGTTCCTTCCAGAAGAGAGGAGGAACCATTTCCCAGGGGTGAAGGTGAGAGCAGACGGAGCAGACAGGGAGAAAGTGGAAGTGGTGTGCCAGCCCATAAACAACCCTGTCATCTGCTTACAGTTCCTGCACTTGGAAGAACGAGAGCTGGGAAGTCCATACACAGGACCTGAAGCGCTAAAGAAAGGCCCTCTGTTCATTAAGAAGGTCACCACCAACCAGGACCCTAGAGCCCCACCCCAGGGAGAGGGCCCTACAGATCTGCCACGCCCTCCAGACCCTGCTTCTGAGATCAAGCAGGCTGCCAAGAACACCACTTCTGCCACCATCACTGCCACCAAGCCCATGCTTGAAGAGACGGGCCCAGAGCCCAAAGGCAAGGACAGTGCACCCATGGGGAAGAAGAGTCTGGCCACCATCTACCTGGCTGTGCCAGGCCCCCACTCTCCGGGGCCCATCAAGTCACCCAGACCCATGAAATGCCCTGCCTCCCCATTCGCATGGCCACCCAAGGGGCTGGCTCCCAGCATCTCTTCACTCAACTCCCTGGCCTCTTCCTGCTTTGACCTGACAGATATCAGCCTCAACACTGAGTATGCACCTCTCTGCTTAATATTTTCTAAAATGACCTGCATGAAAAATACCTCCCTGGATGGAACAGTAGACATGAACTTACTTTGCTATGCAAGTCCTGGTTTTTCACAAAATCGTTTCATAAGGCAGCATGGTGGGCTAGAAAGAACACAGGATGTGCGGAGAGAAAGCACGTGTGCATGTGCCCACAAGTCTGCTGGGGCTCTAGCTACATACCAACTAGAAAACAGTGTTGGACTTGGGTTGTTAAGGTTCCTTACAGCAAAAACATACCTTGAATTCTAAAGAGTTATTTATTCTGGAATGATATGGAGAGCCAAAAATGTGGAGTTATATAATCAATGGCTGCTATTTATTAAGTGTTGACTCTGGGCTTAGCAATTGGATCTTCACAATAACCCTAAAAGACAGAACTTACTATCATAAAGGTTGAGTACCTTGCCCAAGGTTCCACAAGAAACCATAGTATAAAGGCAGATGCTGCTAGAGAGTTCTTCCTATGGTACCATGCTCTCCCTACAGTGAAGTAGGATAATTATACATGACTGTGGGATAGGAAGTAATTCCAACTAAAAGGAACCTTACTGAGAATTAATTTGGTAACTGACATGCTTCTTGGGGGTGGGGGGAGAGGCCAGCACCCGTAATGGCAAGAGAAATGACAAGCCCTTTCTTTTCAGAGGCGGGGACCTCGGGCATCAGGGGCTGGGTGAGATTCAGCTCACGGTGCGCTATGTGTGTCTGCGGCGCTGTCTCAGTGTGCTAATCAACGGCTGCAGGTAAAGAAACATTAGGACCAGGAAAGAGCCCTTGGGAGCGTCAGGTGACCAAAAATCAGTGGGGGCACTTGGAGCAATGGCAGGGGCAGGCAGCCCCAAGGTAGACACTTGGAAGGAGTGAGGTTCGAACGCTCTAACAGGATCCTCGATGGAGCTGACAGGCTCCAGAACCAAGGGTGTTGCTCAGACACATCTGCTGCAAAGCTGTCTGGGGTGCCCTGGAGCCAGAACATTTTCTCAAGAATCTTCAACTTCCTTTACATGGAAAAGTACTTGGCTCTACCCCAAACTTCATAAAAACACATGTTTTTAAAACCACGCATCTGATGTTTTGTCCTGTAAATTCTGCAGACTTTTGATTTTTTTGGTCTAGATTACAGGGCATTTTTATCTCCAAGGCCATCTAAAGCTGTATGGCTAGTACAGTGAAGTGAAGTCGCTCAGTCGTGTCCGACTCTGCGACCCCATAGACTGCAGCCTACCAGGCTCCTCTGTCCGTGGGATTTTCCAAGCAATAGTACTGGAGTGGATTGCCATTTCCTTCTCCAGGGGATCTTCCCAACCCAGGGCTCGAACCCGGGTCTCCTGCATTGTAGACAGATGCTTTACCGTCTGAGCCCCCAGGGAAGTCTCCAAATGAGTGCTTTCAGTATTTCAAAACAAGGGGCCTCTTTCCTTTAATGTGTTTGAAACCAAATCAGAAACCTGACGCCCTGTACCAGCAGTGGAGCTGATCCCTACGTCCGTGTCTACTTGTTGCCAGAAAGGAGGTGGGCAAGTCGTAAGAAGACCTCAGTGAAGCGGAAGACCCTGGAGCCCCTGTTTGATGAGACGTAAGTGGCCCAGGTGGCCTGCTTAGAGTGTCACAGCCACTTGAGTATTTGTTGAGTATCTCCTGTGTGCCTGGCAACTGCCAGATGCTGGGAAGGGCTGGGGTTGAACAGGACACCAACACAGTCATGAAGCTTCTACATTTTGTGGGAGAAAAGGACTGCCAGAGAAGTTTAGCAAAACAGTTAACCATTTTTCTTGCCTGTGTGGACCAAAGCATTCCTGATTATGAAATGTTCCACACTCTTTCTCTTTAAACGAATCCCCTTTGGCAGCAAAAAGATTTGAATCTAGTCAGATGTTTGTTTTCAAACATAAATAAACATACCTTGAACCTAAGAACCTAAAATTTCCTCCAAAGTTCCAAGCTCTTTGGCCTGTCTTCCCTCCTGTAACAAGCATAGGTGGAACAGATACCTTCCCCCAGTGTGTCCACCCATGTCTTTGGGGACAAAATTAGCAGACAGAGTCTAATCACATTTCTTGCTTTTGATGAGTCTGTGGTTGGTAAGTCTTATCTTTAATATTCTTATTCTTGATTTCAAGTTGATCACAAGGTACTTGCTTCTTTTTGCTGTGGGATCCTAAGAGAAGACATTGCTAGCCAGCCTAGGATGATTTACCTAATAATGTTTGTTTCTGCTTATCCTGATCAACAACTACTCATTTTAAAAAGAGTTGTACTGAGTTCTTTTTTGGGTCATGTCTAAAGATTAATATGTTCCTTCAAAAGCTACATTTTTAGTTCACTGATATCAAAAAATAATGTGGGGAGAGAGAATTAATTTGTGTAATATTTATTGAATACTTTCTATTAATATTAGGCACCATCCTATATTCTACAGTCACACAAGTGAAAAATGTTGCCTTCAAAGGGAGCTCCGACATAAAAGGATGTCAAAATTGCTATGTGGGAACACAGGAGGTTGATTTTTGTGACAAACCTAATCTGTTAGTAATTCTCTCTCAAAATTGTAACAGCAAGATGTGCATGGATTATATACAAGGCAGACTTGGCAACCTTGATCTTAAATGTAAACCTAGAAGTAAAGAGTTCAGAGGTCTCTTGTTGAGTACATGATTGACACCATATACATTATAATTAAAATATCTAAATTAAAGATAAGAGAATCTTAAAAACAGTGAGAGAAAAACAAGTAATTACATTATAAGGAACCCGGCCCCCCCTCAGCCCCCAACATAAGACTATCGCAGAAACTCTGCAGGCCAGAATGGAGTGGCACAATACATTCAAAGTGCTAAAAGCAAAATGCTTCCAACCAAAAATACTCTAAGGATAGATCATCTGATAAACTCAATAAGGAAACAGCTATATATGACTTGCTAGACCAGATGAACTGGTCTAATACATAGAACAGTCCATCCAAAAGCAGCAGAATACACAGTCCCAAGTGACACAGAACATTCTCCAGGATAGATCATATACTGCTGCTGCTGCTGCTAAGTTGCTTCAGTCGTGTCCGACTCTGTGCGACCCCATAGATGGCAGCCCACTGGGCTCCTCTGTCCATGGGAGTTTCCAGGCAAGAGTACTAGGCTGCCACAAACAAATCTTAAATTTAAGAAGACTAAAATCATGTTAAGAAATCAAGACAAATAAAATATGTTCAAAGAAAATGGAAATGGAACATAACAAAATTTATGGAATGTAGCAAAAAACAGTTCTAAGAGGAAATTTCATAACAGTAAATGCATATATCATAAACAGGAAAAATCTCAAACCATCTAACCTTACATCTCAAGGAATAAGAATAAACAAAGTCCAGAGTTAACAGAAGGAAGGAAATAAAGTTCAGAGTGGAAATAGAGACCAAAAAAAAAGAAAAATCAATGAAACTCAGAGCTTTGAAAAGATAATCAAAATTGATAAACCTTTAGCTAGACTCACTAAGCGGAAAAAAAAAAAAAGGACAAAAAAGAGGAAACAGAAGCTGTAAAATTGATACCACAGAAATACAAAGGATCATAAAAGACTATGAATAGTTATATATCAACAACTTAGATAACCTAGAAGAAAAAGATAAACTCCTAGAAAGATACAACTTACCAAGACTGAATAATGAAGAAACAGAAAATGTGAACAGACTGATTACTAGGAAGAAGTTTAAATCAGTAATCAAAAATCAGCCAACAACAGGTCCAGGGACCACACAGCTTCACTAGTGAACTCTACCAAATATTTGAAGAATTAATACCATTCGTTCCCAAACTCTTCCAAAATATAGATGAGGAAACACTTGCAGACCCACTTTACAAGACCAGCACTCTCACCAGGTTTATTCAACACAGTACTGGGAAGTCTAGCCATAGCAATCAGACAAGAAGAAAAAAAAAAAAAGGAAGAAATAAAACTGTCACTGTTTGAAAATGACATGGTGCTTTATAAAGAAAATCCTAAAGATGCCACCAAAAATCTATTATAATGAATTCAGTAAAACTGCAGGATACAAACATAATAAATAGAAATCCATTGCATTTCTATACACTAACAACAAAGTAGCAGAGAAGTTAAGAAAACCATTCACAATTGCACCAAAAAGAATATCTAGGAGTAAATCTAACCAAGGAGGTAAGAGACCTGTGCTCTGAAAACTAAGACACTGATGGAAGAAATCAAAGACAACACAAACAAATGGAAAGATACATTATGCTTATGAATTGGAAGAATTAATAATGTTAAAATGTCCATACTATACAAAACAATCTATAGATTCAATGCAATCAAACTTCTAATGGCATTTTTCACAGAAACAGAAAATCCTAAAATTTGCATAGAACCACAAAAGAGTCAAAGCAAGCTTGAGAAAGGTGAACAAAGCTAGAGGCATCATACTCCCTGATGCCTCCGGGCATCAAACTATATTACAAAGTTGTAATAATCGAAACAGTATGGTACTGGCATAAAGAGACATCAGTGGTACAGAATAGAGAGCCCAGAAATAAACCCACACATATATGGCCAACTAACTTATGACAAAGGAGACAAGAATGTATAATGGGGGAAGCACAATCTCTTCAACAAGTGGTGTTGGGAAAACTGGACAGCCACATGCAAAAGAATAAAATTCAACCAGTATCTTACACTGTACACAAAAATTAACTCAAAATGGACTACAGACCTGAATGTAAGAGCTGAAACTATGAAACTCTTACAAGAAAACTTAGGTGAGTTAAACTCACTGACATCAGTCTTGGTGATGATTTTTTGGATTAGACACCAAAACCAAAAGAAACTAAAGCAAGACTAAACAAGAGAGGCAACTTGAGACCACATTAAAATGCTTCTACACAGGAAAGGAAACCAACAAAATAAAAAGACAACCTACCAAATCGGAAAAAATACTTGTAGATGATATATGGTAAGCAGTTAATATCCAAAATCTGTATTAAAACTCACAGAACTCTACAGCAAAAAAAAAAAAAAAAAAAAATCTGATTAAAAAATGAGCAGAGGCTCTGAATAGGCATTTTTCTGAAGAAGAAATATGGATGGTTAGTAGGTACATGAAAAGATGCCCAACATCATTAGTTATTATCGAAATGCAAATCAAAACCGCAATGAGATATCACCTCATATCTCTGAGAATGGTTATTATAAAAAAAGAAATAGTAAGTGTTAGTAAGGATATGGGAAGGGAACCCTTGGGCACTGCTGGTGGGAATGTAAACTGGGGCAGCTATGGAAAACAGTATGCTGCTGCTGCTAAGTCGGTTCAGTTGAGTCTGACTCTGTGCGACCCCGTAGACGGCAGCCCACCAGGCTCCCCTGTCCCTGGGATTCTCCAGGCAAGAACACATGGAAAACAGTATGGAGGTTCCTCAAAAAAAAAATTAAAAAATAGTACTACCATACTACCAGGCAGTTCTACTTCTGTGTATTTATTGAAACAACGGTAATTCAAAATGATATATGCACACCGGTATTCACTGTGGCATTACTTACAATAGCCAAGACATGGAAACAACCTAAATGTCCATAAAAAAAGAAATCTTGCCATTTGCAACATGGATAGACCTTGAGGGCATTCTACTAAGTTAAATAAGTTAGAAAAAGGTAATTACTTATGATCTCACTTATATGTGGAACCTAAAAATACCAAAAACCCAAACAAAAAAACCCAAGCTCATAGATATAGAGATTGGTGGTTGCCAGAGGTGGAGATTAGGGTGTGTGTGAAATAGATGACAGGGGTCAATAGGTACTAATTTCCAGCTATTAAGTGAGTAATTCATGGGGATATAATGTATAGCACAGTGACTATAGTTAATAATAATTACCTATTTGAAAGTAGCAAGGAGAGTGGATCTTCAAAGTTCACATCACAAGAAAAAAAATTTTTTTAACTATATGTGGTGATAGATGTTACTTAGACTGATCATTTTATAACATATACAAATCACATTAGACATATAAAACTAATAATCCTTTGTCATTTATATCTCAATTAAAAAATTAAGAGATATTATAGGATTATATTAAATCATGCATGTCAAACTTTTGAAAAGTGTAAAGCACTATTGAATTTAAAGAATCTTCACTCAATTTTAAAAAATTTAAAGATTAAAAAAAAAAATCCTGAAGTAAGGAGTCCAGAGGCCTCTTGTGAGTATGTGACAAAGCTTGTATACTAAGATTCCTCTGCCTTACTCCACAGGCACAAGTGGGAAAAGGCCACTTTTTTCCATGCAATTTCAGCAAAACTAATTATTCAGCATCCTAGCCCTTAGTTGGTCAGAAGAAAACAAAAAGGGGTTGAGGTGGTACTATGGGCAGGCAGAGTTCAGAGAGAGAAGGGACAGCTGAACAGAGCGACAACCAGAGCAGAGTCAGAGAAGGAAAGCAGCAGCCCCAAAGCACAGCAGTCCAAAGCAGTTCTCAAGAGGGGTAAATGGCCTCTCGACACTCCCAGGTTTTGTAACAGGACAGTGATTGTAATAAAGATGCAGTGAGTATCTGCTGTAACCCAACACTGCTCTAGATTCTCTATAGTATCTGCAACAGTAGACAGTCTGTATCTTCTGTGTTACAGGCAGGAAAATGGATGAAAACACTAGAGATTTTCAATGAAAATGATTAAAATATATAAATCTCACTTCTGACTTTCTGCTCCTTAAAGATTTGAATTTTTTGTTTCCATGGATGAAGTAAAGAAGAGGTCACTAGATGTCGCAGTGAAAAACAGTAGACCATTTGGTTCACACAGAAGGAAGGAACTGGGAAAGGTAAGTACAAAAGGGGATCTTGGTACTCTTTCCCTCCTGGTGGCTACCTGGAGTTCACAGGTGGAACACATCCTTGCTGAAATTTTGATGCGATCATCAGTTTGTTATCAGAACTGACTTTAAGGAAGATACAGCCTCACTGGGAGGTTTTTCGTTTTGTGCCTTTTAAAAAATACTCTTAAGACTAAAGTATATAAATTAATAAACCCTATTTTAAGAAACTCAAGAATATCGAAGTTCATCACTACAAAAGTATTTGAACCTCTACTATGATATTAAGTATTGTTTTCACAAGTACAGCATTGTGTGAAGCTTGGATCTCATTATGTCAAGACTTTTGTGGTGAATGTTATTTTAACTTAAAGTTAGAAGTAAAGGAAATATAATCCTTAGGAAGGAGAGACAAAAAAGAATGGTATTTGTACACTCTGTAGTTGTTGTATTTTAAACATTATCTTATGCTCATTCTTTAAAGCCCACTCTGTGAAGTAGGTGATGATATTCCCATTTTTATTGTTGAGAAAACTATAGTGTCTTGCTTAAAATTCTGGATCAGTTTGTAAGTAAAGGCAAGCTGTTTTCTCTAAAACATTCGTTATGTAAATTCCTGAGGTACAACTGCAAATAGCAGTTCACCTTTTCCTAGGACATTGAGGTTGGTGTCAGTACTGTCCTTCTGGAGAGGTCAGTAGGAAAAAGGAAGTCAAAGGAAAAAGAACTATTGCTCAAAACTCAAGGAGGCCCTTTTTAGGATCAGTTTCATTTATCCCAATATGTTTCCATTTAATGCAGTTTTGAGGAAGAGAACTGATAATTTATGCTTGTTTAGGTACTGATTGACTTATCAAAAGAAGATCTGATTAAGGGCTTCTCACAGTGGTAAGTGAATGTTTCATTTTATCACATTAAATCTGCTACTCAGTTTATTTCAGGTGGTTGCCCATATTCTCTTTCCGAAATTCTTCCCTCTTCAATATCTTATTTAAGGGGGGGGGGGACATTTTAAGGCTTTACTGCTTACAGACTTCACTTATCTAAAGAACCACTGTAAGCTCTAGTCTTAACCCTGGCTGGTCAGCTTACAGAGATGAGTTCTGCTGGTCCCACAGGCCCAAGTAGGACAGACTAGGCCACTTGTCCTGATAGTGCCACAACACACTTGCAGTACTAACACAAGTCCAAACCCAACTGTCTTACAGGTATGAGCTGACTCCAGATGGACAGCCTAGAAGTTGATGATGAACAACAACATCTTTATTTTTTAAATATGTACATATGTATATTTTGTAATTTAAATCACAATAGCAATTTGAAACTACACATATATGTGGGTGTATATATATACACATACATATGTGTATATATACACATACACACACATTCTTGTGTGCAGTGTAACTGCATGAGTGGATAGTATTATGCAGTGGTAAACACATGTAAAAGAAAGAACTACTCTTTCTTGGTTGGGTTTAATTGTTTAAATCCAAAAAGAAGTGGGGTATCTGTGCCTAACACATGATCAGAACCTCAGTGGTGAATTTTCTCTGACTTAGGACTTGCATGCATATCTCCACCAGGTGTCTTGTCTTAGACACAGAAGACGAGGGAGGTCCGTTTGTGGAGCAGCTGTCAGTACTCCTGGGCAGGGACTGACGCAGAGAAGAGGGTTTTTCTATGGGACTAAAAAGTGACCTACCCAAAAGTTCTGAGAGCTAACTCTACCTAAGCTCTACTGGCTGCCATCTTTGGTACTTCTCTGGAGGTTTGTTCCTGTATCTGTGGAATTAAAACATACTTTCCTGATGACAACCATGTTAGTGATATACCTATATACCTTGAGTTAAGCACTTCAGTGTGGGATAGCCTGGGATCAAACTCCAGCATGTGGCATTATTTCTATTAAGAAAATGCAAACAGAGTTTCAAGCCCAGGTCTGTCTGCACTCCCATAGCAGAGCACTGGAGACTGGAGTGCCAGAGAGAACAGGGGCTTTCCGTATCTCTTTTAGATAGGTTTGGGAATTCTGTTCCACTTTTCTGAGGGCTGATTCACCTACACAACATTAAAAACAAATTATGTAAACTGTATATTTAAACAAGTGCCTCTTTTGCATTTCAGACTTTATAAAACCAAATATTCTTGTCGTTTCTCATGTTCCTAGAGCTGCTGTCAAGTCTTCTCGTCACTTGTCTGCTCAGGCAGCAGCCCCTGCCCTTGCTTCCTCTCCCACCACTGCTTTCACTGCGGCTTTTCTAAAGAATGTAACATCTTAAAACAAAGTTTCTGACAGGTTACTCTCACTTATAAATTATCTCCTTCCTGTTTTCTACAAAATTCAAGCCCACTCCTTGTGTTTTAGACTGAACACAATCAGGTCTCCTGTTTTTGGCTGCCTTATTCATGTGCAGATGCTCTGTTCCAGAACTGTCCAAATATATCCTGCCTACTAATCCTACTCACCTCTTAGAGGCCTATGTCAAACTCACCTCCTCCACTGAGCCAGTGCACACTGAAAGGGCCTCTCCCCTCACCTACAGCATCTACGATCAACATTCTACAGTCTTCATTTAACAATTCCCTGCCTTGTAACCTTTAATTTTAAAAAATGTTTATTAAATATCTACTAAAGTCATATGCTAAGAAACTATCTGTATTGTGTTTGGTATTTGATGTTTCTGTTTACTCTTTAATTAACCTCAAGTTACTTGAATTTTCACCCCCATCATCCAAGACTAAGTACAAGACTTAGTACATCCATACTAAGTACATGGCAGATGTGTAATAAAATGTTTTTGCTGTTTTGAGTGACAAGTTCTCATTATAAAATAGGACAATTGATGCCTGTCCTATCCACCTCACAGCAGCATTGTAATGTTCGCTAAACAGACAAGTTCCTTGAAACGATAAAGTACCAGAGTAATAAATGGAATGTATCATATATTACTTCCTGAATATTAGCAACCCTAAAACAACTACTGAGCAAAATGGCACACAAAGCAGACAAGTGAAAACCTATCCTTCCTCTAGTCCAAACACACAGAAAACCTAATTAAACCATAAATTTTAAGCATGATTTTAAACATGATTGACTAAAAAGTAACACAGGTTAAGTTCCAATGATAGTTCAAAGAGAAAATCTAAAGTAGCATATAGGAACTGAAGAGGGTGTTTTGAAGAGAACCAGAATTTTAGCACACTGGATAAAAGGTAAAGCTACTATGTAAGGGACATGGAGCCTGGAAAGTTTTGTCCTCACAAAACACCTTGGCTGAGAATGAGGACAAGGAACTGGTTGTCAGCAATGGGTGGAAACAGTCAGCTACTCTCTCCTATCGGAACATGGAATCTGAAGTTACACACAACTGACTTAGTTTGGAAACCTCGAAACTAATGTGAAGTTGGGTTTAGAACCTGGAACCATGTCAAGCCCTGACTGGGGCAACCACAAAATTGCCCCCTAGGGTTGTGATTCCCATCTAGGACACACGTGGAACCACCGCAGCAGATAATTCCCACTAAAAGGAAGCTCATAGGCAAAAAAAAAAATTTTTTTTTTAATATGAAGCACATGGGAATACCAAATTGAAAAATGGCCACTGGATGTATTTCAGCAAGAAACAAAATGTAACATAAGGCAGGAGTGGCTTGTGGAAAACAACAGAGAGTAAGGTAAACCTAAGTGAGTCTTGACTGTTTTAAACAAGGAAGCAAGCAACCTGAAATGTCTGCAAAACTGGGCTAGTACTGACATCTAAGAGCCTTGAAGCTGGTTCAGAGGAATGTTCAAAGTATTCAAGTCCTTATTTAAGAAGCTAAGGAGTTTTATATTTTAAAATATAGCTTTGTATGTGGCAGTTACTAGTTACCTTTCAGCTCCAAATCAACCCATCTTGGCCCTGCTTTGATACTAGAAATAACACAGCCTCCTCCCCTCTGCCAGGGGTCTTGATGTTAGGCTTATCAATTGAGGACACTGCAGAGACACTGCAAAGTCAGAGTGGGAAGAAGGGGCTTTTCTTCCTTTACTGAGGTGCCCTTATCCACGGCAGCTAGCTGACTGTCGTGTGAGGCTGTTCTCTGTTACCTAAGCACCCACCACAGTTTACTCTTGGCTCATGCCCTTGGGCCCTGCAATCATAAACACAGTCTTCATGGTTCAGCACCATCCAACACCCTCTGGCAAGTTTATTTGCCACAAGTGGGTTGCCTGTTCCTGTGGCAGCCAGACCTCTACTCAGAGGTTTAAATAGCCTCTTAAGTTGATATATTTACAGTGAAGGCACTCTTGAGTTCGTTTCTTGTTTACTCCCCTTTATTCCTGGGGGTAGTATCTGCTTTCTGAAGTCACTACTGCATTCTCCTTAGAGTCCTCTTATGTCTCCTTTTAGCAGTTAACTACTTTTACTCGTCAGCAATTCATATTTTAAATGTTTCCTGTTAGGCTACCTGTGCAATGTAGTTTTTGTCTTCTGACCTGACCTTGACTAAGTGTGTATTAAAAATTTTAAGATAACCAATAATATAGAGTAATAATAGAAAAATCAATAGAGTTGAAATATAAAACTTCCAAATCAGTAGTGAAGAAGAAATAAAAATTCAACACTGCTCCAAAAAAATAGAAAAGAAAAAAGTAGCATAGAAAAATATGATAAATAAAAAAAAAGAAAAGATAGGCAAAAGACTTCTAAATATACTTGTAATAACTCTTTGTGACCCATGGACTATATAGTCCATGGAATTCTCTAGGCCAGAATACTGGAAGTAGGTAGCCAGTCCCTTCTCCAGGGGATCTTCCCAACCTAGGAGGTTGGGAAGAGGTTCACTCCAAATACACAGAAGTGTTGAAAGTAAAAGGATGAAAATGACAAACCCAAGGGTAGTTTAGACTTCTGTTTATAGTAATGGCACCAAGTGAAAGTCGTTCAGTCATGTCTGACTCTTTGGGACCCCATGGTCTGTAGCCTGCCAGGCTCCTCTGTCCATGGAATTCTCCAGGCCAGATTACTGGGATGGGTAGCCATTCCCTTCTCCAGGGATCTTCCCAACCCACGGATCAAACCCAGGTCTCCGACACTGCAGGCAGATTCTTTACCATCTGGGCCACCAGGGAAACCCAAGAATACTGGAGCGGGTAGCCTATCCCTTCTCCCTTGGATCTTCCTAACCCAGGAATTGAACCGGGGCCTCCTGCTTTGCAGGCGGATTCTTTACCAGCCGGGCTACCAAGGAAGCCCAACATTACGCTTAACAGTGAAGCATTAAAAGATTTCCTTTTGAAATCTGCAACAAGAAAGGGTTGATTCCTATCACCACTTCTACTCAGCCCTATATTGTGGCCTATGTAGTTGGGTAAGGAAAAACAGGTTTATCTGACCAAAACTGTTGTTATATGCAGATGATATGATCATAAGTATGAAAATCCAAAATAATCTAAAGATATACTGCTTTGTTGAATACAAAGTAAACATTTAAAAATCAATTATAGTTCTCTATTTCTGAAACAGTTGGAAAACGAAATTTTAAAAAGACAACTTATAAATGCATAAAGATCAAATACTATGAATGTATCTGGCAATAATCCCTACAGAAAAATTATGAAACTTTATTATGAAATGTTAAAGTAAACCTAACCAAGTGGAGAGCTATGCTACAGTAGGAGTTTGAAGATCCAACATTATAGATTCTGATTTTCCCCACTGATCCTACGTTTAATGAAAGTTCAATAAAAATCTCAATATGTAGTGTGTCTGTGTGTATAATTTAATAATCAGACTCAATACACATGGAAATACAAAGGGTGGGATACCAAAGTTTATTTTAAAGTTAAAATAATAAAAACAGTGGGATACTAGTGAGGGGGAGATAAATGGACCAAAAGAATAGAAGAGAGTCCAGTAACAGACTCATTCACATACAGATATTCAATATATGACAGAAGTAAACACTATAAGCAGAGGGGAAATAATAGATTTTTCAAAAACAGTGCTGAAACAATTGGGTATCCACGACAGAAAAGGTAATAGTCCTTTACTTACATCACATTAAAAAAAACACACAAAAAAAACTCCAAGTATATTAGACTAAGTGTGAAAGGCAAAATTATACAGCTGTAAGATGACACAGAAGAGTAACTTTACAGTTTGTGACTAGAGAAAGATTACATAAGACACTAAGAACACTGACTATAAATCTCTACATCTTTAACTATATTCTCTATATTAAAATTAAGTTCTTCAGTTCATGAAAAGACACTAGAGGAAAACGGAAAGAGGAAACAGAATGGAAGAAGGCATTCGCAACATGTGTAACCATCAAATGGTTCATGTCTAGAATATGTAAATAACTCTTACAAATCAATAGGAAGACAGACTGTGCAACAGAAAAAAAAACACCAAAGACACATACAAGCCCTTCAAAAATAAACTACAAACTAAAAAAAACAAAGGAAAAGATGTTTAACTTCATTAGGAATCAGGAAAATAAACATTAATGTCACACTAAGAGCTCTACACATTATACTGGCCAAAAAAATAAAACAAAACTGACTTACCAAAAGTTGCTCAAATACGGAAAACTGGGGACCCTTCATACAGTAATGGTGGGAATATAAGTTGGTACAACTACTCTGGAAACAGTTTGGCATTTTCTTCTAAAGTTAAAATACATATGATCTATCAAAGTCACACACTAAACAACCCCAGAGGATCCATGCACATCATTAGATGTGTTTTCCTCTGCTGCTACTGCTGCTAAGTCGCTTCAGTCATGTCCGACTCTGTGTGACCCCAGATGGCAGCCCACCAGGCTCGCCCGTCCCTGGGATTCTCCAGGGAAGAACACTGGAGTGGGTTGCCATTTCCTTCTCCAATGCATGAAAGTGAAAAGTGAAAATGAAGTCGCTCAATCGTGTCCGACTCTTAGTGACCCCATGGACTGCAGCCCACCAGGCTCCTCCATCCATGGGATTTGCCAGGCAAGAGTGCTGGAGTGGGTGGCCATTGCCTTCTCCGGTGTTCTCCTCTAGGACCCAGCAATTTTGCCTCTTAGATTCTAGAAAACCTGCACGAAGTGAACAAGGATACATGTACAAGAATGTTCACAGCAGTAGCTCACAATAGCTAAGAACTGGAAGCAACCCAAATGGCAATCCCTAGAATAACAAACAAATGGATTATGGAACATTCATAGAAGAACACTAGACCCCAATGAAAACAAATGACCTGGACCTACATAAAACAATATAGATAAACGGTACAAACATGATGTTGAACAACAGAATTAAGAAGAACATACAGCATGATTCTATTTTTATAAAGCTCAAAACTAGCAAAACTCAACTATCTTGGGTTAGGCATACACACAAAACTGGCAAAACTATTAAAAAAAAAAGAAAAAACAAGTAAATGATTAACATAAGCCAAGCTAATGATTATCTCTTGGGGGAAGACACATATGGTGTGTGGGGAAGGCATTTCAGAGTGCTGGTGATGTTCTATTTCTTGGATGTTGCATGGGTGTTCACTTTATAATCATTTATTATACTTGAAATTTATGGTTTTTACCATACTTAGCATATGTGTTGTATTTTATAACATATAAAAAAAAGATTAGTAAAATATGAAAAAAAGGAAAAGAATATCCAGCAACTATTAACTGAAAGGACAAAACTACATTCAATGTAAAAGCATGTATAGCAATGAAGAGATATTAATCAAGAAGATATTATTGACTATGAATTTATAAATACTTATAAAACAGGCCATAAGTATTTTTAAAGTACTTATGAAAAAGCAAAATTTGACAAGTTCAGGGATTTCAGAATTTCCCATAAACTAAACCAAGCAGACAAAAAAAAGATAGAAATAAAGTTGATTTAAACAGTATATTAATAACTACATATATATACACACATATAAATGTATATATTAGAGATTAGACTTTTTAAAGCACATGTAGAATATGTGGAAATTCATCACAATAAAGTCACAAAGAAAATCTCAGTGAATTCCAAAGATCCAATACCAAAAGACCATGTTCTCTGACTACAGTACGGTAATAGAATGTGCCATTTCCTTGCCAGAAAGCAATAGCTTCCTGCTGGCTGGACTAAAGACAGACATTGGCATTCCTTGTTCCTAGAACCAAAAAGGTCAGTAAACTCTGAACTTAAATGCAACCTTTCTATTACTTGCATTATTTCTCCCTGAGTTTCTCTTATTCACACACTGTACTTTAAAACAATCTTAAATTTTAAGTACTCAAGAACTGCTTAAGAATTATTCAAGAATCTAAAGTTAATTTATTAATTAAACTTAGCAATTGTTTTCTATAAAAGAATCTCAAAGTCAATAAAAACTATACAGATGGAGGCCTCAATAGAAAGAAGGGGGTAAATTTTGAGGTAAATATATTTTATAACCCATGTCTCAGAGTAAGATCAATCCTACAAAATACTTAGGATGTTAAGAATGCAATTTACACAGTAAAAATGATTTGATTTGTTTTCAGTATGAAAGTATTTTTAATTTCCTTACTGCAGGTACAATGGCATCCAAGTCATCAATTTCTGTAACAGAAAAACAATAATAAAACAGTAGCTTCATCTAGTGTTAGGCTCAGATGAAATGATACCTCTGTGCAAAGGTAAACCTCAAACACAAAGGCAACATCACTAGTGCTTTCAAGCACATGAAATTTTTCTGTAAAAGTATATCACTGATTCACAGGACATTTGTTTGTAAAAGCTACCTACAAAAGCATCTTCTGGCTCTGATATTAATCTCATTAGCAGTGTGCTCTTAACAACAGATTCTACTCAGCATATTTGAAACATTATGTTACTGCCTCTTTCTAATATATGGGTGAGCTTATATGGTGTAATCCCTAGGAGAGGCCCTTTCTCTTTCCTGGGCCTCCATCTAAGGACTTAGGGACCTCTTCTGTCGGAACACAGATGATACAAGAAAGGAAAAGAATACGAGCAAATCTACAGCTGAGAATTACACTGTAGTAAGTAAGGTACAAAGATCAAGTTATTCCATGACCCGCATTCTAAAATCACACCTGTTTTCTCCCTAGAAGAGAAATCTGCCTTATAAATAAACCTCACAGAGAAGGACTTTGGTTGATATGAGAATTTTCTCAACTAATCACACTACTCATGAGAAAAAAGAAAGTCCTTCTCCATACTTGATATTCAGTAATCCACTCTGTAGTTCTAGATGCATAATATGACATCTGTTGTTGTTGTTGTTGTTGTTGTTGTTGTTTAGTTGCTAAGTTGTGTCTGACTTTGCAACCCCATGGACTGTAGCCCTCCAGGCTCCTCTGTCCATGGGATTTCCCAGGCAAGAATACTGGAGTGGGTTGCCATTTCCTTCTCCAGGGGATCTTCCTGACCCAGGGATCAAACCCACATCTCCAGCACTGACAGGTGGATTCTTTATCACTAAGCCACCTCACATCTAGTAATAATAAAAATAGTCATGTTTGCCAAAACAGATTTAATTTCTGAAATGTTAATATTTACTCCAGAATTTCAACTGTAACCAAACAGCACATGAACATGTATATTGAAGCAAATGATCCCACATGAACCAAGCTGAGTATTATATCTGAGAAGTTTCTATACAAGGATTATGAAATAAGTGTTGATAGCACACCTAGTAAAATGTTTGTTAATGACAAACTCACTATTAATCGCTACCTCAAAGCAAGTAAAATCATATTGCAGGAAACAAACTCTTTTAGATACAAGGCAATAAATACATTTCTACATTTTCACATCTCAAGTTAAACTTTCAAATTATGTCTTCCCTTGCCATGATCTTTTCAAACGTATGAGCATGAATAAAGTACACTAACTGTCTCCGTTGCTTCCAGTCTACATAAAATTGGCCACAAAAAATTATGTTCAACTAGGCTATATACTCTAGTCAGATATGCCTTTCATTTACTCATCTTCTTACCAAATTTTAACTTACTCATTCCTTTATCTTCTACCAAAACTTATCTCCTCTTCTAATTTAATTTCCTATGTCAAAGAGTTATTCTTTAAAAAACAAAAAAAACCTTTCAACTTCAAATGAGCTACACAGAAAAAAAATTCATTAATCATAATGAATTACTGAAGTAAATAAATCACTATAACCTTTTTAAAAAGTAATTTTGTTTTGTTGGGTTTAGGGAATCTTAGTTCCCCTACAGAGGATGAACCTACACTCTCAACAGTGAACATACATAGTCCTAGCCAGTGGACCACCAGGAATTCCCTAGAAAGTGTTCTTAATGGTTCTTATTTTTATAGCCATAATAAATCACACTTAAAGTAAGAGATGTGGGTTTTTATTTTGCCTATGATTTCTAATTATATTTTTTCCCCTTAAAGCCTTCAAGCTGACCAAGAGTGTAAATGTATCTCTTCCCTTCCACAAACTTATAAATTTATCTCCTTTCTACAGATGTTTACGTTATATTATTTCTCATCATCTGAGGAAATTAAATTAAAAAAAAGAGTAGGTAGGAGTTATCTTTTTTAAAAAAAGAAAAGGAGGAAGAGGAGGAAGAAAAATTAAAAACACACCTATCAAGATCATAAATTCTCCAGACATTTCTCATTATCCAATGACAGGGTTAGAGTGGGCCTAACCAGAATAATGTCATTTCTCATTTTAAGGTCCTAAAACAAAAGGCTCAGCTCCTTAAAGAATATGTGCTTCTCTGTTCTGTAGATTAACCCCAACCAACTTTAACTGCAAAAGTTAGAAGTTTGTTTTCACTACTATTAGTGGTTTCCACTTTCTACCACTCTAGGTAAAAACACTAATACAGTGACTAAGGAACACTCTTTCCTCAAACCCAATGCCATCCTGAGACTCAATATTTAACCACCTCCGACAAAAATCTTACCTAAGATTTTGAGTAGATCATTAGTAAATGACTGAAATGCTGGGAAAAATTCCTCATGTTCTTCCAATTTGTGGATAATGCTTTAAACAAAAAAAAGCACAATTTATACTGAATTTCTGACTTAGGATTCTTACATTTGATTGGACATAGAACATTTCAAAACAGAAAGAAACTGTCCTGCTAATCTAAATACAAATTTAATGATTATTTACTGCAATCTTTCCTTCTGAGCTCTTTGTTCATCTAGTAATAGTCTTCTAAAACAACAAAAAAAATCTACTAGCAGTATAATCATCTGTTCTAAGGTTAAATCTAACATTTCTAATATGGGAACTTTCCATTTAGCTTGAGGAGTCTTAAGAGACCAATGTTTTCTAAAAATAATTGATTTTCATATCCCGTATTCTATTAAACATTAAGAATAAGTATCAGTAATCTGTAAAACTGGGAGGGAGAAAAATACCAATAGTGAGACATACGTTCCTTTTAAAATCATCAAGTGTCAGAAACCTCAAGTGTCAGATTAGGTTAGGGTTCCTCTTGGAAAACTTGCAGAACGTATGGAACATATACTTCCCTTATGTTGCAGTATAAAATCTGAGGGAGGAGGGAGGAAGAGTACAGCTATAACATTTTGACATTAAAAAAAAATTAGGTTTTATGTTGGAGATGCCTAGCTTTAAAAAAGAAATCCTTAATATTTTATCAAACAATGCACATACTCTTAGTGATTAATCAGTGATATATGGTAATCTACTAGAAATTAGACTTACTTATATATTCTGAATTAACATGAAGTTGCTGACAAAGTTTGACTTTCTCCAATTATAATTTCCCTTGGGAATAAGCTTATAGCAAAAATGCTAGAGTCCTGACTCAGACCCCAGAATCTACTTTTATCTTGAAAATATTTGATATTCTCTCCATCCCTAAGGTGTGAGATTATTTTTACAAATGCTATTCCAAACAGGAAAGGTAAATAACTTATGAAGTTTTGAAAATCTTTAATTTTTCCACTCCAAACATTCTGGACAATACTTTGCAACCTTTTTAAAATAAATACCTTTGAAGGTCTTCTGGTCCTAATACCTGCATAATCTTTTCATTCACATCTTCATTAATCAGCCTACACAATTTTCCAACTGTGCTCACCAGCACACACAATGAGGATGAACTATCTGCAAAAGAGAAATAAAAGGAAAGACTATTTTAAGGGAATTTTCAAAATTAAAAATCAAATCAATTAAATTAATTAAATCAAATGTTATGTTTCTGTTACCCTCAATTTTTTACCTACTTTTTGCTGATTTATTAATGGGGCCTCCCTGGTGGCTCAGATAGTAAAGAATCGGCCTGCAATGCAGGAGACCGAGGTTCAATCCCTGAGTCAGGAAGATCCCCTGGAGAAGGGAATGGCTACCCACTCCAGTATTCTTGCCTGGAGGATTCCATGGACAGAGGAGCCTGGTGGGTTACGGTCCATGGGATCGCAAAGAGTCAGACTTATTAATAATCATTATTAAGTGGGGGGCCAAAATGAAAATGAGTCATTACCTAGTTCTAAGAGTTCTTGGAGGTTTCTCACAGCATTGTTCAATTCTCCAAGCCTAGTATAAACTTCATTCATTCGAGGATAGACGCCAGTTAAAGAAGGAACATCAAATAATTTTTGGAAGTGAGAAACAATAGCTTGCAAAATGTGGAAGTCTGGCATATTGCTGTCCTGCCCAAAAGAGAGGAAGTAAAAGGAAGTTCACATCTTAAAATTATTCCAAATCTTATAAAAACTTTAACAAGAGAAAGAGTTATAGTAGAATATCTGTATCCATATCATTAATTTCACATTAAAATGTGAATGTCTATATAAGTACTGGGTAGTATTACCTTTGCCTTATTTTCAACTTCTTCTAATATGGTATCTACTATAAACAAGAGATCTTCAACTCTGACACCTTCATTTTCATCCTGCTTCTTTAAATTATGCCAAGGCACCAGTTCCGTAGACAGTATTTTCAAGGACTTATATAAATCCTTCATAACAAAAGAAATAATATGCTATTATGCATTTTTAAAGTTTTCATAATCATGTTAATAAAATATAACTATCCAAGCAGATGTAATACATATATTAACCATCATCAGTATTTTTTTAAAAATACCATTACCTGTTTAGAAAGAGTCTTTTACATTCATTTTCTTCAGGCCTTACAAAAAAGATTATACATATACTGATTATCTGGAATCTGGATGTTTAAAGTAATTGTATGTTATTTATTAGTAATGTATGCTATTTTTTAAGTAATTATTTTGAATTATTGATGAATAAAAAATAAGCTTGTCCTATTTTGCCCTTGATTTTTTAAACAACAGATTTATTGACATGTAATTCATATACCATAAAATTCATCCTCTTTACTGTGTCATTCAGTAGTCTCATTTACAGAGGTGCAATCATCACAATTATCTTAATTCTAGAATATTTTCATCATGCCAAAAAGAAACCCTTATTCCCCATTCTCTCTTGCTCCCAGGCTTTGGGTAACTACTAATCTTATTTTCTTTTTCTGTGGATTTGCCTATACTGAGCATTTCATTAAAAAACAGAATCATAAATATGTGACTTTTTGTGACAGGTTTCTTTCATTTAGGATATTTTCAAGATTCATCCATGTATGTAGCTCCAAGAAAAAATTTAATTTGAAAAGATGCCTAAAAAGTAATTCTACTTAATTTTCATGACAGCCTGCTTGTTTTCCTGGCCTAAATATGTTGTCCTAATCTATTTAAAACTGTGCACAGGGAGCTGGGATCCTGTAAGTTTAGAAGTCTAAGACTGGTCAATCAATAAATATTTACTGGGCATCAACTATGTGCATAGCACAGTGCTTGGCCCTTTAAAACAACAATGTCATGTAAAAGAAATGTAATGTGTGTCACAGTAATATTATCTAGTAGCCATGTTAAAAAAGTAAAAAGAAATAGGTGACAATTTTAATATATTTAACCCAATATATCCAAAATAGTATCAACAGATCATCTATTTTAATTATCTTTTAATCATCTCCATACTATTTCTACTAAATCTGGTGTGTAATTTTATACTTGCAGCACATTTCAATTGCGACTATCATATTTCAAGTGATCAAAATCTACATGTAGCTGAGTGGTTACTGTATTAGACAGTGCAACTCTAGAATACAGAAGGAAACACAGGAAGTTCTTATTTTTCTCAACTTCTTATTTTTGTCCTCCACTTATTTAACACTCACCAATTAACAGCTACATGTGGGAGACCTGGGTTCAATCCCTGGGTTGGGAAGATGCCCTGGAGAAAGACATGCAACCCACTCCAGTATTCTTGTCTAGAGAATCCCCATGGACAGAGGAGCCTGGTGGGCTACAGACCATAGGGTTGCAGAGTTGGACACAACTGAAGCGACTTAGCAGCAGCAGCAGCATTTGGTAAGAAGGAGGAAGAGTATAACATTTTGATGGTTTTTAAAAAATTAGCAATTCAAGGCAACACATTCAGTGTCAAATAAATGTACTAAACAATTATTACCACCAGAATTTGAAAAAGTCAGGAAGTCACACAATGACACTTTGATTAACCAGCATTTCATCAGTAAGGTACAATTATAAAGAAAAAACCTAAGGTAAAAGCACACCAAATATAAAACTTCGATTGAGAATAAAAGTATACAAAGCCTACAGACTCCGATACATTTTCAAAGCATGTAGAGTATTCAACCACATACCTTTAAGGAAGCCAGTTGATCTGCCCACATTTCTATTATAGGAACAAGATGCTCAAATCCACAATCCTGAATAAGATCTCTATTAAAATGTTGGGCTGTTCCTTTGCTCTGTTTATATATTATTACTGGAGCTCTTGGATTGTGAATAATTGAATTGATGCTACTCAATACCTTTAAAAAAAGATGGCATTTTTAGTTGAAAAGTTTATCACAGTCCTATCAGAGTGATCTATGTTAGAGTGCTTATGTATCAATGCAACATCATTTTCTGAGTTAGAGATTCATTGGACAGGAATCACCAAGACAAGTGTCTTTCAAAGGGCTGTACAGAATGAGTGAAAAATGCTGTTTTCTTCTTTCCCCATAGAAAGCTACAGGTCTCCTGAGAATTTAATTTCTGATGTTTATTTACAAGTAGTTGTTGTTTGGCTTAGAATGTACATTCCAATGTTTTGATTCTATTACATTTAAACTCTACTTTGAATACCATTTTAATGGCAAAAATAATTCCCCTTCATTAAATTACTAATGAGCACAGGAATAGAGTCTTTATTCTCCCTCTCCCTCACATCAAAAATTAAGGGCAGCAGAGCAGGGAGAGCAGGGAGCTGATCTCCAGATGGTCACAGCACAACCCCATTCCATGAGGCTGATGGTGAACCAAGGAGGATTACATACATGGCTACCAGTGTGTATCCATACTTTGCAGATTGTTTGCAAAAATTACTGCAATTTTTCTCTTTCTTTGTGCTCTCGCCTTTGCAATATGACACTGCAGGTTCTCCCACCAAGAAATAGAGTCTATTTTCTACTCCGTGAATCTAGGGGCAACCTTGGGCCTTGCTCTGGCAGACAGAAAAGGAAATAATGGTGTGCCAGTTTGGAGCCCAAGACTCAAGGGGCCTTGATTATTTCCGCTCTCTCCTATTGAGCTCTTCTGCCCTGTGGGAGTGAAGTTGCTCAGTCGTGTGTGACTCTTTGCAACCCCATGGACTGTAGCCTAACAGGTTCCTCCATCTGTGGAATTTTCCAGGCAAGAGTACTGAAGTGGGTTGCCATTTCCACCTCCAGGGGATCTTCCTGACCTGGGGATCGAACCTAGGTCTCCTGCATTGCAGGCAGACGCTTTACCCTCTGAGCTACCAGGGAAGCCCCTTGGGCAGAGGAGCATGGCAGGCTACAGTCCTTGGGATAGCAAAGAGTTGGACACTACTGAGCGACTAAGATGATGATGATAACCTGTGGAAGAGCCCAGGCTAAATGGTGAATGATAAAAGATACATGGCCCAGTCAACCCAATCACCCTGATATCCATTCAACTCCAGAGCCACCTAGCTGACTTGTATCTGATAGCAGGTGCATGAAGGAGCCCAGCTGAGAACTGCTCAGCTGTTCAAGCACAGCAATACTAAAAGGGTTGCTATTTTTAGTCATTAAGTTTTAGGAGGGCTGCTTACACAGCAAAAATAAAGTGATAAGAGAAAGAAGGACTAGAATAAGGAGAGGAAGCAGCAATAAGAGAAGTTTGCCTTTTTACTTTATGGTAGGTAAGAATATACCCTGTGACCAAGGACACTTTGGAAGACAGTCAAGCTTTGCTTTCATGGAAAAAAAAAGTACATATAGCTGGAGGCCTTTAAGGGAGTGTCAATTGAACAAGAGAAGGAGAAGGATTCATAAGTGGTCAGTTGGTAAAAATGACACACACACACATTCTATGATAGAGAAAAACGGGCAGTATTTGGTCATCAGCCACACAAAGGCCACCAGTGCTAGATTACACCAGCACCAGTCAAGAAAGGTTCTACTCTTTTGCTTTCTAGTCTCACTCAACATCCACCCTCACTGCCAACGTGGAAGAAGCCAGATACAGCAGAGGACAGCAATGAAATAATGAAACAGATCACAATCCCTTGGCACAACTGCTTATTTGGAGAAGTACAGGGCAGGCACAATTTGAACTGGATGAGAGACTGAAATTTTGATGGAGATTTAAATAACTTGTTCTCCCAATTTTTCATCAAGAAAATTTTGATGAAATTTCCTTAAATGAAAATAAAAAGACTATGAACAATAAATACTATTTATATAGTCAGGGTTCACCAGAAACAAAATGAACAGGATGTGTACTTGTGTGTGCATATGTACGTGTATTTATTAATTATAAAGAACTGATTCACTCTATTACAGGAGCTGACAAATCCTGAGATCTACAGTCAGCAGTGCTGGAGACCCGGAAGAGCTCATGATACAATTCCAGGCTGAATTCCCACAGGCTTGAGACCCAGGAAAAGCCAATGTTTCAGTTCAACATTTGAAGGCAGGAAAAAAAAAACTGATGTCCCAGCTCAAAGGCAGGCAGGCAGGAAGGCAGAAAGTTCCCTCTTCCTCAGCCTTTTTGTTCTACTCAGGCCTTCAACTGATTTGATGAGACCCACCCACTGTAGAGAAGGCAATCCACTTTGCCCCAGTCTACCATTTCAAATATTAATTTCACCCAGAAACACTCTATACAGACACACCTAGGACAATATCTGACCAAATTATCTGGACACCCTCTAGCCTAGTCAAGTTGACACATAAAATTAACCACCACAAGTTCACCCCTTGTCAATTTGACACCCATACACTTTGCCTTAGGCACTCAGTCATGTCCAACTCTTTGAGACTCCATAGACTGTAGCCCACCAGGCTCCTGTGTTCATGGAATTCTCCACCCAAGAAGACTGCAGTGGGTAGCCATTCCCTTCTCCAGGGGATCTTCCCAACCCAGGGATTGAACCCAGTCTCCCACATCACTGGCAGATTCTTTTACAATCTGAGCCACCAAGTTTGTCTTGAAGTGAAGTGAAGTTGCTCAGTCGTGTCCGACTCTTTGTGACTGTATAGTCCATGGAATTCTCCAGGCTGGAATACTGGAGTAGGTAGCCTTTCCCTTCTCCAGGGGATCTTCCCAACCCAGAGATTGAACCCAGGTCTCCCACATTGCAGGCAGATTCTTTACCAGCAGCTGAGCCACAAAGGAAGCTCAAGAATATTTGAGTGGGTAGCCTATCCCTTCTCCAGTGGATCTTCCCAACTCAGGAATCGAACCAGGGTCTCCTGCCTTGCAGGTGGATTCTTTACCAGCTGAGCTATCAGGTTTGCCTTAAACCATCCAGAAAGAAAGACTCTGATGCTGGGAGGGATTGGGGGCAGGAAGAGAAGGGGACGACAGAGGATGAGATGGCTGGATGGCTGGTCACCGATTCTATGGACGTGAGTTTGAGTGAACTCTGGAAGTTGGTGATGGACAGAGAGGCCTGGCGTGCTGCAATTCATGGGGTCACAAAGAGTTGGACACGACTGAGTGACTGAACTGAACTGAAATCATACTTAATCTCCAAATACACACAATAACAAACAAGATCATTGATTACCTAACATGATACAACTCTGCTGTATACAATCAAAGATGCACTAAAACCCCTTTGCCAGAAAAGGAGGTGACGTCCTAAAGTGATGATTATTGTTCTTGATGCGTTTTTCTAAACCCAGCTTGTATACCTGGAAGTTGTCGGTTCATGTACTGCTGAAACCTAGCTTGAAGGATTTTGAGCATAACCTGATTAGCATGGGAAGTGAGTGCAACTGTCAGGTGGTTTGAAGATTCTTTAGTACTGCCCTTCTTGGTAACCAGGATGAAGACTGAACTTTTCTAGTCCTGTGGCCACTGCTCAGTTTTCCAAATTTGCTGACATTTTGAGTGCAACACTTTAATAGCATCATCGTTTAGGATTTTAAATAGCTCTGCTGGAACACCATCACCTCCACTAGCTTTACTGGCAGCAGTGCTTCCTAAGGTCCACCTGACTTCACACTCCAGGATGTCTGGCTCTGAGTGAGTGACCACACCATCATGGTTATCTGGGTCATAAAGATCTTTTCCGTAAAGTTCTTCTGTGTATTCTTGCACTGCTTTTGCTTGTATTAGGTCTTCACTGTTTCTATCCTTTACTGTGCCCATCCATCCATGAATGTTCCTGCAATATCTCCAATTTTCTTGAGATCTCTAGTCTTTCCCCTTCTGTCGTTTTCTTCTATTTCTCTGCATTGTTCATCGACATCCTGATAACTTGATATCCTTCTCCTTGATATCCTGTAATTTAAAACAATGATATAGGACTTTTCCCAGAGAAGGCAATGGCACCCCACTCCTAAGTACTCTTGCCTGGAAAATCCCATGGGTGGAGGAGCCTGGTGGGCTGAAGTCCATGGGGTTGCTAAGAGTTGGACACGACTGAGCGACTTCACTTTCACACATTGGAGAAGGAAATGGCAACCCACTCCAGTGTTCTTGCCTGGAGAATCCCAGGGATGGGGGAGCCTAGTGGGCTGCCGTCTATGGGGTCGCACAAAGTCAGACACGACTGAAGCAACTTAGCAGCAGCAGGACTTTCCTGGTGGTGCAGTGGTTAAGAATCCACCTGCCAATGCAGGGGACACAGGTTCAATTCCTGGTCCAGGAAAGCCACCACAACAGGAAGCCCATTTATCACAACTAGAGAGTAGCACCGCCCTGCCCCCATCCCCCCCAATGCAACTAGAGAAAGCCCGGGCGCATAAACAAAGACACAGCACAGTCAAAAATAAACAAATGAATAAATAAATACGCAACAGTTTTAAAAAACTATGATATAAAATTCAGGTCAGTTCAGTCACTCAGTCGTGTCCGACTCTTTGCCACCCCATGGACTGCAGCAAGCATGCCAGGCTTCCCTGTTCATCACCAAAATCCAGAGTTTACTCAAACTCATGTCCATCGAGTTGGTGATGCCATCCAACTATCTCATCCTGTCATCCCCTTCTCCTCCTGCCCCCAATCCCTCCCAGCATCAGGGTCTTTTCCAATGAGTCAACTCTTCCCATGGGGTGGTCAAAGTACTAGAGTTTCAGCTTTAGCATCATTCCTTCCAAAGAAACCCCAGGGCTGATCTCCTTCAGAATGGACTGTTGGATTTTCTTGCAGTCCAAGGGACCCTGCAGAGTCTTCTCCAACACCACAGTTCAAAAGCATCAGTTCTTCAGCACTCAGCTTTCTTTATAGTCCAACTCACATCCATACATGACTACTAGAAAAACCATACCTTTGACTAGCTGGACCTTTGTTGGCAAAGTAACGTCTCTGCTTTTTAATATGCTATCTAGATTGGTCATAGCTTTTCTTCCAAGGAACACGTGTCTTTTAATTTCATGGCTGCAATTACTATCTGCAGTGATTTTGGAGCCCAAGAAAACAAAGGCTGCCACTGTTTCCCCACAAAGTGATGGGACTGGATACCATGATCTTAGTTTTCTAAATGTTTTGAGCCTTAAGCCAGCTTTTTCACTCTCCTCTTTCACTTTCATCAAGAGGCTCTTTAGTTCTTCTTTGCTTTCTGCTGAAGTGTGGTGTCATCTGCATATCTGAGGTTATTGATATTTCTCCCGACAATCTTGATTCCAGCTTGTGCTTCTTCCAGCCCAGCGTTTCTCATGATGTACTCTGCATGTAAGTTAAATAAGCAGGGTGACAAGACACAGCCTTGATGTACTCCTTTCCTGATTTGGAACCAGCCTGTTGTTCCATGTCCAGTTCTAACTGTTGCTTCTTGACCTGCATACAGGTTTCTCAGGAGGCAGGTCAGGTGGTCTAGTATTCCCATCTCTTTAAGAATTTTTCAATTTGTTGTGATCCATACAGTCAAAGGCTTTGGTGTAGTCAATAAAGCAGAAGTAGATGTTTTTCTGGAACTCTCTTGCTTTTGACGATCCAACAGATGTTGGCAATTTGCTCTCTGGTTCCTCTGCCTTTTCTAAATCCAGCTTGAACATCTGGAATTTCATGGTTCACATATTGCTGAAGCCTGGCTTGGAGAATTTTGAGCATTACTTTGATAGCATGTGAGGTGAGTGCAATTGTGTGGCAGATTGAGTATTCTTTGTCATTGCCTTTCTTTGGGATTGCAATGAAAACTGACCTTTTCCACTTCTGCGACCACTGCTGAGTTTTCCAAATTTGCTGGATACTCAAATATGAAATAAAATCATTATGTAAGAATAAGAGCAAGAAAAAAAACACTTGCCATGTGCATATTTACAAATATATACATAGAAAAACATAAATATATACATACACACATAAATATATGAACATATTCATAACAAAAGAAGGAAGCAATACACATGACAATTACAATCTTCACTTCTGTTGTCATCATATGGTCACAGCTGGTATTTATCACTACTTTCTTCCATTACCTATTATTTATTACACCTGCCTTCAACAACCACCTCAGATGCTCCTGGTTCTTTACTTGCTGGTGTAATTCAAATCTTCATTGCTGAAGGGTCTGGACCAGGCTGTTGGAGTTTTCCATTGACCTTTATAACAAGGTACAGCAACACTAAGAGATGCCCTAACGGAGATCTTATATTCTAAACACACTCTTCCTTTCCTTCCTTGTGGTGCAGTAGTACATTGCTCACCGTTCTGCCCAGTGGGAGGATTTCTCTTCACTACTTTCCTTCAGGGATGCCCCAGATAAGAGCTGTAGTGCTGCAGCTGTGTACTTTAATGTGGTGCCTACATATCACGCAAAGCCATCAGTAAACCAGGCCTAAGTCTCCTCTTCTTGTGTTGATTGATCATAAGGAACTCCCCTTGAAGCCACAGGTGCAGGCAGGGAGAGAGAAGGTGGGGCAGCAAGAATGGGAAACCATGGGCATTTGGGCCACTTCTTCATGTAATTTATTGTGCCTTTAGGGTCTGCTTAGGCCCAATATGAAATTGGAGTTTCACATTCAATGATGGAGTGCTGCTGTGCTCACCCAACTTTATGGCTGGTGAGTCAAATAACACCCAGTTCATGATGGGTAATTCAGGTTACATGGTAGGTTGGTTGCCCACTGTTAAGTCTTCAGTCTCTACTCAAGACCCAGTAAAAGGCCAAGAGCTATTTCTTAAGAGGAAAGTAGTTATTTGCAAAGGATGACAGGGCTTTTTCTCCAAAACTCTAAGGATCTGACTTGCTACTCACCTACAGGGGCCACCAAGGGCTCCAAGCAGCATCCCTGTCTGCCAGGACAGTCTAAGCCACCATGGACGTCCAGGGTCCTGTGGCCCAAATGGCAGAGCAGCTTGCACAGCAGCCTGGACCGATGCAGAGCCTTCTCTTGTTCTGAGCCACACTCAAAACAAGAACCTTTTCAGATCACTCAGTAAGTGGGGTGGGAGGAACACATCACAGGAGGAATATGCTACCTCCAAAATGCAAAGAGAACCACTGGGTTCTGTACCACAGTTTTGGTTGTTAGAGGGGCCCAAGGAACAACTTATTGTTTACCTTAGACACGAGGTATTTTGACATGCCCACACCACTTGAGCCCTAGAAGTTTCACTACGGTAGAAGGTCCCTGCATTTTTGTTAGATTTATTTCCCATCCTTTAACATGCAAATACCAATAATTTGCTCAGTAGGTCTAATCAGCATATTGTCATCAATGTAATGGGCCAGTGTAGTATCTTATAGAAAGGAAAAGTGACCAAGATCCCTGTGAACTAAATTATAACATAGGGGCCGACACACCCTGAGGTATATAACATGGAGAACTGATATACCCCTGAGGCATGACAGTGAAGGTATATTACTGGCTTTGACAGTTTAAGCAAACCACTTGTGGTGGTCCTTATTAACAGGAATAGAGAAAAAAGATTTTCTCCTCTCACTCATAAGTATTCTCAGACGAATCCAGAATAATGTTTGACCAAATATGTGGACACCCTGTGGCCCAGCCACAAATACCCATATAAACCGAGATTCAATAACTGTTAACATTTTGCCATGTTTTCTCAGCTTGGTGTTCTGTGATTACCTAGATGGGTGGGGTGGCGGCTGGGGGTGGTGGTGGTAGGAGGGAGGTCCAAGAGGAAAGGGATGTATGTATATATATAGCTGATTCCTTTCATTGTACAGCAGAACCCAACACAACATTGTGAAACAATTATACTACAAAAAAAACCCACAGTATTCACAAAGGTGCCTGGACATAATATCAACAGAGAGATGTACAAAGAACCAGCAACAATCAATTAAAAATGTAATGGAAAAAGGAGCCCAATTAACAACAGCAATAAAAGTTATAAGATAACTAGATAACCTAGGAAACAGAACAAAAAATATGCAAGAGCTAAAACTTAAAAAGACACAAAACTTTATATTAAGAGGTACAAAGGAAGACCCAAATAAAATTAGAGACATTTCTGAGTGAGATAATTCAAAACTATAAATGTGTTATTTTTCCAAATATTAATCTAAAAAGTTAATTCAGTCTCAGCTCATCTCAGTGGGATCTGTTTTTGAGTTGACATTGTTCATATGGAACAAATGTGCTAAAAATATATCCAAAAAAAAAATTTAAAAGAATACCCCAAAAGGTATCAAGGCCAACTATAAAACTACAGAAATTAGTATAGAAATGAGACACTACAGAGTCCAGAAATAAATCTATGCATCTAAGGGAATGTGGTAGAGGATAAACATTTCAATTTCAATCAAGTAGAGAAAGAATGGTCTACAAGAAACTGCAAACTCAAATGCCTATAGAAGCCAAGGACGAGCACAAATAAGTGAAGCAAAGATGGCATGGTACTGTGGCTAACTGAGGAGCACATGGCCATGCATGACAGGGGCAAGGCCTAATTCTGCACTGGTAACCACTATGTAGGAATTTGTTGCCAGATCCTTTGACTTTTTAAGAGAAACTAGAAATAAGGACTTAAAATCTCTTAATTAAAAAAATTAGTAATTAATTCAAAGTTTTAAAAAAACCTTTAAGGGCCCAATAAAATATGAATGCAGGCCCAGCTCAGTCAGTAAACTACCAGGCTTAACTGCTCAGTTGCTCAATAATAGTCTATACATCAAGCAAGGTTAGATCGCTATATTAAACCACAAAGAAAATTAAGTTTCAGGTGGACAAAACATACAAATTTTTAAAAAGTATACCTTAAGAAGTAGATTTACTTATATAGTAATAGTATCAACAACAGCAAAAACAGAAAGATAGAAAAGGAAACAAGAGAAATGGCTTAAGCAGGGAGAGTAAAGAAAAGGATTATGGTATCTATTAAAATCTTGTCAGGTTTTTACTGCCTTACTTTGAACTGGGCCAAAGTCTCTTTTCAAGGGACAATTCTAAGTCAAGGTACCAATTTCTAGCAATTAGGTATGTCATGGTAAGACAAAACACGCTAAGCACACGCAAATAAAGGATACATGTATTCCTTACTGATAATTTATTATACTGTGATTCTTAACCAAGGTTCACTATAAACACCAGTCTTTTTGTTAGCAATACCTGGAAGTATCTCTGGTCAATCAGAGCCTGCTGCTGGTTATCTTTGCTGGGCTCATCTTTTCCCTCTTTGGACTCAGCCTTTTTTTGACTGATAATATTCTGTAATCTAAGGGGGAAAAAAAACCAAGATGATACATATGCTTTACTAAACAATGGATGGATTAAGATGACAAAACGAGCCAATGATCCAGCTGCCCTCCCGTTAACTCTGTCATATGTGTATGTGCATGCATACACATGCATATAATCATATATACATTTTTAATTTAAGCCATATTGTCACTAGAAAATGAGAAGACCCTCTCAATAGACACAATGTAGTAGGAATCCCTGAAAACAAAAGGAATCAGACTGATGAAGAAAAGTTATAACCATTCCCCAACACTTACAAAGAACAGAATAGGAAAGAACTACAATAAAGGATGAAAACAACTTCCAAGGTGCTCCAAGTTTGATGTTGTAAGCATATCAATAAACAGTGGCAGGGCAAACAGTTTGGGCACTGCAACAGCAACAACTGGACAGCTTGTTCCTTCCTTCATATTCCACTGGTGCCAAAGAGAAGCCAACAGTGAAACCTGCTAATCAAGAGGGCATGAAAACTCAGAGACCATTGTTCCAGGTGGCTACCAGAACTCCAGGGGAGAGTCTGTCCAAAAATCTAAAAACATATGTATCCACTTAGAGATACTCAAATAGCTCTAAAAGTCAGGTGTCGTAGACATTTCTCCCCCACCACCTGCCTTAGAAAAAAGTCTTATTAAACCCACTTCAAATTAAACATCTTAAATCTGAGTATGCTTATCAGTTTCCTGTGGAACCGTGACCCATTAAACTGATTCCATGACTCATTCATTAATAAGCTTGACTTGCTGTTTGTAAAATATTTTCCTACTAAAAAACAATAGCTTTCCCACTGTTTTTGCTTTGTAAACTAAATCTAATCTCCATGTGTTAGCATTTGAACTTCATGCTGTCAGTCCTAATCCAATATTCCTCCTGACTCCTTTCTTAACGTCATCTCTTATTACCACACTACAATTATCTCCTCCACTCACATGTATTCCCCGTGATAGTCATTCAACTGTTTTTCTGTGCTCTCTGGAGGACATATATCCAAAACAAAATAAACAGAATTAACTCTAGATAAAAGTCAACCTCTTTCCTCTAGTAGACACAAAGACTTCCCAATCTATTTTTCACTTGTTTTGTTGTTCACTTGCTCAGCTGTGTCTGATTCTTTGTGACCCCATGAACTGAAGCATGCCACGCTTCCCTGTCCTTCACAAGCTCCTGGAGCTTGCTCATACTCATGTCCACTGAATCAGTGATGCCATCCTACCATCTCATCTTCTGCTGTCCCCTTCTCCTCCTGCCTTCAATCTTTCCCAGCATCAGGGTCTTTTCTAATGAGTCAGCTCTTCATGTCAGGTGGCCAAAGTATTGGAGCTTCAGCTTCAGCATCAGTCCTTCCAATAAATATTCAGGACTGATTTCCTTTAAGATTGACTGGTTGGATCTCCTTGCAGTCCAAGGGACTCTCAAAAGTCTCCTCCAGCACCACAGTTCAAAAGCATCAATTTTTTGGCATTTAGCCTTCGTTATGGTCCAACTCTCACATCCATACATGACTATTGGAAAAAGCACAGCTTTGACTAGACAGACCTTTGTCAGCAAAGTGATGTCTCTGCCTTTTAATACACTGTCTAGGTTGGTCATAGCTTTTCTTCCAAGGAACAACCATCTTAATTTCATGGTTGAAGTCACCACTGGTAGTGATTTTGGAGCCCAAGAAAATAAAATCTGTCACTGTTTCCATTTCTCCTCCATCTATTTGCCATGGAGTGATGGGACCAGATGCCATGATCTTCATGTTTTTAATGCTGGGTTTTAAGCCAGCTTTTTCACTCTCCTATGTCACCTTCATCAAGAGGTTCTTAAGTTCCTCTTCACTTTTTGTCATTAGGGTAGTGTCATCTGCATACCTGAGGTTATTGATATTTCTCCCAGCAATCCTGATTCCAGCTTTAGCTTCATCCAGTCCAGCATTTCACATGATGTACTCTGCATATATGTTATATAAGCAGGGTGACAATATACAGCCCTGACATATTCCTTTCCCAGTTTGGAACCAGTCTGTTCCATGTCCAGTTCTGTTGTTTCTTGACCTGCCTATAGGTTTCTTCAGAGGCAGGTAAGGTGTATTCCTATCTCTTTAAGAATTTTCCACAGTTTGTTGTGATCTGCACAGTCAAAGGCTTTGGTGTAGTCAATAAAGCAGAAGTAGATGTTTTTCTGGAACTCTTCTGCTTTTACAATGATCCAACAGATGTTGGCAATTTGATCTTCAGTTCCTCTGTCTTATCTAAATCCAGCTTGTACATCTGGAAGTTCTCAGTTCACATACTGTTCAAGCCTAGCTTGAAGGATTTTGAGTATTATCTTGCTAGCATGTGAAATGAGCACAGTTGTGCAGTAGTTTGAACATTCTTTGGCATTGCCCTTCTTTGGGATTGGAATGAAAACTGACCTTTTCCAGTCCTGTGGCCACCACTGAGTTTTCCAAATTTGCTGGCATATTGAGTGCAACACTTTAACGGCATCATCTTTTAAGATTTGCAATAACTCAGCTGGAATTCCATCACCTCTACTTCCTTTGTTCGTAGTAATGCTTCCTAAGGCCCACTTGACTTCACACTTCAGGATGTTTGGCTGTAGGTGAGTAATCACACCACCGTGGTTATCCAGATCATTAAGATCTTTTTTGTAGAGTTTCCATTTGACTTTTCATCTATTTATCCTATTAATATACTTGACAGTTTTGCCTAAAAGCAGTGCCAAAAGCATAGTGTCTAAGAAACAAAAGTAACATAGAAAAGCCAACAGCTCTCTAGGAGGACTACAAGCGGACATATCTGAATTTACATATTAACCTTGCATTCAGGTGAAAAAGTTTAACTTCTCAACAAACTGTTTACAAGTGTGATTAACATTATATTATGGATATACAACATTTTAGCTGCCAGGACAGTAACCTAAACATGTCATTGAATGTACTAGCTACAGTCACTCTGGGAAATGAAATGTAATTTAATTAACTAGGTAAATTAAGAGATACCCTTAATTTAATAACAATGACAACATATTTGGGAGCCTGGTGGTGATAATAATTAGTATTTATTGAGAACCTTCCCTCTGAAGGTACTCTTCAAAGTACTTCACATGTATTAATGTATTTAATCCCACTGTTTTTCTATATTTACAGAAGTTAAGGATTAGTAAAATCTAGGAACTTATGGGAAACTGACCTTTGGTTCAGCTAGTCTCACAGTAAATATTTGCCATAGCATAATACTTCTGAAAACCTTTGTATTCAGCAAAACCACACATGTGAAAATAACAGTGGTCAGGAGAAAAGTGTTAGAAATCAGAGTATTTAAAAACTGATGCAACTATGTAACTAGACAACTAACAAAAAATAATACTTGGTGCCTCAAGATAAGTTAAACAGCTCAAGTATGTCTTGAGGTTGTCTCCAATATTACAAAATCCATAGCCAACAGAACAGAAATGTTGGCTTGAGGGTGCCAAGACTACGAAGATGGAAGGTGAGCTCCTGGCCAAAGAAGCCAAGGTTAAAACAGGTGGGGAAAGAAGTACAGCTTGCCTTCAGCCTCCAGTCTGTCTAATGCTGGGGGTCAGGGAGGGAGCCTTGGGTACAGGTTCTCATTTTAAATTTTCTTAAAACAGAGCTGAAAGGACAGGTGCCTAGGTACTAGCAAAGCTTTCCCCTTTTCAAAGTCTATACTATTCTCCTTTTACCATGGGGGAAAAAAATCACATGAAAACAATGTAACTACTATGTTAATCTAATTATTCCCTTATTTTCCAATTGCATTTGACTTAATTGGTGTTTGAGCAGACTATGCTGCACTCAGAAATATTTCAGGATTGTTTTGTAGTTTCCAGTGGTGAGCAGAACCTGAAGGCCATAAAAATCCCCTAAAATGGCTAAGGAATTCTTCACATACTTAGCAGATACTCATTCCACATAGCCAGCAGCAATAGCTATGTTTCTCTGTGGAGTCTGGGAAATCCAGAAACTGCCCTTCCAACTTAAAAACACTGTTATCTCCTGTTTTCGATAGCCATCCCCCTAAGTTTCTATGTCCAGACACTTTATAGCTTTTAACCATGTCTGCTGAAGCCTTTTCATAATTTCATGGTGACTCTCATGCTGGAATTCTGTTTGGGAGATGGATGGGGAGCCCTAAATGAAACACTTTTTTCACTTTGACTCAGGTATGTTTCCATATCCTGCCCTTTCCCTAGCCTATGAAGCCACAGGAGTCATCTGTGCACCATGTCACTTGCTGAATGCCATTTCATGGGGGAAAATGGGATACTGAGAAGCCAACCCTTTTCTCTTTGGCCTCTTGTTTATATTATTGAAGTAAATGAATAAAGCCTTGATGATTAATTGGCTTGGCTTATTCTAACTGACCACCTCAACTTCTGCCAGCTCAACACATGGGTGATAAGATTCTGATTTTATTTTCTTCTAACAAAATATAAATAACACTGAAAAAATTAAATAGAATTAGTGTAGTACCTTTGCCTATCTTGCACTGGCAGATCTATTTGATTACTTCCTAGCAACAGAACTTCATAACCAACTTACTTATAATACTAGCTCAAACAAACTTTTGTATGTTAAATTAATATCATTTGATATTGAATATTGATTAGTTGAGAAGTAAATACAGATCTAAAGAAAAAATTTAATTTTCTCTGGTTATAAAAGGGAAAGAGACTTTCCCCTCCTTTTCTTGTAGCATTTCCTTTAGAAAACCTGTAGCTGTAAATCCTTTCTAAGTATGTAGATTCTGTTAAAATTTAAATAAGCCTCCTGCTTAAAATTAGCAGTGTCTTGGAAGCCTTAGAACCATCTCTTTGAAATAAGGACATCAAGGAAGAGGGTGCCTTGTCTCCTTTTCCCTATTGGAGCTTAGCCTAGGATCTTGGCTCTAAGTTGTAACTTTCCCCTTGTCACAAGATATAATTAAAAGGTGAGATTTCCTTTTGTCTTTGTAATCTCTTTAGCATACTGCCTCTAATGCACATAGCAGTCTGGCTCAGTATTTATCCCAACTGTTATATAAAACTGTTTCTTTTTTTCCCTACACATGTGGAGAATATTCACTGGGTTGACAGATTTTTATTTCTAATTATTTCCTTAACATCAGTAGTTCTTTGAAAAAAATTCTACCTCTGCCCCTGCAAAAAATAAAAATTTGAAGTTTTACATTTAAAAAGTTTTTTTCATTGGGTTTTTGTTTGGTTTTAATTACTATTAGTGTGAGCTTGAGAGTCCAAATGCTTAGGTGTGGTCTGATGTCTTTCAAAGTTCTTCCACATGCCACCTGTGCAATATGGGCAAGTTATCTAACATTCTTAATTCTGTTTCACATCTAGATACTATAGAAGTTTAAATTCCAAATATAAATTTCTAAAAACACAAATCATTTCTTTAAAATTCAACAGAAAAATATAGCTAGGATTGCTTCTAAATCACAATTTTAAAGTCTAATAGTGAAAAATCACTCTCAAAATCACAGCACAAATGAACAACAAAAAATATATACACAGTAAATTCTCATTATTCATGGCAATTATATTCAATAAAGTTACTGCATACACTGAATTAGTGAGGACTGAACCACTGCTCCTAGGGGAAATACAGGATCAGGTGTCTGCATGCCTCTCTGGTCACATTTTCCTCAACTGATCAATATGTAACCTTGATTTATGTGTGTTAATGTTTAAAGACATTAAAAAGACATCTTTTTTAATATTGTTGTTTAACATTGGACTCACAGCTAACAGCACCATAACTTATGCCTAAATGAAGTTTCTCTAACATATATATATTCTCTGTATGGTACATCACAGCCTTCTTGTGAACAGAACACTAGACTGTACTTCAACACCATGCTTGGGACCATCTTGGAGAAATTACCAATAAAAAGCAAAGAAGGGAAAACTACAAGCGGCATGTGACAACAGAAACAATGACTGTTTACATCATGAAAGCGGAAATGCGGGCAGAGTATCACCTTGTTCAATAGCTGAAAATGTGTATACTGGGCATGTCCATGAGTAACTGTGCAAGTGCCACCACTACTTATTTGAAGATTAAAAACAAATTACAGTAGGTAGGCAAATTCACAAATATGCAATCTGCAAATAATGAGGAATGACTAGGTATCTCTATGAATATATGTATAAGCATTTATATGTGTATGTATGTTCACTGATACACTGAAGTCAATAAAAGTCCAGTGAAGGGGATCAGGACATGCCATTCCAAAATATGCCCTTTTAAGGGAGTTCCTAGTGGCCTAGTGGATTCCAGGCTTTCACTGCCTTGCCCCAGGTTCAATCCCTGGTCAGAGAACTGAGACCCCGTAAGCAACATGGTGTGGCCAAAACAAAAACAAAACGTGTCATTTTGACATAAGAAATGTTTTAAACAGAAGAAACTTGAGAATTGATACATACAGGAAGAACTCTCTGACCTCCCCCCTTTTCCCTGAAGCAGACCAAGAGATCCTCATGCGAGGGTACCCTCAAGGAGGGTAACAAGCTGCCCTCCTTGTACCCTTTGTCTCTGAAGCAGGGAAATCCAAACTTTCCCCAGTTTATTACCCTCAGGTTACACCCTTTTGTATTATTACATTTTCCAACTTTCTACTCACTCTTCCTCAAACCTAGTTTTAAAATGCTCAGGATTAACTGTTTCTTCATTGAGTTAGACAAGGCTGGTCATGGTGGAGAGGCCTGACAGAGCGTGGTCCACTGGAGAAGGGAATGGCAAGCCACTACAGTATTCTTGCCTTGAGAACCCCATGAACAGTATGAAAAGACAAAATGATAGGATACCAAAAGAGGAACTCCCCAGGTCATTAGGTGCCCAATATGCTACTGGAGATCAGTGGAGAAATAACTCCAGAAACAATGAAGGGATGGAGCCAAAGCAAAAACAATACCCAGTTGTGGATGTGACTGGTGATAGAAGCAAGATCCGATGCTGTAAAGAGCAATATTGCATAGGAACCTGGAATGTCAGGTCCATGAATCAAGGCAAATTGGAAGTGGTCAAACAAAGATGGCAAGGGTGAACGTCGACATTCTAGGAATCAGCGAACTAAAATGGACTGAAATGGGTGAATTTAACTCAGATGACCATTATATCTACTACTGCGGGCAGGAATCCCTCAGAAGAAATGGAGTAGCCATCATGGTCAACAAGAGAGTCCGAAATGCAGTACTTGGATGCAATCTCAAAAACGACAGAATGATCTCTGTCTCCAAGGCAAACCATTCAATATCACAGTTATCCAAGTCTATGCCCCAACCAGTAACGCTGAAGAAGCTGAAGTTGAATGGTTCTATGAAGACCTACAAGACCTTTTAGAACTAACACCCAAAAAAGATGTCCTTTTCATTATAGGGGACTGGAATACAAAAGTAGGAAGTCAAGAAACACCTGGAGTAACAGGCAAATTTGGCCTTGGAATGCGGAATGAAGCAGGGCAAAGACTAATAGAGTTTTGCCAAGAAAATGCACTGGTCATAGCAAACACCCTCTTCCAACAACACAAGAGAAGACTCTACACATGGACATCACCAGGTGGTCAACACTGAAATCAGATTGATTATATTCTCTGCAGCCAAAGATGGAGAAGCTCTATACAGTCAGCAACAACAAGACCAGGAGCTGACTGTGGCTCAGATCATGAACTCCTTATTACCAAATTCAGACTGAAACTGAAGAAAGTAGGGAAAAGCGCTGGACCATTCAGGTATGACCTAAATCAAATCCCTTATGACTATACAGTGGAAGTGAGAAATAGATTGAAGGGCCTAGATCTGATAGACAGAGTGCCTGATGAACTATGGAATGAGGTTCATGACATTGTACAGAGATAGGGATCAAGACCATCGGAAAAGAAATGCAAAAAAGCAAATTAGCTGTCTGGGGAGGCCTTATAAATAGCTGTGAAAAGAAAGGCGAAAAGCAAAAGAGAAAAGGAAAGATATAAGCATCTAAATGCAGAGTTCCAAAGAATAGCAAGAAGAGATAAGAAAGCCTTCTTCAGCGATCAATGCAAACAAATAGAGGAAAACAACATAATGGGAAAGACTAGAGATCTCTTTTAGAAAATTAGAGATACCAAGGGAACATTTCATGCAAAGATGGGCTCGATAAAGGACAGAAATGGTATGGACCTAACAGAAGCAGAAGATATTAAGAAGAGGTGGCAAGAATACACAGAAGAACTGTACAAAACGGATCTTCACGACCCAGTTAATCATGATGATGTGATCACTAATCTAGAGCCAGACATCTTGGAATGTGAAGTCAAGTGGGCCTTAGAAAGCATCACTACAAACAAAGCTAGTGGAGGTGATGGAATTCCAGTTGAGCTGTTTCAAATCCTGAAAGATGATGCTGTGAAAGTGCTGCACTCAATATGCCAGCAAATTTGGAAAACTCAGCAGTGGCCACAGGACTGGAAAAGGGCAGTTTTCATTCCAATTCCAAAGAAAGGAAATGCCAAAGAATGCTCAAACTACTGCACAATTGCACTCATCTCACACGCTAGTAAAGTAATGCTCAAAATTCTCCAAGCCAGGCTTCAGCAATACGTGAACCGTGAACTCCCTGATGTTCAAGCTGGTTTTAGAAAAGGCAGAGGAACCAGAGATCAAATTGCCAACATCTGCTGGATCATGGAAAAAGCAAGAGAGTTCCAGAAAAACATCTATTTCTGCTTTACTGACTATGCCAAAGCCTTTGACTGTGTGGATCACAATAAACTGTGGAAAATTCTGAAAGAGATGGGAATACCAGACCACCTAACCTGCCCCTTGAGAAATCTGTATGCAGGTCAGGAAGCAACAGTTAGAACTGGACATGGAAAAACAGACTGGTTCCAAATAGGGAAAGCAGTACGTCAAGGCTGTATATTGTCACCCTGCTTATTTAACTTACATGCAGAGTACATCAAGAAACGCTGGAATGGAAGAAACACAAGCTGGAATCAAGACTGCCAGGAGAAATATCAATAACCTCAGATATGCAGATGACACCACCCTTGTCACAGAAAGTGAAGAGGAGCTAAAAAGCCTCTTGACGAAAGTGAAAGAGGAGAGCGAAAAAGTTGGCTTAAGGCTCAATATTCAGAAAACTAAGATCATGGCATCCGGTCCCATCACTTCATGGGAAATAGATGGGGAAACAGTGGAAACAGTGTCAGGCTTTATTTTGGGGGGCTCCAAAATCACTGCAGATGGTGACTGCAGCCATGAAATTAAAAGACGCTTACTCCTTGCAAGAACAGTTATGACCAACCTAGATAGTATATTCAAAAGCAGACATTACTTTGCTGACTAAGGTCCGTCTAGTCAAGGCTATGGTTTTTCCTGTGGTCATGTATGGGTGTGAGAGTTGGACTGTGAAGAAGGCTGAGCGCCGAAGAATTGATGCTTTTGAACTGTGGTGTTGGAGAAGACTCTTGAGAGTCCCTTGGACTGCAAGGAGATCCAACCAGTCCATTCTGAAGGAGATCAACCCTGGGATTTCTTTGGAAGGAATGATGCTAAAGCTGAAACTCCAGTACTTTGGCCACCTCACGGGAAGAGTTGACTCATTGGAAAAGACTCTGATGCTCAGAGGGATTGGGGGCAGAAGGAGAAGGGGACGACAGAGGATGAGATGGCTGGATGGCATCACGGACTTGATGGATGTGAGTCTGTGAACTCCGGGAGATGGTGATGAACAGGGAAGCCTGGCGTGCTGCGATTCATGGGGTCACAAAGAGTCGGACACCACTGAGCAACTGAACTGAACTGAACTAACTGTTGCTTCAAGTCTTCATTTCTTCTCAGGTCAGGTAAAACTTAAATAAATTTATACTTTTTTCATGTTAATCTGTCTTTGTCAGTTTAATTTTCAGGCCCAGCCAGAGACCCTAAGAGGACTGTGAAGTTTTCCTCCTCTGCACTTTCTCCTCTGACTTTTTGTCCACCTTATATATTCCTCTTTTCAGCTGCTCCTTAACCAATTTTCCTATCTCAGTTAATGTTCCAACAACTACTTCGTTATTCAGGACTAAAAATTAGTCCTGATTAAGTTTATTTTTGTATCTCTTTGAGTCTTAATCTTTTCCCCCTCAACTGCCTATACCCCTAATCCATCCTCAATTCATCATCAAGTCTGATCACCAAGTTCTACCTCCAATATTCCAAATACTTCTTACTACCTCCACTCCTGCCACCTTTGACCATGTCACCACCACCTCTTGTCCAAACTCGTACAATAGCAACTCTCACACCATTTTACCTTTGGTACCTACACTATAGGGGCTCCCCTGTTGGCTCAGATGGTAAAGAATCTGCCTGCAATACAGGAGACCTGGGTTCAATCCCTGGGTCAGGAAGATCCCCTGGAGAAGGAAATGGCTACCCACTCCAGCACTCTTGCCTGGAAAACCCCCATGGACAGAGGAGCCTGGTGGGCTATAGTTCATGGGGTCGCAAAGAGTTGGACACAAATGAGCGACTAACACATTTTCACCTGTACTATATCAAAACTGCCTTATTTTTTCATTGCCCTTTACATAAGATTCATGAGAACAGGAACCTTTCTTTTTGGTTTTCCACTGTAATTTCAGTATCTAGAATGCCAAACAGATAGGAAGAGGTACTATAAGTACCTAAAATGTTAAGCAATAGCAGGAAGGGAAAAAATATTAATTGAACCTTTCTGAACCTTCCATTTCTCTTTTTCAGTTTTCCTTCCCTACTATCTTAACTCAATATGTAATTTCTGGATGGCCAGAATACTTGCCTTTCACTGTGGCATGTGTTACCATAAAGAAAATGTAGCTATCACTGAAAACTGAATCAACATAGGCTAATAGAACTGATTTAATACATCTAATGCATATATTAACTCATATCATTTTTAAAATATTTCATCCCCATGCTCACCACACTATTTCAAGTCTCATTCCCTTGAATCAAAGAGTAGACATAGCTAATTTTCAGAAAATACTATCACTATTTGAGGACCAATTTGCTGAAATTCCTATATGTGCTTTTCAAAGTCATAAAAGAGAAGTGGTGGATATGAATGGCTCACTGCATTCATTCTGATACTTTAAGCTTTAAAACATGATAAGGCTATGTATTATTCAGGTCATCACTACCACCAACAAAAATTTGGGCCTTGTTGCCTCTAATTTCAATGATTCTCTTGCAATTTCTCCATGACTTCCAAAGTCAACTAATTAAAATCTTTGCCTTTTATATCAGAAAATTACCTTTTCCTTGTTCTTATTTAAGATGAATATATAGCCAAATCTATCACAGTAGAAACTTTTTAAACTGTGGAACCAGAAATATCCCTTTTTAAATATCCCTTTTAAACCCCCCACCCCCCAGCCCTGCCCATCAACCTGGTAATTTTAAGCCACAGCCACTAACAGGTAAGTTGACAGGTTAGTAAAAATAAATAATAAGACATAAAATCCTAATAAATTTGTAACTATGGTAAAATATAATTACTTGATGTTTTTCTTAAGGGCTTTCTCCAGTTTCTTCACTTGTTGTTTATAAAGTCTTAATTCATGCTGTGTGGGCCTGTAGAAAATAAATCATGTTGAACACATTCAATTTACTTAATAAAACTAAAGATATTTAATAATAATAAAGTATACTCTATTACTTGTCATAAATATGCTTAAAAATTCTTAAAATTTTTCATAACTGCTAATCAGGTATTTATTGGCCATTGGATTTCTTCTTCTGTGTATCCCCTATTCAAAACTTTCTACCCACTTTTATTGTTATTAACCTATTACTTGCTTTTATAGTGAATTATCTCAAATGCACAAACAAGAATAGAGTAAAACAAATAGTGGTGTGTCCATGCCTCAAGCTTTATCAAAGCTGAATAGTAATCTGTTTAAAATCTTTTAACTAAAACCTTATACAGCTACTTCAAACTCAGTGTCCCTAATTATTGCCATTGCTCTCTCCTTCCCATACCATGGGCTTCCCTGGTGGCTTAGCTGGTAAAGAATCCACCAGCAATGCAGGAGACCCCAGTTTGATTCCTGGGTTGGGAAGATCTGCTGGAGAAGGGATAGGCTATCCATTCCAGTATTCTAGGCCTTCCTTTATGGTTTAAATGGTAAAAACAAATCTGCCTGTAATAAGGGAGACCTGGGTTTGATCCCTAGTTTGAGAAGATCCCCTGGAGAAGGGAACAGCTACCCACTCCAATAAGTCAGACACGACTTAGCAACTTTCACTTTCACTTTTCACTGCCCATACCACAGGTAACCACTAGCTCAAATTCACTGTTCATTATTCCCATGCATGTTTTACAAATTTTCCCCTCATATTTATATAACCATAAATTTACACATTACCATGTGGCAGGCTTTTAAACCTTACAGAAATGGTTTTGATCGTAGGTATCAGTTTCCTCTCCATTAAAGTATAAGCTTTACAAAACAAGATATTTGTTTTGTTCGTTATATACGATATCAGAACTTAGGACCATGTCTAACTTACAATAGGTATCCAACAATATTTAATGAAAAGTCTCAACATTGTACATTCATTATTACTTTCTGTCAACATGTAGAGTGCCTTCCTTCTGTGGTAGTATGCTTGTATATAAATAAACCTTTCTGTTGTATGCCATTTAAACTTTAAAATTTTTCTCCTTTCCCACAACACATGTATATGATGAAATAAGACATTCTAAAGTAATTTGGAAAAAAATTAAAATAAAAATAATTTATGAAACGGAAACTTACTGGCATAGGCTAAATCTATTCTGAGTTCCCTACTGGCATAGGCTTAATCTATTCTGAGTTCCTAGCCAGTTTTATCTTCTTCCTATTTTCTCACTCCCCTTGCTTACGCACATATTTTTGTTCTTTCTATCATATGAGAGGCTAATGACTAAAATGAGTATACAAATATGAGGTCCCCAACATTAGTTTTAGAGTAAAGGGGATAGGATGGCTGATTTAACATTCAAAATTCCACTATTTGCTTAAATAAAAGTTAAATAAAAATGACAAGTTTCTCTCACCTGGTTTCCAAATCTTTTTGAAGATTGAGCTTTTCACTTAAAAGTATATCTATCTTAGTTTTTGATTCCTTGAGTTGATTCTGTAATGACTGCAACACAGTGAATAAACAGTTAACTTTTGTAAGAAATTAGGTTATTATTTTACTTTATTAAAAAGTATTTATCAATCATATAGTCCTCCATACCATTAGAAGGCCGCTGTAAGTGGGTGAAGCACTCAGGCTTCTATAATCTTCTTCTGACTGACTTTCATCTTCTTTATATAGTCTATGAAAAAATACATGTAGTGTATTTATGAAAAAATTATCTCCAAAGGAAAAAAAATCTAGTTAACAAAAATTAAATCAATACAATAAGGGCTTGATAACCTCAACAAAAACTAAAACTTAAACCAAATTTCCTACTTATTCTTACAGAAAATTGTATTAGAACATACTACTTATTAACTAGTACTACAGTATACATTTGTTCACTAATGCCTTAACTGGAATTTAAGATCCATGCAAACCAGAAGTTTGTCTTGTTCACCACTCTATCTCACTGCCCAGAATAGAGGGCTTAAGAAGAGGTAGAAAAACACCTGTTGAATGAACAAAGAATATTGTTTTCTCCTTCCAGTACTTTTAGATCACAAAAAACTATATCAAAAAATACAGAGTATAAGTGAACAAGGCCACAAGTTTAGTGGCCCTGATTAAGTCTTGACATCTTCATTAATGAGTTGTATTATTTGGGTAAGTCAGTCTCTCAGAATTTTTCTTCTCATCTGTAGAACAGAGATAATTTCTATCACATCTACCTCACAAAACTGGTTTTAAAAGTAAATAAAAGACATCAAAACATTGTGTGAGCTATAAAGTACTAGCAAATCAGTATTAATGTTTTTAAAACCGCTAACACTAACACTGGGCTGTCTGAGATGGTAAACACTACGTACATACAGGCAATGAGTGCTTGAAATATGGCTAGTGCAACTATCCATTTTAATTCTATTTCATTTTAATTAAAATTTTAAAGGTGAATCAGTGTAAAATATCCTTCTGTTAAACACAACTTTATTGTTTAGGACTACCTTCCACTTTGATACATCATGTTAAGGTATTAATGTTGTGGCCTGGGTTGTACAGAGTGTGTGCGTGGTTTGTAGTACCATATATTAATACAAATTCACCACCAGTCTAGTCAGGATCAATGGATTGATTCAATCAGAATGACACCAATATAACACTGTTTGTTCTGATACTATATTTATGGAGATAGCTATATAAATCATAATTGATATATTTATCATTTTAATTATAAGAACTAAGGCTTTTAAAAATTATGGACAGATTTTTTTTAAAAATCAAGTGGAGATGAAAACATCTGAGAGAGTAAAATAACTGAAACAGTAAACAAAAGAGACTGAAAGAATGTCACAAATTTCCTGATGAAGAACAAATTGGAAAAGCTGTTGGTTCAGAAGAAATGAAAGAAAAATAAAAAAACTGATAAACAGGATTTCATGAAAAGTAACACAATTCTGAGCTTCAAAGGACATCATTAAGGGGGAATAAAAAGAAAATTTACAGAATGGGGTAAAATATTTGCAAACCTGATAAAGAACTTGTATCATAATTTGACAAAAAGACAAAAAAACTCAATTTAAAAATGAGCAAAGGACATCAGTAGGCATTTCCCCAAAATGCCTACTGTAAACACATAAATGGACAGTAAACATATAAAAGACATTAATCATTAGTTCTTTGAGTTATCACTTTTCAATATTCATAAAGTTGTGTCACTATCTCCACAATCAATTTTATTTATATTCTGGCCATGCCATGGAGCACATGGGATTTTAGTTCCCCAAACAAGGATCAAATCCATGCACCCTATATTAGAAGCAGAAGTCTTAACCACTGGAGCACCAGGGAAGTCTCTCCACAATCAATTTTAGAACATGTTCACCACCCATGGAGAAACACCATCCCATTAGCAATTACTTTCCGCTTACTCTCTACCCTGAGTCCTACTCCACTACAATCCAATTCCTAGGCAACTACTCATCTACTTTCTTTTTTTATGGATTGCATATTCTGGACATTTCATGTAAATGGAATTGCATATTTTGTGATGTTGGGTTGCAGGGAAAGAGGGGCTCAGGGCAGGGAGTGACTGCTAATGGGTATGGCGTTTTCTGCTTCTCAGTGGATGATGTCCATGTTCTAATACTGACTGCAGAGATGGTGACACAATTTGTGAATATTCTAAAACTACTCAATCATATACTTTAAAACAGTGAATTTTATGGCATGTGAATTAATCTCAATAAAGTTATTTTTAAAAGTTGTTAAATAAAAAATGTTTTAGGATAAAAAAGTAGATAATGATAGGAAAGTATTTTCAGCAAATACATAATAGATACATTAAGAAATCTCCTCTCAACAGTCAAAAAAGAATCTAAGTCACCAAAATCAAAATTAACCACACAAAAAAACTTTTAAAATAAGTTTTTAGCAAAATCTGAGCTTATAACTTTGGCCAGTAACAAAACATTTTGAGCTCTTACACAAAAATAGAAACTATTCTTACATGAAGTAAATTATTTTCTATGAAAATTTTGCTGCAAAATTATGAGAAGATAACTAAAACATTTTTATAAGAAAAAGGAAAGATCTTCAATTAAGCCCACAAACAACTGCCTGGAGAATACAAGATCTTTCTTATAATACCAAACAGCAACTGATTTAATTTTAAAAATTACATTTTTAGATGAATCAAATGCTCAGTTAACACTGTGGGGATGTTCTGTCATCAGAGGACCTCCAGATTTATTAAGAAATGTTGACAAGAGGAAGCTTTAAAAAAAAAATCTGACTTATGGCACATCTTTGAATTTTACATATCAAAGAAGAATTTCACCAAGACATGAAACAACCTTTTTCATTTTTCCACAACAGAAGATAGTTCTGTAACATCAGAAATTTAGATTTACTAGGATTTTTTAAAAACTGCTTTTGCAGTCTTATTGCTTTGCTATACTGTATAAGACATATTGGAAATCTGCTAGTTTTTTGAAACAGACTGTGAATGTCATGAATTCAGTTGTTAAAATTATACAGCACATATATAAATGTGATGCCAGTTTGTAGGACCATTGAAACAAACAGAAAACAATGACTTTAACCATCTTTTGTGTTTTTTGTCAATGCTTATTGGTTGAGTCATGGAAAAGTTACCAAGACTAACTATACTGTTAACCTGAATTCAAAATTTTCTTGGAAAAAAAAGTACTTGGCAAATGCTGAAACACAAAAAATAGTGTGGTGGTGGTTTAGTCACTAAGGCGTGTCCGACTCAAGTGACCCATAGACTGCAGCCCACCAGGCTCCTCTGTCCGTGGGATTTTCCAGGCAATAATGGAGTGCTTTGCCATTTCCTTCTCCAGGGAATCTTCCCGACCGAGGGATCAAACCTGGGTGTCCTGCACTGCAGGCAGATTCTTTACCAACTGAGCTACCAGGGAAGCCTACTCACTCGTATCACTCTATATATGAGTAAGCAAAATTTGAAGCTCCAAAGAAAAAAAGGCATGTTTGTGTCTAGCTAATAGGTTATGAGAATTTATATTGAAATGAAACTTTATAATACAAATCAATATTGACTTCATACATGTTTTTCTAATATTAATAATATGATTTTAGTTGCTACTGATAGATTTAGAGTTGCTCTTCAATTTTGCAGCATCCTTCTGAATTAAATAGATGTTAGTGAATTTAAGTTGGGTATAGTTTTTAATCATTAATTCAGTCAAACCAATTATTCTAAAAAAGATGAGTCAGTTGTATAAATGTAGATGTAAATATTAAAGGAAAAAAATTTTTGTACTTGACTTAGTTGGTAGAGAACTTTCAGGTATGTATAGAACAATCTGGGTATATAAGTCTATTTTTGAGATAGACTTCATGAAATCTAAATACAGATCAAATACCTCTGATGAAAATTTAGTGTTTGAATTGAGGTGTGCTATAACACCAAATTTCAATGGCTTAGAATGAAAAAAAAAAGTGAAATATCAATGATATCACTGATTACATGTTGAAATGGCAATATTTCAGATATTAAATAGATGAAAATGTATTTCAATGGTTTCTTTGAAATGGCAATATTTCAGATATTAAATAGATGAAAATGTATTTCAATGGTTTCTTTTTACTTTTTAACTTGGCTACATGAAAAATACAAAATTATATATGTGGTTTTCATTACGTTTCTATTCGAGACAGCTGTACTAACATATCTCTCAGACCTTCTAAAACATGCTAGTCTTTAACAAGTGACCATGACCAAATAAGGATACTGGGTAGCTTCTATATAAAAAGTACTGAGACAGATGTATGGAGAAGGATAAATGGCAACCCACTCCAGTAATCTTGCCTGGATCATCCCATGGACAGAGGAGCCTAGCTGGCTACAGTCCATGGGGTCACAAGAGTCAGACATGACTTAGCGACTAAACAACAAGAACAAGATAGATTATATAAAGTATTTCAATTTATTAGGTGAGGAACATTTAGAAATATTTAGAGGAGTTATTTAAATTTGCTCAAAGTCTCTCAAAGAGTAAGCAGTACTGATGAGATTCAAACTGAAATCTCTCTGGCTTCAAAGCCTGTGTACTCAAGATCATTTCCTATGTGAAGTCACTCAGTCGCGTCCGACTCTGCGACCCCATGGACTGTAGCCTACCATGCTCCTCCGTCTGTTGGATTCTCCAGGCAAGAATACTAGAATGGGTTGCCATTTCCTTCTCCAGGAGATCTTCCCAACCCAGGGATAGAACCCAGGTATCCCACATTGCAAGCAGACGCTTTACCATGTGAGCCACCAGGAAAGCTGAGCCACCAGGAAACTAAAATATCTGCCATTATGGCTATCTTGTCCTCTCAAGAGAAACCTAACACATATATATAGTAGAGGAGACCAATTTTAAATTTATGCAGACCTAAAAGGAAATGAGCTTCAGTAAAGAATCATCACTCTATTTTCCTAGAGTCCTTTATTTAGCATTGACAGATTTTGCGTTTTTTTTGAAGTAAAACATAATTTTAAACATCTACAATTCTCACTTGGACATGGGATCCTCACAGCCAAATTCCTCCCACCCTTTCTCCAATGGCTTCCAGAAGCCCCAGGAAGGACCTAGTGTTGAAAATTATGCTTCTTGGGGGTAGAGAGAAAGAGCAAAACTAGAGAAATCTTGTATTTTATTTTCTTCCCTAATCCAAATTATGTTCAACCAGAGGTGAACCTCAAAGTTACCTGCTTCCATTTTGCAACACCACTTAGAAATTTTCTATCTAAAGAGAAGGATGGAATTAGACAAGGAGACTTCATTTTACTAATTCATTATAGAGCTATTTTCCCTGGGGTAACTTTTCAAATGTCTCTAACATCTCAGAAGAAACTCAATCTGAATCTTGTAGTTGTTATTCCTACGTTATTTTTCTTGGTTCTTTAATCCTATCTACCAAGCCAGGGAAATACTAATAGAAAAAGCTAGCAATATATTCCATGTAATCTATGTTGATATATTAAAGAAAAATAGGTAAAGTAACAGAGCTGAGAACCTATCATTTTAAAACTTACTTTTCCTCTGTTTCAGAAATTGTAGCATGTTTGCAGTATTCTAAGACTTCCAACTGCTTAATACTTGCATTCAAATTTCTGCTGCCTTGATTGCGGCTTCCTCTGCTTTCCCCGAGTTTTCTCATGTATGGTGGCAGAACGGAAGACCAGTCCATAGTATCCAGAAACTGCCTTTCACAAGCTCTCTGGAGGCCTTCTCAAGCCTGTGCCCTAAAGTAGAGGGTCCAGGTGGTGTGCCATAGGTGTGCTGTGCCAAGATATTACAAATATGCCAAGCACTCAAGACAACTGGCCAGATTTTCTTGAGCCAATTACCCCAGTGTGGTATACAAACACCACTTTCTGTGTTACATAAGAAAAACTTTGGACAACACTGCCTTTAAAAAAGGGTGTTAAGCAGAGTGCTTCTACCTCCGCAAGAGGCCCATGTCCCATCTGTCTTCTTCCTTTGTCTTGCTCCCTTAGCTCTACAGGTATATACATCCTCCTCCTGTGCCTCCTATTTATCCCACTTAGACCTCCAAATCATAACCCATCTTCCTTCATTTTCTCTTCTCTTTCACTTCTTTCAAGTAATAGAATACTTGTCACCTAATTCTTACACCCTCTTTTTAAGAGTTCACCTGCTTTTTCAGGTGATCCTAATATCCTACTAGTAGATCTCAAAAACCACCTTGAAGCTGCTACAATCTCTCTATCAAGTTATTTACTCCTAGAAGAGACTTAAGTTTTGTTCACTCAATGAACTATGAAAAATCCTCTCCTAAGGACAGACTCTTCAACACTGCAAAGTATAAATGACTTCTATTTTTTCATCTGTGAGAATATTGTGTATAACGCAGTCCCTATTTTCTTCCTATATCTTTTCTCTCTTAAGAGCTGACTCATTTGAAAAGACCCTGATGCTGGGAAAGATTGAGGGCAGGAGGAAAAGGGGACAACAGAGGATGAGATGGTTGGATGGCATCTCCGACTCAATGGACATGGATTTGGGTGGACTCTGGGAGTTGGTGACGGACAGGGAGGCCTGGCATGCTGCAATTCATGGGTTCGCAAAGAGTCAGATATGACTGAGCGACTCAACTGAACTGGGAGACATTCAATCCAGGTATCTGACCTAGGCATAATTTGTACAAGCCAAAGTACTTCACTTTAGTTAGTCCATGATGATGGGATTGTTAAGCAAAAAAGTAATTCTTTTCCCTCAAGATTTCATTCCTCAGTCCCTGATGTTCACTATAAACTCATGACAACCAAATTCAACAATACCTGCAACAGCCTCAATCCTTTTATTATATTTAGAGGACCCCAGTTTACATAACTTCAGAGGCAATCTCTCACACCACATTCTACCTGAGACATTTCAAAGATGGCTACACTAAATCTTCTCTACTCTTACTTCAAATCTCAAATGCTCTCTTCATCAACTAGACTGGGGGTCAGCAATCTGCTGCCTGTGGGCCACAGCCAGCAGGTTTTTAAAATAATGTTTTATGGAACATGGACATGTCAATTCATTTACTTACTGTCTATGGCTGATTTCATCCTGTAACAGAGTTGAGCAGTTGTGAGAGTCTATACAGATCAAAATGCCTAAAATATAGTCTGGCCCTTTACAGGAAAAAAGTCATCCAACTCCTGAATCTACATCAGAATTTACTAAAGATATAGAGTAAAGGTTGCAGATAATATTCAGTCTGGACCATATAATATTTTTAAGGGCACTCAGTTTTAATTGCAAACATTAAAAATATGATTTCATTTATAAACCTAACCGTCTAACTTCTCAAAAAAGCAGATTTAGCCACAGTGGGCTCACATTACTGCATGGCATCAACTGGCTAGAGTATATAATAAATGGCCCCTTAAAGACAGCTCTCCCGTTTGGCACAGTTCCCACCTAACCTGCTTTACTCATTTTTGATTTTCTGTGAGCGTACCAATCTATAACCTCTCAAGCTACGAAATTCTTCATTTTGCTTCTCTTCACTCTGACATACTGTGACTGTTCATTTTAGTGTGAACTTGGCTAGACTATGATGCCCTGATATTTGGTTAAACACCAGTCTAAACACTGCCATGAGGTTATTTTTTAGATGTGGCAAACATTTAAATCAATAGACTTTGAATAAAGCAGATTACTCTTCACAATGTGGGAGCCCTGTGCAATTAGTTAAAGACCTTAGAAGAAAAGACTAAAACCTCCAAGAAGGGAGGTATTCTGCCTCCAGATTGCCTTCAGCCTCAACACTGCAACATCAACTCTTCCCTGGGTCTCCAGCTTGCATGCCAGCCTCACAGATTTCAGACTTGCCAGCTTCACAATCACATGAACCTATTTCTTTAAGACAATTCACTCTCTGTATATGAGGGTACATTCTACTGGTTCTGTTTCTTGCTAGAACCCTAGTATACATACTTACAACCCCATCACCCAGGTTTTCTGTATCAAAGGAAACAGTATCTTCCTTCTTTCCAAGGCCAATGATGTCTTGTTCATTTATAGCTTACTCTTGGTCCTCCATGGGAATGACTGCTCTCCATACTACCTCTATCTATGAATATATCAACAAATCCCTTAAAGTTCAGAGAAACTGGCTTAATTATACCGCCATTAAAAAGCTTATCCTTTTACATCTATGAACTTTTGCTCATAGCATATACGCAGCTTTTTTTTTTTTTTTGCCTTTCTGCTTTCCCAAATTGTACTTATTCAAGCGCAAGCACAACCCCCATCTGTTTTTTAATGGCTTCCCTGGTTACTCCATCCAAAACCAATTTGTTCCTGTTATCAACTCCTGTATTACTGACTGACTGCACACTTTTTAGTAATTACTTTTATTGCAACATTATATATTAGGGTCTTAAGTCTCACATTATTTTTGTTAACTATTAATGTGTTTACGTTTAATCTCCTTTACTAGACTGCAAACTCCTAGGAAGTAAGAATCATGTTCAAAACATTTTCCTATCTCTACAGAATCTAACATCATGTCTACCATCTTAAAACACAGCTTCATTTGAAAGAGAAGTTCCCTGAAGTTATTTGATGTTTATCTATTTTATCTGTTCAGATAAAAACAGAACATGGCAGAAAGTAGGTGCTTAAATAAATATTTGTTAAAAGAACTGTTCCATTTATAAACAGTGAAACAAAATAGCCTTTATATTAAAGGCCTTAGATATTTATATTAAAGTATTTAGATTATTTGGCCTTAGATATCTTTCAGCAATTTTTGGTTAGTCAAAGATCTTTTAAAATTTTACCCTTACTGCTTTAATCAGAGGTGAAAACTGTGCTTTATTTATATACTTGATTTTGCACTATAATGTTTTATCTTTATCTCATAAATCTGCATACTAATTAATTAGGCTGTACTTTGGCAGGAAGCTAATCCAATCCTACACACTGTGTTGATAGACTCAGTAACTATCTAGTGGCTAGATGACATCAGCAGAACAAATCATAATACCTCAACAAAATAAAAATACTATTTCTTCTGTGACCAATACTTAGTGATTATTAAATATACATATTTTAATATAAATGAAACAATGGATTTTAACATAAGTGGTAAAGTACAGTTTTAAAGATTCTTTATAAAAAGGAATTTATATTACATATTAGGTAAATTATACCCATATCCATAGATTTTCAAAGCATATTTTATGTTTCAAAAGGCCATAAAAACTTTTGTTGTAATTCATAACTTGACAATTACTTTTAAAATTGTAATATATGACAATTCATACCTTTGTTTATGAAATTTTCTAATTTTAGATTCATAGTAGTCAATAAGGCAAAGCAACCTAGAAAACAGATGAGTTATTTTTAAAATGTGGTATTGGAACATTTACTATTGTCTCTATTCAATTTCAAATTATAGTGACAAATATCTGCAAATTCATAAAAAATGTAAGTGATTTTTGCCAGAAGTATCCCACTATGCCATATATTTTAATTTTAATGTATACATTTTTAAATAACCACAGACATTAAATCTCAACATATTAAATGTATATTCTCCTTGATCAAACAGGTCTACCTTTAACAATCACTCGCACAGAAACATTTGCCCAAGGCTATCACTTAAGATAAACAAAGTTGTCCAATTCATTACGAGTGAAAACTCAGACACAATCTAAACATTCTTCAAGGGAAAAGTTAAATAATGGCACATCCATATTATAGAAAATGAGGAGGCATTAGAAGAGATAATGTAAATTTGTAGGAAAAAATTAATGTTGCATAGCCAAATGTATAACTATTTTTTAAAGAAAGTAAGTGTATATGAGTCTATGTACTGAAAATGAACTATATGACTTCTTAACTGAGGGATAATATTACCCAAACTGGGGGATGGTACTGGTTGTCACACTGAATAGTTGGGGTGGGAGCAAAGATGCTTAAAAGTTCATTAATGAACAAATGAATGCTCACCCTACAATGAAGAATGGTCCCACCCAAAAAGTCAACAGCATTATTGCTGTGAAACACGAGGAAGAACATAAACTAAACTGTTAAAAGTGGTTATCTCCAGGATATGGAATTAGGAGAAGTAAGCAGGTTTATAATATATTACTTTATATACTTTTATATTGTTTGAATTTTTGTAGGCATGCAGTGCTTTTCTAATTAAAAAAATCCTCAAAGAAAAATAAAATAACACTACACTTTCATATACTATTCTTTTTAAAGCAAGAATTTTTAGTATTTCACTCTTGTACTTATCCATCTCCTTTTTTCAGAACTAATTCAACCAGTTGTGCTTTTAACATCATAACTTTTTGAATTATTCTTTCCCTTCAACTTTCCCCATCCCAACACATATCAGCTTTCATATTATTCTGCAAATATGCTTTAATTTCCTTTACATACTTTGCAAACCCTCTCACCTCCCTCCTTCCCCAATGCTATTATCCCATTTCTATTTTTCCTGCATGATAAACTTCATTCATTCTGAATGACTATTACCTCTACCGTCAATAAACTTTTAAGGAAGACTTACTATGTATCAAACTAGCAGCTGAGCAAATAAGACAGTAGGAAGACAAACATAAACTGATGAGGTGGCATATAAAACTCCTCACCATTCTCTCCTTCAAACATTCTTGTTCCTCAGTTAGCCTGACACCCAAACGTAACTTCTTTTCTGCCTTTTCTTTCTCTGTCTAAACTTTAAAGCTCTATGGAGTTGGGCCTTTCTAACTATAGGCCTGATAGGGCTTCCCCGGTAGCTCAGAAGTAAAGAATCCATCTGCAATGCAGGAGATGTGGGTTTGATCCCTGGGTCAGGAAGATCCCCTGGAGAAGGAAACTGTAACCTACCCCAGTGTTCTTGCCTAGGAAATCCCATGGACAGAGGAAACTAGAGGGCCGCGGGGTTGCAAAGAATCAGACAAAACTTAGCAACTAAACAACAGGCATGATATCTCTATGTGGCTGACAGAAGATATCTAAGTACATGTTCATAGATAAATCCATACTCCTCCTGTCTCTTTCCCCAAATCTAGCTTGAAATCTGGCTATCTTTGACTTCTCTCCTTCCTTCAACATCTATAGTCAATTGGTATAGACAATTCCTGTCCATCTCTGCAGTATCTCTTCTATCTTTTTAGATCTGCGTTATTTCCCAACTAGACTATTACAATTGATCATTAACTGCTTACTCTAAAAAATTAAAATTAAGGAACTGATCACTGCTCTTACCTTCCCTGTAACAAACCATACAGGACAACCAGACAGTCCCTACTCAATAGGAAAGGTGCTTTTTCTTAATGGAAGAACTCCAGCAAGAAAAAAAGAGAGAAAAGGGATAGCAGAATTGAAAACAAGATCACCAAGAGAAACCATCAGATGAGAAGAGAATGGGAAATTTTATAGGAGAAGGATCAGATTGTTGCTATTTAAACCCCTGAACAATCTTAGCATCCCTGAGAGAAGCTCTACTAAACATATATGTTATTATTAGAAGAATAAATTATCACCTATGAAATATGTCACCAAAAATACTTGCATCTGAATTTAGATTTAACTTCCAGTTTAGAGGGAACACAGGAGACAGAAGAATAAATTAAAAGACATAATAAGGAAGCAAATAGACAAATCTAGCATGTACCTCTCCAGGACAACCAGTTGTTTTCTTCAACAAGTTAATGACATTAAAACAAACCAAAAAAAGGGCAGAGAAGAGGAAGATTCCACCAGTTTAACAGATAAAACCATACCCAAGATGGAATCTATTTTTTAATAAATGAAGAGTCTAGCTACATATCAATTTATGTAGCAAACATTACTGTTTATCCAAGACGGTATGAGGAACTCTTTTGCAGAGATAGGAAAACACTCTATTTTGAGTGATAATGCGTTCTTCTTCTTCCTGTGTTAACCTGTAGATATCCTTCTGCAAAGCAGCAATAGTCCTTTGTTGCTCCGTTCGTTTTTTCTTATAATGTTCACATTTTGCCTGTAAGAAATTTTTCAAAAAATAAATTACAATATGTACATCTAAGACATGCTGTTCTAACAATATGGTAGAAAAAGCTATCCTCAAAATTTCTATGAAGCTGTCTCATTCAAGAACTTCAGTAGGGAGGCTGTTTTTAAATGGGTACAAGGTCCAGGAACAATGATACATCATAAATGCAAAAACTGTAACAAGTAAAATCAGCATAAAATGGGGAAAATATTATTGATACTCACATGCATTTAAGGATACATAATAAGTAAAAGAACTCAATCTTTGTAAAACTAAGTTTATATACAGGTTTAGATGAAAATGATAATCAGGAAGGGGTCAATATTAAAGATGCTGAAAAGAATCAAGAATTAAAATTAAGATTCTTAAATGATCAATGATAATTCAGGATTTCATATGGTTTAATTAACTTAGGCATTCATGTAATGTGGGAGACTGCAAACTCAGCATAATCAGGAATTTGTTAAGAAATAATACATACCCCCAAGATTTATGCAAGGGAATGTAAATTGTGAATACTCTCTTGTCTTCAGTGAAATATCACTGGCCTGGTTTTCCTAAAAGACTCTGATGCTGGGAAAGACTGAAGGCAGGAGGAGAAGGAGATGAGAGAGGATGAGATGGTTGGATGGCATCACCAACTCAATGGACATGAGTTTGAGTAAGCTCCAGAAGATGGTAAAGGACAGGGAAGCCTGGCATGCTGCAGTCCATGGGGTTGCAAAGAGTCAGACACAACTAAGCAAATGAACAACAATGGCTTCCATCCCTCTAGGTCCTCTGAAAGGTCATTATCAGCAGCACCATCATTATTATTAATAAATTATTATTAATAATTATTATTAATAATAAAATACACTTTTTATAAAGTTCAGTGAGAAGCCCTATCCCCATCTATCTGTACAATATTAAGACACTACTTTCAGAAGAGGTGCACATCTAAGCACATGTTTTCCTACCCATAGTGTCAAGTTTGCACAGACTTAGAGACCCTCAGGGGAAAAAAGGAGACTCAGCTTCTGGGTACCATACCATCTCTCAGTAACCACCAGCTATACCCAGAATTTATTCTCTGCCTCAGCCCCACCCTGAGCCAGGCAGGAGATCTATAGTCAAGTGACGTAAAACTAGAATGACTGAATTTTTCAAGGTTGCATGATATAAAAGAATCACCTGTATCTCTCCCAAGACATTCTATGAGGTTAGCATTACCCTAGTACCCAAACCAGACAACACAAGCAAAAGAGAACCACAAACCGATATCCCATCATTTAAACAATGATGCAAAAATGCAACAAACTGAGTTTATTAAACCAAATTCTAAGCAGCATATTAAAAGGATTATACACCATTACCAAGTAGGATTATTCCTGGAATGCAGGAATGGTTCAACATATGAAAAAAAAAAATGTAATACACTATATTAACAAAATAAAAGGAAAAAAAAAACCCACACACGATAATCTCAACCAGTGTAGAGAAAGCATTTGACAAAGTCCAATGCCCTTTCATGATAAAAACACTCAAACTAGGAACAGAAGGAAACTACTTCAACATAACAAAAGCCATCTGTGAAAACATCATATTCAACATTAAAAGACTGAAAACCTTTCCTCTAAGATCAGGAACCATGCAAAGATAATTGCATTCACCATTTCTGTTCTATATAGTACTGGAAGTCCTAGCCAGAGCAATTAAGCAAGAAGAAGAAATAAAAGGCATTCAAATTGGAAAGGAAGAAGTAAAATTATCTCTTTGCAGATGATATGATCTAAAACACAGAAAACCTTACAGTCCACCAAAAAAACCCAAAAACCCAAAAGAATAAATGAATTCAGAAAGTAACAGAAAACAAAGTCAATGCAAAAAATCAATTTTATGTCTATATGCTAACAACAAACAATTTAAAAAGAAAATTGAGAAAACAATTCCATGTACAGTAGTATCAAAAAGAATAAAAAAGGAATAAAGCAAGAAGGCAAAAGAATTATACACTGAATATTATACAAGTTGTTGAAGGAAACAGAAGACAGAAATTACTAGGAAAATATCCTGTGTTCAGACTGGAAGACTTAATATTGTTAAGATGTCAATACTATACAAAGTGGTCTACAGATTTAATGCAATCTCTATCAAAATCCCAATGACTTTTTTTGCAGAAATAGAAATGGAAACATATGTTCATCAACAGATGAATGGATTATGATACATATATATATATACACACACAATCAACTACTACTCAGACTTACAGAAGAATTACATTATGTCATCTACAACAACACAGATGGACTCAGAAATTATCACACTAAAACAAGCAAAGTCAGAAAAGACAAATATAGTGTGATATCACTTATTTGTGGAATCTAAAATATTATGTAAATGGACTTATTTTAAAAATGGAAACAGACTCAAAGAGAGACAACAAACCAATGGTTACCAAAGGGGCAGGGAGTGAGGAATAAATTGGGAGTTTGGGACTAGCAGATACAGACTACTATATATAAAATAGACACACAACTAGGTTCTACTGTATATCACAGGGAACTATATTCAAAATCTTGTAATAACCTGTAATGAAAAGTATGTATGTACTGAATCAATTTGCTGGGATTCATCCTAAAGTTCATACCCTCAGGAGATCCCACATAGCCAAATCAGTCTTGTTAAAGCTCTCACATTTCCTGATTTCAAAGGTGACTACAAAGCCAAAGTAATCAAAACAGTGTGGTACTGGCATTAAAGACATATAGACTAATGGAGTAGAATGAATACCTCAGAGATAATACTGCATATCCACAGTCAAATTATTTTCAACAAGCATGCCAACATCATTCAATAGGAAAAGAACAGGGTCTGTTCAACAAATAATGTTGGGAAAAACTAGGTGTATACATGTAAAAAAATGACTTTTAAATGGATCAAAGTTCTAAAGATAAGAGCTAAAACTATAAAATCTTAGAAGAAAACATAAGGCAAAAGCTTCATGACATTGGATTTGACAACCATTTCTTGGTTATGACATCAAAAGCATAAGCAACAAAAGAAAAAATATATAAATTTGACGTTATTAGAATTCAAACTTTTGTGCATTGAAAAACACTAGAATAAAATGCTAACTCACAAAATGAGAAAAAATATTTGCAAATAACATTGGGCTGGCCAAAAAGTTCATTCAGGTTTTGCTGCACCATCTTACAGGAAAACCTGAACAAAACCCAAACAAACTTTTTGGCCAATCCAATACTTCTGATAAAGAGTCAATACTCAGAATAAATAACTTCTACAACTCAACAAAAACATAAGTCTGATTTTAAAATGGGCAAAGGACTTGAATAGACATTTCTTTAAAAAGAGATACACAAATGGCCAATAAGCACATGAAAAGATGCTTAACATCACTAATCATCAGGGAAATGCAAATTAAAACCACAATAAGAAACCATTTCACACCCATTAGGATGGCTACTACTAACAAAAACAAAACAAAAATAGAAAACAAGTGTGGCTAAGAATGTAGAGAAACTGGAAATCTTTTATTTTGCTGGTGGGAATGTAAATGGTACAGACACTATGGAAAAGAGTATGGCAATTCCTCAAAACATGAAACATAAAATTACCATACATGTGCCAAGTCACTTCAGTCAGACTCTTTGCGACTCTATAGACTGTAGCCCGCCAGGCTCCTCTGTCCATGGGGATTCTCAAGGTGATACTGGAATGGGTTGCCATGCCCTCCCTCCAGGGGATCTTCCTGACTGAGAGATCAAACCCACATCCCTTAAGTCTCCTGCATTGGTAGATGGGTTCTTTACCATTAGTGCCACAATACAATCCAACAATCCCCTTCTGGGCACACACCAAAATGAACTGAAAGGAGGGACTGGAACAGATATTTGTATGTCTATATAAACAGCAGCATTATTCACAAAAACCAAACGATGGAAACAACCCAAGTGTCTAGTGATGAACAGTGTTAGAATGAATAACCGTCAAAGAATAAACAAAATATGGTATATACAGGTGATCTTTGAATAATGTAGGGGTTAAGGATGCCAACAATCGGCCTCAAAAATTCACATATAACTTATAGGTAGCTCTCAGTATCTAAGGTTCCTCTGCATCCATGGATTCAACAGTGATTGTGGAGTTCAGAATTATTTACTACTGAAAAAAATCTGCACATAAGTGGACATACAGAGTTCAAACCATGTTCTATAAGAGTCAACTGTACATACAATAGAATATTCAGTTCAGTTGCTCAGTCGTGTCCAACTCTTAGTGACTCCATGGACTGCAGCACGCCAGCCCTCCCTGTCCATCACCAACTCCTGAAGTTTACTCAAACTCATGTCCATTGAGTTGGTGATGCCATCCAACCATCTCATCCTCTGTCATCCCCTTCTCCTCCTGCCTTCAATCTTTCCCAGCATCAGGGTCTTTTCCAATGACTCAGTTCTTCGCATCAGGTGGCCAAAGTACTGGAGTTTCAGCTTCAACATCAGGCCTTCCAATGAACATTCAGGACTGATTTCCTTTAGGATGGACTCATTGGATGTCCTTGCAGTCCAAGGGACTCTCAAGAGTCTTCTCTAACATTACACATCAAAAGCATCAATTCTTCAGCACTCAGCTTTCTTTATAGTCCAACTCTCACACCCATACATGACTACTGGAAAAACAGCTTTGACTAGATGGACCTTTGTTGGCAAAGTAATGTGTCTGCTTTTTAATATGCTGTCTAGGTTGGTCATAACTTTTCTTCCAAGGAGCAAGTGTCTTAATTTCATGGCTGCAGTCACCACCATCTGCAGTGATTTTGGAGCCCAAAAATATAAAGTCTGTCACTGTTTCAACTGTTTCCCCATCTATTTACCATGAAGTGATGGGACCAGATGCCATGGATCTTAGTTTTCTGAATGTTGAGTTTTAAACCAACTTTTTCACTCTTCTCTTTCACTTTCATCAAGAGGCTTTTCAGTTCCTCTTTGCCTTCTGCCATAAGTGTAGTGTCATCTGCATATCTGAGGTTATTGATATTTCTCCCAGCAATCCTGATTCGAGCTTGTGCTTCATCCAGTCCAGCATTTCACATGATATACTCTGCATATAAATTAAATAAGCAGGGTGACCATATACAAATTTGATGTACTCCTTTCCCGATTTGGAACCAGTCCGTTGTTCCATGTCCAGTACTGACTGTTGCTTTTTGACCTGCATAGATTTCTCAGGAGGCAGCTAAGGTGGTCTGGTATTCCCATCTCTTTAAGAATTTTCCACAGTTTATTGTGATCCACACAGTCAAAGGCTTTGGTGTAGTCAATAAAGCAGAAGTAGATGTTTTTCTGGAACTCTATCGCTTTTTTGATGAGCCAATGGATGTTGGCAATTTGATCTCTGGTTCCTCTGTGTTTTCTAAATCCAGTTTGAACATCTGGAAGTTCACAGTTCATGTACTGCTGAAGCCTGGCTTGGAGAATTTTGAGCATTACTTTGCTAGCGTGTGAGATGAGTGCAATTGTGTGGTAGTTTGAGCATTCTTTGGCATTGCCTTTCTTTGGGATTGGAATGAAAACTGACCTTTTCCAGTCCTGTGGCCCCTGCTGAGGATCCAGACTTAAAGAAAATTCTGACACATTCTATAACATGGATGAATCTTGAACACATTATGTTAAATAAAATAAGCCAGTCACAAAAGGATAAATACTATAAGACTTCACTTATATGAGGTATCCCGAGTAGTCAAATCAATAGACACAGAAAGTGGAATGATGGCTGCCAGGAGCTGCACGGAGTGAGGAATGGGCAGTTACTATTTAACCAGTATAGAGTTTTAGTTGGGAAGATGAAAAAAGTCTGCAGACGGATGGTTGAGAATTGTTGTACAACACTGTTAATGTATTAAAAGCCACTGAACTCTACACTTCAAAATGGTAAATTTTATGTTAGGGAAATAATTTGTCACAATAAAAAAAGAGGGGAAAAAATTAACCAGCAATGAATAATGAGAAACTGAAACAGAAAATACAAACATTTGCAACACCATCAAAATATTAAATAGTTAAGAGATAAAACTGATGAAACGTGGAAAATCAGTGCACCTCAAATTATTAAACACTGTTGAAAAAAGTTAAGGAAAAACCTAAACAAATGGAGAGATAGCACATTCATGGATCAGAACATTCAGTATTGTTAAGATGCCAGTTCACCCCAAATGGAAACACATATACAATAAAATCTCATCAGGCTTTCTTTGTAGAAATCAACAACAGAATTAGAAAATTCACATGGAAATGTAAAGAATCTCAAATACCCAACACAGATAAGGAAGGACACTACATAATGATCAAGGGATCAATCCAATAAGAAAATTTGAGAATTGTAAACATATATGCACCCAACATAAGAGCACCTCAATATATAAGGCAAATATTAATAGCCATAAAAAGGGAAATCAATAGTAACACAGTAATAGTGGGGGACTTGAACACTCCAGTTATATCAGTGGATAGATCATCCAGACAGGAAATCAATAAGGAAATACAAGCTGTAAATGATACATTAGACCAAATGAACTTTATATTTTTATATTTATAGGGCATTCCATCTGAAAGCAGAATATACTTTCTTCAAGCACATATGGAACATTCTCCAGCACTGATCACATCTTGGACCATAAATTAAGCCTCAGTAAATTTAAGAAAACTGAAATCATATCAAGCATCTTTTCCGACCACAACATTTTATCAATTACAGGTAAAACAGCAACAACAACAATTGTAAAACACACAAATACAACAGATTGTACTGTAGCAAATCAATCTCACCTCACCTCAAGAAACAAGAAAAATCTCAAACAACCTAACCTGGATTTCCCTGGTGGTACAGTGGATGAGAACCTGCCTGCCAATGCAGGGGACATGGGTTTGATCCCTAGTCTGGGAAGATTCCACATGCTGTGGAGAAACTAAGCCTGTGCACCACAACTACTGAGCGCATAGGGCCTGTGAGTCACAACTACTGAGCCCACTTGCAACAACTGAAGCTCATGTGCCTAGAGCCTGTGCGCCACAACAGAAACCACCACAGGGAGAAGCCTGTGCTCCACAAGAGAAGCCACCACATGAGAAGCCCGTGCACCATAAAGAAGAGTAGCCCCTGCTTGCCATACCTAGAGAAAGCCCACCTGCAGCAAGGAAGACCAAGTGCAACCAAAAATAAACAAACAAACAGGGACTTCCCTGGTGGTACACTGGATAAGAATCCACTTGCCAATGCAGGGGAAACAGATTTGATCCCTGGTCCAGGAAGATGCCACATGCTGCAGAGCAACTAAGTCCATGCACCACAATTATGAGCCCATACTCTAGAACCCACAAGCCACAACTATTGAGAAACATGCTGCAGCTATTGAAGCCCATGTATCACAATGAAGAACAGTCCCTGCTTGCCACAAACAAAGAAAGCCCACATGCAGCAATGAAGACCCAATGCAACCAAAAATAAATAAATACAATTATTTTTTTAAAAAACCCTAACCTTATACCTAAGGCGATTAGAGAAAGAACAAAACCCAAAGTTGGTAGAAGGAAAGAAGTCATAAAGATGAGAGCAGAAATAAATGAATTAGAGATGAAGAAAGCAATAGAAAAGATCATTGACAGTAAAAGCTGGTTCTTTGAAAAGATAAAGTTAGCCTTTAGCTAGACTCATCATAAAAAAGGGGGTGAGAGGAAAGCTCAAATCAATAAAATTAGAAATGAAAAAGAAGTTACAACTGATAGCACAGAATTACAAAGGATCATAAGAAACTACTACAAGAAATTATATGCTGATAAAATGGACTATCTGGAAGAAATGCAAAAATTCTTAGAAAGGTACAAACTTTCAAGGCTGAACCAGGAAGAAATAGAAAATATGAACAGACCAACCACAGGTACTGAAATCGAAATTGATTTTAAAACTTCCAATAACAAAAAAAATGTCCAGGACCAGATGGTTTCACAGGCAAATTCTATCAAACATTTAGAAAAGAGTGAACATCTATCCTCCTGAAACTTCCAAAAACTGCAGAGGAAGGAAGCTCATTTCACTATTACCCTGAAACCAAAACTAGACAACATACCATCAAAAAAAAAAAAAAAAAAAAATTACAGGCCAGTATCACTGATGAACAAGATGCAAAATCCTCAAAATACTTGCAAACTCAATCCAACAACACATTAAAAGGATCATACATCATGATCAAGTGAGATTTATCCCAGGGATGCAAACATATGCAAACCAATATGATACAACACATTAACAAACTGAAGAATAAAAACATGATCATCTCAACAGATGCAGAAAAAACTTCTGACAAAATTCAGCACCCATTTATGACAACAAAAAAAACTCTCCAGAAGGTGGGCATAGAGGGAAACTATCTCAACATAATAAAAGGCCATATACAACAAACCCATAGTTAACATCATTCTCAAGAGAGAAAAACTTAGTTTTTCTAAGATCAGGAACAAGAAAAGGATCTCTACTCTCACCACTTTAATTCACATAGTTTCCCAAGTTCAAGCTACAGCTTTCTGAGAAGAAAAAGAAATAAAAGGAAATCTAATTGAAAAAGAAGAAGTAAAACTATCATTGTTTGCAAATGACATGATACTACACAGAGACAATCCTAAAGATGCTACCAGAAAACTACTAGAGCTCAATCAATGTGGTAAAGTTGCAGGATACAAAATTAACACAGAGAAATTTCTTACATTCCTATACACTAACAACAAATATCAGAGAAATTAAGGAAATGATTCCATTTACTGTTGCATCAAAAAGAATAAAATACTGAAGAATAAACCTACCTAAGGAGGCAAAAGACCTGTACTCAGAAAACTATAAAATGCTGATGAAAGAGATCAAAGATGGCACAAACAGATGGAGACACATACTATGTTTTTGGATTGAAAGAATATAGTCAAAATGACTATACAATTCAAAGCAATCTACAGATTGAATGCAACACCTATCAAATTACCAATGGCATCCTTCACAGAATTATAACAAAAAATTTTTACAATTTATATGGAAACATAAAAGACCCTAAATAGCCAAAGTAATCTTTAGAAAGAAAAACAGAGCTGGAGGAAATCAGGTTCCCTGACTCACAGTATGGCACTGGCACAAAAACAGAAATATAGATCCATGGGACAGGATATAAAGTCCAGAGATAAACCTATACCCCTATGGTCATTTAATCTATGACAAAGGAGGCAAAAATATACACGGGAGAAAAGACAGTCTTTTCAATAAATGTAATAGGAAAACTGGACTGCTGCATACAAAAGAATGAAATTAGGGGCCTCCCATTCCAGCAGTTAAGACTCTGTGCTCCCAATGCAGGGGCCCAGGTTCAATCCCTGAACAGGGAACTAGATCCCACATGCCACCACTATGACCCGGCACAGCCAAATAAATAAATTATAAATAAAAATAAACACATAAAAAAGATGTGCTGAAATTTCAGGGTAAAAATCCATTTTCAGGGAAAGAAATGAAATTAGAACACTAACACCATTTGTTGTTGTTCAGTCGCTAAGCTATGTCCAATTCTTTGCGGCTCCATGGACTGCGGCATACCAGGCTTTCCTGTCCTTCACTAGCTCTGGGATTCTTCTCAAGTTCATGTCCACTGAGTCAGTGATGCTATCTAATCATCTTATCCTCTGCTGCCCTCTTCTCCTTTTGCCTTCAATTTTCCCAGCATTAGGGTCTTTTCCAGTGAGTTGGCGCTTCACATGAGGAGGCCAAAGCACTGGAACTTCAGTTTTACCATCAGTCCTTCCACTGAGTATTCAGGGTTGATTTCCTTTAGGACTGACTGGTTTGATCTAATGAACACCATACACAAAAATAAACTTGAAATGGAGTAACGATCTAAATGTAAGGCCGGATGCTATAAAACTCTTAGAGGAAAACAAAGGCAGAACACTTTCTGACATAAATCACATAAGTATCTTTTTTGATTCATCTCCTAATGAAAATAAAAACAAAAATAAACAAATTGGACCTAATTAAACTTAATAACTTTTGCCCAGCAAAGGAAATCATAAACCAAAAGACAGCCAAAGGTGTAGGTTCAAGCCCTGGTTAGGGAACTAAGATTCCACAAGACATGTGAGATAAAGTATTTTCAAACCAAGTGACCAAGAAGGGAGTAATTTACAAAGCATATAGCTTATGCAAGCTCAATTAAAAAAAAAAAAAAAAAACCCAATCAAACAATAGGTGGAAGATCTAAATAGACATTTCTTCAAACACATACAGATAGCAAAAAGCACATGAAAATATGCTTAACATCACTTATTAGAGAAATGCGAATCAAAACTACAATGAGATTACATTTCATACCAATCATAATAACCATCATCACCAAATCTACAAACAATAAATGCCGGAGAGGGTATAGAGAAAAAGGAACCTTCCTATACTGTGGGTGGGAATGCACATTGGTACAACCATTATGGAGAACAGTATGAAGGTTCTTTCAAAAAATACAGAACTATCATATGATCCAGCAATCCCATGCTTGGGCATATATCCAGAGAAAACTACAATTTGAAAAGATACATACACCCCAGTGTTCACTGCAGCACTGTTTACAATAGCCAAGACATGGAAGCAACCTAAATGTCCACTGACAAAGGCATGGATAAAGACGACGTGGTAGTTACATACAACGGAATATTACTCAGCCGTTAAAAAAAAATAATGCCATTTGCAGCAACATTGATCAACCCAGAGATTATCATACTGAGTAAAGTAAGTCAGACAACAAAAAGATAAGTATCATATCATACCATTTATATGTAGAATTTAGAAACAAAAAAGGTTCAAATGAACTTATTTACAAAACAGAAATAGAGTCACAGATGTAGAAAACAAACATATTTACCAGGGGGCAAGGGGAAGTGGTGGATAAGGCAATGGCACCCCAATCCAGCACTCCTGCCTGGAAAATCCCATGCATGGAGGAGCCTCATGGGCTGCAGTCCATGGGGTCGCTAAGAGTCAGATACGACTGAACGACTTCACTTTCACTTTCACTTTTATGCAACCCACTCCAGTGTTCTTGCCTGGAGAATCCCAGGGACAGGGGAGCTGGTGGGGGTCTCTGGGGTCACACAGAGTTGGACACAACTGAAGCAACTTAGCAGCAGCAGCAGTGGGGGGGGAGTGGAGTGGGTGTGGAGAAGGGATAAATTGGGAGACTGAGATTGATAGTATACACACTACTATATATAAAATAGATAACTAATTAAGGACCTTCTGTATAGCCCAGGGAACTCTACTCAATACTTTGCAGTTACCTATAAGGGAAAAGAATCTGGAAAAAAGATACATGTAATATATAAATGATTTATTTTGCTGTACATCTGAAACTAGCACAACATTGTAAATCCACTATATTCCAATAATTTTTTTTTAGTAAATTTTAAAATGTTTTAAAAATTAAACAGCCAACATGATACTGAAAAAGAACAAAAGTAGAAGACTCAGAGTGCCTATTTTCAGATTAACAGTAATCAAAGCAATGTGGTTCTGGTGTAAACAAAGATACATATATCAATGGAGCAGGATAATCCAGAAATAGACCCACACATACACTGATTCTCACCAAAGATACAAAGGCAATGTAATGGAGAAAGGATAGTTTTTTTAAACAAATAGTGGTGGAACAACTGGATATTGTAACCTTGGGCTATGAAAAGTTGTCTTTATATACAAATTAAAAACACAATCTATTTAAAAAAAAACAAAACTGACAGGGTGAACTTCATCAAATTTAAGTACTTATGCTCCTTCAAGACACTGAGAGAATGAAGACAAGTCACAGGCAGCATCTTAAGAAGTTAACTATACACTTACTCTTGGCAATTCTGGTCTTAGGTATCTACCAAGAGAGAAAGAAAGCATAAGGCCACAGAATAACACAAATTTTGTAAAAGTTTTATTTGTATTAGCCAGAAGTGGAAACAAGTCTAATGTCCATCAACAGGCAAACCAACAAACTGCAGTATATTCACACAACATAATAATCTGTTGATACATCCAGCAAGATGCATGAATCTTAAAGTAATCACGTTGAGTGAAAGATGAACAATGATTTTGAGACAAGAAGACAAGAATACCATTTTAGAGAAGAACCAAGAAAATGGCCTTGAGCAAGTAGCCTTGACAGGCTTGGTACAACAAAAGTACCTGAAAGCCTCAGAAATAACACCCAGGGACCCGCAGGAATAAAAAATTATCTCTGTCCCACTGATATATATATATATATATATATATATATGTATATACACACATAAATCTGCCACAAAGAAGAATCACTGAACTCCCAGTTCCCTGAAAGATATAAAAGAATGACACACATTACTAAGCTGTTTTTATAGGAGGTAGACCCCCTCCAGATGAAATCTGCTGACTGCAAGCATGTAGACACCAGAACATTTGAAATCAGAAGGTTGATGATACCTGAAACTTCACCTTGATGTCAACCAATCCAAGAATTGAGCACAAGCTAATCAGGCACACTGTGGCCCCCTGCCTCACAATCCCTTTAAAACCGGACTTCCCTGAAAGTTCGCCAGAATTTGGCACTCTTTTCCACCTTTTCCCTGTGCGCAAGCTATCTTTTCACTAAACAACTTAAGAATCTTGTGGGAGCAATATTCATATTTCTAAGGTATTACTGACCAAGAATCTGGAGAGGGCCCAATAACAATTTTAATAAGCCCTGCCATCCTTCTGATCTCTCTTTCCTCCCTACCTAGATGTCAGTTACTTATAAGGCCGTCATTTGTTAGGAATATCTTGCTGATGTTAATAAACAGTAGATCTATTTTCTCATTTGGACCTAAGAAACACTCTGTCTCATGGTTCCCTGTGTATTGCAGAAAGCTAAAGTCGATAGGGAAATCCAACACAAAAGTAAAAAAAAAGAAATTGAAGCTAAAGGACTTGTGGAGAAGTGTACAGAAGAGCTTGGTGGCTTTACACTGAGTGGTTTGCCAAAGGAGGTGGTGTGTGCTCAATCGTGTCCAACTCTTTGTGACCCCACAGCCTGTAGCCCTCCAGGCTCCTCTGTCCATGGCATTTTCCAGGCAAGAACACTGGAGTGGGTTGCCATTTCCTCCTTTAGGGGATCTTCCCGACCCAGGGATAAAACTGGTGTATCTTGCATCTCCTGCATTAGCAGGTGGATACTTTAGCACTGAGCCACTTGGAAAGCCCACACTGGATGGCTGGAACAATACATAATAATTAGGACAGACAGTATAAAACTAGATTTTTTTCCTCTGCTTATTAAAAGTTTAAACAACAGGAAGAAAATATTTTGTGCTATTTCAACTGTCAGTAGTAAATAAATGTATAGAGAATAAAAATACAGAATTGAAATATACAACAATAATATAAGTTGAAGAATGTAATAATTATAAAACAATCTTGCCAATGTCATAGAATAAGGTAGACAGTACAAAGTAACATTACATTTTGGGAAGTCAAGAGTGCATATTTTAATCTTTAAGGTAACCACTAAAAGAAAAGCAAAAATCAGCTTTCTGATCCATATATTCCCTATGGAGAAAGAAGAGGGAGACTACATGCAGATACTGATCACATTGATTTAAAACTGAAATTACCTGCTTAGATCTTTCAGTTCAGTCGCTAAGTCATGTCCGACTCTGTGACCCCATGGACTGCAGCACGCCAGGCCTCCCTGTCTATCACCAACTCCCAGAGTTTACTCAAACTCATGTCCATTGATTGAGTCAGTGATGCCATCCAACCATCTCATCCTCTGTCGTCCCCTTCTCCTCCTGCTTTCAATGATTCTCAACATCAGGGTCTTTTCCAATGATTCTCAACATCAGGGTCTTTTCCAATGATTCTCAACATCAGGGTCTTTTCCAATGAGTCAGTTCTTCACATCAGGTTGCCAAAGTACTGGTGCTCAGCTTCAGCACCAGTCCTTCCAATGAATATTCAGGACTGATTTCCTTTAGGCCCCTTGCAGTCCAAGGGACTGGCTGGATCTTCTTGCAGTCCAAGAGTCTTCTCCAACACCACAGTTCAAAAGCATCAATTACGCAGCGCTCAGGTTTCTTTATAGTCCAACTCTCACATCCATCCATACATGACTACTGAAGAAACCACAGTTTTGACTATACTGACATTTGTTGGCAAAGTAATGTCTCTGCTTTTTAATATGCTGTCTAGGTTGGTCATAGCTTTTCTTCCAAGGAGCAAGCATCTTTTAATTTCATGGATGCACTCACCATCTACAGTGACTTTGGAGCCCAAGAAAATAAAGTCTGTCACTGTTTCCATGTTTCCCCATCTATTTGCCATGAAGTGATGGGACCAGATGCCATGATCTTCGTTTTTCGAAAGTTGAGTTTTAAACCAACTTTTTTACTCTCCTCTTTCACTTTCATCAAGAGGCTCTTTAGTTCCTCTTCGCCTTCTGCCATAAGAGTGGTGTCATCTGCATATCTGAGGTTATTAATATTTCTCCCGGCAATCTTGATTCCAGCTTCTGCTTCATCCAGTCCAGCATTTCACATGATGTACTCTGCATTGATCCTTAGAGGACTGAAAATTTTATCAATCTATATCTACAGATGCTAACACATGTTGTCTAAGTACAGAAAGAGGAAAACTGCACTGCAGAACATAGAAATGTTGTCTTTTAGTTTCTGCATTTCCCAGCAATCTCTCCATAACAATCTTTCAAAGTATTATTGTCAAACATCTATTAATTTCCCTGATCTCTCTGCCACATACACACAAAATCAATGTTTCCTTTCTCTCAACTGCAAAATATGCAGCACTAAACCATTCTAATACTGGAAACAAGTGTATGCTCCCCCAAAAAAATGTGCCTGAAACTGTGAAATAATTCTCTTCCAGGAGCACTTCCATCTTCCCCAAGAAAGCACAAATTAACTAGTACAGAATAGAATATATGACCAATCTGTGACAGAATTGTACAAAAAATCAGGCAACACTGAGGGGCAGCAATTTCTTGGGAATTGCCCTTGAGGCTTTGCCAATTTCTGTTATCATTCTATAAAAAGTACCCTTCACGTACTTAAGAAACAAGCAAGCAACTAGTTTCCATTGATCAAATTAGCATAGATACCCTTCCCCGGGCTTCCCAGGTGGCCCAGCGGTAAAGACTCCAATCCCCAATGCAATAGATGCAAGAAACATGTGGGTTCAATCCCTGGGTCAAAAAGATACCCTGGAGTAGGCAATGGCAACCTGCTCCAGTATTCTTGCTTAGAAAATTCCACAGACAGAGGAGCCTGGCATGTTACAGTCCACGGGGTGGCCAAGAGTCAGACACTAGTGAGCACACACACACCCTTTCACAAAACCAAGTTTTCACGCCCCCACCCTAACTAATTGTGTCTGTTTCCCATGGCCGACTGGAACATGAGACTTCCTCTGTACACATTTAAAAGCTATATAACAAAACTCTGAAACCTGAAGTGAAAACTTAAATGGCCTATAATTCATTTAGGACAGATGAAATACTTGACAGAAAATACGTTGACACTTCATTCAAATCACCTCTTACCAATGAATACTCAAGCATTTTTCTTTGAATTGTCTAAAACTCTGGTAAATTCATAAGCCTTACACTATAATAATTCAGCTTGTGATTATAGATTAATCTCTCTAAGGAGAAAAAAATAGGTATCTTCCTTAAGAAAAAAAAAACCCACACAGATCTCTGCCTTCAACTACCTCTATCAGTACCACCTGATGGCGGCTTCTCACATCAGTAAGTTGATGAGTTAAAGCAACGGTCCCCAGCTTTTTTGGCACTAGCGACTGATTCTGTGGAAGACAATCTTTCTACGGATGGGGGAGTGAGGGTTGGGATGATTCAAGTGTATTATATTTACTGTGTACTTTATTATTATTACATCAGCTTCACCTCTTACCAGGTATTAGATCCAAGAGACTGGGGACCCCTGAGCTAAAGAGCTTCATATTTCTACATGTCCTATATCTGAGATGAAGGTCAAAATCAAATGCATAGAGAAATATGTCCAAAATCCCCCTCCCCACAGAGAGAGTTTAGAATATACTGTTGATAAGGAACGCTACCTAACAAAGCAAACCTAAAAATGTAAATGCTAGATCTTACTGACTGATAAAGAACAGAAACAGACTTGGCCAAAGAATGATAGTATCTTCTCTGGAGCTATGAACACCAACAGGTCCAACACTGCTGGCCCCAAGCTGGCAGCCTAAATGAGGGCAGAACACCAACTGCCTGCAGCTTCATACCAGGAATTCTTAGTATCTCGCGCTGTTTCTCTCTGATCCCTGAAATTTAACTTATCACATCCTTCCCATGCTGCTAGCATAAACTGAGGGGACAGCCAGACCCTGCCTAAGGAGTACTGTCCCTTTCGGCAGCCTAAACACCTGGTATGCAACAGGTACAGATAATGTTGTGCCAACAGAAAACATTTATAATGATATGCTGTTTCTAAGTATCTGTAATGTCTTACACAACTAAATATTGATTTTCCCTACAAAAGATTTCTTTCTTTCAACTACAATAAACACCCAAGTTTTAAAAGAGGTTTTTTAAATTAGGAATTAAATATTCAATGTTATAACATTGCTATTTCAATTAAAAAAAACTAAAAAACTTATAATCAATAATTCAAATATCTATTGAGCATCTACAACTAATAATAAAGCAGACATTTTCTTAGCCCTAGACAAAACAGACAAAAATATCAGCCCTCATGGAGCTTACATTCTAACACAGAAATATACAAACAAAACAAAGTGCATAGTATATCAGCATGTAAGATGGTGGTAAGAATTATGGATAAAACAAAGCAGGGAAGGCAAGATGATATGCTGGGGGATAGGACTGCCAACTGTAAGTGAAGTAGTCAAAAAAGGAATCCCGGAGAAATGGTGATGTGACACTTGAGTAAGCAGAGAGCAAACAAACCACGCAGCTAAAAAACTACGCATGGTAGCAGGAAAAAGAACAAAATATACTAAGTCCCTGAGGTGAGAATGTTCAAGGAAAATGTTCAAAGAAAATCAAGAATGTCAGTGTGACTGGAATAGAATATGCAAGAGGTGCAACATGGGGACAATCATGTAAGATCATGGTAAAGAGTTTTGGATTTTTCCCTTAAAGAAAAGAAAAAGCAAAGTTAGAGAGTGCTACAATGTTGAGAGCACACTGAAAAAGGCAAGGCTTGGAGTAGGGAAACCAAGAAAGACACAGGAAAGAAATGAAAAGTGACTTAGACCAGAGTGGAGACTAAAAGACAAAAGTTTGGGGAGGAAATCCAGGTATGGTTTTGGACATGTTAAAAAGTTCTACATGCCTAATTAGCCATCCAATAGATAAATCAAGTAGGATGCAGGATGTGAGTCTACAATTAAGGGAAGAAGCCTGTGCCACAGATTTAAAAGTACTATGACTTAGACTGAGCATCACCAAAGAAGTTAGAATCCATAGGAAAAAGAAAGGTCGGAGAAGGCAATGGCACCCCACTCCAGTACTCTTGCCTGGAAAATCCCATGGACGGAGGAGTCTGGTAGGCTGCAGTCCATGGGGTGGCTAAGAGTCAGACACGACTGAGCGACTTCACTTTCACTTTTCACTTTCATGCATTGGAGAAGGATGGCAACCCAATCCTTCTTGCCTGGAGAATCCCAGGGACGGGGAGCCTGTTGGTCTGCCATCTATGGGGTCGCACAGAGTCAGACACGAATGAAGAGACTCAGCAGCAGCAGCAGCAGCAGCAGCAGCAGCAGCAGCAGCAGCAAGGGATGAGTACAACCCAGATAACCATGACGGTGTGATCACTCACCTACAGCCAGACATCCTGGAATGTGAAGTTACGTGGGCCTTAGAAAGCATCACTATGAACAAAGCTAGTGGAGGTGATGGAATTCCAATTCAGCTATATCAAATCCTGAAAGATAATGCTGTGAAAAGTGCTGCACTCAATATGCCAGCAAATTTGGAAAACTCAGCAGTGGCCACAGGACTGGAAAAGGGCAGTTTTCATTCCAATCCCAAAGGAAGGCAATGCCAAAGAATGCTCAAACTACTGCACAATTGCACTCATCTCACAAGCTAGTTAAGTAATGCTCAAAATTCTCCAAGCCAGGCTTCAGCAATATGTGAACCGTGAACTCCCTGATGTTCAAGCTGGTTTTAGAAAAGGCAGAGGTAACAGAGATCAAATTGCCAACATCCACTGGATCATGGAAAAAGCAAGAGAGTTCCAGAAAAAACATCTATTTCTGCTTTATTGACTATGCCAAAGCCTTTGACTGTATGGATCACAATAAACTCGAAAATTCTGAGAGATAGGAATACCAGACCACCTGACCTGCCTCTTGAGAAACCTATATGCAGGTCAGGAAGCAACAGTTAGAACTGGACATGGAACAACAGACTGGTTCCAAATAGGAAAAGGAGTATGTCAAGGCTGTATATTGTCACCTTGCTTATTTAACTTCTATGCAGAGTACATCATGAGAAACGCTGGGCTGGAAGAAACACAAGCTGGAATCAAGATTGCAGGGAGAAATATTAATAACCTCAGATATGCAGATGATAACACCCTTATGGCAGAAAGTGAAGAGGAACTGAAGAGCCTCTTGATGAAAGTGAAAGAGGAGAGTGAAAAAGTTGGTTTAAAGCTTAACGTTCAGAAAACTAAGATCATGGCATCTGGTCCCATCACCTCATGGGAAATACATGGGGAAACAGTGGAAACAGTGTCAGACTTTATTTTGGGGGGCTCCAAAATCACTGCAGATGGTGATTGCAGCCATGAAATTAAAAGACGCTTGCTCCTTGGGAGGAAAGTTATGACCAACCTAGATAGCATATTAAAAAGCAGAGACATTACTTTGCCAACAAAGGTCCGTCTAGTCAAGGTTATGATTTTTCCAGTGCTCATGTATGGATGTGAGAGTTGGACTGTGAAGAAAGCCTGAGTGCCAAAGAATTGATGCTTTTGAACTGTGGTGTTGGAGAAGACTCTTGAGAGTCCCTTGGACTGCAAGGAGATCCAACCGGTCCAACCTAAAGGACATCAGTCCTGGGTATTCATTGGAAAGACTGATGCTGAAGCTGCAACTCCAATACTTCGCGACACCTGATGCGAAGAGTTGACTCATTAGAAAAGACCCTGATGCTGGGAGGGATTGGGGGCAGGAGGAGAAGGGGACGACAGGATGAGATGGCTGGATGGCATCACTGACTCGATGGACGTGAGTCTGAGTGAACTCCGGGAATTGGTGATGGACAGGGAGGCCGGGCGTGCCGCGATTTATGGGGTCGCAAAAAGTCGGACACGACTGAGCGACTGAACTGAAGGGATGAGTCATGGAAAATGAGAAGAATCAATAAAGGGATCAAAAAATAACCAGTGGGGTTAGAGGAAAACTAGGAGAGAAGATATTCTGGAAACAGCAAAGAAAGAATTTCAAGACAATGACAATAATAGGTAAAGGAAGATAAGGATCACTGAGTTAAGCAACATGGAAGTCACCTATAACACTGACAAGGTGTTTTAAGACTATCATGTAAGAAAATGTTTAACTCAGTACCTGTAAAGCTTTATGCTCCTTTTGAAGTTCTTTTATTTTATTCTGTTGCTGGCAAACCCTATTTACAGATTCATCCTCCATTTCACCAATTTTGGACTTCACACTCTCCATAATTTGTTCCAAGTCATTAGCTCGTTGTTCCTGATCTGCTGCTCGGCTTTGCTGTTGTTGAAGTTCACTTCTAGTAACAGACATACAATTCCTTCTCTTAGTAATAGAAACAAATCATATCAACCAACATATTCATCTAACAACATAATGACTTTCTAAAATTTTTTTGCATTCTTAAAATTTCTATAACACAAACCAACAGAGGAAACATAGGGTATCATTATATATCGAAACTATTACCAAATGATTTACCTGCTAAAAATATTTTTTACTTAATATTTAATCAATGGAAAATTAAATTCCAAGATTCTTTTTAAGCGAGTTATTTTTTTAAATGCATATAATTTGTTCACATACAATTCAAAACAGATTTTTTTCCATTTTCTTACTTAAGCTGTTTATTAGTTTCTATGAGCTCCTGGATCATGTTCTGTTGACGTGATGTTTCCTCCATCATTGTTTTTAAATTCTCCCTCATCGTCTGTGATGACTGTTTGTCAAAAATGATGAGATCTACATTTTTTGAAATGTAATACACATAGTAAAAATGAAGATAAGAAAAAAATTAATATTGAAAAATTTTAACAAAAAAAGCCTTTTATCTTAAGGAGCAAGAATATAATTTGATTACCTTTCATATCTGTTCTTTTGACTAGAGATAAAGGCTTTAAGCCATGCATCATCAGCAGCACATTCATGTTTTCCCATTCTGCTTCTTCCTGCTACAATTACAAGGAGACAGAGGGATCAACTTTAAGATACAGGGTGAAGAAATGCCCTCTTATAAATAATTTCCTTTATTTTCAGAACGACAGACTTTTTCTCCAAAATCTTTAATATGAATTTTTATAAACACATAATGATTAAAATTAAAACAGATTTATTTCTAACAAAATTAGACTAAAAAGGATGCAAATAAGCACGGATACTTACATTATATCTGGAATTACATAATTCCAGAACACATATATAGGTCTTAATGAGTAAATTAAAAGCCTTATAATTTCAGTGAATTAAACAGACCTTAAGTTTCTTATTTAACTGAACTTTCTATTTAGGGTTTTTTATTTAACTGTCACCTTAACAATGACCAGGGTCAGAGGGCTTTTTATTTAACTGTCACCTTAACAATGACCAGGGTCACAACTGACTGGAAGAGCCAATAACTTAGATAGTTCCTTGTATAATGGACAAGGTCTAACTATGAAAAGGAGTCTGTCCATCTAGGTAACTGATTATAGTAGAAAAATTCTGAAAGACACTCCTAAGTTTTGTATCCCTGATTTGAAATATGTATTTACCCTGAGAAGGGAACGCTCTCCAAATTAAAAAAAGAATAAAACCTAACTATAAATAAAAACAATGGGGAAGAAAAGAACATAAAATACAGTAAGAACAGAAACAGATATTTTTAAAATGACATTTAAATTCATGATATTAACATCAATAACAGGCTCTTAAGTACAATGATCAACTTTAAAATCAAGTGTGTGAGATACTTTGCATTCTTTTTAAAAGACCTTAAATATCTTAAATAGTATAACGTAAGTATATTTGTAAAAAGGTGATTTGAGTAAATTTTCAATTTTATTTAAATGCTTGAAAAGTATCTAATTTATTTAAATGCTTGAAAAGTATCTAATATATTTTATTAGTGAATAGCATGTAAATATTATAATAATGTTAATATTAACAATTTGGAGAATATTTCCCCTCCCTCTCTCCTAGAAAATTTTTAAAAGTTCAAATAAAAGTATTACTCTTCACATCCAATGGAGAAGGAAATGGCAACCCACTCCAGTGTTCTTGCCTAGAGAATTCCATGGACAGAGGAGCCTGGTTAGGCTACTTTGCAGTCCATGGGGTTGCAAAGAGTCAGGCATGACTGAGCAGCTATCACACTCAAAATTCCCCTCAGACATTAAAAAATCTACCAAAATAGATAAGCAACAAGGATACACTGTATAGCCAGAGAATTATAACTATTATCTTGTAATAACTTTTAATGGAATAAAATCTGTAAAACTATTGATTCACTATGTTACACACCTGAAGTTAATACTGTAAATCAACTATACTTCAATTTTAAAAAACCTATCAAGACAAAAACCAAATTGTTCTGATGACTCTTTCGTAGGATTATGGCTCACAATACCAAACAAATCTTTCCTTTTGACTGCTGACTTTCTTCTGTTTCATCCTTTCTGTAACTCTCCCCACCCTGACCATTTTTTCCCCTTATTTTTGTCTTCTGGTCACAAAGATTAAAGAAACAGAACTGAAACTGTTGCTAGAATCTGTTTTGGGAGCCAAAAGCTCTGTGTGGGTATATAAGTGGAAACCTACTGCTGCTGCTAAGTTGCTTCAGTCGTGTCCAACTCTGTGCGACCCCACAGATGGCAGCCCACTAGGCTCCTCTGTCCCTGAGATTCTCCAGGCAAGAACACTGGAGCGGATTGCCATTTCCTTCTCCAAACCTACTATGACTCATTAAAAAAAATGCTCTATAGAAAAAGTCACACATTTTGAATGACCAAATTATACAAATACTGTTCCCTGATAACTTTTTAAACATTTTTTTTTAATGTGGACCATTTTTAAGTCTTTATTGAATTTGTTTCAATATTGCTTCTGTTTATGCTTTGGTTTTTGGCCAAGAGGCATGTAGGATCTTAGCTCCCTGATCACGGATTGAACACACACCCTACGCACTGGGAGGCAGTCTCAACCACTTGACTGCCATGAAGTCCTAATAACTCTTTTAAGAGAAAGGAAAACATCAGTTCAGTTCAGTTCAGTCGCTCAGTCGTGTCTGACTCTTTGTGACCCCATGGACTGCCACACCACAGGCATCCCTGTCCATCGCCAATTCCCAAAGTTTACCCAAACTCATGTCCTTTGAGTCGGTGATGCCATCCAACCATCTCATTCTCTGTTGTCCACTTCTCCTCCTGCCCTCAATCATTCCCAGCATCAGATCTTTTCCAGTGACTCAGTTCTTCACATCAGGTGGCCAAAGTTTTGGAGTTTCAGCTTCAGCATCAGTCCTTCCAATGAACACCCAAGACTGATCTCCTTTAGGATGAACTGTTTGATCTCCTTGCAGTCCAAGGGACTCTCAAGAGTCTTCTCCAATACCACAGTTCAAAAGCATCAATTCTTCGGCACTCAGCTTTCCTTATGGTCCAACTCTCACATCTGTACATGACTACTGGAAAAACCAGTGTTGACTAGACGGACCTTTGCTGCCAAAGTAATGTCTTTTCTTTTTAATATGTTGTCTAGGTTGGTCATAACTTTTCTTCCAAGGAGCAAGCCTCTTTTAATTTCATGGCTTCAGTCACCATCTGCAGTGATTTTGGAGGCCCCCCAAAAAGTCTGCCACTATTCCCCCATCTATTTCCCATGAAGTGATGGGACCAGATGCCATGATCTTAGTTTTCTAAATGTTGAGTTTTAAGCCAACTTTTTCACTCTCCTCTTTCACTTTCATCAAGAGGCTCTTTAGCTCCTCTTCACTTTATGCCATAACGGAGGTGTCACCTGCGTATCTGAGGTTCTTGATATTTCTCCTGGCAATCTTGATTCCAGCTTATGCTTCATCCAGCCCAGTATTTCACATTATGTACTCTGCATATAAGTTAAATAAGCAGAATGACAATATATAGCCTTGATGTACTCCTTTCCCTATTTGGAACCAGTCGGTTGTTCCATGTCCAGTTCTAACTGTTGCTTCCTGACCTGCATACAGATTTCTCAGGAGGCAGATCAGGTGATCTGGTATTCCCATCTCTTTCAGAATTTTCCACAATTTGTTGTGATCCACACAGTCAAAGGCTTGGGCATAGTCAATAAAGTAGATGTTTTTCTGGAACTCTCTTGCTTTTCTGATGATCCAATGATGCTGGCAATTTGATCTCAGGTTCCTCTGCCTTTCCTAAATCCAGCTTGAACATTTCAAAGTTCATGGTTCACGAATTGTTGAAGCTTGGCTTGGAGAATTTTGAGCATTACTTTGCTAGCAAGAATGTGAGACTGTGCAGTAGTTTGAGCATTCTTTGGCATTGCCTTTCTTTGGGACTGGAATGAAAAAATGACCAGTTCTATGGCCACTGCCGAGTTTTCTGCTGGCATATCGAGTGCAGCACTTTCACAACATCATCTTGTAGGATTTGAAATAGCTCAACTGGAATTTTATCACTTTCACTAGCTTTGTTCATAGTGATGCTTCCTAAGGCCCCCTTGACTTCACATTCCAGGATGTTTGGCTCTAGGTGAGTGATCACACCATCATGATTATCTGGGTCGTGAAGACCTTTTTTGTATAGTTCTGTGGATTCTTGCCACCTCTTCTTAATATCTTCTGCTTCTGTTAAATCCATACCATTTCTGTCCTTTATTGTGCTCATCTTTGCATGAAATGTTCCATTGGTATCTCTACTTTTCTTGAACCGATCTCTACTCTTTCCCATCTCATTTTCCTCTATTTCTTTGCACTGATCAGTAGGGAAGTCTTTCTTATCTCTCCTTGCTATTCTTTGGAACTCTGCATTCAAATGGGTATATCTTTCCTTTTATCCTTCGCCTTTCTCTTCTCTTCTTTTCATAGCCTTCACAGTAAGGCCTCCTTGGACAACCATTTTGCCTTTCTTTTTCTTGGAGATGGTCTTGATCACTGCCTCCTATACAATGTCATGAACCTCTGTCCACAGTTCTTCAGGCACTGTCTCTATCAGACCTAATCCCTTTAGCCTACTTGTCACTTGTATAATCATACTGCTACTGCTAAGTCACTTCAGTCGTATCCAACTCTGTATGACCCCATAGGCGGCAGTCCACCAGGCTCCCCCGTCTCTGGGATTCTCCAGGCAAGAATACTGGAGTGGGTTGCCATTTCCTTCTCCAATGCATGAAAGTGAAAAGTGAAAGGGAAGTCGCTCAGTCGTATCCGACTCTTAGCAACCCCATGGATTGCAGCCTACCAGGCTCCTTCGTCCACAGGATTTTCCAGGCAAGAGTACTGGAGTGGGGTGCCATTGCCTTCTCCGGTATAATCATAAGGGATATGATTTAGGTCATACCTGAATGCTCTAGTGGTTTTTGCTGCTTTCTTCAATTTAAGTCTGAATTTGGCAATAAGGAATTCACAATCTGAGCCACAGTTAGCTTCCAGTCTTGTTTTTGCTGACTGTATAAAGCTGCTCCATCTTTGGCTGTAAATAATATAATCAATCTAATTTTGGTATCGACCATCTGGTGATGTCCACGTGTAGAGTCTTCTCTTGTGTTTTTGGAAGAGGGTGTTTGCTATGACTAGTGCGTTCTCTTGGCAAAACTCTGTTAGCCTTTGCCCTGCTTCATTCTGTATGCCAAGGCCAAACTTGCCTGTTACTCCAGGTATTTCTTGATTTCCTACTTTTGCATTCCAGTCCCCTATAATGAAAAGGACATCTTTTTTGGGTGTAGTTCTAGAAGGTCTTGTAGGTCTTCACAGAACCATTCAACTTCAGCTTCCTCAGCATTACTGGTCAGAGCATAGACTTGGATTACTGTGATACTGAATGGTTTGCCTTGGAAATGAACAGAGATCATTCTGTCGTTTTTGTGATTGCATCAAAGTACTGCATTACGGACTCTTTTGTTGACTATGATGGCTACTCCATTTCTTCTAAGGGATTCTTCTCCACAGTAGTAGATATAATGGTCATCTGAGTTAAATTATGTTTGAAGAAAAACATAACTGTTTGCAAATTCCAAAATAGTTGAGAATGGCATTTTCCAAGTATAAACTGAAGACCAGTCTAATGAAACAGTCATCAAATGGAAGAAAAGCTATGACCAACCTAGACAGCATATTCAAAAGCAGAGACATTACTTTGCCGACTAAGGTCTGTCTAGTCAAGGCTATGGTTTTTCCAGTAGTCATGTATAGATGTGAGAGTTGGACTGTGAAGAAGGCTGAGTGCCGAAGAATTGATGCTTTTGAACTGTGGTGTTGGAGAAGACCCTTAAGAGTTCCTTGGACTGCAAGGAGATCCAACCAGTCCATTCTGAAGGAGATCAGCCCTGGAATTTCCTTGGAAGGAATGATGCTAAAGCTGAAGCTCCAGTACTTTGGCCACCTCATGTGAAGAGTTGACTCATTGGAAAAGACTCTGATGCTGGGAGGGATTGGGGCCAGGAGGAGAAGGGGACGACCGAGGATGAGATGGCTGGATGGCATCACTGACTCGATGGACCTGAATCTAAGTGAACTCCGGGAGCTGGTGATGGACAGGGAGGCCTGGCGTGCTGTGATTCATGGGGTCGCAAAAAGTCGGACACGACTGAGTGACTGAACTGAACTGAACTGAAGCAGGAAAAACTGTATAATAAGGCCTCCTTCTGAAGACGGTTATGTAGTGAAGTCTTAGAATAAGGACACCATTTAATAGTTTTAGCCCATCATTTCCCAAAATGCTTTTACTAAAGTAGCCTTTTAAAGTAAGATTTTTCACATTTCTGGATATGGTATTCTTTGACACATACTTTGATAACAAACACTGGTTTCAAATATTTCAGGTTTACCTGTTTTTCAGTCATGAGTCTTATCTGATGATTTGCTGGACTCCTTGGCTTTAGAGGCTGCTGTAGATACAATTTCTTTTGTAGAGTCAAAAGAAGTTGAGATTGGCAATAAGAAATTGAATTGCCTAAATTTTAAAAAAGTGCAATAGATGTTAAAGAAAATTATATTTAAAAGAACCTACTACTCTTGGGCAATTTAAACATTCCTAAGCCAAAACTTCTATGACTTCTAAGAAAGCTAACTTTTAGAATTTTATAATGTTCTCCTCTAGAAATGAAACATTATGGGGTTTTACACACATATACACAAACAAAACTTTGTTTTAACTAGGTAATGTGAAAAGCAAGTGATGCTAATAAACAATTTTTGGAAGCTGCTTCCCAAAAAACTGAAAGAATTGTCTGAATTCATTAGTTTAACAATTAATTCACTAGCCTAACTCAAATGGTAAATTAAATGCCACATTCTTAGGTGGTCTTTATTTCTAAGTAGATCAAAGGCTAGCAACACAACGTATTCTATTTGACTGGCACAAACACAAGTTTATATTCAGTCTACCCTCCTATCACGTGCTCTTGTTGTCTAAGACTCTGCCATTCTATAGGAAGAAATTTCTTTGAATTCTTATGGTATCTAACTCTTCCTTTGCAGAGGCACAATCATCACACATATTCATTAGCATCATGGAATGTCACAACATGAGAGAACCTTAGAAAATGTTTAATCCAACATCTCTAGTTGTCCAGAGCTGGCAGGAAAGAGCGCTTGGAAAATTGTACCAATATATCAGATGCTATAAACATGTGAGACCCAGAGAAGTAAAATGATCCTCCCTGCTGCTAGTTCAGTTTTTCTTGCAAATCACCCTTCTGTCCTTCTACTTCTGCTTCAGATAGTGAAATCCACCAATACTGGTCACCAATAATTCATTTTCAGCTAAATCTAATAACTGTTGCAAATTCTCCAATTCTGCCATTTTTGCTGCTGACATCATAGAGTACTCTCTCTCCTTTAAACTCTGGTCTCTAATGCACTATGTTCATCTCTCTCACTTTTATTTAAATAAAGATACTTTTTGAAAGTATCAGCCAACTTCAATGGCTACCACCTTTCAGCTAGTTTTTAAACTTTTCATGAGAGAAATTTTTTAAAAAGTAGAGAAAGAGTAAAATGAACCCATGTATATTCATTAACCCAAGATAAATAATAACCAACATTCTTCCATATTTATTTCTCTACCCACTTGTATTTCAGTACTCACCTCCTAATAAATACTCATTTTAAACATAACTTCAATACCACTGTCATACCAAATTATATTAATTCCTTACTATCATTTAATATCTAGTCCATGTTCAATTTTCCCCCAAATGTGTTAAAAATATCTTTTTTCCCCCCAAATCAGAATCCAAAGAAGGTTCACATATAGCACTCCTAAATGCATATATGGGGAATTAGAAAGCCACTGCATGTACCCAGAGAAAGGTGTAGGCTAAAAAATACCTCAAGTTTATAGGTCAGGCTAATCCTCAGCACAAAGACAGCCACAATTTAAAACAAAGAAAAACAAAGCCCAGCAAACCATGGCAAAGAAAGAGAATCTTATTTCCATAGATATTACTAGATTCAAATGTCCAGTTTTCAATAAAAAGCTTACAAAGAATCTGGAAAGCATGGCTCATTCAAAGGAAAAAAAAAAAAATCAAAAGAAACTGTCCCTGAAAAAAACCAACAAAACCTGATGGCAGATCTACTGCACAAAGCATTTAAAACAACCACCCTAAAAAATTCAAAGAACTAAAGGAAGATGTGGAGAAAAAATAAGAAAAAATATATGATCAAAAGTGAGATATCAGTAAGGAGACAGAAAACAACAACAAAACGAAAATCAAAAATATTCTGGAATTGAAAAGTATGATAACTTGAAATTAAAAATTTACTAGGGGCATTCAAATGCGATTTGAACAGGCAAAAGAATGAATCCCAGTAAGTGTGAAGATAAGACAATGGAAATTATCAAGTCTAAAGAATAAGAAAAAAAAAGACTGAATAAAAGTGAACTGTACCTAAAGGACCTGTGAGACACCACCAGTTGTGTCAACACACGAATTGTGAGAATCCTGGAAGGAGAAAAGAGAGGGTGGCACGGAGAATATGAAATGATGGCTGAAAACTTCCCAAATTTGTTGAAAGACACAAACTTCTAGAAATATAAACTCAGAGACCTACACCAAGAAGTACTACAATCAAGTTTTTGAAAGAACAAAGAATCTTGAAAGTAGCAAGGGAGAAGTGACACATGACATAGAAGGAATCATCAATAAGATGACAGCAGATTACTTAACAGGAACTTTGGAGACCAGGAGGCACTGAGATGATATATTTCTATCTGAAAGAAAGAAACTGTCAGTCAAGAATCTTATGTTTGGCAAAACTATCCTTCAAAAGTGAGAACAGAATAAAGATATGTCCAGATAAACAAAAGTTTCAGGAGTTCCTTACCACTAGACCCACCCTACAAGTAATGGCAAAGGGAGTCCCACTGGTTGAAATAAAAGGACCCAAGACAGTAAATCATAGCCATATGAAAATCCAAATATCTCAATGAAGGTAAATGGCATGGTAAATACACAGGCAATTATAAAAGCTGCTATTATTATAACAAAGATGTGTAACTCCACTTTTTGCTTTCTACAAAGAAACAGATCTTTTTGAAAAAATAATCATTAGTCTAAAACTAATATTATTATAACTTTGGTTTGTAATGTCACACATTTTCTATCTAATTTAAGAGAGTAACTCATTTACTAAAATTTTTAATTTGTTTTCAGGCACACATGTATAAAGATGTAACTGTGCAACATCAACAACTGAAAGAGGTGGGGATAGAGCTGTAAAGAAGCAGAATTTTTATACATTAAGTGAAGCTGTGATACATTCAAATTAGTGTTATAATTTTATAATGGTAAATGTAATCCTCATGGTCACCACAAAGAAAACAGTGATAGAATACATAGAAAAAGAAAACATTCTGCTACCAAAACAAAAAAAAAAATCAACTAAACACAAGAAGACAGTAATATAGGAAATGGAGGGCGGGTCATAAGATGTTACAAAAAAATAGCAAAATTACAGATACTAATCCCTTACCTGTCAGTAATCACTCTAAATGTAAAAGGGCCAAACTCTTGACAGACTGGTAGAATGAATTTAAGAAAATATAATCCAACTATGTGCCTAAAACAAGACCCATTTTAGAGCCAGAGACACAAAGAGATTGAAAGTGAAAGAATGCTAAAAGGTATTTCATGAAAATAATTTTTTTAAAAAAGAAAGAAAGTCTAGCTATAGACAAAATAGACTTTATATCAAAAAAGGCTACTAGAGACAAAACAGGACATTACATATGAATAAAAGATTCAATACAGCTAGAATACATAACAAATACTTGTGCACTTAATAACAGACCACTAAAACATGTGAAGTAAAAATTCACAGAATTGAAGAAAGAAATAGTTCTACAATATAGTTGGAGATTTTAACACCTCATTTTCAAGAATACATAGTAATCAGACAAAAGAAAAGTAATGAAACAGACAATGTGACAGAGTAAAACACCCAGATCTAGGAGGTTTATAAAGAACACTCTGGGGAATTCCCTGGTAATTCAGTGGTTTAGGACTCCATGCTTCCACTGAAGGGAGCATGGGTTCGATCCTTGGTCATGGAACTAAGATCCCACAAGCTGATCAAAAAGAGAAAAAGAACAGAACAGAACACTGCTCAACAACAACAGAATACAGTCTTCCAAGTACACATGGGACATTATCAGGATAGACTAGATGTTAAGCCACAAATTAAGTCTCCACAAAGAGATGACGTTAGAAATCAAAAAATAAAGCAAAAATTCATAAGTTTATGGAAATTAGACAACACATTTGTAAATAACCAATGGATGAAAGAAGAAATCACAAGAGAAATTAGAAAACTCTTGGAAGATATTAATGAAAACAAACCACAATATTTCAAAACTTATGGGACACAGTGAAAGCAATCCTAAGGAGGAAATTAAAGAGTTATAAAATTTTACATTAAAAACATGAAAGATCTCAAAGTAACAACCTAAGTTTGCAACTTAAGGAACTAGAAAAAGAACAAAGTAAACCCCAAACTAGCAAAAGAAAAAAATAAAGATCACTTAGAGCAGAAACAAAGGAAATAGAGACTAGGAAACCAATAAGGAAAGTCAATGAAAGACATCTGAAAAGATCAACAAAAATGACAAATTTTACCTGATGAACAGAAAAAAAGAGAAGATGCAAATTACTAAAATCAGAAATGAAAGTGGGAACATTACTACCAATTATACAGAAAAAAGTATTAAACAATATTATGAAGAATTGTATGCCAACAAATTAGATAACCAAAATGAAATGGACAAATTCCTATAAACACAAAACCTACCAAGACTGAATCACAAAGAAATAGAAAATTGCGATACACCTATAACTATTAATGAGACTAAATCAGTAATCAAAAAACTCTCCCCAAAAGAAAACCCATGGACCGACTGGCTTCACTGAGAAATTCTACCAAAACATCTCAAGAACTACTAATAATTCTTCTCAAACTATTCCAAAAAATTAGACAAGGGAATACTTCCTAACTCATTCTTGGAGGATAGCATCACCTTAATATTAAAAGGTCAGACAATACAAGAAAAATAGTAATATCTCTTACAAGCACTGATGCAAAATACTAGTAAACCAAAGGCTTCGCAGGTGGCTAAATGGTAAAGAATCTGAGTGCCAATGCAAGAGACACAGGAGACGAGGATTTGAACCGTGGGTGGGGAAGATTCCCTGGAGGAGGAAATGGCAACCCACTGCAAGTGTTCTTACTGGGAAAAATCCCATGGACAGAGGAGCCTGGAGGGCTATAGTCCATGAGTTCACAAGGGTCGGACACGACTTAAGCGACTGAGCATGCACACATTAGTAAACCAAATCCAGCAGCATAGTAAAAGGATTATACACCATATTCAAGTGGGATTTATACTTGGAATGTACGAAATAGTTCAACAGATGAAAAGAAATCAGTGTATTACATATTACACTACATTAATGGAATGAACAAAAAAAACATACGATCATCTCAATTGATGCAGAAAAAGCATTTTACAAAATCAAACACCTTCTGTGATAAACACTCAACAACTAGGAATAGAAGGAAACTAACTCAACAAAACAAAAGATCCCCTGGAGGAAGAAATGGCAACCCACTCCAGTATTCTTGCCTGGAAAATCCCATGGACAGAGGAGCCTGGGGTCTCAAAGTGTAGGATATGATCGAAGCAAACTAGCATGCACACAGCTCAACAAAAGCAATACACAAAAAAGCTATAGCGAACATCATATTCAATGGTAAAAGACTACCAGCTTTCCCTCTAAGATGAGGAACAAGGCAAAGATGTCACATTCACCACTTTTATTCCATATAGAAATGGAAGTTCTCACCAAGCATTTAAGCAAGAAAGAGAAATAAAAGGTATCCAAATTGGGAAAGAAGTCAAATTATCTCTATTTGCACATGATACGATTTTATATACCAAAAACCTTAAAGAATACACACACACATGCATGCGCGCATGTACACACGTTAGAATAAATGAATTCAGCAAAGCAGCAGAATATGAAAATCAACATATAAAAACCATTTGCATTTCTATACACTAACAATGAATAACCTAAAATGGAACATAAAAGAACTTCATTTACAACGACATCAAAGAATAAAAATAGGAGTAAACTTAACCAAGGAGGTGAAAGTCTTATACAATGAAAACTACAAAACATTGCTCAAAGAAATTAAAAAGACATAAGTAAACGGGATCACATCCAATATTCACGGATCATAAGACTTAATATTAAGACATTGATACTAACCAAAGCAATCTACAGATTCAGTGTAATCCCCATCAAAATCCCAATGACATTTTTTTCAGAAATAGAAAACCCATCCTAAAATACATATGGAATCTCAAGGGACCGTGAATAGCTTGAATGGAATCACCTGAATGTAATCTTGAAACAGAAGAACGAAGCTGGAGGGGTAACAGCATGAAGCTGAAGGAGTAACAGCTTCCTGATTTAAAACTCCTTTGCAAAGCTACATAAATCAAAACAGAGTGGTGTTGGCATAGACCATTTGCATAGAATAAAGAGCCCAGATATACTCCCTCACATTCATGTCAAATGTGAGCGCCGAAGATGCTTTTGAACTTTCGTGTTGGAGAAGACTCTTTAGAGTGCCTTGGACTGAGAGGAGATCCAACCAGTCAATCCTAAAGGAAATCAACCCTGAATATTCATTGGAATATGATGCTGAAGCTGAAACTCCAATACTTTGGCCACCTGATGGGAATAACTGACTCATTGGAAAAGATCCTGATGCTAGGAAAGATTGAAGGCAGGAGGAGAAGGGGACAACAGAGGACCAGATGGTTGGATGGCATCACTGACTTGATGGACATGAGTCTGAATAAACTCCGGGAGTCGGTGATGGACAGGGAAGCCTGGCATGCTACAGTCCATGGGGTCTCTAAGAGTTGGATACGACTGAGCGACTGAACTGTCAAATGGTTTTCAGTAGGAGCACCAAAAAGCCTTCAAAAGGATATAGTCAGTCTCTTCCTCTGCTGTGAAAACTGTAAAAAGAATGAAGTGGTACCCTTAAGACCACACAAAAATTAACTCAAAATGGATCAAAGACCTAAATTTAAGAGCTTAAACTGTAAAAATTTAAAAGAAAACACAGGGTAAAAGCTTCACAATCCTGAATTTGACAATGATTTCTTAGATATGACATCAAAGGCATAGGCAACAAAAAGTAAAAACAGACAAATTGGACTTCACAAAAATTTTAAATTTCTGTGCATCAAAAGATACTGTCAACAGAGTAAAAAGGCAATCCATGGAATGGGAGAAAATATTCACAAATCATCTATGTGATAAGGAATTAATATCCAGAATATATGGGGCTTCCAGGATGGCTCAGTGGTAAAGAATTTCCCTGCCAATTCCGGAGACACAAGGGACACAGGTTTGACCCCTGAGTCGGGAAGATCCCCTGGAGAAAGAAATGGCAACCTAGTACGGTATTCTTTCCTAGGAAATCCCATGGACAGAGGAGCCTGGTGGGCTATAGTCCATGGGGTTGCAAGAGTCAGACACAATTAGCAACTAAATAACAATAAACAATCCAGAATACACAGAGAATTCCGGAAACTTAACAACAAAAAAATCTGATTAAAAAATGGGCAAGGAACCTGAACAGACATTTCTCTAAAGAAAATATAAAAAAGGCTATAAACACATGAAAATATTTCAACATTACCCATCAGGGAAATGCAAATCAAAACTACAATGAGATACCACCTCATACCCATCAGGTTGGCTAAAAGAAACAGAAATAACAGATACTGGTGAGGATGTAGAGAAACTGAAACCTTTGTGCACTGTCAGGAATATAAAATGGTATAGCTATGAAAAATAGCATGGTGGTTCTTCAAAAAATTAAATGTAGAAATGCCATTATGATTCAGCAATTTGACAAACTGAAAGCACGGTCTTAAAAAGATATTTGAACATCCATGTTCACAGCAGCATTATTCACAAAATATACCTAAAAGGTGGAAGCAACCCAAGTTCCATCAACAGATGAATAGATAATAAAATATGCTATAAACCATACAGTGGAGTATTATTCAGCCTTAAGTAGTAGTGTAGTGTTAGCACGTCAGTGGTGTTCAACTCTTTGTGACCCCATGGACTATAGCCCGCCAGGCTCCTCTGTCCATGGAATTCTCCAGACAAGAATACTGGAGTGTGTAGCCGTTTCCTTCCCTAGGGTGTCTCCCTGACCCAGGATCAAACCTGGGTCTCCTGCACTGCAGGTGGATTCTTTACCGTCTGAGTTATGAGGGAAACCCACTCAGCCTTAAACAGGAAGGAAATGTTTACCTAAGTTACAACATGGATGAACCTTAAGTGTATTAGCTAGTCACAAACAAATGCTGTATGATTCCACTTATACTGAAAGTAGAATGGTGACTGCCAGGGAAATGGTGAGTTATTTAATGGGTATAGAATTTCAGTTTTACAAATGAAAAGTTCTGTGTGTGTTTAGAGACAGAGCTAGGATAGTTATATCTACCTGTCTACAGAAAAGCCTAAAACCATGATTGACTCAGGATCCCTAGAGTACAGATTATGATCTTGAAATGCTATTTCTTTTTGAAAAAAAAGTTTCTTGAAAAAATTATTTCAGATTTGGGACAGAATTCATTCAAGATATCAGACAACAAAGAAGTTATTAAAGATTAGCAGTGCTGGACTTCCCTGATGGTAAAGTGGTTAAGACTGTTTCCAATGCTGGGGCACAGGTTCAATCCCTGGTCAGGAAATAGCCAAAGGAAAAAAAAAAAACTAGTAGGGTCATATCAAAAGGACAGGCTCAAGCAGGCTCCTCCCACTCAAAGATGAGAGCACATTAGCTTTGAAAATTAAAATAACTGCAATGAACTGAAACCCATAAAATGTTTAAATTTATGACTTCATATTGATATTAGGCTTTTTAAAAGAATTATCTTCAGAAGATAAGGAACCAATTCATTTTCTCAAAAATTGGTAAATAAATGGAACAAATTGTTTATGCTGCCTTTCCTAGAGAGATTTTACTGCTACATATTCAACTGAGGGGCTAAAATTCTAACAAGTAAAAGAAATGATAAAATTAGAATATCACTATTTTGCAGCCTTCAATGAACAGATACAGGAATCAAGTATCAACAGATGCTGGAAACACGAAGAGAAATGAGACATTCTGCATCTCCTATGATCCTGCCAAACACCACCTAGAGAATTACCAAAGGAATTGAATCCGAGTCTGATTCAGTCTTTGATCCAGGTACAAATGTGTAGGAATTACCCAGGGCAGAGGAACATAATCAACTGTACATGAGTACGCAAATTGCAAAATCCAGACTGTAGGATATATAGGTCAAATGAGCCAACTTCTTCAAATTATAAGGAAAAGAAAGGAATGGGGGGAAACCTACAGATTAAGAGATTTTTTTTAATATAATCAGCAAGAGGTACACTATAATGCTGAAGAATACAGATTTAGGAAAAACTTTTTTTTAACACAAGAAGTAAATTACTGTAAAAGTCAGAAGAATGCTACTAATGGGAACACAGAAGTAGCTGTAATTGGGATAGACCAGTCTTAGCATGGTTCTCTACCCTGACCTGGGTGGTATCACCACCTAACTTGTAAAGGTATACATTCAGTATGTGTGTTCATTTCTCTTTGACTTCATAATAAAAGTTCACTATTTAATTTAAAAAACTTTATTAAGTAACAATAAAGCCCAAAGTAACGGAAATACTAACCAAAAGAAGGCTGGTATAGTCAGAATAGCAGGGTTTTAAATCATGGCTTCTGCCATGCAACCAAGAAACAAATAATCTCTGTGCCTCGATTTCCTTATCATAAAATGAGGATAATAAAAGTACTTAGCTCATAGGTTCTTGGGAAGATTAGGAAAGTTAAAATACAAAGGACTAACTGAACAGTGCCTGGCACACAGCAGGATAGAGGTGGTGATGAGAACTGGTGACCGGCTATCTGTGTTATCTTTTTACTTACTCTCTCTGGGCCTCAGTTTCCTTTATGGAGCTTCAAATACCTGATAGGATTATGAGGAGATCAAAAGGAAATATATGTACAGTTTTCCATAATTAGTAGATCCTTTCTATGGTCTCTCAATTCCCAGAGAGAGTTATCCATCACATCAGACATACCTCAGTCATACCACATTCCTCTTGCACTTTTCACCTTGTCATTCACGTTGATCTCAATGAAATGATCACTCAGTGAGTCTCATGTCTGAAACTGGATCTTCATCTACGTTTCAAAAAGATAAGAGATCCAAATCTTAAAATGCTCATCTCCTAGTAAGAAAGGTCTTGTGTTATTCCCAGAGCAGGCATCTATAGTACTGGTGGTAACCACTAAACAGAAGCTGGAATCACTGAATTAATTGCTAATAGACATCGATGGTTACCACGAGGTGCCTTCACTGGGGTCTTCTTTCCACTTATCTTTCCTCTCCCAGCTGTGCTAAAACATTTAGCTGGGTGTCCAACTCTATCATTGTGTAGCATCAATTCTGATTCTGGCTTCAAAGGCACAATAATTCTCATTGTCAGGAGTACTCTCAGAAGACAAAAACCACCGAATACAAAAAGAAAAGGCAGGGAGAACAACTATCACAATTTCACCTGTGACCCCCGCCCTCCTTTTCAGGGGCCCTTGCTGTGAAATTAATGCGCCAATGGTTTGCAGCAGTCTTCTCCCCACTACAAACTGTAACAAGACACAGGTCTGGAACTTTGCCTAAGAAGAGACCCAATGCTTCCCCAAAGCCAAAGAAGAAGCTGCAGCTTGCTTTAATCAGTGTCATATCACACCTAAAGTTAAGACTAGGAATAGCAGTTGCAGGGTAGGAGTTCATTTATACACGGCTAAAGAGACACATGCAGAGAAGCAAAACAAAGTTCTATCTCCTTGCACTGTCCAGGTCCACCAAAAATCCCTTGGTAACTTGCCCTTTATAAGACTGAAGCCCCTATAACATGCACCATACATCAAAATGTATTTATTTCTCACTACTTTGGGGGGGGGGGGACTGGAAATAAAGCATAGGCGGTAGCTGTTCTTTCTCAAGTCAAGTCACATCAAAATCTGTAATTAGCTTTCTCAAAAGTACACATTTCACTTTACTGCAATAAATGGAACATGAAATGCTTTCAAAGTCTCTATTTAACGTTCCTAAGAAGAACTGAATTTACCGCAAATAAATAAACGAAATTAGGGCTGGATCTCCTCTAGACCAAATCATTCTGCCCCAGGAGAGGTTACCTAAAGGGTCAGAACACTCCTCCAAGCAGAAGCTGGGGCATTCCCTTGTCAGCCACCTCCTCCCCAAGGTGGGGTGGGCAAGCCTCAAGTCTGTTTGGCAATACCAAAAGCAAAAAAACAAAACAGAAACCTCATACAGAGGATTGAAACCAACATGGATAATGCGTGCACAGTGTTTAACCTTATGGTTAGAAAATAAAGTGGCACAAAAACACTTCTGTTTGGCCTGCGTGTTACAAGTCTCTTAGCCTTGTAACTATTTCCAACTCATTGGTCTTAATAAAAATCAAATTAGACTCTGCATAAAGAGCCCCGCACTCTGAAATGGGCCTAATAAAACGGAGAAAGAGATAATCATCTACCTACACTTTCACGTATCCCCCACCTTCTATTCCTAGCCTTCACTAACCAGGCGACCTCCTCAGACACCTTGACCCTGAAAAGCGGAGCGGGTCGGTCCTGGTGGACTGACTCTTGGGGATGGAGTAACTACCTACTTATCCAGAATCCAGGGCGCGCCGAAAATCACTCCAAGCTTCACGCTCATTGCCTCATTTAACCTTCTCAATCACCATGTAAGGCAAGAATTATCAGCTGTGTTCCACAAATAAAGAAACTGAGGCGCTGAGTTTTTACAAGCGGAGTCAAAGACCACAAAAGGGCGAAGCCAGACTCCAACCAGGTTTATGAGGCTACCCTCCTCCCCTCCGCCTTTATACTGGGATTTTAATTGGCGCCAACCAGTCCCGAGGCGGCTCGTCTGACCACTCTCAAGGCGCAGGTGAGGTCAGTTATCGGGGTTCCTCAGGTAGGGGTTCCTCAGGCGGGGGCTCCGGCCGACCCCTCCGAAAACCTAGAACTCCGCTCACCTTCCTTAGCCGCCGCCTACCTCCCGCAGCGCGCTCACCCCGGCCGGCTCAGCCGCCTCCGGCCCCGCCTCTGCGACCGTTACCCTACCGTGGGAGGTCGGCCAATCGAGCAGGAGCTCATCGAGGAATCTGCCTCTGCACTGGGGGGAACACCGCAGCGATTTGCTCTGACCGCCCGGGGAGGCGGGTGCTGCCTCGCGCCCTCTGGTTGGCTCCGCGACTGGGGGCGGGGCTCACTTTTAGTGTTGACTGCAGTGTGCGGGGGCGGGGAACGGGCTCTGCGCCTGCGCACTTCCATCTCCCTCACGACCTGGATCTCGGCTGAGCGCTGCAGGCCCTGGCATTTCGAGGACGCAAATAAGTGTGTTGATGACATTTTACCTTCCCGTTAAGCATTTTCCAAATCTCGACGAAGTATCAGGCCAGACATCGAGCTCCCGAAATGCAAAAGTGGCTGACTGGAGATGCTCAAAGTGTACTTAGTGAGATAGGTATACAGCCTGCAATTAACGGTGCAGTATGGTGGGCTTGATTAGAGAAAGGTGTGCAGGGCACAGACGGGAAAGAAAGGGAGGGTTACCTGGGTCACTTTACTCTTCCTCCTCCAGTGGATCTCAACCCTGGCTGCCCACTAGAATCACCTGGGGAAATTTGAAACGGATGCTCAGACCCCTGGCCAAGTATATCAGAATCAGACCCATGGGTCAATAGTTTGCTAAAGCTCCCCCAGGTGATTCCAGTGTGTAGCCAAGCCAAGGTAGGGAACTATCACTACAAACCTAGAGAGATGCAGAAGAAGAATGGTGAGTTCCCCAACAAAACAGATAGGAAAGACACTGAAACCACAGAAATGTGTTCAAGGGCAGAGGAGGGTGGGGTGGGAGGGGGTGGTCAAAGGTTCTTTATGTCTTAATGCAGAAAGAAGTCAGCCAGAGGCAAAGTAATAGACAAGAAGCGATTTATTACAAGCAAGATGGGCAAGGGAGTGCTGCTCAGAGAGCTTAACAGGGCTACAGTTTTATAATCAAAGGAAAAGTGGGGAGGGGGAAAATGTCACCTTTTTCCTCATTCTTGAGTAGACATCAGGCTTCCATCATCAATTCCTCCTCCACATGACGCTGGGAGTTATTTTGACCCTACATGGTCGAACTGGGACTGTCATGGCTCAATGGAAATGAGAAAAAAAAGCAGTAATATACTCTAAAATATGGTAAATAATCTCAGCTCTCAGTATAGTGCCATTTTCCCTTATATTTTTGTTTTTAGTGTGTGCAGAGGAGTGTGTCCTGGTAATCGTTAATTTACTGACCTCACTGGGCAGGATGCATCTCACGCCACCATCATTTTATTCTTTGGGGACATGTCTCATGCTTCTGTTACCTGGCTTTGTTGCTAAGCAAGCCAGCTGTCTTGAGTGGTCATTGACTTACAGGAGTCTCCCGTACTTTTCCTTTACCTTCAATCCCCTAGTGGGATTAACTATTTAATCACATACTTTGGCCCTTTACTCTGTTCCTATGGGGATTTAGGGAAAAATTCACGTGCAAATTAAGCTAATAACTCCAACAAAACGTTATTATAATGCCTAGTTCACAAGTGCTCAGTAAACCTTACTCTTTTTTTCTGTAATTAAATCTGGGCTCCTTCGGTACAGCTCATATCCACTCTCCCTAAAAATCTAACTTCCAAAGCATTGGCCAATATAATAGGCTTCCTGAGGAAGCTGACGAGTGTGTTGTGTCATTGGAGAGTCAGAGGAAGAAGGCCTTAGCAGATGCACTAAGGAGCTCGGACTTTGTCCTGGAGGTGATGGGGAACCATAGATGAGTTTTCAAAAGAAGTATAAAGTGGAAAGGCTTTTGTTTGGGGATTTTCAAGCCTAACTTTCTTGCATCCTGATATAAAGGTAAAAACTAAAACGAAAAAAAAAAATATCACTCCACAGGGTACAAATACTGCTTTTTTTCCATGAAAGGAAATTATCTAAATCCTCTAATGATCACTTTAATAAATTCAGAATCTACAAATAGGGGCCTTGTCCACCCTTTTCAAAAACTCACGGCAGGTTAAGCGACCCCGAAATTCCCAAGGTAAAATCCAGCTGCCATACACCTGAAGGGGAGGTCTGGCAGCCACTGTCATTGCACCTTGTAGCCACACGATGTCACTGTTGACAACCTGTACCTTCCAATTGGTCAAAGGATGCAGGTCAGTAGCGTAACAGGTCCCACAATGGCCAACAGGGATCTCCCATGGAGGGCATCAGTCACGGTGTCTCTCACAAGGAGGTCTCAGGGTCACAGCTTTTAGGGGTCAACTTTCAGGTCCATACTCAGCCTTCTTCCAGGCAGCTGGACCCACTGTGAGTTTGATCTCTATGTCTATCTGCCCATGGAAACATGTCCTCACCTCACCACCACCCCCTGCCCATTCCATACTCAGCTACTTACACTAGCAATGGTTGGCAGATTTTCATCTTCAACACTTGGAACACAAAGAATCTCACTTCTTGACTTTTCCAGGGTAATATGGGAACTTACCCTCTTTTCTGAGCGTCACTGCTTAATTATAGGTAGGAGGCCAAATATCATTGGTCAATTAGGATTATTTGAGCTATAAATAGAATAGAACACTGAATGAAACTGTCTTCTTAAGCAATAAGAAAATTGTTATCTCATATAACGGTCGTCCAGAGGCAACATAGACTTTGGACTAGGTTGATTCAGTGGTTCAACAAGCTATCAAGGACAAGTTATTGGAAAGTAAAGGCTATCAAGTTTATCAAATTATCAAGGAAGAGTTTTCCCTCTGTTCTGCTGTAAACATAGTAAGTTTCAAATTCAAATGAAAGTGCTGGTCCAGATGTCTACCAGGAGCACTCAGGACCACATGCTTCCTTTTCTATCTGAAATCTATACTTCTGATTTTTTGAGCTAATTAGGTCACTTAGGCACACACTCTGCCTCCAATCAGGAGCGGCCTGGCAAACGTACAGATGATTTACGCCTGAGTTCCAGAAGGGAGAAGGAGTTAGCATAATTGGAATTAGCAGTGGGGTGGGTGCTCCTTGAGTCACATGGGTTGTAAGGTGGAAGCATGGCTACTGGGTAAAACTGGAGTCCTATAAGGATTGAGAGGAAAATGGACACTAGATGGACGATCACCAGTATCCTTCACAATTTTCAAAGCACAAAAAGACTGATTATTTTCTAATTACTAACAATACAACCACTCTATTCGCTCCTGGATTTTGTATGTAGCAAGTAGAGGGAAGGAAGCTCTATAACATGTGCTCCAAAGGAATTCCTTCTTATGAGCCTGAAGGCCTTGCTAAAAGCTCTTCTGTTTGCTAGCAAAGGAAGGACTCTGCACACAAGTTCAGTCTTTAGCTCAGTGTCCTGCTGCGCTGGTCTCAAGAGTCTTCTATGGGCCTCATCTACCCACCAGGATTCAAATAGCTCGAACACTCATTTAACATTTGTTCATTTACAGAAACTTATTATGCAACTGTTATGTATCCCAGATTCAACTTGATACTGTTATGTATATGGTGGTGAGTAAACCAGGTGCAGTTCCTTCCCACGTGGAGCTTACAGTATAGTTGGGAAGAGAAACATGGAACAAATACAAATAAGCATGCTATTATAATATGTGCTATGCAGGAAGAGAATAGGGTTATGTGCAGGAGACCCCTCTGAAGAAGTAACATTTAAGCTGAGATCCAAAGCCTGTCTTCATTTCATCTTACTGCTTTCCTTTGTGCTTTGACCTCCCAGTAGAATTTACAGCCTGTATTAGCAATTAGATCTATTTTCTAAACTTCTAAACTGACTCTCAAATTCTGTCCTGGGTATAGAACTATCAGGTGACTCCCCACAACAAGGAGTATACCACATATGAGTGGCATTTGGTGATGAGTTCTTGAAGATTCTTTGACCTACAAGTCATTCAGACTTAGAATCCTTTATTACACTAATACGTTTGGTCTGCACTTCCCCATGAGAATTTGAACTCCTGGGGACATGGATCATACCTTACTTAACTTTTTCCAGAACCTAGCTTCGTCCTTGGAACATAGTAGGTGCTCAGTACAGTGCTGAATTATCTTGTTAAATTTGAGTCAGATTTATTCAGCAGCATTCTCCTTCAGTAGCCATTTTCCAGTATGAAAGACAATCAGCAAACAGCTCAGGCAAATATATTAATAACAAATGCTCAAGAATCCATATAGAGCAACGAAGTTGCATGAATTGAGCCCTTAAAATGTTTCAGGCTCTGGGCTAAGCATACTCATTTTTCAACCTGTTGACTCTTCACAACTTTAATGTAAGTACTCTTATTGTGTTTACAAATGATGAAATTCAAAGGAGAATTTTAGGAAAATGACTTGCTACAGTCACACTGCTATTATAGTATATGGCAGATCCAGGATCTGAAACCAGCATTCAGGCTCCATTAACCACTTCATTAACCAGTTGACCATACCACTTCTCAGGACGGGCATCTACTCTACCACGAGATTGGTGAATGTGCTTATTCCAACTTGCAATTATTCCATCTGTCTGTTGATGAGTTACCTATTGATGCATAACAAATTACCCCTATTCATAGCAGCTTAAAGCAAACCTTTATCTCAAAGTTTCTGTGGGTCAGGAATAAAGGAATAGCTTAACTGGAAGGTCTGGACAGAATCTCTCATGAGATGAAGGTGCTGTCAACACATTGGCCAGGAATACAGTTATCTCAAGATTCAGGTGGACTAAAGGATCCATTTCCAAGCTCACTTGTGTGGTTGTCAGCTGGCCTCAGTTCGATCCTTGTTAAGTGGGCCTCTCCACAGGCTGCCTGAGTGTCCACATACATGACAGCTTCCCATAGAGGAAGTGAGGAAGAGAATACGTGAGCACCTAAGACAGAAGTTGATGTGTTTTCCGTAACCTGATCGTGGACATGCGTGACATGCGTCACATCTGCTGTATGCTACTGATTGCACAAGCCAAACCTGCTGAAACATGGGTGAGCGCAATACCAGGATGTGGACACTAAGGAGTAGGGGTCTTTGGGAGACATCTTGGAGAAAATCCCTCAGTCTGTTTGCTCATTTTTGTGACTGCCTTCTCCTCTAGAACGTAAACTTCACGAGTGAGGAAAAGTCATCAGTGCTTCTCATGGCTATATCCCCTCAGATGGTGACCTGCCATATAACACACTGTCAATAAATACTGAATAAGTGTAATGATGATGGTGATATTGTTATCAAATTAAGTTGTATGGACCCCACTCAGCCCTAGCCTGGCCTGCACTCTCTGCCTCACCAGAGGGTTCTTTTTCCCTTTGAGTCTGAATGAATAAGAAAACCAAAGCTGAGATGGACATAGCACAAGCTTTATTCAGTGGCCAAAGAACAGAGAAGTCGGAACTAAGTTCACAGGTGAACTTCTTGCCTATGTGGTAAGAGAGATTTAATTTTAAAGAATAAAGACGAAGGGAGGAGGAGTGAGACTACTGATGGGGAGGACTATGCATTGGTCTACCAGGGAAGGGGCAGGGCTTTTTCCAAGGGAGTGGGGTAACACCCCATTTTTATCGTTTTAGGTCATTATTGTCTGCTCATGGCAGCTGATAGGTGTGTCATTTAATACGCTAACTATATGTAGTTAAATCAATGTATACTGAGACTCTGGGTCTGTTGTAGGTCAGATTCGTCATCACCATCTTGGTCCCAGCTGGTTCCATCTGGCTTTTTTTAAGATCTTTCTTTTAATGTGGATCATTTTTAAAATCTTTATTGAATTTGTTACAATACTGCTTGTTTTATGCTTTGGTTTTTTGGTTACAGGCGTGTGGGATCTTAGGTCCACAACCAGGAATTGAACTGGTTCCCCCTGCATTGGAAAGCAAAGGTTTAATCACTGGACACCAAGGAAGTCCCCATCTGGTTTTTTCATTTATAGATTCCTTTCTTATCTCTGAACATTTTAACTTGAAGATTTAGGCTAACTCCTGCTAAAGGCAAGGGCTGGAGGGTTGAACAAAGACATAGAGCAGCTCTAGAAACAATATGAATGCCAAAGTATGAGCTTCCTATAATCCCGTCTTACTCTCACACAAATTCCCAGTTGGCACTTATGGTACCATGTATGTAATTTTTAAAAGCAGAACTATATCATGGCCAAAAGTATTTACTCATCTATACTTTCTATTATATACACTGTGGACAATGACTGAAATCATGAAATTAAAAGACGCTTGCTCCTTGGAAGGCAAGCTATGCCAAGACCAGACTGTGTATTAAAAAGCAAAGACATCAGTTTGCCGACAAGTGTCCCTATAGTCAGAGCTATGGTTTTTCCAGTAGTCATGTACAATGTGACAATTGGGCCATAAAGAAAGCTGAGTGCTGAAGAATTGATGCTTTCGAATTGTGGTGCTGGAGGAGACTCTTGAGAGTTCTTTGGACTACAAGGAGATCAAACCAGTCAATCCTAAAGAAAATCAACACTGAATATTGATTGGAAAGTCTGATGCTGAAGCTTCAATACTTTGGTCACCTGATATGAAGAGCCAATTTCTTGGAAAAGAACCTGATGCTGGGAAAGACTGAAAGCAAAGGGAGAAGCGGGCAGGAGAGGATGAGATGGTTAGATAACATCACTATTCATGAATTTGACCAAACTCTGGGAGATAGTGGAGGACAGAGTGATAGAAAGAAAATAGGACAGTTATAGTTAGTTGTAGAAGTTCCAGTAGGGGACTGCAGATAAAGAAGGAAACCTGGTAAACTTTGGGAGGCCACTGTAAGTTAATGATCACTCAAGAAAGCAACTGGAACACTGTTCAACAAAGCAGCCTTGTTCGTTGCTGTTTAGTCACGAAGTTGTGTCTGACCCTTTGCCACCCCATGGACTGCAGCAGGCAGTCCTTCCTGCTTCCCTGTGCTTCACTATCTCCCTGAGTTTGCTCAAACTCATGTCCATTGAGTTGGTGATGACATCCAACCATCTCATCCTCTGTCATCCCCTTCTCTTGCCCTCAATTCTTCCTAGCATCAGGGTCTTCTCCAATGAGTCAGCTCTTTGCATCAGATGGCCAAAATACTGGAGCTTCAGCTTTAGCAACGGTCCCTCCAATGAATATGCATGATTCATTTCCTTTAAGATTGACAGGTTTGATCTCCTTGCAGTCTAAGGAACTCTCAAGAGTCTTCTCCAGCACCATAATTTGAAGCATCAATTCTTCGGTGCTCAGCCTTGTTTATGGTCCAAATCTCACATCCATCCATGACTACTGGAAAAACCATACCTTTGAATATATGGACCTTTGTAAGCAAAGTGACAGCTCTGCTTTTTAATACACTGTCTAAGGTCTGTCATAGTTTTCCTTCCAAGGAGCAAGCGTCTTTTAATTTTATGGCTGCAACCACCTTCCCCAGTGATTTTAGAACACAAGGAAATAAAATTGGCTACTGTTTCCACTTTTCCCCCATATATTTGCCATGAAGTGATTGGACTGGATGCCATGATCTTAGTTTTATGAATGTTGAGTTTCAAGCCAGCTTTTTCACTCTCCTCTTTCACGCTTATCAAGAGGCTCTTTAGTTCCTCTTTGCTTTCTGCCATTAGAGTGGTATCATCTGCATATCTGAGGTTGTTGTTATTTCTCCTCGCAATCAAGATTTCAGCTTGTGATTCATCCAGCCCTGCATTTCACATGATGTACTCTACATGTACTCTACATGTAAGTTAAATAATCACTGTGACAATATACAGCCTTGATGTACTCCTTTACTGCTTTTGAACAAGTCAGTTGTTCAATGTCCAGTTCTAACCATTGCTTCTTGACTGGCATACAGGTTTCTCAGGAGGCAGGTAAGGTGGTCTGCTATTCCCATCACTTCTAAGAATTTTCCACAGTTTGCTGTGATCCACACAGTCAAAGGCTTTAGAGTAGTTAATGAAGCAGATGTTTTTCTGAAATTCCCTTTCTTTTTATATGATCTAATAGATGTTGGCAATTTGACTCACTTAACTATAAAACCACTTCAGTATTCTTGCCTTGAGAACTCCATGAACAGTATGAAAAGGTAAAAAGATAGGACACTGAAAGATGAACTCCCCAGTTTGGTAGGTGCCCAATATGCTACTGGAGATCAGTGGAGAGATAACCCCAGAAAGAATGAAGAGACAGAGCCAAAGCAAAAACAACACCCACTTGTGGATGTGACTGGTGATAGAAGCAAAGTCCGATGCTGTAAAGAACAATATTGCATAGGAACCTGGAATGTTAGATCCATGAATCAAGGCAAATAGGAAGTGGTCAAACAGGAGATGGCAAGAGTGAACATCAACATTTTAGGAATTAGTGAACTAAAATGGACTGGAATGGGTGAATTTAACTCAGATGACCATTAATCAACTACTGTGGGCAAGAATCCCTTAGAAGAAATGGAGTAGCCATCATAGTCAACAAAAGAGCCCGAAAAGCAGTACTTGGATACAATCTCAAAAATGACAGAATGACCTCTGTTTGTTTACAAGGCAAACCATTCAATATCACAGTAATCCAAGTCTATGCCCTGACCAGTAATGCTGAAGAAGCTGAAGTTGAATGGTTCTGTGAAGACCTATGAGGCCTTCTAGAACTAACACCCAAAAAATATGTCCTTTTCATTATAGCGGACTGGAATGCAAAAGTAGGAAGTCAAGAAACACCTGGAGTAACAGGCAACTTTGGCCTTGGAGTACAGAATGAAGCAGGGCAAAGGCTAACAGAGTTTTGCCAAGAGAACGCACTGATCACAGTGACACCCTCTTCCAAGAACACAAGACAAGACTCCACACGTGGCCATCACCAGATGGTCAATAACAAAATCAGACTGATTATATTCTTTGTAGCCAAAGATGGAGACGCTCCATACAGTCAGCAAAAACAAAACTGGGAGTTGACTGTGGCTCACACCATGAATTCCTTATTGCCAGATTCAGACTTAAATTTAAGAAAGTAGGGAAACCACTAGACCATTCAGTTATAATCTAAATTAAATCCCTTATGATTATACAGTGGAAGTGACAAAAAGATTCAAGGGATTAGATCTGGTAGACAGTGCCTGAAGAACTATGGATGTATGTTCATGACACTGTACAGGAAACCGGGATCAAGACCATCCTCAAGAAAAAGAAATCAAAAAAGGAAAATGGCTGTCTGAGGAGGCCTTACAAATAGCTGTGAAAGGAAGAGAAGTGAAAACTAAGGAGAAAAGGAAGATATACCATTTGAATGCAGAGTTCCAAAGAATAGCAAGGAGAGATTAGAAAGCCTTCCTCAGTGATCAATACAAAGAAATAAAGAAAAAATTAAGAAAAACAATGAAATGGGAAAGACTAGAGAGCTCTTCAAGAAAATTAGAGATACCAAGGGAACACTTCATGCAAAGATGGGCATAATAAAAGACAGAAATGGCATGGACCTAAGAGAAGCAGAAGATATTAAGAAGAGGTGGCAAGAGTCCACAGAAGAACTATACAAAAATGGTCTTCATGACCCAGATAATCATGATGGTGTGATCACTCACCTAGAGCCAGACATCCTGGAATGTGAAGTCAAGTGGACTTTAGGAAGTATCACTACAAACAAAGCTAGTGGAGATGATGGAATTCCAGATGAGCTATTTCAAATCCTACAAGATGATGCTGTGAAAGTGCTGCACTTGATATGTCAGCAAATTCGGAAAACTCAGCAGTGGCCACAGGACTGGAAAAAGTCAGTTTTCATTCCAATCCCAAAGAAAGGTAATGCCAAAGAATGTTCAAACTACCACACAATTGCACTCATTTTAAACACTAGCTAGCAAAGTAATGCTCAAAATTCTCCAAGCCAGGCTTCAACAGTATGTGAACCGTGAACTTTCAGATGTTCAAGTTGGATTTAGAAATGGCAGAGGAACCAGAGATCAAATTGCCAGCATCTGTTGGAACACTGAAAAAGCAAGAGAGTTCCAGAAAAACTACTTTTACTTTGTTGACTATGCCCAAGCTTTTGACTGTGTGGATCACAACAAACTGTGGTAATTTCTTAAAGAGATGGGAATACCAGACCACTTGACCTGTCTCTTGAGAAATGTCGTTGCAGGTCAGGAAGCAACAGTTAGAACTGGACATGGAACAACAGACTGGTTCCAAATAGGGAAAGGAGTACGTTAAGGCTGTATATTGTCACCTTGCTTATTTAACTTATATGCAGAGTACATCATGAGAAATGCTGGGCTGGATGAAGCACAAGCTGGAATCAAGATTGCCGGGAGAAATATCAATAACCTCAGATATGCAGATGACACCACCCTTATGGGAGAAACTGAAAAAGATCTAAAGAGCCTTGTGATGAAAGTGAAAGATCAGAGTGAAAAAATTGGCTTAAAACTCAACATTCAGAAAACTAAGATCATGGCATCTGGTCCCATCACTTCATGGGAAATAGTTGGGGAAACAGTGAAAACAGTGACAGACTTTATTTTCTGGGGCTCCAGAATCACTGCAGATGGTGACTGCAGCCATGAAATTAAAAGATGCTTGCTCCTTGGAAGAAAAGTTATGACCAACTTAGACAGCATATTAAAGAGCAGAGACATTATTTTGCCAACAAAGGTCCAGCTAGTCAAAGGTATGGTTTTTCCAGTAGTCATGTATGGACGTGAGAGTTGGACTGTGAAGAAAGCTGAGCGCCGAAGAATTGATGCTTTTGAACTGTGGTGTTGGAGATGACTCTTGAGAGTCCTTTGGACAGCAAGGAGATCCAACAAGTCCATCCTAAAGGAAATCAGTCCTGAATATTCATTGGAAGGACTGATGCTGAAGCTGAGACTGCAGTACTTTGGCCACCTGATGAGAAGAAGTGACTCATTTGAAAGGATCCTGATGGTGGGAAAGATCGAGGACAGGAGAAGGGGATGACAGAGAATGAGATGACTGGATGGCATCACCAACTCAAAGGACATGAGATTGAGTGAACTCTGGGAGTTAGTGATGGACAGGGAGGCCTGGCATGCTGCAGTCCATGGGGTCGCAGAGTCAGCAGGACTGAGCGACTGAACTGAACTATAAAACCATAAACAAAACCACAAGATATGCCCCAGGCCACTAGATGGAAGAAAAATGTCACCACCCTTCTAGTAATTTGATAATCCTAGTTTGACCTCATAGCATCAGACATGTCTCTACCTATTAAGAAGGAGGAGCTAGTGAAGGAGGAGCTCACAATGTATGCCTTACATCTGCATCTATGTCTACTTGAAGAAGATGGTCTTTTCCCCTCCCCCCTTTTTTTCATTATAAAATTGTAGCTCACTCAATCCTCAGGGCAGAGCTCCTTTGCCTGTCCGCTTGCATCTCTTATAAGCATCCTATATTAATAAATCTACTTCTTGCCTATCACTTTGCCTCTCCCTGAATTACTGCACTGAGACACAAAGAACTTGAGCCTTAGGAAGTCCAGGCACCAGGTGAGTGATTGTAATTATAAGATTATGGGTTCAAGTCCAAAGTTGGGTTTTGGTGCTGCTTGAGTCCCAGTCATGTGAGTTAGGGTCCTAAACTGGGTTTTGGCTGGGTTTGACTCCTGGCTTCATGGGCTAGAGTCCCAAACTGGGCTTTGGATGGTTTCAAGTCCTGGCTTCATGGGTTCAGTTTCCAAACTACGTTTTGGCTGGGGTTGAGTCCCAACATGTAGATTCAAGTCCCCTTTTGAGGTAAATGGATTCAAGAGGAGCCTGGCATGCTACAGTCTATGGAGCTGCAAAGAGTTGAACATGATTCAGCAACTGAACAACAACAATAAATATAATTTCTATATATAACTATAGAAGGTGGAGCTGGAAGCAAACATAGCAAATTCATGACAATGTTGGCCTTTGGGGAGGAGAAGAAAGTTAAATACCAATTTATTTAGGGTTGAAAGTCAAATACCAATTTATTTTCAGTATTTCCTTCTACTAGTGAAACAGGAGGGAAGGGGGAAGGGTACAACATTTAAAAAATGACATAGCTATAGGTCATGATAAAAACTGGCTAGGACCAACTAGCTCCAAGATGGTGGAAGATTCGACTTCCAATAGACCTTAAGCCTCACTATACATTGATTCTATTCATTAGCTAAATGACACACTCAACAGCACCATGAGTTCCAAGCTAATCATAAAACGCCAAAAAGTAGGCAGTGCCCAATTCCTGGAAATCTTCACTCCTTCCCTGAAATAGTTGAAATAATCCTCCCACTCATTAGCCTATGAAATTACCCAGATAATAAAAACTAATCACACCATATTTCAGATATTCTCATCTTCTGAGATGGCCCACACTCTGTCTGTGTAGTGAAAAAAAAAAAAGTGAAAATGAAGTCGCTCAGTCGTGTCCGAATCTTTTCGCGCCCATGGACCAGAGCCTACCGGGCTCCTCCGTCCCTGGGATTTTCCAGGCAAGAGTACTGGAGTGGGTTGCCATTTCCTTCTCCAGAGGATCTTCCCGACCCAGGGATTGAACCCAGGTCTCCCACATTGTAGGCAGAGGCTTTACAGTCTGAGTCACCAGGGAATTCTTGTGTTTCTGTCCAAATAAATTCACTTATCTATCACTTTGCCTCTCACTTTATTCTTTCTGCATCGAGAACCTGAGCTTCATTACATCCTGAGACCCACTGTGTGATCTAAATTAAAAAGCCACAGGTTCAAGATCCAACCTGAGTTGCACAGTCTCACTGGGATTTTCTACTGAGCCAATATTTAAGAATGGTCAATTCTGGTGGTGGGAATATAAGCATTTTTCTGTCGGTTCGGTTCAGTCGCTCAGTCGTGTCCAGCTCTTTGCGACCCCATGAATTGCAGCACGCCAGGCCTCGCTGTCGATCACCAACTCCCGGAGTTCACTCAGATTCAGGTCCATCGAGTCGGTGATGCCATCGTCCCCTTCTCCTCTTGCCCCCAATCCCTCCCAGCATCAGAGTCTTTTCCAATGAGTCAACTCTTCGCATGAGGTGGCCAAAGTACTGGAGTTTCAGCTTTAACATCATTCCTTCCATTGAACACCCAGGGCTGATCTCCTTCAGAATGAACTGGTTGGATCTCCTTGCAGTCCAAGGGACTCTCAAGAGTCTTCTCCAACACCACAGTTCAAAAGCATCAATTCTTCGGCGCTCAGCCTTCTTCACAGTCCAACTCTCACATACATACATGACTACTGGAAATTTTTCAAAGTAAACCAGATGCAGATTTTTGTCTTAAGTAATTGAAACACAAGCCTCGCAATGCTCCTTAGACACTTTAAAGGTGCCTTCCCTTGGTTCTTTGGTCTAAGTAAGGGTGAACCTATAAACCCCACTCTCCAGATGACTCAGAACAAAATCTATTTTCTTCTAAAACTGCAAATGTTTCTGGTGTGAAGTTTATAAATTCATCTTGACTGATCCTACTCCACTTTCTGTGTTTTGTGTCGGGAGAGCAGAGGCTCTTTGTGCTGAAGGAGAGAGGCCCAAGCAGCGGCAGCCTGGCTGGAGCAGTAACCTGGTTACTGGACTCATGCTGACACACAGTCCGCTGAGTCAGAATCCTGGGCTTTTGAACGTCTCTGTGCAGCTTCCATTCACACAGAGCCAACAGTCACGCTGGACCAATACTGGAAGGGCACGTGGGAAGTTTTAAACCTGTAGGTATCAGGTGATGTAACTTTTCCCTTTAATTTTGATGTCCATTCTTGCTGTTTGAGAAGTAATTTCAGAAAATCCATTAATTCATTAACAATTCCCTTTTCCAAAGGAGGCCCAATGGAAGCACAGACTACTGTGAATGAAAGCGCTTTTAGGCGCTCTCTTAAATCACTGACGTCTGTGGGTGGGCTGGTGAGAAGTAGTTTGAGAGGATAGAGCAACAAACATCCAGGCACTTCTCGGGAAACAAGAAAATAATCTGCAAGTGGAAATAAAGCCAAGAGCAGGATTACCAGGTGAGTATGTTTCACACTCAGGTCAATACCTTTCACGGTGTTTTGTTCACACTTTCTTTTCCTAACAATCCTCTTTGATAACAAGCGGCCATGCCTACCTCCAGTGTGCTGGGCCCAGGGAATAAGTAGGTAGAAAAGACAGCCTAAACTGGTATGTTCCTTAATTCCAGATGCCCCAGAAACTATACCCAAGAAGGAAACATTGGCGCAGAATAAGCCAGCGGCAAAATGAGACTGCCTCACCTATTCAGGGGACAGACTTGAATGCACTTGATGAGTGGGCTGAGCCCCTCTGCACTCTGGGGCCCTTAAGCTAGGGGCTCCCCAGACCCCCAAGACAGGATCTATATTCATGTACAATACTTTTCTAACAGCAGACTCTGATAATATGACCTTTTAAAATTCTACAGGCTGGCTTCATGTGCTGGCCCTGCAACTTCTGTAGGGCTTTGAGTCTCTGTAAAATGGGAATAACTACTGGACTGTTGTGAGAACTGCAGGCAATACTATACAAGGCACAAAGCAAGCATTCAATAAATTATACCTTATTGGTCTTGTAAAAGATATTCTGATTCCCAAAGTTTTACAAGAAAATATGATCCTTCACTAAACAATATTTTTCAGCTGCTGCCCAACCAGGGTTTCCTGGCCCTCACCCAACAATTCACAAGTGTTTCTCAGAAGATCTAAGGACAAGAAAAAGGAATTAGGGATGCATCTTCATCTATTTCTGGAAATTTCCACTCTGGGGCCTTTTGCCTTCTTCTCTATCTCCCTGGTTCATTCTTTCAATCATCATTTATTGAAAAGTCTCTATTCAAGACACTAGTGCAGAAGAAAATGCAAATATGAAAAGTCTTTGTCTCCAGGGAGCTTTCAATACAAGAGCAAACAAGAAATCAGTGCTCTCTAAGCAGAATCCCTGTAACATAATTTCCCTAGAAATTCAGTCCATTACTTCGAAGACTAGTTAACCTAATCAACAGATTCTTCTTTATTGTTTCTCAACTGCTCTTCTCTCAGATACTTGCTCAGCATCCTCACTACCAATCCCAGAGGTGAAACAATCCTTCTTTACATTAACACCAGGCTGAGGGAAGAAACTATACACTGGGACCTGCGTGTCCCTTTGCCCTCCAATCTTGAGAACCCTTTCGCATGTTTGTTTTGCTGCTGAACCCATTTTTCACAGGGACCACTCACTGCTCTTTTCAGATGGCCCACTCACCCATCCCCTCCTCTGCAGTGATTGCTGTCTCTTCCTTAACGAAAATCAAGGCCACCTGAAACATTACTCAGGTCTACTCTTCATTCATTCAACAACACTTATCAGAGCATAGTAGGAGCCTGCACTGTGCAGACGTGGGAGCTGCTACAGTGAGAACCAAGCGGCCGTGGTCCTTGACTTCACAGACCTCAGCCTACTATTAAGCTGCGAGGGAGCCATGCTCCCTCCAACTCTTTGCTACCCCATGGGCTGCAGCCTGCCAGGCTCCTCTGTCCATGGGATTCTCCAGGAAAGAATACTGGAGTGGGCTGTGGTGCTTCCTCCAGGGGATCTTCCCAACACAGGTCTCCCTCATTGCTGGCAGATTCTTTACGGCTGAACCACCGAGGAAACCCTATTATGCTGTACATTCAACAAAGATTACACGAATATTTGCACAACTTGAACAGAACTGAGAATTCCAGGTGTTGCAAGCCTTAGGATAGTTTTTCTTAGGAAATGACATTTGACGAACAATCTCAATCTCAATGGAAGTTAACTAAGGGAAGAGGCAGGGAGGAGCGTCCAGGCAAAGGGAAGAGCATCTGCAGAGGCCCTGGGCTGAAGGACTTCACATCATTTGAGGATCTATCTAAACGAAGCCAGGGGAGACTGGGCCAACATCATACACGGGGCCTCATGCCCATCCTAACGAGTTTTGATCTTGCTAGGAGTAATCAGAAGCCTTACAGAGTTTCAAGGAGACAATGCTATGATCGTTTTTACCTGCCCCGTGGCTTCAGAGCAGGCAAGGTCTGGTTTTGCCTACCCGGTTCACTCCAGCGTCCAGCCAGCGCCCGCTGTCAGCTGGTTCTTACGGAGGCGTCTCGGGAAGGAGTAAGAGTGCAAAGCCTGCCGCGCGGACCGCGGGCGGGGCTGGTGGCCGCGCGGGGGAGGGGCGGGCGGCGGTCGGCGCTGGGCACCTCGGGGACCCGAAGCGCGACAAACAGTCGGCGCGCCCGGAGCTCTCGCTTCCACGGAGGCTGCGTCTGGTTCTCGGCGAAGGGCCTAGGAGGTCCAGTCGGCGGAACCCACCGGTCTCTGGGCCCAGAGCCCCCAGAGGCCCACGGCGCCCAGGTGAGCCTCGCTGCCCAGGTGGGGCGGCGCGGCCGGCCCGGAAGGCCCCGTGCGCAGCGCCGGGCGCCCCCGCCGCGGTGCGAGCGGCCGCCATCTCCCGGCTGCGGCGACGGCGGCGGCGGCGGCGGGCGTGCTGGGCAGTGGGCGGGGTCCTGGCGGCGGTGCGACCCCGCGGTGAGGCCTAGGCCCGCGCGGGAGGTGGGGAGGGGGTCCGGGCGTCTCCCAGAGACCCGGCCGGGCGGCCGTTTGCTCCTGCCCGGCCAGGCCCTGGAACCTGCGGCTCCGGCCTCTGCCTGACTAAATTCATTTTGTCGCAGTCGGAAAAGTGGAGCAGACGTCACCGGGAAGCTCCCGGGGAGCACCGGGTTCGCATTAAGGTGTCTTTCCGTCCAGTGCCCTTTTCCCTGCAAAAATGAGCCGGCTGTATTTTTGCAGAACCCGGATCACAAAGTGCTGCAGCCTGGCTTCTTTGTCTTACCAATACATCCCACGCGTCTGCGCGCGGCTGATGTTTGTCTCCATCGTTTTTATTGGCCGCGAACGGGTGCTTTGGTGCCAGGTTTTCCGCGCCTGACCGGGCTCCAAGCTTGCTGAGTGACAGGACTGTGATTCACTCCACGGATTATCTTCACGATGGTGAACCAACAGGTGGTTTTTGGTTCTTACCTATTACAAAAAACGATTCGTTGAACACTGTTTCGTCTGGTTTTTTGGTTGTGTAGAGAGGCTTGCGGTACTCATTGCAAAATGCTCCTTGGAAAAGTTATTCGCGTCTTTTGTGCCTCACATTTGGGAACACCTGGCTCAGAGAGCTAACTGACAGACTTTGCCAGAGGTCCCGGTGCTGATCCTGCGGACACCGTCAACACCTCTTTGTTAAGTTTGTTCAGTAGCTGGCCTTACCTAGAGCTTTGCGGAAAAGAAACTGAATACCTTAGTAATTTTTAAAACCGACTTAGGTTTAGCTTGGATAAACCATTATAGTCCCCAGTACGATTAAACCTAAGTTAAAGGAAAATTCAAGCTGGGATTAGATAAATAGTGGAAACGTTTTAAAGTCCTACTCTGAAACATGGATGTTGAGTTGCTAGGACAGGGATTTAAAATGATTATGCTGAGGGATGTGTCACTAGAGCCTCAAGAAACTTGCCCTGAAGACCTGTAAACTTTCAAGTAAGTGACTTTGTCCTTATCAGTGAAAATAATTGGGATTTGTTTTTCCATCGGTTTTACTTACATTTTAAAATCTGTGTGCTGAAATAGAGGGAATTTTTCTTTGTAATGATCATTTTCCAGTTTGATCTCATGGTCCTGATAATTAAATGTATGTATAAGTTTAAAATGACAATGGATGAATTCCTTTCTCTCAAGTTTTAAAGGGTGGGCTTCCCTGGTCTTCCCACCCATTTGGCAGGGCTAGGATCCTTTCTCTGGGGGCCTTTTCTGGTTCTTTGTGTTTGTTTAGTCCCTAAGTCGTGTCTGACTCAGTTTTGAGACTTAGCCCGCCAGGCTTCTCTGTCCAAGGATTTTCCAGGCAAGAATACTGGAGTGGGTTGCATTTCCTTCTCCAGGTGATCTTCCTGACCTGGGGATATATCGAACAGCACCCCCCCCCCACCCCGCAACGCCCCTACCCCCCCTCCCCACCCCCATCTCCTGCATTGGCAGACAGACAGATTCTTTTTCTCTGAGCCACCTGGGTCGCCCTGTTCTGTTCTTTACTGTTTCCCTTTCCAAGGCAGTCCCATGGCTGTGCTGTAATCATCTTTGTCTCTCCAGAGTCTCTCACTCTGAGCTTAGTGCCTGGCATATGAGTGACTGATGACTGCTAGCATGGTGGATGAATTTAGAATATGACAGTAGCTTAGAGATTTGTGTGACAGGTAAATTTGTTATTCAAATGAGTAAGGTAGAAACCCAGGACATGGACAGCTGTGATCATCTCTTGGTCATAAGCGAAATCATATTCCAAGAAACGCTACTGGCAGGACACCTGGATTGGTTTTTTAAAAATAGTTTTGCTGAGATATAATTCATATACCATACAATTCACCCATCTAAAGGATACAATTCAATGGTTTTTTTTTGTGTATTACGGTATTAATTTTTAAAAGTTGTGATCACTATATGACATAAAAATTGCCATTTAAAAATGTCCAATTCAGTGACTTAAATGAACCTAAAGTTCATTTATGATGTACAGCCATCACCACTATTTCCAAAACATTTTCAAAACCTTCAACTGCTACTTCTTAAATAAATGTGGAATGTATGAATGAATGTTGATAGTAGAGAGAAGAATATTTTATGTGACCTTGATTTCTAACCTCTCTTCTAATTTGTGTTGTCTTTTATGCTTTATATGAAATATAATTAAGAGGGTACTAAGCCTTATCTTAGTGTGGTAATATTTGAAATTCCTTAAAGTGAAAAACTGGGCAGTTCTTTCAAGTTTGTTGAATTACTGAACATTCTAGAGTGTCTAAAAGTTGCAGAGCAAAATCTGAGTGATATCCCAAACTTTACTCTGATTTACAAAATACACATACCCGAGGTTATATTATGCTATTTAGCTTACTCTATTGCTCTGTGTTCTTTTTACTTTGATAGTTGCAGATACCCTTCACTTTCATAGGAGATATCCTAAGAGGTATTTTTAAGACTAGAAAAATCCACAAATATAGAAGGTGCTAATTTTAAACAGGGATTTATTTTAGGTACAATGTATTTTGAATCTTTAGTTTTTATTCTAAAGCATTTAGCTTTTCTTTGCCTGTTGGGTTGCTTTTATGGGTGCTAAGGTCTTCTTTAATATCTTTTAAAAAGCAATTTGTCACGTTTGGTTATTTCCAGACGAAAAAAGATTGGCAATCTCCCATTTTTACAAGGAGAGAGCACCCTTGGACATCTGTATGGAAAAGACTAGACTAGAGTAGGTCTTGGAAGTAAAACAATAGTTGAATTTATTATTCAGTAGGTTTGACAGGGGTACAATTGTTAATCCTAAATCTTCAAATGTGGATGGTTTCCTATGCATGTGAGTATTACATGTGCTTCTGATTTTTAGCATTATAGCTCAGATAATTACACAGGTGTTCTGGACTCGATTTGGCTTGGACTCTTCTGGTGACCTGAGCAAACCATATAACTTTTGTGAATTCATTATTGGCACTATTAAATTAAGTGGGTTTGAGTAAGTGGGCAAATTTCTAAGAGCAATTAAGTTTGCTCTTAGAAAGCAAACTAGTACATCCCTAGCTCCTTCTTGCAACTTAACGTTTCTTTGAAGTTATCTTTAAAAAATTTTTTAAATTATGTTTTGTACCATAATACACTTTCTAAATTTTAATATGAAGATTGAATTTTAAATTTGTTACTACCATGTAACATGGATGCCTCCAGAGGGTCCATTCTGTTTATCCTGGGGTTTTCTGTATTCCCTGACCTACTGCCTCATACCCTTAGGACTTCTCAATTTGAGAAGGAAGGGACCCAGAGGACCTCTACATCTCTTGCAACTCTGACATGGTATGATACTTGAAATAAACTAGAGTTTATTCTCTTGGTTTTAGGAAATTATAAATCCATAACAGGGAAAAATATGACTGACTGGTTTGCATGATTTAACTTATTTCCCTGACAATTAGAGATTGCAATTCTATTATATGTAAAAGCTGTTTCATCAGAAACTGCATGCATTTTAAGAAATGGATTGCAAAGTTAGAAAAACTCTTTGCACGTGTCATCTTTGTTGCTCTCAGTCTTTCTTTGCTGCACTTCTGCTTTTTTCTTTCCTGGCTCCTAATTGGATTAAAGACTGTTTTGCCAACCATGGCATCTGGAGATGACAGTCCTATCTTTGAAGATGACGAAAGGTAAATGTCTTGCATTGTGATAAAACTGGATTATGAAGCTTTAAAGATGGGCTTTAATCATTCAGGAGAGTATCCAGGCTACTTTTTTGGAGAACACATTTTGTAATACTGCAGAATCCATAGTTTTGCTTCTCTTTGATTTCCAGCAAGGGTGAATAACACCTGGCATGGAGGTGGTCACCACTAACGTGGCATCCTTTCCCATAAAACCTGGACGTGAGGTCTGCAAATCCCTCTCAGCACAAAATTCTTGGCAGTCACTTCCAAAATGATATAAAACCTATTTACTGTTTCTGGTTTAGAGCCTACAAAGGAGATTAGAGTGAAGGAAGAGGAGGATGTGTGTGGTTAAGAGAATAGACTCTGGGACCAGACTCCTAAAATTGTACCCCATCTGCCACTTACTGTCGTGATCTTAGACAAGCCTTTAGCCTCTCTGAGCCTCAGTTTCCTCATCTGTAAATAGAGGAATAATAGTACCCACCTCATGGTGAGGATTCTTTGAGTTAATGTGTGTAAAGCTCTTAGAACAGTGATTGGCACACAGTAAGTACTGAATAACTGTTAGCTATGAACATTACTGCTGTAATGTTACTTACCTCAAAGCTAAAAATCTGTATCAGTATAAAAATATTACTTATATGTTATATATGCATTATATATAATATATATTTTATAGGAAGACATTAATATAAAATACATGTTTAAGTTGTGCCAGAAACATCACAAAACAGAATCCTTTATATTTTTAATAAGATTTCCTGTAATAATGACAAGATTACTATCTTGCATAACATTTTTGTATCTATTAGAGAACATTTCTTCCATGACTTTTTTTCTCCATCTTAGTATTTTTAAATTAGAACCTTTTTTGTTAAAATGAATCCCTAGTTTTTGGTTCAAATATAAAAGGTTTTAAGAATTCTTGCTTTAGAGTGATAGGATCTGAAATGATAAAACCAAAATTAAATACTGTGCTTTTTAAATGACAGGAGGGAGGAGTAGAAACTTTTTACTGACCTTTCTGTGGCCAAGCTTAGAATACTGTCCTGGATAAGCTGATTGATTCTTAATCCTATTACTAATAAGGTGACTTTGGAATTATCTGACTGTATACCCATAGATAGTAATTTCATCTTAAAAGAATGCATAACAGGGTGAAAATAGTTACATGGATTGTAAGTAGGCTTTCTTAGCTTGTATCACTTTAATATTTTGTAATTTTAGGGCTTTTTAAGATCTGATATTTTTATCTTGGAAGGATTAACTGGTTATTCTGTTACTGTTTTTGCCTATTATAATTGCTTAATTTTATTCCCTTAGCCCTCCTTACAGCCTGGGAAAAATGACAGATCTTGTAGCTGTTTGGGAAGTTGCTTTAAGTGATGGAGTCCATAAAATTGAATTTGAACATGGGACCACATCAGGCAAACGAGTGGTATATGTAGATGGGAAGGTAGGAAAAAATGTTACTTTGTGAAATATAGTGTACAGAGAAGCTTGATTTTGCTAATGTATATTCATCCGACGTGAATTTAATGCTTTTCCCTTACAGTGGTTATATATACATTGGGTTTTATCATTTTGCCATACAAAGCAGACTAATAATAGTTGTGGAATTCATAGACTATAACATCTAATATTTAACTTTAAAATGCCTTTATTTTCTAAAATCTTTGTATCATGAAGTAATAAAATCACATCTAAATAGCATTACCATTTATTCCCTTTAATTATATTATTTCCAAAGTTAAACATTAAATTTTCTCCCATTTATATGTTTTTAACTTTTGTATTTTTTACTTAGGAAGTGATAAGAAAAGAATGGATGTTCAAATTGGTTGGCAAGGAAACCTTCTGCGTTGGAGCTGCAAAGACAAAAGCAACCATCAACATTGATGCTGTCAGTGGTTTTGCTTATGAATATACTCTGGAAATTAATGGGAAAAGTCTCAAGAAGTATATGGAGAACAGATCAAAAACCACCAATACTTGGGTATTACATTTGGATAGTGAGGACTTTAGAGTTGTGTTAGGTAAGTGAGAGCCATTTCTGCAGAATTTATTGGCTTATTATGACAGCTGTTTACTTTAGTTCCTCTAGCTCTCCAGACCTTTTATGGGAGCTTTGAATAGGAGAGTGTTACGTGCAGGTGTGTTTTTCATGTGTCCTCTGGGAATGAAGAATTTGTTAATTTGACCGATTTATATGGAAAATGTGAGAGTCAGATTTTATAGTGGTAGATTTGAAAATTATAAACTTGAGTTTAAAAAAAGAAATATTGATGTAAACATTTAATTTGTCATTATTTGATATTTCTCTTCAAAAGAGTGTCTAAAGGCAGTTGGAAATTTAAGGTTTATCAGAAAGAAGGGAATTTTTCTCTAGGTTTAGGACTATAGCAGATCAAAATAATCAAAGTCCAGGTAAAGTAGATTAAAAAATAAAAAGTAAGCCATTGATCCTTAAGCTAAGTTCTCCTGTTACAGATTGCCATCTGTGTTCTTGATTTCTACTGGGCCTACAAAACTTGAAAGACATGTATTTGCTACGTTTGTTCATTACTGGTTACTCCTAGTATTTTCTGCTTCTCATATCACTGAAGGTGAAAGTGTTAGTCACTCAGTGGTGTCCAACTATTTTGCAAACCTACCAGGCTTCTCTGTCCATGGAATTCTCCAGGCAAGAATCCTGGAATGGGTTGCCATTCGCTTCTCCAGAGGATCTTCCCAGTCCAGGGATTGAACGCAGGTCTCCTGCATTTTAGGTGGATTCTTTACCATATGAACTAGCCTCCTATCACTAAGTTAAGAATTACCAGGGAATCCAAGATTATGTAGATCATCTCATTGATTTATTGATTGATTTAGATAATACTGAGAACCTCATAAATGGCAGCTTATGTACCAGGCCTTGAGGATACATAAATGAAGAGACTTTGTCCGTGTCTTTTAAGAGAGTGTAGTTTAATTGAATGCTAGAAAAATTTTTAAGAATGAAAAATACTTATCAAGTAATAAATGCATATGGTTGGAAAAAAGAAACCAGAAAAAAAACCTCCTGTATGGTTTATTTATTAAAGAAATTGGGTCAGATTTTTCTTGAAGAGGATAGGATATGGTCTGAATTTTGTGGATTCCATTCCTGTGATATTTTTCTATTAGTATTTCCTGCAAGTTGGTATTTGAAGAATTGATCAAATTTAAGGTTTTTTTATTTTTCAGGCAAGACCACTTTATATTTATTCTATCAAGAGGCACATGGTTTTGCTTTGTCTAATTTTTTGATATTGGCATTACTAATACCTAAGTGTCTATATCCATTAATTCATTGGCAGATGAATTCATTAATTCATTGGCAGAAGGATATATTCTGATTCTATCATTTCTTGTTCATTAGCTGGAGTGCTCATACAGTGAGAAACTTCCTGTGTACAGTGAGAAACTTCCTGTTGTCTACTGTTTAGTTATACAGAGGTACATTTTGTGTAACAAATGTAGGATCACAGCTTGTTTTCCCTTAACTACCAGTTTTCAAGATATTAAATTGACTCCTTTTTCTTTCCTAAAGGTGATCATTTAAGTTTTTTTTTTTTAATCATTGGGCTTCCCAAATAACTTGTGGATTTAAACAAATTGTGGTGTTTCAGTACACTGCAATTATTATCCTTACTGATACTCAAATTGTCCAATTTTTGGCCAATATGGTGCTCTTTAGATTGGCTCCTATGTCAAGGGAACTGTGTACATGCATAGGTAGATAGATATCAGGAGGAATGGGGAAGAGAGGGAGAGACTTTATAAAAAAAAATAAAATAGCTTATGAGTTCATACTGATGCTTATAATTCAAATTCCGGGATACCAGTTCTTTTATTTAATCTCCTCTAATATCTTTATGTTTATTCTTCCACACTGAGAATCCTTCTTCTCAGGGATACAGAGGATGATGCAAATAGAAGATAATTACTCATTTCCTTTGTGCCATAATTATGCACATACTAATCTCAGTTAACAACAGAAATACTCTACCACCATTAATAGTGACTGCCCAAAATTTGTCTTCCTTGGTGGCTCGGTGGTAAAGAATCTGCCTGCAATGCAGAAGCCACTGGAGACACAGGTTTGATCCCTGGGTTGGTAAGATCTCCTGGAGGAGGGCATGACATCCCACTCCAGTATTCTTGCCTGGAGAATCCCATGGACAGAGGAGCCTGGCAGGCTACAGTCCACAGGGTCACTAAGAGTCAGACACGACTGAAGCGACTTAGCAAGTACACTTGCCCACAATTTAAAACAACTTTTAGCATATCATTTTCCAGCTGTACTGTATCTACATTGTCAGAACATACAGCTGTTATATACTATGCCAGGCTACCATTGGGTGGCCACTCCCATATCTCCTGGGCCCTCTGCCTTTCACTCTGTGCCTCTAGCCCAGCTCAAAGTCCTTTCTCCATTCTCCAGGTGAGGCTTCTGTCTTGAGGTGCGGGGAGAAAAGACTCTGTTCCTGGAGTAGATGGCTTGTCAGATGGCACCTCATCCTTGACTCCCAGGCAGCCTTTGACCCCCAGACTCCATATAAACACACAGGTCCTGCTTCTCTCTAGTCTTTGTTATGACATCCAAAGCTTGTCTTCTGGCTGCTTGATGACTGTAGTCTTCTCTCCTGACACTCCTGGGGACCCTGACATTCACAAGTGGTTCTGGGAGTCCTCCCCAAAATGCACATATGTCTTTGTGTGCACATGGCACACATATAGCTCAGTTGGTAAAGAACCCACCTGCAATGCAGGAGACCCCGGTTTGATTCCTGGGTCAGGAAGATCCTCTGGAGAAGGGATAGGCTACCCACTCCAGCATTCTTGGGCTTCCCCTGTGGCTCAGCTGGTAAAGAATCCACCTGCAATGCAGGAGACCTGGGTTCAATCCCTGGGTTGGGAAGATCCCCTGGAGAAGGGAAAGGCTACTCACGCCAGTATTCTGGCCTAGAGAATTCCATGGTATAGTCCATGGGGTCACAAAGAGTTGGACATGACTGAGTGACTTTCACTTTCACTTTCCCTGGAGTGAACTGTGGCCACTTAGCTAACGCCCAAGTGTATCATGGCAACATTTTGCTCTATTGTGTCGGCACTGTACTCAGCACAGCCCATCAAATACTATATTTTTTATGATGATTCTATTGTACTCTTCAGTATGAAATTTATGGAGAGGGCAATGGCAACCCAACTCCAGTACTCTTGCCTGGAAAATCCCATAGACGGAGGAGCCTGGCAGGCTACAGTCCATGGGGTCACTAAGAGTCGGACACGACTGAGCGACTTCACTTTCACTTTTCACTTTGATGCACTGGGGAAGGAAATAGCAACCCACTCCAGTATTCTTGCCTGGAGAATCCCAGGGATGGTGGAGCCTGGTGGGCTGCCGTCTATGGGGTCGCACAGAGTCAGACACAACTAAAGCGACTTAGCAGCAGCAGCAGTATGAAATTTAAGGCTAAATTGCTGTCTGTCTGTATGAATTCTATGCAGCCTGTTTTGTGGTCTCTTTGTGCCTTCGTCCAGGTGGGTCACTATGAGAGGCAGGGAGAATCAACCAGTCTCTTGATGTTAAAGAAAATAAGGGGAAGGATAAATTAGGAGTTTGGGATTAACAGACGCACACTGCATATATAAAATACATAACCAACAAGAACCTATTATACAGATCAAGGGACTCTATTCAGTATTTTGCAATAATCTATAAGGGAAAACAACCTGAAAAAGGAAAGCAATATTGGCTACAATCCAAAAAATAAAAATGAAAAATTAAAGGGATAAGGTCAAATATTATATTATTTGAAATATGCAGGTTTTTAAAAAGCCCAAAGCACTCTTTAATTTGCTAAAATATATTGATATCCTAAATGGAAACATTTTGTAATCCTGGGAGTGGGTAAACCCTTCTTTGATTCAATACCAGACCTTAGAAATTTAATTAAGACACTTCAGATGATATTTTTTAGAAAGACATTCTCATATGGAAAGGTCTCTTGTTACATTCGTCTGCATCCTCCTCTATAGATTTTCTGTAACAAATCTTCATCAGTATATATTATATCATGATTTTGTCTTAAAAGAGTGGTTTCATTTTGATTTTGTCTGTGAACAAAAACACAATTTCTTCAAATTTGGAAGAATTTCAAACCCATGTAAAGTTAATGGAGTTTTCAAAATCCAGTGTATCAAACTTTTCTTAAAATAATAAAGAGTTAAAAAAAAATAGTTAACTTTATCTTTAGATTCCAGGTTATAATTTGTTGTAATCGGTTACCTTTACAGAGAAAGACACTCTGGATGTATGGTGCAATGGTAAAAAAATGGAGACAGCGGTAAGTTGATCCTTTGATTACTGTCACCATGGGCATGAGTGACCAGTGAAACGTTGCTGTGTTTCCTAACTGTGCAGATTTTTATAATTAATGAAGGTCCTTTTGGTTAAAAACAAAAAAGAGATGAAGTAATCCTGACTCCAGAATCTGAAGCCTGGGGTAGTGAGAGTTTGGAAACAGTTCATCTTGTGATTTGGCACCAGCCTCGGACCCTGCTTGTCCTCTCCTGGACCATCGTCTATCCTAAAAAGATCTATCCCACTTTTTAAAAATTCCTCCCTAAAGGTTGCATCCTCCTGTGTTTATCCTCGTTTAAGTGGTGCTTTATACTACTGTTTCTCAAATTTGCATGCACAGAATCATCTCAGATCTTGTTAAAATGCATGTTCTAGCATGTCCTCAGGTGATGCCCAAGTTGCTGGCCCATGGTCACACTCTGAATAGGAAGGCTTTACATCATACACTCAAAACAGATGATACTTTCTAAAAGCAAAGGTTGTGAAAAAGAAACGAAGCACATGGTGTCAGAAGATACAAAGGCAAACAAAAAAGGGCACTGTCACAAACCCCAGAAGACAAGTGGAATTTGTAGACTAGCAGTGCTGAGAGGCTGCCCAGCTCGTTGTAGCTGAGAAGACCCTAGTATGTTGGACTTTTGCTGCCTTGCACTGTTATGGCTGTGGTGGGATGAGTATAGAAGTGAATTTCAAGTAGGGAGGATATAATCGTTGTGCACACAGCACAAGGAGGAAGTGAAGCAGAGGAGACAGTCCTGGACACAGGGACTGTGGGCCTAGGAACTGGAATCACTGGGGGAAAATATCCACATGTTATGGGATCAGCTGGCAAGTAGGGCGTACCATCCTGGGTGTCCCCTTTCATGCTGACTTCAGTTGTGACACCAGAACTAGAGATGATAAAAAGCACGAGAAGCTCTCTTTGCCGGGCATACTGTAGCTAGCTACCCATTGTGGTTGCTGCTATTACCTTCTTTATCTGTTGTACGTCTGGGAGGGTGAGGAGATGTCCTTGGAGGGAAGGGAATGAATTTATTCAGTAGACAAGCTAGAATCTGCTGGGCCTTGCAACTGCTTCTAAGGAAGTGCACAAGCCAGAAATCAAAAGTTACAAAGATTAATGTGTTTCTGTTTCTTAATCCTGATATTAATTCTTGAAGGGAAATGCAACCAGGGTTCACTCAAAATTGAATGTCAGCGTTTCAGCCACCCTCCGGGTTCCATCCACCCATTGAGACTTTTATGCAGAGAGGCTTAGTGAGCTCTTCAGTATTTTAGGGCCTGTTTTGGACCAGATTCAGTTACCATTAACATGGATTGGGTACCTGCTGTGTGCCTGATGCCATATCTGGTGGTCCTTTCTGTTCTTTCTGTCCTACCATGGAAATTTCTAGATGGAGAGTCAGCAGTTTGGGGTCACATTCCCTCCAACCCTCTAGGAATTCTCCCTTGCAAAAGTAGCATTGTTTCAAGAATGTGGTTGTAAATAAGCAAGAAGTTGAAATGATATCCATCCACAATGTCTTTCTTCCTAACTGACAAGAAGCCAGAAGTGTTTGGACAATACCTCTCTCTCACCCCGTTGTCTCCTTGTAACTGCAGCCTAGTTGGCAAAGTAGTTTTGGCAGCTCTGTGTCAGGCAGCCTTCCCCAGCACTATGCACACCTGCTCTCGCTGCCTGGGAGCTGCAGCTTTTTTCCTCCATTTCCTTTTCATCTCAAAGCATCATGACCAGATTATGTATCTGTCAAATTGCAAGAAGCAACTTACAAGTATTGTGTCACTCAACCCTTGCTCTCCTCTCTAAATTGATTTTGACAGAAGTATGCCTTAGAGGCTTTTTTCAAAGCTCAATGTGAAAAGGGCTAAAAGAATACATTGGACCCCAGGATCAGCACCCCACCACCAGTCCTTGTGGTGGTCAGTATACATCCGTGTTGGCCAGATTCTCCCCAGAGAAAAAGAAAAAGCTTCCCTCTCTGATGCCTCCTGTGCTTTCTTTGGTTAGATAATGTTAGCAATGGAGCCTTGCTCTGTCTGCTTTGGCTGCCAGGAAGCTCATAGCCAAGTTGTACATCTGATAGTGCTTCTTTTGCTTCTTGGCATAATTCATTTTTATCCTCTTAAGCCTCATGCTCTTCCTTTTCTATGCTACTTGGCCCCTATCTTTTTACTCTAAATCAGTGCTGTTCAACAGAAATATAGTATGAGCTACAGATATGAGCTTCATATATAACTTTTCTAATAACCACATTTCAAAAGTCTTATGGTGAAGTTCATCTTAATAAAAATTTAGGTCACTGTATCGAAAATATTATCATTTAAAATGTAATAAATATATAAAGTTTCCAATGAGTTTTTTTAACCATTCTTTGTTTCATACTAAGTCTTCCAAATCCAGTGCATATTTTCCCCGTTAATAGAGTATCTCATTTCAGACACACCACATTCCATGCTCGATTGCCAACTGTGGCCAGGGGCTATTGTACCATATACAGCAAGTCTAGACTCAGTTCAGTTGCTCTGTTGTGTCCAACTTTTTGTGACCCCATGCACTGCAGCACGCCAGGCTTCCCTGTCCATCACCAACTCCCGGAGCTTACTCAGACTCATGTCCATCGAATCGGTGATGCCATCCAACTATCTCATCCTCTGTCATCCCCTTCTCCTGCTTTCAGTCTTTCTCAACATGAGGGTCTTTTCCAGTGACTCAGTTCTTTGCATCAGGTGGCCAAAGTATTGGAGTTTCAGCTTCAGCACTAGTCCTTCCAATGAATATTCAGGACTGATTTCCTTTAGGATTGACTGCTTTGATCTCCTTGCAATCCAAGGGACTCTCAAGAGTCTTCTCCAACACCACAGTTCAAAAGCATCAATTCTTCAGCACTCAGCTTTGTTTCTAGTCCAACTCTCACATCCATACATGACTACTGGAAAAACAATAGCTTTGACTAGATGGACCTTTGTTGCCAAAGTAACATTTAAGCTTTTTAATATGTTGTCTAAGGTTGGTCATAGCTTTTCTTCCAAGGAGCAAGTGTCTTTTAATTTCATGGCTTCAGTCACCATCTGCAGTGATTATTTTGGAACCCAAGAAAATAAAGTCTGTCACTGTTTCCATTGTTTCCCCATCTATTTCCCATGAAGTGATGGAACCGGATGTCATGATCTTACTTTTCTGAATGTTGAGCTTTAAGCCAACTTTTTCATACTCCTCTTTCACTTTCATCAAGAGGCTCTTTAGTTCTTCACTTTCTGTCATAAGTGTGGTATCATCTGCATATCTGAGGTTATTGATATTTCTCCCAGCAATCTTGATTCCAGCTTGTGCTTCATCTAGCCCAGCATTTCACATGACGTACCCTGCATATAAGTTAAATAAGCAGGGTGACAATATACAGCCTTGACGTACTGCTTTCCCTATTTGAAACCAGTCTGTTGTTCCTTGTCCAGTTCTAACTGTTGCTTCTTGACCTGCATACAGATTTCTCAGGTGGCAGGTCAGGTGGTCTGGTATTCCCATCTCTTTCAGAATTTTCCACAGTTTGTTATGATCCACACAGTCAAAGGTTTTGGCGTAGTCAGTAAAGCAGATGTTTTTCTGGAACTTTTGCTTTTTCAATGATCCAGTGGATTTTGGCAATTTGATCTCTGGTTCCTTTGGCTTTTCTAAATCCAGCTTGAACATCTGGAAGTTCATGGTTCACCTACTGTTGAAGCCTGACTTGGAAAATTTTGAGCATTACTTTGCTAGTGTGCAAGATGAGAGAAATTTGTATGGTAGTTTGAACATTCTTTGGCATTGCCTTTCTTTGGGATTGGAATGAAAACTGACCTTTTCCAGTGCTGTGGCCACTGCTGTTTTCCAAATTTGCTGGCATATTGAGTGCAGCACTTTCACAGCATCATCTTGTAGCTCAACTGGAATTCCATCACCTCCACTAGCTTTGTTTGTACTGATTCTTCGTAAGGCCTACTAGACTTCGCGTTCCAGGATGTCTGGGTCTAGGTGAGTGATCACACCATCGTGGTTATTTGGGTCACGAAGATCTTTTTGTATAGTTCTGTATATTCTTGCCACCTCTTCTTACAGTAGTGTTTTATGTTATTTACATTATGTATTTATTGTAAGCCACCTATAGCCTGAGGAATCTGATTTTTAGAGTGGCAAAGAACACTCCATCCCTTACTGACTGGGGTCTTAAGCAAGTTATTTATTGACTGTGTGCCTGTTTCCTCATGTATAAAATGTGGATAATAATTATACTCCAATCAGGTTATTGTGAGGATGCCATAAAGCAATGCATGTAACCCATTCTTTGTATAGAAGGAATCACAAATTTCCTATCATTTTTACTTTTGAAAATAGTCTATATTTTCTGCATAGTATATGTTATAGACACATAGCCATGAGATATACTTTTTTTTTTTCCTCTGAAACAAGATTCTTAAAGACTATAGTGGTACAAATAAAAGAGTTTCAATTTATGACTGAGACCTTAAAACACCTAAAAATAAGCTTCTAATTTTAATTTTGCGAACATGTACTTCATCATGCCTCCCTTTCTCAGTGATGTTAATGCTCTGGACAAAGATCAATGTTTCTGGAACACTAATTCCTCCTTCTTTTGTTTGCCTAGGGTGAGTTTGTAGATGATGGGACTGAAACTCACTTCAATATTGGGAATCATGACTGTTACATAAAGGCTGTCAGTAGCGGCAAGCGGAAAGAAGGGATTATTCATAGTCTCATTGTGGATAACAGAGAAATCCCAGAGACTGTTGAATGACTTCATATTAATGAATTTTAATCTTAAGAAGTAAAGATCAGGACTTTTAAATTACTGTGGTAATTAAATATGTTCAGCATGTACTTTTCAGTACATCTAGTCATCCTGTTTTTTAGTTACTTGAAACTAGTGTTTTAAGCATCAGGAAAAAAATATGTACCATGAAAATTGCAATTTATTTTGTAAATAATGTAAAATGTTTTAGAGTCAAATGGAAAATAAGATATGGACCAAAAAATCACTAATGTTTCATAGGAGCAACTTTTACTATAATAAACACTATAAAGTAACATCGGTGCTGCTTGATTTGTATTTCTGACCAATGCATTCACTTTAAACTTTTGTTGTTGTTTTTATTTTTTGGCCACACTGTGTCTTCATTGCTGTGTGTGGGCTTTCTCTAGTTGTGATGAGGAGGGGCTACTCTTCATTGCATCGCACAGGCTTCTCATTGCAGTGGCTTCTCTCGTGGAGCACAGACTCTAGAGCAAGGGTTTGAGGCAGGAGACAGTGGATCTCTGGGCCAGACACATGGTGTTTGTCAAGTGCAGTAAAACTGAGCCTTTGTTCTCACCCTGATACTCCAAGGACAAAGCTAGTGGTAGAAGCTGAGTTCTGCTAAAGCAAAGAGATAAGGTGCCCACTCCTGAGGTCAAGGAAGACTTCCCTGTCTCTACATGCGCAGGAAGTCTTCTTGGGAGTCGAAAAGTGAGGAGACCCCACTCCATAATCAGTGTAGATATGCAGCCATAGGCCTTTACAGTGGGATCCATCTTAGCAAAAAGTTGTGCATACATCTTGGGGAAGGATCTGTGGACCACTCAGGTGTGAAAAGAGAAACAATTGGCCAAGAATAAGCAAAGACCCAGGACTGTCCTAATAAGTGAATGACATCGCCTCAGTACTGTGCTCCTCCTCACTCAGGACACCCGCATTTCTCTCCAGGTGTGTCTCTGCCTAGTGTCTGATGTACTGCACTCCTCCTCACTCAGGATGCCCACACTCCCCTCTGGGTGTGTCTCTGCCTAGTGTCAGATGCACTGCACTCCCCATTAGAGAGGCTGCCCACATCCTTTCTCGTGGGTGTGTATCTCTGCCCTGCTTCTGAGGTGGCTAAACAAACTGGTTTCCTGTGTGCTCTCCTATACATTGTGCTGTGCCTCTAATAATAAACTTTGTACCTGTTTTTACAGTTTTTGCCTCCTTGAAACATTCTTGCTTTCAAATAGGAGCAAAAACCAGAGTCACTTTGCTTCTAGCCCCAAGTCCCTGGTGGTCTAATGGGTAGACTCTTGGTCTTCTTTCAGGCTGCTGCTGCTGCTGCTGCTAAGTCGCTTCAGTCGTGTCTGACTCTGTGCGACCCCATAGACTTGGGTTTAATACCTGGGCAGGGAAATAAGATCTCTCCTCAGGACCATTCACTGCTCTTCCTCCGAGATCAGGTTCAGTAGTTGCGGTGCTTGGTCTTTGTTGCTCGATGGCATGTGGGATCTTCCTGGACCAGGGATCAAATCCATGTCCCCTGCCTTGGCAAGTAGATTCGTAACCATTGGACCACCAGGGAAATCCTTTTTGTGTATTTTTAACCTGTGCAGGTAGACTGTCTAGTTTAAAGCAGTTGTTGTTCAATGATATTAATTGGAGAAAATGAGAAATTTCCAGAAACTTAAGGAAATGTCAAATAGAGTCACATAAAAATTTAATTAAGAATCCGTTCACTTCAGTTCAGTTGCTCAGCCGTGTCTGAGTCTTTGTGACCTCATAAACCACAGCACGTCAGGCCTCCCTGTCCATCACCAACTCCCGGAGTCCACCCAAACCCATGTCCATCGAGTCGGTGATGCCATCCAATCATCTCATCCTCTGCTGTCCCCTTCTTCTCCTGCCCTCAATCCTTCCCAGCTTCAGGGTCTTTTAGGTTTCTGAAAATGCAATTATTTTTGTTTCAACACCAGGAGGTCACAAAAAAAAAAAAAAGAGGAAGAAGCAAAGCTTCTTTATAGCAGACAGCATCAGTTGCATCGTCAGGAAGTGTTTAAAAAAGTCAGAGTTGAAAGCCTGTGTGGAGGTAGCACCAGTGTTAGCATTTTGTGAAAGAAGCAGGCCCACCCAGGCAGACTCACACAGTCTACTCATCTCTGAAGTACTTTCAAGGCAGGACAGTTTAATAGTAGAGCCTTTTATTAGGGTATTTCATGTCTATTATCACACGGGGATCCTCCATGAGAGGGAGAATACTCCATTTTCTAGACTTGTTCTGTCCACTACAGTAGCCATTAGTCATGTAACTATTCAAGTTAAATAATTGAAATACAATCAAAAACTCAATTCCTCTATCACACTGACCACATTTCAGGTCCTCAGCAGTCACACAAAGCTAGCAGCTACCATGCTGGACAAACAGAACATTTCAATCATCACACCAAGTTCAACTGAACAGCACTGGCCTAGAGACATTTTCTCAAGTTTAGTGAGCTGTTTTGTACTAGCACAGTCAGGGTTTAAGCCCAGGTTTTTTGAATGCTAAACCCCATTAGCTTTACTACTCTCTCCCTGCCACTCACTTATTTCTAAGAGATGTGTGGTGGAACAGAGGTACAACCACTTATGCTCTAACATAAGGCAGAGAAACAGAACAGTGAGGGAAGGTGGCCTGCCTGGTTCACGCGTTCCCTACTCTGACATTGTTTTATTTGAAGCCTTATGACTGGCAGATCAGCACACCAGCTTTACAAAAACCACCCTCCTGCTTTGCCCATGCCACCCCACACTTTCCTTCACTGCCACTGAAAGACCAGGAGATGAACCAAGAGGGACGATTCTGAGGCTTATTAAACTCATTTTGCATTTGCTTTCAAGTGTTCGGGTGTGGTGGTTTTCAGGTCCCTTGAATAAAGGGAGTCTTTTAATGGCCATATTTTATCTGGTACAAAAAATGTTTTGTGCCACGTCCATAAGTAAACCAGTTATTTTTAGTCACTTTGTTTTAAACTCTGATTGAGTGTTTTGAAGATCAAACCTTGTGAATGTAGTTTGCCTTTGACTTGGTGAACTCATGTTTTTTGGTTAGTTTTGTAAATTTAAAGCAGCATGTTAATGAGGCAGGGGTACAGCCTGTGTTTGAACTTCAGCACAAAAGGTTAAGTTCTCCTTTTGTTTTAATACTATATTTTATTTAACTGGTATACAAAATTTAATTTCAACATGCAATCAGAATACAAATTATTTGTGAGATAGTTTCCATCTTCTATTTTTAAGTTCTTGAGCCTCAATTTCTCCATCTCAACAAATAAAGTTGTTTGTTTCGTTTAATGAGATAGTTTAGATGTACAAAAAACAGAAATATGACAAACCCTTGTGTTATTTTGCGGGTGCATCTATCATCTAGTTTAGTAATTAAAGCATTAAAATACAACTGAAGAGCCACATGCCCTTGTTATCCCAATACTTCTCCCTTGCCCAAGTAATCACTATCATGAACTTGACGATTATTATTCCCATGCAAGTCTGTATTCTTTATCTGTATAGGTGTACAGCCCTAAAAATATTCAGTATTACTTAAAATTTTAAATGTTAGATTCTATAGATTGTTCCTGCAACTTGCTCTTTTCCCATTCAGTACTGATTTTAAGACAGATCTGGGGTGGTACGTGTAACTTCAGTTCCTTTTAACCCTTGCATTCAGCCATATGAATTTGCCATCCACTTGCCTCAGTAGTTTTCAAACGATCACTATACCATCAGAGCTCTAACAAACATCTCTGTGTCTCTGTGTATGTCCCTTGAGGATATGCTTGACTTTCTCTTGGGCTTAGCTATTTAAACTGTGTCCCTGGACCAGCGGCAATGACATCACCTAGGAGCTTGCCAGAAATAAGAATCTCAGGAACTGGGAGATTGGGACTGACATATATACACTACTATTTATAAAACAGATAACTAATGAGACCCTACTGTATAGTGCATGGAACTCTACTCAATGCCCTATGGTAACCTAAATGGGAAAGAAATCCAAAAACAGTGGGGATATATGTATGGCTGATTCACTTGGCTGGCTGTACAGCAGAAACTGACCCAGCAATGTAAAGCAACTATACTCCAATTAAAAAGGAAAGGAAAAAAATGAAAAAAGAAAAAGAAAAAAAACCCAGAATCTCAGATGGTCAAAATTTGATACAATCAGGATCTCAGAATTATGCCAATCTTTTTTTAAAATGGTATGTCATTTTAATTTTCTCTGATCAATAATTGTGTCTTACATGTTTATTGACCGTTCAGGTGTCCTTTCTCAAGAATTACCTTTTTCATTTCTTTTGCCTATTTTTCTGTTGATGCGTAATCCCGTGACTGTAGTCTTTCCCTGATAGCAGTACAAAATGTGCAATAGATCAACAAGTCTCCCCATCATGCCTTCCACTTCACCTACTATTTATATCCTCTAACGAGCTCTGAAGGCAGGGATCATGTACTGCTGTATCCCCTAGGATCTAGCACACCCTTCAAAGATGAAGGGCAGTGAGATTTGTATTACTGTAGCCAGCTCAGAGGAGAGATCTGGAATGGAGATATATAATGAGCATTGTTAGCATATAGAAGAGATTTAATGCAATGGAAATGAGTAACATCAACTAGCAAGGTTGTAGAAAAGTGAAAAAGGAAGATTAAATTCTGAAGGGCTATAGCGTTTAGGCAAGGGAGATCTTCAATGAGGAAGGAAATTTTAAAGCTATCAAGCAAAAGACAAACTTTGATTATCTAGAAATCTAAATGTTGTATAGTAAAGGATACCATAAGCAAAGCCAATATACAAACAATAGACTAGGGGAAGAAACTTGTAATGGAGATGACAAGAGTCAAGATATATGTAAAAAGCTCTTAAAAACCGATAAGAAAAGTCTGGCTAACTGTAAAATGGATAAAGGATATTAATAACCTATTTAAATCCAAATAGCAAATAAATATATTTTTTAATGCTGAAATTAATTTATGATTAGGAGTATTATTTTAAAAATGAAAACAGGAAAAGATTTGAAAGAGCAATGACTGAAATGTGGAAGAAAGTGTACCCCCTCACACTTTGGTGACAAAATTAATAAAATAAGCCTCAATGAAATGAGGCAGAAGCCATATGAAAATGGACAAATAATTAGTAGAGGATGGAATAAAAGTGGAAAAGTTAATGGTGACAAATCTCTTGCTAACAACTGAAAAACTGGTCAAAATATATGAATGGGCAGCAACAGAAATAACCAACAATAGAAATAGACCCATATGATTTGTAGATTAAGAATTCATTAGATATAAAGCTTAAAATGATTATGTTTAAAATGTTCAAGGTAATGAAAAGACAACTCTGAAAATTTCACAGAGAACAAAAAAATATTAAAAGGCAAAGGAAAATTTGAAAAGAACCATAGAAACTGTAGAACTGAAAAGTATAATTATGAAATTAATAACTCAAAATCAGAAAAATAATAAATTGGGAAATAGGTGAGAAGAAAATATCTAGGAGAAAAATAAAAAGAGATTACAGAGAAGAGTAATTAAAATATAGACTATACAGTTAAAGGTCAAATACATGTAAACAGAGTTCTAAAAAGACAGAGAATTATGAAAAAGTAGATCTGAAGAGAATTTTCCAAATGGAAAAAGGTAGCAAGCAATAGACTGAGGGAGATCTGCAGATACCAAGTAGGAAGAAAACCAGCCCTCGGTATATTATAGGAAAACTGCTAAAAATCAAAGAAAAACATAAAAAATTTTAAAAGTGTCTAGTGGAAAAAAATGCATATTAAAATATAGTTAACTTCTTAACAGAAATGATAGAAATAAGAGAACATTGGAAAAATTCCTCCAAAGTGCTGAAATAAATAACTACCAAGCTAAATTTCTGTATCCAGCAAAAGCACCATTTACTAATCAGGCAAATAAAAGCTGAACAAATTAATCAAGTGGAGAACAACTTAGGATTTCCCTGGTAGTGCAGTGAATAAGAATCCTCCTGGCAATGCAGGGCACACAGGTTTGATCTCCAGTCCAGGAAGATCTCACATGTCACAAAGCAACTAGGCCCGTGTGCCACAGCTACTGAGCCCACACCCTAAATCCTGCTAGTAACAACTACTGAACCCACTTGCTGCAACTACTGAAGCCCAAGTGCCTAGAGCCTGTGCTCCTCAAAAAACAGAAGCCACCACAATGAGAAGCCCTCACACCACAAGGAACAGTGGTGCCTACTCACCACAACTAGAGAAAGCCCATGCAAAGCAATGAAGACCCAGTGCAGCAGGAAAACAAAACAAGGGTAGAAAAACTTTAAGAATTATGAAAGGGTATTCTTTGGTCTAAGAGAAAAATCATCCCAGATGAAAACTTGAAAATGCAGAGGAAAAAAAGATAAAAACCAAAGATAATAGTAAAAATATACAGTTGACCCTTGAACAAAATGGGTTGGACTTACAGAGGTCCACTTACAACAAACTTTTTGTTCCCCAATAAATACATCAGTTGACTGAATCTGTGGATATAGAACCGTATATATGGAAAGTGAAAGTGTTAGTCACTCAATCATGTCCAATTCTTGGCGAGACTGTGGACTATAGCCTGCCAGGCTCCTCTGTCCATGGAATTCTCCAGGCAAGAATACCGGAGTGGGTTGCCATTCCCTTCTCCAGGGGATCTTCCTGACCCACAGACTGAACCCAGGTCTCTTGCATTGCAGGCAGATTCTTTACCAGTTGAGCCATTCTGCCCTCGGACTAAAGTCTACTAAATGATCCACAGTTAATTGACTCTGTGGATACAGAACTCCATACAGGGAGGGGTGACTAAAGCTACATTCAGATTTCTGATTGTGTGGGATATTGGCCCCCACAGCCTCCATGTTGTTCAAGGGTTAATTGCATATTTAATGAACAATGGCTGTATAAAATAATATTTTCTTGTGGGATTTAAGACTGATATATGATTAAAATTCAATAACAACAGCATATAGGTTGGTAGAAACTTAAACAGATTTAAAGAGTTCTAAGTTCTTGTGTTGTCTGGAAAGATGATACAAGTACATTAGACCTGGATAAGTCTATATACTTTCTCATATCCATTGAGCTATACAAGTTCTTTTTTTCCCTTTCATCCATTAATGTGATCACCTTAACTGATGTTTCTTTCTAAACCAGAACCATCTCTCTTTCCTGGGATAAATCCTACTTAAAATATTTAGCTAGCCTGATATCTCACTTAGGTTTTATACACTAATGATTCAAAGTGGTACCTACAACTTACATCCCCTTGGACTACAAAGAGATCCTACAGTCCATCCTAAAGGAAATCAGTCCTGAATATTCATTGGCAGGACTGATGTTGAAGCTGATGCTCCAAAACTTTGGCCATCTGATGCGAAGAGTTGACTCACTGGAAAAGACCCTGATGCTTGGAAAGATAGAAGGTAGAAGAAGAACGGGGCAACAGAGGATCAGATGGTTGATGGCATCACTGACTCGATAGACATGAGTTTGAGCAAGTTCCAGAAGATGGTGAAGGACAGGGAAGCCTGGCATACTGTAGTCCACAGGGTAACCAAGAGTAACATATGACCAAGTGACTGAACAACAACAATAAATCATCTCTAAATTTGGATGCATTTAATAATATTGTTTCAAACTATAAAATAAAAATTGACATAACCAGTATAGGCAAATTCAAAATTATAGTAGGATATTTTAACTTACCACTTTTATAAATGCTTGGCAAAAACTCAGTAAACATAAATAAATCTAAACAATAAACTTAACAGCAGAATAGTTCTAATGAACATATATAAAGCAGTTGATCTAATAACTTAAATAGGGATTTTTTTCATGTGCACACTGAACATTTATGAAATTTGACGTCATAATGACAATATTGTGTCATAAAAAGTAACTTTCACAATTTTGAAAGAATTTAAACTCATGTTGTATGAATGCCATCCAATCTAGATATCAGTAACAAAATGATAATAATAAAATCCATGTGTATTTGGAAATAAATATACTTCAAAGTAACCTGCAGGTCACAAAGACACCAAAATGATAATTTTGGAAATATTTTCTATTGAATTGTGATGAAAAGTCTTTGTATCAAAATTTATAGGATGCAGATAAAGATTGTTATCATAAAAGCTAAAACTGATCAGCTAAGCAACCTTCTTATAAAGATGTAGGAGAGGAATAATAGCAAAATAAACCTAAATAAACTACAAAGAAGGAAATAATAAGGATAAAAGGAGAGTAGAAAACAAATGTACAACAGAGGCTCAAAAAAAGCCAAAAACTGATTTTTGTAAGAATTGAAAAACTTCTAATGAAAGTAACTGAGAAAACAGAGAAGACACTAACCAAAACCAAGAATGAAAAGAGGATATCACTATCAATCCTGCAACATTAATAAACTCTTAACATATGGATTATTTTATAAAAATGTTTTAAACGGTAGGTGAAACGGACACATGCCTAGAAAATCACAACTCTTCAAAACATATTTTTATAATCTAAATACTCTTCTAGCTATTAAACTAAATCCGTATCTCAAAGAAACATCAGACATAAGGTCATTACCAAGGTTCTATTAACCATTTAAGAAATAATGCAAACCTTACCTGTGTTGTAAGGTCATCAAAAAGTTAATGACAAAAGCTGAAACAGACCTTAAAAAAAATTTATAGGCCAATACAACTGATAAAAATAGATACAGAAATCTCAAATGAATTATTAGCAAATAAAATCCAGGAATATATATATTTTTAAATTTTACATCACAATCAATTTGGGCTCATTCCAGAAATGTAAGTATTTGGTTAAATATATGAACATCAATCAATATAACTCAGTGTTTCTCAAGTGGCTCAGTCGTAAAAAGTAGGAGATGTGGGTTTGATTTCTGTTGGGAAAATCCTCTGGAGAAGGAAATGGCAACTCACTCCATTATTTGGGTCCGGGGAAATCTCATGGACAGAAGAACATGGCAGGCTACAGTTCTTGGGGTTTCAAAGAGTTGGATACAACTGAGCAACTAGCTGGCACACAGTGATATAACTCACCAAATGAGAACAATTATTTGATCATTTTTGTAAAATGTAGACAAATAACTTCCTAATATTCAGCATTCTTCATGATTTTTGAAACAAGTCCTGTGAGAACTGAAGCATGCTTCCTTAACCTGATAAAAGATCCAGATTCCAAAGTAAACACCATACCTATTGAAGATTTTCCCTTTGAGATCAGCAAAAGGTTAAATACTGCTTCTATTCATCTTTTGTTGGAACTCCTAACCAGTGCAGAAGGGCAAGAAAAAGAAATAAAATGCTGAAGGGAATGGAAAAGAAGAAATAAAGCTACTAATCATCTGCACGATATATACAAAATCAAAATGACTTCTATAAATGGTTAATAAGAATGTTAATGTCTGCTAAATAGAAACATCAGTATCTATTGATTGCTCTGAAACTTTAGTTAAAACTACTAAAACACAGGTTGCTGGATTCCAACTCTCAAATTTCTGATTAAGTTTTGGGGTGCGGGTCAAGAATTTGCATTCTGCTCAGTTCCAAGGTGATGATATTACCTCTAGTCAAATCACTGTGGATAGATACTCCATTGTCATGGACTGTAAGAGTCAATATTCTGAAGATGTCAATTTACCTCAACCTAAGTTAGTGCAACTCCATTTAAAATTTTCATATTTGGGACATCTCAACAAGTATATTCTGAAATGTATACTGAGGCATCACAGATAACTGAGTAAAGGGCATGGACACTTAGATAGACTCCCTGAATTTGAATACTGCTTCCTACTTAGTGACTGTGCATTCTGTCACTTGTAAAATAGGAAAGAATTATCATATTAAATATATAAACTATATATATAAATATTATATATATATAAATATATATAGTTTAGATGTATGCCCAGCACATATTAAATACCATGCATGAGTTTAATGATAAAGTAAAATAAAATTAGGAAAATGAAATCTACTGGATATCTTCTAGAGTTCAGATGCAGACTCATGCATATGTAGACGGATAGTTTATGACCAACGGGGATATAGGACAGTGGGGAAAGAGGATTATATTTCCAACTGAAAGGTATTTGGAAAAACACATTATATGTAAAAAGCAGTTCCAAGTAGATTACAGATCAAAACAGATTAGGAAAAAAATTAAGCTTTCAGAGGATAATCCAGATGAATATCTTCGTGACCTTGAGATAGGGAGATTTCTTAAATACTATACAAAAGATATTAACCAGAAAGGAAAATAATGATAAATTGGACATTACAATTAAGATTTTATGTTATTAGGAGAAACATAACACTTGTATACAAAATATATACAGAATTTCACATAACAAAAATTGAAAAAGCAACATTAAAAATATTCTTCCTCAAAACAAAAATCCAAAACGACAAGTAACTAAGTAAATAGATAAAGGACTTATTCCCTTGTGGCTGAGATGGTAAAGAATCCGCCAGCAATGTAGAAGACCTGGGTTCGATCCCTGGGTTGCTAAGATTCCCTGGAGAAGAGAAAGGCTACCCACTCCTGTATTCTGGCCTGGAGAATCCCATGAACTGTAGTCGCAGAGTCAGACATGACTGAGTGACTTTCACAAGCAGGCATTTCACAAAGGAGAAAATCCAAATGGCTAAAAACAGGTATGAAAGAGCAATTTAATCTCATTACTAGTCAGGGAAATGCAAATTAGCTTACGATAAACACAAATGGCTAAAACTCTTTAAACGTTGGTTAAGTGGGTGTTGGAGAGAACAGGGAGCAATAAGAATTAAGTACAAGGGGAAAATAAATTGTTATAGACACTCATTTTAGCATTACTTGGTAAAAATAAAGATGTATATAATTCGGTGACCCATCAATTTTAACCTCAAGTATATACATCCAAAGAAATACATACACATGTGAAATAAGAGATGAATTCTAATAATCACAGCAGCATCATTTGTAATAGCCTCAAACTAGAAACAACCTGTATGTGCCCTAGACAGGGTATATAAATTATAGGGTATCTATAACATGGAATACTATACAGTGATGATAAAGGATGGAGATGCATGCAATTAATGGCTGAATCTTAAAATCACAATGCTGACAGAAAGAATCCTGATGATTGCCATAGAAGAATATATGGCGATTACCTTGGCAGAGCCTTTACCAGGAAGGGGAACTTGAATGCTTTCTGAGATTTTTGTCAATGTTGTTTCTTGATCTGTGTGGTGGTGACCTGGACGTTTGCTCTATATGCTAATATTATTTATATGTATTATTGCTTTATGTTCTTTATAGTATGTGCCTTTTCCACAATAAAAATGGTAGAAGAGCAGGTGGAGAAGATCTGAAAGGCCAGACTTGTAAGTATTAAACCTGGGTTTTGTAAAAAGTGAAGGGGAATCAGGAGTTCCAAAAATCCATTAGTTATATATTTTCATGTAGTAATAACCCAGAAAGTGATGTCAGTTTTTTCTTCATTGGAAAAGGGAATAAAACCACTACCAATACTGAAAGAGGAGGCTCCAGGATGACATGATCCTACCTGGAAAGAGATGTAGCATTCTGGTGTGCAGAAGGGGAAGAGACAGGTAGAAATAAGCAATTGTTGATCTGGTTAATGCCCATGAATCATGCTTTATATACGCTGTACCTCCCTGCCGACTATGCTCTTCCCACTACCCCTTCACCTAGCTCCTATCTGTCCCTGAAGAACTCAGCTCAGTGGCCCACTTCTCCAGGAAACTGCAGCCCCTGCTCCCTCCCTCCTAAGAGCTGCTTGCCCCCAACAGTCAGGCTAACATGGCACAGCACCTCTCTGCTCTTCACCTTGTGGACCAATCTTTCACCTCTGCAGACAAGTGATCCCTGCATTTCAGGCTAAGGTCTGGCGGTGACGGTCAGGGCTATAGGCTGGACAGGGCAGAACTGAGAAGACACTGGAAGACTGGAGACAGGCACAGAGCTCTGGAGCTTTCCATGAGATTCCTCCCTTCAGTGGCCTTCAGGAGGGGGAAGCAGAGAAATAAATGAGATTGCCTCTGAGTTGAGATTGCCTCTGAGTTGGGACTCAGCACGTTTCCATTCAGTCTTAAACTAGCCTGTTCCACAGAGTTGAGTACAGCAGTTATTACCAATCCCACACTACAAACAGGAAGCTCAGACCCTCAGAAAGAAAATAAACACCTTATTACAAGGTCAGAGAGGCAGAGCTGGACTGCAAATACTAGCCTCTGTAGCTCAGGGTCTGACTACAGACATAAGGAGAATACTCAGAAATAACAAAGTCATCCTTTGTCATCCCAGATGTGGTAGACATAGACGTTGTCCTCAAGTATGGAAATGTATAGGGTTTCCAAGACCTTGTTTTGGGAAAGAACCAAAGGCAGGGAGCCAAGGCAATGACTAATCAGCCGCCAGGCAGGAAACTGTTCTCCAACCCAGACCCCTAGCCCACGATGGACGTTGGCTATCGTTCATCTTTCTGACTCAGGAGAAGCCCCTGAGAATCAGACATGCAAGTCAGCAAGTGTGTACGGAGTACCTGCTCGGAGTGCTCAGCAGCTACAGAGTGCTACCATTGCTATCTATGGGGGCCTATGACAGCGGGCAGGACAGTCAAGAGCCATGCCAGCCTCAGGCCCAGCACTGTCTGAGCAGGTTCATTTCTCTTTCTTACTCATGAAGACATTCACTGATTAAGCATATGTTTACCAAGGAACCCATGGGCTGAGATGTCTTTGGAAACAGTGGTACCCAATTCTACATGGCAATGCTCACCACTTTCTAAACCCCTGACCCATATCCTAGTGTGTGTAACGGTGGATTGCTATAGAACAGAGACTCCCCAAACAAACCTGTCCTTCTTCGGTCCTATTCTTGGCACTCTCATCAAGTCTAGAACAGTCCCTGTTCATCGAGAACTGAACTGAATGGTCAGACAGTTCAGAGCTCCACCCCCACCATCAGCTGAGTTATTTCTGAGAAACTGTGCTCTGAGCTTCTGCCTAATGGAAGAGAGCTATAGAGTGACTAGCCTGGTCTTGGGTACCAAGTTTAACTGAAAGGACATTTTTCCAGACCTCAGGAACCTTCCCAAAGGCATGGGAACTTGGTGAGGACACCTTCATGTCTCAGGCTCCCAAAGTCCAAGAGGCCTCCCCATACTGCGGGAAACAAGGAGAAGTCACTGAAGAGATCATGATCCTCAGCTTACTCCTGAGGCTGCTTTGTCTGCTGACTTGACCATTTCTGACGGTTCCAGCACCAAAGTTCAAAGGCCTGTGCTGCCCATAAAGAAGAGGTCCACACATCCCAAGGGCAACCAAAACCAGCTCACCCATTTATTTGACTGAGAACATTAAGGAAGACAACAAAATTAAACAATTTTTAATAAAATTCCTATAGAAAATTCAGTCTCAGGGCAAACATTCAGTTCTCTTTTCCATGTCATTGAGGACTGAGAGCTCCCAACAGTCTTTGGAGAATAAGTAGTTTTGCTGGATGTTGCCAGCACTCAGAAAGAGCCTCCATTTACACATTCAAACCAGTAGTTCCTATTGCACATATTAACATCATCTGCAATCTAGCACCCTAAATATATGGTACCTCAACAAATAAATTAAAGAGTTCCATGTGGCATGAAACATTTCAATTTGAACTAATATTCTTGAAAAATCACATTATTACAAGTTTTAATAAATACAGTAAGAACAGCTGGCATTTTACTAAAACATTGAATTTTAGGTCTGGAGTTTATTCCATAAATAGTTTCCTGTTCATTTTCTTTCTGTCTTGGATACATTTGCTCAAGTATTATGCTCTATGAAGTGAACTCTTTCATAGATACCATGTAAAACCTGTATTAATATGTGCCTCATTATAGAAGCAGCTGGAAGAACTGGATCACATATTAACTAAAAAGTAACTTAGGAAAAAGCTCTGCTTTTGTAAAACTTTAAAACACAGGCTGAAGAAAATCAAAATAATATCTTTTTATATAGAACCCCCACTAGAAATTTTATAAATATATATGCAGCATAAATTATATTTGCCTCACCAAGCAGATTTTCAGCAATTCTGGCTGGGATGATGCTATCATGGTAGATGAATATCAACAAAAGAATTAATATTTCCACAGGTTTAAAAGATTTCTCTTGAAAAACAATCATAATTTCAAATTATATTATAATTTGTAGTTTACACAATTTAAAAAGGGAGGAAAGCAAGCCTCATTTGGAAAGTAAGAACAGCTACTAGTCCCCAGGTACGGATAAGTTGGCTGAGTGATAACACTTGGTCACAATATGAAAAAGAAGTATTTACATCTTTCCAGAAAAGTACCAAATACTTAAAAAAAAAAAAAGACAAAAAATAACCTCTAGTAGCATTCCTTGGCGTGCAAAGTCAGCAGGAAACGATTATCCATAATGTTGAGTTTTCATGATGAAACTTGGAAGCACTCAAAAAGCAGCGGGTGTTGTCAGGGATTATTTAGATTAGGTTACTGTGGGATGCCCCATTCTTAATTTAACTCTTGGGTTCCAGGATTTCATTCCCTTTGTAACATCTCTGGCCAGGGTCATGTTCAATTTAGTGCAAGTGCAAAATGAAAACTAAACGAAACCAACAAACACATTAGGAGCAAAGGCTGATTGTTAAGATCTGTAGTCTTTCCGAACTGTGTGGGCCATCCAATTGACTTTAGTAGTCCAGCTTTCCCTGAGTGCCTCATCAAATTTTTGCTTGAATTGCTTGAGTGCTTCTTCTTCACTCTTCCCTAAGGCAAGAGAGTCCTGGCAATGAAAGAGAAAAATGTGATTGTATATATTCTCCGTAGTGAGGTGCAAACCTCAAAGTCTGTAGAAGGCCAGCTCGGCCATACAGTGTATTCCATGTTCTTATTCAAATACCATTTACAGGAGAGAAAATGAACACCAAGGTATGGTGATAATACGACCTCTGCCAAAGGGTTTTTGTAGATGAAATGAATTTACAATTACTGCAAGACAACTATTTAGCTTCTTGCTGCCACCACTCAAGGGTAAATGATTTATTCCATTTCCTTTGAACGTCTGGATAAAAGAGGTAGATACAGCTGAGCTCTTTGTTTACAAGGCCCAAATTACAAAGGAAAGAGGTTTATACCTTAAGATACTGTATATCCTTGACTGAGGTGAGCTCAGGAAGCCCTGCAGTCAACATCAGTGCAAACAGCGTGATGAAGAGATTCCCATGCCGGCGTAAAATCAGATATGCATCCTCACAACACTGGCGGAACCTTAGGTTGATGCAAGCAAATCACAGGAGTATGATATCAGAACGAAAACAGCATATTTCATAAATGAAAATGAGACATATAGCGAAACTTTCCATACAAGCCAGAATTTTTACTTTGAAAATTGTTCCAGGACTAAAATTTACATAAAATAAATCAAGCTCTTTGAAACCATATATATCTTTTCCAGAAACAAAACTAAACAGAAATATATAAAATACAATGTCACACTTAATCTACACATTTTTATTCTGTGAGACATAAAAAATTAATTGTAAAAAAGTGGCAATTATACTCCATAAGGAACTCTAACCACATTTCTAGATTCTAGATTTGTGGGCTGATTCCAGAGACTTAATTTCTTTAATGTCCCCCAAATATATTCTGCAGAAGCCCACACAGATCTGGAAATAATACTAGGAATCATTTGTTAAGCCTATTGTATGAGTTGATCACATCATATAACATATCTCTCATTATCAAAATACCCCTGAAGCTTAATTATTTTTGTCACCATTGAAAATAAAGAAACAAAGATGAGATGCTAAGTAATGTGTTTGGAAACATCAAACAGCAAAGAATAGATCCAAGATTACAGTCTTTCTGTGAACCCTGACTCTCTTACATACTTCACACTGAATGACAGCAAAATGCCAGTCTCTTTCAGCATTTCAATATCAAATGTCTTAACAGTTTCAGAGAATTTTCCAATGCAGGTAAAAGGCAGCATTCTATTGGAATAAAACAGTAATTTATCTCAAATTCCTAGCATTATTTTTCATTCTCTGAATCAGAACATGGATCTCACAGGCCAATTCCCCGAAACCTCCTGTTAGCAGACTATCTCCCCAATTAAATATCTCTCAGCTAAGAAATGCTAGCCTAACTGGTCATTCGAGAAAACAGTAGATGTGTTTACTCTGACATGAGGACAATACTTACCGGCCAAATTTTTCTGTGTTTCCTGTTTTTCCTTGTTGAATCACATGAATGAAATCATAAGTAAGAATAAAAGGCACTCGCTCCCTTTTAATGCCAAATTTAGACTTGAAATTTCCAAGAATATGTCCAAAGTCAATGTGGAAGAGCTGGAAAACAAATGGGATTTAATTTCCACCCCCTCTTTTTTTTCTGGTGGGTTCTGAATAAAAAGGCAAGGTCTCAGCAGTCTTAGACCCTGAAGTACTACATCCAAAGTCATGAGACCCCTTCTCACTTTTCATTGACTCTTGGATCATTTGGGAAAAGTGCCTCTGATATTCATAGGTCTTTTATATTTAACAATAACCCTGATATTAAACTGCATATACCCAGTGGGAAAGAAGAATCTTTAAAAAGAAAAATATATGCAAATCACAAACATGTCTGATTTTAAAAAGTCAAATAGTTTTATATACAGAGCCAAACCAAAACAGAGTGCATCCCTGCCCCACCAGTTCCCTCACCACCTTAAGTGCTACTTAGAGGTAACTTCCTCCCACACTTTCACATGTTTTCCCTGATATTTGCCTCCATTTTCCTAAATAGTATTAATATGTTTATACTTATTTTTTACTTCCTAATTCTGGATTACTGTGAAAGGTAAAGATTTAGTTGTCTTGTGATGATGTAATGCCTCAAATGCAGCACAACTATATCATAATTTATGGTTAAATCACTGTTGTTGTTCCATTGCTAAGTCGTGTCTGACTCTTTCCGACCCCATGGACTGTTGCACACCAGGCTCCTCTGTGCTCCATTATCTATCTAGTGTTTATATTGTTCAAACCGTGTAAATATATTTCAAAGTTCAGTCATGTGGTAATGGTATATACTATTATTACATTTCCTTTTTTTTTTTTTTTTTTACAATTTTATTTATTTATTTTTGGCTGTTCTGGGTCTTTGACGTACAGGCTTTTCTCCAGTTGCAGTGGTGGGCTTCTTTCTCACTGCAGTGGATTCTCTTGTTGCGGAGAATGTGCTCTGGGGCATGCCGGCTTCAGTGGTTATAGCATGTGGGCTCAGTAGTTGCAGCTTCTGAGCTCTAGAGTACTGGCTCAATAGTTGTGGCTCATGGGCTTCACTGCTCCACAGCATGTGTGATCTTCCTGGATCAGGTCAAGCCCATGTCTCCTCCACTGGCAGGCAGATTCTTTACCACTGAGCCACCAGGGAAGCTATACATTTCCTTTTCTGCTCATCTTTTTCCTTGACAAAACTTTTGTTGTTGTTTTCTTAGTGTTTTACGATCCGGTCATTAATTTTTCACAAAATCTTAAAATTCTAAAGATCATTTCAAAACAGTTGTCCACATGGCCAGGTAGTCTGTCAGTTCCTGTCTGTGCCTGGCTGTTCTCCCGGCCTGCCCCAGAACCGTCACCCTGTGCTCACCCTTCACTCTTCTATTTGGAGTCCCTGATTCTCAAGTCCCACATCACTGTCTCTTTTGGTATACACCAGATTTTCTCAATATTGGCACCACATCTGGGCCCTGTAATTCTTGGTTGTGAGGTTCTATCATATACACTATAAGATATCTGGCGGCATCTCTAGCCTCTACCCAGAGATGCCTGAAGAACACCCCCATTTACAGTCAAGACAACCAGAACCATCTTCAGGCACTGACTAATGTTTCCTGAGGCAAAAGCACCCCCTGTTGAGAATTACTAGTTTAGACCTTTGTTCTGACATCTTCCTGAAAAAAAGGCACAGAGGTGACACAGCTTTGGAACCATTTTTCTACTTTTATACTGAAAGTCTGGTATAGAATTCTAGGTTAGAAATCATTTTCACTCAAAATTATGAAGGCTAATTTCTACTGTCCTATAGTTTCCAATGTTGCTATTCAGAAGTCAAATCTTTCTGACTCATGAACCCTAGTATGCAGCCTGCTGTGTCTCTGGGAAGGTTTTAAGATCTTCACTTTATGCCTGATGCACTGCAGTATCATGGTGGATGGCCTTAGTAAGGGTCTTTTCATCCACTATAACGGAACTTTTGTGGCCTTTTGGCTGAATATTCATGAACATCAGCTTTGGGAACCGTCTTTATTTTCTGGGTAAGTTCTTTCCCTTCCTCTTATGAGCTACTTCCTTCTGTAACTTTAGGATAAGATGGTAAACCTCCCTGGACTGACTCCTTGTCATTTCTGAATCTTTATTCTACATATTAGGCATTTTGTTCCTTTTGGGGACATTAAAGGGCAATATATACCATGGTGCCTCTAAAACAGAATCGGGGCCAAACTGCCAGGATTTAAATCCTGGTAGTCATTCTCTGTTTTATCAATGTTCTCGCCTGTAAATGAGGATACCACTACTTAATCTGTAAAGTTGTCATCATGATGATTGAAGGAGTTAACATATAAAGAATTTAAAGAACTATGCTTTCTACAAGTAAAAGAGTTCAAGAAATCTTAGTCGATCTTTAATCTATATTATTCTAATTTTATTTGTTCTTCTTAACATCCAAAAATTCCACTTTCTGATTTTTAAAAATAGAATCTTATTACTTCATAGATACAGTGTCTTTTGTTTTTTCACTTTTTAAATCATCCTCTGTTTACTGTAGTTACTCTGTTTTCCCAGAGTTCTTTTCCCATCATTTTGCTTCTTTTTGGTCTCCATCTCCATCTGTTTCATGGTGGAGGCTTTCTACAAATGTCTAATAATCTTTGGCTGACCATTCATGTTTAAGAATGAGTCACTAAAAAGATAAATGAAAAATCTAAGGATGTGGTAGGATTCTTGATCAGTGGGCTTCCCTGTAGAATGACTGGGGAGAGACCTCAACAGTCAGGATCTGTGAGCTTCTCTGGAACAGACCAGATTCTCTTGAGATGAACCACCTTGGGACAGTGGGAATATACACCTGGTTGCTATGTTCCTGGAGCAAAGCAAGCAGAAGTGGCTGGGAGTCATACTGTTTATCATGACAACATAATCACTTCATCTCCATTTTTAATATGGCAACTTACTCTTAAGCTTCTGTAGAACCTGTGTGTCCTTGAGTCAGAAGAATTGGTTTCTTTGGAGAACCGTCTAGCCCTTCTTAGAGTCAGGAAGAAGACATGAGTACCTAACTGCTCCATATATACACCACCAGTCAATCCTGTTTTTAGCTTCTTCTCCTCTCCCCTTCTTCAGCAGCACTCACTGCCTCTAATTCCTTAGGGTGACACACCCACCTACAAGTAGCCATTTCCTCAGCTATGCTAAGTCACTGCTATTTCTCCATTTTGCTTTTGCTCATCCCCAAATCTGCTGATGTCTTTCACCCACTGTGGCCTCTTTCCGTATTATCTTTGACATCTTGGATTTACATATTGTTTATTTTTTATTGAAGGATAATTGTTTTATAAAATTGTGCTGTTTTCTGTCAATCCTCAACATGAATGAGCCGTAGGTATACATATATCCCCTCCGTATTGAAACTCCTTCCCCATCTCATCCCTCTAGGTTTATACAGAGCCCTTTCCTGAGCCAAACAGCAAATTCCCATTGGCTATCTATTTTACATATGGTAATGTAAGTTTCTATGTTACTCTTTCCATACATCTCACCCTCTCTTCCCCTCTCCCCATGTTCAGAAGTCTATTCTCTGTGTCTGTTACTGCACCGCTGCCCTGTAAATAAATTCTTCAGTACCATTTTTCTAAATTCTGTATATATGTGTTAGAATACGGTATTTATCTTTCTCTTTCTGACTCACTTCACCCTCCATAATAGGTTCTAGGTTCATCCACCTCATTAGAACTGACTCAAATGCGTTCCTTTTTATGGCTGAGTAACGTACCATTGTGTATGTAAACCACAACTTTATCCATTCATCTGTCGATGGACATCTAGGTTGTTTCCATGTTCTAGCTATTGTAAATACTGCTGCAGTGAACAATGGCATACATGTGTCTCTTTCAATTTTGGTTTCCTCAGTGTATATGCCTAGGGGTGGGATTGCTAGGTCATTTGGTGGTTTTATTCCTAGTACTTTTAAGGAATCTCCATACCAACTTCCATAGGAGCTGTATCAATTTACATTCCTACCAACAGTGCAAGAGTGTTCCCTTTTCTCCACAGCCTTTCCAGCATTTATTGTTTGTAGACTTCTGGATGAGGGCCATTCTGACTGGTGTTAGGAGATATCTCATTGTAGTTTTCATTTACATTTCTCTAATAATGAGTGATGTTGAGCATCTTTTCATGTGTTTGTTAGCCATCTGTATGTCTTATTTGGAGAAATGTCTGTTTAGGTCTTTTCCTCACTTTTTGATGGGGTTGTTTGTTTTTCTGGTATTGAGTTGTTTCAACTGCTTGTATATTTCGGAAATTGTCATTTCTGTATACAGTTCTTTTGTCTCTTTAGAGCTAAGTTTATTCCTAGATATTTCTTTTTGTTGTAATGGTGAATGGGATTGAATCCTTAATTTCTCTTTCAGATTTTTCACTGTTAATATATAGAAATGCAAGTGACTGCTCTGTTTTGATTTCATATCCTCCAATTTTGCTAAATTCACTGATTAGCTCCAGTAATTTTCTTATACTATCTTTAGGGTTCTTTGTACAGTATCATGTCATCTGTAAAAAGTGAGAGCTTTACATCTTCTTTTCCAATCTGGATTCCTTTTATTTCTTTCTCTTCTCTGATTGCTGAAGCTAGGACTTCCAGAACTATGTTGAATAATAGTGGTGAAAGTGGACACCCTTGTCTTATTCCTGATCATAGGGGGAATGCTTTCAGTTTTTCACCACTTCAAATAATGTTTGCTGTAGGCTTATCATATATGGCCTTTACTATGTTGAGGTAGGTTCCTTCTATGACCATTTCTTGAAGAGTTTTAATAATAAATGGGAGTTGAATTTTGTCAAAGGCTTTTTCTGCATCTACTGAGATGATCATATGGTTTTTATCTTTCAATTTGTTAACATGGTGTATCATACTGATTGATTTGCATACGTTGAAGAATCCTTACATCCCTGCAATAAACCCAACTTGATCAAGTTGTATAAGCTTTTTGATGTGTTCCTGAATTCTGTTTTCTAAAAGTTTGTTGAGGATTTTTACATCTGTGTTCATTAGTGATATTGGTCTGCAGTTTTCTTTTTTTTTTTGTCTTTGTCTGCTTTTGGTATCAGGGTGATGGTGTCCTCCTAGAATGAGTTTGAAAGTGTTCCTTCCTGTGCAATTTTTTGAAAGAGTTTTAGAAGGACAGGCATTAGCTCTTCTCTAAATGTTCGACCCATTTCTTCCAGGTTATGTATTTTACTGCCATATGGTTGTTTATAATAGCTTCCTATAATCCTTTGTATTTCTGCACTGTCTGTTGTAACTTCTCCTTTTTCATTTCTAATTTTGTTGATTTGATTCTTCTCTCTTTGTTTATTCATGAGTCTGGCTTAGGGTTTGTCAATATTGTTTATCTTCTCAAAGAACCAGCTTTTAGTTTTATTAATCTTAACTATTATTTCTTTCAATTCTATTTCATTTATTTCTGCTCAGATCTTTAAGATTTCTTTCCTTCTACTAATTTGGGGATTTTTCTTCTTCTTTACCCAGTTGTTTTAGGTGTAAAGTTAGGTTTCTCTCTTCGATGTTTTCCTTCTTTCTTGAGGTAGGATAGTATTGCTATAAACTTCCCTCTTAGAACTGCTTTTGCTGCTTTGAGTTGTCGTGGTTTCCTTGTCATTTGTTTCTAGAAATTTTCTTATTTCCCTTTTGATTTCTTCAGTAACCTGTTGTTAATTTAGAATTAATAACACTAACCTGTTGTTTAATCTCCATGTCTTTGTGTTTCATCCAATTTTTTTCTTGTAATTGCTATCTAGTCTCATAGCGTTGTAGTTGGGAGAAGATGCTTGATACAATTTCAATTTTCTGAAATTTACTGAGGTTTGATTTGTGACCCTATATATTTCTTATTCCTCAATATCTTATTAGAAGGGAGTGAAGAAAAAAATGGAGAAAAACTTGTCTTTCAATCTGATTAACGAGTAGTCTAAGGGGATTCTTTTAAGTGTGGACACAAGGTTCATCTCTTTATAATAAATAACCTGGTATAGTTCCTAAGCTACCCCAAAATGATATTACTCACACTCCATTTCTCCTTACTCCCACAGATGATTATATTCGATATTCTAAAAGAAAAAAATAAAGTGGGATTTGTCTCAACTTTTCCGTTTCTTAATCTTTTCTTTCTTTACACCCTACATAATACTGCTTCTTCTATTCGCAGGTACATGTGTCCCCCAAATACAATTTCTTATATTGAAGGAATAGGTCACTTATAAATAACCTCAATAATTTTAAGCATTTAAATAAATGTTTATCACCTAACTTTAAGCAAGCAAACCAATAAATGAAGCAGATGGTATATGAAACAAGGGGTGGGAAATAAAAGAAAAGCCAAAGACATGACTCAGAGAATCATAAAGAATCTGAGTTTCATTAAGAGATTGTGCTGCATATAACAGCATCACTGAGGTCCTTGGCAGACTCTGGCAAGCTGCTTACCTGGCCAGTTTTTTTGACCATGATGTTATCACTATGTCTGTCACCAATCCCAAGGACATAAGAAGCTACACAGTAGCCGGCACAGGATAGGGTAAACTCCTCAATGGCTCGGTCCAGGTCATCCCTGAATGAGAGAAAAAAACAGAAGAAAAGATTTTCGTCTCCAAATATCGGATGGAGCCAATCCACATTTCTGTTTCCTTTCAGAGGAGCAGGGCAGGGAGGAGTCACCAGGCTGGCTCAGATACCAGATAACTAGAAATCAGCTATTCAAACTGCTGTGTCCTAGGGCTCATGTTTCAGTGGGGATGGGGGGCAGTTTCATATGAATAGTAATGAGAGGAGACCACAGCTTTGCTGGGTGATACTGGGCTTTGGAACCATTTGTAGTTTTGAACAAAAACTAAAATCCATATTTAAGAGTTAAGTATTGAGGTTCCAATCATTTAAGTCACTGATGTAAATCAGAAGCAACTAATATAGACCCCTTAGGGACAAGGCCCTAAATCAGAATCTGAAAACTGATTCTCATATACAAGGTTTTGGATTTTGCCAATGATAAACATTTAAGTCTGACTTCAGAGTCTTAAGCCAGTAATACTTTTAGTGTTTTCTTCTCATTGAAAATTCTTTAATTTCCTATGCATTAGGGCTTGTCCAACACAGTAACAGAATTCCTGGGCTTCCCTGGTGGCTCAGGTGGTAAAAGCATCTGTCTGCAATGCGGGAAACCTGTGTTTGATCCCAGGGCTGGGAAGATCCCCTGAAATAGGGAATGCCAATTCACTCCAGTATTCTTGCCTGGAGAATCTCATGAACAGAGGACCCTGGCAGTTCTCTGGGGTTAAAAGAGTTGGATATGACTGAACGAATAAGCACACACAGCACAACACAACTCCTAGCACTATATTGTTTAGATTGGAGAGACCACTTGACAAACTCATTTACTGCTACTGTGAAAATCTACTGAAAATTTACTTAGGTTCATACATTCCCATAATTACAGAAGTTCATGCACTTAAAAAGTTACGTTACTTGTTAAATACTTAAACTCTTAGTTTTGTTAAACAACTGCTAGGCTCTGAAATTTGATCTAGATGAAGTAGAATTCAATGCCAATCTGCTGTTAGACTCTAGGAAGGCCTGTTTGTCATTTTGATCTAACCAGGAATAAAGCAATAGATAATATTAATATTTCCTCTAGGACACTGATGAGTCTACCTGAGAGAATAGTTATTTGTTTGACAGTTTGTTCAGAAGAATGATAAAGAAAAATACACGAACCCAGAATTGTATTCTTTAAGCCAGTTCAGAAGGGCATCTTTGTTGAAGGCTGCTGCTGCAGCAACATTGCTACTGTTCAGCTGAATGTCAGCAATTGTTTCAGAGGTGCTCACAACTTCAATGAGGCCAGAACGGTCTCCTGTTGCTAAGCAGCCATAAGGTAGCATCCTGAAAAGAAGAAAAGGGATATAGAGAGTCACAGGTCTATGCATCCATAAATTGAGAGATTGACAGTTATTTTTTTCTTTGAATTTTAAAAAAAGTTTTATTACTATTGATACCCTTGTCACTATTGTATCAGTCATATAAAAAATATTAGTTCCACTTTCAGTTAGAGTATAAATATCTGGGCCAACAAATAAGAGTACTTTATAGAACTCCAAAGTGCCAGCTAAATGTATCATTTATAACCTGATTATTCTGGTGCAATATTCTACTCATTTATGCAGGGAGACGGAAGCATATCAGAGAAAAGAAAAGTCTTTCATCCTAACCCTAAATTTTGGAGAAGAGAATCACCCTTTACAGAGCGTCTAGGTGCCACACTGCAGGCTAAGCACTTTACACATTACCTTGGTTAACAGCAACCCATCCTTCCACTGTTCAAGCCACAAACGTAACATAATCTATGATTCTTCCTTCTATTCCCAATGTTTACCTATCTTGAAAATGCATACAGTCTAAGAAGTTCTTTGTCTCCACCCTTCCTTAACCTACCACCCTAGTTCAGGTCACCACCACCCCTATTCAATTACTCACATTTCCTAACTAGTCTCCCTGCTTCCACAGTATAGCCTGTTCTAAACCCAACAGCAATATGTGCTGTATGCTCAGTCATGTCCAGCTCTTTGCAACCCCATGGACTGTACTGGAGTGGGTTGCTATTTCCTTTCACAGGGGATCTTCCTGACCCAGGGATTGAACCCATGTCTCTTGCATCTCCCTGCATTGGCAGGAGAAATTCTTTACCACTGCGCCTCCATTTAAAATACATCCATAGGGCTTCTCTGGCACTCCAGTGGTTAAGACTCCATGCTACCAATGCAGGGGGTGTTGGTTTGAACCCTGGACAGGGAACCAAGATCCCACATGCTGCACTTTGTGGCCAGAAGATTTTAAACAACAAACACCCATTCATGTCATTCCCCTGATGCAATTTTCGGCAATCACTACCCACCTGATCTGAGTGTAAGCCAACGTGCTTGTTGGACTCCCAAGACCTTCAATCTAGTCCTGCTTCCCCTCTCTTAGTATCTTTCCCTTGCTCACTTGTTTTTACTACACGGACTCCCTTGCTACTCCTCATACATATCAGGTACAACACTCTTTCATTCCTTTATCTGTGTTATTTTCTCTGCCTGGAACATTCTTCCCCAAGACATCTACATGGCTTATTCCCTTACCACTTTGAAATCTTTCCTGAAATGGCACCGTCTCAGTAAAGAATTCCCAAATCATCTTATATGACAAAAAACTACCTGCTGTCTCTTCCCTGCTTTATTTTCCTTGATAGCCCTCAACACTCCAAAATCCTGTACATTTGTTTATGTGTTTGTTTATTGTCTATCTCTACCATTAGGATGTAAATTTCTCAGACAGGGATAATTTATGCACTGTGTATATTCAGCACCTGAGAGTGTGTACAAAGCAGTCACTCAGTAAGTATTTCTGAATGAATTAAACAAAGTTAACAACAAAATTCCTATAACTAAGGTGAGTTCCTTACTTATCAGTTTTACAAGCAAAATGTAAACTTAATTTGCAAAAAAGTCATCCATTTAAGTAGAAGATCCAAGACTTAAAACTAGGTCTAGGTGGCTCTAAAGCTATCTTTTTAGTCTGATACAGTCTACAGAGTCACTGTGTAAAAGATCTCTCAGGCTGCTTCCTGTACAAAATAATTTTAGCTAAATTGGTATGTAGCATTTTGCTTAAATTTGCATTTATATGATCCCTAATAAAAATAAACATTTTCTCAGGTCTCTTTTAGACATTTCAAGTAGAGTTTCTTTTGTGAATTAGTTAATCAGATATTTGGTCTATTTATTACAGTTTTAAACATTTTTCTTAGAGATTTATGTGAATTCTTTATATATTAGTATTATCCTCTCATTTTGGTTGTCAACATTTTCTTTGGTTTTCTAAAAACTGTATTATCACTAGGACAAATACAAAATGGAATAAGATACCTTGTAAATTTCAAATATAAGGCTGGTGTCTACAGAAAATGCAAAGTATATAGAATTCACTGATTCAATACATACAAGCGCACCTATATGTCAATCATTGTATTAGCTGCTGGTGATACAAAAAAGTGAGCAAAAAAAGAGAGTCCCTTTTCTCACTGATCAGATAAACCAGAAATGTGTAATGTGCATGTGACTGTTGGATGAATGAGAAGTGCCACTAGAACATGTCAAGGACTAAGAAAGGGCTCTGTGAGGAGGAAGGACACGAGGGACAGAGGCAAGTACAAGGCAGAGAATAAATGCCAGATGAGGAGAGGAAGTGGTCAGTGTTGGAAAGACCAGGTGGAGCTTTATCTGTCATGTAAGAACTTTACCAAAGAGAAACAAATATGTGTGTGTGTTGGCGGAATGAATCAGTGTGTTAGTGTGAGTAATAATCAGATAAAAGAGAGTTTCATTTAAAGTTTTTGAATTTCCTTCTAACCACAATTCAATTTTATGGCTCTTTAAGCTATTTCCTAGTTCTAACAAAATATGGTTGGGAGCAAAATTGTGAAACTACATGCTGACAGCCTGATGATATACAAATAGCCTGCCTTTACATCTGCATTATTGATTGATTTCTCTTTTTTAAAGTTTACCCTTCACTAGAAAAGGCAGCTATGGAGCATGACAGTTTTTACCAATCCCCCCATCCTTATCATGACACAGCACATGTGAGGTAAACACAGTCCGGTAAAGTGCACTTTGGCTCACTTTCCGACATCTCTTCCTACCCTACTTGTAGCCAAACTGGGCAAAAGTCCAACAACTTCCTTTTCAAAAGCAGACACTGATGAAAGCATTTAGTGTCTTGAGGATAAAGTGCTCACAATGGGTAGGAAAAAACATCCTTGTCATAAAGACAGTTTGACAGAAGTCAAGCTGGGGACAAACTCTTGGAGCCCTGACAACCTTACAGCAGCCCCCTTTGCACTCAACTTCTCATTAAGGCCATGACAACACTTAGTAAAGTTTATCTTCCCTTCTCAGACTCTCTGACTCAAGGTGCAATTTGTTATCTTTCCATAAAGCAAGAATTGTAAAACGAGATAAATTCTAAAGCAGCAGGGATGGCAGCCCCATCACCCTACTCTGAATGGGTATGTAGAAAGTTTTCTCTGGCCTTGACTCTGACACACTGACCCAAGTCTTGGTGGTACTTTAGCCCACTGCCTCAATTGGCTTGCATTGCTTCCATCTTCTTCCTTCATCCTTTTAACTACCAATACCAGTGTCATTAGAACTGCTGTGTAGCTCTCTTAAAGGGAAGTAAACCCCCATTAGTACGACACAGATATAAAGTCACAATGAAGACAACTCTCCAAAATTCAGTACCTATTTGATGACCAGTGGTCAGAGTTCTAATACTGATGGCTTATTAAAGTTCTAATTCGGCAGGGAAGCTATCAAGAGTATTTTGAGACATCAGAGAAAAATGAAAAATATGTACTTTAATTCATGCTAATGTAGCACTTTTGCAGGAGCTAAAATATTCTGATCAAAATAGTAATGTGTAGAAGGTATCTGAAGATTTGACATTGAACTTAAATGTAACTTTGCTAGAGGCTCAGTGGTAAAGAATCTGCCTGCCAATGCAGGAAACGGGTTCTATCCCTCACTGGGAATGATCCCACATACCACAGAGCAACTAAGCTCATGGGCCACAACTATTGAGCCCTTGCTCTAGAGCCTGCGAGCTGAAACTACTGAACCCATGTGCTGTAACTACTGAAGTCCATGCACCCTAGAGACCATGCTTCACAACAAGAGAAGCCACTGGAATGAGAAGCCCTTTCTGCCACAGCGAGAGAGTAGCCACCTTTTATCGCAACTAAAGAAAAGCCGGAAGAAAAATAGAAAAGAAAAGCTAACACAGCATGAAGACCCAGCAGAGCCAAAATTAATTAATAAATAAAATTATTTTTAAAAAATAGTGTGTGCTACATGAACCAGTTTAACCTGAACAGCTGGCCAAAAGAAAAAAACACAACACCAACACTGGGGCATGTATATTTATAGAAACTTAAAAAAAAAAAAAAAGTTTGGTGGAAAAAACAGCTATTGGTTTGAAAATGAACTCAAAAGAATTAAAATCCTGCATATTTTTAAAAACATGGGGTCAGAGTACAAAAAGTCAGCAAAGATCTCACTGAACAGACAAGTTCCTTTTTCTTGTCAGACACACATTGTTTCCCCTGAGACAGATACCAGGTTTATTTCTAGCACTCCCACATGTGGCTGCCTCCCTTTGCCTGAGGTCACAATGAACTTCATTTGATGCTAACTGCTTTAAAGCTAAATAGAATGGCCAAAACAAAAAAACTAGGAGAAAAGAACTTAGTTTGGATTTCAATTAGTCTGATTAAACTAAGGATAGTCTTTAGGTCAGTCTTTTGTAATTAAAAAGACTCATCAGATGGCTAGAAGCTGCTCAACTTTAGTATAGTAGCCCACTGTGGAGCTTGATGTGCTGACCAAGGAAACAAGTGACAAGTTACCAGCCAAAGCTTGAAAAGTTTTCCCCATTTTTTATGGACAAATTAAGTAAAATCAGTTTCATTGGGGTTTACTTTATAAGAACAATTAATAAACTTTTACTGAACTGAACCAGACAGTAAATATTTTAAGTACTGTAGGTAATTAAATCATTTTGTACCTACAGCATAAATGCGGCCATAAAAAAAAGAAGGAAAAACAAAAAAGGTAGGTCAGACCCCCTGAGTTTGTGTTCCTCAGGAATTTCTTACATTCACCCATTCCCCTCTTATCTACATAATATTTCTTATGACTAAGTTATTGACCAAAAGTTTGCTACCTATTCAAAACTACCTGTTCTATTTTGACACATATGTATTAGAAATTTCTGCTAATTGAAAAGCAAGAATCTTTTAAAATGACAGTAGTCAAAGGTCCTTTTTAGATGTACTATAATCTTACTTCTGTATTCCAATCACACCTACAAGTCCTATTTATGGAAGAAAACATATGGGAAATTGTTCAATCTACCTCAACAGTATTGGAAAAGTTTACAACGGAAAAATTCAAAGACCAGAGAACTCTTAAAAACAAACAAAACAATGGACAATTACATACTTGGGCCACCAGAATACTTTTATATACAAAGAGTTACTAGGTAAGTCTTACCATAATTTTTTCTAACTGCCAAATAATAAAGCAACTGAAATCAAATTTAGAGTCTGACAGACTGCAATTTGGATCTAGCTCCACCACTTACTATTTCTATAATTTTTGACAAACTGTTTAAAATCCCTTAAACTTTAATTTTCTCCCTTAAACTTTAATTTTCTCATCTGCTGAAAAGGAATTTTCTCATTTTCTTGTAAATTACATGACATTACATATGTGAAGAAACTAATACAATACATTGTTCAATAAATAAATATTTTAGGTTTTAATACATAGAACTTAAACAGAAATAAATAAATACTCCTAATCTTGCAGGGATAAAGTCAAGCACAAGTGTAACTGTTGCTAGCAACCTTGTGGACAAAGTTGCTGTAGATACTAAAACACATAAAAATAATAAAGTAAAAAAGCTTTTAAAAGTTACAATTAATAAGAAAGAAAAGGAGACTTCTATATTCCAGATATATAGATTATTTACAGTAGTGGCTCAGGAAGTTACTGACTTGGCTGACATTTTAATGTGCATGAGAAAAGAGACATGGCATTGAGCCCCCGAGAGGCAGGATCTGGACTTGAAATCCTACACAAAGCTGGGGCTAGAAAAAGGCTATCAAATGTATGAAGAGAACTAGAAAACGTCTGTCTGCTCATTTATAACAGGATATACCATAAGAGTTTGCCTTAGATCTAACCTGGGCCTGGGGTGGGCAATAAAAAAGGAGAGATTCACGAAACTGCAAAACACTCAAGCCTTCCCATATCCTTATGAGACTCAAATATAGTCTGAAATATGAGAGCCTGAAGGCAGAGTTAACATAAAAACTGGTTGCTCATGCATGAAGATCTTGGGCAAAAGCACAAACGAAACCAAAACTCATTTTGGGAGGACCTTTCACACCCCAGGTGGCAAAGGACCATCACAGAAAACACTATATTCACCAATAATGAATTCAAAACTAAATATTAGTAACTACACAAGGAAAGGAATAAGATTAAGCATGTAAATGAAAAGGTGATACCCTAAGAGAGAAAAGCGTGAAAGAGATGCTAAGATGATAAAGACATAAAAAAGGAATAGAAAGTCTAAAAAGAGAAAAGTACAGTATTAACGGGAAAAGAGGTATACAAAAATCAAATCAAATACAACAGCTAAAAAAACAATTACCAAAACAAACACACTACACTGATACACAAGAGATTAGACAATACTGAACAGATAATTAATGAACTGGAAGATAGAATAAAAGAAACTACAAAAAAGATAAAAAGGAGAGAAATAGCAAAGATATTAAGAAGACATGTAGGAAAAAACAGGAAAAATCAAAATACATCTACTTAACTTTCAAGAGAAAATGAAGGAAACTGCAATGCTGAAAAATGTGGATGCATTCTGCAGAAACTAAAAGATGTGATTTTCTATTAAAAAAAAGATACAAAGAAAACAGGCAAGTAAAAATAAATCAAAAGAAATCCAAACAGACAAATTATAGAAAAACTATAGAAACAAGGGCAAAGAAAACTTTTCCTGCAATGGGAATTAAAAAAAAAAAAAAAGACAGATTGTTTAGATTGACAGAAGACTTTAGAAAATGACAACAGAGGTCAGGATACTATGGAATAACATCTTCTAGATTTCTAAGGAAAGTAGCTATCAATCTGTAATTTCAAATTCTATAACCAGGTAATATAAGCAAAAGGAGTACATCAAGGCTATATATTGTCACCCTGCTTATTTAACTTATATGCAGAGTACATCATGAGAAACGCTGGACTGGAAGAAACACAAGCTGGAATCAAGATTGCCAGGAGAAATATCAATAACCTCAGATATGCAGATGACACCACCCTTATGGCAGTAAGTGAAGAGGAACTAAAAAGCCTCTTGATGAAAGTGAAAGCGGAGAGTGAAAAAGTTGGCTTAAAGCTCAACATTGAGAAAACAAAGATCATGGCATCTGGTTCCATCACTTCATGGGAAATAGATGGGAAACAGTGGAAACAGTGTCAGACTTCATTTTCTGGGCTCCAAAATCACTGCAGATAGGGATTGCAGCCATGAAATTAAAAGACACTTACTCCCTGGAAGAAAAGTTATGACCAACCTACATAGCATATTCAAAAGCAGAGACATTACTTTGCCGACTAAGGTCCGTCTAGTCAAGGCTATGGTTTTTCCAGTAGTCATGTATGGATGTGAGAGTTGGACTGTGAAGAAGGCTGAGCACCGAAGAATTGATGCTTTTGAACTGTGGTGTTGGAGAAGACTCTTGAGAGTCCCTTGGACTGCAAGGAGATCCAACCAGTCCATTCTGAAGGAGATCAGCCCTGGGATTTCTTTGGAAGGAATGATGCTAAAGCTGAAACTCCAGTACTTTGGCCACCTCATGCAAAGAGTTGACTCATTGGAAAAGACTCTGATGCTGGGAGGGATTGGGGGCAGGAGGAGAAGGGGACGACCCAGGATGAGATTGCTGAATGGCATCACTGACTCGATGGACATGAGTCTGAGTGAACTCCAGGAGTTGGTGATGGACAGGGAGGCCTGACGAGCTGTGATTCATGGGGTGGCAAAGAGTCAGACATGACTGAGTGACTGAACTGAACTGAACTGATAAGCAAAACCAGGAAGTTAAGGACCTTTGAAAATCCCCTCTGCTATAATAACAACACTGGCAAAATATTGTAACAATCAACTATTTCAGTAATACGGAAATATAAAAATGGTTTGCACTGATCTGGGGAGTATTTTTTGGCTGAATCTCAGTTGTGTTTTACTGTTACTTATCCCATCTACTTTCTAGTTCTTCAGTAGACATGGCAACAAATGTCTCATAATCACTGTGGTTACAGCAATCTGGAGCCTCTAGAGGGGACAAAAAAGAGGTTGGAGCACCTTCAAAGCCTCAGTTCTACCTAACTGTCATTCTTTGAACTCTTTTGCAATTTCTAAGAAGATCGCACTAACAATTCTGTGTTTCTTTGACCTGACTGAGACCTTGCCTACTGTGAACTGCCTTTTAGCTAAGGGTGTTTCTCAAAAATAACCAGGAATAAGGTGTTCAACACTGAGGCTGTCTTAAGGGTAAATAATTGTTGGGTCAAACAATAAAGAAAAACTTTAACAAAAGACTTAAAGGAAAAACTGTGGAATGAGATGTTCATAAAGGATATGAAAGACTACAACACATCCAAAGGAATCTAGAAGCTGCATGGTTGTATGCCTTTCTGGGGTTGTGCAAAGGGAGAGAAAAGAATCGAGAAGGCCCTAGCACTCACTTCTTACTAACTGAGGCTTGCACAAATTAGGGGTCACAGCTCTAAATTACCTGGCTGCCTCAAGATATGTCCCAACATGCACAAGAAACCTCAGTAAAGATTGGAAGACTTAAGAATTCCAGGCGTTTAAGGAAATCTGTGGTTAACCATTAGCTGACCAATAAACTAACCAAGCAGAGAAATCAGTAACCATGCATGACAAAGAACACAAACTTTACAAAATTAGTTGAGAAGTCATGAAATAAACAGCAATAACAAAAAAGTCCTAAACAAGGGAAAGAACCTGATTTTCAAGGTTCACAAGATTAAAACCCTATATTATGTATGTTCAAAGAAATAAAGGAGCCATATTTAAAGAACAAAAGAGAAGTATAAGAATGATGAATCAGATTTTATTAGTGGTCCAGTGGTTAAGAATCCACCTGCCAATGGAAAGGACATGGGTTCAATCCCTGGTCTGGGAAGATTCCACATGCCGCTCGCCAACTAAGCCCATGTACCTTGGCTTTAGGGCCCTACTGAAGGCCGTGTATCCTGGAGCCCATGCTCCACAGCGAGAAACCACTACAATGAGAAGCCCATGCATCACAACTGGAGAGTGGCTCACACTCACCACAACTGGAGAAAGCCCACATGCAGCAACTGAGACAGCACAGCCAAAAATAAATTTTAAAAGTTAGAGGGAAAAAATGATGAATCACCAGAGACTATATTTAAATAAACAGAAATTATTTAAATGAACCAAATACCATGACATTTTTCAAAGAACCTGAATAATCCTAAATCTTATCACATACCTAGATTTCAGAATGCGCTACAATAATCAAAACATCATGTAACCAGCACAAAAACAGACACATAAATCAATGGTACAGAACAGAGTCCAAAAGTATACTCATTCAATGGCTCAATGAGTCTATGACAAGGGAAGCAAAACTATACAACTGTGAAAGGACAGTCCCGTCAATAAGCATCACTGGGAAAACTGGATGGCTACAAATAAAGAATGTAAACAATATCTTCTAACATCATATACAAAAATAAACTCAAAATGGATTAAAGATCTAAATGTAAGACCTGAAACCACAGAACTCCTACAAGGGAATAGAGGCAGACAATTCCCAATTTCAAAACTTACTACAAATTAATCAAGACTATGCATAGAAATAAGATATATAGGTCAATGAAATAGAATTTAGACTCTAGGAAAATTCCCTCACATTTATAGTCAATTCATGTTTCACATAAGCGCCAAGAAAATTCAATGAAGAAAGAACAATCTTTTCAACAATGGTGCTGCGACAACTGGATACCAACACACTAAAAAAACGAAACTGGACTCCTACCATGTACCATACAAAAATATTAACTAAAAGTGGATAAATGACCTCCTAGATAAGGGCTAAACTAAAATTTTCAGAAGAAAGCATAGGTGTAAATCTTCCTGACAGTGGACTAGATAATGGTTTTCCAGACCTGACACCAAAACCACAAGAAGCTAAAGGAAAAAACAGATAAACTGAACTTCATCAAAGTAAGTATTTTATGCATCTAAGGACAGTATCATGAAAGTGAACAAACCCACAGAATGGGAGAAAATATTTGCCCATAATGTATTCACTAGGAGTCTAGTATCCAAAATATAAAAGGAACTCATAACTCAATAGATAAATATAATAACCCAATTCTAAAATGAGCAAAAAACTTGAATAGGTATTTCTCCAAATAAGATATATAAATGACTAACAAGCACATGAAAATCTGGCGGACATTATTAGTCATTCAGTTCAGTTCAGTCGCTCAGTGGTGTCCGACTCTTTGCGACCCCATGAAGCTCAGCACGCCAGGACTCCCTGTCCATCACCAACTCCCGGAGTTCACTCAGACTCACGTGGAAAATGCAAATTAAAATCACAATTAGAAGATTAACAAAATTGCAAGCTAGAAACTGACAAATATCTATTATATTGGGAGGTTTTAACATAACTCTGAAGTGACAAGTAAAACTTTAATGAGAAGAGAGATCTGGACATAATCAACAAATTTGATATAACAAACCAGTTTATGACTTTATAGTTATTAACTACAGCATCTGAAATATTTTCAATCAATGAACATCACAATCCATCTGACAGAAAAACTGGGCATATGGTAATGCATAAAAAATCTTAATAAACATGATATTGATCTTACACAGACCACAAAATCTGACAGTAGTCAGGTACAATAAAATTAAGACATCTTAGACTCACCACCAACAAAAAGTTCAATGTAATTTGGGAGTCAAAATAATTTAAACTAGTTCAGGACCTGAATAAATAAAAATGGAAATAATAAAACATTTAAAAGTAAATTCTATATAGTGTGATGTATTATAAAAAAGGACAAACAAGTACATTTTAAAACTTAAGGGAAAAAAATTTATGGGAAGCAGTTAAGGCAGTTAGAAGAAATATATGTATGGTTTTAAAAACCGGAAATTAATGTCTCTGTAGCACAAATGGTAAAGAATTTGCTTGTGATGCAGGAGACCAGGGTTCGATCCCTGGGTCGGGGACATCCTCTGGAGAAGGGAATGGCAATCCACTCCAGTATTCTTGCCTGGAGAATTCCATGGACAGAGAAGTCTGGCGGGATGCAGTCCATGACGTCACAAAGAGTCGGACATGACTGAGCAACTATCACACATACACATGCAATGTTCTGTTTCAAAAAATCAGAAACAGAATTAACACAAGTAAAACGAAGGAAACTATAAAGATGAAATCAATGATAAAAAGAGAAAAATTAGAAGACGTTCTTTTAAAATACTTAAAGAATTTAAGATGCAATCCTCTAAGACTAATCTAGAGAAGAGTAATATGGAAAAAATACTGCATACAAAATAATTTTACAAATGTAAAAGGAGGAAAAAATTAAACATAGCAGAAGTTGACAAGATAATATAAATAGTATGGTAATAAATTAAAAAACAATGAAGAAATAGACAATTTTTAGCCTCAAAAGGGACTCAAGAAGAGTAGTCAAAAAAACCTAAATCCCAAAAAAGTCAATACTAGGACTAAACTTTTGCAGAAATAGAAAAGAAGTCAAGTTTAAAATTCAGAAAAAAAAAAAAAAATACAGCATCTATAAGATAACTGTACAGCAAAGGGATTTTTTAAAAAATAATACAAAAAGCATAAACCTTAAAGGAATCTAAGTAATTCACAGCAGAGAGAAAACACACTAATTATAAACACTGAAAAATTATTCAACCAAAGAAATGCCAATTAAAACTCTATGAGATACCATACTATATCCACTAGATTTGCAAAAAACTAACAAGTCTGATTGGCAAGGAGATATTTCTGGGGAGAAACATAACACTGGTATAAACATTCTGGAAGCCACTTAGGCAACAGTGGTAAGGGTGAAAGTATACAAGCTTTATGACCCAGCAATTCCACTTCTGGCTATATAAACTAAAGAACTCTTCCAAATGTAAGTAAAGAGAAGTGTACAAACAAATAAACACAAACAGCTGCTAATAGGGGAATGGATAAATTTGTGTATTTACTCAAAACATTAATACAGAAGTAAAAATAACAAATTAGAAACTTCACATATTAATCTTGATAAACCTCAAAACATGTAATTAAAGTAAACTGCAAAAAATTACATGTGATATGATAGTTATTTATTAGAAGTTCAAAACATTCAATAGATATATAATATATAGTTTAAGCACAAACATACATGTATTACAGTTTAGAATAATGGTAAATCCTGAGTTGTGAGAAAGGAGAAGATCATAAGAATGCATCAATTTGATCTGCACATTTCTCTTTTAAAAAAGTAAATATGAAAACATGTTAACATCTGTCATTAAACTATTAAATATCTACACAAATCTGGGTTTAACAGCACAAAAATATTATCAATTATCATCTATATTTCATGTTTAAAATATTTCACAGTTTAGAAAAACAAAGAAGTAAAAGATGAAGTTGGAAAAAATTTTTTTAACTGTATGGTTCTATATTATATCATGAAATATGTTTAATGTTTTTCTCTCCTTAAAAGGAATATACTGTAGAAATCTAGAGAACCAGGTGTACCAAGAGCAGAGGGGATTGTATCATCTTTAATCCTACCACCCATAAGTAATGTCTATTATACCATTTTAGTTTCTGTAAACATTTTAAAATGTGTGTCATTTTTCAGGAAGCTTTTCAAATGGTTGAAATCATTCTATTAAAATATTTTTTGCATCTTACTTGTTTGCACCTCCAAACTGATCGAAATTCTCTATAAACAATACTTTTAAATACCTGAGATGTTTCGTCATATGTGAAAGCACATCATTTTTTAAACCATTATACTATTGAACAAACGTTGAAAAGGGTGGCCCAGTTTTTTTTAACTGTAAATAAAGCAAGAATGAGTACCTTTGTATATAAATCTCTTTTTACCTTTTTAATTTTAAATTAAATTATGGAAATATTGGATATAGAGTATAAATAAATGATACAGAGCTTTATATTAATTTATAATGGTATACGACAATATTTGTGTTTCTGTTACTGCAACAGTGCTCCAGACTGCATTTCATTTAACAAAATTTTTGGTAAGAAATCAACGGTATCTAATTGTTCTTTTAATTTGAACTGCTGCTGCTGCTGCTAAGTCACTTCAGTCGTGTCCAACTCTGTGTGACCCTATATATGGCAGCCCACCAGGCTCCCCCGTCCCTGGGATTCTCCAGGCAAGAACACTGGAGTGGGTTGCCATTTCCTTCTCCAATGCATGAGAGTGAAAAGTCAAAGTGAAGTCGCTCAGTCATGTCTGACTCCTAGCGACCCCATGGACTGCAGCCTACCAGGCTCCTCTGTCCATGGGATTTTCCAGGCAAGAGTCCTGGAGTGGGGTGCCATTGCCTTTTCTGATTTGAACTTCTACCTTAGAACAAATGGTATTTGCATAATTATTAGCTTATTTATTTTATAACCTGAATGGCCTTTTCACATCTCCCTATATATTTATTTCTATGAACTTTTTAATATTTAGAATTTTTATCCCTTTGTCCTGTTCATTATGAATCAAATAATGGGGTGAGTCTTGAATTTGCTTTGCTGACATTTGAACCTTATATTTTTATATAAATATATCAACAGTGTTTCCAATTAAGATTTATAATAATTAATCTTTAAAAATCCATTATGTTTCCTTTTTCTTTGTCACCATAAACCTGTTCTGCTCACTGTCTACTCCTCACAATGGTGGCAAGCAAAAAACCCTGAAAGTCCTAAAGACTTCACTTTCAGGAAGGTTAAAAGAATCCGGGTTACAAGGCTGAAAAAAAAGAGGCACAGGCCCTTCTCTGGCTTATCACTCTTGCAACCACCAGTGCATCTTTCCTGAGACCACCTCCAAAACCGCAGATTGGGATGTGACTCTTGCTGTCATAAGTGTAGTTTTACACTTGATGAGATTTCAGTAAGATAATGTATTGAGAGATTGTTGTAAATATAAAGTATTATATGGATATGATTATGAACAACAACCAATAACAATATCAGGAAGAAATCAACAAGAAGTTTTTAAAACTCTTTCGTGGAAGGAATACAACATGAGATAAAAAGAAATTCACTAGAAATCTTACCGAAGGTCCAGACCAGCTTCTTTCCAGAGTAAATCCATCAAGCGCAGCATTTGGAGTGTCAACATATCCTGCCGTAAATCTAAGCGAGAAAAGCCCTTATATAAGTGCTTCCTACTTTATGCTTAATAACATTAATTTAAGATTAACTAATTCAGCCAGAATTAACTGGCTGGAAAATAAACACTGAATTTTTTCCCAGAATTTTAAATTTCTTTTAAAATAGTTGTAAGCACATACACTTAGGTTCACTTAATTCCATTTAACAGACCCAACACAGAGATGATATAATCTTCATGGACAGGGAGAACCTGAAGCTCAATGAATTTCACGTGATTTGCCTGCAATCACAAAACTAATGAATGGTAGCAATCATGACTACCTTCTCCTTGGTGTGATTACTTCAGAGGCATTTCTTTTATAAAATATGGGTAAAATGTTTAATTAAAATATAAAACTATGGCAGCAGTATCAAAATTGTTATCACTGAAACAATGTTATGAATGTATTGAAAATATTCTCTTATACTTTATAAGCTTTTAACCAAAGGAATACACAGCATTGTATTTTGTAGGAAAAAGGGAAAGTTTATTAGAACAATGCATGTAAGTGAGCTATACAAATCACTTTCCCAAAGGAGAAAAAACGGGGGTTTATGATAGGTCAAATTCAACTTAATGACCATTAATAGCTACCTATTGGCTGCCATCTGTTTGTTCTACATTTTCACATCATCTTTCAGAGAAAGCAAACAGATGACAAACGAAAAATACTAAGAAATTTGGCACTGTAAATAATTCAATACATACCATCACCATTTTTAAAAATCACTCCAACTGAATCCTCACCAAACACCTTGTTGTTGTATACAAGCCACAAAGGCTTCATTTTGGAATCCATGTATTTACACTTCTCAACACTGAAAGGAAGAAAGGGAAAAATTAGCCCACTTCAGTTAAAACATATGGCAAGATTGTAACGTTGCTATGAAATACTAGGCCTGGGAAAACCCCTCACCTGTTCCATTCAGGTCTTCCATTCAGGAAGTCAAAACTATAACACTTCTTCTTGGCAGAAAAGCAACTGTGACCCTAGCCTTGGTAGGCATGCAGTGATTACAAAGAAGCTGAACTGAAAATCCAGATTTGTCCTTCTCACCCTTCTCACCGCTATATTTAAAATTCCTCCTTTTCCTTCCTTATTCTTCTTTAACTTTTGTTATCATACATGGACAATAACAATAAGAATATAACACTGGATTGTGAGTTTATTCGTGATTTCCTAAGAGGGATCAACTTTGAATCCTGATATACTGAACATAATAATTACTTTCCCATTGTTACTTTTACAGGAAAAGTAAAATTACGAAATCATTTTCTAAGTTCATTGAAAAATTTCATTTTGATGGAACGTTTAACTAGTAAATAATCTATGATGGCTGCCAACATTTTGCTTACTAAGACTTTCAACTAAGAAACCAGTAATACAGAAAACAAATTTAATTACATACAATTGAACGGAAATTAACTTCCACTAACCCCACTGGTAAATTTAGCTAGAAGGCAAACATCCTACTAACATGAAGAGTAACTTTTGAGAACTTTAAGACTTTCCTTCTTTAATTTTATTCCAATTACCAAGAGCTGTCTTCACTGCTCCCCTAAGGCAGTCACTCTGAAATCCCTCTTACAATATTATTTAAAGGGAAGTTCACCAAGCACAGTATAGAAGGTCACTTACTAGAGTTCTGAGAGGATAACACATGGATTCAGAGGTGACTGCAGGTCAGAGAGGGCTTCACGGTAAGCATTCTGTTTTAGACAAGTATGCATTGCTTCTTTCCCTTTGGCTCTATTTAGCTTCACTGCATTCAGTTTGATTAAACTATTTAAAGTTTTTAGTTTATTGAGTGCTTCAACCTGAAAAATAAGTTTCCACACCACCAAAATTCATTTTTGGTAAAAACAGTATCACATGGTACTATTAATCAATAACCTTTCCCTATTAACTCTCCTCACCACAACATACAGGCAGGATAATCAGCTAAAGTAAAAATAGTACTCGCTTTATGACAAATATATTACATACAAGGAAATAAATTAATTGTGAACACTTGTTACTTAAAGTATCATTTTTCAAATGTTCACAAATCCTTTTCTTAAATAAAATCTTATAAACTAGAGAAAAGTAAAGAGACCTAGATTGCAGGTAAGAAGATAAGTATGAAACTTTACTCAGAACTCTGTAACTAGTTGAGTTCAAATAGAATTTGAAACACAATAAATCTGAACCACACTAACTGGGCAACTCTATAGTACGAAAGGGAAATCTGCATTTTCAAGTAACCCAGGATTGACATTACTATCTTTGTTTAACATTTTGTTTAACACTCCTGTTTTACATTTTCTCAGTATATTCTCTTTCCACTAAGGGTGTATCGTAAATGGCTGTTCAATAAAATAAATATGAATACAGACAACAATAGCTATTGTTCAAGGCTAAATTACTTGTTTGTTTTTTTTTTTTTTAAGTTGAACATTTTATTATTAAATTGTTTATTCTCCTGCAAGGCTGTTACTTCACTGTATAAAAATAGCACCAGCAAACACAGTATACTGCAAAATTAAGATAGTAATATTCTTCATTGGACACTATACAACTAACAAACTTTTCTCCACTGGCAGTTATTTCTAGTGGGAAGATAATTTTGACCCAAATCCAAGGATAGCTGTAAGCAAGTTACAGTGTCATATAAGGTTTAAGATAACCATGTTATCCTTGAATTACATAATTTTTGTACTTAGTTTTACCAGAGATAATTTCAGGAATTCTGAATATTATAACTGGAGCCTAGCCTAAAAATCACAGGATGCTGTGGAAAAGATGCACAGTGTTTATCTGAAGTCATTAGAAAGTTAAATGGCATTTTCTTCAGGAAACATTGTTACAAGTAGTTTCTTTTGCTAAAAGTTGCTTTTTAAATATCTATCCACCACTAATTTAAGACAACTATGCTAGATTAAGTTGTTTCAAAGTAGTTTATTTAGGGGTTCCATTTTCACTCCTCAATAGATTTTATGTATTTCTCATATGCTTCTTCACTCATTAGTTCATCTAGTTCTGAAGGGTTACTGAATGTCATCTTGATCAGCCAACCATCTTCATAACAAGACTTGTTGACAAGTCCTGGATTTTCTGCTAGAGCTTTATTAATTTCAGTTACTTCTCCTGATAGAGGAGAATAGAGTTCACTAGCAGCTTTCACACTTTCCAAAGCACCAAACTCCTCTTGTTTGTTCAACTTTGTCCCAACTTCAGGCAGACTACAATAAACAACATCTCCCAAAGCTTCCTGTGCAAAATTGCTGATTCCCACTGTTCCAACACCATTTTCTGTTGTTACCCATTCGTGTTTTTCTGTGAATTTCCGCACCGACAGCAGAGCAGGGCCGGTGCGCAGCGCCCGGACGGCACCCGCTCGCAGTCCCCAGGGCCGCAGCGAGCAGGGCGCGCTGGGTGCCGAGATGGCGCGGAGGCTGCCGACCGCGGCCCGCACGCTCCGCACCGCGCGCAGCGCCATGTTCGCACCAAATTACTTGTTTTTATAATGAGTTAAACTCTAGTTATCAAAACTTGAAAGTGAAAGTTGCTCAGACGAGTCCAACTCTGTTTGCGACACGATGGACTATACAGTCCTGGAATTCTCCAGGCCAGAATACTGGAGTGGGTAGCCTTTTCCTTCTCCAGGGAATCTTCACAACCCAGGGACTGAACCCAGGTCTCCCGCATTGCAGGCTGATTCTTTACCAGCTTAGCCACAAGGGAAGCCCAACAATACTGGAGTAAGTAGCCTATCCAGTGGATCTTCCTGACCCAGGAATTGAACTGGGTCAAATCTCTTGCATTGCAGGTGAATTCTTTGACAGCTGAGGTACCAGAGAAGCCTCTATCAAAACTTACGCAAATAAAAAAAAACTTACGCAAGTAGTACAAGGGGAATCAACAAGGGCCAACTGAATCAAAATCATGTGTTTAAAAGTCAATCTTATTTTTACTAACTTAAGGACTATCCAGGTCATATTAGCCAAATTCTTTAAGACCTAGCCTTGGCCAGCCATAAAACATAGAAAGGAATATTTCATTTTATTATTATGTCATTAAAACTGGAAATAACTGATAAATGTTAAATACATACATCAATATGTAAATTGCATATAACAAGCATATAGAATATATATGCAACAAACATGAACTCTATGGTCTGCATTTCCATGAACAGATTTATTTTACACCATGTTTTCATTTCTGAATTTTGCTTCTATACAAAGAAACCTCTAAGACTCTATAGGGATGTGAATTCAGCATGCAGTTTCTACAGAAAGGCTGAGGGCCTGCTCACAGGAAACTGCAAAAGGTTCTATGTAGTTGGAAGATAAAATCAAGATTGCTGAAGCTTGCCAAGTCAGCCATCTGTCAAAACCACATACAGCCCATTTCTCAACAATTTCAGGAGCTGTACAAACACTTGTGGGAAGGGAACTAGCTGAAAAGTGGACTATGCAAATAAGAACTTTTTGTAGTATTTCAAATATGAATTTCTTCCAAATCTGTACAGTTGCAAATGTTCAGGGCCTATCCATAATTATGTTGATATCCATTTCCTGGAACAGTGTTCTGAATACCCACATGGCCATTAACCAAATACCTTTAAGAGTTTCAACACCTTGTCATACAGTAAGTTTACAGTGATAAGAATTGCCATGTAAAGGGTACAATCTTACCCTGACTGTCCATTAGTCAAGAAAGAGTAAGAATAATGTGATCTGACATATGCCATATTTTTGGTGTTATAAAAGGAAAACTGGGGTTCTCAGAGAAACAAGAAAATGCCCAGTGTAGTTTGATCATATGAATAGTCCAAAGAAGTAGGGACTTTATCAAGGTGCGGGGGATCGTGGTGTCTTAAAATTCAATTATTATTCATGCAATGAAAATTACTGCAGGGATTTTGACAAGGGAATTATTGTTGTTTAGTCGCTAAGTCATATTCAACACTTTAGTAACTCCATGGAGTGTAGCATGCCAGACTACTCTGTCCACAGGATATCCCAGGCAACAATATTGGAATGGGTTGCCATTTCCTTCTCCAGGGGATCTTCTGCACCCAGGGATTGAACCAATATCTCCTGTACTGACACGTGTATTCTAAACCCCTGAGCCAGCAGAGAAACCCTGAACAGAAGGTTAGGAGTTGGGAAACAAATGGCGTTCAAGTGAGAGAATTTAGAAAAGGTAAAAAGGGAGAGGAGTCTTTACCACAAAGAAAACACAATGTAGTATCAAAAAACACAGTCTGGGAGAGCATATTTAATACTACATAAAATGTCAGTTACGTGAGTTTAATATACTACTTTCAGTTTACATCAGCTAGATGAAACTTGGATTGCAAGGAGATCCAACCTGTCCATCCTAAAGGAAATCAGTCTTGAGTGTTTACTGGAAGGACTGATGTTGAAGATGAAACTCCAATACTTTGGCCACCTGATGAGAAGAGCTGACTCATTTGAAAAGACCCTGATGCTGGGAAAGATTGAGGGCAGGAGGAGAAGGGGACGACAGAGGATGAAATGGTTGGATGGCATCACCAACTCAATGGACATGAGTTTGAGTAAACTCTGGGAGCTGGTTAGGCCCAGCATACTGTGGTTCATGGGGTCGCAAAGAGTCGGACACGACTGAGCGACTGAAGTGAACTGAGATGAAACTACCCTGCTAATACTTACAGCTTACATACTGTAATAATTACAATCACATACAGCTTATGGTCTAAATTTATCAGCATTAATAAACACCTAAGTAGTAAACCTTCAGGACTCATTTTTCTAACACGTACTCATATATGTAGAAAAACTGAGTTGATAAAACTCCCGATACTTTCATCAACATCAAATGACACCTGCAAACTCTACAGTATCAACCAGACTGAAACTGACTTTACCCTGGCTTCCCCAGAGAGTCTGTGGCCTTTTGCCACAGTAACTCCACACTGGGAGAAAGGAAATAATCAGGCTTTTCAGGGATTTTTGGACATCGTCTCTAAAATGACACTAACGCAAAGTGACTCAAAAGGTCACTGACAATCACCAAACCAAGGAGGGGCTTATGGAGGTCAAGTTAACAAGAGAGTTTTAGCATAGATCTTCCTTGCAATGGGCACAGTTGGTTCCAAATACATCTTGTGGTTATTTCTGTAGTTCAGGAATGTATAACTGAAACAGATAATACTCAGAAGGTGGCAGAATTCCCGTGTTGGTTCCCTGATTTCTGGAGTGAGGGCTACTATGGTCAGAAAGGCTGGGTGGAAGTTATTACAACTGTTTCCACCTAGTGTTAGTCGCTCAGTCCTGCCCGACTCTTTGTGAATCCATGGACTGCAGTCCACCAGGCTCCTCTGTCCATGACATTTTCCAGGCAAGGGTACTGGAGTGGCTTGCCATTTCCTTCTCCAAGGGATCTTCCCTACCCAGAGATCGAACCCGGGTCTCCTGCACTGCAGGCAGATTCTTTACCAACTGAGCTACAAGGGAAGCCCGTTTCTACCTAAGAAAATAGTAAATACATTCCTGGAATAACTGTACAGATTAGTGTTATCATCAAGGACTTGAAAGATGCAAGGTGGTGATTCCCATCACATCCTCATTCATCCCGCCTACTTGGCTTATGCAAAAGATAGATGACTCTTAGAGAATTACAGGGAATTGTTATAGCCTTAACCAGGTGGTATATATCAGAGGCAGTTTCACTGCGTAAATAAAGTAATTTATCTCCTGGTATCTGGTATGCAACTACTGATTAGACAAATGCTTTATTTTCCATACGTGTCAATAAGGACCACCATAAGCAATCTGCTTAAGTTAGCAATGCCAGCAATACACTTCCATTGTCCTAACTCAGGAGTATATTAATTCTCCAGCTCTATGTCATAGTTCATTTGAAGGAATCCTGATTGACTTTCCCTTTAATAAGATACCATGCTGTTCCATTACAGTGATAACATTATGCTGACTGAACCCAGTGAGTAACACACAGCAACTTCTCCGGACTTAAATTTGTATTTCAGAAAGTGGGAAATAAATCCAGCAAAAAATCTGAGGCCTTCAAACTCAGTGAATTTCTAGAGCTCAAGGAGTGTGGAACATGTCAAGATATCCCTTCTAAGGTAAAAAATAATTTGGTGCTCAGAACCCTCTTTACAAGCAAAATAAGGCACAACCCAGTGAGCCTTTTTGGATTTTGGAAACAACATATTTCTCTTGTACCTTGGCCTATGTACTGGTTTTGAATGAAGTCCAGAACAAGAGAAGGCTCTGCAGCAGGCCCAAACTGCCACACACGTTGTGGCCGCATGATCCAACAGACCTAATGGAGCTTGAACTGCCTTTGGCAGGCTCCTAGAGCTGAATCATAGCACAAGTCCTTAGGATTTGGCAGAGAAACAAAAAATCTACCATCCCCTGCTGATAGCTACTCTCTTTTTGAGAAATAGCTGTTCGAGTTTGCTTCTAGGTTTTAGTAGAGAGTGAATGTAATCATGCAACCTGAGCTGCCTGTCAAAAACCAGATTTTATCTAACCCAGCACACATAAAGATGGGCGAGCACAGCGGCACTTCATGATCAAGTGAAAGTGGTTATATGTAAGACTGTGCCCAATCTGGCCCTGAAGGCTCAAGTTACATGAAGGAACAGCCCACATATCCATGATTTTCCACTCCTGTTACACTATCTTCTTTCTCCTAACCTACACCATGGCCTCATGTGGAGTTCTTTATGATGAGTAGATACAGAAAGAGAAGACTTAATCATGGTTTACAGATGACTGGATTATAATACATAGGCAGCATATAGCATACAACTGTGGTACGACAGCCACTTTCAAGAATATATCTAAAGGACAGCAGTGAAGGGAAATACTCCCAGTGTGCAGGACTTTGAAAAGTGTACCTGGATGTTCATTTTACTTTGAAGGTGAAATGGCCATGTGTGTAATTATATACCAATTCAGGAGCTGTGACCAAATTTCCAAATTTGCTGGCATATTGAGTTGCAGCACTTTCACAGCATCATCTTTTATGATTTCAAATAGCTCAGCTGGAATTCCATCACATGCATTAGCTCTGTTCATAGTGATGCTTCCTACCTATTCTATGGAATATAAAATCCTTGATGGCAGCGACATAGCTAACGTGGCTTCACATCACCAATACCTAACAGAAATCCTGGCATATAGCAGGTTCTGAATAAGTATATATTAAGTCATTTTTTAAAAACCTTCTAGTGGTAGGTTAGATAACATTCAATTCAGGAAAAATTACTGCTAAAGAACAGGAGCATGTCACTGCTATTTGCTAATGAAGAATTTCAGCAGGAAGAAGCTAATACAGGGTTGCTTTCCTTGATGGCAGAAATGCTCTCATTTCATCCTTTAGGGCACCAAAAAAGCCACCAACAATCAAGCCTGGGCCATGGTTATGCATCTCATTTGGAAGAAAGCACTTGAAAAACCATTGCTATTTGCAATGACTTAGCTGTATGAGTCAAGACTATCTCCAAAACAAAAATACAAAAATAACTGGATACTGAGACAACTGTCAACAATAACCCTTGATGGAATTCTGTGTTGAGTAAAACAGCATCTGTTTATTGGCTTATGTTTTACTTTAGCTTCAAAGATACATTTATAATGAAACAATGAAATTGTTGTCTATTTTATTTTGATTTAAAAAAGAGAAGTGTTGCTAAAAAGTGTGAAAACTCCCAGTATAATAATAATAAAAAAGACTTAGTTTTATAGTTGGACAGAACTAAGTCTGATTATTCTTTTACTTAAAAACTGAGCTTTTAGCCAATTTACTTAATCTCTTAGAACCTTGTTTTTTACCTTGTCAAATCCAGGTAGTATCAGTAACTACTGTGGCACATTATTAGGAGAGTAAAACAGCATACTTAAAACACTTATTATGGTTCCTGGCATACAGTAAGCATTTAATATCTGATCTATAAAAATGACTAATACCTCATTATCTGCAATGATTAGAAAATGAAGACCTAGGAAGAAAATGACGGAATATGAGAGAGATATTTCATATCTGAAGTATCACAGTTTCAGGCATGTATACAGAGTTTGTAAAAGCAGCTTGAGTATATTGAATTCTAGAAGTTATAACACCTACGAACTCAGGTGTCAAAATATCTCAATATAAAACAAATGACAAATGACAGAGCATATGAATCATATATACTATTCTTATAAGAAAGAGTATCTCAGAGGTATGAAAAAAACAGGGTCTAAAGATTTCACAACAGTTGTTACCATCAAACCCATTGTTGCTGCTGCTACTGCTGCTGCGTCACTTCAGTCGTGTCCAACGCTGTCACCCTATAGACGGCAGGCCACCAGGCTCCCCCGTCCCTGGGATTCTCCAGGCAAGAATACTGGAGTGGGTTGCCATTTCCTTCTCCATTGCAGGAAAATGAAAAGTGAAAGTGAAGCCGCTTAGTCATTGTTGCTGCTGCTGCTGCGTCGCTTCAGTCGTGTCCGACTCCGTGCGACCCCAAAGACAGCAGCCCACCAGGCTCCCCCGGCCCTGGGATTCTCCAGGCAAGAACACTGGAGTGGGTTACCATTTCCTTCTCCAATGCATGAGAGTGAAAAGTCAAAGTGAGGTCGCTCAGTCATTGTTCAGTCAGTTCAGTTCAGTTCAGTCCAGTCGCTCAGTCGTGTCCGACTCTTTGCAACCCCATGAATCACAGCACGCCAGGCCTCCCTGTCCATCACCAACTCCCGGAGTTCACTCAGACTCACATCCATCGAGCCCGTGATGCCATCCAGCCATCTCATCCTCGGTCGTCCCCTTCTCCTCCTGCCCGCAATCCCTCCCAGCATCAGAATCTTTTCCAATGAGTCAACTCCTCGCATGAGGTGGCCAAAGTACTGGAGTTTCAGCTTTAGCATCATTCCTTCCAAAGAAACCCCAGGGCTGATCTCCTTCAGAATGGACTGGTTGGATCTCCTTGCAGTCCAAGGGACTCTCAAGAGTCTTCTCCAACACCACAGTTCAAAAGCATCAATTCTTCGGTGCTCAGCCTTCTTCACAGTCCAACTCTCACATCCACACATGACCACAGGAAAAATCATAGCCTTGACTAGACGGACCTTAGTCGGCAAAGTAATATCTCTGCTTTTGAATATGCTATCTAGGTTGGTCATAACTTTTCTTTCAAGGAGTAAGCGTCTTTCAATTTCATGGCTGCAGTCACCATCTGCAGTGATTTTGGAGCCCCCAAAATAAAGTCTGACACTGTTTCCTCATCTATTTCCCATGAAGTGATGGGACCAGATGCCATGATTTTCATTTTCTGAATGTTGAGCTTTAGGCCAACTTTTCCACTCTCCGCTTTCACTTTCATCAAGAGGCTTTTTAGTTCCTCTTCACTTTCTGCATAAGGGTGGTGTCATCTGCATATCTGAGGTTATTGATATTTCTCCCAGCACTCTTGATTCCAGCTTGTGTTTCTTCCAGTCCAGCGTTTCTCGTGATGTACTCTGCATGTAAGTTAAATAAGCAGGGTGACAATATACAGCCTTGACATACTCCTTTTCCTGTTTGAAACCAGTCTGTTGTTCCATGTCCAGTTAGTTATAACTGCTGCTTCCTAACCTGCATACAGATTTCTCAAGAGGCAGGTCAGGTGCTCTGATATTCCCATCTCTTTCAGAATTTTCCACAGTTTATTGTGATCCACACAGTCAAAGTCTTTGGCATAGTCAATAAAGCAGAAATAGATGTTTTTCTGGAACTCTCTTGCTTTTTCCATGATCCAGCGGATGTTGGCAATTTGATCTCTGGTTCCTCTGCCTTTTCTAAAACCAGCTTGAACATCAGAAGTTCACGGTTCATGTATTGTTGAAGCCTGGCTTGGAGAATTTTGAGCATTACTTTACTAGCGTGTGAGATGAGTGCAATTGTACGGCAGTTTGAGCATTCTTTGGCATTGCCTTTCTTTGGGATTGGAATGAAAACTGACCTTTTCCAGTCCATGTCTAAATAGGTATTTGGTACTAAAATTTAAGTCATGGTACTAATACTATGAGGAATCCTAATTTTTCAAATAGCATTCAATAACATTCTGCTAAATTTGCCGAAACTTCATTTCTAAGCTTACATTTTTTTATTAAAAAATGTATTAACTGAATTTAGTTATGGAAATCTCTTATGAAACAATGTGTTGGGAGAAATAGCACAATTTATCAAATATCATGTGGCAAAGTGAACATGAAGATTAAAGCAAGCAAGCTGATACCTGCTTAGAAAGAGCTTTCATGTGACCTACGCTTCCCCGGCAGTATGCTTCAAGGATAACACCAAATTGTACTGAAACAGCAGGAATGTGTACTTCAGATCTGCAAAAAGGTAACAGTAAAGAAGATTTATCAAACACTTCAGATCCCCAGATGAAAATACTTTTTTATGAAATTAACTAATGATGCTTATCAAAGAAAGGAAGATCATATCATGTATACAGTCACTGGTTGGATGCTAAACTTTTAATTCTTTAAAAACTGTAGTTCTAAAAGAAATGTGATATTAACATTAGTTAATGGTTTATTCCATGAAATCTGAAGTTTTTACATTTTGTTTTTTGCAGTGAAATGATATTACCAATTTACAGACAATTAAGATGAAATAGATCTGATTCATATCACACAACTAACAAATCCCTCAATTGACTTCTATTTGATTTATTTCTCATTTAAAGAATGGTAAACACACTTGAAAAAGGAAGGAATATCTTATTCTGTTATTCCTTTGAGGATTTAAAAATAAGATTGAACTAGATGAGAAAGAAAATAAGTTAAAAAGTTAATAATAAAGAAATCAAGATTCAGAACTACAACCCCTAAAATTACATCAAAATATTATACAGCTTATTTTCTTTAAGAAGCTAAGCCAAAGAGGAGAAAAGTTATCTTTCTCTGTTACTGATTAGCTTCAAAAATATGAAGTCCAGGTGGAAAAAAAGTCACAAATGTCTGAGTAGAGTCAGAAACAAAGAATTGACAATTTTCCTAGGAAACAAAAGATCTTTAGTTCTCTTTCTCAATTTTACTCCCATATAAACTTGGTTTACTAAGACGGATATATTTCTGAAAATGACCTTGTCAATAAAGAAGCTAAAAATAAAGTTGCTGTTATAGGAAAACCTAAAGTCTTTTGTGTGTGTATACATAATTTTATTTATTTATTTTTTGGCTGCCTTGGGTCTCTGTTGCTGGGTGGGCTCTTCTCCAGTTGTGGTGACTTGGCTTCTCATTGCAGTGGCTTCTTTTGTTTCAGAGCCTGAGCGCTAGGGCGCATGCCCTTCAGTAGCTGCTATTCCCAGGCTCTACAGTGCAGGCTCAATAACTGTAGTGCACGGGTTTAGATGCTCCATGGTGTGTCGGATCTTCTTCTATCAGGGACTGAACCTGTGTCTCTTTCGTTGGCAGGTGGATTCTTTACCTCTGAGCCACCAGGGAATCCCTAAAATCTTTACTTACACAATAGTAGCAATGATGATACAACTATCTACGATCTTTTGGAGGCATAAGTAAGTCTATTTCTTAATCCAAATATGTTAACACAATAAGTATACTTTACTGGAAAACAGCAATACTTATAACCTATAACCATCAGTAGTAGTAATAAAAATTACTATGATGAAAAGTTATTAATTACAGTTAAAAATTAAGGAGGCATAGAGGGACATTTATCTGAGTTACACTGCCAAATCATGAAAATTGAGAATCTGGGTATTGAGAAATAGGAGAAGACACCAGGAAAGCATAAATGTTATGGATGACTCAAACAAAGCAGCTGGACTGTTCTGCTAAATGTCCTATATTATGTTGATTAATACTCACAAAAGCATATCATGGACTCAATTTGAAATATAAAAGACTTACCTGAGGTGCCAAAATAAAAACTGCCCTATCCTCCGATTAGCAAGTGCTCTTTCTAGTAGGAATCTAGACAAGGCACAATCAAGAAAAGGCTCATATTTTAAAACTTGCACCAACTGTAAAAGATATTGAGAGAGTTCTTCATCACTGAAAGAAACAAAACACAGAGTAAGTCACTTAATAATCAGAGCTGGAAAAAGACCGCTTCTTACTTACCAAACTTCAAATACTAACTTTGAAACAATGGTTCTTGTGGGTCAAGCTTGTTGCATGCCTATATTCAGCTTCATGACTACAATAACACAAAATAAGCTGAGGATTTCTGGTGGGCAAAAAAGTGTATGAAAAGGAGCAAAGAACAGCTAATATGGGGCACTTTCAGTAAGTTAATGAGGTTGATACAACTGATGACTGTATTTACAATGACCCCAGAGTTGTAATAAAAATAGTTTTCTGATCATGCTGAAGTTTACATATTCATTCAACCAGTTTTTTTAAATACAAATTCCATCAGTACTTCAGCAACTTAGTTTTCCTTTCCTATCAAAAGGTTAAAATTTTTGCTCCCTGATAATGAATGAACAATTAAAATCTTCAAATACTTTGAAGAATAAAGAGTGCATTTATAAGCTGGAAAGACTCAAAGAATTAACAAAACACTATAATTAAGAGAGCTAAATTAATTAAGATTGTGGCTCTCTATTTTGTATCTATCTCCAAACCATTCACATGTAAACAGTCTCATTAGAGGCAATTCCTGTAGTCAGGTTAAGATTCGTTATCTTAAGTCCTCTACTTGGTGACTAATCTTGGACAATAAACAGTTAAGAAAGTAGTCTAAATCAGATGTGGAACCTAAATCTAGGACATTATTCATCAAAAAAAAAAAAAAAAAAAACTCATACGCAGAAAATTTAACAGAGGAAGATGCATTAGAATTCCCTATATGGAACATGAGATCACAGCAATCTCTGCCTACGGGTCAATATATTTGAAAAAAAACAATTGGCTCATTCCAAGGAGGTGGCCAGGTAGCCCCTCCCCATCAGGTATCCAATGCAAACTTAGGGAAGCTGAGGAACAATGGAGAGCCTCATTTTTAAAAACTATCTATGTAACAATTTTAAGCTTACTGTAAAATCCATGCCCATTATAAAATCTATAAATAGTGTAAATGATAGAAGTATAGAAGAGGCTTCCTCTTTCCTAATACTTAAAAAGATGTCTCATAGGCATACCTGAAAAAATATTTTGTATAATTTGCTTTGAATATCACACAATTTAAAACATGATGATTTATTTAAAAAAGAAAAAAAAAATCACTGTATCCTTAATTTGCTGAGAAGTTTTGCTTTTTAAATAATCATACAGAGACTTCCCTGGTGGCCCAATGGTTAAGATTCTAGACTGCCAATGCAGGGGGTGCAAGTCTGACCCCTGGTCTGAGAACTAAGACCCCACATGCTGTGCGTCACAGCCAAAAGAAAAAAAAAAAAAAAATACAGTATAACCCCTCCTTTTGAGGCTAGAAGGAAAATGGAAAAAAAATTTAAATGCTCATTGTCTGAGATTGTCTCTATAACAATATTTTATCAAATAAATCCCACAGATTCTCACACATGTATTACCCTAAAGGGACTATACAAACATGTTCTCTGCATTGTTAATAATGGGAAATTTTGAAAAAATCTAAAATGTTCTTCAATAGAGAAATGGAGAAATATAATAAATCTCTATGACAGAATATTACACACTAGTGGAAGGAATAAACTACATTTATACGTAACAAGAGAAGACTGTCCTCAAAAACATAATGTTTGATAAAGGAAAAAAAATATGTAAAACAATATATATATGACAAGACACATTTATGTAATTTTTAAATGTACAATATTATTTCATACCTATACTGTATAGATATATAAAACTGATAAAAACAGAAAAATGATGTATAGTAGAATACACACCAAATTTGTGTTAACAGTTGTCTCTGGGAAGTGAAAGTAATCAGGACTGAATAAGCAAACTATGAAGACTAACTGTAATGTTAATTGCTTAAAAAATACAAACTTAAAAGTAAAAACTTTAAAAATACAAATTAAGAAATTAACATTTCTTAGTTCTGGGTAGTGGATGGAAAAGAGTTAATAGAATAGCAAGCCAGATTGCTATCCTTTGAAAAAGTAAGCATAGAAGGTTAGCCCTTAGCTGACATCTGGGAATGTAGACGGGGAAGGCTTCTCACCACCCTAACAGATAAGACTGGGTCACTGCTTAAACTGTTTTTGCAAACAGTACAGCTTATGCCCAACACCCATTTTCATTCTGGGAGTCTAGGATTTGGGAATATGCTAAACAGAAGTACTTAAGTGACTAGGTCTTAATAAAAATCAAACTAACGAACAAACAAACTACAAGTCTCTAACAAGCTTTCTGGTAGACAGTATTCAGGCATGCTGTCACAAATTGTTGCTGGGGGAATTAAGTGTAGTCAGTGCGACTTCTTTTGGAAAGAACTCTTTGAAGCATCTCTCTGGTTTCCTCTGGATTCTGCCCCATGAATTTTTCCTTTGCCAATTCTGCTCTGTATTCTTTTGCTATAATAAATCTTAGCCAAGAGTCATGGAACTGGAGAGTGATCTTGGGGACAACCAGAAGCAGTTTTTGATTGTTTTTTTGTTATAGAGAGGGGACTGCCCTGATGGTTCAGGGGTTAAGATACCGTGTTTCCACTGCAGGGGTGTAGGTTTAATCCTTGGTCAGGGATCTAAGATACAGCCATGTGGTGTGGTCAAGAAGAAAAACATCTGTATCGTGTGTGTGTGTGTGTGTGTGTGTCTGTGTGTGTGTGTGTGTGTGTGTGTTTTGGATAGGAGAGACTTGAGAGTATGAGAGAATAACAGGGACGAAGGGAACAAATGCTTTGAACTGAATCATTCCTAGCCTTTTCCTTTCTTACAGAACATCCAAGCAGATCTCAACTTTTCTTCTCACCCACAAGTTATTCCTTGACCCCAAAAAGCCTCCTGCAGGAGATACCTCATCTGTTGCAGGCAGCCCACAGCATATTCTCGCACATACTGATCTGGATAGTTGAAATCTAGAAGCTCAAGGGCCTCCCGGGGGGGCAGTTTAGGCCAAATCTGAAGCAGTGCTTGAAGCTGTTTAAAAATTGAAAGGAAAAAAGATTAGTTTTCTCTCCTATAACTTTTGAACCACTTATGTTTTTTCTCGGTACACAGGAACAGAGATGGGTCAAAAGAAAGGAAAAGTATACGTATAATTACTAAGGCCTCAAAAATCCATTATTGCTAATATAGGTTAATAAAGATGGTCTCTGCTGACATATTCTATAGGTAAGCAGGCAAAAAAGCAATTATGTACTTAGCTGGAAGTAGAATGATACACTGAATATATGAACTCTACAATCATTAACCATTAAAAAAATTTTTTAAAGGAAATAAAGGCAGGGACAAGAGGAGAGAAGAAGGTGAGAGGAAGGGGAGGAGAGAGAAATGACTAAGAAATACTTAAAGGCCTTTGAGGGAGGCTAAAGAGGGAGGGATATATGTATACTTATAGCTGATTCACCTTGTTGTACAACAGAAATCAACACAACACTGTAAAGCAAGTATCCTCCAATTAAAAAGAAAATTTTTAAAAAAGAAATACTTAAAGGTAAAATTCAAAGTACAAATATAAGCTGAAAAAGTACATTAATAAATAAACATAAAACTATCTTGAGAGTTTAAGAGAGTTTATATCTATCACTTTATAAAACTTTATTGACTAGAATACATTTAAATCCTTTAAATCATAGTAAGTTACCCACAGGAAATAAAGAGTACCTAGTTTATTAAATACAGCCAGTTTCCCATTTACAGATGCCACTTAGAAACTTATGAGACATAGGATAAAAAAGCATCCCATGGGGGAATGACCTGGGATTACCAGTGAAGGCTGGGTTCAGATGGACATGGAAACCTAAGTTCCAGAAAACCCAAATTTCTAGAAAGGATTTCATCTGCCTCCCATGAGAATGAGTGAGACTCATCAGAGTTGATTTCCTTTTATGAAGGGTTGATATTGGAAAGAGTCCCTTCCTCTTCATGATTTTGATATCTTTATAGCTTACATTCTTATTTCTGAAGGGAAGTGTGAGGAAAAGTGGTTATGAAGGAGAGTGAAACACTTTTTTGATAATTATGAGTTGTGGCTGTCCAAAGCGCAACCCTATCTGACAGAGTCTTATTCCTTAATTTCTGATTTATGTCGCTGGGTTTTTTTGGGTATTACTTAAACAGCACTGACATCAAGACCAAGGAAGAAGCACAAAATGTATGCAAGACCAGAGTTACAAGAATATGGCAAATAGATGGCAATGGCTGAAGGCTTCTCTCAATTGCATGTTCAACCTCAAAGTCATGTTGCAGGAGGTGGCCTGTGAAACCCGCTGCCTGCCTTGTCATTTGTCATTTCAGCATTTGTGAGAAACTTGGGCTTTGACAATTTCATAAAAATAACTTAAATTTGTTGTTTTAATTATGAAAATTATAAAACTTCTCATTAGTTTCTCAAGTGTCCAAAAAAAGCCAACATCTAAATGAGTAACTAGTTTCATAAATTTAAGTTCTCTAATGATAATTTATTAAAAAAATTAACTTTAAATTGCTTTACATTAGCAGAAAAAATAACCCTCTTGAGTCATTTTTAGAGATTGATTACATTACTATTATTAGTATACATTTACATAAATTACTAACTTGGATATGAAATGTGATACTTTGCAATTTACATAATAGATTATATCAAAGTTATTCAACAAATACAGTGAAATGTTACTTTTTACATTTTAACTTTTACCTTAAATCTTGATTCAATTATTCTTAAACTACTAAAGGAAAAGATTGCCTCTTATACTTGTTCTTTTAATGTATACAGTACTTGCATGCATACAGGACACAGGCAGACATACATACACTTACCTATGGTATCAAAATCCCACGGGGATAGGGCTGTTAGGGGAAAATTACGTAAAAATGCTCCTCAGGAGTGTAATAATGAAAAAAGATAGAGGAATACTGGTTTAAAGATATGAAACACCTACCTAATCCCAGGTTTTACCACACAATTCCTCCAAAACTCTAATGGACCAGTAGTCCTTATATAGATAAGGAAGACTGTTCCCTAAGGAACTGAAACAATAGTTTAAAAAACACTCCTTGCATTCCCAGTTAACACATGGAATACACTGCTCCACAAAAACAATACTGGGATAGATAATGTTATATAATACCAGAGGTTCAACTATGTTATGGGTTAAAAATAGCCCCACTACTGAGAAGTAATTCTTTCAGTATGTTATTTATAATTTTTAAATTGAAATATAAACATTAAATTACAAACACTCATCACTTCAGTTTGATGAAAACTATGGAAGCAAATAGGGAAGGCAAATCTGACTTAGTCAAATAAATAGTGAAATAAGTTTCACTATTTTAACTATTTTTCACTATAAATAGTGAAATTAACATGTAATTAATTGCTCATCTCCTACAGAGAGGACTGAATTAATTTCACTATCTATATGGCTATTGAAATCCCTTCTGCAGTAAGCTAAAAGAATACTTTCCTGTGGATTAATGGGAGGCTAATCTTTTTTATAGGATTTTCACCCATGGCTTATACCTTCAGAATCACAGTACAAATTTGCACCAGGTTCTGACTCGCCACTTCTCTTAGGCAGTCAATTTTTAAAAAATTTTTATTTATTCATTTATTTATTTTTGACTGCACTGGGTATTAGTTCCTGCACAAGTGCTTTCTCTAGTTTCAGCTAGCAGGGGCTACTCTCTAGTTGTAGGGCATGGACTCTAGGGCACGTGAGTTTCAGTACTTAATGGCTCACAGGCTCTAGAGAGCACAGGCTCAGTAGCTGTAATGGGCTCAGCTGACCCATGGCATGTAGAATCTTCCTGGCCCAGGGATCAAACCCATGTCCCCTACATCATCAGGTGGATTCTTAACCACCTGACCACTAGGGAAGTCTAGTAGTCAATTTATTGAAAATATGGTTTATATTCTCTTTTGCCAGTTCAGTGTAACTGGCAATGGTACAGGACTGGGGAGAAGCCAAAACACACAATTTTTTATTCTGTTGCTCTTCCTTTCTAGACTACTAAAAGGGTGGCTTAGGATCATGAAATTCATGTCTTCCTGTACTTGCTTATACATGTATAGGTTTTTCTATTAGAGTATTAAGTTATACTACTGACTTTTTCTACACAATGGAGGAAATTAACTTGTATCTGAAAACAGTAGATTTCAGATTCACTCATGGAAATGAGACAAGTATACTAAACTCCTCAGTATAAAAATCTGTGTCCCGGGGTTTCAAATAAAAAAATACTAAGCTTGAACTCTCTTACTCTATTTTCTGACAGATAAAATACAAAATCTCTTTTTCAGATATCTTAAAGAGTATAGTAAGAATTTTTTTTCTATTCTAATTCTATAAAAAATAATAAAATGGTGCATTTCTTAGATAGGCACTTAGAAACGAATGCTATTCATGAGAAGTAGGCAAATGTGCCAACTAAAAAATTCTTATATCTTACATTCAACCATTACGGGGGTTCACAGAAAACTAACCTTGAATTTGAAGAAATAACTGGTTAGATGACAACTATATCGGAACAATTAAAATCTAGCTTTAAAAAAAAGATATCCTGACAAAAATAGCTTCTTTTCAAAATAAGTAATGGTGATGTGGGCTAACTGTATAAACAGTTCAAATAAGGCACATCATATAATTTTGTAACATGATTCCAAAAAAAACTGTTAGACACTAGGAATAAACTCAAAAGAAATGCTTTCTAAACTTAATTTGAGAAATAAAACAATAAAGCAAAGATTTTAAAAATACAAGATTAAAAGAAATATGTATTTCTCAACTAAATTTAACTCATTATAGATTTAACAAAACAAGAAAAAAATTTAAAGACCAATTGAATTTAAGTAACTAAGGTGAATAAATGTGGTTCTCTTAATATACCAAATGTATTCATTCTGATTAAAAAATCATTTCAAGAATCTTTCTGGAGAACGTTGATAACCAAATGAATTTAATAACACCACTGTTTTTTCATAGGTTCTTGAAAATAAAATCAAGGAGCTAAAATTTGGTGGCTTCTTCTGGATCCAAAATTTTTTTTCCTTTTCTCTATACTGCCTAAAGGTTCATCAACACTGCCCAACTTTAAATAAATAGTAAAAATGATGTCTTAGATCATTTAATTTATGATCTAGAATGTTAACTTCTAAAAACAGAGGTTACTTTCAAACAATACATATGCATTTTAGACATTCATTGCAAAGGGTCTTAAAATGAAAACCTAGGAGTTCATTGACAAAGCTGGTAAAAGTAACCCAGGATCTACCATATGCTGACAGAAATTATGGATGATTATTCCAAGACCTAAGTTTTAGTCATCTCTAGTAAAGGACATAGAAAACTTACTCAGAATTTGGGATTTTGAAATCTTAAAACTTTCTGGTCTACCATTTAGATCAGAAGGTCTGAGAGTTTAAAACCTGAAAACTTTTCCTGCAGAAAATTATCCTACCTATGGAAACATACCTTTGTAGGAAAAGACAATTTACATGAAATCAATAAAGTAATATAACGACCAAATGGAGTTACAAAAACAATCTCTTGTTACCTGAGCAACATCCTCAAGTTTATTCCACTTGATCGACAGCAGCAATTTCGGCAATGCGTGTGGGAAATTCTCTCTGCAGTCTTGTCGCAAAGTCCAAATAAGATCCATTTCATTCTCACACAGTTGAGACAATGGATCCCTGTCCAAGATTTCTTTCAGTACAGCAAGAAACTTCTTTCCACCTCGACTCTAAGAGAGCAAAATTACTCGTTACAAAACTAAATCGTGTAAACATAACTGGTAAACCTTGAACACAGGGGTTAGGGGCACCAACTCCCAAGCAGTAGAAAATCCCTAAATTCGTGCATTTAACGAAACCACGAATCATGTGGTAGTGTAGAATATGTATATTTTTTAAAACTTCACTTGATCTGCACAGCTCAAACCTGTGATATTCAAGGGTTAATTATACCATGAATTTTTAAAATAATTAATGAACTTTAAAATGTGAGATACTAACAATCTAATTCATTAAAAACTTGGAGCTTCCTTTAAAAGTTTTATTAACCTAAGTATTAAATTTGTAAACTAATGATGAAGGAAAAATTATTCTTAGTTTTTTAAAAGAATAAAAAAGAATCCTCTTTTAAAGTCCACGTACAAACACTAGGTGGCAGAATTGCAATTTGGATTAAAAAGAAGTCATATTTGAACTGAGTTTCTCATCTTTTGATATTTTTAATTGCTATAAAGAAAAAAACAACAGCAAAGATGTACCAAACATATGAAGTTTTTTTAGAAAAAAGTAATAGGTGCCTTCTCAGCTCTGAGGCATTAAACCATTTAGATTCAGAACTGAATCTTGGCTAAAATCAAACATTAAAAAAAAAGTTATCCCATTTTCTTTCCCAATCCTTATAAGAATATATTAAAATAAAGAAAATGGACCATACTGTTTATTCAATCCAGACTCTGAATTAAGACTAACATGAAAGAAAGAGATACAAAATTTCCCAAATATAAAGAAAAACTATAGCATTTAGGCAAAAATGTATCTCCGTTACCCCACCCCCTCAAAAAATCTCTAGAACTATCTGATAAGATTGTGTAAGGAGTTATTAATACATTCTATTACTATGCTATTTGGTACTTGAAATTACTTTAGCTGGGATTTCATATCAACAATAAACTGAATAAATCAAACCACTAACTTTCTAAAGTAGTGAGATTCAAAACAGTATATGCATATGTTAAAAAGAATTAGGATAACATAGAGAAAATCTGAAACAGTCAATGAAAACACCATTGTAATCAATAAGCAATTACACAAGTGTAGAATACAAGGTTAATATATAAAAGTAAATCATATTCTTATGTATTAGCAATACACAAGTGGAATTTGAAATTAAACAACACAATACCATTTATATTACTACCACAAAATAAGGAAACAGGCATAAAGTTAACAAAATAAATATAAGATCTATATGCGGAAAACTATAGAACTCTGATGAAAGTAATCAAAGAATTAAATAAATGGAGCTATATTTCATGTTCATGGATAAGAAGACTCAAAAATACTGCCAGCTTTCCTCAACTTAATATCAACAGATTCAATTCAAACCCAATTAAGATCTCAGTAAGTTATTATGTGGCTATCAAAAAACTGATTCTAAAGTTTATATGGAAAGGCAAAAGACTCAGAAGAGTCAACACATTATCAAAGAAGAAAGAACAAGGTTAAGGTCAACATGACCCTTTGGGTCAACATGACATAGGTAAAAATAAATATGAAATACAAAACTATAAAACTCCTAGAAGAAAACAGGAGAAAATCTAAATGACCTTGGGTTTGGTGATAACTTTTAACATATAACACCAGATGCATGATCCACCACTGAAAGAACTGATAAGCTAAACTTCCATGAAATTTTAAATTATCTGCTCTGCAAAAGAAGCTGTCAATGGAATGAAAACAAAATCCACAGACTGGGGGAAAATATGTGCACATATCTTATAATAAAGGACCGGTATCCAAAATATACACAGAACTCTTAAACTCAACAGCAAGAAAACAAACAATAGACAAATATACAGATCAAAGACCTGAACAGATACCTCATCAAATAATAAACACAGATGGTAAAATACATACATATATATAAGGAAATCAGTCCTGAATATTTATTGGAAGGACTGATGCTGAAGTTGAAACCCCAATACTTTGTCCACCTGATGCAAAGAACTGACTCATTGGAAAAGACTCTGATGCTGGGAAAGATTGAAGGCAGGAGGAGAAGGGGACGACAGAGAATGAGATGGTTGGATGGCATCACCAACTCGATAGATATGAGTTTCAGCAAGCTCTGGGAGTTGGTGATGGACCAGGAAGCCCAGTGTGCTGCAGCCCATGGGATCACGAAGAGTCAGACACGACTGAGCAACTGAACTGAACTGATATATGAAAAGATGTTTAACATCACATGTCAGCAGGGAAATGAAAATTAAAGCAAAAATGAAATATGACTACATACCTATTAGAATGGCCCAAATCCAAAACATTGAACATATCAAAAGCTGCTAAGGATGTGGAGCTACTCTTATTCAATGCTGATGGGAAGGCAAAATACTACAGTCACATAGGAAGACAGCTAGGTAACAAACAATATCATGCTCCTTGGTTTTTTATATGTACCAAAAGGAGTCAAAAGCTTATGTCCACACAAAAACCTGCACATGGATGTTTATAGCAGCTTTATTTAAAGTTGGCAAAACTTGGAAACAACCAATATGTTTTTCAGTAGGTGAATGGGTAACTGAATGGATAAACTGGAATACACAGAAAGGAAAACTATTTAGCACTGAAACAATTGAGCTATCAAGTCATAAAAAGACACAGAGAAACGTTAAATGCATATGACTAATAGAAAGAAGACAATCTGAAAAGGCTATATGTGAAATGGTTCCAACTACAACATTCTGGAAAAAGCAAAACTATGGAGACATTAAAAAGATCAGTGGTTGCCAGGGACAGATATGTCATTATGCATGTGTGCATGCATGCTCAGTGTGTCCGACTCTGCTACCACACAGACTGTACCCACCAGGCTCTGTCCATAGAATTTTCTAGGCAAGAATACTGGAGTGGGTTGCCACTTCCTCCTCTAGAGAATCTTCCTGTCCCAGGGATGCAACCCACGTCTCCTGAGTCTCTTGCATTGACAGGTGTTTTCTTTATGACTATACTACCTTGGAAGTCCTATATGTCATTATACATTTGTCCAAACCCACAGAATACACAACAGCAGGAAGGAAATCTAAGGCAAACTATGGCTGTTGAGTGATTATGATATATTAACGTAGATTCTTCCCTAGTAATAAAGTACCATTCTGGTGAGTGATGCTGATAAACAGGAGGCATATATATGTGATATGTGCAGGGGCAGGGATATATGGAAAATCTCTGTACAGTCCTCCTAAATCTGTTTTGAGCCTAAAACTTCTCTTAGCAAAAATAAACTCTTTTTATACACATGTATCCATACACACACAAACTCTCTCTCTCCTCCCATGTATGAATTATAGTGGGTTTATATTCAGAGCTTCAATCTAAAAAAGGTATGGTTTATTTCACGAAAGTGACTAAGTTTCTTTGAAAAATGATCATGATACATAATCAGAATTTGAAAATGAAACTCCTACACTTACATATAAAAGTGAAAGCTTATACTGCAAACAATGAAGAATATAAATTGTTCGTGCGAGAGAAAGGCAGACTGCTGTTGAGTTAAATAGTGAAAAAAGCTAACAGACCTACTATAATCTCATGGATCAAAATAAGACTTCACAGACCTGCTACAGGTAAATATCCTGAAGACACAGTAGTGAAGGAAGAGGGAAGAGCAATGAGTTAGCTGTGTAATTGCACTGTGATTGTTTACTGAGCTATGAAAAGCACAGTACTGAATAAGTCCAAGATAAAAACAAACAACTACCAGAAATGTTGCAGGAGGCAAAAAAAACTAAGAACCTTACGTTCTTTTACAAAACAATCAGCAATGAAAAATTATATTTCAGTGCAACTGAAGAACTTACACTCATGCTAAAATGCTGGAATTTAAGTAATGATGGAAAAAAATGAAAATTAACACCAATATTCTCTACTTTGTTTTTATGTTTATATTTTTCAACTTATATACATATTATGAATTACTGACCAAAATAAAACACATCATATGTATCCTGCCATGAGCATACGAAAAAAGACTATGGCTCTTTCCCCTTGCACACTGGAGGTAGGGGGTCAGGGGTCTGGAAAATTAATCTGTCATATTCAGAGAGGCTACAAACTCAAAATGTGTTAGCAATAAGCTATCAAAGGACAGAATTAACCATGCATTGGCCAGACTGGGGACCAGACAAACACACAGCTGAGGATGAGACAGCCCATGCAGTCATGGCTGGTGGGACAGAGAGTGAGAAGATAGTTAAATGATTGGGAGATTAATTACAAACAGAGGATTGAGCAAATAAATATGTTAAGGTTGACAGGAATCCAGATTACGCACTGTCAGAAAAGGTAAATCAAAATATATTAAGGCAGAGACTAAAAAGAAATCCTTTGGTAGCGAATCCAAATAAGAGACAGAGATAAGAACTCGTGGTTTTCAGTAGATAGACAAAGCAAAGAAACTTTGTTGTCATTTAGTCCCTAAGTCATGTCTGATTCTTTTGCGACCCCATGCAGTGTAGCCCGTCAGGCTCCTTTCTCCACGGGATTTCCCAGGCAAGAATACTGGAGTGCATTGTCATTTAGTTCTCCAGGGGATCCTTCTGATGCAGGAATGAAACTTGCATCTTCTATATTGGCAGGTGAGTTCTTCACCACTGAGTCACCAGGGATGCTTAAATATGCAGCTAGGTGATAAAGATACCACCCAGCTCTGTTTCATGAAAAGACCTAACGCTATTGCATGCAAAGGACAATGAGAATACCGAGTGCCCAGAATTTGGAATCGAAATACTTTTGACAAACAAAAGGAATCAGGACTCCCAGGAGGAATGACTGAAACCAAAGTTCAGTTCAGATCAGTTCAGTTCAGTTCAGTCGCTCAGTCGTGTCCCACTCTTTGCGACCCCATGAATTGCAGCATGCCAGGCCTCCCTGTCCATCAACATCACCCGGAGTTCACTCAGACTCACGTCCATTGAGTTGGTGATGCCATCCAGCCATCTCATCCTCGGTCATCTCCTTCTCCTCCTGCCCGCAATCCCTCCCAGCATCAGAGTCTTTTCCAATGAGTCAACTCTTCTCATGAGGCGGCAAAAGTACAGGAGTTTCAGATTTAGCATCATTCCTTCCAAAGAACACCCACGACTGATCTCCTTTAGAATGGACTAGTTGGATCTCCTTGCAGTCCAAGGGACTCTCAAGAGTCTTCTCCAACACCACAGTTCAAAAGCATCAATTCTTCGGTGCTCAGCTTTCTTCACAGTCCAACTCTCACAACCGTACACGACCATTGGAAAAACCACAGCCTTGACTAGATGGACCTTTGTTGGCAAAGTAATGTCTCTGCTTTTGAATATGCTGTCTAGGTTGGTCATAACTTTTATTCCAAGGAGTAAGCGTCTTTTAATTTCATGGCTGCAGTCACCATCTGCAGTGATTTTGGAGCCCCCAAAAATAAAGTCTGACACTGTTTCCACTGTTTCCCCATCTACTTGCATGAAGTGATGGGACCAGATGCCATGATCTTCGTTTTCTGAATGTTGAGCTGTAAGCCAACTTTTTCACTCTCCACTTTCACTTTCATCAAGAGATTGCATCAAGTGATTGCATTTAGTTCCTCTTCACTTTTTGCCATAAGGGTGGTGTCATCTGCATATCTGAGGTTATTGATATTTCTCCCGGCAATCTTGATTCCAGCTTGTGCTTCATCCAGCCCAGCATTTCTCATGATGTACTCTGCATAGAAGTTAAATAAGCAGGGTGACAATATACAGCCTTGACGTACTCCTTTTCCTATTTGGAACCAGTCTGTTGTTCCATGTCCAGTTCTAACTGTTGCTTCCCTGACCTGCGTAGGTTTCCCAAGAGGCAGCTCAGGTGGTCTGGTATTCCCATCTCTTTCAGAATTTTCCACAGTTTATTGTGGTCCACACAGTCAAAGGCTATGGCATAGTCAATAAGGCAAAAATAGATGTTATTCAGGAACTCTCTTGCTTATGCGATGATCTAGCCGATGTTGGCAATTTGATCTCTGTCTGCTCTGTCTTTTCTAAAACCAGCTTGAACACCTGGAAGTTCACAGTTCACGTACTGCTGAAGCCTGGCTTGGAGAATTTTGAGCATTACTTTACTAGCGCGTGAGATGAGTGCAATTGTGCGGTAGTTTGAGCATTCTTTGGCATTGCCTTTCTTTGGGATCAGAATGCAAACTGACCTTTTCCAGTCCTGAGGCCACTGCTGAGTTTTCCAAATTTGCTGGCATATTGAGAGCAGCACTTTCACAGCATCATCTTCCAGGATGTGAAACAGCTCAACTGGAATTCCATCACCTCCACTAGCTTTCTTCATAGTGATGCTTCCTAAGGCCCACTTGACTTCACATTCCGGGATATATGGCTCTCGGTGAGTGATCACACCATCGTGATTATCTGGGTCGTGAAGATCTTTTTTGTACAGTTCTTCTGTGTATTCTTGTCATCTCTTCTTAATATCTTCTGCTTCTGTTAGGTCCAGACCATTTCTGTCCTTTATCGAGCCCATCTTTGCATGAAATGTTCCCTTGGTATCTCTAATTTTCTTGAAGAGATCTCTAGTCTTTCCCATTCTGTTCTTTTCCTCTATTTGTTTGCACTGATCGCTGAGGAAGGCTTTCTTATCTCTTCTTGCTATTCTTTGGAACTCTGCATTCAGATGCTTATATCTTTCCTTTTCTCCTTTGCTTTTCGCCTCTCTTCTTTTCACAGCTATTTGTAAGGCCTCCCCAGACAGCCATTTGGCTTTTTTGCATTTCTTTTCCATGGGGATGGTCTTGATCCCTGTCTCCTGTACAACGTCACAAACCTCAGTCTATAGTTCATCAGGCACTCTATCTATCAGATCTAGGCCCTTAAATCTATTTCTCACTTCCACTGTATAATCATAAGGGATTTGATTCAGGTCATACCTGAATGGTCTAGCAGTTTTCCCTACTTTCTTCAATTTAAGTCTGAATTTGGTAATAAGGAGTTCATGATCTGAGCCACAGTCAGCTCCTGGTCTTGTTTTTGTTGACTGTATAGAGCTTCTCCATCTTTGGCTGCAAAGAATATAATCAATCTGAGTTCGATGTTGACCATCTGGTGATGTCCATGTGTAGAGTCTTCTCTTGTGTTGTTGGAAGAGGGTGTTTGCTATGACCAGTGCCTTCTCTTGGCAAAACTCTATTAGTCTTTGCCCTGCTTCATTCCGTATTCCAAGGCCAAATTTGCCTGTTATTCCAGGTGTTTCTTGACTTCCTACTTTTGCATTCCAGTTCCCTATAATGAAAAGGACATCTTTTCTGGATGTTAGTTCTAAAAGATCTTGTAGGTCTTCATAGAACCGTTCAATTTCAGCTTCTTTAGCGTTACTGGTTGGGTCATAGACTTGGATTACCGTGATATTGAATGGTTTGCCTTGGAAACGAACAGAGATCATTCTGTCATTTTTGAGATTGCATCCAAGTACGGCATTTCGGACTCTTTTGGTGACCATGATGGCTACTCCATTTCTTCTGAGGGATTCCTGCCTGCAGTAGTAGATATAATGGTCATCTGAGTTAAATTCACCCATTTCAGTCCATTTTAGTTTGCTGATTCCTAGAATGTCGACATTCACCCTTGCCATCTCTTGTTTGACCACTTCCAATTTGCCTTGATTCATGGACCTGACATTCCAGGTTCCTATGCAATATTGCTCTTTACAGCATCGGACCTTGCTTCTATCACCAGTCACATCCACAGCTCGTACTGTTTTTGCTTTGGCTCTATCCCTTCATTCTTTCTGGACTTATTTCTCCACTGATCTCCAGCAGCATATTGGGCACCCAGCTGACCTGGGGAGTTCCTCGTTCAGTATCCTATCATTTTGCCTTTTGATACTGTTCATGGGGTTCTCAAGGCAAGAATACTGAAGTGGTTTGCCATTCCCTTCTTCAGTGGACAACATTCTGTCAGAGAAACCAAAGTGGGGGTAAAGAAATCACCAAGTTAGCCTGGAACACTTTCTTGTACCAGAGAGAAGCAGATGCTCAAAGAATTATGTCGAGAGGTCAAACAGACACAAGATAGAACTTGAGTTGCCACAGCCAAAATCTGGGTCAAATCTGCACATCAAAATTAACTATGTCATTAAATAAAAAAGCAATCACAAATTCAAACTACTATAATTTTTTAAGTAAATAAATGGGGGGTGGGGATGTGAGAAAAACATCTACCCTACAGTATAAGTCAACTAACAAACCCAAAAGGAAAATAAATTTGAAAATCACACTTTGGAAACCACTGTAATTAATACTGGTTCAGACAATCTGTATTAATAAATACTAAAACAAGTGGGTGAAAGTTAGCTGTGAAACAGTATGTTTCCTAAGTCGCAAAATAAGTCCACAAACTTCTTAGTTATTAACTTCGTAGTAGAAGAACCTAGTGGACACTATCCTAACCAAGTAATAACAATTAATATCATCAGTAATGGAACAACAACAACCAAAAGACAAAACAAAACAAAAAAAAACAGCCAAAATGACAAATTGACATTGTTTGCCTGTAAACAATGAGTAAAATGTAGTAAGGACACATCACCACTTAAATGTGCTCAGTTGTGTCCGACTCTTTGCAACCCCATGGACTGTAGCCCACCAGGCTCTTCTGTCCAGGGGATTATCCCAACAAGAATACTGTATCAGGTTGCCATTTCCTCCTCCAGAGGATCCTCCCAACCCAGGGTTCAAACCGACCTCTTGTGCGTCTCCTACACTGGCAGCAGATTCTTTACCACTGAGTCATCAGGGAAGCCCCCAAAAGTTCAATGTATTCATGCTAAAAATGCATAGCTAGAATCCAATCATGACAAAACATTAGGCAAATCCAAACTGAATGACATTCCACAAAGTAACTGATCTGTATCCTTAAAAAAAAAATCAGTCATTAAAGACAAGGAAAGACTGAGGAACTGTTCTAGAATGAAGGAAACTAAAGACACATGTCAAAGAAATACAACAAGTAATCCTGGGTTGAATCCTGCGCCTAAAGAACACTCCTGAGACAACTGGCTAAATACGAATGGAATGTGGGGAACAGACAATAGAAGTGTATCAACATTATTTTCCTGATTTTCATGGATTGATTCTGGTTAACTATGAGAATGTCCTCATTTTTAAGAAATATATACTGAAGAATTAAAGGATAAATGGCATAATGTATGCCACTTCATCTCAAATGATTCTGAAAGAAATGCATACACACACATGGAATGATAGAACAAATATGGCAAAGTGTTAACAGTTGGGGAAGTTGGAGAAAGCTGTATGGGAATTCTTCATACTCTTCTCTCCGGTTTTCAGAATGTCTGAGATTTTTTTTTTTAATGTTTGCTCTTTTCTTCCATCAAATGGAGGGCATTAAAGATTCCAAATCATTCTATTAAGAAAACATTCTAGACAGATCCCCAGAACCTCTGAACTAAAGGCTGAGTCACTATCTGCATTCACAAAAGCCAGTCGTTAAGATTTTGTGCCTGAGATTCAGCAATAAGAAAATAAAACTTTTCAACACACATGTTTTAGATGATTGCAGGGTTTCTAACCCCCATGCTATCTCATAGGAGGATGGTCCTGTGCATTGTAGGAAGTTGAGTAGCACCTGAACTTCATTCACTACCTGTCAGAAACAACCTCCAGTGAGTTGAGACAAATAAGAAAACTTTTAGACATACTAAATGCCCCACTTGAGGCAAAAAAAGAAGCCACAGGTTGAGAACTACTGGCTAGGAAGATGAAAAGCTGCCAATTCAAGAATCATAATTCACAAAGATCCCATTTTTTTCTATTTTTCAGATATCCCACAATCTTTGGCAACTACATATTTTTTAAAATGCCAATAGCTATTAGGCTTAACACTTTTAAAAGAACAGAAGTGCTGTTGAGAAGGATATGAAAAAACTAGAATCCTTTCGCAGTTGGATTTTGCAGGTGGGAATGTGATATGGAACAGTTATTTTAGAAAACAATGGTAGTTCCTCAAAAGATAAAAAACAGAATTAACATATGATCTAATAATTCTACTTATGGGTACACAGCCAAAAGAATTGACAGCAACATCTCAAAACTATATTTGCACACTCATGTTCATAGCAGTGTTATTCACAATAGCTAAAATGTGGAAGCAAACAAGTGGATAAACAAAATGTAGTACATAAACTGGGTATTAGTGGCACTAGTGGTAAAGAATTTGCTTGCCAATGCAAGAGACGTAGGTTAGATCCCTGGATGGGAAGATCCTCTGGAGGAGGAAATGGTACCCTACTCCAGTGCTCTTGCCTGGAAAATTCCATGGGCAGAGGAGCCTGGCGGGCTACAATACATGGGGTCCCTAAGAGTCAGACATGATGGAATGACTGAACACACACACACACAGTTCAGCAAGCGAACTTATCATGATCTTATTAAAGAATGTAACATGCTCTTGATAGATACACGAAGAGAGGATTAAAACAGTGAAACGAGAACATAGTTCTCTCTATTCCTTTCATTCAAAAAGATGAAGTATTTTAAGTATTTAAAAATACTCACCAGCAACAGTTCTGGGATACAAGAGAAAGTGCCTAACATAGGAATCCTTTACTGAGAGAAAGCAGATAGGATCAGGGATCAGATCTGCTAAGATTCAAGCGGTAGTGACACAGTTCCAGGATGCATTCCAGCTTAGAATCAGAGGATTCAAGGAATGAGAGGTGGCCAGGGGGAATCATCAGGGAAGTTAGTAGTAATGGATCTGCAGGTGGAGCAGCTGCTGTGGTCACACATGCCCCTTGCTCTGTTTGTGCTGAGCTGAAACAGCAATGGGATTAGCCCAAAATTGAGATGAGGAGCAGGGTACTAAGTACTTGGGAGACACTTGATCTCAGAAGGGAGGAAATCTTCACATATAGGAAACTCATTTTCAGCACAGCCTACCCCAAATCCTACAGACACTGAATGAAGGTTACAGTGAAAAAGCAAACAACCAGGGAGCCACAAGTACAAAAGAGCTAAACTAAGAATCACCAAACATTGAGAAACGCCGAAATAAGAAGAAAAGACAGATGCCAAAAGAAGAAGCAAGACCACTTCAAAGATAAGATTGTTTTATTCCTCAGAGAGAATTAATGTGACAGAATAGCCATGAAAAAGGAATAAACAGAAATCTTTTAAAAGATAATGAAACAAACTCCAACCTGACTAATCACAAGAAACTGCAAGTTAAAATAATGTGACATCAGTTTATGTTCACTGAATCAATAAATTAAAAGGGTTAGCAGATGCAAAAGGACTGAAACTCTCCCACAGTGTGTTTTAACCCTTTTAGGGTATGCAACTTGAATTTAGAATTCTTACTAAAAGGGTACAAACCTTTCAATCTATTATCCTACAAAACACAAACATGTATAAAGACATACAAAACATTCACTGCAACAAAGCTTTAGTAGAGAATAAGTGGAAATAAGCAAACATACACCAGTGGAGGTATGAATATTTAATAACTAATGGTATCAGTAATTAATCTCATGAAATATTAACAATGCTTTCATAAAGAGAGAAGTGGAACTCTTCCTACAAACATTACAAGATCCATAAAATTCATTGCATGAAAAAGGAACAAAGTAAAAAGATCTCAAACTTTTCAAAAAATGTACAGATATGTACACACAAAGTTAAACTGTTTATACACTTATCTCTAGGAGAGAAAGGTAAGTAGCAGTTAGCAAAAAAACTTACATTTTTGGTTCCATATAGTTTATTCATTGTACTATGACAAACCTAGATAGTGTATTAAAAAGCAGAGACATTACCTTGCCTACAATGGTCCGTATAGTCAAAGCTCTGGTTTTTCCAGGAGTCATGTTATGGATGTGAGAGCTAGACAATAAAAAGGGCTAAGTGCTAAAGAATTGATGCCTTTGAATTGTTGTGCTGGAGAAGACTTCCGAATGTCTCTTGGACAGCAAGGAGGTCAAACCAGTCATTCCTAAAGGAAAGTGACCCTGAATATTCATTGACGGACTGATGCTGAAGCTAAAGTTCCACTACTTTGGCCACCTAATGCAAAGAGCTGACTCACTGGAAAAGACCCTAATGCTGGGAACAACTGAAGGCAGGAGGAGAAGGGGAGGACAGAGGATGAGATGGTTGGATGGCATCACTGACTCGATGGACATGAATTTTGAGCAAACCCCAAGAGATGGTGAAGAACAGGGAAGCCTGACGTGCTACAGTCCATGGGGTTGCAAAGCGTCAACGTGACTGAGTGACTGAACAACTATGTGCCCACTAAAAACAAAACAATACAGCAAACCTGGACAAGAATATTGCATCCTCATTAAGGAAAGAACCTCTGATTTATGTAAGATAGCAGTAGATCATAGGAGAAATAACACAAATTAATTTAGCCTTCTGATATCCAAAGAGCAATATTAAGATTAATAAAGGGTAACTAAAAACAGGCGTGAGAATAAACAGAGGAGTATATACATAAACGTATATACATGTCTTAGACTGCAATTGTATGCTTCCATAATTTCCAGACAAGCTGATAAGTGTATACTTGTGATAAAATTATTTTATTTCACTAAAGAGAACTACAGTTGACCCTTACACAACATGAGGATTAGGGATGCAGACTCTCGGAACAGTCAAAAACCATGTGTAATTTTACAGTTGATACTCTGTATCTGAGGTTCTGTATCCACAAATTCAATCTGCTTGCAGATTACGTGGTACTATAGTATGCATTTAATGAGAAATCTGAGTGTAAAAGGACCTATGCAGTAACTGTGTTCTTCAAGGGTCAACTGTACTCTGAAGTATTTGTAGTAGGAGTTACTTGCACTGCAGGGCTATGGACATTTTTGAGAACTCTATAAAAAGCAGAAGACATCCTGGGAAATATCTGAAACAATCTTAAGAAAGAAGAACAAGCAATCATACTCCCTGACTTCAGACTATACTACAAAGCTACAGTAATCACACAGTATGGTACTGGCACAAAAACAGACACACAGATCAATGGAAATGAACAGAAAGCCTGGGAATATATCCATACACTTATCGTCAACTAATCTACAAGAAAGGAGGCAAGAATATACAATAGAGAAAAGACAGTCTCTTCAATAAGTAGCCTTGAGAAAACATGGACAGCTACATGTAAAAGAATGAAATCAGAACATTCTCTAACACTACATACAAAAATAAACTCAAAATGGTACTATAAAACTCCTAGAGGAAAACATCAGCAAAATACTCTTTGACATAAATTGAAGCAACATTTTTTTATGTCTCCTACAGTAATGGAAACAAAAGCAAAATTAAACAAATGGGAGCCAGTTAAACTTAACAGCTTATGCACAGTAAAGGAAATCATAAACAAAATGAAAAGACAATTTACAGAATGGGAGAAAATATTTATAAACAATGCAACCAACAAGAGATTAATTTCCAAAATATACAAACAGCTTATACAGCTCAATAATAAAAAATACATACCAAAAAAATTTTAAATGTATAGAACATCTAAATATTAATAGCTGTTTCTCCAAAGAAGTCATACAGATAGCCAATAGGCACAAGAAAAGATTCTCAACATTTCTAATTATTAGAGAAATACAAATCAAGACAAAAATGAGGTACCACTTCACACCAGTCAAAATGGTAATCATCAAAAAGCCTTCAATTCATAAATGCTGGAAAGGGTGTAAGGAAAAAAGAACCCTACTACACTGTTGGTGGGAATGTAAACTGCTGCAACCACTATAAAAGACAGTATGGAGCTTCCTTAAAAGACCTAAAAATAGAGTGGCTATATGATCCAACTATTCCACTCCTGGACATATATCCAGACAAGATGAAAACTCTAACTTAAAAAGATCCCTGCACACCAGTGTTCACAGCAGCACTGTTTACAATAGCCAAGACATGAAAGCAATGTAAACGTTCACTGACTGACGAATGGATAAAGAAGACGTGGTATGTATACACACATATATACACATCTTACAATGGAATATTAGTCATAAAAGAATGAAGTATTTCCTACTGTATAGCACATGGAACAATATTCAATATCCTGTGATAAAACATAATGGAAAAGAATATGTACATATATGCATAACTGAATCACTTTGCTATACAGTAGAAATTACCAAAAAATTATAAATCAACTAAACTTCAATAAAATAAAATTTAAAAACAGAATGAAACATTGCCACTTACAGCAAAAGGAATGAACCTAGAGATTATCACACTAACTGAAGTATAATTCACTTAGATTATCACACTAAGCGAAGTGTTATCTACAAAACAGAAATAGATACAAACACCAAAAAACAAACTCTACAGTTATCAAAGAATAAAGTTAAGGGGAATAAATTGGGAGTTTGGAATTAACAGATACACACAACTATATATAAAACAGATAATAAAGATCTACTGTATAGCAAAGGAAACTATATTCAGCATCTTGTAATAATCGATAATGGAAAGAATCTGAAACAGATATATAAACTGAATCACTCTGCTGTACACCTGAAACACTGTAAAGCAATTGTACCTCAATCTAAAAAGGGCTCCCTTGGTAGTCCAGTGGTTAACAATATGCCTGCCCATACAGGCAATACGGGTTCCAATCCCTGGTCTAGGGAGATTCCACATGGCACGGAGCAACTAAGCCCGTGCATCATCACTACTGAGCCCAGGCTCTAGAGCCCACAAGTAGAACTACTGAAACCCATACGCCCTGTAGCCCCTGTTCTGCAACAGTGAGAAACCCATGTGCTGCAACTACAGAGTAGCCCCTGCTCACTGCAACTAAAGAAAGGCAGTGCACAGCAAGGAAGACCCAGGGCAACCAAAATTTTAAAAGCAATTTTAAAAAATTTTTTAATTAAGGAAAAAAAAAAAAAGAAGGAAAAGAAATGAAGAAGACAGCCCGGGCCAGACGTTTCTCTAACTACAACATTAAATATTGCATTCATTCTGTACAAATAATAAAACCATATACATTATCTCCATTTGTCTCCTGGCTTCTAACTAATGACCATTCTATATAGAGTGGCATCACTACAGTCACTTGAAAATTATAAACTGATGACATGAAAAGAAAATATCAGATTAAAACTCAGAAAAGTCTTAAGGTAAAGCAGGAAAAATTATTATTTAAAAATATAGATGGTAGAAATATTACATATATTGTAAACAAAATAATTTATTTTGAAGTCCTTGGGCAGAAACAATGGGAATGGTGTGTGCAGCAGGGACTATTTGTCTGTCATTATGCACTGCCCCCTTCTAGCTTTATTAACTATAATCTGTTACTCTTAGCCAAGTACATGACTGCCGGCCAAGGACTATATTTCTCAGTCTCACTTATCGTTAGGTATGGCCTCTAGTCTAACTTTTCCTGTTCCTGCGGCCCGGAAGGTAGTAATGTAGAAAGTTGAAGCACCAATATTAAATGAAATAAAAACAACATACCAACGTGAAAGATTACCAAGATGCAAGAAACCTGGGTCCCCAGCAGTGCAAAACCTGCCTTAAATATATCTGCTCTATTCTGTCAGAGAAGTTAAGAAAATATAACCTCCTCATTCAACTGAATAACATTCAAAAGATGGTATCGTGAATTTATGAAGTGTCAGAGCATCCCTCACAGACCACCTTCTGAACCTGTGCTTGAACCGGAAAAGTGCTTACTAACTAAACACAGAACAACCTGAAACAGCTTCCATTTAACAAAACATTAGCATGTACATACTCATGCACACTCAGACTATTCTTGCATATGAGGATGGTCTTCCATAAGTTCATTACCATAAATGACATGACAGTGACTAATAATAAGCACAACTTTGTAACATAAGGCTATTTTAAAACCTTGATACTTACTGATACATTAGCACTATCACTGCTTGCAATCTCAGCTGCTTTTTCAATAATCTGTTTAAAAAAACGGAAAAAATTAAAATTTGGCTCTTGTATTTATAAAATTATAAGTGTAAATGTCTAGACTTGTACATAGACTTATACATCCACATGTACAGGAGCTACATATGATATGACATTTCTATGGTTTATAACGTAAGTGAGAATTTTAAATGCAAAGTGGTCTTATCTTCAAACACTTGACAAACTCTTTCCTATAAAGGACTACTGACTCCCAGACTATGCTAGGATTCTCTATAGATAAAATAAGCAGTGACTAGTATATATGAACAAATTTTTAATATAGGTAAATATTTTCTGGTTAAGAAAATGCAAAAGTATGTAATAGCTGGGAAATAGCAACCCACTCCAGTATTCTTGCCTGGAGATTTCGATGAATGCAGAACCTGGTGGGCTACAGTCCATGGTGTCTCAAAGAGTTGGGCTCGATTTAGCAACGAAACGATGTAATATTTACCAAACACAGAATAAGTTTTTATCATTTCTCACATTTTATTCTGAATTAGCAGATAACAAAGCAGAAGTAATGTCAAGAGAAAACATAAAAATATTTTCTGAATTTAGTAAGTTCAAAAGAGGTTCTGATTCTTGAAAAGATGGGGAACCCACTACTCTACGAGAAAGGCTCAGCAGGTAAAAAAACCTGAAGATCCATATCCAGTTACTGAGTTAACTAATTCTCTGGAAATAACTTAATTGTATCCATATGTATGAAGTATACTGGTAATTTCCATCCTATTTCATAAGGTTATGTGATAAAATTATATCACAGTTATTAATATTAAGCAATAATCATAAAACTAATTTGAAAACTAAAATGCATACAAGTGGGTAAAGCAGAAGACATTAAAAACATACGAAATTTTCCCTTTTTATATCTGCATTATGTTTTTTAAATGATCATATATGCAACTGGACAATTAAAAGAAACTAAAAAATATAAATATATTATACACATTTAAAGACTAAACTTTCCATCCTACGTAGACCTTCAAAAACAGACTCTCCAAGGGATCAAAAAGGCAAAAGTAAAGTTTAATGACCAGGTGTAGACGATTCTGTTGACAACAATGCTGAAATAGAACATTTCAAAAAACTGGACTGCTCTTAAAATATTAGATTAAAATTCTTAATATTGCACAAGATGTTACATTTGTAAAACCACCTCAAAAAGCATTTCTTTTGATCCAAAAGAAATTATAAGTGACTGCTGAACACATACAATAACTGAAGACAAAAAAAGTCTGAGCTTGGACTATTAACTGTATCACAAGTAGTTATAGCTTATGTATAAATTCCTAACCTAAAGAATAAAGCCACAGGATAAATGTAATGGATGCATCAAAACGTACCTTCCACCCAGTGTGCACTAAAGTATACGGTTCTTGACATATTTGAGATTTCTACTTAATAATCACAAATTTTAATTTGGTTCTATATTACTGAACAGAAAAAGATTCTAGAAGAAAATGAAAAATTACATCTACGTGGATAAAATTCAATTAAAATGAAAGTAAAGGAAGAAATATTTGGTGGTACAGAATGTTAAAATACAATTAAGTGTACAATATATTAACTGAAATTGTACTATAGCATAAATGTTTAAAGGCAGCTTGGACTCAAATGACTTAATACTATAAACTTCTTATTTATTATCTGAGAATTTGCTCAAAGATTTCCTCACAAAAATCAGCATCAATCATACCTGAAACAAAGATGCCAAACCTGAAGATAAAACATATGACAGCTTAACTCTCTTAGCATGTAAATGATGATAGCCTAATTTTCAACCTCCACCACTCTCCATATCCCAAAGACATGCAGCTTATACACTAAAAAGTTATGTTTAGAAACAGAAGCCCTTGCTGTAGCTTTTACAAAAGTAAGTCTGACTAACACCATATTCAACACAAATAATCTGTTCTTTGCATACCAACTCTAATCACACTAGTGATTATCTTTAAACTGAACTGACACACTGGCACGTTTCACTGAATATTTCACACGTTTAGAGCTATAAATGAATGCATTTATAGCCCTTTTAAATTGGAAAGAACCTCAGAGAACAATTATGATTTCCTCATTTTACAAATAAGGAATCTGAACTCCAGAGATGCCATGTCTCACTTGCTCACTGATAAAGCCAGTACTAAACAGAGCTGGCTTCTGGCTCAGTGGTCTTTCCACTGAACCAAGTTGTAAATGTATATACCATCTTCAAAGAGAAACAGACATATCTAGCTTAAGTGATAAAGATAGAGAGCTGAGAACTAATAACTGAATTATTTCATACATAGTGCCCCTTTAATTAGCTTACCTTATCGAAGGGAGGATAGTAATAAGGTTGTTTTTTATTCTCTGGGAATTTTATGTGCAAAGCTGTTGCATTTTCTGTATATGGATTTGTTTGAACAGTTCCCATTGGATTCAACATTTCTTCAAGTTCATCTAAAATATGCAAATAATTTTGATTCTTAGGAAAATGTTTTTAAAACTAAACTAAAACAAAACCTTACTGGATTTTTATCATGAAAATTACCTTAAAAGTGCGTCACCAGGACCACTCTGGTGGTCCAGTGGCTAAGACTCCCCGCTCCCAGTGCAGAGGGCCCCAGTCTAACCCCTGGTCAGGGAACTAGACCCCGCATGCTGCAACTAAAGATCCTTCATGCCACAACTAAGACCCAGCACAGTCAAATAAATAAACATTTGGAGGTGCGAGGGTGGGGAGGAAACGACTGCGTCACGTATGGAAGTTTGATAGACAATATCACTAAGCCTCTAATCTTCTTCATACTTGGCACAAAATTTGAATGTAAGTTTATGTAACATCTTTAAAATGAAAAAAATTAATAAAAATTAATAGCTACCTCACATCTTTCTTAAAATTTGTTTAAGTATATTCAATCTACAAATAAAAACAGTTGGAACTATTCTTAATTGCTCAAAATTAGGTGGTGCATAGGAATTTTTATTATTTCAACAACATTAATCTCTGAGTCACATATGTTCTAATTTTCACAGTCATTACAGTACCCAAACTGGTACTTTGAGTGTCATTGATGATATTCCTTTTGACAAACCTAATGTTGGTAATATTTCTCTGTGATCTCAAAGCTGCTGATATAAACACCTTCTCTGGTAGTTTCTGAAACATTCCATCTAAGTGGTTCTTCTTCAAGACACGCCTTCATTTTCTCTATCATTCTAAGTATAGTCCATTCACAGATAATGCATAGTAATCAGAAAGTCAACATTATCTTAAACTCTGGAGATCATATAACTTTCTCACTTCACAGAGAAGTAAACTGTTGAAGAGACATTAAACTCTGAGGAAACAGAATTAGCAGTACAAACTAAAGTCTCCCCTCTTCAAACTATTTCTCTCATAACAGATTTTTCGCACATTCTTTTGCACTTTAGTAAGGAAATAAAAGATAAAACTACCTTCTGTCCAGACCTGATGTCTAGGTAGTATGCAAATTCAGAACTGTCTCTCAAAGCTAGAAAATCTTTACAAAATATTTAAAAGTTTCAGCTCTTTAATCAGTCCTTTGCTTATCATGTTTAATACTCTCAAATCTCACAGATTCCATTTTGACCTAGACTGAAGGAATTCTCATAATTTCCACACTTCTAAAGCTGACTGTTCAGCAAATTAATAATATCCTCTATTTGTGTTATCTACATAGTAGTGTTATCTTGTCCTATCAGTTGCATCCTATCTAAAGTCCAGTGTAACATTTTAGCATTATCAGCCCCAAACATATGGAGAAGAGAACACTGCACAAAATATGCTATTTTGCTTTAAAATAGGGAGAAAGCTAGAAACTGGAGCTTGTAGTTCCTGCTATATATATAGATAATTAATGTGGTTATAAACCTTCTAATGAGAAGCTATGAACTCACTAGAGTATTTAGAGTTCCTGTGTTTCTAGCTTGTACCTACTAGGATAAATGTGAATTCTAGAAACAAAACAAGCAGAACAAATATCTCTAACATTTTGTTAGAGATAAATTCAGGTCCATGGGATGACAAGTTAACTGCAAAAATTGTCAATTTTTCCAAAAATGTCAGTCAAGTAACTTACTGATTTTGGAGAACATGTGTGAGTCTAAATTAAAATTTTCAGAAAAGTATACTGCTGAACGGAATAATTTTTACTCTGAAACTACAGCTCCTCTTAAGAAACTTGTAATTGCACACCACTCGCCTATATTTAGGGAATAACGTAGTTAGTGAAAATTAATAGAGGTGTATGGAGGAAAGGGTGGAGAAGGCAATGGCACCCCACTCCAGTACTCTTGCCTGGAAAATCCCATGGACGGAGGAGCCTGGTAGGCTGCAGTCCATGGGGTCGCTAAGAGTCGGACACGACTGAGTGGCTTCCCTTTCACTTTCATGCACTGGAGAAGGAAACGGCAACCCACTCCAGTGTTCTTGCCTGGAGAATCCCAGGGACGGGGAAGCCTGGTGAGAGGCCGTCTATGGGGTCGCACAGAGTCGGACACAACTGAAGCGACTTAGGAGCAGCATGCAGGAAAGGGTAGGAATTAAAGAACATACACAAATAAAATACTAGGATGTGAGCAGTTTATAAATATGTCTGTGGATAACTGATTATCCAAAAACAGTTTCTCAGGTAGGAACTACTAAGATAGAACATTTAAAAATGTTTGTCACCCACAAAATAAACTTTTTAAAGCAAGAAGGTTCACAATGTTATGAAATAGATTAACCAACAATGAAGACGGGGGGAAAAAGCCAGTATTTTAACACAAAATAAAATTTCCAACATTTGTGAAAGCTATGAGAACAATGGAAAGAGTCAAGTAATCTTTTGCACAAATCCTAGGTTTGAACCAATTACATAAGACTGACTGACTTATCAGCAACTTTCCCTTTTTCATCCATAAAAAGCCATCTCATCTCTTAACATGAGAATGTAAGCATTTCCTCTAGTTATTATCATATCGTTTTTAAAAATGAATATTATTGTTTAAAAGTCAGATAAGAATTATTTCCTAGGTATTTTTTTCCTCCACTGATACATAATTTTAGGAGTACTATTTAAGCCATCTCACAGGAGTACTATATATGAAATACAGGCATATGGAGGATGCTCCTCTCCTAGCTCAAGTTTCAGGCTAAAGCCAACTAAGGAATAAGTGATTTTACTATCCTTCCAATGTTAGTTAATGTTTCTTCTAGGGTGGAAGTTTAAAACAACTAGCAATAACAGAGGTTGTTAAAAAAAGACATTCTTCTTGAGAATTTCTCAGAAACCTATAAAAAATAAAACAGTTAATGTGAGAAAATACTCATCAAAGTAAATATATTCAGATACAAACCACTTGTAAGTATATTAATATAATCTTTCAGAAAATCTGTTTTAGAATAAACAATAAAAATATGAAAAGATGGTTTCTTTACTGGACTGAATAAAGAGTGAGCCATAAAAACATGTTAACTAGTCCCCACATGCCAAAAATTACTCTTTAACACTAAGTATTAGAATGTAAATCTTACCAGGAAATGAAGACCAGCTGTGTAATATTATATCTCCAGATCTCAACTGTCCTTTAAAGTCAAAAACCATCGTATTTACCCAGGCTACAGGATAATGCTGTTGAAAAAGATACCATTGCATAAATATGCTAAGAATGAACTTTAAGGTATGAACAGGCACATGCCTTTTGCTTCAGTATTGTTTCTAGAGTTCTAGATGATTTCCCCCAAAATCACCCAATATAAAAACAAGATGTACATGGAAAGATGTTCAACATCTTTATAATGGTTTAAGAAAATTCTAAAAGCTAATTAATGTCTCTCACAATAGAGTATGCAAAAAATAGAACATTTATTGTGCATCTGTTGCAAGTGATGAGGAATTTTTAATAATTCAAGAAAATATGTCTGATATAATGTCAGATTATATGTCTTAAGAGCTTTCAATCTACATAAATCTCAATTTGGCAAAAGGCAATGTCTCTAGGTATTGTAGAATTTATTCACATTTCTAAAAAGGAAATACCAAGCTAACAGAACTTTTATGTAGACAATTAGACTAATTAACCTAGTCCCAGGAAATGGCAACCCATTGCAGTACTCTTGCCTGGAGAATCCCGGGGCAGAGGAGCCTGGCGGGCCACAGTCTATGGGGTCGCAAGCGTCAGACACGACTAAGCACATACGGTGCAGCACAGTACAGTAGAGAAAAGGCTATAAAAGCTTGGACACTTTGACTGAAATTATGTATCCGTGGAGGGAAAAAACACTAAGGAAATAACGCTTATCTGACTTTTAAACAATAATATTCCTTTTTTAAAACTACATGATAATAACTAGAGGAAATGCTTACATTCTCAGGTTAAGAATAAAAAGATACTAATTCTTGCAGATAAATATAGTAACCACATTTTTAATGTATAAAATTCATATACCCATCCTCAAAAAAAACCCTTTCCGTAAAGTAAGAAGAAAACAAAAAAGACTTGAAAATGTGAAATCGAAGATGAGCTATGAGAACAGGTTCACCATCCTTTATCCACAATTTCAAAGTCTAAGAAACTCTTGAAAAGCAAAGGTTCATTTACTACTCATTTGACAATAAAACATGACCAGAAATGACATGAAGCTAACTGACAGCCTTCTTTTGTCTCATTTAGTGTGTATACTCATATATTTCACGTCTAGAAACAGATGTGTTTGATTACTGAGTTGTCCCAGACCCTACATGGGGTGTTCAGTGATGTACGATCTTTCTAAAATACATAAAACTTTACATTCTGAAATACATATGACACCAGAAGTTTCAGTTAACCTGTAATATTTTAACTCCTTTCATTCTTAACTATATTTTCTAAAAAGCAAACATTTATAATAGAACACTTATATTAATGATATTTACTAAATTTGCCAAAAGAAAAATGAAAAAAATATAAGGGAGACTTACTGTCTTTTTAAAAATCAATTCTTAGGGACCAAAGTTATATGATATAATTTCATTTATATTAATCCATTATTTTAAATTTTAAAATTATTCCATTATGTTATTATTATTCCATTATAAAACTTTTTCAGAAATTAGTATATAACTACCACTTTTCCAGATTTCCTGATGGTCTGATACTTAGAGGGATTCATGGTTTTAGTTGATTTCTTAGTTTTCACTTTATCCAAAACTGCATAAACAGCAAAACATAATCGAGTCATTCGTGGCAGGTCACAAGTATTGATATCAAATTCCAGTGGTTCATTCCAAATATGATCATTCTTCCCTGATATCTCTGAGCTTACAACAGTTTTACACAGGAGTTCGGTACCATGAAAAAGGCCAGCCCTGACATGAACCTGTAATGATGGAGACAAAAACAGAGAGTCATGAATACTGCACCAGTAGAACATCTTTGTTTTGAAGAATGGAGAAGCGCGTACTGGCAGAAGAAGCAGACAAACTCTAGGACAGTCTATTAGTCCACAGAACCATTACATGATAATTAATCACCATGTAATTCACAAAACTGTTAGTTAAAACCTATTTTCACGTACTAAGCAGACTAGCTAAAGAGTGTCTCAATGGTGTAAATGGATCTAAAGAAACCAAGACCATAAGTATAAAAACTACTACTATATGCTTACTTCCAATCAATTCATTTACTAAGGGCCTTGTCTTAGTCTTTTGTACAGCTGGGAAGGAAAGGGTGGATAAAACGTCTCCAAAATCTCTACTTACAAATAATTTATGAATCAGTCATTATAAAGGTCAACTTGAAGATATTCTATCCCTATTTACGGTTATCCTACACAGCACTGTCTTTCATTTTTAAAAGACTCAGGTTCAAAGTGATGCAGGACATGTGCAATATGTCCCAGGAAATTTTATTTAGTTATTTACATTATTTATAAAACAACACGACATGATTATCTTCAATTTAAAAGTGAGTGGTAAAAGTAGAATGAGTACTAAAACACAGAGCCTGGGACTTTCCTGATGGTCTAGTGATTACCATTCTTTACCTCTACTGCAGGGAGCAAGGGTTCAATTTCTGGTTGGAGAACTAAGATCCAACATGTCACCCTGCACGGCCAAAAAAAGAATTTATACAAAACCCAGTTTTGAGTAAAAACACACATATGGAACTTCCAGAAAGTCTTTGACTTTGGAAGTCCAAATATTACTATTTAATTAAATACTCACATGGCCAAATATACTACAGACTGAAATATACAGAATGACTTTTTCTGAATTGCACTGTCAACACTGTAAGTCTATCCAGTGAAAGACAGTATAAAGAATATATATATATGTAACATTATTTTACCGACTACAATGATGCTGGCAGGGGTTTTGGTGTGCATCACCCACTGTGTCTCCTTCATAAGAAACTGTTAAACATCTCTCCATTAAAATAAAACGATGAACTACAACCACAAGACTAACAAGACTGTTTCTACCTTAAAGAGATTCTGGGCATTATAACTGAGCATGTTTGCCTTGCTTTGGATGCAGTCTATATTGCAGGCAGAGAGCAAATCCTGCAGTATACATCAAGTAGTTATATAGGATCTTACTATATAAATATCTACTACAAATCTTGCTCCTGGCTTTTTAAACTATTAAACATCTGAATTATTTTTTAAGAAGTCATATTTTATATATTCTTTGTTTATATATGAGACTGTGTATGAGTGCATGTGCATGTGTGGGGTGGGGGGAGGCGTGCTTACCTCAAACCATTTGTGAAATGAGATTAGGGAAATTATAAATAAAACAAAATGTAAATAAACCATATTTTGCATCTTTTGTATGACAGAATGGAAGATAGGAATTTCAGGAAAAAAATGATATTCAGTTCTTACTCTCAGTGACATTAAAGGCTTATGAACCTATCACCTTTTGTATACAGAATATATAGTTTATTCAGAAAAATCGCAAGTTTAAAAATAAATATTCTTCCATGTTTTTGTGATAAAGACAAGATACTAAAAATAAACTGCTAAGCTTAAAAACATTTGCATCTCTTAGTTTTTGACAATTTTTGAGAAATAAAAATAAATTAGCCCACTATATAAAAAGTACTCAATAAATGTTAATAATTTAAAAACAAAAACAAAAAAAATGTTGGTTATCATTGAATCAACCAATTATTAGCAAAATGCAGATATATGGAAAAAGTGAAAGTGTTAGTCTCTCAGTCGAGCCCAACTCTTTGCAACCCTGTGGACTGTAACTCCATGGGCACCTCTGTCCATGGAATTCAGAGAGAATACAGGATAGAATACTTGAGAGGAATGCCTGGGTCAGTTGAATATAAAACTCAAAAAAGAACTCAAGTAGAATGAACTAGAAAAGTTCACTCAGTTACACTAGCTGTAAACAGCAACAGCCAAGGCTGTTGTACGTAAAAGAATAACTATAAAGAATGACTCTAACTTGGGTGTGGTAACAATAAACAAAAAGAGACCCAGCACATTCTGAAGAAAACTGCTGAAATACCAATCATTATCTAACAGTCAAACTGTGATCATTTAAGACCAAGTCACTAGAACTAAGTCTGATTGAGAAATCTCCTCGTAATCCACTAATATAACTGAATTTCATACATGGTTAAAAATAAACAAGAGGAGAAAAACTTATCTACATTTAAAATGAAATGAAAAATTTGTGCTTTCTGAACTTAGAATCTCCTGTAGAAGACATTAACATGGTTTTTGTTTTCAAAAAAAGCAGTAAGAAAAATTATTCTCTACATTTACATCATGTGAAATTTTGTCAAAATCGCCATATTTCCTGATGCTTTGTCTGAATCACCATCAGGCTCTGAAAAGTTGAGAATTTTAAAACAGCATCTTGTTTAATTACAATCACACATTTTTTTGGCCAACTCAGTAAACTTCCAGACACATTTTCACAAATCCCAAATATCTGGAGATCAAGAGAAGGCAGGCTTTGTCATGGAAATGACTTTCCACTGTGCTACAGCTAGGATGTGTCAAGCCTACACATAGCCTACATTCCTGAACTCACAAATTAAGAATACTGTGCTGGGTAAGAAATGAAACTTTTTCCAAACATCAACACCTAACTTCGTTTTTGTTCCACTATATATTCCCTTTTAGACAACTCAATAACGATCAGTAGTCTGAACAGAGCCAAAGCCTTTGACGGTGTGGATTACAACAAACTGTGGACAATTCTGAGAGATGGGAATACCAGACCACCTGACCTGCCTCTTGAGAAACCTGTATGCAGGTCAGGAAGCAACAGTTCGAACTGGACATGGAACAACAGACTGGTTCCAAACAGGAAAAGGTGTATGTCAGAGCAGTATATTGTCACCCTGCTTATTTAATTTATATGCAGAGTACATCATGAGAAACACTGGGCTGGAGGAAGCACAAGCTAGAATCAAGACTGCCTGGAGAAATACCAATAACCTCAGATATGCAAATGACACCACCCTTATGGCAAAAAGTGAAGAAGAACTAAAGAGCCACTTGAAGAAAGTGAAAGAGGAGAGTAGAAAAAGTTGGCTTAATGCTCAACATTCAGAAAATGAAGATCATGGCATCTGGTCCCATCACTTCATGCAAATAGATGGGGAAACAGTGGAAACAGTGTCAGACTTTATTTTTCTGGGCTCCAAAATCACTGCAGATGGTGACTGCAGCCATGAAATTAAAAGACGCTTACTCCTTGGAAGGAAAGTTATGACCAACCTAGACAGCATATTCAAAAGCAGAGACATTACTTTGGCAACAATGGTCCATCTAGTCAAGGCTATGGTTTTTCCTGTGGTCATGTATGGATGTGAAAGTTGGACTATAAACAAAGCTGAGTGCCTAAGAATTGATGCTTTTGAACTGTGGTGTTGGAGAAGACTCTTGAGAGTCTCTTGGATTGCAAGGAGATCCAACCAGTCCATCCTAAAGGAGACCAGTCCTGGGTGTTCACTGGAAGGACTGATGTTGAAGGTGAAACTCCAAAACTTTGGCCACCTGATGTGAAGAGCTGAGTCATTTGAAAAGCCCCTAATGCTGGGAAAGACTGAGGGCAGGAGGAAAAGGGGACGATGGAGGATGAGTTTGTTTGATGGCATCACTGACTCGATGGACATGGGTTTGGGTGGACTCTGGGAGTTGGTGATGGACAAGGAGGCCTGGCGTTCTGCATGCGGTCCATGGGATCACAAAGAGTTGGACACGACTGAGCGACTGCAGTGAACTGAACGGAACTGAGTCCGAACAGGCTGAAATTCCCATGGTTTCATGAAATACGAGTGTACGTATGAATGCGCAGTTGGGTCTGACCCTTTGCAACCCCATGGACCGCACACAGCACGCCAGGCCTCCCTGTCCACCAGGTTCCTGTGTCCATGGAATTTTATAGGCAAGAATACTGGAATGGGTTGCCATCTTTCTGACCCAGGAATCGAACCCACGTCTCCTGTGTCTCTTGCATTGTCAGGTGGATTTTTTACCACTAAGGCAGCTGGGAAATCTTCAAGAAGTATGGGTGTGTGTTCAGTCACTTTAGTCGTGTCCAACTCTTTGTGACCCCATGGACTTGTAGCCTGCCAGGCTCCTCTGTCCATGGAATTTTCCAGGCAAGAATTCTGGAGTGGGTTGCCATTTCCTCCTCCAAGGGATCATCCCAACTCAAGGATCAAACCCTCATCTCTTACAATGCAGAGGATTCTTTACCACTTAGCCACTGGAGAACCACTTAATAAAAAGGCATGGTTGCTCTGACTTAGTGGGAGAAGGCCTGTCTTACATTTAATTAAGGATTTACAGATGTCAGAGGCAGCTACATTAAAATGTATTAATTCATTGCACAAATATTTATCTAGTGTTACAGGTACTGAAATAAGAAAATAAAAAAGATTAAGATAGTTTTTTCTTTCCTGAGGTAATATCTATTTTAACATGATAGGAATGCTGATAGCCACAAAATTAGGCTTATGAGGTGTTAAGATTTTTGACTAATAAGAATCAAATTATGATTTTGAAAGAGAAAGTATCTGGCCTTGGAACTGTCTGAGTTTACCATGTTTAGGGTTCACTGAGTTTCTTAAATGTTATATTTATGTCTTTTGCCAACTTTGGAAAGTTCCCAGTAATAATTACTTTAGTTTTTCTCAGCCACACTCTTTCTCTTTTCTTTCAGAGACTCAGATTAGACAAGTGTTAGACCTTCTGATATTGTTACTCAGGTATCTGAGGCTCTATAGAGTTTTTTCTCCTCCATTTTATTTCAAATTGTTGTTCAAAATGGAAAATTTTATTGATTACTCTTCAAGTTCACTCTTTCTTTTCACACTATTTCCATTATGGAGTCCATTCAGAGTTTTTTAATTCACTATTTGTTTTTCACTTAGTTCATCCTTTATTCTCCCTCCATATCCACAGGTACTACATCCTCAGACTAAACCAATCAAATATGAAAAGTATTTTGGAAAAAATTCCAAAAAGTTATAATAAGCACATTTGAATTTGCTGCGCTCCAGTAACAATTGATCTAGCATTTACATTTTATTAGTTATTTTAAGTAATTAAGACTTCCCTGGTGGCTCAGATGATAAAGCGTCTGGCTACAATGTGGAAGACCCAGGTTCAATCCCTGGGTTGGGAAGATCTCCTGGAGAAGGAAATGGCAACCCACTCCAGTATTCTTGCCTGGAAAATCCCATGGATGGAGGAGCCTATTAGGCTACAATCCATGGGGCTCCAACAAGTAATTAAAGGAGGATTTAAAGTATAGGTTATGCATAGGTTTTATCAAACTACCATGCCATTTTATATAGTAATTTGAACTTCCTCTGAGAATCCTGGAAGCAAACCCCTCCAGATACTGAAGTACAACTGTGTATTGTGGCTAAGACTTTCTCATTTTTTCCCATTATTTTCCATTGTGTTTGCTTTGCCCTTAGTTGCTGGAGCATTTTTATAACAATTTCTTTAACATGTTTGTGAAGACTTCCAACATTCATGTCATCTCAGCATTGCTGTCTGCTGATTCTCATAGTCCATAGGGCTTGAGATTTTCCTGGTTCTTTTTATGCCAATTAATTCTGAATAGTACCCTGCAAATTTTTTTAATTTATTTATTTTTGGCAGCACTGGGTCTTCGTTGCTGCTCAGGGACTTTTTCTAGTTGTGGCGCAGGAGCTTCTCATTATGGTGGCTTCTCTTGTTGTGGAGCACAGGCTATAGGGGGCTGGGCTCAGTAGTTGTGGTGTACCGGCTTAGCTGCCTGTGGAATTTTCCCAGACCAGGGACTGAACCCATATCCCTGCATTGGCAGGCAGATTCTTATCCACTGCACCACCTAGGAAGTCTACGATAGGACTTCCTATACATTTTGACTATTATAAGTCTCTGGGTTTTATTTTTATTCTATAGAGACTGCTGATGATTTGTTTTAGGAGATAATAGTTTCAAGCTGCAAGTTTCAACAAACCTTCTGTGAGCTGTGGTTCCAATACCAGTTCAGTTTTCAAATTCTTTGTAGGGCTATTTGGAACTATCCAGTATGTGCACCAAAATACAGTGACTAGTTTGAGATGCTGGTTATGGTTTATGCCACAATTCTCAAAGTATATAGGCAGTTGTGACTCTGATCCATATACGTACAGCTCAGGAATAAACCTAGAAGTTTTGTGAGCTCATCCCACTCTGAAATCATCCAAGTATATTTTGTGGCTGCCTAGGGCCCCCCTTTTATTGTCACCCAGCAAGAAAACTGAGGCTTCATTCACTCATATTTCCTACAACAATGTTGAACAGAGAAGGCAGGGGCAGGGGAAGTGGGCGAGTGGGTATCAGGATATTCACCATTTCCCTTAGGACGAACGACAACTCCTCTAATCAAACAGGGATGTTCAACTCTGCATTTTTAGCAACCACTGCTGTTCTGCTACCACTAGCGCTCTGCTACTGCTGCCTCAGGACTTCTAGGGAGACTGGGGCAAATGAAAATAGAAAACAAAGAAGAAAGGCCAAAAATGGGGAGATCCCTACTGTCTTTTCTGAGAGTCAGAAGAAACGATTTCAAACAGTGGTTTAACTACAGGGCAATCTGAGCTCTCTCTCTACACAAATACCATCTTCTAGATTTTGAGCAGCATTGACTTCAGGATTCTGCTGAATATCAAGCTGGACATATGAAACGGCAAATGCCACAAGGTAGGTAAAAGATCCACCAGAAAGCTCTATGCTACAATATTCTAAGCACTTTCACAGTGAAAGCCATTCAAGTGCCAACCAGGCAGAGTAATGAATCTTTATTGAACACCTAGGATTTCATTACAGACTCCATAGAATCATGTGATCTTACTCCAGTAAGATCTCTGGGACTGTGATTACAATGGATTTCACTCCCATGATTAGGTTTTACTATAAAACACAGGTGACTTTAAGAAAGGGAGGGACTTCTCTGGCAATCCTATGGTTAAAGCTCTATGCTTCCACTGCAGGGAGTGCAGATTCAATCCCTGGTTGGGGAACTAAGGCTGCACATGCCACATAGCATGCCCAAACAAAACAAAAAGGGAGGGAGATTATCCTTCATGGGCCTGACCTATTGATGAGCCCTTAAAGGGACCAGATTCTTCTGGCAGGAGATTCAAACCCAGAAAAAGATTTAATGCTTGAGAAATACTCTGTTTCAAGAATTGAAAATACAGCCAAGAACAAGAAACTAAAAGATTCTGAGGGCAATTCTCCGGCAAAAGCCATCATGGAAATAAGAACCTCAGTCCTATAACTGTAAGGAACTGAGTTTGGCCAATAATTTGAATCATCTTGGAAGCAGATTCTTCCCAAGAGCTTCAGTAAGTAATTTAGCCCAATTAACATCTGGATTTCAACCGTGTAAGATTATAAGCAGAAAACCCAGCCACACCATGCCTAGACTTCTGAACAACAGAAATATGAACTAACAAATATGTGTTGTTTTAAGCTGCTAGGTTTGTGTTAGTTTGTTATACAGCAAGAAAAAAACTAATTTAAGGGGCTGTAATGAACTTAATGCCAAAATTTAAATAAATTTTAAATTCTTCAAAAGACGAAAATAATCAGAGTTGACACAAAAGAAATAGAAATTATAACTGTCTATCTATCCAGTAAAGAAATTAAATTTCTAAATAAAAACATTCCCACTAAAAAAACCCTACATTCAGGTGCTTGGAGTAAATTCTACCAAATATTTACAGAAGAAACAATACCAATCCTACTTAAACTTATTCAGAAAACTGAGGAGGAAAAGGCTTCTTACCTCAATTTATAAGGTCAACATTATCCCAATTCTAAAATCAGAGAAAGATATTATAAGGAAAGTAAAGATGAAGATTCCCCATGAGCACAGACATAAAAATGCATACCAAAATATTAGTAAGTCAATATCAGCAATAGATAAAAAGGCTACTACATCTTCAACGTGTAGTACATAAAACTTTTGAAAATCAACCAAACTGGGGCTTCCCCGGTGGCTCAGTGGTAAAGAATCTGCTTGCCAATGCAGGAGACGCAGGTTTGCTCCATGATCTGAAAAGATCCCACTTGCCAGGGAGCAACAAAGCCCTTGTGCCACAACTATTCAGCCTGTACTCTAGAGCCGGAGAGCCACAGCTACTGAGTCCACAGGCTGCTGCTACAGAAGCCTGTGTGCCCTAGAGCCAGTGCTCTGTAACAAGGGAAGTCAAGGCAATGAGAAGCCAGCACACCGCAATTGGGAGCCCCCACTTACAATTAAAGAAAAGCCCATGCAGCAGGGAAGACTGCACACAGTCAAAAAAAAGTAATTACATTATAAAAATGAAAAGGAAATCCAATTAACAGACTAAAATATAAAAGCTACAAAATCATCTCAATAAATACAGAAACCTATATGCAGGTCAGGAAGCAACAGTTAGAACTGGACATGGAACAACAGACTGGTTCCAAATGGGAAAAGGAGTACATCAAGGCTGTATACTGTCACCCTTCTTATTTAACTTCTATGCAGAGTACATCATGAGAAACTCTGGACTGGAAGAAACACAAGCTGGAATAAAGATTGCCAGGTGAAATATCAATAACCTCAGATATGCAGATGACACCACCCTTATGGCAGAAAGTGAAGAGGAGCTAAAAAGCCTGTTGATGAAAGTGAAAGAGGAGAGTAGAAAAAGTTGGCTTAAAGCTCAACATTCAAAAAACAAAGATCATGGCATCTGGTCCCATCACTTCATGCAAATAGATGGGGAAACACTGGAAACAGTGTCAGACTTTATTTTTCTGGGCTCCAAAATCACTGCAGATGGTGACTGCAGCCATGAAATTGAAAGACGCTTGGAAGAAAAGTTGTGACCAACCTAGACAGCATATTCAAAAGCAGAGACATTACTTTGCCGACTAAGGTCCGTCTAGTCAAGGCTATGGTTTTTCCTGTGGTCATGTATGGATGTGAGAGTTGGACTGTGAAGAAGGCTGAGCGCCAAAGAATTGATGCTTTTGAACTGTGGTGTTGGAGAAGACTCTTAAGAGTCCCTCGGACTGCAAGGAGATCCAACCAGTCCATTCTGAAGGAGATCAACCCTGGGATTTCTTTGGAAGGAATGATGCTAAAGCTGAAACTCCAGTACTTTGGTCACCTCATGCGAAGAGTTGACTCATTGGAAAAGAGTCTGATGCTGGGAGGGATTGGGGGCAGGAGGAGTAGGGGACGACAAAGGATGAGATAGATGGCTGGATAGCATCACTGACTCAATGGACGTGAGTCTGAGTGAACTCCGGGAGTTGGTGATGGACAGGGAGGCCTGGCGTGCTGTGATTCATGGGGTCGCAAAGAGTGGGACACGACTGCGCGACTGAACTGAACTGAACTGAAATACAGAAAAAGCACTGGACAAAGTGAAACTGTTTCTATCCCTTTTAGTATAAAAACTCTCAGCTAAGTAAAAAAAGAAGAAAAATTCTTGAATAAAGGGCATGTGTGAAAAACCTACAGGTAATATTGTACTTAAAGCTAAAAGACTAAATGCTTTTCTTTACAATAAAGAACAAAACAGAAACATCTACTGTGATGGTTAATTTCATTTATCCATTGACTGGATCTTGTGGTGTCCAGATATTCTGGTTATTTCTGTGACAGTGTTTTCTTTTTGATAAGATTAACATTTAAATGGTAGGCTGATTAAAGCAGATTACCTTCCTTTGAGTAGGTGGCTCTAATCCACTCAGTGGAAGAAATGAACAGAACAAAAATATTGGCCCTCCTGAGTGTAAGACAGAATTCTTGCCTGACTAACCTAAGCTCTTCTTGGGCCTTGAGCATACAGAACTTCCAGAGGAACTAGACCATAGGTGCCTCCTGTTTCTCAGGCATTCCAGGTGGCACTAGTGGTAAAGAACCAACCTGCCAATGGGGGGAGGCAAGATATGCCAGTTCAATGCCTTGGCCTGGAAGATCCACTAGAGTCGGAAACGGCAACGTGCTCCAGTACTGTGGCTTGGGAAATCCCATTGACAGAAGAGCCTGGCGGGCTATAGAGTCAGACACGACTGAGCGACTAAATACAAACAGACTCAGAGTGGAACAAATCATCAGGTCTTCTGGTTTTCCAGCTTGCAAACAAACTTCACAGACTGTGGAACTTAAACACCTCCATAATTATATGAGCTGACTCCTTAATAAATCTATGTGTGGTGGACTTTCTTGGTGGTTCAGTGGTTAAGAATCTGCCTGCAAATTCAGGGCACATGGGTTCTATCCCTGGCCCAGGAAGATTCCACGTGTGCCACTATTACAGAAGCCCGCAGGCCCTACAATCTGTGCACTGCAACAGAAGAAGCCTGCAAAGCATAACTAGAGAACAGCCCCTAATTGAAGCAACTAGAGAAAGCCCATGCAGCAACAAAGACCAAGCACAGACAAAAATTAAAAATCAATAAATCTCTGTGTGTATGCATATATATATACACACACATACACATACACAAACACCCTATTATTATTTTTCTTGGGAGAAACCTGACTGATATGTTTGCTCTCATCATTTTTATTCAGTATCACACCAAGGTCCTAGTCAGTACATCAAGAAAAGAAAAGTTTGGAAAGAAAGAAGTAAAGTTCCCTGCTCCTCATCTACCCCTAATCTTTTTTTTCCCCTCCAGATTTCTCTTCAACATTATACTGGAACTCCTAATCTGAACAGCAATTAAAAAAAAGAAAGAGGGATGTACGTACAAGAAAGTGATGTCATAATTGCATTAACTTACTTCAATTCATCTATGTAACCTCTCTGAAAAGAGAAAAAGGGTAAAGGAGGGAGAACCAGAGAAGCAGATGGAGTGGGGAGGGAGAGGGTACTTTAAATACTATATTAAGCCCACTAGTCCTAAAAATATACGACCACAAACAATAAAATCAATCCATCTTAGAATAGCTGATGGAAGTTGGTAAAACCTATCGAAATAAAATGTTACTCATAAGTAATCTGTCAAAGACAAAAATAAAGCATAATGCTCAAGAAAAATAAAGGCATATAGTAAATGCTTCTTTGGTCTTCTTTAGGAATAAACTGAGTAAGGATGAAAGGCTTCAGAGAAACAATAGCTAGAAAAGAATTAAATAGCTAATAAATAACAATAACCTAACAAATGGGAAGAATAAGTAGTAATTCCCATTTTTAGAATGCAAATTACACATGGATTCATACAAACCACTAAGCAAAATGATACATATATGTTTTAAAAAAAACACCCCATATGTAAAGGTAGGTATATTGAGGGCATATTTGCCAATATATGACTTCTGCCCTTAGAAAAGTAATATCCAAGGAACTCTACTGAATATTTAATAATCCAGAGAATCATCTAAGATATAAAATCAACAAATCAAATTATAGATTAATATATATATAACATCATCCCTTTTCTTTAACAAACCAACCAATCAATAAAATAAACACGACCATAAGTTTATATATATTTGTATAAACATGGAGGTCACTCAAGGCTTATTGACCTTTAATCCCATGTGATGGTAAAGAGATGAGGAGAGATCGACAACTTCTTTCTTAAATCATATTTGGACTTTTTTTAACTGCTGCAACAATCATGTTATACTTTTACAACTGGAAAAGATTAAGAAAGAAAATTTAAATTCAAGGGAAAAATTAAATTACCATTAAAATAGAAAAGAAGGCTAGTTGGTATTAAAAATTAAAATCTAGCTAAGAATATAAGAGAGAACACCCTTATTTTAATGACAGCTACCCAAAGAATCTTTAATGTCCACTTAGAAAAACAAGGCATTGGTAATCTTTGGCAAGGTACTCCTGAATATATCCTCATGCCAGCAAACATCTCAAACTAACTGAATCTCTTTCTTGGATCACAAAACTATTCACTTCATTTCCTGCCAAGCAAAATAGAGGAAAATGCATGCTTTACACTTTGAAGCAAAATGCCTTGTTAAGTCTTTACTTAATTGTAGGGGTGGTGCAATAAATCCCCATGTGTTAACAAGTTGTGGTCTACAATGTAGTCATCTATTTTATTTCAGGAATGGTATTACATTTTCTGTCTGTTCAGCAAGTTTAAAAGGAAAAGAAAAAGGCAGGGGGGGTGGCACCTAAAAGAGGCTGAGGGAAGCTCTGACCAAAACTGAAAAAGAAGAATAAGCCCGCACAGAAACATGTGACCTACAGTTTTGGCTTAAATTTCACTTGCTGAATTCTTGATCTAAACCAATTTCTTTTCCATAACATACACTGGGGAAATGTCAATCTATCCAGTACATCTCCAACTATGCAAAGAATATTTTAAAACAAAGATTTATAATTTTTCTATAATAAGCTGCCATATTCTATATCCTGTAACTGACCAAAATGGATAACATGTAGTCTCCCATCTGTCCTTAACTGAGCATATTAGTGAATTCAAATAACAGAGCAGAAGACAAATTCAAATCTAAACAAGTACTCACTTTTACAGTTTCCTCTGTGTTAAGTTTATTTCCTTTAACCAAGACAATTTGGAAAGGATTGTTATTTTCCCAAACATGCTGGTAAAAAATGAAAAAATACAGGGTATTAATGTTTAATTTTAATTAAGAATTCATTTAATTACTCATTTCTCAATACTTAATTAAGAAATGGATATTTGAGGCCAACAATGAAACTGCCTTGTCAGTTCGCATGTGCACCGGTAAAATAATGAAAATACAACTCTGAACTAACAACTGAAAACCACATATATTAACTTAAGCATCACAACCACTAGCCCTTAGTTCTCAAGGTAAAACAATACTGCTACAAAATTCACTAGACACGATAAACAAATGGTATTAAAAGCTTTGGATAAATAAAGAATTGACAATATAAATTAATATACAGGTAATATATTAATTATCAAGGAATGGTTTTTCTTAAGACGGAAGAACTATTTAAAAACTGTTAAGTACTCCAATGAACACAAATTTAAAGGTCTGCTTTATAAAAATATTATATGCTAGAAGAAATGTCTTTGTTACATTTAAAGTCTAAAAGTTCAATAAGAAGAAAACAGACAAATTACACCAAAACACTATTATAAGCTAACACAAATGAGATATACCAGAAAATCAACTATCTCAGCACACCTAACTTTTCTACTGGAATGCCTCAACTTGCTCTCTGAAGTCTCACATTTAGCTCTAATCTCAAAATATACTCAATTTGAGGGCATTTTTATTTAGCACCTAAAGATAATCAAAAAAATAAATGACCTATTTAGAATCATATGTAGCTTGGGTATGGAAAAATAATAGTAGCTTTAAAAATTACTATTAATAAATGGTGATGGATCTTTAGCAAAACATGAATTAGTTTCCATAGGAGAACTGAGCAAAGAATATGTGTGGGAGGATTAAGCATACAAGCTAACAACAGCAACAATAAAAAAAATCACATGGCTTTTAAGGTCACCAAAAGTTCACATGTGAAACTTACAGAAATAATTCGAGTTTTCTTTGGTGGTAAAGGAAGAGGAAGGTTAGATGAATTTCGATTTATGGCAGCCTCTATGGCAACCATTTCCTGTTCATACAGCTTCTTGATCTTGCAACATTCCACAAGTATAAAATGGGGCAATGTTCTGTTCATCACACAGTTCCGGATATACTACAGTGCCAAGGGAGAGTAAGGCAAGGATTTTTAAACAAAACTTAAATCAAGAGAAAAATAAAATTAAGCTGAACAACATTAGAACAATGTTGAAAGTCTATATTAACAATTCAATGTAAAAGATATGAGAAATTAAAATCAAAACATAAAATAGCTATCATTAAGTGAACACCTAAGTATCTAAGAACTAGATACTTCTATGTCAGAGCTAATCTTCTTAACTCTGGAAGACAGATTTTCCCCCTTTAATAGATTATAGAACTAAAAACCCAAAGGCTAAGTTACACATCTAGTATCTCTAAGACCTGGATTTAAATCCACCTGATTGAATTTTTTTGGTTGCTAAACCTTACAGAAATATGTGTCACAGTATATATGTTGTTTTGGTTTTTTTCCTCTTTTCTGCACTCCATACTTGACAGGATGACCAACTGGCATACTTTTCCAGGGGCAGAACTTGATCATAGATTGTGATGCTACAGTGCAAGCTCTGGCCAGTAAGTGAAAAAAGGTGAATATGCAGTACATGAGTAGCCATTTTTTAAAAGTCCTGAGGTGGCCAGCTTTCCATGGATCCCTGAGGTAGACATGGTACCTTATTAGCACAGACCTCAAGGCAACCATTAGTGTCTTTACATCAAAAACCTACTGGCTATCCAAGTGTGATGCTCCGTTTCATTTCCATGAAACCAAAATAACTCTCCAGAGGCATATAAAGAAAAGGGTGATTGTTTACGATACCAATGATTCTAACAAAATGAATAAAAAGACAATGTATTCCTCACCAGAATAAATTTCCTATACAGATATAAAGTGTGATTCACTTTAGATAGTATAAAGTGTACAGTATACTGCATTCAATTTAGAACCTCTGAAAATACATTTCTGATATTAAAAAAAAAAATTTCAAGAATGGCCTATATGTGGGAGTTAACATGATACTATGATAAATATATTCATGCAAAAACTTTTCACTATGAAAGATGCATCATTCCATTTCTTTCAAAGTCCTTCGCCTACATTCTACACTTTCTTTCTCACACAACCTTGCACACAAAAAAAAACATAACAAAATGCACACATGCTTTTAGTTTTCTTTGTAATAACAAATTCCAGTTTGGGCAAAACAATATACTTTCCCCGTGCTAAGGTTTTTTTAAAAAAGTATTAAAGAAGCAGAAGGCTACTTAAAAGATGGCAGAACATGAATGGAAGAAGTCAATACTTTTATGTTACCACCAAGCACTTTTCATCTTCTTCCTCTCAGGGTTAGAGTTCAAACTGTCAGAATGCCACAGATCCCAAAGCTCTGCATGAAGGTTATAACTGCCAGAAGATTTTCTACCTACTAAACCAAGAACTAAAGGCTACACTAAATACCTGAAAAAAAGAGAAGGGAGATATAAAATCCCCTGTTACCTGGCTAATGAAGCAGAGCTCCTTGTCAAAAGAGACATCACTTCATAATTGGCAGGTCATTATCCCTCTTACTTCATACAAACACCAAAAATCACAAATAAAAGTAATCAAATACTTTTCTAAAATTCAGTTACTATTTACCTCTAACGTGTCACTTAGTCTATTATTTTTTATGCAACAACTATTTTCAGCCTCCAAATGTAATTTCAACAAAAATATCTTCAAGTTCCTTGAAGGCAAAATCAGGATTCTCCTCTTTAAATAGCGTACCTTATGGCTGGGGAAGGCATCTCTCACTACATGTATCTTAAACTCCACTATACTCCAAAAATAATCTGAGGCACTTGAATGCTCTGCATAAGACATCTACTCAAAGAATTCATAAATGGTAAATTGACAGTTAAAACACATACCTGGAACTGAATTAGTGAGTGATCACCAAACACATATTCTACTCTCCCACTGACTTGCAACACATAGTCATAAGGGCTAACTTCATCTTCTTTCCCATGAATAGTTAGACGTTTTTGGATTGCCAATTCATTTATTTTGATAGGATTCATATTAGGAGATACCTGAAAACTAAACACATCCTAAAAAGGAGGGTAGAAAAAAGAAAGCAATTTTATATTTACAGTGAAAATATCACTCTTTACATTTGTACTTATTAGTAGTATTATTTATACCACATTGTATCCAACGAGACACAATGCTTACACATATACACCCTTTACATTTAATGTTTCAGTACATTTTCTTCACTCCTACCAATCTTGGAAAATCATTTTTTAACCTAAATGAATACTTTGTTACAATTCATCTCATGTTTACTATAGTGTCCCCACATGCTGGTTCCCAATGCTGGTCATCAGCAGTGATGCTGAAATGGCCAAATAAGGATTCTACAGAACCGGGCAGGGAGGGAATACATGCGTGATGGTTACCAAACGTACTTTACTCTGAAATTTTGCCATTCCTAACATGAATGTTTATTCAATTACAAAATAGTGTTGGTAATGAATCACGGTATAGGGTATTTTTAAAGGATTAACAGCCTTAAAAAAAGCTATAAACTCTATGTGACCTGCCAAATTGATTTAATAACTTAAAATTTTACTATTCTACATGATCCAAAACTCTTTTGGTTTAGCCTCTGGGAAATAGGTAGCCAGAAGAAAAGGAGACTAAGGAGAGATATAGATATATTTCAATTAGCTGAATACATGGCATGTACAATAAAGGGAGACTGAACGGATACTTATTCAAATAAGAAAGTATAACCAGAATACCAGAAATCACAGAAAGCCACTATGAATTTCTTTTAATTTTTTAAATATAATATTTAAATGTGTTCTTGCTCCCAATGAAAATATGCTATCAATATTTTATAAGCAGAACACTCCCCATAGCTAATGGATATATCAGGTTAGGGACACAGGCTATAAAGAATGGTGAAAGAATTATTATATAAAGAGCCTGCCAAGATGATCTCTAAACTCCTTTTACTGTTAAGTTCTATGACTGCTTGGAATCCAGTAAGATTTCACAATGAAATCTTTTTTTTCATTTTTTCTGACTTTAGAACACTTCTTTTCACATATAATCAATCTGTTACAATGATGATCACGGGGCTTCCCTGGTACCTCAGACAGTAAAGAATCTGCCTGCAATGTAGGAGATTCGATCCCTGGGTTGGGAAGATCCCCTGGAGAATGCAATGGCTACCCACTCCAGTAATCTTGCCTGGAGAATTCCACAGACAGACAGAGGAGCCTGGAAGGCTACAGTTAGTTCACAGCCTTGCAGTCAGACACCACTGAGTGACTAACACATGTACACATAATAACGATCATATTAAAATTTATATATCTAGTAGAGATTTGACCCATATGTGATGAAATTCAGACTGACCTAGATTTCACAAATAGCCCACAGTCAGTATTTTCAAGCTAGATTCTAATTACCTTCTAACAGTGAAATTCCTATTTCAGCTCTTTCAACAATGCACGATTCTTTACCACTGAGTCACCTGGAAAGCCCTCAATATAGAACAGTTACTGATAAAGGTTTTGTCATTTTTATCATAGTAACTGAAGGACAAAACAAAATATCCCTGCTCTCATACCCTAATTCTAAGGCCAGAGCCTAAATGATAAAATAAGTATACTTGAAACAAAAGGAGAAACAGAATTTAGCTTGTGAAATTCTATGAACATTCAGATACAGATTAACTGTATATATTCTCTATTATAATGCCCAATTCCATATCAGCACTTAGATCACATATTCATAGAATGCAAAATTAAGAAAATAGAAAAAAGCGCTCTTTTGATCAAATCTTTCATTTTATAAACAAGAGAAAAACAACATGAGAAAATAAATTATATCTACATTAAATTATATCTACATTATTTACAACCAGGATTGGCAAACTTTTTCTCTAAAGAACTAGACTTTACTGACAAAAAATGAGTCTCTATTGCATATTCTTCCTTTTCTTTCTTTTTAACATCCCTTCAAAATTGTTTTGAGTTTTCTACATAACCTTAAAAACCATTCAAAAACACTGCAGTTTCTGGACCCTGATATAGACAAAAATGCATCAAAAAACTGTATGTGTGCAAAGGATATGTCACTTTAGATTGTCATACCTAATCCTAAAATATATTTCCATCTTAAGTCTAAAATGATCTTCGACAGTGTTTACTAGGTGAGCAACAGCCTCCTCTAAGATTGGTGCTGCATTCTGGGAAAATTCACAAGTTTATTATAAAGTATTTCTTAATATAATACTACCTGACAATTTTCAAAATGAACAGCCACAATGAGCTTTCCTCCATAAAGTTTATCTTCTAAATTTTCAGGGATGGATAGTTCAAGTTCAGGTGGATAGGTATGCTTTAGCCAATCCATCCAAGATAATCCCACAAGCGACTGAATCTTTTCCTCACTGAATCTGCGCATTTTTATTCGGAATTCATTCACTTCAGGATCCTTCAAGGCATCAAATTCATGCAGACCTAAACAAAAATTTTAAAGGTGTCATTTTGAGTACCTAACAATAAAGAAAATACAAAATAACTTAAGGAAAGCTAATTTGGACGCTCGATTTTTATGAAATTAAAAAAAAAAAAACTAGGCAGGAAAATATTATGAAACATAAGAATACTCAAGATAAAATAATGAATTTCATGTATAGAAGATGAACATACAATTAAGATTTCAAAAGAGGACAAACTTGAAACCGCTTAAAGAAATATAGTTGGTTACCAATTAAAAAAAGATAATCACTGAAACTCACACTACCATTTTAAAACTACACCTGAAAAGAGCTGCATGTTTTCTTTACAAATCAAAATACAGTTAAAATATCTAACAATGGCTAAGAATCTGAAAATGTTACAAATAAGCCTAAAAGTCAAGCTATTACTGAAAACTCAGTAAACTTAAATTTTATAAACTTTTAGTTTACTGTGACTTTCCAACAATCGTTACAGTATATCAATTAGTAAAAAATCTCATAAATATAAAATTCTTTGTTGTATGTAATTGAGTTACTTCTGCCATGAAGTGACATATAACAGCTTTTTCATAGCTTATACTTATTCTAATAAATAATTCTAGAAATTTAAAATAAACTGAACATGTACACATTTTTATATGTACATTAATTTTTACGTATCAGACTGGCAAACACTTTGATAAAACCTTGAGCTGTAAGGGGTAGAAGAGAAATGAGCATATTTAATAATTTATTAAAAATTACACATACAAACACACATTTTGACCTGGAATTCCAACAGGAGACTTAGGACAAACCAGTGAAAGTCAAATATGCTCCCAAAACCAATCATGGAAGATGCCTAGCTTCTTCTGGGCCTACCTCCAGCTTCCCACCGCCCACTTCTTAATCAGGCAAACAGGAAAGTCAACCACTTTCTCCAGAATGAAACTAAACGACTCCCCTGCCTGACTCTGAGTTACTGCCAAACACAAAGTTTCTTTACTTTGGCAAGCTGTGATTAAATATTATGTTCTCAAATTTGAGTGGTTATTTTCCACACACCTATGGAAATAATTTTTCCATAGTAATGTATGGTTTTTCCAGTAGTCATGTATGGATGTGAGAGTTGGACTTTAAAGAAAGCTAAGGGTCAAAGAATTGATGTTTTTGAACTGTGGTGTTAGAGAAGACTCTTGAGAGTCACTTGGGCTGTAAGGAGATCGAACCAGTCCATCCTAAAGGAAATCAGTACTAAATATTCATTGGAAGGACTGATGCTGAAGCTGAAACTCCAATACTCTGGGCCACCTAATGTGAAGAACTGACCCACCTGAAAAGACCCTGATGCTGGGAAAGATCGAAGGTGGGAGGAGAAGGGGATGACAGAGGATGAGATGGTTGGATGGCATCACCAACTTGATGGACATGAGTTTGAGCAAGCTCTGGGACTTGGTGATGGACAGGGAAGCCTGGTGTGCTGCAGCCAAGAGTCGGACACAACTGAGCAACAAATGTTCCCTGTTGCTTTATTATAAATAAGAAATTGGAAATAACCTAAAGATAATCATTAAGACATGGTTTAAAAAGTTAAAGTATACCCATACAGCAATGCCACAATGGTACAAGTGATAAAATGAATAAAATGTTCTGTTATTAGGGGGAAAGGTCACAGATATATTAAATTTACACAGCAGGGACAGAATGGGTCTCACAAGATTCCTTTTATGCAAATTCAAAAGAAAGAATATAGAATATGTATACATTTTTGCCTTGGAAAGAAACTTGAGATAATATTAACAACATTTTATAGTGTTGGAGAGGGAAGCACAGTAAAGCAAGTTGTTACTGTTGATTCCACAAAACACAACCAATATCATATTAAAAAAAAAATTGTATCATTTGAATATATATATGTCAATGAGTATTACCTTGATAGCACACTTATCAGCATTGTCTACTAACATTAAAAGTTATCATTTTTAAAATATTAGCATTGATTTGTGATATTAAATATAAAAAATGTTTTAAGTTGCATAATACAACAAAGGTAAAATCCTGAGGGTAAAATGTAATTTCATGGATACTTTAACAAATTACTCTAAATCAGTTATGAAGGAACCATAATTTAAGTTAATGGCTACAGGATCTATAAGAAGTAGGTAGAGACATTTATAAAGTAGATTTGACATGACTTTTTTTTTTAGTAGATAAAGGGTAGATCATTTGATTTTTGTTAGATCTTCTCACAATCCATTTCCATTCCCCAATGTGAATAATTTTTCTAAACTGAAAATGTAATGCTGTAATGCCCCTATTTAAATCCTTCCAATAGCTTCCCAAGTGCTCGTATGAGTTCTCTACTTTTTATATGACTTGGATAGGCCTGCATACTCTGAAACTGGTTGCCTTTCTGAACTTCCTGCTTATCCTGGCTGTCCCCGTCAACAAATCATAGTCAATTTCTTTTATTCCTTGAATAGACTATCTTTCACATATGCCATTCTCATTTGCTTTTCCTTCTTCCAATCCCATTCACCTGGTCAACTCCTAATGAGCACTGAAATCTCAGTTTAAGAGCATCTTCCTGTCTTACCTAGCTGAGAGAGGTGACCCTCCTCGACTCAGAGCAGCAAAGTCAACATCACCTAAGTTCACTGCTATGGTTCTCAAGTAAAACCACTCAAAATAAACTGCTGAATTGCAATGCTATCATTTTGGTCATTTTTTTCAATATATTACAAATATAGAACTCTTTCCATAAAACTATGAGAGTCAACTGAAAAGTACACATTTCTTTCATTTATTTCAGACTCACTAAATCCCAATCTCTGAGAATTCGTATTTTAAGAAACTGATGAATGGGCACCTAATCTGTGACAAAGGAGATGAGAATATTCAATGGAGAAAAGACAAGACTCTTTAATAAGTGGGAAAACTGGACAGCTATATGTAAAGGAATGAAATTACAGATGTAGAAACAAGCTTATGGTAATGGTCACTGGGGGATGGGCAGGGGGGAAGGAATTGAGAGGTTAAGATTGACATATACACACTGCTACATATAAAATGTATAAGCAACTAGAACCTGCTATATAACACAGGAAACACTACTCAGTAATGTGTAATGGTCTATATGGGAAAAAAATCTAAAATAGAGTGGCTATATGTGTATGTATAATTGAGTCACTTTACTGTACACCTGAAACTAACACAACATTGTAAATCAACTATGCTCTAATAAACTTTTTTTTAAAAAGAAGAAACTGTAGAAGCCTGAATTTGGGAACTCCCACAAAGATTTCTTAAAAATAGAATCTTTTTCAAAAATAAAAAAGCTAGGCTGAGTAATTTTAAACCTAGTTAATTCCCTATGTGTCTTGTGTATGAAAATTTGATAGCAAAGCTTAAATCTTAAGAGTACTGTATAGTTTACAATCAAATAGAATTTTTTATATTAAAAAGCATTGAATGAACAATTTCTACATACTACAGATACCTTTAAAATCCTTGGACTATATATTTCCGTCATTTTAAGGAATATTAAGGGGAAAAAGGAAGTGTTCAGATACCTTTATCAGAATGCTGACAAAATTCTCTGATCAAGATTTACTGCTGGGTGTTTGAAGAAATTAAGGAAAGAGTGACAAGTACCTTCACTACAGAGAATAATCAGAGCCCCAGCATCAAAGCTGTAAATAATTATTTAGAATACAGAGAAAATACAATGATTAGTCATATCATTTTTCAGGAAAAGGTATTTTTAGACCCATCAGGGCAGTTATGTCTGTAAAGGGTCTATTCTTTTCTTTGAGGAGGAAGAGGCAGCAAACTCTCGCTCCTCAAGTTAAACTGAAAGAATTGTTTATTGTTTTCCCAGGAGGCATGACCTCACCAAGTCCCGGTTGTAGTCATCACATACAAATCAGCAACTGCAAAACTTGACTTGTTGAGTATTTAGTGGAAATTCACTCTAAAACATCAAAACAGATTTACTCAACTTCGTAAATGAACGTTAGTGTTTGAATTTTTGTATACAATCATAATGCTAGCTATCCTAAAGTATTGAGGATCTGAAGTATATAAAACTTATCATTCAAGTTGCAAAACATACTGAATAAAACCTTTGTACAATAAGCTTTATACCAGATAAAACATGATGCATTGTTTAAAGAAAGAAAAATTCAATTCTAATATATATTAGATCCCTGTGCTAAAGTTAGAATTGTCAAATTTTTTAAAAAAATACGTCCTTTCTATTTGAATTTTAGATAGTGAATGACTTTTTGGCAATAAGAGTATGACATGAATCTCCTGTATTTTTATATGATAAATCTGACAAGCACAGATCAACATAATGGTGGCTCATGAATCCATATGCTTTGGAGATCAAAATCCAAATAGAACACAATGATCTAAGTTTTCAAAAGATGGTCAGTCTCAAAAAGACACCTATATGTTAACTGATAAATGTTAACTCTATCTGTGACGTGAACCTTTTGAATTATCAAATATTTCAGCTTGTCTAAAAATCAGCAGAAAAATACAGACAAATAGTATTTCATTAACAACTATAAAACCCTTAAAAATCACTGTATCAAAATATTATCAGGGGATATTCTTATTCTGGATAAGACAATAAGTGATTTTTTATTCTTTCTACTTTTATATATACTCTTCAACTCAAAGGAAAAACTTCTGATGGAGACTACAGTTTTTAAAAAATCTTTGAAGCTCTAGAAAATAGGAATGCTTTCTACTGAAGCTATCAATATATTTTCAAAAGATCTGTAAGGTATACAATTACAAAGCTACTTAATGGGGAAAAAAGTTACTGCCAAAGCAAACTAGTTATAATCTGAAATAATCAAACGTTTTTAAAAAACAGAGTGTCACATATAAATCAATAAGCTTCTGTTCTAAGCACTCAAGAGAATTTAGTCCCCCAATGTAATCATCAGAATTTTAACTACAGGGTAAGATCAAAGAAAAGTATCTTACAAAGAATTGTACTATAGTATCCTGAATTTGGAGTAAGATCATGGCATCTGGTCCCATCACTTCATGGGAAATAGATGGGGAAACAGTGTCAGCCATTATTTTGGGGGGCTCCAAAATCACTGCAGATGGTGACTGCAGCCATGAAATTAAAAGACGCTTACTTCTTGGAAGGAAAGATATGACCAACCTAGATAGCATATTCAAAAGCAGAGACATTACTTTGCCAACAAAGGTCCATCTAGTTAAGGCTATGGTATTTCCATTGGTCATGTATGGATGTGAGAGTTGGACTGTGAAGAAGGCTGAGCACTGAAGAATTGATGCTTTTGAACTGTGGTGTTGGAGAAGACTCTTGAGAGTCCCTTGGACTGCAAGGAGATCCAACCAGTCCATCCTAAAGGAGACCAGTCTGGGTGTTCACTGGAAGGACTGATGCTGAATCTGAAACTCCAATACTTTGGCCACCTCATGCAAAGAGTTGACTCACTGAAAAAGACCCTGATGCTGGGAAAGATTGAAGGGAGGAGGAGAAGGGGACAACAGAGGATGAGATGGCTGGATGGCATCACTGATTCGATGCACACTGAGTTTGGGTGAACTCTGCGAGTTGGTGATGGACAGGGAGGCCTGGCGTGCTGCGGTCCATGGGGTCGCAAAGAGTCGGACACGACTGAGCAACTGAACTGAAATGACCCTGAATTTGATCAATATAGGCAGCCAATCCAGATCCAACAAATTGGATTACCTCAGTTACAAATTGGATTATCCAACAAAATTACCTCAGTAATCCCTTGTAGTATGTAATTCAAGTTAATATCTTGTCTAAGGCAGAATACCACTGGTCCAGTAAACACCTAAGATTACTAGAGCAAGAGTGACTGCTCCACATTGTGTTATTCACAATTTTCCCTGGATTTAATATGCAAAGAATATGGACTTGACTTGCTATAAAAATAACTTCTACTTAAAAGATAATTTTACTTATGAAGTAAAACTTATAGAAACTTATCAATCACCTTAAAGTCTCAATTATCACAGAGAGCTGCGTATAAATTATGTTCATACTTCAGGGGGTAGTTCACAAGAAACTGAGGATGCATCTCTTAGAAAAGGGCTTCTCAAACTAACTGAGGCAAAGGAACAACTTTTTGATTTCCAATCTGACAAAAACCAATACTTTTATAAAATAAAAAGAAGTCAAAGATATATAGATGGCCAAAAGGCACATGAAAAGATGTTCAACATCTCTAATTATTAGAGAAACACAAATGAAGAGTACAATGAGGTATCACCTCACATCAGTCAGAATGGCCTTCATTAAGAAGTCTACAAATAATAAATGCTGGAGAAGACGTGGAGAAAATGGACCCCTCCTACACTGTTGGTGGCTATGTAAATTGGTGTAGCCACTGTGAAAGAAATAGAATACAAGTTCCTCAGAACAATAAAAACAGAGTTGGCCCATGATGCAGCAATCCCACACCTGGGCATGTACCCAAAGCTGTAATTCAAAAATATAGATGGTTCCCTATGTATTCAGAGCAGCACAATTCACAAAGAAACAGCCTAAATGACCATCAACAATAAATGGATAAAGAAAATGAGGTATATATACACAGTGGAACACTCAGCCATGAAAAAGAATAATGCCATTTGCAACAACATGGATGGACCGAAAGGCTATCATACTAAATGAAGTAGAAAGAAAAAGACAATACCATATGTTATCATTTATATGCGGAATCCAAAATATGACACAAATGAACTTATGTACAAAAAAGAAATAGATTCATAGAGAAGATTCTTATGGTTGCCAAGGAGGATGTGGGTGGAGGACAGATGAACTGGAAGGTTGGGGTTAGCAAATGCAAACTATTATATCTGGAATGAATACACAACAAAGCCTACTTACTGTGTAGCACAGGGAACTATATAAAATATCCTATGATAAATCATAATGGGAAAGAATGTGCAAATGAATGTATGTATTATATGTATGTGTATATAAAACTGAATCATTCTTTGTACAGCAGAAATTAATGCAACAGTGTAAATCAACTATACTTCAATAATAAATTAAAAAAATAAGTCACTGGAAAAGAAAAAGACAGAAACTTTAAAAGCCCTTTTTGTGGCAATATCACATTGTTAGAGAAGTTTCTAAAGATTTATTTTTGATTTCTGTTTTTACTCTATCTAACACTGGTAACATAAATACCATAGACCACTCCTTGCAAAGCAATGTTATAGAGAGTACTTATTACATGTTTATAGATTTATCTGGCAACAAACATTAAATTCATACTAAGAATTGTTTAAATTACCTCTTCCTATAAGGACTCCAATTTTTGAGTCTAATTTTTCCCCTGGGTCACAACTTCTTGTCACTAATTTGAGAACTGGAAGAAAAGGTCTGACATCACAGAGTCTTCGTGTTTCATCTTCGAGCTCCTCATATACAGCAGTTTGATTCACACATGCAAACATATAGGAGTCGATTTCCATAAGGAGGTTAAACATTGGGTAATTGGTAACTTGTTTCCATAACATCTGCAGAAAAAAAATCAGACATTTTATGAAATGGAAATACTTGTTCAAATGTACAAAGACATATCTACAAGGATGCTCACTGTAGAACTTGTTGGAAAACTCAAAAACTGAGGACAAGCCAAATGTTTAGCAATACTGGTTTGGTTAAATGAATTACAGAATATTACAGAACTATGAAAATAAGATAGACAAACGGGGTAATGCATAAAGTATACAAGGTATATCACAGTTGGTTTCTTTTAAAACAGCAAATTGGAAGAGAATACGAATAGTATTAACCGCCTCTTATAAAATAAGATAATGGTATAATTTTAAAAATACATTTTAAGAAACTAAAGTATTAAAAGTAAGTATCTATTAAGAGCAAGAATCAATGAAGACTTTCACATTCAGCATTCTTGTAAACATAAACAACTTCTAATAAAAAAAGAACATTTAAAGTATGTATCATCTATCACTTTCACACAAAATTTACATTATTTCTGTCCTGAATTCTTTTCTGTTCACCAGAGTTATCTCCATTAACTATGATTGCCCTGTCAGGACGAGCACAATCAATCTCTCATCATCTCTGAATTCTCCTAACTGATCCTATAAAAGAAGGTCACTATACAAATACAAGGTGGATTACATATTTTAATTGCAACCAGGACAAAAGCCAACAGCTCAAAAATGAAAATCATGGCCAAACCTCAGATTCAGTTACATAAAACAGAAAAAATCAATGTTAGGCAAAAAAGAAGGAAAGAAAAAAATAGGTAAATTTGATTTCATCAAAATTTAAAACTTTTCTGTATAAAAGGACACTATTTTGAGAGTAAAAAGGCAACCCACAGAATAGAAGAAAATATTTTCAAAATATATATTTCACAAGAGATTACCATCCAGAATACATGAAGAACTCTTACGACTCAACAACAAAAAAACAACTGAATTAGAAAATGGGCAATGGTCTTGAACAAAAAATTCTAAAAAAAGTCCACAAGAACATGAAGAGAACATGATATTATTAGCCATTAGGGAAATGCAAATAAAAATTAAAATGAGGTATCACTTCACAACCAGAAGAAGGGTTATTTTTTTAAAAAAATGAAAATAAGTTCTGGCCAGCATTTTGAGAAACTGGAACCCTTGTGCATTTCTGGTGGGAACGTAAAATGGTATAGCCACTATAAAAAAAAAGGTTGGCAGTTTCTTAAAAAGTTAAAACAGAATTACCATATGATCCAACATATGGAGAACAAGGATTCATACTGAAACTTAAACATCAATGTTTAGAACAGCATTGTTCAAAATAGCTAAAAGTTGAATATAACCAAAATGACCAACAAAAGATGAATGAATAAACAAAATGTGGTATATCCATACAATACAATAATATTCAATCTTAAAAAGGAAAGAAATTTGGACACATATTACAACATGAATGAAATTAAAAATAGTATGACTAAGTGAAAAAAGCAAGACACAAGGCTGACTGTTGTGTGATTCCACTTACATGAGGTAGCTAGAATCAATACTAGAATGGAGATTACCAGGGGTTAGGGGAGCAGAAGTTTATTATTTAGTAAGTACGCAGTCTGTGTTTAGATGATGAAAAGTGTTAGAAATGGATAGTGGTAATGAATTGGGGCTTCCCTGGTGGCTCAGAGGTTAAAGGGTCTGCCTCTAATACAGGAGATCTGGGTTCGATCCCTGGGTCAGGAAGATCCCCTGTAGAAGGAAATGGCAACCCACTCCAGTATTCTTGTCTGGAGAATCCCACGGACGGAGGAGCCTGGTGGGCTATAGTCCATGGGGTCGCAAAGAGTCGGACATGACTGAGTGACTTAACTTAATGAATTGGACAACATTGTGAATATACTTAATACCAAAAATTATGTGCCTAAAAATCACTCTGATTAATTTTAATTTTATTTGCTACTGATTAAGTCACTCCCAGAGGAGACACCCACGACTGAGGTCAGGGGCGGCCGGGAGAAGCCACCTCGCGCCCAAGGCCAGGGGTGGTAACCCTGAAGAGTCACCCCGAGCCCGAGGCCAGGGGCAGCAGCTGGGAGGAGCCACCCATGCTCGAGGCCAGGGACAGCGGCCGGGAAGAGCAACCCGAGGATCAGTGGCTGAGCAGGCACAGGAGGGCCTAGAGGAGCTATCCCATGCTGAAGGTCAGGAACGGTGGCAGTAAGGAGATACCCCTGGTCCAAGGTAAGGAGAAGCAGCTATGCTTTGCTGGAGCAGCCGAGAAGAGATACTCCACGCCCAAGGTAAGAGAAACCCAAGTAAGATGTTAGGTGTTGCAAGAGGGCATCAGAGGGCAGAAACACTGAAACCATACTCACAGAAACCTTGTCAGTCTAATCACACTAGGACCACAGCCTTGTCTAACTCAATGAAACCAAGCCATGCCTGTGGGGCAACCCAAGATGGGTGGGTCATGGTGGAGAGGTCTGACAGAATGTGGTCCACTGGAGAAGGGAATGGCAAGCCACTTCAGTATTCTTGCCTTGAGAACCCCATGAACAGTATCAAAAGGCAAAATGATAGGATACTGAACGAGGAACTCCCCAGGTCATTAGGTGCCCAATATGGTACTGGAGATCAGTGGAGAAATAACTCCAGAAAGAATGAAGGGATGGAGCCAAAGCAAAAACAATACCCAGCTGTGGATGTGACTGGTGATAGAAGCAAGATCCGATGCTGTAAAGAGCAATATTGCATAGGAACCTGGAATGTCAGGTCCATGAATCAAGGCAAATTGGAAGTGGTCAAACAAGAGATGGCAAGAGTTAACATTGACATTCTAGGAATCAGCGAACTAAAATGGACTGAAATGGGTGAATTTAACTAAGATGACCATTATATCTACTACTGCAGGCAGGAATCCCTCAGAAGAAATGGAGTAGCCATCATGGTCAACAAAAGAGTCCGAAATGCAGTACTTGGATGCAATCTCAAAAACGACAGAATGATCGCTGTTCGTCTCCAAGGCAAACCGATCAATATCACAGTTATCCAAGTCTATGCCCCAACCAGTAACGCTGAAGAAACTGAAGTTGAATGGTTTTATGAAGACCTACAAGACCTTTTAGAACTAACACCTAAAAAAGATGTCCTTTTCATTATAGGGGATTGGAATGCAAAACTAGGAAGTCAAGAAACACCTGGAGTAACAGGCAAATTTGGCCTTGGAATGCGGAATGAAGCAGGGCAAAGACTAATAGAGGTTTGCCAAGAAAATGCACTGGTCATAGCAAACATCCTCTTCCAACAACACAAGAGAAGACTCTACACATGGACATCACCAGATGGTCAACACTGAAATCAGATTGATTATATTCTCTGCAGCCAAAGATGGAGAAGCTCTATACAGTCAGCAAAAACAAGACCAGGAGCTGACTGTGGCTCAGATCATGAACTCCTTATTGCCAAATTCAGACTTAAATTGAAGAAGAAAGTATGGAAAACTGCTCGACCATTCAGGCATGACCTAAATCAAATCTCTTATGATTATACTGTGGAAGTGAGAAATAGATTTAAGGGCCTAAATCGGATAGAGTGCCTGATGAACTATGGAATGAGGTTCGTGACACTGTACAGGAGAAAGGGATCAAGACTATCCCCATGGAAAAGGAATGCAAAAAAGCAAAATGTCTGTCTGGGGAGGCCTTGCAAATAGCTGTGAAAAGAAGAGAGGCGAAAAGCAAAGGAGAAAATGAAAGATATAAGCATCTGAATGCAGAGTTCCAAAGAATAGCAAGAAGAGATAAGAAAGCCTTCTTTAACGATCAGTGCAAAGAAACAGAGGAAAACAACAGAATGGGAAAGACTAGAGATCTCTTCAAGAAAATTAGAGATACCAAGGGAACATTTCATGCAAAGATGGGCTTGATAAACGACAGAAATGGTCTGGACCTAACAGAAGCAGAAGATATTAAGAAGAGGTGGCAAGAATACACAGAAGAACTGTACAAAAAAGATCTTCACGACCCAGATAATCATGATGATGTGATCACTAATCTAGAGCCAGACATCTTGGAATGTGAAGTCAAGTGGGCCTTAGAAAGCATCACTACAAACAAAGTGAGTGGAGGTGATGGAATTCCAGTTCAGCTATTTCAAATCCTGAAAGATGATGCTGTGAAAGTACTGCACTCAATATGCCAGCAAATTTGGAAAACTCAGCAGGGGCCACAGGACTGGAAAAGGTCAGTTTTCATTCCAATTCCAAAGAAAGGCAATGCAAAAGAATGCTCAAACTACCACACAATTGCACTCATCTCACATGCTAGTAAAGTAATGCTCAAACTTCTCCAAGCCAGGCTTCAGCAATACATGAACCGTGAACTCCCTGATGTTCAAGCTGGTTTTAGAAAAGGCAGAGGAACCAGAGATCAAATTGCCAACATCCGCTGGGATCATGGAAAAAGCAAGAGAGTTCCAGAAAAACATCTATTTCTGCTTTATTGACTATGCCAAAGCCTTTGACTGTGTGGATCACAATAAACTGTGGAAAATTCTGAGAGATGGGAATACCAGACCACCTGACTTGCCTCTTGAGAAATCTGTATGCAGGGCAGGAAGCAGCAGTTAGAAGTGGACATAGAACAACAGACTGGTTCCAAATGGGAAAAGGAGTACGTCAAGGCTGTATATTGTCACCCTGCTTACTTAACTAATATGCAGAATACATCATGAGAAACGCTAGACTGGAAGAAACACAAGCTGGAATCCAGATTGCCAGGAGAAATATCAATAACCTCAGATATGCAGATGACACCACCCTTATGGCAGAAAGTGAAGAGGAACTAAAAAGTCTCTTGATGAAAGTGAAAGAGGAGAGGGAAAAGTTGGCTTAAAGCTCAACATTCAGAAAACAAAGATCATGGCATCTGGTCCCATCACTTCATGGGAAATAGATGGGGAAACAGTGTCAGACTTCATTTTTGGGGGCTCCAAAATCACTGCAAATGGTGATTGCAGCCATGAAATTAAAAGACGCTTACTCCTTGGAAGAAAAGTTATGACCAACCTAGATAGTATATTCAAAATCAGAGACATTACTTTGCCGACTAAGGTCCGTCTAGTCAAGGCTATGGTTTTTCCTGTGGTCATGTATGGATGTGAGAGTTGGACTGTGAAGAAGGCTGAGCGCCGAAGAATTTTTTAGATGAGTTTCAATAGTTAATTAAGCTTCAGCTATAGACACAGTCATCCATACCTGTCACTGGTGACTAGAAAAATAAATGTACTCTCTGCACCTGTCAGGTGCCTAAAACAATTTTGAATTTTTTTTCACTTCAGGGATCATACAGTTCTAGAATTTTTATGGCTCCCCAATGAAGCAGCTTGGAAAACAGTTGAGAGGCTGTTCCAACTCTAGTACTTTGTCATAAACTTTTTTCTTAAAAAGATCACAGTCCTATACTGGGCTTCCATATTGGGTTCAGCTATTTGAAATACATTTAAGAGAGAGTTAGAAAAATAATTTCACTTAAAAGTCACAGTCTTTACAAATCAAACAGCACTCATCAATTCAGTTGAAAAAAATTAGCCAACAAACAGGCAAGCCTTGTTATATGAAAGAATTTGCTTTCAAGTGAGGACATACCATTCATATGGGGGTGGGGAGGCAGAATCTAGTAAACAGCAGAAAACCTCTTCTTCCCCGAGAGTGACCATGAAAACTAGTGGGGATGGGACAGAAGAAGGGGAACACAAAAGGAACGAAAAGGAGAAAAGAAACGACAAACCAAAAGTCACATTTATTTAAAAAAAAAAAAAAAAGTGACAAATTCAAAGACAATAAGTACAAAGACCTTACCTTAAAACTTTCTCTGACAATGTCAAATTCCTTTTGATAATCTGAACAAGTCTTTCAAACTAGCCGACATAAGCTAGTGTGTCTTAATTCAGGTATCACACATGGATTTTTTTTTTAATTAAAAGTGAGTAGGAGTCAGAATGAATTTGTTTATTTATATATATATACATACCCATACAGAAACACACACACACATGAAATTCAAAGTGGCTCAGCCATGTCCGACTCTTTGCGACCCCATGGACTATACAGTCCATGGAATTCTTTAGGCCAGAATACTGGAGTATGCAGCCTTTCCCTTCTCAAAGCGATTTTCCCAACCTAGCGATTGAACCCTTCTGCATTGCAGGTGGATTCTTTACCCACTAAGCCACAAAGAAAGCCCAGGAATACTGGAGTGGGTAGCCTATCCCTTCTCCAGTGGATGTTCCCAACCCAGGTATCGAACCATTGCATTTGTTACCAACTGAGCTATCAGGGAAGCCGTGTGTGTGTGTGTGTGTGTGTGTCTGTGTGTCTGTGTGTCTATACACATATAAACCAAAAAGAAGATCCAAGACAAAATGTGGATTGAAATCTTTAAAATATAGCAACTTACAAACTTCTCTTAAATTCATCATATGATTTACATGAATACCATTCTAAAACGGAGGAATATATCCTCCAAGTGATAAAGTAAGTAAGCTAGATTTATAGAAAGCTCACCTAGTAACATACCTGCTTAATACAGGAAATGGTAGCTTCACGAGGCACCTCCAACTGGATATAAATCCCAGTGGGCAAAAGAAAATCCACGGGTATGGAGCCATCAGACGCTATCTGTGAGTCCACTGCCCAGATGTCAAGGACGTCTGCCATAGCAGGAGGCATCATGAAGTAGAAGCACATTCATAACCATGGGGCTCTAGAAATCAGTAGGTAAAACTCAGTGAATTAATAAACCAGATTTTATACTAAAACGTGATAAAGCCCACCAACCCATAATTAGTCCTTGGATTTCAATACAACCAATAATATAACAGGAGGCCAATTAAATTAAGCAAGACTAAGCCACATTACTTAAAATACTTTTGGGTATCACTACATGAATTATGTATATATACCATACTGACTCAAATTCAACATAACTATATGACATGTAAAAGATGAAAGGTTTAAGAAGTACAGGGTCCTGAGAAATTCAGTTAATGACCACTCAACAGAGGATTCTCTCCAGAGAATCCTAGAGGATTGATATTGGATTCTTCAGCCAAGTTTTTCTTGGCAAACTCCATGAAAAGTGGGAATCAAGAGAGCTTTCTTTCAAAAATAATTTTCTATCAATCGATGTGAGAAACAAAATGTCATGAACTTCGATCCATGACCCATCATCAAAGTATTAAAAAAATCAAATCCCACAAACCAGCTGCCAAGGCCTTTTGCCCTATGACTCTAGCCTGTTTTCCTTTGCTTCTCCAACAATTCCACAGTCCAGGCTCTTACGCCACAAGTTTTGCCTCCTGCTGGCTAGACTTGTGTTCACAGATATGTTGAGATTCCCCTTACCAAACCAGTTTTCCAACAAATGCACCCTCCAAGTGGGCCATTTAAGTCTCAGCTGTTTTAAGCGTTTCCTTCAAGAAAACACAACAATAATCCTAAGAAGAACATGGGCACTAAAGTTAAAAAAGAAAAAAAAAAAAAAAAAAGGAAAGAAAAAGGCTCAAATCTCATTTATTCAAAAAATCCAAATCTTGTGTCAAAAGAGACAAGATCCAATTTAAAGCATTTAGGTCATCAAAAACAATAATGACATCCGTGGACTGAAACACATCACATATATACAACTGTGAGACAATAATAATAGAGAAAGGCCCTTTACTGGTCAACTTTAAAGGCTGCTTTGAAACAATCTGGGAAATTAAAATACGAATTAAATATTAGATGATTTTAAGGAACCTTCATTGTGTGAGGTATAATAATAGAATGCTTGTTATGTTTCTAAAAATCAGTCTTTATCAGTCAGATGAATAATAAATATACATCGGGATAAAATGTAATTATCCTTGGCATGTGCTTTAGATTATTCCATTTTTTAAAACGTGAAAGGGCAGCTGATTTCAACAAAGACATAAAGGTAATTTCATGATAAACAAATTGAACAAATGGTGTTTCAACTAGTTATTCTAGTTTGGAATACCTAGACATCCATAAGCTAAGAAAATGAAGCTCAATTCATACCTCATACCACTAATAATGGATTGTAGGTCTAAATGTAAAAACTGAAACTGTAAAACCTCTAGAAGAAAACATAGAGAAAATATTGTGCTCTTGGATTAGGCAAACAGTTCTTAAATATGATACCATAGGCACAATTCACAAAACAAAAAATTGATAAAATGAACATCACCAAAACTAAAACCTTCTGCCCTTAAGGATGACACTGTTTATAATATAAAAAGATAAGCCACAGAAGGGAGACAGTGCTTGCAAACCATATAAAGATTTGGTATCCAGAATACATAAAGAACTCTCAATATACAATCATAAGAGAAAAACTCAGTTTACTTGAATTGGCAAAAGATTTAAACAGAAACTATCAAAGGAGATAGACTGATGGCAAAAAGGCTTAATAACAGTCATATAAACTAAAATTACAATACGATACACACATCTTACAGGGGCTAAAATTAAAAACACCAACCATGCCAAGGGCAGACAGGGAGAGGAGCTGGAACTTCATACACTGCTGATGGGAATGTTAAACAGAGCTACTTTCGAAATAGTTTGGCAGTTTCTTAACATATATTTACCATATGATCCAGTCATCCCACTTCTAAATATATACCTAATGATATGAAGGTATCAGTTCAGTTCAGTGGTTCAGTCGTGTCTGATTCATTGCGACCCCATGAATCGCAGCAGGCCAGGCCTCCCTGTCCATTATCAACTCCCAGAGATTACCCAAACTCATGTCTATCAAGTCGCTGATGCCATCCAGCCATCTCATCCTCTGTCGTCCCCTTCTCCTCCTGCCCTCAAATCCCTCCCAGCATCAGGGTCTTTTCCAATGAGTCAACTATTTGCATGAGGTGGCAGGAAGCAGGAAGAGGTAAAAGAGGATTACCAAGGGACACAAGGAAACTCTTGAGAGTAATGGATATGCTCATGATCTTGTCAGATGATGGTTTCAGGGATATGTACATACGTCAAATTACACATTTTCAATATGTGTAGTTTAAGTCAATTATCCTTCAGTAAATGTTAGTCCCGTGTCCAACTTTGTGCTCTCATGGACTGTAATTCACCAGGCTCCTCTGTCCATCGAATTTTCCAGGCAAGAATACTGGAGTGGGTTGAAATTTCCTTCTCTAAAGGATCTTCTTGATCCAGGGATTGAACCTGGGTCTCCTGACTTGTGCAGGCAGATTCTTTATCATCTGAGCCACCAGGGAAGCCTATACCTCAATAAAGCCGTTTTTAAAAATGAGAGAAATAGATAAAATGAGAGGCAAAACATTGGTACTGACTGAGGTTGGGACATGAGGAGTACACTGTATTACTTCTCTGATTTTGTATATGTTTGCTATTTTTCATAACAAAAAGGTTTTGTTAAATTCCATCTACACCATTTATCAGTTATTTGATATTTTATAAGTCACTTAAACTTCTTGAGGCTTCAATAACTAAAAAAAAAAAAAAAATTCATACTAAAATATTTCTCCTGGGAACACTGTGACAATGAAGGAGCTAAAACGGAGTGCCTGACACACTGCAAGGACAGCTTTCTCCCTCCCCTCAACATCCTAGCCATTACTGATCCCTCCTTCTTAACTCTTACACGTCATAGCCTAGATCCAGCACACTGCCACTGTGATAAAGGTTTTGAATCTTTCAGACATGCCAGCCTTATTTCTGTAGACAGAACAGACAATAATTAAAGATTGTGTTTTCAGAGTCTAACACCTGAGTTGTAAACCTGGCTCCATCACTCAATAATGAAGATGTCTTGGGCAAATCACATTATCTTCTTCCTAATTAAGTTCCCTTACCTGTGAAATGATGAAAACAGCAGTAACGACATTATATCATGGTTATGAAAACTGAGTAAAGAATGCCCAACCATAATAGGCCCAAGGTTTGTTTTGAATAAAAAAACCAAAAGTTCTTTCGAGCTGTGAGTTATATATATTCAACTACTTTGTTTCTCCAAAAGTGATTACACATAGTAGCCATTTGTAATTGTTTAATGAATTTAAGACCAAATACTATTGTTGCTACTCCTACAGTAATTTTTTAAAAAGCTCAAGGGATAATGGAATTTATAACACTAAAGGTAAGTACTTCCTATGTATCAGGATTCTACTAAAGTCTTTACATGCATTACTATATCTTATCCTGACTACTACCCTGTGGTAATACTACTACTCCTTAAGGAAGTACCTAAGACTTAGATAATTTGAGATCTCATTCATGGATAAAAAGTAGCGGTCTTGGGATATCAACTTGGTTCTAACTCTGGAGAGGGAGCCCAACTCTACACTGTACATAATGACTGCTAAAGCACCAGAAAAGGAGTCTGAGACATTTGTTGTTGTTCAGTCACTAATCATGTCCGACTATTTGCAACCCCATGAATTGCAGCACGCCAGGCTTCCCTGTCCTTCACTGTCTCCTAGAGTTTGCTCAAGCTCACGTCCATTGAGTCAGTGATGCCATCCAACCATCTCATCCTCTGTCACCCCCTTCTCTTGCCTCAATCTTTCCCAGCATTAACGTCTTTTCCAATGAGTCCAAACTTGGGTCCAACTCTGGAGGATGAGCCCAACTCTACACTCTACATAATAACTGCTGGTGGTGGTTTGGTCGCTAAGTTGTATCCAACTCTTGCCACCCCAAGGACTGCAGCCTGCCAGGCTCCTCTGTCTATGGGATTCTCCAGGCCTGCCAGGCTCCTCTGTCCAAGGGATTCTCCAGGCAAGAATACTTAGTGGGTTGTCGTTTCCTTCTCCAGGGGATCTTCGTAACTCAGGAATTGAACCTGGGTCTCCTGCATTGCAGGCAGAGTCTTCACCGACTGAGCGATGATACTATAATATACCATAATAGCTGATAAAGCACCAGAAAGTGTGAGACATTTCACCATATTAAACCACATTACCTGACTGTAAGCTCCTTGACATCTTGTGCCAAGCTTTTTAAAAGACTGTCTCTCACCACAGCATATAGTGAAATCACTATATTTAGTAATTTTAAACTGATAACTTTCACAGACCAGAACAAAACCACACAAAGTTACTACAAGATGCCATTAACAGACATGATCCTGGAAATGCTTTACACAGATCAATGCAGAACAGCCTTAGAAACTGTTTTCAGTGGAGGAGCTTCTCAACTTTGCAAGTATTAGATATTCAAGAAACATCTGCATAATGAAAACATTCTACATCAAATTTTAAAGACCATGCTTTGCTTATATTCAAGTAACACCATGCAAAGACAAACAGGAAAAAGCTATCTCCTGAACACCAAGAGCCAGGATACATACGAGAGTCAGGAGTTGTCAATAAAAACTGAGAGGACAAACTCAAGTTAGCATTTAAAATTGAGATGGGTTTATAAAACAACAGAATTATAATCAAGATAAACCTGTATAGTCCCCTGGTTGCTTTAGCATAGATTTTTGGCAAGATTCTCACAATTGAAACCAAATCACCTGAGGAATATCAATAGTAATATAGGAGCACAAAACTATAAAAACAAAAACTCTGAAACCTCACCCTTACCAGCAACTAGAAATGATGAGGATTCCTGAGCCTCCCCAACAGCACCAACTCCCCAGATTCAAAATTCTAAACTTCTCAGTTATTAAAGGGAAAATCACCATGGTAGATTTAAGAATTTCTTGATGAAGTAGTCACATCTAAAATGAATTACAGGAATGAATTCTTGGGCCCCTGCCTTCCCTTCTTTCTAGATCTGTCATTCAACTCCCACACGTACTATCCTTAATCCTGCCCTGCAGAACTGCTGACACTTACCACCAGGTCTCATACTCTTTCCTGCCTTCTACCTTAAATCTATCATTCCTCTCCCCAGCATGTCATCCCGACCAACTCTCACAATTCTAGGCTCTCAGAATCTGTCCCTAATACTCCTCTGTGCACCCAAGTACCAGGGCATATCCGTGTCAGTGAAGGAGTACACTATACTAAAATTCATTGCTATGGGATAGTTTCCCAGTTTATTGCTATTTCCAATTCAATAAACACTTACTTCTGGCTGAATGAATTAATGAATTCAAATTCTATGGAAATCATTAGTAGACCAAATATATTTTATCATTAAAAATGTGATTTTTTGTTTGTTTGTTTTTCTTTACCCCAAAGTACGGCATGCAGAAACTTATTTCCCTGAGCACGGATGGAACCCACTCCCCCTGCAGTGGAAGCACTGAAACTTACTCAGTGAACTGCCAGGGAAGTCCCATTAAAAATGCAATTTATATCATGCTTGACAGGAAAAAAGGAACTATGTGGCCATCAGTGTGGTCTTTCAGTGCCTAGTATAATGAATACCATAAACAGCTTCGAAATAGATATCACTTTTTCACCAGGGCTGGGCAGAGGATGGGGGTGGTGGGACTGGGCAGGTATTTCCTGGGTCTTTCATGCACTACATACGCTCTTTGTTGAGGCACACAGGCTTCTCTTGTGGAGCACTGGCTTTGGAGCACATGGGCTCAGTAACTTGTGGCCTGTGGGCTTATTTGGTCTACCGCATGTGAGATCTTAGTTCCCCAACCAGGAATCAAACCTGGGTGCCATGCATTACAAGGTAGATTCTCAACCACCAAACCACCTGCGAAGTCCCAACATACAGAATTTCGATTGCTTAGTACCATCTGTCTCCAATCCATAAATACCTGTCATGTGAAGAGAAACATGAAATAGGTCTTACCAAGTACTGTATTCCCTCTGTGCCGCACTTCTAATAATGTTACAGCTATTACCAAAAATTATGTATTTTCAACTAATGTGTGACTATAGAACTGTTTATTCCATAAAATGGCATCTTCTATTAAATTTAGATTAGGGAACTCCCAACCTGGTGTCAACCGACAACCACTGTTTTTAATATAGAGGAAAAGAAAGCAGAATTTTACTTCAGAATATGCTATATTTAACAATCATAATGCCTTAAATATTTAAAAACTGGCAAAATATTATAAATTGCAATGATGAAATATTTTTTCCTGCCATCTCAAAATGCATTATAAAGTTTAATCCTTTAGCTTTACAGTTCACCATGGTCCTTGCTTACTAAAGCAACATCACACCAGTCTCCAAAATCAATTCCCCTATCTTCAATTTCTTATTCTAAAAATACATCTTACTGAAGTATAGTTGATTTATAGTGTTGTGCAAAATTCTGCCATTCAACAAAATGATTCAGTTATACATATAAATACACACACACACACACACACACATTCTTTTACATATGCTTTTCCTTTATGGTTTATCATACAATATTGAATATAGTAGGAGGGCAGATTTTGGTATTTGTGAGGCTCCTGGAATCTAACCTCTGCAGATAATGAAGGTGAACCCTAATGAAAAGTTACATCCAGGTATATAAATTTCTACCTTGATATTTTCATATTAATCATTTACTAATAACTAAGCTAGAATGCTTGTCACACTGTAAATATTCCAGAGAAACCTACAGTATGTAATTACAGCCTAACACTGTACTTGTGTGTCACTTTAATAAAAGTACTTTTATTAAACCAGTTCTCAAGGTTTTCAAAGTACTTCAAGGTAAATACTACCTAAGAGAATGGTTTTCAGTCCTCATGTTCAGTACTTTTTAAGTAATTTACAAATACTTTAAAAACCTGAAATGAAATTATTAATATGATTTACATACATATATACTTGATTTCAAAATAAACCCATATGATCTTCTAATTATAATACAAAGAAGAAATAAAATAAAAATGTGTACTTCACTATGTAAAAAACTGGACATAACCATTATGTGCACAATAGAGTCGTCAGAGGTTTGAATCTCTACATATAATCACCATGGATGTGACAACTACAAATGCAGACTGATTAAATGCCACAAAAGCCACCGGTGCCAGAGATTTTCAAAATCTCTATCTTCCAAAATTAATGTAATAAAATCATGAAAAACTACTTTGTATTATTTCTTTATGTAAATAAAGTTGAGATCTAGGATCAGATAATAAGAAGAATTTTAACCATTACGTAATAGTAGTACCTCCCCCAATCACTGTAATAACAGGAATAACAAAATCACCATCCACAAATTTCAGAAGCATCTTATAGGAGGCATTTCACACTGCCCAGTTTGAGAATCGCTGCTCTAGAATAATTCCTACTGTTTCTCAAAGGATTAATGGGATCTCCACAATTTATCTAGTCTATACAAAAGAACTTTACAAAAAAGATCTTCAAGACCCAGTAAATCACAATGTTGCAATCACTCACCTAGAGCCAGACATCCTGGAATGTGAAGTCAAGTGGGCTTTAGGAAGCATCACTACAAACAAAGCTAGTGGAGATGATAGAATCCCAGTTGAGCTATTTCAAATCCTAAAAGAAGATGCTGTGAAGTGCTGTGCTCAATATGCCAGCAAATTTGGAAAACTCAGCAGTGGCCACAGGACTGGAAAAGGTCAGTTTTCATTTCAATCCCAAAGAAAGGCAATGCGAAAGAATGCTCAAACTACCGCACAACTGCACTCATCTCACACGCTAGTGAAGTAATGTTCAAAATTCTCCAAGCTAGCCTTCAACAATACGTGAACAGTGAACTTCCAGATGTTCAAGCTGGTTTTAAAAAAGCCAGAGGAACCAGGGGTCAAATTGCCAACATCCATTGGATCGTAGAAAAAGCAACAGAGTTCCAGAAAACCATCTATTTCTACTTTATTGAGTATGCCAAAGCCTTTTGACTGTGTGGATCACAATAAACTGTGGAAAATTCTGAAAGAGATGGGAATACCAGACCACCTGACCTGGCTCTTGAGAAACCTGTATGCAGGTCAGGAAACAACAGTTCGCACTGGACATGGAACAACAGACTGGTTCCAAACAGGAAAAGGAGTACGTCAAGGCTGTATATTGTCACCCTACTTATTTAATTTATATGCAGAGTACATCATGAGAAACGCTGGGCTGGAAGAAACACAAGCTGGAATAAAAATTGCTGGCACCTGGACCCATCACTTCATGCAAATAGATGGGGAAACAGTGGAAACAATGGCTGACTATTTTTCTGGGCTTCAAAATCACTGCAGATGGTGACTGCAGCCATGAAATTAAAAGCCACTTACTCCTTGGAAGGAAAGTTATGACCAACCTAGACAGCATATTCAAAAGCAAAGACATTACTTTGCCAACAAAGGTCCATCTAGTCAAGGCTATGGTTTTTCCAGTAGTCATGTATGGATGTGAGAGTTGAACTAGTAAAGAAAGCTGAACACCAAAGGATTGATGCTTTTGAATTGTGGAACTGGAGAAGACTCTTGAGGGTCCCTTGAACTGCAAGATCATCCAACCAGTCCATCCTAAAGGAGATCAGTCCTGGGTGTTCATTGGAAGGACTGATGGTGAAGCTGAAACTCCAATACTTTGGCCACCTGATGCGAAGAGCTGACTCATTTTAAAAACCTCTGATGATGGGAAAGATTGAGGGCAGGAGGAAAAGGGGATGACAGAGGATGAGATGGTTGGATGGCATCACTGACTCAATGGACATGAGTTTGGGTAAGCTCCAGGAGTTGTGATGGACAGGGAAGCCCAGCATGCTGCGGTCCATGAGGTCACAGAGTCAGACAAGACTGAGCGACTGAACTGAACTGAATGAACAGTAATGAACAAAATTTCTCATACATTTCTACTTGTCAATTAATAGTGTTTCTTATACTTGGCCATTTTCTTTTCAGCTAATTCTTGAACAACAAAAGAAACTCTTAAGTCAATAAGACTTTAGCCCCTTATTTGATGAGAGTAATGTAAGGTGAGTATAAGTGGCTCTTAGTTTTCAAGACCCTCAGTAAACATACTGATGGGGTAGTCTACCTAAAATCACAGTGTAAGTTGCAGCACTTTCACAACACTTTTAAGCTAAGTACTGAGAGAGGGGGGTATACTCTCAAAATGTGATGTGCTGAAATTAAAAATAGTATGTCCTTTATCTGATCTAAAACAAATAAGGTACCAAACCAACTGGTATCAGATAAATCTTTTATAAAGATATTCTGAAGAAAATTAAATTACTGCTACATAATTGTATAAAAATAAATGTGTTTTGGTTCCTATTCCCCTAAGGCACCCTTATCTTATAAGGAGCATCACACCCGAGTGTCCAACCTGAGAAGTAACTCATGGTTTCAGGTTAGGCGGTACCTTAGGAATGGCAGGCTCTTCTTATTTTAAAAATTAGGAAACTAAGGCCCAGAGAAATTACGTAAATTATCTAGGCAACACAGAGACACAGCCAAGACCAAAGTCAGATTTTTTTTCCAAGCAATTAACATACTTTATAATGATTTTTTCTTTGCCTTTACCCTTTTTCCCTCTCCTTCCTTAAAGGAAATATTTTTCACAGGGTTGCCCTAGCACAACAACCCTTCACAGGGTTACTGTAGCACAGGCTTACCCTGGCTCAGCAAGCACAAGACCCTGCCTCTGTCAGGTATGGCTCTTTAGTTTGAGCATTAAGCAAATGATCAAAGGCTGAAGACAAGCATGAAACTACTTATGAAAACAACTTTTCAAGGAAGCTATCAGAGGGCAAAGGAACTTCAGCAGTGACAATTAGCTCAACTAAGCCCTTAGGCTATAATTACAAACCCATATCCTGTCAATTGTTCACTGGCAGAAAGAGAGGAAGGGGTTTAAACATTCTCAATTTCCCTAGCAATGTGCCAGCAGAACTACTGGATTTTACTTCTTTCAATAAAGTGATAAGCAGAAACCAACATCGACCTCATACAGATGAACAAGTTCAGACAAAAACTTCCTAGAAAATCATGGGGAAAAAATTTGGTAGAAATTGAAAGGGAATTTTAAAAAATATTAAATGGAACAGCATTTACTCAATATTTATTTCTTTACTATTATAGGATATAGCTAGAAGACTAGTTAATGATCATTAAAAAAAACTGGAAGGGGTAGTGCACTTATCATGAACACATTTACTATCTAAACCTGCAGGTTCTAATCACAGACAAGTGACAGGATTTTGATTTATCTGGGTTTCTGTACCCCCATGTCTATCAGCCTTACTTATTGACTGATTTACAATGAAGTATCCATTATACTGAACACTGAAAAACTGAACAGTATAGCACTCCATTTATTAAACATGGTTATTTTATCTGAATCATTATCATTTCATGTAAAAGATCTCTCTAAAGTAATTCTAAAAATTACTAAAGAATAACTGCTAAATCATTTAGCAGTTATTTCAATATAATCTTATCATTTGTATTGAAATATTAAAATTTATCATCTAAAAACAGAAGCTGGGAGGCTTCCCTGGTGGTCCAGCAGCTAAGAATCAGAGCTTCCACTGCAGAGGATGCAGGTTCCACCCTTGTCAGGAACCAAGCTCCTGAATTCCATCTGGTTGGGGAAGAAAAAAAAAACATGGCACTCTAAAGAGCTTTTAGAAAATATCTGCAAATATGCATATGAGATAACAGATATTCATTAACCCTACTGTGGTAATCATTTCATGATGTATGTAACTCAAATCATTATGTTGTACACCTTAAACTTATACAGTGTTGTATGTCAATTATATCTCAACAAAACTAGAAGACAAAAATGAAAGGAACAAATTAAGGCTGGAAGGAAATATATAAATTTGGTTCAAAAGTAACTATAAATAAATATTTGCTATTTTCAATATTTCATCAATGAGAACATACAGATTATATACTTTTTTAAAAGTTTTACTATTCAGGACACTTAGAATAGTCCAAAGGAAGAACTCAGGTCAGAGCTGCTGCTGCTAAGTCACTTCAGTTGTGTCCGACTCTGTGAGACCCCATAGAGGGCAGCCCACCAGGCTCCCCCGTCCCTGGGATTCTTCAGGCAAGAACACTGGAGTGGGCTTCCATTTCCTTCTCCAATGCGTGAAAGTGAAAAGTGAAAGTGAAGTTGCTCAGTCGTGTCCAACTCTTCGTGACCCCATAGACGGCAACCCACCAGGCTCCTCCGTCCACAGGCTTTTCCAGGCAAGAGTACTGGAGTGGGTTGCCATTGCCTTCTCCAATAGAGCTAGGCTATCTCTACTTAATGTCTGTGTTCATCAGTATCTCTAAACTGCAGATTTTCAAGTGGCATACAACATGACAGAGTAATTTCTACCTTGTGTGTATATTAGTGGAAATTGTGCTTCATGAAGCCCCAAACCCCTGCCTGAAGTGTCTGTTACAATTCCTAAGGGAGCGGTGTTCAGTGACATTTGGCTCTGTATACAAATGAAAAGCCATGCAACCAGAGTAATGGTTTTTCCTTTTGGTCTGTTATTTTGTGGTCCATGATACAGATTCAAAAGTAGCAGCTACATGTACTATTCATGGAATTTAAGTTACCAACACAAAATCTCAGTGTCAGTCTTTACTTGTCGTCAATATGTTCACAAGTGATCAAACTACCCATATAAGCATCTGACTATCAGGCTACAGATCACAGGGTCACAAAGAGTTGGACACGACTGAACCAACTTACCACCTATGCATGGTCTACTACTGGAGAAGGAAATAGCAACCCACTCCAGTATTCTTGCCTAGAGAATCCTGTGGTCAGAGCAGCCTAGTGGGCTGCTGTCCATAGGATCTCACAGAATCAGATGTGACTGAAGCAACTTGGCATGCATGCATGCATTGGAGAAGGAAATGGCAACCCTCTCCAGTATTCTTGCCTGGAGAATCCCAGGGACAGAGGAGCCTGGTAGGCTGCAGCCCATGGGGTGGCACAGAGTCAGACACGACTGAAGCGACATAGCAGCAGCAGCAGCATGGTCTACTCTATGGGCTTCCCTGGTGGCTCAGACAGTAAAGAGTCTGCCTGCAGTGCAGGAGACCAGGGTTCAATCCTTGGTTCGGGAAGATCCCTGGAGAAAGAAATCGCTACCCACTCCAGTATACTTGCCAGGAAATCCCATGGACAGAGGAGCATGGTGGGCTACAGCTTGTTAGGTTGCATACAGCAGTTAGTTGCTCATGATTGACCAACTAACACTGTGATCTACTGCAATTGTACCTGAGTGTCTTTAGCATGTAAATAGCACACTATTTTTAGCACATAAATAGCACAATATTTTTTATCACAACTGACTGTTCTTTTAATTAAATCACATTTTTCTTAATGTATGCAAGCAGATATTACCTATAAATTTCTTATTTAATACAGCAAAATAAGTATTATAAAACATACCACAATGACTTCCCTGATGGTCCAATGGTTAAGAATTCACCTTGCAATGCAGGGGACACGGGTTTGATCCCTTGTTGAGGAACTAAGATCCCACCTGCCGCAGAGCAACTAAGCCCACGTGCCATGACTAGAAGGCCAAGTGCCACAACTACTAACCCCATGGACTTCAATGAAAGATCTCACATGATGCAATCAAGACCTGATGCAGCCAAATACATTTTAAAATAAATAAAACATGCTACCAAAAGGGGGGTTGGCTCTGACAGGGTTTAGAATCTTTATTATAAACTTCTTTTAAGATTCTTTATATATATTGCAAAACAAACTAGAAAGGTATTTTCAAGAAAGGATTTGGGACTTCCATGGTAGTCCAGAGGCGAAGACTTTGCACTGCCAATCCAATGGACCAAGATTCAATCCCCTGTCCTGGAACTAGATGCCACATGTGACAATGAAGATAAAGATCTCACGTGCCACAACTAAGACCCAGAGCATGAAATGGTTGGATGGCATCACCAACTCACTGAACATGAGTTTGAGCAAACTCCAGGAGATGGTGGTGCACAGGGAAATCTGGCATGCTGCAGTGTATGGGGTCGCAAAGAACGGCTGAACAACATCAGTTTATCCAGTAATGTAATGCCCTAAGCGAACTTCACAAAATACTGACATATCTACTTATCACTCACGTTATATTAAAAATTATTAGGAATTATATGTCTGTTTTAATTGAATCAGTTAATTTTTCTTTAAAAAATTCCATTCTTGGGACTTCCTTGGTGGTCCAGTAATTAAGAATCTATCTTACAGAGGAGGAGACGTGGGTTCAATCCCTGATTTGAGAACTAAGATCCCACGCGGCTCAGAGCTACTGAGTTTGTGCGCCTCAACTAGAGATCAGCCTGTGCAATGCAACTATTGAGTTGAGCCTATGTGCAGCAACTAAGACCCAGCGCAGCCAAAAACTTTTTTTTAATTGTATTCTCAGCATACTCTGTGTACTAACATAATGTATTCAGCATTCAAATAAAACATATTCAGTTCTTAAAATAAATTAAACCAACTGTTGTCATCCACTGCCCATTTCGGAGTGTCAGTGTTCTTCATTTCTAACTGGTATGGTATCTTTCTCTATTAAGGATCTTTATGTGGTAAGAATTTAGGCCTCTCCAAAATCAGAAATAGTCAAAGCTAATCCCAGAGGCATAAGGTCTGAGAAGTACAATCCTGAAGATCACATAGAGCAGCAGAATCTCAGCAGTAGTCTACACTTTAGGACACAGGGTATAGCATAGTGGTATAAAATTCACCTCCCAGTGTAGGAGATGCAAGAGACACAGGTGAGATCCCTGGGTCGGGAAGATCCCCCGGAGAAGGAAACTGAAACCCACTCCAGTATTCTTGCCTGGAAAACTCCATGCACAGAGGAGCCTGGCAGGCTACAGTCCATGGGTTGCAAAGACCAAGCAAACACACATAGAGCAATGCAAAGCATCTCAGAATGCCAGGGGATCATCAGACCACAGGGTAGCTCCACGATTCACACTTTCACCTTAATTTTTATTTGCTCCTTCCACTGATAATCTCTGAACACTTGATAAGGTTTGAAACAAGCCATATAAATCAGCACTGTTTATTTAAAGGCAGTAGAAAATTTTAAGTAACTCCCACATTCCCAACAACTTTGTAAAAGTCATTACTGTCAGATAAAAGTATCAACAGAAATTTAGATACCTAATCCGTAACAATGGTACTCCCATGGGGAGTGGGGACAGTACATTATTGGTATTATTTCTTCACACTCAATAGGCTAATGAAAAATTTAGTTCAGCACACTACCAGGTCTAAAGAATGTTAATCTTCTTACAAAAATTAAAAAAATAAAAACCACATCATTCCATTATTCCAAAATATTGCAAACGGTTAGCTTCTTAAGATACTCAATTTAAAATTATTTAAACATTTTTCATTCAAATATTTAATTTTTTGTTTTGCTTTAAATACTTTTAAATTTATTTTGGTTGTGTTGGGTCTTAGTCACAGCACTGGGGATCTTTACTGGTGGTGCACAGATTCTTCAGCTGTGGAGAGCTCGAGGGCACACCCAAGATCTCAGTTCCTGGAACAAGGATCAAACCTGGATTCCCCCAAATGGCCAGGCAGGGGAAGTCCCAAAATAGTTCCATTTTTTATTAAATAATGCTATTTATTTTTTCCAGTGTTCCTAATTTTCAGTCTGCTCTCCTGGCTTTTAATCTAAATGTTCAATCATAATAAAAAGATAAGAAAAAAATAAGAAAAAAAGAAATAAGAAAAAAATAATAAATTATCTTAATTGGATATTTATTACCAAGAAGATGTATTTCATCCCCACAGTGTTCTCCCTTCACCTTGTCCCTTCTCTTCTACTTCCAATGAATAGTATTAGGGTCACAAGAAAGTGAAAGTGAAGTTGCTCAGTCGTGTCCGATTCTTTGCAACCTTGACTGTAGCCCGCCAGGCTCCTCTGTCTGAGGGATTCTCCAGGCAAGAATACTGGAGTGAGTTGCCATTTCCTTCTCCAGAGGATCTTCCTGACCCAGGGACTGAACCCGGGTCTCCTGTATTGCAGGCAGACGCTTTATCCTCTGAGCCACCAGGGAAGCCCAGCGGCACGGGAACTAACCATTAAAATTGCTTCAGTCACTGGTGGACCATTACCATGATTTAGAGTACATGTGATTATTTTTCTAAATATATCAAATTAATCAAAGACTCACTGCCAATTCCTAATATATGGGGATCTTCTCCAACCATTAAAAATAAAGCTGATGGAATTCTCCAACACGATGTACAAGTATTTTCTATTTCAAAATGTTTTTTTGCTTAAAATAACACATAAACAGAAAAGTACTTTACAAACTACTATTAAAAAAAAAACACCATCTATATCAAAAATTAGAACACTGCCAGCATCCCAGCGACTCCTTAGATATTCCGTCCAAATATCAACCGCCTCCCTCATCTCTCAGCACAACTCTGTGGTAAGCTTTTCTCTGCATTTACTCATTTTACGTAATAGTACAAACTGCAAAGTAAAGCAAATATTATAATCCTGGCTTAGTGGATATACTTTGTACCTATTATGGGATACATACTTTAGACAAAAGTTTCATAGTCTGGACAACTACTGCTTCTGTTTTTCAGTCTAGTAGCAATGGAACCAACAGATTAACTAGGGTGGGTTTTCTTTTCTTTTTACATGACAACAAATCTTGATTTCAGAAATCCTAATCAAGTATGGTACTTGTTTATAACAACTGACATCAAACAATCAAAAATTACTGTATAGCAAAGGGTATCCACATATAAGTGCTGTGAGGGTGAGTCATGAACCAGATTGTACAAGTGAGTAGGGAGGCTGGTGAGTAACTACCCAACAGCCCTCGCATCTAGGAACTGATTCAGTGCCAGAAAGCCAACTGAATGGCAAACAGTAACACGAGAAGAATTTTAAATAGGTTACAGCTGTAGAAAAAGCACTATTACAGGCTCTGAACCTTTTAGTTATTTCCGTCTGCTGTCATTTTGAATGTTAAATTGTAGGATGTAAAAATTAAATGAGAATCCTAAAAAGCCAGCATTTCTCCCAAACCATTTCAGGATTACCCTTCTGCACACTGGTCTAAGTTTGGTCTATGCAAGAATTCGTCTGTTTTAAAACTTTTCCTTGGGCTTCTCTGGTGGCTCAGTGGTCAAGAATCCACCTGCCAGAGCAAGAGATACGGGTTTGATCGCCGGTCCGGGAAGATGCCACATGCCGCAGAGGAACTAAGCCTGTGCACCACAACTACTGAGCCTGTGCTCTAGAGCCCAGGGGCCCAAACTACTGAAGCCTGTGCTCTCCAGCAAGGGAAGCCACCAAATTAAGAAGCCCGCACACCGCAACTAGAGATGCCCCTGCTCATCACAACTAGAGAAAAGCCCACACAGCAACTAAGAGCCAGCAAAGCCAAAAACAATAAATAAAATTACCCAAAGAATTCCTTAATTAAAACAAACAAAAATAAATAAAACTTCCCTGTCGACCAATTTTCCTCATAAACTATCCAACAATGAATGACAAAATGCTTCTGTGGATAGTTTCATAGCCCCTTCATGCTGCAACTAAAGATTTTGGATGCCGCAACTAAGACCCAGTGCAGCCAAATAAACACATATTTTTAAAAAAGCGGTTAGGACTCCGTGCTTTTACTGCCAAGGCTCCAGATTCAACCCCTGGTCAGGGAACTAAGATCCCACGAGCCATGCAGCATGGCCAAAACACAAAACAAAACAGTATGGTACCAGCACAAAAACAGACACACAGATCAAAGGAACCTAACAGAACTCAGAAATGAACTCACACTTACATGTCAACTAATCTATGACAAAGGAGGTGGAGGTAAGAACAAACAATGAAGAAAAGACAGCCTCTTCAATAAATGGTGAGCAAAAAACTGGAAAGCTACATGAAAAAGCATCAAACTGAATTACTTTCTCATATAGAATACAAAAATTAATTCATAATGTTGATTGAAGACTTAAATGTCTGAAACCATAAAACTCATACAAGAAAACACTCTTAGACATTGGCCTTAGCAATATTTGGGGGGTATGTCTCCTCAAACAAAGGGAACAAAACCAAAAATAAACATCAAACTAAAAAGGTCCTGCACCACAAAGGAAACTATCAACAAAATGAAAAGGCAGCCCACTGAATCGGAAAAAATATCTGAAAACAATATCCATTAAGGGGTTAATACCCAAAGCATAAACTCATACAACTCAACATCAAAAAACAGCACAATTACAAAATGGGCAGAGAACCTGAACAGACATTTTTCCAAAGACATACTGACGGCCAACAGATACATTGAAAAGATGCTCAACATCACTAACCATCAGAGAAATGTAAATCAAAACAATAATGAGATACCACCTCCACCTGTCAGAATGTCTGCTGTCAAAAAAACCAAGTAACAAGTGTTGGCAAGGACGTGGAAAAATGGAAACCCTTGTGCACTGTTGGTGGGACTGTATACTGGAGCAGCCATTATTGAAACACAGTATGGAGGTTCCTCAAAAAGTTAAAAATAGAACCGCCAGTAATTTCACTTCCGGGCATTTGCCTGAAACAAACCAAAATTCTAATTCAAAAAGATATATGCACCCCAATGTCCACTGCAGCATTACTTAAAACAGTCAAGATATGGAAGCAACCTAAGCATCCATCAATAGACAACTGGATGAAGATGTAATATCTGTATCTATAATGGAATATTACTTAGCCATAAAGGGGGAAGGCGATCTTGCCATTTTTTACAACACGGATCTAGAGGGTATTATGCTAAATAAAATAAGTCAGACAGAAAAAGACAAATGTATCATCTCACTCACATGTGCAGTGTAAAAATTAAATAAACAAAATGAAAACAGATTCATATATAGAAAACCAACAGGTGAGGAGTGAGCAAAACAGATGAAGGGAAGTAAAAGGTGCAAAGCTCCAGTTATCTAATTAAAAAAAAAAGCCACAAGTATCTAATATACAGTGTAAGGAACAGGATCAGTAATAAGTTGTAATAGCTTTGTATAGGGATAGATGGGTACTAGACCAATCGTGGTGATCATCTCATAATGGATATGTGTGTGCTAAGTCGCTTCAAGCATGTCCGACTCTCTGCAACCCTATGGACTGTAGCCTGCCAGGCTCCTCTGTTCATGTGATTCTCCAACCAAGAATACTGGAATGGGTAGCCATTCCCTTCTCTGAGGGATCTTTCCCAATCCAAAGGTCAAACCTAGTCTCCTGTATAGCAGGTGGATTCCTTACCATCTAAGCCACCAGGGAAGCCCTATTCATAATGTATGCATAATGCAGTCCACCTGAAACTAACATAATATTGTACATCAACTGTTTCAGTTTATTTAAAAAAAAACCCTCACATGTGCTCCCTGACTTACATTCAGTCCTATGCTGTGTACTCTACCACCGTGTTCTTCGCATCAACCTTCTCCATTCAAATAGAAAACAGAACTATGAAGAGGAGTGGAGGGCACCGATGATACCATCATGATGTTCGAAAATCATTCATCATTTAGCTTTCATCCTTGTTTATGACTCTGCACTTTTTAATCCCCTGGTAGAAATGGACATGTTGACAGCTTTCTTTCGCCTCTTGACTAATCATCTGACTAAAATTACACTATTTTTCCTAAGTATAGAGACACAAAGTATGTGAATTTGAGGCAGGTATAGACAAGAGTACTTTCCAAGAGAAAGGGATATTTGAACAGTCTTGAAGAGAGGAAATTGGCTAGCCAAAATGAAAAAGAACATATGCAAAGGCCTAAGAAACCTTAATTATCTGAGGAATTCAAGACTACCATTTGGAACAGAAAGAAGTGGAAAACAGAGGCAGAATGGTAGTGGAGGGGCTGGCCAAATGCACATTCCGGTAGGCCACATTAAGGTTCTATGCTTTATGCAAAAAACAACAGGAGACTCAACGATGAAAGTTAAACAAGTGAATAAAAATTGATCAAATAAACAAATTTTATATATCACAGTGAGAAAATGAATATACAAAGAACACAAACCCAACAGAAAAATGGGCAAAATAATTAAATAGAAATTTTCACAGGAGCCAAAAGTCCCATTAGCATATCGGGAGTATATACCATAAATATCATTAGTCACCAAGGAAAGTGAATTAAAATCACAATGAGATACCATTTCATAGATCTGTAGGGACAGTAAACTGATTCAACCTCTTTCAAGAATTTTGGCATCAAAAATTCCTTTACTAGGCATCCATGCCAGGAAACCCCTTATCCAAGTTGTCACATGTACATGGGTGTGCAATGTGAAATTTTTCATAATATCCAAAAACTAGACACAAACTAAATGTGCATTAATAGAATGGATCAGGACTTCCCTGGTGGCACAGTGGATGAGAGTCCCCCTGCCAATGCAGGGGACACAGGTTTGATCCCTACATCAGGAAGATTCCACATACTGCGTAGTAACCAAGCCTGTTTGCCACAACTACTGAACATGTGCTCTAGAGCCCGTGGGCCACAACTACTAAAGCCTGCACACCTACAGCCTGTGGTCCTCAACTAGAGAAGCTACTGCAATGAGAAGCCTTCACACTGCAGTGAAGAGTTGCCCCCACTCACTGCAGCTGGAGAAAGCCCACGCACAGCAATAAACACCTAGAGCAACCAAAACAACTAAAATTTCAAAGAACAGAATGGTTCAATAAATTATACATTTTAAAATATAGGAAATTATTGAAGCTATACACACTACCATAAATGAATCATAAAATAATATTAAGAGAAATAAAGAATATATACAATATGATTCCATTTACTCAAAGCCTTATATCGTTCAGAGATAAAGATGAACAGAGATAGTAAGGTTAGAAAGAAAAGCAAGAAAATAACAAAAACTCAGTAAAGAAGAGCTTGGGGAGAGGAAGGGAGATTGATAGAAGAAAGCACCTATGATTACTCTGGCTGTTATGCAGAGTTGTTCACTTTTCATCATTCTTTAAATTATAAATTTAGGTTCTCATGTACTCTTCTGCATAGATGCTAAATTTCACACTCTTTTAAAATGGATTAACAGCAATAACAGATGTAAAGCTCCTCAGCAGCACCTAGCCTGAAGAATCCATTTGATGGGAACCCATTCCCCATTTTACTGTGCCTATGACCTCAGGGTTAATGACAATCAAACCCAAGCTCTATATTTTTTCTATCACCGGCACTTGCTTCTTTTCCAGCATTATTCCTACCTAAGAATCCTAACTATCCTCATGGCCCTAACTACTACTCCTCATCACCTTTGTCTTTATCTCTAGATTCCAAGAGGGAAGTGGCATTAGCATCTGCAGCAAGGAGTTGTGATCCTGCTCAGCTCTACTCCTGTCTCCTTTGCTGAAATCTAAATGGTGAGTTCCTGAATGACAGGGACAGGTTCTGTCATCTTTGCGGTTCGCTGTGCACCATGTCTGATGCAGGACCTCAGTAACTATTTCCTAAATGATGAATAAATAAATACATTACAGAGCTAAGCTACTAGTGGAAAATAAGATTAAAGTTTAAAATCAAGTTGGTGCTTTCTCAGGTTCCCTAGACCCTTTCATAGTTCTAAAAAAGAATCTTCAAGAACAAGAGAAACACAATTCCAAAGTTGCTTTAAAATCTTTGCCACAAAATAATCTCCATTAATTAATAATTCTCAAAACTCTGAAAAAAAAGTCAGACCTTTCTTCAAAGTAACATAAATGATTTCCCATTTCAATTTTTACTACTGTAATTTACTATTATTTTCTTTTAAAAATTACACTTAAGGGGGAGGGATAAATTGGGACATGAAAACTGACATACACACACTACTTCATTAGTTACCTATATACCTATATTAAGTATTTTGCATGAAATAGGTAACTAATAAGAACCGATCTACTCAATAGTCTGTGATGGCATGTATGGGAAAAGAATGTTTAAAAAAAAAAACAAGAGTGGATATATGTATAACTGATTTAATTGTACATATGAAACTAACACAGCACTGTATTGCAAATCAACTATACTCTAATAAAAAAATTTTTTTTAACTTACACTTAAAATGTACTCTATGTATAATGCATAAAACTAGTTCATCCCCAACATAAACAAGATCAACAAGGCAGTCATTTATATCGCCTTATATATACTACTTCCTCTGTCATGTGGCAGTCAAAAGGCTAAGTGAGATGTTTGCAGCAAAGAAAACAGTTTTGAAAGGTCATGCTATGCAGACAGCAGAATTTCTATCACAATATCCTTACTGTCTGTGGCACACTATATGACAATCTAACCACAGTTATTTTCTGAGTTAAAGCAAAAAGCATGTTATCAAAGAACCAGAAACAGTAGACACAAACAATACAATCTTTATGAACACTTTTCTAATACATAAACAAAAAGAATCCTGAGGCAACGAACTGGGAGAAGAGGAACTAGTAAAAACTAGAAGACAAGTTTAAACCACTCAGTTTATTCATAATATTCATATAACATGATAAGAAGCTACTAAAATAAACTTTTTCAAGTTTATTATTACCCTATGATCCAGTTAAAACATAAGATTTACCTAGGAAAAGCAAAATTATAACAATGTTGAAGCCAATGAATATAATCTATTTCAATATTTCCAAATCTTAATGACAACTGCAAACGAGGTACAAAGTTTCAAAAACTGCAGAAACTATAATCCCATCAGCACTTTTTTTTTGCTTAATAACTTTGATTGGTCTTCTATCCATCTGAACAATTAATGTCTTTCCCAACTATTAAACAGTGTGTCAGTCAACAGCACAATGAAAATCTCTCCACCAACTTACAAAATTTCCAATTTCCAAGCACATCTGTTGGAGGAGGGGAAGTATTCTAACCCATTTAATCATCCTGTCCAGTCCTTGGAAATCATAGTTATTCCTGCTCAGAAATTAAAACACATAGCTTTCTCTTAAGCCAAGTGAAGGTCCTTACTACAGTAAACATCACAGTCAGATTACACAGAATAACTAAGTTTTTGGCAATGCATTCTTTTCAAAGCCCAATAATTTTCATTTTTGTGTGGATCTGTCACTAAAATTTATTAATAACTAGGTGTTCTTGCCTGGAGAATCCCAGGCACAGGGGAGCCTGGTGGGCTGCTGCTATGGGGTCACACAGAGTCGAACACGACTGAAGTGACGCAGCAGCAGCAGCAGGTGACAACTTTCTTTACAATTTCTGACGGCAACAAAGCATGAAGATTTGTGTTTCTACTAAGACTACTAGAAAACAACCTATGATAACCTTCTTTTAAGGAAATATACTTAAAATGTTCCACTGTTTAAAATCAAAAACACACTATAAACCAAATTCAGGCAAAGATGTGAAGAAATTGTAAACCCTTGTATATTACTGGTGGGAATGAAAAATGGTGCAAATACTGTGAAAGAGTATGGTAGTTCCTAAAATATTTAAACAGAATTACCATATGATACAGGGCTTCCCTTGTGGCTCAGCTGGTAAAGAATTTGCCTGCAATGCAGGAGACCTGGGTTCGATCCCTGGGTTGGGAAAATCCCCTGGAGAAGGGAAAGACTACCCACTCTTAGTATTCTGGCCTGGAGAATTCCATGGACTGTACAGTCCTTGGGGTTGCAAAGAGTCGAACACGGCTGAGTGACTTTCACTTCACTTCACCATATGATCCAGCAGTTCTACTTTTCTTGGTATATAACCCAACCAGTCCATTCTGAAGGAGATCAGCCCTGGGTGTTCTTTGGAGGGTAAGATGCTGAAGCTGAAACTCCAGTACTTTGGCCACCTCATGCGAAGAGTGGACTCTTTGGAAAAGACTCTGATGCTGGGAGGGATTGGGGGCAGGAGGAAAAGGGGACGACAGAGGATGAGATGGCTGGATGTCATCACTGACTCGATGGATGTGAGTCTGAGTGAACTCTGGGAGTTGGTGATGGACAGGGAGGCCTGGTGTGCTGCGATTCATGGGGTCGCGAAGAGTCGGACACGACTGAGCGACTGAACTGAACTGAACCCAAAAGAATGAAACGAAAGCAGTCACACAGATATTTGTATACCCATGTTTAAAGCAGTATTATTAACAATAGCCAAAGGTGGAAACAAGTCAAATTTGACTCAATAGATGGGTGGATAAACAAAATGTGGTACATATTCATACATACAATGGAATATTTAGTCAGCCTTAAAAGAGACGTTGTGATACATGCTAAACAGAGATGAACCTTGAAGACCCCTATACTAAGTGAAATAACCCAACCATGAAAGGACAAACACTGTATGGCTGCACTTACAAGCCCTAAACAGAAGAGGCAAATTCTCAGAGACAGACAACTTCACAGAATAAGGGATATCTGGGTTTAGAGGTGATACAATAAGTTGTGGAAATGGACAGTGTTGATGGGTGCACAACACTATGAATATATTTATGTCAGGAAATTGTACACTTAAAAAACAGTTAAAATGGCCAACGTTTAGGAGAACGTGTTGAGCTCTTTCCAAATGCCCACATTTGCACATACCCCAAATTTAAGGATTCCTTCATCTATAAAATGTGGATAACTTCCACTTTAGAGGGAAGTTGTTGATAGGATGAAATACAATGATAAAGTAAGAACAATAAAGTCACATAGAGTTGTGGATGGCTTAACATTTATTTAAGCTCATTTATCTGAAAACGTGGCCCACTGGAGAAGGGAATGGCAAACCACTACAACATTCCTGCCTTGAGAACCCCATGAACAGTATAAAAAGGTAAAAATGGGAACGGGCTTCCCTTGTGGGTCAGACAGTAAAGCATCTGCCTACAATATGGGAGACCCAGGTTCGATCCCTGGGTCAGGAAGATCCCCTAGAGAAGGAAATGGCAACCCACTCCAGTATTCTTGCCTGGAAAATCCCATGGACAGAGGAACCCAGTAGGCTACAGTCCATGGGGTCACAAAGAGTTGGACATGACCGAGTAACTTCACTTCAATGTATTTTTATACTTCATTAGCTTTAGGAGCTAAGAAGCACAGGATTTAGAGACAATCTGGGGTCCTACAGCTGTGTTTTTTTCTTAGTATTCAATGTCAATGAGCAAAGCAACCAGACTCTTCAATTTAGAGGGAAATTTTGTTTGTGTTATTTTTGCTTAATTTTTTTATTTTTTGGCCTCACCTTGCAGCTTACAGGATCTTAGTTCCCAGACCAGGTATTCAATCTGCGCCCATAGCAATGAAAGTGCGGAGTCCTAACCACTGGACTGCCAAGAAACCCAGGAAAAAAAAGACCTTTTCGTTGCTTCTGTACTCTACCACCATCTGTTAAGTTAATCACGATGTGGTTTCGAAATCTCCTTTTTATTAAAGTTTTTAAAAAGGCAGTACTCTTGGGTATTTCATTTCTCAATTTATAGATAGAAGCAACAGCAAGAGAAGAGACCCTTGACAATATAAAATGAAACGATTAATTCTTTCAATATTTCTCAGTCCCTATATCTGCTGTGAGTATAGAAAAGCGAACACTATACAGATGAAACTGAACATTCAGATGCTTTGTACACATGAAGAAGCATACCTAATTCATATATAGCAAATGTTAACGTAACATAAAAAATGAAAATAATAATAGTTAAATGGTCAATTTTGTTATGCACATTTTACAATTTAAACAGGGACTTCCCTGGTGGTCCAGTGGTTAAGAATGTATCTTGCAATGCAAGGGACAGAGGTTCAATTCCTGTTCAGGGAACTAAGATTCCACATGCCATGGAGCAGCTGAACCTGTGAGCCACAACTACTGAGTCTATACACTCCAGAGCCCATACCACAACTTGAGAGCCATGTGCCACATCTACTGAAACCCCCATGCTCTGGGGCCCACGCTCCCCAAGTAGAGAATGTCTGTGCGCCACAACGAAAGGCCTTGTGTGCCACAACTAGGACTCAACATAGCCAAATAAATAAATATTTTAAAAATAAAATAAAATAAATCCAAATAAATTTATCCATCAGGAATTACAAGCCCTCCATGTATCCAATTCACCTTTTTCTATACTTCCTTCTTTCCTGTGGTATTAAAAAATCTTTTTTTGTATTAAATTCATCTCCTGGAGTAGGAAATAGCAACTCACTCCAGTGTTCCTGCCTGGAAAATTCCATGGACAGAGGAGCCTGGTGGGCTACAGTCCATGGGGTCAGAGAGTGGGGCATGACTGAGCGCACGCGCACACACACACACACACACACACACACACAGTGCTAAAATATCTTCCATTTGGCTAACTTTCCCAATGATTGCTGTCTTATTTCCTGCACAAACTTCTTGAAAAACATTCTGTTTTATTCTTCATGCTTCTTTGTACTTTGTAAAACCATTCGCTTAACCTCTTATAATTCATCTTGGTCTATTCAATCTGTTCTCACAGGTCAAGAATCTCATACTAATTACGTTACTTTATTATATAATTAACCTAATTATTAGTTATTAGGTTATGTTTATACCTTAGAAAGGTTATTGAATTTAATTAAACTTAATTCCCTTCTAGGGTATTAAAATCCTTTCTAATCATCTCATCCCTCTTCATACTTTTCTTATTTTTCCTTTATCGATTCTTTTTGACACCAATATTTACAATAGGCATTTCTAAAAGTTCTGTGCTTTACCTTTTCCTCTATGCTAGGATACTAGAAATGTTACCTACTTCCACAGTTTAAACTCCATGTGAATTACTCCAAAGTTTGTATCTTTGGGCCCTAAATTATCATTTTTCTAAATTATAGTCTCATATTTCCACCTTTAGGGAAAAACACTGAAATTCTACCTGTACTTTCAAAATCAAAATAGGTCTAACAGAATTCATGCTACAGTCCCATCCGCTTGCCCCCTAATAACCAGTCTTTCTTTGTGGTTTCCTTACTTTTCTTATGCTACTATCACACTTTTAGCCACTCAAAATCCTACATTCATATACATGATTTCTCTCTTCCATATGCCCTGCCAAACCTGCCTTTAAATCTATCCTGCTCAATGAACTCACAAACCACCAACTTCCACTCCCACCCGCCACTCAGGTAGTCATTATTTCACTTTTGTAGCACTTATCACAGTGACCAGTGCTGTTAAACACCTAACTTGCCTGCTAGACTACCAGCCCCGTATAGCAAACAAGTTATACCCAGGCTGGGAATATCTGTCCCTGTTAATGGTATAACTAGGATGGACCATGTAATTTATCACACAAAACAGTTAAAAAAAAAAAGGCGTAAAAATAGTTAGGCAAATACACAATGTTGTATGTCAATTATATCTAAATAAAGCTGGGGGGAAATATTTGTGCATTAAATCATCTATAAGAAGCTTGAACCAAGATACATACATATATATATATATATATGTATGTTAATACTTACACACTGTAACTACAGTGCTTAGAGAAATGATTGCTACATACTAAGTACATACCATATATTGGTTTAATAAATCACATAAGAGGTACAATATTCACTTTTTCAACTTCTCTTCACTCTTTACTGCAAACTTACTTTTAGCAACAAACATAGACAGAAAATGGCCTCTAACAGGCCAGCAATGACCTCGTAACTGCTAAATCCACAAAGCTCTCAGTTTTTAATTAACCTCTCTAACATCTTTAAATACCACTGACCCCTCCTCTCTCCTGAAGTTGTGTTAAAATATGTGGTAAACATAATCCTAAGTATCTATCTTAAAACAAAGCTTACAATTTCCTTCTATGTCCACCCTAGAAGAACTAAAAGATTCTAAATGTAACCAATATTCAGATCTTCCTTCTATATTTAACTACTGAAAAAATAATGTGATGAAGATGTGAAATTGATACTTACCTTGAAATAAGAGCCCCCATTTCACTGTTTTAGAAAAATAGACGGCATTACTTGTTTTTTTGAAAGTGAAGTTTTCATGGAAGACTTTTTCAGATTAGAAGATACACTACAGGAAAAAGGGTAAAGATAAAAGATATTAACACCTAAATGGACTAAATTAAAAATAATTAAATCACTTATATAACATAGCTGCTTATAACACTGTAATTTTGAATATCGGAAAAACACAGAAAACACATAAACCACAATATTTAAATCATAAAATGTTAGAGCTGAGAGGGAATTAACTTCATATCCTATTCAACTATCTGATCTCTTATGCAGATCACCTCCTTTTCCGTGAAACCTCTTTTCTGTAATATGCTAGCTCTTTCTACTTTTCAAGCCACCCCTCCATCTACGTTATAAGTGGCTAACCATGAGTAGCTTTCCCGTTACTTCTTTAATGTAATGTTTGACACACACAAAATATATGGAAAGATGAATGTAAGCATGCATAAAATAAACAGTTAATTGTAAATCTCCACATCACATTAGAACACCAATAACATAATCTGAGTGCTTCTGTCCTCCTAACCTTCATCCTAATTATGTCTTATCCCATCATTTTTTAAAATATAACACTGTCACACATGTATATGTCCTTAAATAATATTTTGTTTAGGTATGTGTCCTCCCCCAACCCATCATCATTTTTTCAGCTTGATAAACTGATATGTTGAATGAAATATTTGGGGATGTGAATTTTTTCTGTTTTATCCATGTTACATTTTCACTGCCTTATATGATATTCCATAATATAAATGTGCCACAATCGATTTATCTATTTGTTCTATTGACAAACATTTGTATGGCTTACTTTTTTGCTTTTATCAACATTACTATTCAAGTCGCCAGGTATACTTTACAAGAATGTCTTTGGGATATGCAAAGCGGGAAACTGGTGGGTCACAAGGCATCCCAATTCTCAAATCTATCAAAAATGCCCAAGTGCCTTCAACTGGATCACCTTTCCAATTCACCAGTAGCATATGAACACATTTTCTCCAATACTAGGTAAAATCAAATTTTATAATTTGTAGCAGTCAGTCAGTCAGTTCAGTCACTCAGTCGTGTCCAGCTCTTTCTGACCCCATGAACCACAGCACGCCATGCCTCCCTGTCCATCACCAGCTCCCAGAGTCCACCCAAACCCATGTCCATCGGGTCGGTAATACCATCCAACCATCTCATCCTCTGTCGTCCCCTTCTCCTCCTGCCCTCAAACATTCCTAGCATGAGTCAGCTCTTCGCATCAAGTAGCCAAAGTATTAGACTTTCACCTTCAATATCAGTCCTTCCAACGAACACCCAGGACTGATCTTCTTTAGAATGGACTGGTTGGATCTCCTTGCAGTCCAAGGGATTCTCAAGAGTCTTCTCCAACACCACAGTTCAAAAGCATCAATTCTTGGGTGCTCAGCTTTCTTTATAGTCCAACTCTCACATCCATGCATGACCACTGGAAAAACCATAGCCTTGACTAGATGGATCTTTGTTAACAAAGTAATGTCTCTGCTTTTCAATATGCTATCTAGGTTGGTCATAAATAATTTTCCTTCCAAAGAGCAGCTGTCTTTTAATTTCATGGCTGCAATCACCATCTGCAGTGATTTTGAATCCCAGAAAAATAAAATCAGCCACTGTTTCCACTGTTTCCCCATCTATTTCCCATGAAGTGATAGGACTGGATGCCATGATCTTAGTTTTCTGAATGTTGAGCTTTAAGCCAACTTTTTCACTCTCTTCTTTTGCTTTCATCAAGAGGCTCTTTAGTTCTTCTTCACTCTCTGCCATAAAGGTGGTGTCATTTGCATATCTGAGGTTATTGATATTTCTCCCAGCAATCTTGATTCCAGCTTGTGCTTCTGCCAGCCCAGTGTTTCTCATGATGTATTCTGCATATAAATTAAATAAGCAGGGTGACAATACACAGCATTGATGTACTCGTTTTCCTATTTGGAACCAGTCTGTTGTTCCATGTCCAGTTCTAACTGTTGCTTCCTGACCTGCATACAAGTTGCTCAAGAGGCAGGTCAGGTGGTCTGGTATTCCCATCTCTTTCAGGATTTTCCACAGTTTATTGTGATCCATGCAGTCAAAGGCTTTGGCATAGTCAATAAAGCAGAAATAGATGTTTTTCTGGAACTCTCTTGCTTTTTTTGATAATCCAGCAGATGTTGGCAATTTGATCTCTGGTTCCTCTGCCTTTTCGAAAACCAGCTTGGACATCTGGAAGTTCATGGTTCACGTATTGCTGAAGGCTGGCTTGGAGAATTTTGAGCATTACTGTACTACTGTGTAAGAGGACTGCAACTGTGCGGTAGTTTCAGCATTCTTTGGCACTGCCTTTCTTTGGGATTGAAATGAAAACACCTTTTCTAGTCCTGTGGCCCCTGCTGAGTTTTCCAAATTGGCTGGCATATTGAGTACAGCACTTTCACAGCATCATCTTTTAGGATTTGAAATAGCTCCACTGGAATTCCATCACCTCCACTAGCTTTTTCATAGTGATGCTTTCTAAGGCCCACTTGACTTCTCATTACAGGATGTCTGGCTCTAGGTGAGTGATCGCAGCATCGTGATTTACTGGGTCATGAAGATCTTTTTTGTACAGTTCTTCTGTGTATTCTTGCCACCTCTTCCTAATATCTTCTGCTTCTGTTAGGTCCCTACCATTTCTGTCCTTTATTGAGCCCATCTCTACATGAAATGTTTCCTTGGTATCTCTTTTCTTGAAAAGATATCTAGTCTTTCCCATTCTGTTGTTTTCCTCTATTTCTCTGCATTGATCGCTGAAGGCTTTCTTATCTCTCCTTGCTATTCTTTGGAACTCTGCATTCAGATGCTTGTATTTTTCCTTTTCTCCTTGTTTTTCGCTTCTCTTCTTTTCACAGATATTTTTAAGGCCTCCCCAGACAGCCATTTTGCTTTTCTGCATTTCTTTTTCTTGGGGATGGTCTTGATTCCTACATCCTGTATGATGCCACGAACCTCTGTCCAAAGTTCCTCAGGCACTCTGTCTATCAGATCTAGTCCCTTAAATCTATTTCTCACTTCCAGTGTAGTCTTAAGGGATTTGACTTAGGTCATACCTGAATGGTCTAGTGGTTTTCTCCACTTTCTTCAATTTCAGTCTGAATTTGGCAATAAGGAGTTCATGATCTGAGCCACAGTCAGCTCCAGGTCTTGTTTTTGCTGACTGCATAGAGCTTCTCCATTTTTGGCTGCAAAGAATATAATCAATTTTATTTTATGTATCGACCATCTGGTGACATCCATGTGTAGAGTCTTCTCTTGTATTGTTGGAAGAGGGTGTTTGCTATGACCAGTGTGTTCTCTTGGCAGAACTCTATTAGCCTTTGCCCTGCTTCATTCTGTACTCCAAGGCCAAATCTGCCTGTTACTCCAGGTGTTTCTTGACTTCCTACTTTTGCATTCCAGTTCCCTAAAATGAAAAGGACATCTCTAGAAGGTTTTGAAGGTCTTCACAGAACCATTCAACTTCAGCTTCTTCAGCGTTACTGGTCTGGGTATAGACTTGGATTACCATGATATTGAATGGTTTGCTTTGGAAACGACTGAGATCATTCTGTCATTTTTGAGACTGCATCCAAGTACTTACTGCATTTTGGACTCTTTCTCTTCACAAGTTTATTCATGATTCATGTTCCTTTCTGCATCCCTTTGTTCAGAATCTTTGACATTTTTATTGGATTGTCTCTTTCTTATTAAATAATACTCCTTGTTTTTCAGGACCAGGACTGGTTACGTAATTTGTAGTCCCAGTTACAATATAAAAAAGCAAAGCCACTTATTCAAAAATTAAGAATTTCAGGGACTTCCTTGGTGCTCCAGTGGTTAAAAATCTACTGTGGTTTTAATCCCTAGGAAGGGAACTAAAATCACACATGCCCTGAAGCAACTAAGCCAGAGAGCCACAACTACGGAGTCCCCATAGCACAACTAGAGAGTTTATGAGCTGCAACAAAAGATTCTCCCATGGCATAATAAGGTCCCACATGCCACAACTAAGACCCAACACAGCCAAATAAATAAAATAAATTTTATAAAATTAAGAATTTCAACACTCTTGACAGCTTTGCATTAAAATAGACATAGGGGGATTTCCCTGTTGGTCCAGTGGTTCAGAATCCCCTTCTAACGCAGGGGACACGGGTTGGATCCCTGATTCAGGAAGTTTCGAGATGCTGAGGGGCAACTAAGGCCATGTACAACTACTGAGCCCACGTTCTAGAGCCTGCACTCTGAAACAAGAGAAGCCACTGTGATGAGAAGCCCATGCACCATAACAAGCATTTTACCTTTATGACAGCATCATCCTAATCATTAACTCATTTCTGGACTAGCCCATTCAAACTAAATTGGAACTTGTACCCCATGGTAGGTCTGGAATCATCTATCTATATTTCTCAGTAGTACTACAAGCCAGAATTTTTTTTTTTAATATTTATTTATTTGGCTGCGCCTGGTCTTAGTTGCAGTACTCTGGATCTTTGATCTTTGCTGGAGCATGTGGAATCTTTAGTTGTGGCATGTGGCATCTAGTTTCCCGACCAGGAATCGAACCCAGGTCCCCTGCATTGGAAGCACACAGTCTTAGCCACTGGATCAGCAAGGAAGTCCCCAAATCAGAAACTGTAATAAAAATTTCAAACATCCGGTTTGAACGTTTTACATTTAAAAGAAAGGAGAAAAGGCTGAAAAATCTTCAAGTTTCAATAAATTCAGTTCAGTTCAGTTGCTCAGTCGTGTCTGACTCTTTGCGACCCCATGAATCACAGCACACCAGGCCTCCCTGTTCATCACCAACTCCCAGAGTTCACTCAAACTCACGTCCATTCAGTTGGTGATGCCATCCAGCCATCTCATCCTCAGTCGTCCCCTTCTTCTCCTGCCCCCAATCCCTCCCAGCATCAGAGTCTTTTCCAATGAGTCAACTCTTCACATGAGGTGGCCAAAGTACTGGAGTTTCAGCTTTAGCATCATTCCTTCCAAAGAACACCCAGGGCAGATCCCCTTTAGAATGGACTGGTTGGATCTCCTTGCAGTCCAAGGGACTCTCAAGAGTCTTCTCCAACACCACAGTTCAAAAGCATCAATTCTTCAGTGCTCAGCTTTCTTCACAGTCCAACTCTCACATCCATACAGTCCAACTCTCACATCCATACATGACCACCGGAAAAACCATAACCCTGACTAGACGGACCTTTGTTGGCAAAGTAATGTCTCTGCTTTTGAATATACTATCTAGGTTGGTCATAACTTTCCTTCCAAGGAGTAAGCGTCTTTCAATTTCATGGCTGCAGTCACCATCTGCAGTGATTTTGGAGCCCAAAAAGATAAAGTCTGACACTGTTTGCCCATCTATTTGCCGTGAAGTGATGGGACCAGATGCCATGATCTTCATTTTCTAAATGTTAGCAGGAATCAAAGGAGAGCATAACTGTTGCTATTAAAGTTGAAAATCTTCATTTGGAAACTTCAAAACAAAATTTGGCTAGGAAGCAAATAATTTAATTCCAGTCTTGGTTTCTTTGCTTTTGAAATAAGGTCAATAATATGCTTTCTAAAATGAAAAGAATGTTATAATTTTAGAGTAATGTCAACATATATCAAACTGCTTACTTTCCCAAAAGTAAGGGAATTAGTCAACTCAAAAATTACCAACATGCTGGTGCAGGATGTTGACAGCGAGGGAGGCCTTGTGGTGGGCAGGGGCGCGGGGAGGGTAGAGGTTGCATATGTGGGAACTATGCACTTCTCATTCAATTTTACTATAAAACTAAAACAGCTCTTTAAAACAAACCAAAAAAAAAAAAAAAGTCCATTTAAAAGGGAAAAGAGAAAAGGAAAGCAAAAAGTAATAACTAATTTAATTCAGGCTATAAATGAATGTAAGTATAGTGCTTACTCTTGTTCAACAGTCAATTACTCTGACTTACTCAAACACAGAATTAAATACAATTTATTCTTAAAGTTCCTAGTATCCTTTAGATTAAAACAATGTTATTAATAACCTAACACATGAAGATCCACTCAAAACTTTATTGTCAAAAGAAAACAGAACATACTAAGAGAACTTCTGGACAAATATTCATTAAATTTTAAAGGGGTGGGGGTCGGGGGAGGGGGGATTTCAAAAACTCATCCAAGCACTGAGAATGGCACATGATGATACCAAAACCCCCACACAAAGCACCACAACTAGAGAAGCCTGCAAGATCCAATGAATACCCAGCACAGTCAAAATTTAAAAGAAAAAAAAAATTCTAAATTCCAACATAAAAAAGAAACAAACTCACAGATACAAACTAACGATTGTGGGGGCAGAGTAGGGGATTAAGAAATACAAACTACTGTTAGGTGGAAGATCCCCAGAAGGGGTAAGATCCCCAGGAGAAGGTAATGGCAACCCACTCCCCCATATTCTTGCCTGGAGAATTCCATGGACAAAGGAGCATGGAGATCTACAGTCCATACGGTTGCAAAGAACCGAACACAACTGAGTAACACACACACACACAAAGAGTTGGACACATATAACACACACACACATACACACACACACACACACACACAGAGGAAATTAGGCATGAGCAACAGAGGGGTAGCATACTGAAAAGGATGCAAGTTGATTTCTCAACCCCACCCAAGACACGCCCAGGAGAGCTCAAGGATGTGCTACAAAAAATAACCACAGAGATCTTCCAAGTCCTGCCCAGCACCCTAGCCACAATGTGGATACAAACTAGCCATAGGGGCTTCTCCAACTCCGACACAAGAGCCACTGACGCAAAGCTGTGTCCTCAAGTAACCTTAGGCAGCCAGGAGCCCATTATGGGTTCATAAATATTCTATACATACATACAACTGATTATAACAGACTGAATTATCGGAAAGACACACACTAGAGCTTGTTGTTATGTCACGTGCAATTGTCAATCAAAACAGTCCAGCCCACCTAGAGGAACATGTAACAGCCCAATTTTGCAGGGTCCCAGACATACCCCCTTCCCTGACTGGCCTTGAAAGTACACCCAATTTGCATTCCCTTTCCTGATTGGTGGCGGGTACAAGCCCTATTTTGCAGAACCAAGAGGAAGTACAAAAAGGAAAGCCAAGAGGGATTGCTGCTCCTCCTTCAGGGTTGCCTGCTCCCAAGTCTCTGGTGTCCTCTATCCACTGTCTCCTTAATAAAAGTTCTGTCTGCCTGAGCTGTAACCAGTCTGTTGTTTCAAATTCTTGCTACAAGACAAGAGCTGAGAAATCCTGCTTGCTTGAGCTATAGTAATTATAATTAGTCTGTCATGCAAAATCTTTGTTATGATGACACAAGAACTCAGGGAGAGAAATAAACTGACCTGTTGTTATTATATATAAAATAAATAAGCTACAAGGATATACTGTACAGCACAGGCAGTTTAGTCAATATTTTACAAGAAGTATAAATGGAGTGTAAATGATAAAATGTTTGAATCATTATGTTGTACATATACCTCCAAACTAATATAAACTAATATTTTAGATTGACTATCTCAATAAAATAAACCAATAAACAATGTTGATATTTTTAAAATAGCAATTCTTAAAATTTTATTTATTTTTGGCTGCGCTGGCTCTTCATTGCTGTGTGCAGGCTTTCTCTAGTTGTGGAGAGCTGGGACTACTCTTTGCTGCAATGCACAGGCTCCTCATTGCACTGGCTTCTCCTGTCGAGGAGCAGAGGCTCTAGGCACTCAGGCTTCAGTAGTTGTGGCTTAGTGGCTCTTTGACATGGGTAATCTTCCTGGACCTGTGATCAAACCTGTGTCCCCCACATTAGCAGGGGGATTCTTAACCACAAGATCACCAGGCAAGTCCATAAAAATGATATAATTAAAAATTAAATTCTAAAATCACTTCATGGTAGAGGTGCTAATCTCTCTCCTTTCCCTACTGGACCAAGAGTATTCCTCACATACTACCAAAAAGTCCTGGCCCTACATCAAAGGAATGTAATCTCTACTCTAACATTTATTTTTATAAAATGCAATTAGAACACTCAGAATATTCTTTGAAGGAATTCCCTGATGGTCCAGTGGTTGCTGCTGCTGCTAGGTCACTTCAGTCATGTTCGACTCTGTGCGACCCCATAGACGGCAGCCCACCAGGCTCCCCCGTCCCTGGGATTCTCCAGGCAAGAACTTAGGACTCTGCATTTCCACTGCAAAAGGCACGGAATCAATTCTAGTGAGAGAGCATGTGGGAGCTAGTATCCCACATGCTGACCGGTCCAGCTCTCCTCTCAAAAAAAGTTTCTTTGATACCCATGAAATCAAATACTTCTTGATTATCCAAGAAATAACCAGATTAAGACTACTAGTATATGAGTTTGTTAGTCTTTCTTTTTACAGGTGGAAATTATATATTTTGGCTTTTTTAAAAATACAGTTTCTGAAAGGACCAATACAGTCAGTAAATAAAGGGGGAAATTGGCAATCTTATTAATACTCTGAGTGAGTGAAGTCGCTCAGTCGTGTCGGACTCTTTGTGACCCCATGGGACTGTAGCCCACCAGGCTCCTCCTCGATGGGATTCTCCAAGCAAGGGTACTGGAGTGGGTTGCCATTTCCCTCTCCAGGGGATGTTCCTGACTCAGGGATAGAACCCGGGTCTCCTGCATTCCAGGAAGACGCTATAACCTGTGAGCCACCAGGGAAGCCCATTAATATTCTGGAAAATAAAAATTAAAACCACAATAAGATACCACATGTGTACTCATCAGAATGGGTAAAAATTAAAGAAACTAATAATACCCTGGCTTGTTGAAAATATACAGCAACGGAAATCTACATTGCTTATGACACAGAAATTCCACCCTAGATATAAATCCAAAAGAAATGTGTATATATTTCACCAAAAGATATTTACTAGAATGCTCACTGCAGCATTATTTCAGACTAGCCAAAAAGTATAAATGTAAAACAGAATGGATAAATGATATATTAGCATAATACTATATTGCAATGAAAATGAATTAAGTACCTTAGAGATAATTAAATATGGTCTGATATATTAAAAATATGCAAGATGCTAAGCAAAAGAAAAAGTACAGATAGTTGTTATAATGTGTTTTAGGCAGAGGGATAAAGATGTAATCTATATTCATATTCTCTTTGGGCCTCCCTGGTGGCTCAGATGGTGAAGAATTTGCCTGCAGTGCAGGAGACCTGGGTTCAATCCCTAGGTAAGGAAGATCCCCTGGAGAAGGGAATGACAACCCACTCCAGTACAGAGGAGCCTGGCAGCCTAAGGTCCATGGAGCTGCAAAGAGTCAGACATGACTGAGTGTCACGACTGAGCAATTAACACTACCACCACAATAAAAGACATTGGAAGATTATATAGAAACTAGTAATATTAGTTTCCTAGGCAGAGTCAGATGTTAGGCAATTGGGGTAGACATGAACTGGATAGTTGTAGAAGTGGGAGACTCTACTTTTTTTATACTTTTTAATCTTTGAACCACAGGAATCTATTACATATTACAAATATAAATAATTCAGAAAAAGGATTCAAAGACCACAGATATATGTTTTAAATCTATTCAGATATGAGTATCTGAATTACAAAAAGATATTTCAGCAATAAAAATGATTTGCAAACTCTTCAATAAAACAAAAATCATAAGTGATTCAAACATACACAAATAATGGGAATCACTCTTACACACTGTAAGAATGAGAACATATTTTTGTTCATTTTACTAAGCCACATGGAACAACTCACAATGACACTTAATAAGGATAAATGTTACGAATATATTGGAGTTTTCTCTTTTTTGAAGGGGGAGATCAACTTAAACAAAAAATATCAGTTCCAGAAGCTGGAAATCTGAAATTAGGCTGCCATCATGGTCAGGTTCTTGCTGAGGGACCTCTTCATGGTTTACAGATCACCATCTTCTCACTGTATCTTCACATGGTGCACAACAGAAGAGAGAGGCAGCAAGCTCTCTCAACTCTCCTTTTATAAGGACACTAATGCCATAATGGAGCTTCCTGGTAGCTCAGATGGTCATAAATCTGCCTACAACTTGGGAGACCCGGGTTCAATCCCTGGATCAGGAAGATTCCCTGGAGAAGGAAATGGCAATCCACTCCAATATTCTTGCCTGGAGAATTCCATGGACAGAGGAACCTCGCAGGCTACAGTCCATGGGGTCCATAGAGAGTCAGATCTGATTGACAAGCTAACACACACTTTTAATGCCATAATGAGAGCTCTAACTTATGATCTGATTATCTTCTAAAGGCCCCCACCTTTTAATACCATCACAATGGGAATTAAAGTAACAATATCACCATTGTTTCACTGTTGAGCATTTTCACATGTATTATTTCAGAGAATCCTCACAGAAAGCCTCTCATATAACTGGAGTAGGGATCATTATAGTCACTGAGTTCATGTGATCTCAAAGTCATCCAGCTGGGGCAAGGCAGTATGAGAATCCTAATTTGGGCTCCTGGTTTCTGACCATTGCCCTCCCCATCCTTATGGCCACGATCATGAAAAAAAGTGTTTCCTTTTGAAAATAATGCTATTCTCAAATGTAAAGTATTTCCGTTTTTTCCTCCCCTGGTGGCACTGACATATTGGTTTGTTTACAATATTAGTTTCGGGTGTCACCAGGATATTGTTAAATAAAAGACATCAGATACAAAGATTCATGTACATAACATTCAAAAAATGGGCAAAACTGATTCTACAGTGTTAGCTTTCAGAATAGTGACTTCTTTGGGAAAGAAACACGCAGAAGTGAGTGGGGTGGGAGGTGGCAGACAGGTGGACTCTTGGCAATGTTCTACTTCTTGGTGGTGGTTACATGATCTATTTCCTTTGAGATAAAATCATGATATTATACACTGATGATTTTTTGCCATTTACTGTATGAGTTAGACTTCACTGAAAAAAAAAATTAAAAGGAGGAAAAAAACGGTGAACTACTATATTACATGTGAGACTGACAAAAAGATCTGACAGTATCAACTATTTGAGAATGTGAAACAACCAAAACATTTTACCTTCCTGTTGACAATGTAAATTAGTATGAACTCTAAGGAAAACAATCTGACATTATCTAACATATTTCATCATTTTTAAGATGAAGTGTTCTCTGCATTTGAACACCTCTGACATAGAAATGCATCTTACAGTCACTAACAGGCAGCAGGAACGCCTCATGTGCACCTGGTTTTTCTTCCTCATGGCCCAATGAGACAACTACAACCCTTTAACATTTCAGTACACAAATCACGTAAGGACCATCCGAAAAGAAAAAAAACCATCTTGGCTGTTGTCTGAAACTTTTGTTGACATCTTTTGGTAAAAAATCACCAAAAATATCCAGATTGAGTGTCAGAGGCTTATAAAAATCAAACCTTACTATATCCTTAAGATTTATACACTCTGCTGTAGCTCTTAAACTTGAATTAGGGGAAAAAATGTATAACTAAGGATAACAATTTCTGCTTCAAAACCCCTAAAATAGTTAAGTTCACAGAAAAAAGCAGGGGGAAAGGGGAAGAGTCTTGAAACTATGGACAGACTCTTAACCTCACTCATTAGAAAAATGCAAATTGAGATTATACTAGACCCAATTTTCAACCTCTTTGCCATGGTACATTGTTGGCAAGGTTGTAAGGAAATACATATCACCCACCTTAAGAACAGAACAGTAAGTATATAAATTATGTGACGGATATTTTAAAGAACCTTATTGTGGTAAATCTTTTGCAGTATGTACCTGTATCAAATTATCACACTGCACACCTTGAATTCAAACATGTTATACGTCAATTAAATCTCAATAAAGCTGGGAAGGAGGAGAGAAACACAAATTATCCCTTTTCACTGGTGGGAGAGTCAGGGTGCAAACATAAGGGCAACCTAGCAATATCTATAAAAATTACAAATGTATATGGCCTTTTATTAGTTATACCACATCTGGATTTATTCCATAATTATTTACTTGCATACAGGCAAATGCCAGATGTACAAGGTACTTCACTGCAACACTGTTACAATAATGAAAAGACAGAAACAAGTCAACAGAACTGGTTAAATAAATTATCAAAGGGAAATCATACAAAACAAAAACTGGAAAATGAAACAAAACTACTCTACAGGAAGATCTTCTGTAAAGATCTCCACTGTTAAGTAAAAAACACAACATACAAAGGGGAGGGTCGATTGTTAAGTAAAAATCACAATGTACAAAGGAAAGGGTAAGAAGACCAACCTGCAGATCAACAGGTGTAATGCCGAACTTTTGGAGTTGGTGACCTTTTTGGATAAAGACAGGGGAAAATGTCTGTATTTTTATTGCCTTTATTTATCTATATAAACTCTACAACACTACATCAAAGGCTAATGAACAGTTCCCTGGAAAGGAGTTTTGGAGGAATGACATAAATAGGAACAGGGTGGTTGAGGGCTAGGGGCAGAATAGTTTCTATATTGGAAATGTTTTTTAAGACCATGGGAAAACCAATATACATAGATTGGTGCTGGTGGTGGTGGTGGTGGTGGTGGTGTGGTCAATAAGCTATGTCCAACTCTGTGACCCCCATGGACCACAGCCCGCCAGGCTCCTCTGTCCATGCGAATTTCCAGGCAAGAATACTGGAGTGGGTTGCTATTTCCTTCTCCAGGGCATTTTCGTGACTCAGGGATGGAAACTGAGTCTCGTGTATCTCCTGCACTGGCAGGCAATTCTTCACCTGCGGGGCCAGTCTATACACAGATTAGTAAATTAATAAACCAAATTAGGGTCCAAATACTACCAGCATACACATATGATGACAGAAACTATTCTTTTACAGTCTCTGTAACTGAGGCAACAGCAGTATCCATCTCACTGAAGTCTTGTAGTGTGAACACATCCACCTGGCTTGTCATCATCTCTAACAATAGCCTCCTTAAGAAAGTACATTTTCTCCCAAAATTCCATTTGCTTCTCTCAGAGTCGGGTCAACCTCCTCTCCTCTAGTTACAGAAAACCTCAAGACTCTTCTGAACAAAAGACTCCCTGAAAGGTTCTCACACTCCCACTTGTAGGTCCAAGGGCTAGTTGTTTCTACTCACTACTAATTAACCCTAACAACTAAATCATGGTCTAATAAATAAGGGGACATACAAAAGGGAGCATTTAGAGTTTTATTTTCCAGGTAGTAGAGTGGTAAAGAATCCACCTGCCCATGCAGTCAACTCAAGAGACTCAGGTTCAATCCCCAAGTCAGGAAGATCCACTGGAGTCTGATGTTACAGTGTAACCCACTCCAGTATTCTTGCTTGGAAAATTCCATGGAGAGAGAAGCCTGGGGGGCTATAGTTCCTGGGGTTTCAGAGTCAAACATGACTGAACACACACACACACAAACACACCAATGTGAGGCAGCTGGAATATAAAAAGGAGTCCAAGATGGGCATGGCTAGAAGAACCACTGAGAGGGCACACAAAAGACAAAAAAAAAAAAGCCCAGGAAAGAGGAGGCTGAGTGAGGACCAGAGTGAGAGCCTCTGGCAGGAAAACATGCCCCCTTCCCTGATTGGCCTTGAGTGTATGCCCATTTTGTTGGCAGGTACAAGCCTATTTTGCATAGGGCTGAACGGATCAGGCTTCAGGGGGAGGACACAGTATAGAAAGGAAAGCCAGGAGGGACTGGGACACTCCTTCAGAGGTCTGCCTGTGCTCACATTTCCAGGGTTCACTGCCTGTACCCTGCTTGAGCTGTGACAGAGCTGTAACTAGTCTGTCCTTACAAAAACTGCCTGCTTAATAAAATCCTGCCTGTTTGAGCTGTAAGCGTTGTTGTTCCAAATCTTTGCTACGATGAGATAAGAACTAAGCGACACCAAAAATATCTCCTACTTAAACTAAAACAATGAGATAACCCCTATTTTGAACTGTCCTCCATAGTGAATTATATCATGCATCTCTCTTTTATCTAAAATACAAGACATTATTTGACTAAATTCTGGTAACAACAAGACTAAGTATGAGAGTTTGCAGTATAAACTTCTTGTGCCGATACAGACAGTGCCCATTCCATCACCCTGTCCATCAGGTCAGATCCTATGCACCCACCCCAGATCAGCGACATTCTCTCTAGAGCCTTTTCTGAGCCCCCAAGGCTCACTACCATGGGATCCTGCTGTGGCTTCTATCTCATTTATCACAGTAGGCATTATAAATAATAGTTTGCTTATATCCTTTGCAGGACAAGTAGAGAATAACATTCAAATTTACAATCCAAGTACCTGTAAAATAACTCTGAGTACATCAGGTAATAAAAAATGTTCACTTAGAGAATTAAAGAAACTGCACATGTGGCTAAACTCCCACTTAATGTTCTGCTTCACTCCTAAAGCATTTTACTTCATCCAATCCCTGTTTTGAGGAAAACAGCAACTCCAATAATACTTTTTCTTACTGAAATATTATCAGTGTCTTCAATATAAGGCTTCTATAGATATAAAGCTGATGAAAATATTTAGAAAACATGTCACTCACTTCAGAAGTGTTACATAAAACTATGTAAAAAGTAAGTATGTCTATTAAATGGTAATAAAATAAAGAGACTTCCCCAGCAGTGCAGTGGTTAATAATCTGAGCTTCCACTACTCGGGGGTAGGGGAGAGCGTATTCATTTGATTCCTGGTCAGGGAACTGAGATCCTGCGTGCCCCATGGCCAAAATAATAAAAATAATAATGATTAGTAGTAGTATCCCACATGCTCTGCAGAGTGGCAAAAAAATATAATGAAGTAAAAAATAGCTGATGTTACAGTGCTAAATTTTCACGACCTTTTGTTCTTCTCTTGTTTTAAAGAAATTATAATATATAATGATAACAAAAAATAAGTACATACAACATTTTGCAAGAAGGTAAGAGAGGGTTATAGGAACCAAGCATTTCTCCCAGAGTCCCAAACACTAACTTACACAAACATTCCCACATGGGCTATTCCATGTGATCCAAGGAAAAGGAACAGAGAACAGAACAATTCACTACTCACATACACCAAAGAACTGTGTGACAAGTGTTTACAATTCAAGATGGGATTTCAAATTTTATCAAACACTGGTAAAAACTGGGAAACAAGGAGAAATGCAAACTTGAAAGATGCCTTTTAAACACATCTTAGTTAACCAAGTTAACATAAAAATAGTCACTCCTCTGTACTTGGTTTTTTGGCTTTTTTTCCTTTAGCAATAGATCCTGTAAATCACATTATATCAGTTCATGGGCATATTCCTCATTCTTTTTTTCAACATCTGGATATACCAATGGTATAAACATTCTGTGGATATACATATGTTAGGTGGCTCAGTGGTAAAGAATCTGCCTGCCAATGCAGTAGACACGGGTTCAATCCATGGGTCGGGAAGATCTCCTGGTGTAGGAATGGCAATCCACTCCAGTATTCTTGCCTGGAGAATTCCATGGGCAAGGGAGCCTGGCAGGCTTCACTCCATGAGGTCACAAAAGAGTTGGACATGACTTAGCGACTAAACAACAACAGATTGTTTCCAATACTTTTACAATGTAAACTACTGATATCCTCCTGTCTGCTCCCGTCAAACAACATCTCAGATGAAAGGACAACAAAAAAACGGGCTTTGAGCTCAAAACATACCAAATTCAACCAACACTTACACTGTCCCTGACCCAGCCTCAGTCTAAGCCATTATCAGCATTTATGCGCTATTCTGCTTTGCTGGAGCAGCTCTGAAGAGATACCCTACGTCCAAGGTAAGAGAAACCCAAGTAAGACGGCAGGCACTGAGAGAGGGCATCAGAGGGCAAACAGACAGAAACCACAATCACAGACAACAGGCCAATCTGATCACACGGACCACAGCCTTGTCTAACTCAATGAAACTAAGCCATGCCATGTGGGGCCACTCAAGATGGATGGGTCATGGTGGAGAGGTCTGACAGAATGTGGTCCACTGGAGAAGGGAATGGCAAATCACTTCAGTATTCTTGCCTTGAGAATCCCATGAACAGTATAAAAAGGCAAAAGGATAGGACACTGAACGATGAACTCCCCAGGTGCCCACTATGCTACTGGAGATTAGTGGAGAAATAACTCCAGAAAGAATGAAGGGATGGAGCCAAAGCAAAAACACCACTCAGCTGTGGATAGGACAAGGGATAGAAGCAAGGTCTGATGCTGTAAACAGCAATACTGCATAGGAACCTGGAATGTTAGGTCCATGAATCAAGGCAAATTGCAAATGGTCACACAGGAGATGGCAAGAGTGAACGTCAACATTCTAGGAATCAGCGAACGAAGATGGACTGATATGGGTGAATTTAACTCAGATGACCATTATATCTACTACTGTGGACAGGAATCCCTTAGAAGAAATGGAGTAGCCATCATAGTTAACATAGTCGACAAAAGAGTCCGAAATGCAGTACTTGGAGGCAATCTCAAAAACAACACAATGATCTCTGTTTCTAGGGCAAACCATTCAATATCACAGTAATCCACGTCTATGCCCCAACCAGTAATGCTGAAGAAGCTGAAGTTGAACAGTTCTATGAAGACCTACAAGACCTTCTAGAACTAACTCCCAAAAAACATGTCCTTTTCATTATAGGGGACTGGAATGCAAAAGTAGGAAGTCAAGAAACACCTGGAGTTAACAGGCAAATTTGCCCTTGGAATGCAGAATGAAGCACAGCAAAGGCTAATTTAGAGTTCTGCCAAGAGAACACACTGGTCATGGCAAACACCCTCTTCCAACAACACAAGAGAAGACTCTACACATGGACATCACCAGATGGTCAACACCGAAATCAGACTGATTATATTCTTTGCAGCCAAAGATGGAGAAGCTCTATACAGTCAGCAAAACAAGACCAGGAGCTGACTGTGGCTCAGATCATGAACTCCTTATTGCCAAATTCAGACTGAAATTGAAGAAAGTGGAGAAAACCAATAGACCATTCAGGAATGACCTAAATCAAATCCCTTATGACTATACACTGGAAGTGAGAAATAGATTTAAGGGACTAGATCTGATACATAGAGTGCCTGGTGAACTATGGATGGAGGTTCATGACATCGCACAGGAGACAGGGATCAAGATCATCCCCATGGAAAAGAAATGCAAAAATGCAAAATGGCTGTCTGGGGAGGCCTTACAAATAGTTGTGAAAAGAAGAGAAGCGAAAAGCAAAGGAGAAAAGATATTATCATCTGAATACAGAGTTCCAAAGAACACCAAGGAGAGATAAGAAAGCCATCCTCAACGATCAATGCAAGGAAATACAGGATAACAACAGAATGGGAAGACTAGAGATCTCTTCAAGAAAATTAGAGATACCAAGGGAACATTTCATGCAAAGATGGGCTCAATGAAGGACAGAAATGGTCTGGACCTAACAGAAGCAGAAGATATTAAGAAGAGGTGGCAAGAATACACAGAAGAACTGTACAAAACAGATTTCCACGACCCAGATAATCATGATGGTGTGATCACTCACCTAGAGCCAGACATCCTGGAATGTGAAGTCAAGTGGGCCTTAGAAAGCACCACTACGAACAAAGTGAGTGGAGGTGATGGAATTCCAGTGGAGCTATTTCAAATCCTGAAAGATAATGCTGTCAAAGTGCTGCTCTCAATATGCCAGCAAATTTGGAAAACTCAGCAGTGGCCACAGGACTGGAAAAGGTCAGTTTTCAATCCCAAAGAAAGGCAATGCCAAAGAATGCTCAAACTACCACACAACTGCACTCATCTCACACGCTAGTAAAGTAATGCTCAAAACTCTCCAAGCAAGGCTTCAGCAATATGTGAACCGTGAACTCCCTGATGTTCAAGCTGGTTTTAGAAAAGGCAGAGGAACCAGAGATCAAATTGCCAACATCCACTGGATCATGGAAAAAGCAAGAGAGTTCCAGAAAAACATCTATTTCTGCTTTATTGACTATGCCAAAGCCTTTGACTGTGTGGTTCACAATAAATTGTGGAAAATTCTGAAAGAGATGGGAATACCAGACCACCTGACCTGTCTCTTTGGAAATCTATATGCAGGTCAGGAAGCAACAGTTAGAACTGGACATGGAACAACAGACTGGTTCCAAATAGGAAAAGGAGTACGTCAAGGCTGTATATTGTCATTTATTTAACTTCTATGCAGAGTACATCATGAGAAACACTGGGCTGGAGAAAGCACAAGCTGGAATCAAGATTGCCAGGAGAAATATCAGTAACCTCAGATATGCAGATGACACCATCCTTATGGCAGACAGTGAAGAGGAACTAAAAATCCTCTTGATGAAAGTGAAAGCGGAGAGTGAAAAAGTTGGCTTGAAGGTCAACATTCAGAAAACAAAGATCATGGCATCTGGTCCCATCACTTCATGCAAATAGATGGGGAAACAGTGGAAAAAGTGTCAGACTTTATTTTTTGGGGCTCCAAAATCACTGCAGATGGTGACTGCAGCCATGAAATTAAAAGATGCTTACTCCTTGGAAGGAAAGTTATGATCAACCTAGACAGCATATCAAAAAGCAGAGATATTACTTTGCCAACGAAGGTCCATCTAGTCAAGGCTATGGTTTTTCCAGTGGTCATGTATGAATGTGAGAGTTGGACTGTGAAAAAAGCTGAGCGCTGAAGAATTGATGCTTTTGGACTGTGGTGTTGGAGAAGACTTTTCAGAGTCCCTTGGACTGCAAGCATATCCAACCAGTCCATCCTAAATTAGGAGATCAGTTCTGCATGTTCACTGGAAGGACTGATGCTAAAGCTGAAACTCCAATACTTTGGCCACCTCATGCGAAGAGTTGACTCACTGGAAAAGACCATGATGCTGGGAGGGATTGGGGGCAAGAGAAGGGGACGACAGAAGATGAGATGGCTGGATCGCATCATTGACTCAATGGACATGAGTTTGGGTAAACTCCAGGAGATGGTGATGCACAGGGAGGTTTGGTGTGCTGCGATTCATGGGGTCACAAAGAGTCGGACACGACTGAGTGACTGAACTGAACTGAACTGAAATTGGCAATTTAGCAAACAACACAAAATCAAAAACACAATCTTTCTAACCTCCTTAGATTTAAAACTATATCTACAGTAAAATAGCTTCCAATATCTGATATCTGAAGAAGTACCTGTGCCAGAGAGAAATTCTTTTGCAGTAAAGCCAGGAAAGGGGTTAGGGTAGATGTCAGGCTAACCAAGATAATTTAAAAAACTCTTGGAACAATTCTCAGACGTGAAGGGTAAATTCAGTGAAGAGCTTCTCTATGTGCCCTAGGGAATCCATTTCAGCCTGCACACCCTAGAGCTGGTAGCCTCCTTCTCCAAGTTCCTATTACTCAACTAAAATAAAGCTCTAAAATGCAGAGGTTATCTGCCACAGTTTTCATGAAATCTCTAACCTGTGTGCGTAGGAAATCCCGAACCTCTCCAAAGAATAATCTGGCATTCCCAAGGTCTGAATTTTAACCAGAGTCAGCTCATTAGTATTCCACACTGTATTAGCAAAGCATTCAATTACTGTTAGATCACTTAACAACAAATGGGTTATCACTGTTATCACATTTTCTAGATAAATAACAGAAAGAACCTGACAAATTATTTGACCTCTTGAAACAGCGCCGTGAATATTTCAGAAACAGCCATTAAAATAATTTTCCAGTTCCTATTATGTTTTATAAAAGCAGATTACTTAAACTTTTAGTAGTTAAAATCACAACATATTTTTCATTGGCATCATAACCTGTAAATATGGCCACTACACAAAGACATTCACTTTGGCATACCCTTAGAACAAGGTTCACAGAGCTATATTAATGGCATAGTTTAAAAAACAGGCTTTTCTGGGAATTCCCCAGCAGTCCAGTGGTTAGGACTCAGCATATTCACTCCCAGGGCCGGGGTTCAATCCCTGGTCTGGGAACCAGGATCCTGAAAGCCATGGTTGTGATTTAAAAAAAAAAAACAAAAAAAAAACAGGCTTTTCTTCTACAGGGTAGAGATGTTCACTAAAATTATCCATAATGTTCACTTAAATTTTACTATATTCTCATTTTTGTTTTTTATGTTAACTATTCAAAAAGCCTTATGTGGTCTTTAAGTGGATACAAAAATGTTTATTACTCTCACCAACTTTTAAGAACATCTCTAAAAAATCAGCTAAAGTCTGGTCATTGAATGCATGATATATAATTCCTTAAGAATTCTTACATTCTGCAATTTCTTTCCCAGCATACTTTGAGCATCAGCCTTTAGAAAACTCAGTTAAGTATTAAAATCAGCAATAGGAAGTCAACTTTCCATTTCAAAAGGATTCTTCCCCTTATAAACATAACCAGAATTTCCTTAACATAGGCAGGGCAATAGTTTCTATATAGACTAAGGGACAAGTATGTTAACAAACACACAATTATAAGCACATCAATGGTTTGTTTATAAAATCTTCAGTAATTTTTCAGACTTGAAAAAAAACATTCAGAAGAAACATCACTATTACATTCATTAAGTCAGTCACATGATACCTTATGTTATGTGGTCAGCAGAATGAAGCATCCCAGGAATGACTGAGTTGACATATTACATTAAGTAGAGGTACACTGGCAGGGGTTGGGGGAGCAGAAGGGGGGTGGCATTCCTTAAATCCGTTTCCTCCTTCCCTTATCAGATAAGATTATCTCCACTTGTCAGAAACGAGGCAGTAGCTCCCTTTCTGCCTAACAATCTAGATTTTGTCCCATCCTTCAATTAAGAAAATTTAATCACCAAATCCTGACTTCCAGGATGCCTTCTCTTACTAGTCCAGCTCACATTGACTTTGGTCTCCTCAGAATTTTAGGGTTTTTTAAAACACAATTACATACATTACACTGTATATTGCTGGCATGCTGAGTGCAGCACTTTAATGGCGTCATCTTTTAGGACTTGAAATAGCTCAGCTGGAATTCCGTCACCTCCACTAGCTTTGTTCATAGTCATGCTTCCTAAGGCCCCCTTGAGTTCACACTCCAGGATGCCTGGCTCTAGGAGAGTGATCACACCATTGTGGTTATCTGGGTCATTAAGATCTTTTTTGTAAGTTCTTCTCTGTATTCCTGCCACCTCTTCCTCGTATCTTCTGCTTCTGTTAGGTCCATACCATTTCTGTCCTTTATTGTGCCCATTTTTGCATGAAATGTTCCCTTTTATCTCTAATTTTCTTCAAGAGATCTCTAGTCTTTCCCTTTCTATTGCTTTCCTCTATTTTTTGCATTGAGCACTTAAGAAGGCTTTCTTATCTCTCCTTGCTATTTTTTGGAACTTTGCATTCAGATGGATATATTTCTCCTTTTCTTATGAATATATTTTCCTTTGCCTTTTGCTTCTCTTCTTTTCCTAGCTATTTGCAAGGCCTCTTCAGACAACCATTTTGCCTTTTTGCATTTCTTTTTATGGGGGATGGTTTTGATCACTGCCTCCTGTACAATGTTACATAGTTCTTCAGGCACTCTATCAAATCTAATCCTTTGAACCTGTCTGTCCTTTACACTGTCTAATCATAAGGGATTTAATTTAGGTATTGAATGGTGGAGTAGAAGGATGTGCACTCATCTTCTGCAAACTCCAAAATTGCAACTAACCACTGAACAACCATCTACAGGAAAACACTGGATCCCATCAAAAAAAGATGCCCCAGCTCCAAGGGCAAAGGAGAAGCCCCAACAAGACGGTAGGAGGGGTAAAATCATGTTTAGAATCAAATCCCAAACCCACCAGACACTCGGAGGGTTCAAACAAAACCTTGTCTGCACCAGGACCCCACAAGAGACTGAGGCAGATCTGCCTTTGAGTGTTTGAGTGTCTCCTGCAGATGCATGGGTCAGCTGTGACCTGCCATGGGGACAGGGGCTCTGGCTACAGCAGACCTGGGAGGTATGGTGTGTGGCATAAGTCCTTTTGAAGGAGGTAGCCATTGTCACCACTACCCTACAGGGAGGGAACACAGCCCCACCCATCAACAGAAAATTGGATTAAAGATTACTGAACTCTGCCCATCAAAGCAAGACCCAGATTCCCTTCACAGCCAGTTCCTCCCATCAGGAAGCTTCCAGAAGCCTCTTATCTATCAGAGGACAGACAGAATGAAAACCACAATCACAGAAAACTACCCAAACTGATCACATGGTTCATCACCTTGTCTAACTCAGTGAAACAATGTGCCATGCCATGCAGGGCACCCAAGACAGACGGGTCACAGTGGAGTTCTGATGAAACATACTCCACTGGAGAAGGAAATGGCAAACCACTTTGGTATTCTTGCCATGAGAATCCATGAACAGTATGAAAAGGCAAAAAGATATGACACTGAAAGACTGCTATGAAAACCAAAAGCCAGATTTCTAACCACCACAGTGGGGCAGCTAAGCAACAAGAAGCTAGAATGATTTAGAGTTGGAAACATCAGTAAAAACTCATGTTTTGTTTAATAATGGGTTGAGACAGTTAAAAATAGAAACACTTATTAAAAAATTTTTTAATAAAGAAATAAATAAAAAATACAGGACTTCCCTGGTGGTGCAGACTCCACACTTCCAATGCAGGAGGCAAGGGTTTGATCCCTGGTTGGGAAACTAAGATCCTGCATGCTTCATAGCACAACCAAAATTTTTTAAAAATCAAGAACAAAATAAAAGAAATATCTATTTATAAATTATTTATTCACAGGTTCATATACTTGAGTATTTCCTTGCTCTGTCAGTCAAGAAGGCCTAGAGGCAGTGACAACCAGTAATAATAAGTACACTTAATAGGCACATCTTAGTTTCTAAATACCAGCCTCCAATAAAAGGAACCAAGGTCCCTTGGGGAAATGACTGATCCTAGGAGTGTAGCAGAAAATAAACAAGATAAGCCCTGAGCTTATCTTTTAAGAAAGTGCTAAAACAACAACAATGTCAAAAGGAAACAGGAGTCAACCAAAAAATTCCCAGTAGCCAAGTGGAACATCTTGAAGAACACAATAAAGCAAGTAGTACCGGATTATAACCTCAAGTATAAAATAAATATCCACAAATCCATAATAATATAAATGACCAAATAAATGGGGGTGGGGAAGGAGACACATATACCATGAGGAAGAATTTATGTACAATCACCCGACTCCTCAAAGAGATGGAGCACAGCTCCCCTCTCCTTAACAGTGGGCCGCACCCAGTTCTTTCAATCAAAGAGTATACGCTTTCATTCAAAGAGTATACGCTTTCATTCAAAGAATATAACATGAAAAGAGGAAGAAAACAACTTTACAAGGGAGAAACCTGACAGGCACCTTCTCAGCCAGGTGATCACCAGCAACATCAAGTCATGTTGAGTTGAGTGACAGCACACAGCAGGCGGAGAGGACATGCGCGCCCTCTCTCCTTCCTCTCCTGACTCCATCTTCGGGGTAGTGGCAGTGCGGTCCACAATCTAGTCACCAACATGCTCATAGCCAGGAGCTACACACTCTCAAGGTGACCGGCCAGGAGATAGTCACCCAGATCAAGGCTCATGTAGCCTTGTTGGAGGGCAACGCTCCCTCCAGAAGATCAAGTCCTGCTCCTGGCAGACACACCCCTAGAGGATGAGGTTACCCTGGGCCAGTGTGGGGTGGAGGCTCTGAGCACTCTGGAAGTAGCTGGCCACATGCCTGGAGGTAAAGTCCATGGTTCCCTGGACTGTGCTGGGAAAGTAATAGGTCAGACTCCCAAGGTGGACAAACAAGAGAAAAAGAAGAAGATGGCGCCAGGCCAAGACGTGTACTTAATACAACCCGTGCTTTGTCAAAGTTGTGCCCACCTTTGGCAAGAAGAGCCCCAGTGCCAACTCTAAGTCCTCTGTAATCTTGGCTTTCTCTAATAAAGCTATTTTGCCTAATCAAAAAAACAAACAAACAAAACAAAACAACGCAAACAATGCATGGTGACAGTATGTGATGAAAATGGCACTTTATCTCTGTAGTCTTCCTCCCAAAATTTCATAACACTAATCATAAAAAATCAGAGAAATCCAATTGAAGGATACCATGGCAAAAATACCTGATCCGTATTCCTCAGAACTATCAACGTTTTCAAATATAAAGAACATCTGAGAAACTGTCAGCTAAAAGAAAGGAAAGGAAAAGGAAAGTGAAGTCATTCAGTTGTATACAACTCTCTGCAACCCCCATGGACTGTAAGCTACAAGGCTCCTCTGTCCATGGGATTTTCCAGGCAAGAGCACTGGAGTAGGTTGCCATTTCCTTCTCCAGGGGATCTTCCCGACCCAGGGATCAAACCCAGGTCTCCCGCATTGCAGGCAGACACTTTACAGTCTGAGCCATCAGGGAAGCAAAAGGACCTTTCAGGAAATACAGCAACTAAATGCAATGTGGTATTTTGGGTGGAATTCAAAAATAGAAAAAATACATTAAAGTCCAAAGAAATCTGAATATAACATGGACTTCAGTTAATAACAATTTATCAACACTGGTTTATCAATGTAACAAATGTACCACGGTAATGTTAATAAGAGAAACTGGATGCAGAGTATATAGGAACTCTGGGCAATCTTTGTAAATTTTTGGAAATCTAACACTGTCCTAAAAAATTTTTTTAAACCACCTCTACCTTCAGATATTCAAACAAGCTTTTATAATTTTGTAATTCACCATCAAATCTTAACTTCTCAAGAATTACTCCTTACTGCAACATTTTTCTCTTATAAATTATACTTTTGGAAAGGGTCTAAATTTATTATCCTTTTCGATACAATTTAACTCTTTCCTTTTCAGGCTTGCCTTTATATTATTAACATATATATAAGAATTGTTCTTTCTACTTGTTAACTGGACGCTGAAGTATAAGTCAGCTTTGCCTTTTCACTGATCTTTAAAAGTTTATCACCATTTTGCAACCTTGATAATAATTCAGGGAAAAACAAACCCTCAAGGGATGCTAAAATTGGTGACAGTTTTATAAGAAACATGATCGTTACTTTGACTCCCACAAAAATATTTATTAACAACCAAAGCAAAAATTAACAACTTTAAACAGAGAAATCAGGCCAACATCACTTTAGTCAAGTAATCAAACATGGTGCTCCTGCCAAAAACCCACAATCCATAATATGGATCTAATCATGATGAACAATCAACCCAAATGAGCAACATTCTACAATATAAACTGACCTATACTTTCCAAATATATCAGTTATTAAAGGAGAAAAAAAAAGTTCCATATTTGAGGGAACTACTGAGACCTGACAATCATAATGTGACAGTTGCTTTGGCAACGGCAGAGACAATATAAAGTGAAAGAAGTGAAAGTGTCAGTCAGTTGTATCCGATCTTTGCAACCACATGGACAGTAGCTTGCCAGGCTCCTCCGTCCATGGAATTCTCTAGGCAAGAATACTGGAAGTAGGTAGTCAGTCATTCCCTTCTCCAGGGATCTTCCCAACCCAGGGACCAAACCCAGGCCTCACTCATTGCAGGCAGATTCTTTACCATCTGAGCCACTAGGGAAAAAATATACTTAATACAACTGGTGTAAGTGGAATATGGATTATAGACAATAATATTTTATCAATGTTAAATTCCTAACTCTGATAACTATACTACAGCTATGCAAGAGAATGTCTACTGATAGGTGCAATACCTTGGATGGATCTTCAAGGAATTATGCTGAATGAAAAAAGCCAATCTCAAGGGTTACAAACTAGAGAATTTACATAGCATTCTTTTGTGTGTTTGGCAGGGAGGGACATGTCACACAGCTTGTGGGATCTTAGTTCCCTGACTAGGAATCTAAATTGGGCTCCCAGCAGTGACAGTGCTATGTCCTAACCACTGGATGCCAGGGACTTCCCTATACAGCACTCTTTTTTTAACACTTATTTACTTATTTTTAATTTCTGGCTGCACTGGGTCTCTGTTGCTGCACTCAGGCTTTCTCTCGTTGTGGCAAACAGAGGTTTACTCTCTAGTTGTAGTGCTCAGGCTTCTCACCGCGGTGGCTTCTCTTGTTTGCAGAGCATGGGCTATAGAGCTTGGAATCAGTAGTTGTGACACAGGGGCTTGGTTGCCCCAAGGCATGTGGAATCTTCTCCAACCAGGGTTCAAATCCCTGTTCCCTACACTGGCAGGTAGATTCTTAACCACTGGGCCACCACAGAAGTCCACAGAAGTCACTTTAAGAAGCAGCATTCCTGGAGTGGGAAATGGCAACCCACTCCAGTATTCTTGCCTGGAAAACGCCACAGTCAGACGCGCCTGATGGGCTACAGTCCGTGGGGTCGCAAAGTCAGACACCACTGAATGACTGAGCACACAATACAAACACGGTTCTCACCTTAAAGGCTTTGAGAATTTAACGCAGTGAAAGTAATCCCTTATTAAAATTAAAGTCACCCATTTTTAAAAAAAAGCAAAATTCTTAAAGTGACAAAAATCATTGAGAAGGAGAACATAGAGTAGTTGTCAGAGGTTAAAAAGATGGGAGGGAAAGAGGTAACATGCAAGATTGTGATGTAACTGTTGTTATCTTAACTGTAGTGATCACACAAATCTATACATGTGATGAAAATGTACAGAAATAAATACAAAAATTACACAAAAAACTGATGGCTTTTGAATAAGGTAGATGGATTGTATCAATTTCCTAGTTCAGATGTTTTTTCTATAGTTACGCAAGATGTTACTACTAGGGAAATATGAGTAAAAGGTAGCCAGGATTCTTCTGCATTATTCTTATAGCTACATGTGAGTATACAATTCTCAAAATTTAAAGAAAAAAATTAAATGGTGCCTCTCATTACTTTCAAGATGTTAAATTTTTTTTACAAGGCTTCTTTGTTGGACAGAAAAAACATGCTCTTATAATCTCACTGTAATTAAGACAGTTGACTCACCAATCACAGCTACTGATACTACAGCAGGAGTCTTGTGTGAAAACCTAACAATGCTTACAATTTTATATGGGTGAAGTGTGCACAGAATCAAACATCATTCTTTTGGGGGATGAGTACAATGTGCATAACAATGTTTAGAGTATGATACTGTTTTAATTTTAAAGAGGGGGCGATATATAAATACGTACATATATATGTATTTGTTTATATAAACCAAGGAAAACCACATTGTCAACCACTAGTTGCTTCAGGATTGAAAACTGGGTGACTGGGGAAAGGGTGGAAAGATTAGCATTTCTCTAGGTTCAATGTTCCTAAAGCCCATGGCTTTCTTCAGTTTGAGACAAATATTATCAATGCCTACTATATGCTAGTGAGTGGGTTAATAATGGTCACTCAGGCGTGTCTGACTTTTTGAGACCCCATGGACTGTAGCCTAGCAGGCTCCTCTGTCTATGGAATTCTCCAGGAAAGACTGGAGTGGGCTGCCACTTCCTCCTCCATACTATATGCTAGACACTGTGCTAAGAAGTATTTTAGTGGTGGTTGCAGGGTAAAACTTAATTATACAAAACAGTACAAAAGATGGTCCTCCACCCTCAGATAGGGGTAAATAATTTGATATGGGAATTTCAAAGGAATGAGGTGACATCTAAGACAAAGGTATAGGACGCAGAAGTGGGGCTCTTGGTGTAATCAAGATGGTTTGGGGGAGAAGTACACTTGAGCTGTAAAGACTGAAAAATAGCAAAGCAGGGGTGGGTCAGGGAACACAAAGCTTTCTCAATGTGGATGGATGCTGTACCAACAGTTTTACAGCAACATACGATGAGGTGTTACTATCCCATTTTGCAGATGAGGAAATGAACGCACAGAGAGAACAGGCAACTTGCCCAAGATTACATGGTTAATAACTTGGAACAGTCTGGCACCAAGACAGTAGTTTTAGTACCTGCCTTGGAAACATCCGGTTTATTTCACCCCTATCCTTTAATCCTGCCTCCTTCAATTGTTTGCTCTCTCCCTTCATTCTCCTACCTCTCCAGATTTTCTCCTGCTATCTTCCTCCCTTGTCTCAAACATTAGAATGGCCTTTTTCTCTTTTTCAGTCTCCACACGTAGCTTGCAAATCTTGAATTCAAATCTGGCCACATCAAAACTATCAAAACTAGAAACAAGGTACATGTTAATTCATATACAAATAGAGAAAATTTATGTTACATTGACACAACAGAATGCTAAGAAGCCATGAAAAATAATAAAGCAGTTCTGTGACTCTAGATACATAATATCAAATATCTTGCTAAGTAATAAGAAAAGACACAAAGAAAAATGCATATGCCAGCTACCATTTCTGAGGGTGGGCTTTTACCTCTGTGTATATTCATTAATTAATAATAATAATAATAATAGGGCTTCCCAGGTGGTTCAGTGGTAAAGAATCCATCTCCCAATGCAGAAGACGTTAAGATCCCCTGGAGAAGAAATGGCAGCCACCAGTATTCTTGCCTGAGAAATCCCATGGACAGAGAAGTCTGGCAGGCTACAGTCCATGGGGCCACAAAAAAGTCAGGCACAACTTAGCTACTAAGAAACAACATATTCATTAATACATAGGTTGGGAATTCCTAGGTGGTCCCATGGTTAGGACTACACGCTTTCACTGCCAAGGGCCCAGGTTCAATTCCTGGTAGGGGAACTAAGACCCCACAGGCTGAGTGGCACAGTCAAAAAAATAAATAAAATAAAATAAATAACATGGGTTATCTAAAGAACAAAAAAACTTAAGAGAATAATTATCTCCTCCCCGAGAATTAGGAGAGGCATAAGACTTACATTTCACTGTATTCTTTTTAAATTTTAAATGATAGGCATGTACCTACTATTAGAAATAAATATGTCCAAGAATTTCCCTGGTGGTCAAGTGATTAATAATCCACCTGCCACAGCAGGGGACACAGGTTCCATCCCAGGTCCAGGAAGATTTCACATGCCTTGGGGCAACTAAAGCAATGTACCAAATGACTGAAGCCTACCCTTTACAGCCTGTGTTTTACAAGAGAAGCCACTACACTGAGAAACCCAAGCACTGCAACCAGACAATAAGCCCCCTTTCCACCACTAGAGAAAGCTCTTTCAAAGAAACGAAGATCTAGTGCAGCCAAAAATAAATTAAATTTTTAAAGAAACAAACTTAGATACAGAGAAAAAACTACTGGTTACCAGTGAGAGGGGAAGGGAAGGGGCAAAACAGGGGTAAGGCATTAAGAAGTACAAACTACCATGTAAAAATAAGCTACAAGAGTATATTGTAGAATCAAATCAACAAAATTAGAAATGAAAAAGAGGTTACAACAGACAATGCAGAAATACAAAGGATTATAAGAGACTATTATGAACCATATGGCAACAAAATGGAAAACCTGGAAGAAATGGACAGATTCTTAGAAAAGTTCAATCTTTTAAGACTGAACCAGGAAGAAATAGAAATTATGAACAATCCAATTACAAGCACTGAAATTGAAGCTGTGATCAAAAATCTCCCAAAAAATCAAAAGCCCAGGACCAGATGGCTTCACAAGAGAATTCTTTCAAATATTTAGAGAAGAGCTAATGCCTATCCTTCTAAAATGCTTACAAAAAGTTACAGAGGAAGGAACACTTCCAAACTCATCCTACGAGGCCAGTGTCACCCTGATACCAAAACCAGACAAAGACAACACAAAAGAAGAAAACTACAGGCCAATATCACTGATGAACATAGATGCAAAAATCATCAAAAAATTTTAGCAACCAAAATTCAGCAACACATCAAAAAGCTCATACACCATGATCAAGCTGGGTTTATCCCAGGAATGCAAGAATTCTCTAATATAAGCAAGTCAATCAATGTGATACACCATATTAACAAATTGAAAGATAAAAACCATATGATCATCTCAATAGATGCAGAAAAAGCCTTTGACAAAATTCAGCATCCATTTATGATTAAAACTCTTCAAAAAATGGGCATAGAAGGAACCTACCTCAACATAGTAAAGGCCATATATGATAAGCCTACAGAAAACATTATTCTCAATGATGGGAAACTGAAAGCATTCCCCCTAAGATTAGGAACAAGACAAGGGTGTCCACTTTCACCACCATTATTCAACAAACTTCTGGAAGTCCTACCAGAGAAGAAAAAGGAAGAGAAAGAATCCAGATCGGAAAACTAAAGTTCTCACTATTTGCTGATGACATGATACTGTACATAGAAAACCCTAAAGATAGTATCAGAAAATTACTAGAGCTAATCAGTGAATTTAGCAAAGTTGCAGGATATAAAATCCATACACAGAAATCACCTGCATTTCTATAAACTAACAATGAAAAATCAGAAAGGGCAATTAAGGAATCAATCCCATTCACCACTGCAACAAAAAGAATTAAGTATATAGGAATAAACTTATTTAAGGAGACAAAAGAACTATCCATAGAAAATTATAAGACACTGATGAAAGAAATCAAAGATGACATAAACAGATGAAGAGACAGCCCATGTTCCTGGGTAGGAAGAATCAACATCGTGAAAATGACTATACTACCAAATGCAATCTACAGATTCAATGTGATCCCTATCAAATTACCAATGGCATTTTTTTACAGAACTAGAAAAAAAATTTCACAATTCATATGGAAACACAAAAGGCCCCGAAAAGCCAAAGGAGTCTTGAGAAAGAAGAATGGAGCTGGAGGAATCAAGCTTCCTGACTTCAGATTATACTACAAAGCTACAATCATCAACACAGTATGGTACAGGCACAAAAACAGAATATAAACAAATGGAACAAGATAGAAAGCCCAGAAATAAACCCATGCACCTATGGGTACCTTATTTTTTTTACAAAGGAGCCAAGAATATACAATGGAGCAAAAACAGCCTCTTCAATACATGGTGCTGGGAAAACTGGAGAGCTACAAGCAAAACAATGAAATTAGAACACTTCCTAACATCATACACAAAGATCAACTCAAAATGGATTAAAGACCTGAATGTCAGACCAGAAACTATTAGAGGAAAACACAGGAGGCACACTAGATGACATAAATCAAAGCAAGATCCTCTATGACCCACCTCCTAGAGTAACGTAAATAAAAACAAAAGTAAACAAGTGGGACCTGATTCAACTTAAAGGCTTTTGCACAGCAAAGGAAACTCAAGCAAGGTGAAAAGACAACCCTCAGAATGGGAGAAATAACAGCAAATGAAACAACTGACAAAGGATTAATTTCCAAAATATACAAGCAGCTCACACAACTCAATACTAGGAAAACAAACAACCCAATCAAAAAGTAGGAAAAAGATCTAAACAGACATTTCTCCAAAGAAGACATACAGATGGCTAACAAACACATGAAAAGATGATCAACGCTGCTTATTATTAGAGAAATGCAAATCAAAACCACAATGAGATATATCACCACACACCAGTCAGAATGGTCATCATAAAAAAGTCTACAAACAATAAGTGCTGGAGAGGGTGTGGAGAAAAGGGAATGCGCTTGGACTATTGATGGGAATGTAAATTGATACAGCCACTATTGAAGAAGTATGAAGATTCCTTTATAAACTAGGAATAAAACCGCCATATGACCCAGCAATCCCACTTCTACGCATATACCCTGAGGAAACCAAAACGGAAAAAGACACATGTATCCCATTGTTCACTACAGCACTATTTATAATAGCCAGAAGATGGAAGCAGCTTAGATGCCCATCGACAGATGAATGGCTAAAGAAGTTGTGGTACATATACACAATGGAATATTCAGTTCAGTTCAGTCTCTCAGTAGTGTTCGACTCTTTGCGACCCCATGAATCACTGCATGCTAGGCCTCCCTGTCCATCACCAACTCCCGGAGTTCACTCAAACTCATGTCCATCAAGTCGGTGGTGCCATCCAGCCATCTCATCTTCTGTCGTCCCCTTCTTCTCCTGCCCCCAATCCTTCCCAGCATCACGGTCTTTTCCAATGAGTCAACTCTTCACACAAGGTGGTCAAAGTATTGGAATTTCAGCTTTAGCATCAGTCCTTCCAATGAACACCCAGGACTGATCTCCTTTAGAATGGACTGGTTGGATCTCCTTCCAGTCCAAGGGACTCTCAAGAGTCTTCTCCAATACCACAGTCCAAAAGCATCAATTCTTTGGCACTCAGCTTTGTTCACAGTCCAACTCTCACATCCATACATGACCACAGGAAAAACCATAACCTTGACTAGACGGACCTTTGTTGGCTAAGTAATGTCTGTGCTTTTCAATATGCTATCTAGGTGGGTCATAACTGTCCTTCCAAGGAGTAAGCGTCTTCTAATTTCATGGCTGCAGTCACCATCTGCAGTGATTCTGGAGCCAAAACAAATAAAGTCTGACACTGTTTCCACTGTTTCCCCATCTATTTCTCATGAAGTGATGGGAACAGATGCCATGATCTTCATTTTCTGAATGTTGAGCTTTAAGCCAACTTTTTCACTCTCCTCTTTCACTTTCATCAAGAGGCTTTTTAGTTCCTCTTCACTGTCTGCCATAAGGGTGGTGTCATCTGCATATCTGAGGTTATTGATATTTCTCCAGGCAATCTTGATTCCAGCTTGTGCTTCATCCAGCCCAGTGTTTCTCATGATGTACTCTGCAAATAAGTTAAATAAGCAGGGTGACAATATGCAGCCTTGATGTACTCTTTTTCCTATTTGGAACCAGTCTGTTGTTCCATGTCCAGTTCTAGCTGTTGCTTCCTGACCTGCATATAGGTTTCAGCCATGAAAAGGAACGCATTTGAGTCAGTTCTGATGAGGTAGATGAACCCAGAATCTATGATACAGAGTGAAGTGAGTCAGAAAGAGAAATATCGTATTCTAACACACATATACAGAATCTAGAAAAATGTTTCTGAAGAATTTATTTACAGGGCAGCAATGGAGAAACACACATAGAGAACAGACTTATGGACATGGGGAGAGGGGAGGAGAGGGTGAGATGTATGGAAAGAGTAACATGGAAACTTACATTACCATATGTAAAATAGATAGCCAACAGGAATTTGCTGTATAGCTCAGGAAACTCAAACAGGGGCTCTGTATCTACCTAGAAGGGTGAGATGGGGAGGGAGACCGGAGGAAGGTTAGAAAGGGATGGGATATAAGTACACCTATGGCTGATTCATGTTGAGGTTTGACAGAAAACAACAGGGTTCTGTAAAGCAATTACCCTTCAATAAAAAAATAAATTAGAAAAAAAAGTATTGTACAACACAGGGAATATATCAATACTTTATAATAACTCTAAATGGAATATAATCTTTAAAACTTATGAATCACTATGTTGTATACCTAAAATGTTGTACAACTATCCTTCAAGAAAAAATATTTCATTTTTTTAAATTAAATAAATAAATGTTAAAAACCAGAAGGCGGTAGTCTCCTTGGAGATTACTATTTACTTCCTTAGTAACAATGGGCCTTTCTTCACTGAGTCATGAAATAGTACCAAGCATTCCTGAGCTTATTCACCCTACCTGACATGAGTTTGAGTAAACTCCGGGAGTTGATTATGGATAGGGAGGCCTGGTTTGCTGCAGTCCATGGGGTCGCAAAGAGTCAGACACGACTGAGCAACTGGACTGAACTGAACTGAGTAGATAATGTACCAGTATACAAACAAAACATGGTTATTACTATACAGAATTAAGTACACATAAAGTTCTCTACAAAATTAATCTTCTGGAGAAATCCCTGGTGGCCCAGTGGCTAAGACTCTAAGCTTTCACTGCCAAGGAGCTGGGTTCAACCCCTTGTCAGAGAACTAAGATCTCAAAAGATGTGCTGTATGATGTAGCCAAATAAGTAAGTATATAAATAAGTAAAAATAATCCTCTGAACAAGATCTCAACCACACAGAGTTACTATTTCCCGATTTTCAGTATTATTGTAAAGTTTCCTTGGTGGAGAAGAGCTTTGCTACAGAGAGCATGAACTAATCTTTGCAGGCAACCACTAGTCTACTTAACCAAAATAGACACCCAGGTAAAAGGTCAATGCAGGGGGCTTCCTGGTGGCTCAGTGGTAAGGAATCCACCTGCCAATGCAGGAGACATGAATACAATCCTTGGTCTGGCAAGGTCCCACATGGTGCAGAACAACTAAGTCCATGTACCACAGCTACTGCAGCCCATGCGCTCAAGGGCCCGCATGACTCAACAACTGAGGCCACATGCCACAACCACAGAAAGCTGCGCACCGAGAGCAGGTACTCAACAACAAGACAAACCACTGCAATGAGACTGTGCAACGCAATCAAGAATAGCCCCCACTCACCACCACGAGGGAACGTCTGCTTGGAGCAACAAAGACCCAGCGCAGCCAAAAAATACAACAGATAAAGAAAGTGTTAAGCCAGCATGTATAGGAAGTAAAAGGCATACTATCTATCAATAGAAGGGTAGATAAACATGCTAACACAGAAAACGACTAATTAACTGAGCATAAGTTAAGATCATAACTTGTATTCAGTGATTCTATTTAACCAGAGGATAAAATCATGGTTAACAGCCTTGTCCTGGCAAATGGACTTGTGTAACTCAACAAAGCCATGAGCCATGCCCTGAAGGGCCACTCAAGATGGACGGGTCATAGTGGAGAGTTGTGAGAAAATGTGATGCACTGTAGGAGGAGATCGCAACCCACTCCAGTATTCTTGCCTGTAGAACCCCATGGACCATATGAAAAAGCAAAAAGTTAAGACACCAGAAAATGAGCCCCTCGTAGGTTGGCAGATGTCCATTATGTTACTGGGGAAGAGCACAGTACAATTACAAATGGCTCCAGAAAGAATGCAGCTGCTTGGCAAAAGCAAAAATGATGCTCAGTTATGGACGTGTCTGATAGTGAAGGTAATGTCCAGTGTTGTAAAGAACAGAATTAAATAGGAATCTGGAACGTTAGGGCCATGAATCAAGGTCAATTGGATATGGTCAAGCAGGAGATGGCAAGAGTGAATACTGCTAATTTAGAAATCAGTCTACTAAAATGGACAAGAATGGGCAAATTTATTTTAACTCAGATAACTATTGTATCTACCACCATGGGTAAGAATCCTTTAGAAGAAATGAAGTAGCCCTCATAGTCAACAAAGGAGTCTGAAATGCAGTACTTGGGTGCAACCTCAAAAATGACAGAATAATCTCGGTTCATCTCCAAGGCGAACCATTTAACATCACAGTAATCCAAATCTATACCCAAACCACTGGTGCTGAATAAGTTGAAATTGACCAGTTCTAGGAAGACCTACAAAATTTTCTAGAATTAATACCAAAAAGAGATGTCCTTTTCATCACAGGGAATTGGAATGCAGAAATAGGAAGTGAAGAGATACCCAAAGTAACAGGTGAATTTGACCTTGGAGTACAAAATGAAGCAGGGCAAAGGCTAACAGAGTTTTGTTAAGAGAACACGATGCTCACAGCAAACATCCTTTACCAACAAGACAAGAGACAAAGACTTTACACATGGACATCACCAGGGTCAATGTTAAAATCAGACTGATTATATTCTTGGCAGCCAAAGATGGAGGAGCTCTATACAGTCAGCTGGAAACTCTACACAAGCTCTGTACAACACCTGAAGCTGATTGTAGCTCAGATCATAACCTTCTTATTGTAAAATTCAGATTTCAATTGAAGCAACTAGAGAACACCACCAGGCCATTCAGGTATGACCTAAATCAAATTCCTTAGACAAGGGAAGTGAAGAAGAGATTCAAGAGATTAGAGCTTGTAGACAGAGTACTCGAAGAACTATGGATGAAGGTTCATAACACTGTACAAGAGGCAGTGGCCAAAACCATCCAAAACAAAAAGAAACACAAGAAGGCACAGTGGTTTTAAGAGGAGACTTTACAAATAGCTGAGGAAAGAAGAGAAGCAAAAGGCAAAGGAGAAAGAGAAAGATACACCCAAAGAGTTCCAAAGAGTAACAAGGAGAAATAAGAAGCCCTTCTTAAATGTACTATGCAAAGAAACAGAGGAAAACAATAAAATGGGAATGACTAGGGATCTCTTCAAGAAAACTGGAGATATCAAGGGAACATTTCATATGAGCATGAACACAAAAATGGACAGAAATGGTAAGGACCTAACAGAAGCAGAAGAGATTAAGAGAAGGCAGCCAGAATACAGAGAAGAACTCTACAAGAAAAGTCTTAATGATCTGAATCATCCACAATGTTGCGGTCATTCACCAAGAGCCAGACATCCTGGAGTGTGAAGTCAAATGGGCCTCAGGAAGCATTAGAATGAATGAAGTTAGTGGAGATGATGGAATTCCAGGTGAGCTATTTCAAATAGGAAAAAACTGATTCTTTAAAGTGCTGCACGCTGTAAGTCATCAAATTCGGAAAGCTCAGTAGTGGCCACAGGACTGAAAAAGCTCAGTTTTCATTCCAATCCCAAAGAAGGACAATGCCACAGAATGTTACAACTACCGGACAATTGTGCTCGTATCACTGGCTAGCAAAATAATGCTCAAAATCCTTCAAACTAGGCTTCAATAGTACGTGAACCAAGAACTTCCAGGTGTACAAGCTGGGTTTAGAGACGGCTGAGGAACCAGAGATCAAATTGCCAACATTTGTTGGGTCATAGAGAAAGCAACGGAAAGGCAATGGCAACCCACTCCAGTACTCTTGCCTGGCAAATCCCATGGATGGAGGAGCCTAGTAGGCTGCAGTCCATGGGGTCTCGAAGAGTCAGACACAACTGAGCGACTTCACTTTGACTTTTCACTTTCATGTGTTGGAGAAAGAAATGGCAACCCATTCCAGTGTTCTTGCCTGGAGATTCCCAGGGACGGGGGAGCCTGGTGGGCTGCCATCTATGGGGTCGCACAGAGTCGGACACGACTGAAGCCACTTAGCAGCAGCAGCAGAGAAAGCAACAGAATTCCAGAAAAAAGTCTACTTCTGCTTCATTAACTACACTAAAGGCTTTGACTCTGTGTATCAGAACAAACTGGAAAATTCTTAAGAGACAGGAATACCAGACCACCTTACCTGTCTTCTGAGAAACCTATATGCAGGTCAAAAAGCAACAGTTAGAGCCTTACATGGAACAAAGGACTAGTTCAAAATTGGGAAAGGAGTACGTCAAGGCTCTATATTGTCACCCTGCTTATTAAACTTCTATGCAGAATACATCATGCAAAATGCTGGGCTGGATGATGGAAACATGACTGCCGGGAACAACCCCAGATATGCAGATGATAGTAACTGGAGAGGAACTACGGAGCATCTTGATGAGGGTTAAAGAGGAGAGTGAAAAAGCTGGCTTAAAACTCAACATTCGGGGGACTTCCCTGGTGGTCCAGTGACTAACGTTCCTTGCTCCCAATGCAAGACCATGGGGATGGTCTTGATACCTGTCTCCTGTGCAATGTCACAAATCTCCATCCATAGTTCATCAGGCACTCTATCTATCAGATCTAGGCCCTTACATCTATTTCTCACTTCCACTGTATAATCATAAGGGATTTGATTTAGGTCATACCTGAATGGTCTAGTGGTTTTCTCCACTTTCTTCAATTTCAGTCTGAATTTGGCAATAAGGAGTTCATGATCTGAGCCATAGTCAGCTCCCGGTCTTGTTTTTGCTGACTCTATAGAGCTTCTGCATCTTTGGCTGCGAAGAATATAATCAATCTGATTCCGGTGTTGACCATCTGGTGATGTCCATGTGTAGAGTCTTCTCTTGTGCTGTTGGAAGAGGGTGTTTGCTATGACCAGTGCGTTCTCTTGGCAAAACTCTATTCGCCTTGGCCCTGCTTCATTCCGTAGTCTAAGGTCAAATTTGCCTGTTAGCCCAGGTGTTTCTTGACTTCCCTCTTTTGCATTCCAGTCCCCTAGAAAAAAGTCTAACCACTACTAAAAAACAAAAACCTCAACATTAAAAAACTAATATTACAGCATCCAGTTCCATCACTTCATGGCAAACCAAGGGGAAAAAGTGGAAACAGTGACAGATTTCCACAGATTTTATTTTCTTGGGCTCCAAAATCACTGCAGATGGTGACTGAAGCCATGAAATTAAAGACGCTTGCTCCTTGATGGGAAAGCTATGACAAACCTTTCTTGTTCAGTCACTAAACCGTGTCCAGCTCTTTAAGACCTCATGGACTATGGCACCCCAAGCTTACTTGTCCTTAACAATCTCTGAAAGTTTGCTCAAATACATGTCCACTGAGTCAGTGATGCAATTCAACCATCTTATTCTCTGCAGATCTCTTCTCTTGCCCTCAATCTTTCCCAGCATTAGGGTCTTTTCCAATGAGTTGGCTCTTTGCATCAGGTGGCCAAAATACTGGAGCTTCAGCGTCAGCATCAGTACTTCCAATGAATATTCAGGGTTCATTTCCATTAGGATTGACTGGTTTGATCTCCTTGCTGTTCAAGAAACTCTCAGAAGTCTTCTCCAGCACCAGTTTGAAAGCATCAATTCTCAGGCCTTCTTCATGGTCCAACTCTCACATCCATACGTAACTACTGGAAAAAAACCACAGCTTTGACTATATGGACCTTTGTCAGCAAAGCGATGTCTCACTTTTTAATTTGCTGTCTAGGTTTGTAGAGATATCACTTTGCCAACAACATAACTATTATGGAATTTATAAGATAGGATTTTCCTGTTCTAAATGTTTGCTTTCTATTTTGTAAAATGACAGTTTGGGAAATGTTAATAATGTTAAGGGAGAATAGGTATAACTAAAATAACCCTGGTGGTCACTGAGATAACTGTTAACAGAAAAAATTCAGACTTCTAAGAGAGAAAAGTGATTCCACCTACCCCAATTTCAGCCCACTAGAGCTTGTCTATGGGAAGAAGCATATTCAGTAAGATCTCAACTCTTCAGCAGTAAAGAAAACAATCACACAGATTTCCCTGGTGGCACAGTGGATGACAGTTTGTCTGCTAATGAAGACATGGGTTTGATCCCAGGTCCCAGAGGATTCTGCATGCCACATGGCAACTAAGTCAATGCATGGAAACTATTGAAGCCATTGAGCCCTAGAGCCTGTGCTCAGTAACAAAAAAAGGCAGCACAATGAGAAGCCTGTGTCCACAGCTAGAGTAGCCCTGCTCACTGCAACTAGAGAAAGACCATGCAGCAACTCAGTGTAGCCAAAAAGAAATAAAGAAATAAGAAGAAAATCACCACAAATCTCCCATTTGCAGATCAGATATGCTGTCATAATGGCTTGTAATGGAATCACAACCAAAAACTTGCCTGAAACAAGTTACCTGGACTCCAGAGTTAGAAAATCTCCATTCTGTCCTATGCATCTCCTTCTATGTATCCAGGTACTGCTAATGGCAAATGTAATGTTAATGCTCACATTCCTTTCTCACGTGAATATGAAAAGGAAAAAAAGGCCAAATAGTACTAATTCTTCTCAAACCATTTTTTTTTATGTTAAGGGATTAAAAATTGTCTACTGGTTCATTTATTTAAAAATAAATTTATGTCTGCTACTGCTAAGTCGCTTCAGTCGTGTCCGACTCTGTGTGACCCCACAGACGGCAGCCTACCAGGCTCCTCCATCCTCGGGATTCTCCAGGTAAGAATGCTGGAGTGGGTTGCCATTTCCTTCTCCAATGCATGAAAGTGAAAAATGAAACTGAAGTCGCGCAGTCATGTCTGACTCTTCACGACCCATTGACTGCAGTCCACCAGGCTCCTCCATCCATGGGAGTTTTCAGCAAGAGTACTGGAGTGGGAAATTTATGTCTACCTTCCTCTATTCCCATTAATTTAGGATCAAGCTTAGTAATATGTTTTAATGAACCACCCAAACAACCTATAAAAAAGAGGGGGGAAAAATACATCTTTTTTATTTAATGTAGATCATTATTAAAGTCTTTATTGAATTTTTTATAATATTATTTTCATTTTATGTTTTGGGTTTTGGCCATGAGGTATGTGGGATCCTATCTCCTGGATCAGGGATTGAACCCACACCCTTTGCATTGGAAGGTGAAGTCCCAACCGCTGGACCACCAGGGAAGTCTCTGTATTTTCTTATTTTAAAACTCCGTAAAGAGTTTTACAAGAAGACTAGGACCTCTAACTACATGAGGTCATACATTAAGTATAGTCATTACTTACATATATATGACAAACCACACAACCACACTCCAATTATAAAGCCAAGGGAAAAGGAAAGCTTATCTTACATTCAAAACAAAAGTATACTATATCACATAACTAATTTATTGTTTAACTCTTATCCATAAAAAAGGACTATACACATAAAAATTTGTTTAAGAGTAGTGAGTGAAGAACTCTCTGGATGGCCAGTGGATAAGGCTCCATGCTTCCAATGCAGGGGGCGCAGGTTCAATCCCTGGTCTGAGGAACTAAGATCCTATATGCCACTCAGTGCAGACAAAGGAGGGGAAAAAAAAGAGTACTGAATGAAAGAAAGTTAGTGGTTAAATGACTAAAAACCTGCTTCCTATATCCAAATACACAGGTACTGTCAAATCAAAGTGGTGATTATCATGCTAAAAAACAACACTTCAAACTTACAGTCTCTTCCAACCTTCCTCTGAAAAAAACAAAAAATAAGAAAACTAAGTGAAAGCGAAGTCGCTCAGTCGTGTCCGACTCTTTGTGGTCTGCCTGCAATGTGGGAGACCTGGGTTCGATCCCTGGGTCGGGAAGATCCCCGGGAGAAGGAAATGGCAACCCACTCCAGTATTCTTGCCTGGAGAATCCCATGGACGGAGGAGCTTGGTGGGCTACAGTCCATGGGTTGCACAAAGAGTCAGACACGACTGGGCAACTTCACTTTCACTTTCACTTGAAGGAAGAAAGCTCACTTGTACAGTCTCTATGAAAGCAACTATCTCTCAAATAACAAATGTAAATACCCTTTAACGCAGCTATTGCTTCACTAGGAAATTATTCTACACATACCTGAGATGTATACAATTATTCACCACACTCTGCAATCTCAAATGATTAGAAAACAACTAAATGCCCATTCACTGGTAGACTGGGTAAATAAATTATGGTACATTCACACACAAAAAAACAAAGCATCGCTAAATATACAATGAAATGATCCCTTTAAAAAAAAACTATTAAGGTGATCAGTTATAAGCATAAATTCTATCCCAGTTTTCACTGCAACATGTTTACAATAGTTAAGATATGGACACAACCTAAGTGTCCATCAACAGATGAATGGATAAAGAAGAATGGTATACATACAATGGATAACTACTCTGCCATTAAAAACAAGAATGAAGTTTTGCCATTTGTAACAACATGGATGGATTCAGAGGGTATTGTGCTAAGTGAAATAAGTCAGACAGAGAAAGAAAATACTGTATGATAATATTTACATGCGGAATATAAAAATTAAAACAAACTAATGAATATAAAAAAGAAAAAAGACTGACAGATATAGAGAACAAACTAGTGGTTACCAGTAGGGAGTGGGAAATGGGGAGGAGTAAGGGGGGGTAGGGGATTAAGAGGTACAAACTACTACATATAAAATAAATAATCTAGAAGGGTATATTGTACAACACGGAATATTTTTTAATAACTATAAATGCCATATAATCTTCAAAAAATTTTTATCACTATGTTGTATACCTGAAACTTATGTAACATTATAAATCAACTATTCCTCAATAAAAAATACATAAACTTTAAAATAAACAAGAACAGAAATTTCAGAGTCATACAGATTCAGATTTGAAACCTGAGTCTGCCACTTAAAATCTGTGTGCCACCTGGCATGTTAATTTCCGAAAGCTTCAGTGTCCTCATCTCTTTTTTTTTTTTTTTTTTTTTTACTGACTCAAATATTTACTGAAAACTAATCTTCTGAAAAACTCATTTCTTTGCTAAAAAGCTACAATTTACTATTGTTTCTATAAATTCAGTCTTTGAAAACATCATGTTTTCTGGATAATGAAAAACACTTTACAATACTTGACATATTTAACAATATGAGATTGGTTAAAGAAATTAAGGTATTCTTATAAAGCCATTAAAATTATCCTAAAATAGTTAATGACATGGGACATACGTTCAAAACATATTAAATGAAAATGTTACAACAATGGATTCCTCTTTTATAAGAAAAACATCCATGTATATATTTTATTTCTTTATTTTTTTTTTTATTTTTTTATTTTTGGTTAGGAGCACAGGTTTTATTTTTTTTTTCCTGAGTAATTTTTTTTTTTATTAAATTTTAAAATCTTTAATTCTTACATGTGTTCCCAAACATGAAACCCCCTCCCACCTCCCTCCCCACAACATCTCTGTGGGTGATCCCCATGCACCAGCCCCAAGCATGCTGCATCCTGCGTCAGACATAGACTGGCGATTCAATTCTTACATGATAGTATACATTATAGAATGCCATTCTCCCAAATCATCCCGCCCTCTCCCTCTCTCTCTGAGTCCAAAAGTCCGCTATACACAGCTGTGTCTTTTTTCCCGTCTTGCATACAGGGTCGTCATTGCCATCTTTCTAAATAAGGATATCATTAGTACCATCACTACAAGTTTGTTATGAAGATAAACTGAATAATACACAAAGAGCACTTAGCATAATCTGACACAGTCCAGTTCAGTTCAATCACTCAGTCGTGTCCGACTCTTTGCAACCCCATGAATCGCATCACGCCAGGCCTCCCTGTCCATCACCATCACCCGGAGTTCACTCAGACTCACGTCCACTGAGTCTGTGATGCCATCCAGCCATCTCATCTTTGGTCGTCCCCTTCTCCTCCTGCCCCCAATCCCTCCCAGCATCAAAGTCTTTTCCAATGAGTCAACTCTTCACATGAGGTGGCCAAAGTACTGGAGCTTCAGCTTTAGCATCACTCCTTCCAAAGAAATCCCAGGGTTGATCTCCTTCAGAATGGACTGGTTGGATCTCCTTGCAGTCCAAGGGACCCTCTAGAGTCTTCTCCAACACCACAGTTCAAAAGCATCAATTAAAAAAAAAAAAAAGTATCAATTCTTTGGCGCTCAGCCTTCTTCACAGTCCAACTCTCACATCCATACATGACCACAGGAAAAACCATAGCCTTGACTAGATGGACCTTAGTCGGCAAAGTAATGTCTCTGATTTTGAAAATACTATCTAGGTTGGTCATAACTTTTCTTCCAAGGAGTAAGCGTCTTTTAATTTCATGGCTGCAATCACCATTTGCAGTGATTTTGGAGCCCCAAAAAATAAAGTCTGACACTGTTTCCCCATCTATTTCCCATGAAGTGATGGGACCAGATGCCATGATCTTCGTTTTCTGAATGTTGAGCTTTAAGCCAACTTTTTCATTCTCCTCTTTCACTTTCATCAAGAGGCTTTTTAGCTCCTCTTCACTGTCTGCCATAAGGGTGGTGTCATCTGTATATCTGAGGTTATTGATATTTCTCCCGGCAACCTTGATTCCAGCTTGTGTTTCTTCCAGTCCAGCATTTCTCATGATGTACTCTGCATAGAAGTTAAATAAGCAGGGTGACAATATACAGCCTTGACGTACTCCTTTTCCTATTTGGAACCAGTCTGTTGTTCCATGTCCAGTTCTAACTGTTGCTTCCTGAACTGCATACAGATTTCTCAAGAGGCAGGTTAGGTAGTCTAGTATTCCCATCTCTTTCAGAATTTTCCACAGTTTATTGTGATCCACACAGTCAAAGGCTTTGGCATAGTCAATAAAGCAGAAATAGATGTTTTTCTGGAAATCTCTTGCTTTTTCCATGATCTAGCGGATGTTGGCAATTTGATCTCTGGTTCCTCTGCCTTTTCTAAACCCAGCTTGAACATCAGGGAGTTCACGGTTCACGTATTGCTGAAGCCTGGCTTGGAGAAGTTTGAGCAGTACTTTACTAGCATGTGAGATGAGTACAATTGTGTGGTAGTTTGAGCATTCTTTGGCACTGCCTTTCTTTGGAATTGGAATGAAAACTGACCTTTTCCAGTCCTGTGGCCCCTGCTGAGTTTTCCAAATTTGCTGGCATATTGAGTGCAGCACTTTCACAGCATCATCTTTCAGGATTTGAAATAGCTCAACTGGAATTCCATCACCTCCACTCACTTTGTTTGTAGTGATGCTTTCTAAGGCCCACTTGACTTCACATTCCAAGATGTCTGGCTCTAGATTAGTGATCATATCATCATGATTATCTGGGTCGTGGAAATCTGTTTTGTACAGTTCTTCCGTGTATTCTTGTCACCTCTTCTTAATATCTTCTGCTTCTGTTAGGTCCATACCATTTCTGTCGTTTATCAAGCCCATCTTTGCATGAAATGTTCCCTTGGTATCTCTAATTTTCTTGAAGAGATCTCTAGTCTTTCCCATTCTGTTCTTTTCCTCTATTTGTTTGCATTGATCGCTGAAGAAGGCTTTCTTATCTCTTCTTGCTATTCTTTGGAATTCTGCATTCAGATGCTTATATCTTTCCTTTTCTCCTTTGCCTTTCACCTCTCTTCTTTTCACAGCTATTTGTAAGGCCTCCCCAGACCCCCATTTTACTTTTTTGCATTTCTTTTCCATGGGGATGGTCTTGATCCCTGTCTCCTGTACAATGTCACGAACCTCAGTCCATAGTTCATCAGGCACTCTATCTATCAGATCTAGGCCCTTAAATCTATTTCTCATTTCCACTATATAGTCATAAGGGATTTGATTTAGGTCATACCTGAATGGTCTAGCGGTTTTCCCTACTTTCTTCAATTTAAGTCTGAATTTGGCAATAAGGAGTTCATGATCTGAGCCACAGTCAGCTCCCGGTCTTGTTTTTGTTGACTATATAGAGTTTCTCCATCTCTGGCTGCAGAGAATATAATCAATCTGATTTTGCTGTTGACCATCTGGTGATGTCCATGTGTAGAGTCTTCTCTTGTGTTGTTGGAAGAAGGTGTTTGCTATGACCAGTGCATTTTCTTGGCAAAATTCTGTTAGTCTTTGCCCTTCTTCATTCCGCATTCCAAGGCCAAATCTGCCTGTTACTCCAGGTGTTTCTTGACTTCCTACTTTTGCATTCCAGTCCCCTATAATGAAAAAGACATCTTTTTTGGGTGTTAGTTCTAAAAGGTCTTGTAGGTCTTCATAAAACCATTCAACTTCAGTTTCTTCAGCATTACTGGTTGGGGCATAGACTTGGATAACTGTGATACTGAATGGTTTGCCTTGGAGACGAACAGAGATCATTCTGTCGTTTTTGAGATTGCATCCAAGTACTGCATTTCGGACTCGTTTGTTGACCATGATGCCTACTCCATTTCTGCTGAGGGATTCCTGCCCGCAGTAGTAGATATAATGGTCATCCGAGTTAAATTCACCCAATCCAGTCCATTTTAGTTCGCTGATTCCCAGAATGTCGACGTTCACCCTTGCCATCTCTTGTTTAACCACTTCCAAAATCTGACACAAAGGTGCATTTACAATGTTAACTATGGTTATAGTTTAATCCTATATAGTAAATCACACAGTTTCTCTACTATACTATATTGACAGCCACAATTTTGAAAGGCAAAAGAACATAAAAGAAACAGGTAAAAATAGACAGAATACATGGATTTACAGAAATCACTGATTAAAAAGTAACTGCCTATACCTCAATGAGAAAACAGTGACTTCTTCACAAATTAAAGATAAAATAATTGTTGCTGGTTGGTATGGTATTATAGTTCTCGTAACACAAACACAGAGAAATATTCCTTTCTTGTAGGTAGAATGAGAATCTAAACTCAGAAGCCTCTCAGGGGATATAACAATATAATTTAATAGTGGAATGGTAGGTGAAGTACATCGTTTTAAGACAACTAATGACAACTAATGATTTCCAATGAAAATGTGAAATTTCCACTGCTATCAAGAGAAAATAAATTAAAGAACTACAATTGATCACAAAACCAACAACTACCTTCTTCTGTGGATGTTTCCTTAGGCTCACAGAGCAAAAAACAAGCACATTAAGAGAACTCCAGTTGGTTTTCCCCCAGGACATGCCTCCAGCGATTAACTACAATGAATCTCAATTGCAGGAATGATATCCACATAGCTAATGAATATGGAACCATAAAGAAGGCTGAGCACAGAACTGATGCTTTCAAACTGTGGTGCTGGAGAAGACTCTTGAGAATCCCCTCCACAGCAAGGAGATCAAACCAGTCAGTCCTAAAGAAAATCAACCCTGAATATTCATTAGAAGGACTGATGCTAAAACTAAAGCTCTAATACTTTGGCCACCTGATGTGAAGAGCTCACTCACTGGAAAAGACCCTAATACTGGGAAAGATTGAGGGAAGAGGAAAAGAAGGCATGGCATCACTGACTCAAGGGACATGAGTTTGAGCAAACTCTGAGACAGTAAAGGACAGGGAAGCCTGATGTGCTGCAGTTCATGGTGTCACAAAGAGTCAGACATGACGTAGAGACTGAACAACAACTTTTGAAAATATATTACAACTACAGAAATAAGTTTTAAATAAATTTTTGTTCAGATAACATAAAGGCAGAAATTTGTAATGATTTATAAAGCCAGGGGAAAACATCCATTTTAATAGCATAAGATCTAAATACAAGACCCACACTAAATCAGTATCTCAAGAATCAGTTCAGTTCAGATCAGTCGCTCAGCCGTGTCCGACTCTTTGCGACTCCATGAACTGCAGCACACCAGGCTTCCTTGTCCATTACCAACTTCTAGAGCTTACTCAAACTCATGTCCACCTAGTTGAAGCCATCCAACTATCTCAACCTCTATCATCCCCTTCTCCTCCTGCCTTCAATCTTTTCCAGCATCAGGGATAAGCACTTTTAAATAACTATATTTCAACTATTTAATAGAAATTAACTACTGTGTAACTACATGTAAGTAACATGTCAGAGGCAGTAGGATAGCTGCCTGGCTACTCTTCAGTTTAATTCCTATGAAAATGGTTAGCAGGTTAAATGATTAAATAAACATTAAAGAGAACTTCAAATCACAGTAAATTTATAATTCTGACCATCTCCAGTACTCATTTAAATCACAAAAGGCCAATCATTTAAGCTAGTAAAGTACAAATGTCTCAAAATGGAGTTTGGCCTCTTGTTGACAATCACCTCAAATTTCCTCCAGTGGCTCAGCAGGTGAGGAATTCATGGAATTCTGGTCTTCAAGGTCTAGTAAGCACTGTGGTTAAACCATCCAGTCAACACGGAGTCATGTGGGGCAAGGCCTACAGATTATCCAACTCCTTTGTTCCCTCCCATATCTTCTTTACTTTGTAACTACCATTACTTCTAAATGGTACAAGAAGATAAACATGAAATTGGTAAATATTATAAATTAGTTATTAGAAATGCAAGGAAAAACTATGGTCAGGAATGTGGTTAAACTGCAGTTTAAATAAAGCTTCTGGATTATCCATGGATTTCTTTTAATCCACATAATCCTCCTCCTGAAGGCATGGATAATCAGGATCGCATTTCCACTCTAGGCAAATGAGCATTTGTCTGGTGGTCTCCCAAGTAGCCAGAGCAGCAGAAGACAAGCTACAGGGCCCAGGACGCGCCAGTCCCTCCTGGGTGTGCATCAGGGCCTTGTGGACTGCTGGCGTGGGCTCTAACAATACCACAACACAGGGGACTGCCAGATTGACATTCTTTGTTTTGGCAATAGATACTCCCAATTAAAGGGGTAACTGCCAATAACCTTAGGTGACCTGCGTTAAATACTTAAGAAAATGAGGAACTATACATTCTTGATGAAGTCCGGGAAAGACCTACAGCCAGGACTTAGGGGAAGGATTTGTAAAATTTTTTGAGGAAATGAGGGAATTTCTAGATTACTGACTATTTTAGGCTGGAAACAAGAAAACTACCTTTGCAAAACACTAAAGCTATAAAGATATCACACTTTTCCCTCCAATCCTAGAAAAGTGGAATACCTAAAATAACTAAATGCAGAATAAAATGGATAAGCTAGGAAAAAGTGACAATGTTAGAGAGAGAAAAGGGAGAAAAGCTGAGACTTCATAACATAACCCTTCGAAAAATTAATCTCTAGTTTACCCTAGCCTCCCCTGCAATTGCAGTAAGTGGGAATTCTGGATTTATCGAAGGGAAATGAAAAGATATGTGATGTCATCCATTATGATATTATCACAGACTTAGCCACCAAATTTCTTTGTTAGATGGTCCCTATTGTAACTTGACATTATGGGATTTGCCTCATTTGACAGGTTCCAGAAGTTTTACAGTAATTTTTTTTTAATTTAAAGCCTTTTGGGAAAGGAGTGCGTCAAGGCTGTATGTTGTCACTCTGCTTCTTTAATTTATATGCAGAGTACACCATGCGAAATGCCAGGCTGGGTGAAGCACAAGCTGGAATCAAGATTGCCAGAAGTATAGACAACCTTGGATAGAAGAGAAGGCAAACTAAAGAGCCTCTTGATAAAGGTGAGAGAGAGTGAAAAAACTGGCTTAAAACATTCAAAAAACTAAGATCATGGCATCCAGTTCCATAGCTTCCTGACAAATAGATGTGAAAAAGTAGCAACAGTAACAGATTTTATTTTCTTGGGCTCCAAAATCACTGCAGAAATGAAAAGATGCTTGCTCCTTGGAAGAAAAGCTCTGACCAACCTAGACAGCATATTAAAAAGTAGAGACTCATCACTTTACCGACAAAGGTCCATATAGTCAAAGCTACGGTCTTTTCAGTAGTCACGTAGGGATGTGAGAGCTGGACCATAAAGAAGGCTGAGCGCTGAAGAATTGATGCTTTCAAACTGTGGTGCTGGAGAAGCCTCTTGAGAGTCCCTTGGACTACAAGGAGTTCAAACCAGTCAATCCTAAAGGAAATCAGTCCTGAATATTCATTGGAAGGACTGATGTTAAAGCTGAAGCTCCAATACTTTGGCCATCTGATGCAAAGAGCCGGCTAATTGGAAAAGACCCTGATGCTGAGAAAGATTGAGGGCAGGAAGAGAAGGGGACGACAGAAGATGAGATGGTGGGATGGCATCACAGACTTAATGGACATGAGTTTGAGCAAACTCAGGGACATAGTGAAGGACAAGGAAGCCTGGCGTGCTACAGTTCAAGAGGTCGCAAAGAGTCACACATGACTTACAGACTGAACAACAATAGAACATTCCTCCATCTACAAAGTTTAGTACTTTTTTCTAAAAGAATACCAACAATTACGTTGATCAATTATCCACTTATTCCAAGTTCTAACCTTTTCTTGCCAATGAGAAATATTCTGTTTAGAAAAAAAGAACAGTAAGGCCAAGTGTTAAATAGGAGAGCAGTGGGCTTCCCTGGTGGTTCAGAGGTAAAGAATCTACCTGCTGATGCAGGAGAGGCTGATTTGATTCCTAATCAAGGGAGATCCCATATGCCATGGTGCAGCTGAGCCCATGTGCCACAACTGTTAAGCCTGTGCTCTAGAGCCCAGGAGCCGAGACCACTGGGCCCACATGCTGCAACTACATGCCCTCAAGCCTGTGCTCCACAACAGGACAAGCCACAGCAATGAGAAGCCCACAACTAGAAAGTAGCCCTCACTTGCAACTAGAGAAAAGCCAGTGCAGCAATGAAGACCCAGCACAGCCCCAAAAGAAATTAATGTTTTTATTTTAATGAAGGGGAATTGACTGCAAAGCGGTAACATGAGAGAATTCTTTGGGGTGTTGAAATTATTCTGTACACTATTAGTGGTAGTTACAGAAATCTAGGCAGAAAAAGATTTTTAAAAAACGATTTAAAAAAAGTAAAAGAAAGTAAGAAACAAATCCAAGTACGTGTTAAAACTCATAGGACTGTACATGAAAACGTTTTGGCAAAATTTTTAAAGTTCAATGTCACTCTCCTTTTAAAAATGTCCTCTTACTTTAAAAAATCTAGTAACTCAGAAAAAGAAAGGTCTAAATTAGACATATGCAATCTGCAGTATCAAAGCAACTGGTAGGTAACACACTACACACCCAACCATACATCTAATTCCTTTCATTTTTCCTCTCTCAACTAGAAGCTTGTGACTCAGGATTATTTAACCTGGAGATGATAACATAAAGGTTACCATGATATATGAGAGAACAACTTTAAAAGGAAGTACAGGCACTTCCCTGTTGGTTCAGTGGCTAACATTCCGTGCTCCCAACGCAGGGGGCCTGGGTTCAATCCCTGGTCAGGGAATTAGATCCTACATGCCTCAACTAAGTTTGCATGCTTCAGTTAAAGGTCCCACATGTCACAACTAAGAGCCAGCACAGCCAAATAAAAATATAATTAATTAAAAAAAAAAAAAAAAAAGGAAGTACACCAGTTTAGAGTCACTCCAAAAGGTAAAGCTGGACTGACTGAGTGGCTGGAAAATCCAGAGAGTCAGACCTTGATTATGAGAAGTAGAAAGGCCTCTTCAAGAAAGAATTAGTATCCTCTCACAAAAAGTGTCCCAGACTACCAAAGATACATACACATTCCTTAGAAAAATAGCCCATACAAATCAGGGAATGCAGAGAAGGCAGAGCGAAAAATAACCCAAAGTGTCAAAGTTTGGAGATGTAGGTGAGAAGGTAAAAGAAGTAAGAAGAGAATTTGTCCCACCCAAGCCTGAAAATCTATAATGCTCTCCTCTATCTTCCTTTTCTTTTTCTCTACTGAATGTTCAATATTATTCCTCTTGTCTAGGATTTCCTTATCCAACATATCTTTTTCCTATTATCTACTCTGACAATGGAATTCTACACTTTGATTTTTCCATACCCTTCTTTCTTCACAAACCTGCTAGGCCGTTTTAAGGGCTTCAGTCTCAGGCAGGGGGGAAACCCTAAATTATTAATATTTGCCTCTTTCTACAACATGACAAAGCTTGCAAGTGAGCAGTTAACAGAAGACAAATGATAGAGATTTATCTCCAAGATATGCTAGGATACAACTGAATCAAATAGTTCAGAGGAAACACATAAACGCACATAGGCAGGGTAGGGGGAGTCTCACATTAAAATATATATAATGCAACTGAAACAAAAATGCCTGTTCTCTAAAAGTTTCAACTGCTACCCTATACAATCTGGTATGCAATACTGGATTAAAGTACCACATTCTACAGAACCAGTTCCCTCCAGTCAAGACCAAAATTTAATGCTTCTAAAGAACAAAACAAGGCTGAAAAGCTTGCTTGGTTTCTTATTCACAAAAATACTAATGATCCAGTATACAATGGACAAAATCCACATTTGTTCTTGCTATCAATGGCTTGACGTCTAAATGCTTAGTCTTTTCAGGAGGTGCAGTATCTTAATGAAGACTGAGAGAAGAAGGATACCTAATAGAATAGAATAATTCTACACCCTGTGATTACTTCCTCATTTGCACAAACCTGGCACAAAAAAAAAAAGATCGTGTGTTCAATACATGTTATACTTGGAATCAGAAGATTTTATAATGTATTTCATTCATACATTCATCCATTCAATAATAGTTTAATTTTCCAGATACTGTTCTGCTTACTGAGAAAACCTCAGAGCAGAAAAAATTTCTTCCATCAGAGAGCGTATAGTATGTTGGAGCGAAAAGACCACAAACAAATGAACAAGGAAATAAACAAGATAATTAGTTGATAATGCAGGAAAAGAGTTGGGTTTATTTTTTAGTGTAATAAGTCACTGGAGCAGGAAAGTAAGGAAAGTTCACTCTGACTGCTGTCTGCAAATGGACTGTAGGAGAACAAGGTCAGGGGCAAGGAGACCAGTTAGGAAGCTACTAACCAGGAAGAACTGGAGTGGTGGCAATAAAAACATAAACATAGACTTCCCTGGTGGCCCAGTGGATGACAGTTTGCCGGCCCATACAGAGGACACGGGTTCGATTTCTGCTCTGGGAAGATTCCACATGCCATGGAGCAACTGGGTCTGAGCTACAACTACTGAAGCCCATGTACCTAGAGCCCATGCTCCACAAGAAGAGAAGCCACCGTAATAAGAAGGCCAAGCACCACAACAAAGACAAGCCCCCGCTCACCGCAACTAGAGCAAGCCCAAGCAAAGCAATGAAGATCCAGTGCAGCCAAAAATAAATTAATGAAAATAAATAAAATAGAGCTGGCTTCATTTTTAATAAATAAATAAAAATAAAATAAATATATCTTGAAGGCAAAATCAACAGGGTTTGCTCTGGGTGGTGGAGGAGCAGTAAGGCAAAGTGATGAATTAAGGATGACCACAATTCAATTAAAAAAACATTTTTTTTTTAATTTAAAAACACAAAAAAGGATGACCACCAGGGTGGTCCAGTGGTTAAGAATCAGCCTTCCAATTCAGGGGATGCAGGTTCAATCCCTGATCGGGAAACAAAGATTCCACATGTTTCAGGGCAACTAAATCAGCATGCCGCAACTAGAGAGCTGCTATTAGAGAAGGCTTTGAGCCACAACAAAGACTCAGGGCAGCCAAAATTTAAGAAAGAAAAGAAAGAATGACCACCAGATTTTTCACTTAAGTAGATGGAAGAGGGGGCAGACGGGTGCGCTTATGAAATCCAGACTGCTGGAGAAGGAATGGATTGAAGAATGAAAATCAAGAGCTCCACGTTGAACACGTCAAGTTTAAGATAAGACAAATGGAGTGAAGATGTATAGGCAGGTAGAAGAAATCTGAAGGTCAGGGCTGGAGATAAAAATCTGAAGAGTCCACAGCACAGTGGTAGTATTTAAACCACCAGACAGGATGAGATCACCCAGAAAGAAGTGGAAAAAAGGAGAAAGATGGGCTTGGATGCCCTGAGGCATTAGGATGTTCAGAATTCGGTAAGAGAAGAAAAAGTCAACAGAAGAGATAAAGAGAAAGAAAACCATAAAAATGTAGTATCCTGGAAGGTTCCTTTATATAATGATTCTCTAATGAACCACAACCCTCCCAAATCCTGGCCACAGAGACTCTCAAATTCTGTAAACAAAAACTAAGGCCCAAAAATACAGGTGGCTTCCCAAAGTCCCAGATATTTGGGACCCAGAACCAGTCTTCCCTGGTGGCTCAGTGGTAAAGAATTCACCTGTTAAGCTCTGCCAATGCAGGGGGCACCGGTTCAATCCCTGGGTTGAGAAGATACCCTGGAGAAAGAAATGGCAAAATATTCTAGTATTTTTACCAGGAAAATCCTAGGGATAGAGGAGTCTGGCGGGCTACAGTCCAAGGGGTCACAAAAAGTCAACTTAGCGACTAAACAATAATCAGCTCTAAGAACCAAGATGTGACTTTCGACCTTTTCGCAGTGACTAGCAGTGCTTTTTACTGTTCGGTTCATCAGTGAAACAGGGAAGGTCTTAATTTAGGAAGAACAACAATTAGACTACAAGGAAGTACCTAATTTAGATTACAAGGTTAATTTTAATTTTTTCTATATATTTTGTTTACAGTCACAAAGCAAGTTGGATCAAAAACCTTTCCGGACAGTCTCTAAGAAAAGTAGGAAATACAGACAAGAGGGGCAAGATGGAAATAAATCAAAACCCAACTCAATTTTCTCCACCTCTAAAAAACTCTCTGAAGGCAGAAGACCCTCAGGATGGGAATCAGAGATTGTACAACAAAGTTTTCGGTTTCAACCATTTTTGCTTTGGTGAATAAAATTTCAGTTCTAAAGTTTAAGATTTTAACTTTGTTCCACACTTTCTTCTGAAACTAACTTAAGATCTTTATCCTGACCACCCTCTCCGATTCTACATTATCGTGACTTAAGCAGTTCTTTTACCATAAAAATCTTAACAGTGTAACCTAAAAATCCCCAAATGATTAATGAACTGCTGAGAATTCTGACTCGTTGGCGATGATTTTATTAGGACTCATATTTTCAAACATCCATTCAGTGCTTCAAAATAAGTACTCATCTAATTTAATTATGATGACTTCACCAGACAGTAACACTGCCCACAATGATGTTTACAAAACCACTTGTCACTCCCTTCGTGTATGTAGCAATGCAGAAAAAGAAACCTGTTTCCATATTCTTCTGTTTATACTCTGTAACAAGTGACAGAGTTTAAGTGGCACTTAAGATTTTAAACAGCAAAGCACTTCAAGTTTAATGCGTCCCACCATCTTGCATCCGAAGAGAATGGTAAATTCGCTCAGTTTTATTTCAGCAGCAACTCCCATTCAGTACCTGAGACAGGTATTCCAAGAAAGCCTTCGCAAAAAAATAAAGGAGAGAGACTCCAAGATCTTAGCTACTGTTAAGACAACAGGCTCTAACATTAAGCAACTTCAGTAGAGGTTACTGCAACATCAAAGCACTTCGGAAATAAGCGTGCCCCCCAAAAGTACACCGGCAACCAGGTATCAGGAACAGTTAACAAGGTAAGATGCTTCAGCAGAGTTACTCCTGATAGCCACCCACTGATCCAGCACTCCCTGTTCGGTCACGCACATCACAACAACCCGGGTGAAGTTCGTGGAATTATTCCCTCTAACAAATCCGGATACTCAGATTCAAGGCCCCAGGACTGGCCACCAGAGGCTCTGGGATCTGAAAACACGACCCTATCCCAACAGTCCAGGAACCCCGGCCCTAAAATACACTGCGCAAAAAGGCATCTGAGAGTCGGCAGCTCGCTGGTGTCCGCAGAGACGCAGGGAAAGAGGACGCCGCCTCTCCGCAGACGCCCCTCATGAAAGCGACTCAAACCGCCGGCAGACCGGGGCGCCCGGCCCCGTCCCTGCCGCCCAGAGGCCGGGGAGCGCCGCTCACCTTGGAGAGCCCGGGAGGCCGCAGGCGAGCCAGGCGCCCCCTCGGGCCGGCGAGCGGCTGTCCGCGGCGCCAGCAGGAAGCGTGGCGCGGGAACCCCAGTCGCCGGCGCCGCAGGCTGTGGCGGGCAAGAGCGCGCCCGCGGCCCGCGCGGGGGCACCTCAGAGGCCCGCCGCGACCGCGCCGCGCCTCAGCCGTGCCGCATCCGGGTCCCGCGCCGCGGCACTCACCTGCTCAGCGCTCCGCCGTCGCCGCCGCCGCCGCCCGCTCTCAGCTCCTGGTGCGCGTTCAGCAGACCAGGCCGCCGCAACCTTCCAGCTGCGGCGCCCCCATCCCCGTCTGTCTCAATCGCCGACCGCCTGCCCCGCGCGGCGCTACACCAGCCCGCCGCCCACTGCCATGGCAAGCTCCGCCGCCGCCGTACCGACCGACGGAGCACGCGCGCGCCGCCGCCGTGCCCGCGCGCGCGCGCCTCCCTGCCCCACCTCCCAGCAGCCCTCGCCCCGCCCCGCGCGCCGCTCCGGCCAATCCCCGATCTGCGGTCCTGGCCGGGCCGCGCCGGTCCCAGCTGGGAGGAGAGTTAGGCGGAACCCGCGCCTCTTTTTCCACGGCTGCCCGCCCTGTGGCGGTGGTGCTCTGTGGCAGTTCTCTTTGCCGCTCTGGGAGGACTTGCTATCGGGAATTCCCAGCAAGCTACTTTCAGGAGAGACCCAGCACCTGCCTCGACCTTCGCAGCCACCTCCGAGAGATTCCTCTGTTCCTAGGTTTACTTGCCGGCTTTCTCTTCTCAATCACTGGCCCCAGTTCTGCGACTTTGATCCGATTGCTAGGTTCCTGGGTACGCACTTTGCTTTTCCCTCTCCGGCTCTATCATTCCTGTTCTGCGGGTTGGGGATTTTAGGTTGGCCTCCCAGCCGCTGACCCTTCAATCCCTGCATTGGCCAGCAAAGCAAAAGTTCAGCCTTTCAAGCCCAAGATTCTTTCTCTGTGTGCTCATTTTTTTTGCGATAACAACCAGCGTTTATCTGCAAAGCCTTACAGTTTACCCAGCTCTCTTCGCATACCTTATCTCCTGTTATCTTTTGACCTCAACTGGGAAATTTCATGGTTCTCTTTCTTAATGGCTCACTTGAATTTCTCTGACTGAAAACCAAAATTTTAACTTACTGTAAAGGTACTCTGTTGTAAAGTTGTGTAATAATAGCTCAGGTAAACAGTCCAGTAGTCTGGGATGAAATCTCAAGTAAACCTAATAGTAAAGCAAAGGTGACATACAAGCCAGTGATAAAAGAATAGTTTATTTGATCAGTGATCCTGATTTAATTGCTTCATAAGTAGTCAAATCTAGAGCCATGCCATATTCCAAAATTAGGTTCCAGAAGAGATAGACATAAAAATATACAAAACAGACAAGAAATTTTTTAAAAGAATAGTAATATAACTTTAGTGAGGGGAAACGTTAAGACAGGAAGCCCAGACTCATCCCCCCCCCAAAAAAAATACCTAAATACTTTGCAAGTTTTGCATGAAATCACACTAAGACAAGTTCTTTATAAAAGAAATAAACAGATGGAGTAGAACTGCACCAAACATGGCAAACACACTATATCTCTAACATAGGTGAGTCCCTCTAAGTGGATAGGCTACCCATTCCAGTGTTCTTGGCCTTCTTTTGTGGCTCTGCTGGTCAAGAATCTGCCTGCAATGTGGGAGGCCTGGGTTCGATCCTTTAGTTGGGAAGATCCCCTGCAGAAGGGAAAGGCTACCCACTCCAGTATTCTGGCCTAGAGAATTCCATGGGCTGTATAGTCCATGGGGTCACAAAGAGTTGGACACGACTGAGTGACTTTAAATAAAAGAAAATTTGGCTTTTTAAAAGTCCACTTGAAGTGAAGTGAAAGTTGCTCAGTCCTGTCTTTGTGACCCCATGGACTATAGCCTTTCCCTTCTCCAGGGGATGTTCCCAACCCAGGGATCAAACCAGGGTCTTCCGCATCTTTGGCAGATTCTTTACCAACTGAGCTAACAGGAAAGTGTTTTTATAATACAGGCAACATGTATAAGCAGGCAATTAATGGATGAGAAGATCCAAATGATTCATTAAAAAGATGCTTATTTCACTAATATTCATGGTAAAGCAAATTAAAACAGTAATCCATTTTTCACTCATTAGATTGGCCAGCATTAACAAGTTGTATAACAAGACCAATCAATACTACTTAGGGAAACAAGCTCTGATGGGACTATAAATTGCCACAAACTTCCTAGGAGTAATCTATTGAAATTTAAATACATATACTTATTCAAAGACCAAGAAATACATGAACTCCACCCTATTGAAAAATTAAAACACTAGTTACAATGATGGGATCCAAGGATGCTGTGGCAGGTTAAATGTTGGCCCTCCAAAAGATTTGTCTGCAGGAACCTGGGAACATAGCCTTTCTGGAGAAAGGATCTTTACAGATGTAATTAAGGAGTTGCTGCTGCTGCTGCTGCTGCTGCGTCGCTTCAGTTGTGTCCGACTCTGTGCGACCCCTTAGACAGCAGCCCACCAGGCTCCCCCGTCCCTGGGATTCTCCAGGCAAGAACACTGGAGTAGGTTGCCATTTCCTTCTCCAATGCATGAATGTGAAAAGTGAAAGTGAAGTCTCTCAGTCGTGTCCGACTCTTAGCGACCCCATGGACTGCAGCCTACCAGGCTTCTCTGTCCATTGGATTTTCCAGGCAAGAGTACTGGAGTGGGGTGCCACTGCCTTCTCCAATTAAGGAGTTAAGGATCTCGAAATGAGATCATCCACATTTGGGGGTGGGTCCTAAATTCAATGACAGTCATCCTTTCAAGAGAAAGAGAAAGATTTGAGATAGAGACAGGGAGATAAAGGGGATGTAAAGAATGAGGCAGAACTGAAGTAATGCACATAGAAGCTAAAGAATGCCAAGGATTGCTGGCAGCTTCCATAAGCTAGGAGAAGACCACAAAACAGATCCACAGAGCTAACACCTTGATTTCAGACTTTGGAACTCCAGAAACTGGAGAGAATAAATTCTGTTGTTTTAAGCCACCCAGTTTGTGGTAATTGTTAAAGTTGCCAAAGGAAATTAATATAGATGCTTATTGTGTTACTTGAAGTGCAAAAGAAACACACACTAGGAATGATGTGATTGTCCATTGGTAGTGGAATACACGTACCAATTGTACTGTCTCCCTTCTATGCAATATTTTACAGCATTGAAAATGAGTTACAAAAAAAAAAAAAAAAATGAGTTACACCTATCTGTATTGACCCAGAGGGATCCCCATGATATATTGCTAAAGTGGAAAATGCAAACTGAAGACTGATAAAGAATGCTATGATCCTATTAGTATATTGCTGACCATTTATAGATATATTCCTGTGGCCATAGAGAAAGGGGTGGAAAACTTTAGACTAAGCTGATCACTGGATAGTTCAGAGGACTGAAGAAGAGGGGTTAGGTGGGAGGGAGTTATCTTTTCCTTTAAAGATATCTGATATCTTACTGTTAAAACCATTGTATGTTTTATCTTAGTCCTTTAATAAGTAGAGCTTTAAAGGAAAAAAGCAACGTGTGACTAGTTTTTAAATCATGATTAAAGTTGTGAATCTAAAGAAAAGGTTCTCTCCAGATTTTAGAAGATTCAAATGTCCTACATGACCCCCACTCCCCCACTACTGAGTATTGAGTTATATGTTCAGTATATGATCTTTTGGTGTTTGGGGAGGTGTTTCACCCGTGTTTTCCTTCTTCTTGCTTATGAGTACTTCCTTCTGAGTATTTCTTAGGCTCACAAAAATTTATTTTTCTGTTTAGAATTTGAGTGCTTTTCATTTTATAATACAATGGAACTTTATACATCTTATAATGTACCACAGAATACACAGAAGTCTCTCTCGGCTATGAGTCTCTCTTCACACACAACCAAAGTTGTCGGTTTCTTGAGCATCTTTCTGAAAGTATTGTATGAATATATAACCAAGTACAGGTATACTTCCCCAGTTTTTCACACCTATGGAAGAGTTTGATTCATGCTTGGTTTTTTTTGTTGTTTGTTTTTTTTTTTCACATAATATCTAGCAGGTTGTTTCATATCAGTGCTTATAGAGTTTATGTATTCTTTTACAATTTTACTGCTATATAAAATACAAAACAAACTGCCCACATCATAAAATTTTCACAAACAGAACATACCTGAAAAAAAAAGAACACACCTGTGTAACAACTTCTCAAATCAATAGAGAACACGACAAAATATCTCAGAACACACTTGTGATCCTTTCAGTCACTGCCCTTCTCCTGGGCTAACTACAGTCTCAGCTTCTATCACTAGAGATTCCTATTTCCTGTTTTTGAACTTTAATTAAATAGATTCACACAGTGTGTGCTTCTTTTGCTCTACATTTCCTCTACATTGTTTTGATATTCCTACAGTACTGCATGTAACTAACTGTATTTTGCTCATTCTCGTTGTGATACAATATTTCATTGTATCTGCATTCTATTTTCTTGTTCCATTGTAAAGATATACTCTATATTTATCTGGCCCCTTATTGATAGATATTTTTAGACTACTTCCAGTCTTTTGATGTATAAATAATGTTGTAATGAACAACCTTGAATCTATATCATTTTGTACATATGCAAGTGTAGCTACAGAATAAATCCCTAGAAGTAGAATTATTGGGTCACTAGGTATTGGTATTTGTAATTTTGAAAGATATTGCCAAATTACCCTCTCTGTGAAATGTACCCTTTACACTCCCACCACCAGAATATCTGAGAGTTAATTTTCTTAGAATTTTAGAGCTTGGAGCTTGGGAGACTCAGAAATTACATTGTATACCATACTCATCTTACACAGAGAGAAATCTAAGCCCTTAGAGGTGAGCAGACTTACACAAAGCCCTATAAGTTATTTATCATCCCCAAATTCTGAAGGAGGAGGCATGGAAGCTGGTCTTGCATATCAGAGAGAGCCGATAAAGCCACAAACATCCTGTCCTGCCCACAGTGCTTGGCCTGCTGCCTCTCTCTCCCCTCCTCTTCCCCAACTGCCTTCAAAGACCACTTCAAAAAGACCTAGCCTCCCCCCTACAAATACACACACACTCACCAGGGCCACCAAACATTGGAGGAAGGGGACAGAAAGTGAAAGGCAGTGGAGAACAGAGAGAACTCAGAGGGAACCAGACCCCACATGCTTCCAGAAAGCAAAATAAGAAAGAGCTAAATAAGGCTTTGAACAGAAATTCAGTAAAACAGTTATACCCGTGAGCACTCTCATACACATACACAGGTCATAACTGAATTATATGATAGTGTACAACTGCAAAAATAATGAAGCATTTCTATATGAAGTGATGAAGAACAATCTCTAAAATACTATTTTATGAAGTAGGCAAGATGCAGAACAGTAAAGTCTGCAAGTATCTGTATATGCATAGATTATTATCAGAAAGACACAAGAAACTAACAGTGGTTGCCTTGGAAAAGGAGAACTAGAGATTGGGAAACCAGAGTGGAAGGGAGAATTAGTTCTTATGGTTACTGTCTTTTATGCTCTTTGAAATTTTTATCATGCTCATATATAACCTATTATATAGTTAGAAATAGACACATAAATATATATATAAAGAAATCATATAAAAGGGATATAATTTAGCCAGGGATATGATTATCACTGAGGAATGAGAGACAAAAAACAAGAAAGGAAGGGGTGGACCCTAGTAAGGGAGCCTGTGAGGCAATGAGGGCAATAGAAGGACAGGAAGTAGACTCAGGGACCAGCCTCATAAATCGAGAAGTCTGATCACAGTGTATTTCAAGTGCAATTTGTCTTCAGCTCTATTAACTTGCTTCCCTTGTGGCTCAGCTGGTAAAGAATCTGCCTGCAATGCAGGAGACCTGGGTTCAATCCCTGGGTTGGAAAGATCCCCTGAAGAAGGAAAAGGCTACCCACTCTAATACTGTGGCCTGGAGAATTCCATGGACCGTATAACCCAGGGTGTCACAAAGAGTAGGACATGACTGAGCGACTTTGATCATCTATTAACTTGCAAGTCTAGAATGGTGCCATTCACTAAAGAAACATAAGTTGAATGCTGAAAAAAAATAAATCAGGTACTTCTAAAACCAATTAGCTCTGGTATGCAGAGTTAACTAGATCAAAGATTGTAGTCCTGATTCCCAAGAGGTTTGGGTGTGACTCTGCCTTGTGGAATGTGAGTTATTTATCAACAAAGGCTCTACCCTGTTTTTTGTTGTGGACAAGCCACTTGAAACTGCAGTTTAACCTGTTTTTATAAATAAAGATGTAATGAAATTAATGTTTTAAATAATCTGCTAACTTAAACAACTGGAATCCAGAATTTTCTGGCCCATTAAAGAGGAGTCTGAAGCAGAAATGCCTCAAACAGGCTAGGGGCCTGGTTACATTTTCACCCTGATAAATCCATTGCTGAAATTTTATTGGCGAGCCTATTTTCAGGTCCTTTGACAGCACTCAGGGCCTAGTATCTGCACAACAAAGCCCAAATTTCAAACAAAATATCTTTAGCTAAAAAAATGAGCTTCATCAGAGACTTTTTTTCAAGTAAACTCCAAACCAAAGAGTTGACTTTACTTTCTGCTTCTTAATCAAGTTTTTATTTCAAAATGTAGGTAGAGGAGATGGTTTGCCTTTTTGCAGCAACTTTTGATACTTCAGTCAAGCCCAGCTCACAGGTCTAGAGTAGTCTGGAAATACTTACGCAAATGAATGGGGAAACTAGCACGTACAGGATGGGTCTGGAAAACAGAAACCTGGATTGCTCAGTCTGAAAGGGTGGGGACCAAAGCAAAATGTGAAATGGTTCCTCGAGTCCTCAATCTCCCAGATTGGTCAAGAGGTGGATAAATGTACAAGAATCAAGACCTACACATTCAGAGGGTTCAGGGATGTTCCATCCAGATGGAACTTCCAGAATGAAATCAGCAAGTATTTGTCATGTCAAATTCCAATAATACACAACTCTTTGTAGGGGAAAATAAATAAATAAAATCTCTGCTTCTTGAGAATATTTACTTCTTCATTCACCAGCAATAGCCTCAGGCACTGGATAAATGATGGAGGTATGGGGGTGGACAAAACAACATGATTCCTATAGCATCTGCAGCAGAGAAAGAAACAGTCTTTACTGAAATCATCACATGATTAACTGCACATTACAGCAAAATGCCTTAAGGTAGGGGCACCTGACGCTTTGAAAGTAATACCAGAAGAATTGACTGAGAAGAGAAAGCAAAACTTTCCCTAAGGAAAGGCAAACTTGCTTCAGTCTGAAGGAAAATTAGACTAACCAAAGAGTGGGAGTTAAAAATGTCATAATCAGGGACTTCCCTGGTGGTCCAGTGGCTAAGACTTTATGTTCCCAATGTCAGGGGCTGGGTTCAACCCCTAGTCAGGGAACTAGATGCCCAGATGCCGCAACTGAAGATCCTGAATGCCACAACTAAGACCTGGCAAAGTCAAAGGGTCACAATTAGGGAGAGAGAAAAAAAAAAAAGCCAAGATGAGCGTGCTGTGGCAGGAGGGAGCATGGCTATTTAAAAAATCAAAAAGATGGGCTGGAAGCCTCATATTGTTATTGAATTGGTCAACTAGACGAGCTCCAGGGTTCTAGCCCCAGCCAAGACCCCATGACTCAGGGAGGTTCCTTTCCAATCAGATTCACACATCCAATGAGGATACCTATGGTGAGACTAGAACAGCAGGATCTTTACTCTCAATGGAGAGTGGAGAAGCAGGATTCTAGTTGGCAAATCAACTTCTCAACCCAATTCTGATGGAGACACCATACATACTAAAGAGTCAAAGTGAAAGGGAGGGATTTGGGAAGAGTGGGAGGAATATTCATGAGTTATTGGAGAACAGGGGTGTGGTTGGGACCTAGCACTGATGCAACCCTCCTTTTCAGTCCTGCTAGAGGCTTTTCTGGTTGTTGTCATGGTGATTGTCAACTGTCAAGGCCTGATGGCTATTTCACTGAGCATGCTAATGCATTCTAGTGAGCATATAATGAGGCTCAAGATATATTGCAAGTCAAATCTTCCACCATATTAGGCTTTAACAGTTATTTTTTTCTCTCTGCGACTCAGAATTTTATTAGAGCTTGGAGCCTGGAGATTTACATTGTATACCCTACTCATCTTACACAGGAAGAAATCTGAGCTCTTAAAGGTGAAAAGCCTTACACAAAGCCCTAAAACAAGTTACTTATCATCTCTAAATTCTGAAGGAGGAGGCCTGGATGCTGGTCTCCAAGATCCACAGCACCTATCCTTTCTCAACATAGGTTTCCTTGTTGGATGTGCAAATCTGATCGGAAAAAGAACTTCCCTATCTGAGACAAGGGGTCTCAGCAGGGGCTAGGAACTTGGCACTGGTCTAGTCCACCAATTCGGTAACAATATCATGCTTCCTGCACTCCTGCCAATCTTTTTGATTTTTCAAATAGCCATGCTCCCTCCTGCCACAAGACCCGTGCCTTGGTTGTTTTGTTTTTTTCTTTCTCTGAAGCTTAATAAGAGTAATTGGTTTCCATTTGAAAGAGGGACAAGTGTATGATTCTGGGACAACAGCCTTGGTAACAGTATCAGACCCTTGGTAGAGATTACCACCACTTGCTAATATTTCCAGTTCTCCTGCAGAGCCCATGAGCGGACTATACTTCCTCTCTCCCTTGAAGTTAGATGGAATCCTTACAGCTGAATGTATACATAAGGCTTGCTTTGGCCAATGAAATGTGAGAAGTGGCATCTGCTACCTCTCAGTTCAGTTCAGTTCAGTTCAGTTGCTCAGTCATGTCCAACTCTTTGCGACCCCATGCATCGCAGCACGCCAGGCCTCCCTGTCCATCACCATCTCCTGGAGTTTACTCAAATTTTTGTCCATCGAGTCAGTGATGTCATCCAGCCATCTCATCCTCTGTCGTCCCCTTCTCCTCCTGCCCCCAACCCTTCCAGCATCAGAGTCTTTTCCAATGAGTCAACTCTTTGCATGAGGTGGCCAAAGTACTGGAGTTTCAGCTTTAGCATCAGTCCTTCCAAAGAACACCCAGGGCTGATCTCCTTTAGAATGGACTGGTTGGATCTCCTTGCAGTCCAAGGGACTCTCAAGAGTCTTCTCCAACACCACAGTTCAAAAGCATCAATTCTTGGGTGCTCAACTTTCTTCACAGTCCAACTCTCACATCCATACATGACTACTGGAAAAAACCATAGACTTGACTAGACAGACCTTTGTTGGGAAAGTAATGTCTCTGCTTTTTAATATGCTATCTAAGTTGGTCATAACTTTCCTTCCAAGGAGTAAGTGTGGAGCCCAAAGTGGAAGCATTTAAGACACAGAGTGTGTTTTTCTCCAGATCCTCTCCTTTCCACATGCTGATGTAAAGGTACCACAAGAAAGGATCAGTGCTGTGGATCTTGGAGCTAACACTTGAAGGATGGCTACCCTGCAAAGCTGACAGGAGCAGACTGGGTATAAACCTTCGCCATGTTCGACACTATGATTTAGAAGTTGTTTGTAATTGCAGTAAACCTAGCAAGCCTATACCTTACTGATACAATCCCAAATTTGAAAAACTCCTCAGAGGAAACACATAACCCAAAGGAAAAACACTAAAATAATTCAGAATTTACACAGACTTTCTTTCATCTATAACTATATCTACATCTCATCTACATTCACGGACCTTTATTCAGTTATAAATTTCCATATCTAGCTTTTCAGAACTGCATCTGACTTGCAGCTTCTGACTTTCAGTCTTAAACACTGAAGAAGAGTGTCTTTTATTTTCATTTTATAAAACTGAATAGAAAACGTTTATCAAGCGCCACTCTACTATTAGTACCAAACTAAGTATCTGAATTCACTCATTTAATGTTCCTAACAGATGAAATGAAGGCCTATTATTATATACATTTTCCAGATGAGAAACTGAGGCTCAAGTGTACTGTATTTCCTACCAGATTGTAAATTCCTTGGAGACAGGATATGATATTGTTGTTCAGTCGCTAAATCATGTCTGACTCTTTGTGATCCCGTGGACTGCAGCACACCAGCCTTCCCTGTCTTTCAATATCTCCTGGAGTTTGCTCAAACTCACGTCCACTGAGTCAGTGATGCCATCCAACCATCTCATCCTCTGTTGCCCGCTTCTCCTCCTACCCTCAATCTTTCCCAACATCTGAGTCTTCCAATGAGTCAGCTCTTCACATCAGGTGGCCAAAGTATTGGAGCTTCAGTTTCAGCATAAGTGTTTTGTTTTATTTGTTTAAGAGTTATTTATTTTTGGTTGCACTGGATCTTTGCTGATACGTGCAGGCTTTCTCTAGTTGCGGTGAATGGGAGCTATCCTTTGTTGCCGTGTGCAGGCTTTTTCTTGCAGTGGCTTCTCTTGTTGCGGAGCACTGGCTCTAGGTCACACGTGTTTCAGTAATTGCGGTACATGGGCTCAGTAGTTGTGGCTCCCGGGCTATAGTGCACAGGCTCAATAATTGTGGCCCACAGGCTTAGTTGCCCTGTGGTAGGTGGGATCTTCTCAGATCAGGGGTCAAACCTGTGTCTCCTGCATTGGCAGGTGGATTCTTTACCACTGAGCCACCTAGGAAGCCCATGGTGTTTATTTCTATACTTCCCACAGTTGACACAGGGCCTCCCTCTCAGTGAGTCTTCAACACATATGTATTAGATCCCTTCATCCGAATCCACATAGCAAGTCATGAAACAGGGATTCAGACCCCATCTGTTCAGGACAATAGCCCCAGTTCCTTCCACACCATACTCACACCGCTCTAGCCTCCCTGAGTTCTATTCCTCCAGGTTGTTAACTAATTCAGTGAATTCTAGGAATATGCAATTTATGACCCAACCATACATGCCAATGGGAAAAAGTTTTTTTTTTAATTTTGTATTCAGCTTTGAAAAACATTAAGTCATCTGTTATTTGAAAAAGAAAGAATAGAGAAAACACACTTAATCGTACATATGATTAAATGGCTTGAGGATGTAACACAAGCCAATCAAAGCACAGAAACCCAGAGTTCACCCTGCAAGAGCATCCTGAAATTGTGTCTCTACTTCCACTCTGGATATTTGAATGAGAATGAGCTTCCCAGGTGTTATTTTCCAAAGATGATATAACTTAATATCTGGAGGTCTGGACTGCTCTGAACTGGAAAGATAGTATCTTACCATACTTTAGTCCAAGCAGCTTCATGCAGAGCTTCCAAAACTTTTTGACCCAACCTACAGTAAAAGATGCATTGTACTGCAACCCAGTAAGTACATAAGGAGGGATGTATGTATATATGTATTCGTAATATTATATAATGAAATAAGAATGTGATGGAATAACACACATCATGTGAGATGCAACATCATGTCTGATGTTTTCTAGGCCGTTTCTATTTTCTATGTTATACTAGTTCATGTTTTAAGAATTGTAGTTGCAATCCACCGAGTTAATTTTACTATCCATTGAGTCTTGCAGTTTGAAAATTACTGGTCTAATGCAAATATAGAAATGATGATGAGGAACAGGGAGGCCTGGTGTGCTGCAGTCCATGGGGTTGCAGAGTCAAACACGACTGGGTGACTAAGCAACAACAAGCAACACTCCTTGAATGCCGAATATGTGTGTGTTCAGTTGCTAAGTTGTATTTCACTGTTTGTGACCCCGTGGACTGCCAGACAGGCTCCTCTGTGCACAGGATTTCCCAGGCAAGAGTAGTGGAGTAGGTTGCCATTTCTTCCTCCAGGGAATCTTCCCAACCCATGGATCAAATCCAAGTTTCCTGTGTCTCCTGCATTGTCAGGCAGATTCTTTACCACTGAGCCATCTGGGAAGCCCTGAATCCAGGGATACACATCTTATTTACCTGAATCGTTAGCACTTATCACCTCCTTTTATTTATTTATTTTTCTGGATAAATAAGGGAGTGAATACCTACCATAGGCAACCAAACTAGGAGCTAAGTATGCAACCAAGAGCAAAACTAAGAGCTAAAGCTGAGGGAATCCTTGCCCTGGTGGAGTTTACAGCCTACTGAGGGAGACAGACTTTCAACCAGTACGAAATTAAATAAAAAACTATTTTTGAATGACAAAATTGCTATGAGAATGTCAGCAGATATATGTAACAATGTGTGGGGTCGGGGGTGGCATCTCTCAGAGAGACGTTTAAGCTGAGACCTAACATCCCGATAGAAGTTAACCACGTGGGATGCAGCTAGAGATGATCATACTAAGTGAAAAAAGTCAGAAAGAGAAAGACAAATACCACATGATATCACTTACATGTATAGTCTAGCGAATGAACCTATCCACAAAACGGACGCACAGACATACAGAACATACTTGAGGTTGCCAAGGGTGGGGGCAGGGGGAGCAGTGGCCTTCCAGTTTAGAGTTGGTAGATGCAGACTATCACCTTTAGAACAGATAAACAACAAGGTCCTGGGACTTCCCTGGTGGCTCACTGGTTGAGACTCCTTGCTTCCCCTGCAGGGGCAGGAGTTTGCTCCCTGGTTGGGGAAGTTCCACATACCTTTCAGTGCCGAAAACAAAACAAACAGACAAACAAACAAAAGGTCCTAATGTATAGCACAGGGAACTAGATTCAATACCCTGTGATAGACCATTATGAAAAAGCATATTTAAAAAAGAATGTCTATATGTGTATAACTGAGTCCCTTTGCTATACAGCAGAGATTGGCACAACATTGTAAATCAACTATACTTCAAGTGAAAAAAAAAAAAGAAGTTAGTCACATAGGATGTGAGTGGCAAAGAGATGGGGAGAGCATTCAAGGCAGAGGAAAGAGCACCCATTTCAGTGAACAGAGGCAAGAAGGAGTTAGGCCCACATGAAGTCTCTTCCCACACAGAGTCTGCAGAAAGAAGCCTGGACCTCTACCGGATCTGTCCCCACTTTTCTTTTAGAAGCCCCGACCCCTTACTCTACAAGGGCTTGGTGGGACTGCTTTGGGGGAGCTTTGCTCTTATCTCACAGGCATGAGTTGGGGCCCAGCCAATCAGAGCTCTGCACTTCCCTGGCCACAGTAATAATTGTGATTCATTCAGGGAAGAGCAGGTGACTTTAACCGGACCAACGTCACCTTTATAATTTGTATGTGGAAAGGGTATTTTTTCCTCTGGAACTCTAGATATAAAATAAGTAAAGCCAGAGCTCGCTTCCATTGTGTGAAGGAGTAGGTTAGAAAATGAAACCAAATGCAGAGGAAAAAAGCGCTAAGAGCAGGACAAATAGAAGGAGAAAGAACATCAGTTGAAACTCTGGGTCCAGGACTTTCCTGGTGGTCCAGTGGTTAAGACACCACACTTCCACTGCAGGGGTTCAATCGCTGGTCTAGGAACAAAGGTTCTACATGCCATGAGGCCAACAAAAGACAAAGAAGCAGAAACAAAAACCACAAAATCCCTGTGGGTCCAGATTGACCTCAAGCCAGGACCAGCATTACTTCATAATTGTTTGAGCTAATAGCTCCATTTTTCCCTATTACTGGTTTTAGTTGGCTCTCAGCTATTTGCAACTGACTGCAAGTGTGAAAGAAAAGGTAGAAAGCCAATTAATTTATTTTTTAAGAGAAAAAATATGTTTGTGGGGTCACAGACACATTTCTTCCATAAATGGGAAATTTGCCTGGAATATGCCAGGTTTCAAGATTTCCAGATTTATGAGATTGGTCATTTTCTCCCTTCCTTCCTTCCTTCCTTCTTTCTCTCTCATTATTGTATCAGCTGAGTGGAGAAATGTTAGGGGAGTTTTTAGAGAAAGCTGGGAAGCTACAATATATTCCCAGCTAGAAAAAATATCTAGATAATGTGGCTTAAATGAAGGTGTGGTGCCAACAATAGAGATCAAGAGAAGCAAATTTAAGAACAATTTTGGTTGAGTTGCTAGGACTTGGTCATGGATTAGATACAAGGGACTGAACTGTCCAGATGAATGGATAAAATGGCTAATTAACAAATGCTAAGTTAAACAGTCACAGAGTAGCTGAAATGTCTTAGACCCTGTAGTAGGAGCTAGGATAGCAGAGATGAAAGCAGTCCTTGCCTTCAAGGATTTTACAGAAGAGGAGCCCTTAACATTCAGAAAAGAAACAAAAAATGAACAATAACAACATACCAAAGCAGGAGTAGTGAAGGGCTCACCTGGAGTTGAGAGAATGAGCTTTGTAGTCCCAGATGCGGGGGCCTTAGCCTTGCCTTTGGAAGACAGGACTTGTGTTGATGTGTAACCTAGTCTACAGATTCCTCAGGCTGTTGTAGGGGTCAGCGGAAGGACTTGGAATGGCATTGAGAGGACAGTGTTTGAGGGGAAGGAAAAAAGAGGAGGGCAAAACTGTGTGCAGGGTGGAATTGCTGAGTTTCCAGCTGCATAGGATTTGGAGAAACAAGGGGTATGAGAGTAGCTGCTTCATGATGATTGAATGGGAACCTGTAAGGACAGTATCAGGCCACTTATCTCAGAGGCCATGTGATTAAATGCTTGGATTGCATGCTTTATTGAACCAAGGAAAAATACATACGGAAAAGCAAGGGGAAAGAGTTAGAGTCAGTTGTCACATTTAAAATAGGAAGCAAAGAGGTAGAAACATGAGAGAATTTGAATCTTGGGCAAACACAGGGCTTATATATTGTCCCTTGGTTGCATCAGCCTTCCCCGCTAATGGTGAGTTACAGACCAGAGTTTTGAGGTTTGAGCAAAGTTATGCCTATGGATGGAAATTTCCTCATCAATAAACAAATGCCAAAGAAATGCCCACAACAATACACTTGGCCGGATTTTGCTCACCAATTAGTCAGCTGAGCAGTTATGAGTTTTATTTATATATTTTGGAGAGGATGGAGCCACAGTGGTTGCTATCTTCTTCATTAAGATTTCACGCATGAATATTTAGTGCCTTATATATTTAGGGTATCATGAATACTTAGAATTCCAGTACCTCACGTATATTTAGTACCTCAAAAATATTAGGTGGGCTTTCCAGGTGGCGCTAGTGGTAAAGAATCCCCCTCCCAATGCAGGAGACGTAAGAGACGCAGGTTTGATCCCTGAATCAAGAAAATCCCCTGGAGGAGGACATGGCAACCTACTCCAGTATTCTTGCCTGGAGAATCCCATGGTCAGAGAAGCCTGGCAGGCTATAGTCCATGGGGGTTGCAGAGAGTCAGACAGACTGAAACCACTTAGCACACATGCACAGAATACTAAGTATCTCTTGATCCCTCCATCTCTCCTCTCTGTGTTTAAACTCACACACCTTGTACTTACTATCTTTTTTTAAAAATTGGTATAGGCTTGTCATGCGGTTTGTTTGTTTTGTTTTTTAGGTTTAGGTCGTGCCACTCAGCATGTGGGATCTTTGTTCCCCGCTAGGTATCAAACCTGTGTCCCCTGCATTGGAAGAACAGAGTCTTAACTACTGGACTACCAGGGAAGTCCCTGTACTTACTATCTTTACTTCACAAATCTATATAGGGTTTTGCCTTCCTCTTACAAAACTATAAACTTGTTCTTTTTCTAAAATAGACTCAAATAGTCTAGAAACAAATGCACAATACAGTAAGACTTCCAGGTCTCCAAGTTGGAGGAGCTTCCGCAAGTGGTGAAAACTATTCCGGCCAAGAGGGCCTGAAGCCCTGGCAAAGGCTCTTCAGATACCAAAGAGGAAAGGGACCTTCTCCTTCAGGAGTCAAGAGCTGAAAGCAGGAAAGGAAGAGGGGCAGCCGGAGCCTTCCAAGGGGTGCTTGGGGGACAATAGCCAGAGGTGTGATAGGGAAGCAACCGGAATAAGCAGAGCAGCCTAACATTCAACCGAGACAGGTAGGATGGTTGACACCCAAAGTTGTAGCAAGTGGCTTTTCCCTAGGATTCCAAGAATGGACACTTAAGGGAAGACGTGAGAGGAAGCCGGGCTAGGTCCAGCCCAGCCCTGCCCAGCCTTCAGTCATATGAATAAAGACCAGCTCATACCAGGACTCCCCAGGTTTCTTGCAAATCTGTAACTTCCTTAAAGTAGGTTATTTTTGTTATTCCTTGTTTCCCTGCAGCTCAACTAGTAAAATGAATAGGCTTTAAGCAAAGAAAGGAGGAAGTGCAATGGGGGGCTGGCTACTTACTTAAAAACCAGCCTGGGGAGCTGAGAACATCCCCAGATGGGGTAGGTGGGGGTGGGGTGGCTGTGAATGGACAGCACCCAGGGGGTCTGTGAGGACAGAGGAAAAGGGGTCCATTGCAGTGGAGGTGTGAATGCTGGCTGGGGTGAGGGCTGGGGGTGGGGCTAAGAGCTCAGTTAACTCCTCAGGCTACACTTGGGCTTTCTAAAACCGCTTTGCTTTGTAGTCAGAGGTGTAGGAACTGACTGCTGCGGAAAGAGGGAAGTGTGGGAAGCAGTTCTGCCCCCTCCCTCTCTGCTCCCACCATTCCCTGGGCTGCCTCTTCCATCACTGTACCCTCATTGTCTGCTCTTCTTAGGTCTCCCCCCCTAGACCATGAACGTCCCAGGAGCAGGCACTGTGTCCCATTCACCTCTTTCTGCCTCACAATGTGGCCCAGCATGGGGTCTGACACTTGGAAGTTTCTCAAAGAGTTACTAGTTGAATGAATGAACAAATGAATGCTTTCTCCAAACTACACTGAACTCTGGATGGGATTTACAAAGAAGGAAAGGCCTGATTACCCACTTATCCTGTGCCTCCAGGATTCAAGAAGGCAATGAGCCCCTAAGGTTTGGTTTCCGTGTTTATATGTGTTTTCCTAGGGATAGGATTCTGAATCATTTGTCGGATTTTCAAAAGGGTGTGTGTCCCCCAGAAGGATAATCACTTAAGAACATAGTCCAAGATGGATGTTTTATATAAATTGTCTTCCAATTCATTTTCCTGAACCGAATTATTTTTTCTTCCCAACACTACTGTTTTCTTCCTATATATAATCTCTTGGAGTGTGTTACTTTGTAACGTCAGAATCTCCCATTCATCTGAGGAAATGGTAACGAGATGCCAGTGAGGTTCAAGACATGCCACTCCAAAATATGACACCTTGGCATATTAAATACCTTAATTGGAAGAAATTTTAAAAAGCAGCAGAGGGACTTCCCTGACCGTCCAGTGGTTAAGACTCTGTGTTTCCACTGCAGGGGGCTCAGGTTTGATCCCTGGTTAGAGAACTAAGAGCCCTCATACTTCTTGATGCAGCCAAAATTTAAAAATAAAATAATAATTTAAAAAGACAATAACATTTTTAAAAATAAAATAATACTAAAAAGTGGCAGAAGCAGGATGGTCATTCTAACCTCCCTGCCCTTCTTCCCTGAAACAGGTCATAAAACTCCCTTGTGAAAGTACCCTCCCTAGACCAGGAGGAAGGAGAACTTTCTTGTTGCCAGGAACAGTGAGTTTGGGGCAGAGGCTATTTAAGCAAACTGCTAAGCTAACCCGTATCTTCCTAGTCACTTCTCGGCCATTTACTACTCCTAGCACAAACCCTCTGTCTTGTCAATTCTTCACACATTCATTATTTGCTTACGAGATGGAAAAACTTCCTGCTCTGATCACATCTTCATTCACTCGATGAATTAAATAAAAATGTGTTAAGAGTTGTATGCAGTTTTCTTGTTACCCTGTCTTTGCCAGTTTCATTTTCATGCCCAGCCAGGGGTCCTAAGAGGGCAACTTTTTCCTCCTCTCCCCTGCCTCAGCCTCAGCCCCCTTGTTCCTTTCTCCCACACTCCCAGCTCCTTTGTTCCAGATTTTGCAGGTGGGAAGATAGTGTGGAGGGGGTGTGGGGCTTGTTGGAAGGGAGACCTCAAGGGCAGAGGCAGAACCCGGAAGAGAGCTGTGGAATCACCCTGCTACCTAATCCAGCTCTCCGTGCCTGCATAACAATGGAAGGAAAGAGGAAGTGGGAAAGAATCAGGTCATCTACTTGAATTAGAAGGGGAATTACCCAGACCCTGGAGCAGAGGTGAAGCAGGTCCCAGAAAGAAGGGCTGAAGACAGCACACAAAGATGAGGAGGGGGGAAATCAGTAACAGACATTCACTTGCATCCAGAAGCAAAAAAGTCAAAAGCCCAGAGCTGAGCTGCATAGGCCCTGAGGAAAGCTGAGACTGGCAGGCAGGTGTGAGCCGGGGCAGGATCTCCAGAGGAAGAGAGAAAGCTCCAAGCCCCACCAGGATTTCTCGGCGGCTGCCTTGGCCTAATACTGAGTATCGGTGCCTCAAGGGAAGGATGAGTCAGCATCAACAGATCCAACTTTAGGATAAAAGCCACTGGAAGGCACTGGGCAAACACATTTCCTGTGAGAGGGCTCTCTTATCACCCAAACCCTGGCCCTTTGCAGGAAACTAGGGGGTCCCTGGACCCTGCAAAAGAGCTCCTTCTTTAAGAGAATGAGAGTGAAGTGCCTGGGTAATTACCTTCTTTCCCTTGCAGAAGGTTTCAGCCAGACATGATGCCCATTGGTTTCATAAAGCTATCTAAAGCCAAGGTTGGCATAGCACAGAGGGCAAAGGGGTGAGTACCAGCTGATGGCTGTGACTGTCACACCTTACTGCGGGAGGCAAGGAAACCTGGAAACTAAAGAATATTCTTGGTCTCGGGCATGCCTGTAAGTGCACAGAGTGCCTGGGTGCCTGACGGGGGAGACTGAGAAATGGTGTGGAGATCTGGCCAACTGGCATGTGGTTCCTCTGAAGAAGGTAAATTCTACCACCCATCACGGCATTCAGGATTGTTGAGAGGACGGCAGGACTGGTTGCATCACTCAGCCTGAGAGCTCAGCACGTAGCCTGTGAGAGCGGTTCACAGTGGCTAAGGAACCGATGATTATATTGCATGTAAGGGAAAGATTGCCATCTTTGGAGGAAGTTTGAGATCGGTGACTTTGCTTATATGGTTTTATGGGTGTTTTTGGTTTTTTTTTAGGAGCTTTCCTGGTAACTCAGCTGGTAAAGAATCCACCTGCAATGCAGGAGACCTGGTTTGATTCCTGGGTTGGGAAGATCCACTGGAGAAGGAATAGGCTACCCACTCCAGTATTCTTGGGCTTCACTGGTAGTTCAGCTGGTAAAGAATCCACCTGCAGTGTGGGAGACCTGGGTTCAATCCCTGGGTTGTGAAACCATTTACCACAGATTGGGACTTGAACCTATGTGCGGGGACTCGAACCGAACCAAAACCCTGCTTGGGACTTGAACTCATGTGGCTGGGACTCAAACCCAGTCAAACCCTTGGTACCTGGTTTCAGGACTTAATGAAGCTCAGGTTCTTGATGTTTCATTGCAGAAAGAATTCAGTGAGAGACAAAGTGATAGGTAAATGGATTTCTTCACAGTCAGAGAGAAGCACACTCCACAGACAGAGTGTGCACTGTTGCAGAGGGCAAGTGCAACCCCAAGATTTGGTGCGATTAGTTTTTATAGACTGGGTAATTTCATATGCTAATGAGTGGGAGGATTATTCCAACTATTTATGGGAAGGGGCAGAGATTTCCAGGATTTGAGCCACTGCCCACTACTTGGTCTTTTAACAATGCCTTGAAATTGTCATGGCACCTTTGGGTGTGTCATTTCACTTGCTGACTGAGGATCTAGGTCTAATCGGTTTATACTGTGTCCTTGGGCTACAATACATGAACCGTGAACTTCCAGATGTTCAAGCTGGTTTTAGAAAAGGCAGAGGAACCAGAGATCAAATTGCCAACATCTGCTGGATCATTGAAAAAGCAAGAGAGTTCCAGAAAAACATCTATTTCTGCTTTATTGACTATGCCAAAGCTTTTGACTATGTAGATCACAATAAACTGTGGAAAATTCTGAAAGAGATGGGAATACCAGACCACCGGACCCGCCTCTTGAGAAACCTATATGCAGGTCAGGAAGCAACAGTTAGAACTGGACATGGAACAACAGACTGGTTCCAAATAGAAAAAAGAATACGTCAAGGTTGTGTATTGTCATCCTGCTTACTTAACTCATATGCAGAGTACATCATGAGAAACACTGGGCTGGAAGAAGCACAAGCTGGAATCAAGATTGCCGGGAGAAATATCAATAACCTCAGATATGCAGATGATACCACCCTTATGGGAGACAGTGAAGAGGAACTAAAAAGCCTCTTGATGAAACTGAAAGAGGAGAGTGAAAAAGTTGGCTTAAAGCTCAACATTCAGAAAACGAAGATGATGGCATCTGTTCCCATCCCTTCATGGCAAATAGATGGGGAAACAGTGGAAACAGTGTCAGAGTTTATTTTGGGGGGCTCCAAAATCACTGCAGATGGTGATTGCACCCATGAAATTAAAAGACGCTTACTCCTTGGAGGAAAAGTTATGATCAACCTAGATGGCATATCAAAAAGAAGAGACATTACTTTGCCAACAAAGGTCCGTCTAGTCGAGGCTATGTTTTTTCCAGTGGTCATGTATGGATGCGAGAGTTGGGCTGTGAAGAAAGCTGAGCGCCAAAGAATTGATGCTTTTGAACGGTGGTGTTGGAGAAGACTCTTGAGAGTCCCTTGGACTGCAAGGAGATCCAACCAGTCCATTCTAAAGGAGATCAGCCCTGGGTGTTCTTTGGAAGGACTAATGCTAAAGCTGAAACTCCAGTACTTTGGCCACCTCATGTGAAAAGTTGACTCACTGGAAAAGACTCTGATGCTGGGAGGGGTTGGGGGCAGGAGGAAAAGGGGACGACAGAGGATGAGATGGCTGGATGGCATCACTGACTTGATGGATATGAGTTTGAGTGAACTCCAGGAGATGGTGATGGACAGGGAGGCCTGGAGTGCTGCAGTTCATGGGGTCGCAAAGAGTCAGGCACAACTGAGCGACTGAACTGAACTGAACTGAACTGGGCTATGTCATTCTTTCAGAAGTTGTGCCCTGCCCCTTTCCCTCCTGTTACGGTTGGGATGATCCCCTGGAGAAGGGGTAGGTTACCCACTCCGGTATTCTTGGGCTTCTCTAGTGGCTCACGTGGTAAAGAATCTGCCTGTAGCACAGGAGACCTGGGTTTGATCCCTGGGTTGGGGAGATCCCCTGGAGAAGGGAAAGACTACCCACTCCAGTATTTCAGTTTGGAGAATTCCATGGGGTTGCAAACAGTTGGGCACAACTGAATGACTTTCACTTCACTTTTTTTTATTTTGCTATTTTGTGGGGTTTTCTGACCGAATCTGGGGTCTTGTGGGAATCTTAGTTTACTGACCAGGGATTGAACCAGTGGCCCCCCTGCAGTGAGATCATGGAATCCTAACCACTGGACTGCCAGGGAACTCCTCTAAATGTACCATTTTAACTAACCATTTCTAAATTATACAATAATTAATTACATTCACAATGCTGTAGAACTGTCACTACTAACTCACTCCAAAACTTTGTTTTAAATTTGGCTGTGTTAGGTGGTAGCTGCAGCATGAGAGATATTTCTCTGTGGCACACAGACTCTTTAGTTGTAAACTCTCTAGTTCTCTAGTTGTGGTGTGCAGGCTCCAAAATTCAAGAGTTCAGTAGTTGTAGCCAAGGACTTGGTTGCAACAGGGCATGTGGGGCCTTATATCCATCTCCCCTACAATGCCAGGTGGATACTGGGCCACCAAAAGTCCCTCCAAAACCTTTTCACCACTCTAAACAGAACCTTTGTACTCCTTTGTGTACTTGTTTCTGTGGCTGTTTTTCTCTCTAGAATATGGTGATCCTTGTACTGGCAGAGTCTTGCCTGGTTAGTCACACCTATTCAAGTTCTCCTCACCTGAGTTTCTTTCATCACAGGATTGCCATGAGTTCTTTCTGTGTAAACAGTACTGATACTTTTGTCCTACATATGCATACCTATTTCAACAAATCAGGTATTTGGCCACACTACTTCAAAACTTAGTGCTTAATACTACAACCCTTTCATTGGCTCACAATACTATGAGTCATCAGTTTGAGCAGAGCTCAGCTGGGCATTTCTTCTGGTATTATCAACTAGGATCATTCATGCCACTGCAGTCTTCTGGTGGCCCAACTGGAGCTGGATGCTACATAATATGACCTTATTTTATGAATAAGACATTCAGTGTCTGGCACTGGCTATGGGCTGGGTAGTTTATTTCCAGCATGCTACCTAGGTAGCAGGGTTCCAGAAGCAACAAGAGAGAGAGGTCAAGACCCAGTGTACAAACAGTTTTTAAGCTGCTGTTGGATCATCTTTGCTGATGTCTCATCATCTAAAACAAGTCATATGGGAAAACCCAGAGTCAGTGTGAGAGGGGATTTAATGAAAATCCAGATATAGGCAGGTATGGCTCATTGGGATCATTATTGTAACAATCTACCACATCTACATACTATTATGCATTTTCATTTCCTCCTTAACAGTATATCTATTTTCAAGAGTTACACAGCAGGAATCAAAATTGCCGGGAGAAATATCAATAACCTCAGATATGCAAATGACACCACCCTTATGGCAGAAAGTGAAGAGGAACTAAAAAGCCTCTTGATGAAACTGAAAGAGGAGAGTGAAAAAGTTGGTTTAAAGCTCAGCATTCAGGAAACGAAGATCATGGCACCTGGTCCCATCCCTTCATGGCAAATAGATGGGGAAACAGTGGAAACAGTGTTAGACTTTATTTTGGGGGGCTCCAAAATCACTGCAGATGGTGATTGCACCCGTGAAATTAAAAGACGCTTACTCCTTGGAAGAAAAGTTATGATCAACCTAGATAACATATTGAAAAACAGAGACATTACTTTGCCAACAAAGGTCCGTCTAATCGAAGCTCTGGTTTTTCCAGTGGTCATGTATGGATGCAAGAGTTGGGCTGTGAAGAAAGCTGAGCGCCAAAGAATTGATGCTTTTGAACTGTGGTGTTGGAGAAGACTCTTGAGAGTCCCTTGGACTGCAAGGAGATCCAACCAGTCCATTCTAAAGGAGATCAGCCCTGGGATTTCTTTGGAAGGACCAATGCTAAAGCTGAAACGCCAGTACTTTGGCCACCTCATGCGAAGAGTTGACTCATTGGAAAAGACTCTGATGCTGGGAGGGGTTGGGGGCAGGAGGAAAAGGGAACAACAGAGGATGAGATGGCTGGATGGCATCACTGACTTGATGGATGTGAGTTTAAGTGAACTCCAGGAGATGGTGATGGACAGGGAGGCCTGGAGTGCTGAGATTCATGGGGTCACAAAGAGTCGGACAGGACTGAGCGACTGAACTGAACTGAACAGATGTGGAAAACAAATTTATGGTTACCAGGGTGTAAGGAGGCAGGGATAAATTGGAAGATTGGGATTGACATATACACATTACTGTATATAAAATAGATAACTAATAACAGTGTATATAAGTGTATAACTATATATAAAATAGATAACTAATAAGGACCTGCTTTATAGCACAGGGAACTCAATACTCTCTAAAGGCCTATATAGGAAAACAATCTAAAAAAGAGTAAATATATGTATAATAGAATCACTTTGCTGTATCCCTGAAACTAACACAACATTGTAAATCAACTATACTCCAATAAAAAACTGTTTAAAAGAGAAAAAGTAATATATCTATTTTAGTTATACAATTTTTTTTTTTTTTTTTTTTTAGTGCTGTGAGTCAAGTTTTATTTGGGGCAAAATGAGGACTATAGCCTGGGAGACAGTGTTTCAGACAGCTCTGAGGAACTGCTCTGAAGAGGTTGAGGAGATAGGAAGGATATAGGTTTTATAATTACATTTGTAATAACTGTAAAATAATCAAAGGACTGCCAAAATGTACTTAATCATTATTACTCTAGTTTTTGCATTTGTTTCAATTTTCACTATTATAAATAATTTATTAGTTAAATGGATACATATGAGTACCCACTATGTATAAGGAATTATTCAAGGCCATTAAGGACACCATTTGCTTTGATTCTTTGTGAGCAGTGGGGAGGAAACACAGACAAACACATGAATATATAATATGCAATATGGAGAAAAGCAAGAAAAGAGATTAAAGCCAGAGGATGGGGAGAAGGGACGGGGTTTGGTACTTTAAAATCTTTAAAAAAATGTTTTGGGATTATATTCTAAGAATAAAGGATAATTTCTTTTGTATCGCCTCCTTGTTATGAGAAGTGAGGTCACAAGGACATAGGGCAGCAATGTTGTTAAGGCTTTCAAGAACGATGGATGGCCCAGTACTCTTCCAAGAGTTTTCCCAATTTATATTGCCACCAGTAGGAATTTGCCAGATTAGCATCTTGGACAACAGTAACACTGAGCATTCTTAGTAAAAAAAGAAAACTTTGCCAATTTAATAGGTGATTCTGGATACCTTTCGTCAAAGTGTCATTTTTTTTTTTTTTAGTTTAACTTTTCTTTCTTTTTTTAAAAGATTTTGGTTTTTATTTTTTGGCTGTAGTAGGTCTTTGTGCTGCACTTGGGCTTCCTCTGGTTGCTGTGAGTGGAGGCTAGTCTTCCTTGTTGCACACAAGCTTCTCATTGTGGTAGCTTCTCTTGTTGTGGAGCTTGGGCTCTAGCCACAGGGACTTCAGTAGTTGCAGCTCCTGGGTTCAGTAGTTGTGGCACACATGGCTTAATTGCTCCATGGCGTGTGGGATCGCCCAGACCAGGGATCGAACCAGTGTCCCCTGCATTGCAAGGGGGATTCTTAACACTGGACCACTAGGGAAGCCCAAAGTAGCATTTCATATAATTATTTATCTTGACCACATTTTGGACTTTGTAAGCTTTGGGACTGTAATTGCCATTTGCTGTTGGTATGGTGTGTATGTGTGTGAGTGTATACATTTGTATGAGAGGAAGAGAAAGAGGGAGAGAATGAAACAGAGATTAAAAAAATTTTTTGGATATGATGACACTTGGACATATACATGTTTCCTGCTGTGGAGGAAAAAAATATTGGAGATAGAATATTGAATCATAAAGAGTCAAATATGGAGAAAACTTTTTTTTTTCTGTAGAATTAGGCAATTTATTGTCAGTTCAGACCTTGGAATTAAATAATCACTTAAAGAAAGTGTCAGTCACTCAGTCGTGTCCTACTCTTTGTGACCCCATGGACTGTAGCCCACCAGGTTTCTCTGTCCATGGGATTTTCCAGCAAAAATACTGCCGTGGGTAGCCATTCCTTTTTCCAGGGGATTTTCCCAACCCAGGAATCGAACCCTGGTCTCTCGCATTGCAGGCAAGTTCTTTCCTATGCCCTGAAATAATTCCTTAACATCCCCAAATTTACATACATTTGGTAAAGGGAAATATATGAAGATAAAATAAAAAGATTACCACAGGTCTAAAATATATCATTTTATGCTAAAATTGGGAAACTGTCCAGAAAATGAAATGTAGAGTTCCTAGATGGCAAAGAATGTGTAATTTATTTTTGTTTCCCTGGAGTTCCTAAGAGTTTCACAGTTAATATTGGTTGAACAAATGAAGCAACCATTTAACTTGTTTGCACTGTTATGCAAATATATTTCATACCCTGCAGGGTCCTGTGAGGCTCCTGAGCACAAAGCCTTTTCATGTCACCCATTTTTTTGATTATAGGAAACAACCTTCATTCAGCCTCCAGGACCTTCCCTGAGTTTCAGTGGGCAGATTCAAGCAGTTGTCAGTTAGGGACTGGAGGGGACGTGAGACCAGGGAGAAAGAAACAGCCTTGGGACAAGGTGCCATTTCCCCATCAATGGAAACCCACAACATCTTTGAGCTATTTTGTGGATACTGAAACCCCCTCCAGGTGGGAAAAGTTATGGTATGCTGCCCACAAGCAAGAAGACCCAAGGTCAGTTAAACCTAAAGGCTGACAATGTTGACTCCTACTTACCTCACCACAAATCCATCAGAAGAATGTCCACAAGCCAATTACTCCCTCTTTTACTATAAAACCTGTCATCATCTTCCCCAAGTTAAGACACATGGTTTTGAGGGCGTTCGGCTGCTATCTCCACTTTTGCCTGGCAAAGCAATAAAGCTACTCTTTTCTACTTCCCCTCAAACTCTGTCTCTGAGATTTGATTTGGTACTGGTGTACAGGGAAGCTGAACTTTCAGCATCGATTTTATCTCTTTGGAAATCAGGAGGCTTAGGTAGGTATTTTTTGAAGTAGTAGCTGAACCTTGGCCCTCAGGAAGGATAAAGTTTCCTTTGTAGGGACCCATACATGGTAAGCACCCACTTAAGGCTGTGACCCTGTGCTATTTGGGGATAGTCATGGGCACTGACCAGGAGGTGGGGCCATTTTTGGTCCTAACAGGAAGCGCCCCAGTTTTGGGCTCATTGTGCTCATTTTGTCTACCCCTGCTTTTTTTTTTTTCAGGGTGATGAAAAGTTTATTTGTTGCTTGGTGCAGCATCAGGTAGGGGATAAATCTGGAGAGAGAGCCTGGTTTGGAGGTGTAGGGACTCCAGTAGGCTTCCTTTCTGTGCCAGAGGGTACCAGGGAGGACTTAAGGCTGTTTTCCTGTACGGCTAGAGGGGTCTGAGGTGGGGCAGGGCTTTCATTAGGGGGCCCTAGACAAAACAGGTTAGAAAGGGCTGGGAATGGACAGGAATTCTTCTGAGGGGTGATGTCGAGTGCTGCCTTCACCCAACCAGGCAGAGAAGAAGGGCACAGAGGATGGACGTGGAAGACCAGTCAGAAGAGGAAGTGCTCACCTGGCACAGTTTGGCCCAGAGGGCACAGGGGATTCTTCACCACCAGCTGAACGCACAGCACACTGCAGGTGTGGCGAGGCACCTCTCAGCTGGGCCCCACACCCAATCAGTAGTCATGACAACCCTTGATCCCAGTGAATGTCTTGTAGTAGTGGAACTTGTAACGACTAGTTTGGAAGTCCAGAAAGCTGTCCTTCATGTCTGGCGGGGACATCTTGCAAACAAAGGGGTGGGTAAAGAAGAGCATCCCATACGTCAGCTTGTACGCTGCCTCCTTGGGGATCCCCACTTGCTTCTTGCAGGCCGCTGTTGCAATGCAGACACACTCCATTCTGGTCAAATAGGCGCAGGTTGTGGACCATCATTAGAACTGCTCTGAATGCCTGTCACTCAGTACATCCTATCTCTACTTCCTCAGTCTGTCCGTGTCCATGACCCATACATAGTTTGTCTGACTGTCCCCATGAGAAAGTGTATCATTAATTAATGCATGTATTTATGCATGTATTTACCCATCTATTCATTTGAGCATGTATTCGTACACTACTGCAGTCATTCATTCAGTACACATTAAGTGTAAGTTCTGTGGGAATTCCCTGGCAGTCCAGTGGTTAATTCTGCACTTCACTGCAGTTAGTGTGGGTTTGATCCTTAGTCTGGGAACTACTGATGTGAGAGTTGAACCATAAAATAGGCTGAGTGCTGAAGAACTGATGCCTTCAAATTGTGGTGCTAGAAAAGATTCTTGAGAGTCTCTTGGATAGCAAGGAGATCAAACCAATCAATCCTAAAGGAAATCAACCTTGAATATTCATTGGAAGGACTGATGCTGAAGCTGAAGCTCCAATACTTTGGCCACCCGATGTGAAGAGCTGACTCGCTGGAAAAGAGCCTGATGCTGGGTAATGATTGAAGGCAAAACGAGAAGGGGGCAGCAGAAGTTAGATAGCATCACTGACTCAATGGACATGAGTTTGAACAAACTTCAGGAGATAGTGGAGGACAAGGAAGCCTGGCATGCTGCAGTCCATGGAGTGACAAAGAGTTGGACACGACTTAGTGACTGACCAACAGTCATAACTGGGAACTAAGATCCTGAGTGCCACATGGCACAGCCCCCAAAAAAGTTACAACTTTTTACTTTGGTACCAGAAAAATCAATGATAATTAGAGACCCAAATGGGTGTCCAGGGAAAAGCCGCAGGCTCCAGACCTACAGCCCCATTGTTGGTGTTGTGTAAATTGAGATCATGACAATGTGCTGGCCAACCCTTCTTGGTTCACTGACTTTGAACAAATAAATTCTTATTTTACCAAACCCAAAGCAAGATGTGCTGACTAAGCCTTCTTTACCAGGATAATTGTATTATACTTCTCTTCGTAATAGCAAAGGTTAGAACAACAATGTGTGACCTTAACAGCTCCGGGCACTGAATCTGCACTATGTCAGCTGTGAAAAAACAGATATCCCAGCATTCAAGTGAGACTATTTGGCAAGTTTATGTAACTTTGTATTATGAGATGAGGGAAATGTTTGTTTGTTTTAAAGCAAAACAGACTCTCTGACCTTAAGGAGTTATAATCCAGGTGAGAAATTAAGGCCAGTCTACCAAAAGTTACGGATCATAGATCTCAGGAATGCGTTATGTTGAAAGCTGTCTAAAGACCCATCTGGTCTGAAATTCCCTACCAAGGTGGAACTCCCCTGACAAAGTACTCTGGACTCTGCAAATAGTCTTTTCAGCTTTGTACCAACATTTTTGTGTGAGGAAACTATTATTAATTTTTTTAATTAGAAAAACTGTATATGCTTAATGTAGCACATTGAAACAATATGGCAGAGTATCACAGTAAAAAGTAAAGCCTCAGCTCAAATCCCCTCCCCCACCATTTGTTACCAGATGGTGAGAATGGCTATGTTCTATACTTGCACAAGCATATATATAAAAATTCCATCCCATGCTTTCAATTATAATCTATTTTAAAAATAACATGTACAATATAAAAACCAAAAGCGTATAAGAGAATACAGTAAAAAAAAAAAAAAAGAAAATTTTTTCAAAAGGGAAAAAAATGAAAAAAAAATTTAGAAAAAAGAAAACAGGAAAAGAAAAAAAAAGAAAAATTGAAAAAGAAAAAGACAAAAACAATCAAACAAAAAAAGAATATACAGTGAAAACAAAATCTCTTCTAACCCTTTCCCTCTAGTACCTCAGTTCTGATCCACAGAGGCAGCGACTCTTACTATCTTTATATACATCCTTCCAGAAATAGTCTGTGCACTTTCCAAGCATATATGTTATTCTTTCTTTTAAAAAAAGGCACAAGTGTTAGCAGATTAAATACATTATTTTCCCCTTAATGACATATCTTAGAAATAATTCCATATTATAACTTGGAGTCAGTTCCTTCATTCCTTCTAACAGGTACATAGCATTTCATTTTAAAGATAAGTCATAATTTAACAAACCAATTTATTATGAATATTTTGGTGTTCCTGCCCTTTTGCTATTACAAACAAGGCTGCAATGAATAATTTTGGCTGCATTACATTTTTTTTTCATGCAAGGTTGCTGTATAAATATTTAAAAGCCAAATTGCTGGATCAAAGATCAGATGTACTTGTTGTTTTGATAGATATTGCCAGTTCCTTTCAATAGAAGTACCATTTTGTATTGTTTTTTAGGTGCTAAGTTGTGTCCAACTCTTTGCCACCCCGTGGACTGCAGCATGCGGTACCTCCCTGTCTTTCACTGTCTCTTGGAGTTTGCTCAAACTCATGTCCATTGAGTCAGTAATGCCATCCAACCATCTAATCCTCTTTTGCCCCCTGTTCCTCCTGCCCTCAATCGTGTCGGATTCCTTGCGACCCTATGGACTGTAGCCTGCCAGCCTCCTCTGGAATTTCTTATCATTTTCTTTTACAGTGTTTTGCTTTTATCTATTTATTTCTGCATTTGTTTCACCATATTGAGTAAGGCTTATCCACAGCAAAATACAAAAATCCTACTATATTCTCTTCTAGTACTAAGATAGGAAGGGGGTCAGTTAGTTCAGTTCCTCAGTCATGTCCAACTTTTTGTGACCCCATGGACTACAGCACGCCAGGCCTCCCAGTCCATCACCAACTCCCAAAGCTTGCTCAAACTCATGTCTATCGAGTTAGTGATGCCATCCAACCATCTCATCCTCTGTGGTTCCCTTCTCCTCCTGCCTTCAATCTTTCCTTGCATGAGGGTCCTTTCCAATGAGTCAGTTCTTCCCATCAGGTGGCCAAAGTATTGGAGCTTCAGCTTCAGCATCAGTCTTTCCAATGAGTATTCAGGACTGATTTCCTTTCAGATTGACTGGTTTGATCTCCTTGCAATCCAAGGGACTCTCAAGAGTTTTCTCCAACACCACAGTTCAAAAGCATAAATTCTTTGGTGCTCAGCTTTCTTTATGCTCCAACTCTCGCATCCATATATGACTACTGGAAAAACCATAGCTTTGACTAGACCGACCTTCGTCATCAAAGTAATGTCTCTGCTTTTTAATATGGTGTCTAGGTTAGTCATAGCTTTTCTTCCAAGGAGCAAGCGTCTTTTGATTTCATGGCTGCAGTCACCATCTGCAATGATTTTGGAGCCCAAGAAAATAAAGTCTGTCACTATTTTCACTTTCCCCCATCTATTTGCCATGAAGTGATGGGACTGGATGCCATGATCTTAGTCTTTTGAATGCTGAGTTTTAAGCCAGCTTTTTCACTCTCCTCTTTCACTTTCATCAAGAGGCTCTTTAGTTCTTCTTTGCTTTCTGCCATAAGGGTGGTATCATAAGGGTATCATCTACATAAAAGAGGTTATTGATATTTCTCCTGGCAATCTTGATTCCAGTTTGTGCATCATCCAGCTCCGCATTTTGCATGGTGTACTCTGCATATAAGTTAAATGAATGAGATGACAATATACAGCCTTGACATACTCTTTTCCCATTTTGAAACCAGTCTGTTGTTCCACGTCCAGTTCTAACTGTTGCTTCTTGACCTGCATACAGATTTCTCAGGAAGTAGGTAACGTGGTCTGGTATTCCCATCTCTTGAAGAATTTTCCACAGTTTGTCGTGACCCACACAGTCAAAGGCTTTGGCATAGTCAATAAAGCAGAAGTAGATGTTTTTTGGAAACTCTCTTGCTCTTTCTATGATCCAACAGATGTTGGCATTCGATCTCTGGTTCCTCTGCCTTTTCTAAATCCAGCTTGAACATCTGCAAGTTCTCTATTTATGTACTGTTGAAGCCTGGCTTGGAGAATGTTGAACATTACTTTGCTAGTGTGTGAGATGAGTACAATTGTATGGTAGTTTGAACATTCTTAGGCATTGCCTTCCTTTAGGATTGGAATGAAAACTGACTTTTTCCAGTCCTGTGGCCACAGCTGAGTTTTCCATATTTGCTGGCATATTGAGTGCAGCACTTTCACAGTGCTTGAAATAGCTCAGCTGGAATGCCATCACGTCCGCTTGCTTTGTCTGTAGCCATGCTTCCTAAGGCCCCCTTGACTTCACATTCCAGGATGTCTGGCTCTAGGTGAGTGATCACACCATCATGGTTATTTGGGTCATTAAGATCTTTTTTGTATAGTTCTTTTGTGTATTCTTGCCACCTCTTCTTAACATCTGCTTCTGTTAGGTCCTTGCTCTTTCTGTCCTTTATTGAGCCAATCTTTGCATGAAATGTTTCCTTGGTATCTCTAATTTCCTTGAAAAGATCTCTAGTTTTTCCCATTCTGTTATTTTTCTCTAATTTTTTTTTCATTAATCTCTTAGGAAGGCATTCTTATCTCTCCTTGGTGTTCTTTGGAACTCTGCATTCAGATGGGTATGCCTTTCCTTTTCTCCTTTGCCTTTTGCTTCTCTTCTTTTCTCAGCTATTTGTAAGGCCTCCTCAGACAACCATTTTGCCTTTTTGCATTTCTTTTTCTTGGGGTGGTCTTGATCGCTGCCTCCTATACAATGTCACAAACCTCCATCCATAGTTCTTCAGGTACTCTATCAGATCTAATCCCTTGAATCTATTTGTCACTTTAACTGTATAATCATAAGGGATTTGATTTAGGTCATACCTGAATGGTCTAGTGGTTTTCCCTACTTTCTTCAATTTAAATCTGAATTTTGCAGTAAGGAGTTCATGATCTGAGCTACAGTCAAGTCCCAGTCCTGTTTTTGCTGACTATATAGAGCTTCTCCATCTCTAGCTGCAAAGAATCTGATTTCGGTATTGACCATCTGGTGATGTCCATGTGTAGAGTTCTCTCATATGTTGTTGGAAGAGGGTATTTGCCTTGACCAGTGTGTTTTCTTGGCAAAACTCTGTTAGCCTTTGCCCTGCTTCATTTTGTACTCCAAGGCCAAACTTGCCTGTTACTCCAGTTTCTCTTGACCTGCTACTTTTGCATTCCAGTCCCTTATATAAAATAGATAGCCAATGGGAATTTGCTATATGACTCAGGGAACTCAAACAAGGGCTCTGTGACAATCTAGAAGGGTGGGATAGGGTGGGATATGGGAGAGAGTCTTGGGAGGTGGGGACATCAGCATACCTATGACTGATTCTTGTTGATATATAACAGAAAACCACAAAATTCTGTAAAGCAATTATCATTCAATTAAAAAATAAACAAAGTGAAAAAAAAAAGCTCAAGTTCTCTCTCTTTTTAAAAAAATCATTTTATTTATTTATTTATTTTTGGGTGTGCTGGTCCTTCATTGCTTCGAGCAGAAGCCTCTCTCTAGTTGAGGTGCTTGGGCCTCTCATTGCTATGACTTTTCTTGCTACAGAGCATGAGCTCTAGAGCACAGGCTCAGTAGTTGTGGCACACAGGCTTAGTTGCCCTGTAGCATGTGGGATCTTCCCAAACCAGGGCTCAAACTTGTGTCTCCAGCATTGGCCGGAGATTCTTTACCACTGAGCCATCAGGGAAGCCCAAAGGTTAGGTTCTTGATGTCTCATCACTGAAAGCATTCAGTGAGAGACAAAGTGATAGGTAGATTTATTTATAGAAAAACACACTTCACAGCGTGGCCCATGTCAGAATGTGAGAACAGCACCAAGGTATGGGGTTGTTTTTTTTATGTGTGTGGACGTGCTCAGTCATGTTTGACTATTGGCAACCCCATGAACTGTAGCCCCCAGAATCTGTCCATGGGATTCTCTAGGCAAAAATACTGGAGCGGATTGCCATTTCCTTCTCCAGAGGATCTTCCTCACTCCGGGATCAAACCCACATCTCTTGTGTGTCCTACATTGGCAGGCAGATTCTTTACCACTTCGCCACCTGGGAAGCCTGTCAATTTTCATAGGAGTGAGTAATTTCATAGGCTAATGAGTGGGGAAAGTATTACAACTAATTGGGGGAGGTGCCCAGGAATTGGACCACTGCCTACTTCTTGAACTTTTTGATTGGCCTTTGAATTGTCTTGACATGTAGGTGTGTCATTTAGCTTGTTGATGTGTTACAATAAGGATAAGCTGAGGCTCAAGTTCTAGTGGAAGTCCACTTGTCTGCCATCTTGGAATTTGTCAGGAAGCATTTAACAGGAGGCTTCCTGTGTGCTGTTTTGGATCTGTCAGGAATCCTCTCTTCCTTATTAATTCCTGAATATTCAGGAATTAAGAGGAGAGGCAAGCCTCTCCCGGGGCTGAGGGATCCAGGCATTTCCTTCGTTAGTTTTTCAATATGGTGATACGTACCCTCTTTCTTCTTGTGAACCATGCAGTAAAAGTGATTGTTTATAACTCTCTCTCTCTTTAATATGGATCGCCTATGTTTTGTAAGTCTGGAATTTTAATCTTTATCTTTGCTGAGAATACAGTATATATGCCCACATCATGTTGATTAAAACACCTTTGCTCCATCAGAGCTTTGGTCCCCGTGTCTTGCTTTCTCTCTCTCTCTCAGTGTATTTCTTTGGAGAGCAGAGGTCCTCTGGGTTCACTTTCCTGCCCGGGCTTCTAAGACCCTCTGGAGAAGGCGCTCTGCGCCTTCACCCCATCGAGAGGGCGCCTGAGGCCTTCGTGAACAGAGCCAGCCCCGTGTCAGGGACTTTATTGGTTTTCTGCGTAAACCAAGGAATATCAGCCTCTTTCTCTCTCCTTTACTTTCTTATCGTCAACTCCAGACCACTAGGTTCCTGTCCATTAAAGGACCTCAACAGGACTTGCTTTGTTCTAATCAGTTTATGTCATGTCCTCAGGCGATATTATTCTTTTTAAGGTTGTGCCCTGCCCCCTTCCCTCCTGTTTTAGAAGTGCCAAGTGGTAATCACTGGATCTGCAGGGAACTCCCTGAAGAATCCATTTTTAGAATACCATCTCTATAATAAACTATAAATATATATATGCACAAATTTTCACATATATAATTTCTGGGCTCTTAATTTTGTTTCATTAGTCTATCTGCCTAGTGTTTAAAAGCAAAATTCAACCAAGTAAATTTGAAGAATTACAATTGGCTTCATTGGGCGCTTCATGATTTTTGTAGAGCCTCATTTAGCAACTAGAAGAACCTCCAAAGATTTGTACAAAATGGAAGGTTTTTATAGAAAGAAGGGTGGGGAAAGGGAAAGTCGCTTCAGTGGTGTCTGACTCTTTGAGACCCCATGGACTGTAGTCCACCAGACTCCTCTGTCCATGGGATGGATTCTCCAGGCAAGAATACTGGAGTGGGTTGCCATTTCCTACTCCAGGGGTACTTCCCAACCCAGGGATCGAACCCTGTGCTCTTAAGTCTCCTGCTTTGGTAGGCAGGTTCTCTACCACTAACTAGCACCACCTGGAAGCTCCATGTTGGGGAAAGAGAACTATTAGCAAAAGAAAAGAAAGGATTATCTTTAGGCCAGGGCATCTATTTTATTTTATTTTTTTTTTTGTTGTTGTTTTTTTTTATGGGATTCTCCAGGCAAGAATAAGGGGCATCTATTTTAGAAGAAAAGGAATGGCAAAAGTTTTATCATGCACACTGACACTTCTTGAATGGAGGAAGAGGGGTGGAAAGGGAGAGGGCCAATGTGACAGATTACTTTACTGGTGTTGGATCTGAAAATTCCAGGCTGGTTGGTTCAGATTACATTTCTGGAAGAGGGTGAAACTTCAGTTTTGTTTTTGTTGTTCAGTCACTAAGACATATCCAACTGTTTGTAACCCAATGAACTGTATCAAGCCAGGCTTCCCTGTCCTTCACTATCACCTAGAGTTTGCTCAAATTCATGTCCACTGAGTCAGTGATGCTATATAACCATCTCATCCTCTGTCAACCTCTTCTCCTTTTGCTCTCAATCATTCCCAGTGTCAGGATCTTTATCCAGTGAGTCTGCCTTCACATCAGGTGCCAAAGCATTGGAGCTTCAGCTTCAGCATCAGTCCTTCCAACGAATATTCAGAATTAATTTTCTTTAGGATTGACTGGTTTGATTTCCTTGCTGTCCAAGGGACTCTCAAGAGTTTCCAGCACCACAATTTGAAAGCATCAAATCTTTGGCACACAGTCTTCTTTATGGTCTAACTCTCACATCTTCACATGACTACTGAAAAATCCATAGCTGTAGGCAAAGTGATGTCTCTGCTTTTTAATACACTGTCTAGGTTTGTCATAATTTTTCTTCCAAGGAGCAAGCATCTTTTAATTTCATGGCTGCAGTCACCATCTGCAGTGATTTTTGGAGCCCAAGAAAATCAAGTCTGTCACTGTTTTCACTTTTCCCCCACCTATTTGCATGAAGTGACGAGACCAGATGCCATGACCTTAGTGATTTGAGTTTTAAGCCATCTTTTTCACTCTCTTCTTTCACCCTCATCAAAAGGCTCTCTCGTTCCTCTTCCCTTTCTGTCATTAAAGTGGTATATTATCTGCTTGTCTGTGATTATTGATATTTCTCCTGACAATCTTGATTCTAGCTTGTGAGTCATTCAGCCCGACATTTCACATGATGTGCTCTTCATAAAAGTTAAGGGTGATAATATATAGCCTTGATGTACTCCTTTCCCAATTTTCAACCAATCCATTGTTCCATATAAGGATATAACTGTTAATTCTTGTCCTGCATACAGGTTTCTCAGGAGACAAGTAAGGTAGTCTGATATTTCCATCTCTTTTTAAGAATTTTCCACAGTTTGCTGTGATCAACACAGTCAAAGGCTTTAGTGTAGTCAATGAAGCAAAAGTAGATGCTTTTCTGCAATTCCCTTGCTTTCTCTATGATCCAATGGATGTTGGCAATTTGATCTCTGGTTTCTCTGCCTTTTCTAAACCCAGTTTGTATGTCTGGAAGTTCTCAGTTCACATACTGTTGAAGGCTAGGTTGAAGGATTTTGAGTATAATCTTGCTAGCATTTGAAAAAAGTCCAATTGTATGGTAATTTGAACATTCTTTGGTATTGCTTTTCTTTGGGATTGGAATGAAAACTGACCATTTCCAGTCCTGTGGCCACTGCAGAGTCTTTCAAATCTGTTGGCATATTGAGTGCAGCACTTTCACAGCATCATCTTTAAGGATTTGAAATAGCTCAGCTGGAATTCCATCACCTCCAACAGCTTTGTTTCTAGTAATACTTCCTAAGACCCACTTGACTTCACACTTGAGGATATCTGGCTCTAGGCGAGTGACCCCACCACAGTGATTATCCAGGTCATTAAGATCATTTTTTGTAGAGGTCTTCTGTGTATTCTTGCCACCTCTTCTTAATCTCTTCTGCTTCTGTTAGGTCCTTGCTGTTTCTGTCCTTTACTATGACTATCTTTGCACAAAATGTTCCCTTGGTATCTCTAGTTTGCTTAAAGAGATCTCTAGTGTTTCTTATTCTATTGTTTTCCTCTGTTTCTTTGCATTGTTCACTTAAGAAGGTTTTTTTTTTCTTAAATCTCTTCTTGTTATTCTCTGGAACTCTGCATTCAGTTGGGTATATCTTTCCCTTTCTCCTTTGCCTTTTGATTCTCTTCTCTTTGACTTTTCTCAGCTATTTGTAAGGCTTCCTCAGATAACCACTTCGCCTTCTTGCATTTTTTTTTTCCTTTGGGATGGTTTTGGTCACCACCTCCTATACATTGTCATGAACCTCTGTCCATAGTTCTTCAGGCAGTCTGTCTAACAGATCTAATCCATTGAATCTACTTGTCACTTCCACTGTATAATCACAAAGGATTTGGTTTAGCCCCTTCCTGAATGGTTTAGTGGTTTTCCCTACTTTCTTCAATTTAAGGCTGAATTAGGCAATAAGGAGCTCATCATCCGAGCCACAGTCAGCTCCTGGTCTTCTTTTTGCCGAATGTTTAGTGCTTCTCGGTCTTCAGCTAAAAAGAATATAATCAATCTGATTTCAGTATTGACCATCGGGTGATGTCCACATGTAGAGTTCTCTCATGTGTTGTTGGAAGAGGCTGGTTGCTATGACCAGCGTTTTCTCTTGACAAAACTGTTAGCCTTTGCCCTGTTTCATTTTGTAGTCCAAAGCCAAGTTTGCCTGTTACTCCATGTATCTCTTCACATCCTATTTTTTCATTCCAATATCCTATGATGAAAATGACATCTTTTTCTGGTTTTAGTTCTAGGTCTTGTAGGTCTTCATAGAACTGTTTGCCTTCAGCTTCTTTGGCATTAATGGTTGGAGCATAGATTTGCATTACTGTGATGTTGAATGGTTTGCCTTGGAAATGAACCAAGATCATTATGACATTTTTGAGACTGCAGGCAAATACTGCATTTTGGACTCTTGTTGACTATGAGGGCTACTCCATTTCTTCTAAGGAATTCTGGCCCACAGTAGTAGATATATTGGTCATTTGAATTAAATTTGCCCATTCCTGTTCATTTTAGTTCACTGATTCCTAAACTGTCCATGTTCACTCTTGGCATCTCCTGCTTGACCATATCCAATTTACCTTGACTCATGGACCTAACATTCCAGGTTACTATGCAATATTGTACAGCATCGGACTCTACTTTCACCATCAGCATGCGTGCTAAGTCGCTTCAGTGGTGTCTGACTCTTTGTGACCCCATGGACTGCATCCTGCCAGGCTCTCTAGGCAAGAATACTGGAGTGGGTTGTCATGCCCTCCTCCAGGTATCTTCCCAACCTAGGGATTGAACCGACATCTCTCACAGTCTCCTGCATTGGCAGGCGGGTTCTTTACTACTGTTGCCACTTGGGCACCAGACACATTCAGAGCTCAGCAAGGTTTGCTCTTTAGCCTAGCCCCTTCATTCTTCATGGAGCTGTTTCTCCATTCTTCCTCAGTAGCATATTGGACACCTACCGACATGGTCGGCTCATCTTCCAGTGTCATATCTTTTTCTTTTCATGGTGTTCATAGCGTTCTCAAGGCAAGAATATTGAAGTGATTTGCCATTCCCTTCTCTAGTGGACCACATTTTGTCAGGCCCTGACTAGCAGGGACATTAAATCAAGTATTAAATCTAGGCTTTGTATCATGGACTTTTAAGAGCAGTGATGCCGTTTTTAGGACTATGATTTTTCTTTTAACTTTTCTCATGTTACTTACCATACTGTTTTTGTTATTCTATGCTTAACATGTTTAATTCCTAGAAGATATGGTCATCTGTTTTTCTCAGCTATCTTGTGGATTTTGTGCTATTTTTTGGGCAAAATAGCTTTCAGGTATTTTTTAGCACAATGGTTTTGATCTATTTTGTGGATACTGAAACTGCCTCCAGGTGGGAGAAGTTAAGGTATGCTGCCCACAAGCATGTAGACCCTAGACCAGTTAAACCTGAAGGCTGACGATGTTGATTCCTACTTACCTCACCACCAACCCATCAGAAGAATGTCCACGAGCTGATCACACCCTCTTTCACTATAAAACGTGTCACTATCTTCCCCAAGTTGGTACACATGGTTTTGAAGGCATTAGCCTGCTGGGTCCCCCTTTGCCTGGCATAGCAACAAAGCTATCTTTTTCTACTCTCCCCCAAACTCTGTTTCTGAGATTTTATTTGACACAGATGTAACTTATACACTGAGCAGATCATGAGAAATACCAGGCTGGATGAGTTATAAGTTGGAATCAAGATAGGTGGGAGAAACATCAACAACCTCAGATATGTGGATGATACCACTCTAATGGGAGAAAGCAAAGAGGAACTGAAGAATCTCTCTATCAGGATGAAGGAAGAGAGTGGAAAAGTCAGCATAAAACTAAAAATTAAGAAAACTAAGATCATGGCATCTGGCCCCATTACTTTATGGCAAATAGAAGGAGAAAGGTGGAAGTGGTGACAGATTTCCTCTTCTTGGGCTCTAAAATCACTGCAAATAGTGACTGTAGCCACAAAATCAGAAGACGATTGCTTCTTGGCAGGAAAGTTATGACAAACCTAGACGGTGTGTTGAAAAGCAGAGGCATCACTCTGCAACAAAGGTCCAGCTAGTCAAGGTCTTCCAAGAGGTCACATATGGTTGTGAGAGCTGGACCTTAAAGAAGACAGAGTGCCAAAGTATTGATGCCTTCTAACTGTGGTGTCAGAGAAGATTCCTGAGAGTCCCTTAGAGACCAAACCAGTCAATCTTAAAGGAAATCAACCCTGAATACTCATTGGAAGGACTGATGCTGAAGTTGAATCTCCAGTATTTTGGTCACCTGATGCGAACAGCCAACTCATTGGAAAAGTCCCTGATGCTGGGAAAGATAGTGAGGGTAGAAGGAGAAGCAGGCATCAGAGGAAGAGATGGCTAGATGGTATCACCAATATAGTGAACCTGAACTTGGGCAAACCCCAGGAGATGGGGAGGGACAGAGAGTCCTGGCATGCTGCAGGCCATGAGGTCACCAAGAGTCAGACACAACTGGCCTACTGAACAGCAACAAAGAAGCTAAACTTTCAGCATCAAAAGGAATTCATACATGTACATGGAACACTGGGTAAGTAGATGAGGCTTTTTCAGTCCAAGATGATGGTGGTGGTAGGGAGCAAATCAGGCTACTCCAGGCCCTACTTCCGATGTGGGGGCTGAGGGAGCCACAGGTGGGACATGGTGAACCCCCACTGGGGCACATTATCTGGGAAGCTCTTCACTAGAAGGTCCACTCCTTTCCTCTCTCCACTTCTCCCTTCATTTCTGCTCCCCAGATTTGCTTTTCTTTCTAGACCTAAATATACCAAGCACATTCTCTTTCTTTCTTTCTTTCTTTCCTGTGTGTGGCTGAGCTGGGTCTTTGTTGTTGGGAGCAGGCTTTCTCTTGTTGCAGCAACGGGGTCTATTCTCTAGTTTCAGGGCACCGGCTCTAGGGCTTGCGGGCTCAGTGCCTGTGGCCCACAGGCTTAGTTGCCCCTCGCCATGTGGGATCTTCCCTGACCAGGGATCGAACACTTGTCCCCTGCGTTAGCAGGCAGATTTTTAACCACCGGACCACCAGGGAGGTCCCATATTCTCTTTTTAGGACCTTTGCATTTGCTCTTCCCTCTGCCTAGCTAGCTGTGGCCCCAGAAGTTCACGCAGCTGGCTACTCATTCTCTAGCTCACTTGATGATCTTGCCTAAAGCACCACCCCTCTCCTGCCCCAAGTCATGCTGCTTTCTTGGTATCACATCTGTTTTAGAAACTCCCAGAAGATATGTGTGTTTGTTGTCTTTCTCCCTACCACTAGCATGTAAGTTCCAAAAAGGCAGAAGTCAGATCTGTTTTGTTCTCTTCTATCGCCAGGGTCTTTCTCAGTGCCCTGCCCATGCACTCAATAAATATTTGGTATATGAACGAGGGAGCGGGCTTCCTACTCTAGATCTTGGAGGATATTTTTTATGACCACATCAGTTCTTATTCCCAGGTTGACCCCTCTGTATCCATCTACTTCTCACAACCAACCGGTTTGATCAAAGGGCTGTTGGAGGTGTTTGTCTAGCTATTTATGATTCCTGCTATCTACCCTCTGTTTCATTTTTGGGGCATCTTGGCCACAGAGACACCACAGGACCTTATCATCCCCCTTGCAGAACCCAGATAATACTATGCCTGCAGTATTCTTAGAATCTATTCATTTAGTAACCTTATCAAAAACGGAAATGAGGTTAACTTGGCAGGAAATGAGGTCAGTTTGGCAACTGTAGTGAAACACTGAACAGTGTGAGAGCTAATAGTCTGAGTTGACAATGCAAGACACGCACAGCAGTGCAATAGAAAGATCAAATAGACTATAAGCCATGCAGGGCAGTTTGGGCTCAGAGAGAGAAGATTCCAGTAAACTGGTGATTGATGGCTTTCTCTGTACCTTGGGCAGGTGAGTATGTAGTGGAGCACTGCTGAGTCCTCCCAACCTGGGATAAAGATCTCTCAGGGTGTTGAGGGGGAATGGCTTTGGTTAAAATTGATAAGCACCACTTATTAAGCTTCCCATACCCTGTATTAAGCATCTGTTATCTCTACTTCTGCTTCTAATCCCTAAGTAGGTGATGTTAACCATTTCAGAGAGAATGAAATAGAATTTTAAATGACTAAAGGACATATCTAGGGTCACTGGGTGCATGAAAAGGCAGGGAGGGAATCCAGCCCACACCCCCACCCCAGTTTGCTTCCCCCATTTTTTTTTCTTTTTTAAATTATTTTCTTTTCATTTTTTCCCCTATATTAAATGTGGTGGAAAATGCAAACATAGGGCTCTAATTTTTTTTTTTCTTTCTGGCAGCAATGTGCAGTATGTGGGATATTAGTTCCCTGACCAGGGATCTAACCCATACCCCCTGCAGAGGAAGTGTGGAGTTTTAACCAGTGAACTACCAGGGAAGTCCTCTAATGTACTTTTTAAAAAGTAAAGTATGGTTGATTTACAATGTCATGCTAATTTCTGCCATATAGACTCAGTTATACACACACCTGCTGCTGTTGAGTCGCTTCACTTGTGTCTAACTCTTTGTGACCCTATGGATTGCAGGACTGTGAAGAAGGCTGAGCGCCAAAGAATTGATGCTTTTGAACTGTGGTGTTGGAGAAGACTCTTGAGAGTCCCTCGGACTGCAAGGAGATCCAACCAGTCCATTCTAAAGGAGATCAGCCCTGGGATTTCTTTGGAGGGAATGATGCTAAAGCTGAAACTCCAGTACTTTGGCCACCTCATGCAAAAAGTTGACTCACTGGAAAAGACTCTGATGCTGGGAGGGATTGGGGGCAGGAGGAGAAGGGGACGACAGAGGATGAGATGGCTGGATGGCATCACGGACTCGACGGATGTGAGTCTGAGTGAACTCTGGGAGTTCGTGATGGACAGGGAGGCCTGGCATGCTGTAATTCATGGGGTCACAAACAGTCGGACACGACTGAGTCACTGAACTGAACTGAAGGCTTCTCTATCCATGGGATTCTCCAGGCAAGAATACTAGAATGGGTTGCCATGCCCTCCTCCAGGGGATCTTCCTGAACCAGGGATCAAACCAGTGTCTCCTCCAGTATTAGTAGGCGGGTTCTTTACCATTAGTGCCACCTGGGAATCCATGAAAGTGAAAGTGAAAGTTGCTCAGTTGTATCTGACTCTTTCCAACCCCATGGACTATACATATACAGTTCATGGAATTCTCTGGGCCAGAATACTGGAGTGGCTAGCCTTTCCCTTCTCCAGGCATCTTCCCCACCCAGGTCTCCCACATTGCAGGTGGATTCTTTACCAGCTGAGCCACAAGGGAAGCCCATACACCCACATATATATCTTAAAATATTCTTTTCCATTATGGTTTATCCCAGAAGATTGGATATAGTTCCCTGTGCTATACAGTCTAATGAATTCTTTTGCAAGTAAATGTTGGTTTGAATCTACCTACTTAAAAATGCTTAATTAATTCTGAAATGTATATTTAAGTCTTTGGAATTATTCTTGTTAATGGGCCAAATACTAAAATAGAAGTTAAGAGTCAAGAAAATCTACAGAAAAGTCTAAAATAGTTATTAAAGATGATCAACACACTCAAATTTCCAAATGTCACAGTCCATCAAAGCCAATAGCCATAAAAGCAATCAAAAGAATACATCGATAAATAAAAATAATGATGCTGCTGATGTAGATGAGGGATAACAGTTGAGCCCATTTACCTCTTGTTTCAGCCAAATCTTTTCTGAATCTGTGAGGTCAATGAGGCATTTATAACCAGAAAGAAATGAGGCAGATTAGAATTATAACTCCACGCGAAGGACACTAAATGTTTTCATCACAGAATCATATGTCCCCATTTCTCTTGTATTATCATTGCCACTGGTTGCCTCCTCTTCCCCTCTGCTAACTAGCCCTCTATTTGAAAAGACCCTGATTCTGGAAAAGACTGAAGGCGGGAGGGAAGAGGACAACAAAGGATGAAACGGTTGGATGGCATCACCGACTCAATGGACATGAGTCTGAGTAAACTCCGGGAGTTGGTGATGGACAGAGCGGCCTGGCGTGCTACAGTCCATGGAGTCGCAAAGGGTCGGAAACGACTGCGTGACTGAAATGAACTGAACTGAACTAGCTCTCCACCCGCCCCACCGCAACCTCACCTGCCCCGCTGACTCTAGTTCTGCACCAGGATGCTTGAACTGGCACTAGGGGAAGGAGTACTGTTCTTGGGTGGGGTCGCTGGAAGGTGCAGTCTGAAAACTGCCAACAGCTATTATCACATTCACTTGTAGTAACTTGTCTGCAAGAGAATGGTTAACATACAGAGAGATGCACAGACAAGAAAAGGAAGGGGAGAGGGAGAGCCAGTCTTAGTTGTCATTGCCCTTGAGGCTCTTTCTGTGGTTATCTAAGCTAGTAGAACTGGGTTTCTTTCACTCGCAGCCAAGAGGCTGACTGTTTACTTTTTCATTCCAAACACCTCAGCCATCAGCTTTCTATTGACTGTTTGAGGTTCATCCTGTCTGATGGGGGAGAATTCTGTTCTCTGTGTGTGTTCACGAGGCCCTACCATTCTCTCCTGGGAAATCTCCCTTCTAGGCTCTTCCCCTTCCAGCAATGTGTTTTCAGGGACTATACATAAGCTTTAATACTCATTTACTTGAAATAAAATTAATTCTACTTTTTGAGTCACCCTCATTTATTTAAAAATAATCTGTTGGTGTTTTTCTTTCATTTTATCCCTACAACTGGGTGTGGGGAAGCCTTAGCCTAAACTGTGTGGTATAGTAGATAAAGCACCAGAGTCAGAACTCGGGGCCAGAATCCTATGTGATCTTGAACAACTGTCTTGAAAGTTTTTGAATCTGTCTCCATCTGTTAAATGACATGGAATATGTGCAAACATCTAGTACAGTGCCTTGTACACACTGTGATGCTGAAAGTTCAGCTTCTCTGCAAGAAAAGGAAAGAAAGGAAAGTGAAGTCACTCAGTCGTGTCCGACTCTTTGGGACCCCATTGGACTGTAGCATACCAAGCTCCTCCATCCATGGGATTTTCCAGGCAAGGGTACTGGGGTGGGTTGCCATTTCCTTCTCCAGGGGATCTTCCTGACCCAGGGATCAAACCCAGGTCTCCCATATTGCAGGCAGACGCTTATACTGTGCTTTGCCAGGCAAAGAGGGAGACAGCAGGCTTATGACCTCTAAACCTCTAAGTGTCTCAACTTGGTTCCGGAAGAGTGAAATTGGAGGAGGGAGCACAGAAAAGCCTTGTGCCCAGGAGCCTCACAGGTCCCTGCATGGTGCCAATCACATGTTCAGTAAACGTTTGTGAAATGAATAATTTAATGAGGGAATTGAACCCTGGTGTACCCTTTTGAGTTTACTATAGGGACAATAAATTCCTTTTGGTTTTTAGAGCTCTACCCCTCTCTTAGTCCACTGAGACCAAAGGTTATACCCCTTCTCTCCTGTTTGTTCAAATAGCAATGCCCTGAGAGAGAGCATTTGATTGGCAGAGCTTCTGTCACATGCCCCAAGGGAACAGTAAGGGGAATTTCCTACTGAAAGCATCTTCTCCAGACACTTGCCACTTCCTGCTAATTAATTTATGCTTAGAATACCAGGGTGAACTTACCATAAAATTATCACACTACCAAATCAAATATATTCACAGAGTCAATTATTTGTGCCTTTTCCCCATTCCTCTAAGAGAATAATCAGATTTGAATACAGAAAGTCAACAGCTTTGCCATCAACCAAAAACATTTATTAATATGAAGCTTCTCAATGTGGGATAAGAGCAGGGGATGTAAAGAGGTGGCAGGTCCAAACTATAATCATGAAGACCTTGCCCATTCCAAAGACAATATTTCTGTAGTAGTGTTCATCTGTAAATCAGCAAGTATGTTTCCTAAAGGAACATCTAAAATCTTCCAGGGTCTAGGTTGGGATAGCAGAAGATTAGATTTTTTTTTTGGCCACACTAGGCAGCTTGCAGGATCTCAGTTACTTGACCAGAGATTGGACCTGCACCCTTAGCAGTGAAAATGCTGAGTCCTAACCAGTGAACCATCAGGGAATTCCCAAAGAGGACTTTATTTTTTACTTTTCCCCCAGTCTTGTTGTGCTATAACTGACATTATATTACATTAAGGTATACAACATAATGATTTGATATATGTAACTATTGCAAAATGATTACTGTTCAGTGAATTTGAAACACCTAATCTGGATAACTTTTATTTTTGCATCTGTAATTGATTTTCATCTCCTTATTGACTCTTGTACACTAAATTTCCTCTAATTATAAATTAATTTATCCATGGATTTCTTTTTAAAAGCTCCAAGCTCTTTTTTTCCCCTATTTTAATATTTATTTATTTGGCTATGCCAGGTCTTAGTTGAGGCAGGAGGGATCTTCGATCTTTGTTTTGGCATGTGGCATCTAGTTCCCTGACCAGGGTTGAAACCCGGGCATACTGCATAGGAGCACAAAGTCCTACCCAGTGGACCACTAGGGATGGCCTGTCTATGGATTCTTATCCCATAGTGTACAGGATCACAATTAGATAAAGTACAGATGCCAACATAACTCCTTCCCTGGATGCCAGGACAGGCTCACACAGACACAGGTTTTGCTCAGCCCTAGCTGATGCGATCCTGGGCAGGTGCAGCTGGGACCCTGAAGGACTAGCCTCTGGCTAAGACTGGGCAAGCTTGGTTTGCTTCCTGAAGTTAAGTCTAACAGGGCATTTTCCAAGGGTCTTTTTTAAACCAGAAATATAGATTTGCCCTTGTGATCTAAGTAAACACTTTCCCCCTGAATTAGGCTCAGTGTTAAGCAATCGCCGACTGCCAGAGCATGTGATGCAGTCAACACCTTTACCCTGGTTCTCATCGCCTTGCAACCTGAATAGAGGAAGCAAAGTTCAGTTGGTGTGGGGTCCTGATCCTGGCAGAAGTGGTGCCCAGTCTCTCCTGGGGATACTTCTTTTACCAGTTGTTGACTTTGGAGTAGTTCTTTTCAGTAATCAAAGTTAGCCCCATCCAGGGTGTCCTTAGTTCTGTATTCTGATCCCCAAGCCACCAATCCTGCACCTTGGAATGCCTTTACTTCCCAGGGGCCTCAGAAGAGTATGAAGACTGCGGCTCCTGCTGGGCCATTCCTGTGCCCTGGGGCTGTATCTGGAGTTTCAAGCTGTCAGCAAGACAGAGTCCTGGCAGAGCCTGAATAAAGATAGTGACTTCAAAGGAAGAGGGAGAATTCCACACTAGAGATAAACTCTAGAGAAAGTTAAAGCAAGAATGGTAAACAAAATTTAAATACCACTCAGTCTCCTGGGTTAAAAAATTAGTTACAAAGAGAAGGAGCTGAAAAGATTAACATTAGCATGTTAACAGATTCATCTTTTAAAATGCGATTACAGCTAATTTTTCTTTTTAAAAAATTTTTATTGAAATGTCCTTGATTTACAAGGTTATGTTAATTTCTGCTATACAGCAAAGTGATTCACTTTTTTCTTTATATCTTTTCTATCAGTAGGTGTTAGCTTTTCCTTTTATAAAGTTTTTTTATTTTGCTGCTCTGTTATATGGGGTTTTAGTTCATGACTAGGGATTGACAGTGAGAGCACCCAGTTCTGACCACTGGACCTCCAGGAAATTCCCTTAAGTTGTTTTTTAAATCATGAAAGTATTGGAGGATCATTGTAAAGTGTTCAGATCACACAGATAAGTGTATATAAAAAAGGAAAGGATCACTTCACCCAATCAATACCAATCCCCCCCCCCCAATTTATAACCACTGATAAAATTTTATTGTAATTGTATACATGCATGGGTATACATGGGCCTTTCCCAGTCGGTGCTAATGGTAAAGAACCCGCTTGCAAAATGCAGGAGTTGTACTAGACGTAGGTTCGCTCTCTGGGTCGGGAAGATCCCCTGGAGTAATGGCAACCTACTCCAGTATTCTTGCCTGGAGAATTCCACAGACAGAGGACCCTGGTGCGCTGAAGTCCATAGAGTCTCAAAGAGTTGGACACGACTGAAACTACTTGGCACTCACTCATAGGCATATATATTTAAATGTATGATCAAAGTTTTTTCTCTTAACAGTGAGTATTGATGACTTCTCAATGTTAGGTCTATCACTTTTAAATAGCTGTAAAGTATTTTGTAAATTAATATTGTAATTTGACTAAATATTCTCATTAATGTTTAGTTTATTTCAAAAATCTTTTTCAGTTACAAATTCTGTTGCATTCAATATTATTGCATGTGCTAACCTGTGTACATCTATGTATCTTTAGGATCAATTTATGGACAAAGAACTTATGGGCTAAAGATCTATCCACTTAAATTCTGGATAGAACTTGCTAAACTGCCTTCCAAAAGACTTACCAATTTATTTTCTGCTCAACAATAAAACAGAGCACCCATTTTTCCATAGCTTTGCCAGTAATGGACATTATTGGATGTTTAAATTGTTGCTAATTCTGTCCTCCTCCTTCCAAATCATTTTACACTATTTTAATTCACATTTCTCTGATTCCTAAGAATGTTGAGTAACTTTTCATATCTTTATTGGATGTTTATATCTCTCCTACAGATTGTGTTGCTGTTATTCAGTTGCTAAGTTGTGTCCGACTCTTTGCAACCTCATGGACTTCAGCATGTCAGGCTTCTCTGTCCTCCACTATCTCCAGGAGTTCAGATTCCTGTCCACTGAGTTGGTGATGCTGTTTAATCATCTCATCCTCTGCTGCTCATTCTCCTCCTGCCCTCAATCTTTCCCAGCATCAGGATCTTTTCCAATTAATCAGCTCTTCATGTCAGGTGGCCAAAGTAGTGGAGCTTCAGCTTCAGCATCAGTCCTTCCAATGAATATTCAGGGCTGATTTCCTTTAGGATTGACTGATTTGATCCCCTTGCTGTCCAAGGGACTCTCAAGAGTCTTCCCCAGCACCACAGTTTGAAAGCATCAATTCTCGGGTCTTCTTTATAGTCCAGTTCTCAGATCTACACAAGGCTACTGGAAAAAACCATAATTTTGACTATATGGGCTTTTGTTGGCAAAGTGATGTCTCTGTCATCTAGGTTTGTCATAACTTTCCTTCCAAGGAGCAAACATCTTTTAATTCTATGGCTGCAGTCATTCACTGTCCACAGTGATTTTAGAGCCCAGGAACGTAAGATCTGCCACTGTTTCCAGTTTCCCCATCTACTTGCCATGAAGTGATGGGACTGGATGCCATGATCTTAGTTTTTTGAATGTTGAGTTTTAAGACAGCTTTTTCACTCTTCTCTTTCACCTCTTTCATCAAGAGGCTCTTTGGTTCCTCTTCACTTTCTTCCATTAGAGTGATATCATATACATATCAGAGATGTTGATATTTCTCCTGGCAATCCTGATTGCAGCTTGGGATTCATCCAGCCTGACATTTCATACGATGTACTCTGCATGTAACTTAAATAAGCAGGATAACAATATATAGCCTTGACAGGCAGATTCTTTACCTTCTTAGCCACCAGAGAAACCCAAGAATATTGGAGTGGGTAATCTATCCCTTCTCCAGGGGATCTTCCTGACCCAGGTATCAAACTGGGCTTTTCTGAATTGCAGGTGGATTCTTTACCAGCTGAGCTACTAGGGAAGCCCCACACTCTAGAGGGCTGACTAAAGAGCTGTGGCACCTGGGCTCGTTGCTCTGTGGCGTGTGGAATCTTCCTAGACCAGGAATCAAACCAGTATCCTCTCCATTGGCAGGATTCTTGTCCCCTGCACCACCTGGGAAGTCCTTCCTTCTGTTTTAAGTTTTGGTTTTTTGACTACAAGACATATGGGATCTCAGTTCCTCAAGGAGGGATGAAACCTGCACCCCTCAAGTGGAAGCATGGAGGCTTAATTACCAGACTGGCAGGGAAGTCCTTTTAATACTTTCTTGGGTTTTTATATTGCACTTTGAAATCTGTCTGGAATTTTTATTGACATGTAGTGTGAGGTATCATTTTTCTAACACCAGTTTTTTTTTTTTTTTTAAGATTTATTTATTTATTGTCTGTGGTGGGTCTTCATTACTTCAAGTAGACTTTTTCTAGTTGTGTCTAGTTATGGCAAGTGGGGGCTACTTTTTGTTGCAGTGTGCGGGCTTCTCATTGCGGTGGATTCTTTCGTTGAGAAGCACAGGCTCTAAGCGCATGGGCTTCAGAAATTGCAATGCATGGGCTCAGTAGTTGCGGCAGACAGGTTTAGTTGCTCCATGGCATGTGGGATCTTCCAGGGCCAGGGATTGAACCAGTGTCCCTCGTGTTGCAAGGGAGATTCTTAACCACCAAGGAAGCCCCTCCAACATCAGTTTTTTACTGTGATTTGCTATTTGATAAGGCAGCTCTCCTCATTATTGATCATTTTTTAAAAAGTTCTTTTCTCTACTCTTGATTTTGTTTTTATTATTATTATTATTATTTTTTTTAATTATGTACTCTTGATTTTCAACCTGAACAACATTTGAGACTCAAAGCTTGAGGATGACTTTATGGTCATTTCAATAGATGTCAAAATAGCATTTGATAAAATTGAAAATCTACAATACGAAATATGCAGTTGTCTAAGATAAAGAGAGACAAAGAGCAAGAAAAAGAGCTTTTTGTACCTTAATGGAAAGAACTCTAATACAAGTGAAGAAAGCAATAAAACAATGCATCTTATGAATCCTTTAATTAAAGAAAAGTTATGTGCATATATGCCTGTGTGTGAAAATATATATGAATCCCAAAACACAGGTCTGGAGGGATACATGTTTCAATGTCAAGGCTTTTGTTTCTGGGGAGAGATTAGGAGGGTACGGATGTCCTGGATACTGTGTGGTGTTCTGCGGATGCCCTTTCTTGGGACCAGCACACTTCACCCAGTTGCGAGAAATGTTGCCTATTGCCGGCTTATACAGAGTGCCTCTCCAGACAGTGCCCTCAGCTGCAAGTAGCTACCTTGCCGAGCCGAAGTTCCTCCCTGGGGACAGATTGCATCCAATGACTGGTTCTTATGTAGTACAAATGCATGTGCCCTTTGCTTCAGTTTGGCACAGTGATGAAGGGCAATCCTAGCTTCAGAGCTCCCCCCAGGGATGGCTGCAACCTCTGTTGCAACCTGCAACTACTTGGCAACCTGTTTTCTCTTGGCTTCATCTTGCTCCTTTCTTCCCCTCCCAGATGTTTCTGAGAGTACTTCCCAATAACTTGCACACAAGTTTCCTTGAGAGTTTATATCTTGGGATACTCAGCCTACAACAATGGGCAATACATTATTGACTGGTGGAGGGTAGGTGGGTATTTTTTTTTCTTCACGTTTTGCTCTCTTACTTAAACTGGAATAATTTATTTATAAGACTTGAATAATTTTTACTTTGTGTTTAAATATTACCATTAAATAGAAATCTAGCAAGGATGTTGAACTAGCTTTTTAAAAGGAACTCTCCTGCCATGCATATCTTTACCCCTTCCCACCCAGTAGTCTCACTCCTTAGCACAAGTCATTTTATTTCTATGTACTTCCCTGAGCGGGGATCACACACAGCCTGGCTTGCTGTGGTGGAAAGAACCATACGATAATAGACAGTTTTCATACAGGTGGACATTTCAGTGCTGTATAAGAATGATAAAAGAGCAAGGCATCATTGAACCAGAACAGCCATTCAAAGCATTCTGAGAGCTGTTGACTCTGCCTTGGATCCAGAGCAGGTGAGTGAGCCGCATTCCTTGAACAAGATTCCTGGAGGAACTTCACATCACAAACCTCTGAGCTAAAGCACCAGAATTGAAATCCGGGGTTCTGAGCTGCAGATTCTCAGTGCAGCTTTCTTTCTACCAAAGGAAGTCTCCATTTTCTACAGACTGAATATGCTCTGATTAGGATCCGCCTCCAGATGAACACAGCAGGTATCAATTTTCTGACAAGGGTAGAGGAATTCTTGTCCTTTGAAAGGAAGGGAATAAAGAAAGTTATTCAATCCTGAGGAAGTAGTTGTGTATTCCACAGGGCTGAATATTCCTTGAGGGAAGTGAGTGAAGTCGCTCAGTCCTGTCCGACTCTTTGTGGCACCGTGGACTGTAGCCTACTAGGCTCCTCCGTCCATGGGATTTTCCAGGCAAGAATACTGGAGTGGGTTGCCATTTCCTTCTCTGGGGGATCTTCGCAACCCAGGGATTGAACCTGGGTCTCCTGCATTGTAGGCAGACGCTTTACCGTCTGAGCCACCAGGGAAGTCTTATTCCTTAGCTGCTCAGAAATTCCTTCTTCCCCCAACTTTTCTCCAGAGAAAAGTTTTCAAGTTTCTCTGGAGACTGATCTCCAGAAGCTGTGGGGAAATACTCTCCCACTAGTTATTCTCACACTTCTGGGAAACCTCCTCTTTAGGAGCCAAGAGCTCAGACTGGCCAATGAAAACTTAAGCAGAATGAGGTAGTTGGAGACTTTCCTAAAAAACTAGGAATCTCAAAATTGTCCTGTTTATTGATCCAGGAAAATTGTGTTTTATTCTTCCTCAAACAAACTTCATACAACTCCAAATGCAGCAAATAACAAGTGCTGATGAAGATGAGGATGTGGAGAAATTGGAGGCTTTGTGAATTATTGCTAAGAATGTAAAATGTTCCAGCCTCTGTGGAAAACAGTATGACAGTTCCTCAAAAAATTAAAACTAGAATTATATGATCCAGCAAACCTACTTCTGGGTATATACTTGGAAGAATTGAAAGGAAGGTATCAAAGAGATATTTTCATGCCCATGTTTACAGCAGCATTATTCACAATAGCTAAAATGTAGAAGTAACCCAAGCGTCCACCAACGGATGAATGAATAAACAAAGTGTGGTATATACATACAATGGAAGATTATTCAGCTTTAAAAAGGAAGAAATCCTGTCACATGCTACAACATGGATGAATTTTTTCTTTATAAAATTTTATTGGAGTATAGTTGATATACAATGTTGTGTTAGCTTCAGGTGTACAGCAAAGTGAATCAGTTATACATATATATTAATCCACTTTTTATTTTTAGACTCTTTTTCCATATAGGCTATTACAAAGTATTGAGTGGAGGTCCTTGTGCTGTACAGCTGGTTCTTGTTAATTACCTATTTAATATATAGTGGTGTGTACATGTCAATCCCAATCTCCCAGTTTATCCCACCTCCCCTCCCTCCATAACAATGTTTGTTTTGCTCTGCTTTTATTTTATAAATTAGCTATTTGTACCTTTTTTTTTTTTCAAGATTCCACACATAAAAGATGTCGTATGATGTTTGTCTTTCTGTGTCTGACTTACTTCACTCAGTATGACAATCTCTAGGTCCATTCACGTTGCTCCAAATGGCATTATTTTGCTCTTTTTTATGGATCAGTAATATTCCATTGTATACATGTACCGTATCACTTTTATCCCTTCCTCTGTTGATGGACATTTAGGTTGCTTCCATGTCCTGGCTATTGTAAATAGTGCTGCAACGAACACTGGAGGGCATGTATATTTTCAAATTACGGTTTTCTCCAGGTGTATGCCCAGGAGAACGTGGATGAACTTTGAGGACATCATACTATGTGAAATAAACCAATCACAAAAAGACAAACACTGTATATGTGATTCTACCTATATTAGGTATTTAAATTAGTCAAATGTATAGTTTCAGAAAGTTGAAAGGTGGCTGCCAGGGAAAGGAGAAAATGGGGAGTTGTTTAATGGGTATAGAGTTTCAGTTTTACAGAATGAAAAGTTTCTGGAGACTGGTTGCACCAGTAATGTGAATATGCTTAACATTACTGACATCTACTTTTAAGAATGGATGAGATGGTAAATTTTCAATTATGTGGTTTTTCTTTACAGTTAAGAAATATATGAAAAAAAAAGAAATATATGGAATTCCCTGGCAGTCAAGTGGTTAGGACTCCATTATTTCACTGCCGAGGCCCCAGGTTCAGTCCCTGGCTGGGAAACTAAGATCCCACAAGCCATGTGGCATGGCCAAAACAAAACCAAACAAATACATAAAACATGAAATGAACAGGTCAAAAAGCAAATTAAATGTAATTGAAAAGGGAATTAATAAACTAGAAGACACAACTGCTGAAAGTATTCCAAATGCAAGAAAGAGGAACAGATGTTAGGAGACATGAACTACGCAATGAGAAAGCCTAACATATAGACCACTGGGTTTCAGCCGGAAAGGAGAAAATGAAAAAGAAATATTATTCAAAGACAAAATGCTTGAGAAAGTTTCCAGAATTGATGATGAGTCCTCTGATTTAGAAAAGAATGAATCTCAAGAATAAAAATAAACCCACATCTACACTTTTCATAGGGAAACTACAGAATATTGAAGTCAGGGAGACTACACTAAAAGTATCTTGAGAGCTACCCAGATGAATAATCAACTAGCGAAGGCAGTAGGTAAATGGGTAAATAGGCAGCAGTACATCATACAATGGGTACATTGTACATCAGTGCATGAAATATTTAGTGCTAAAAAAGAAATGAGCTATCATACTTCCCTGGAAGTCCAGTGGTTGACTCAGCACTTCCAGTGCTTCTGCTGCAGGGGGCAAATGTTTGATCCCTGGTTGGGGGAACTAAGATCTGCATACAGGACATGACAAAACATTTTTTTTTCTTCATAAACAGACTTGAAGTTGCCAAGTTGGGGGAAGGGTGGGAGAAGGATATATTGGAGTTTAGGATTAGTAGATGCAAACTATTGTATATCGGATGGATGAACAACAAGGTCCTACTGTATGGCATAGGGAACTATATTCAATATCCTGTGATAAACCATAATGGAAAAGAAAAAGAAAAAGAATTTATATATGTATAACTGAATCACTTTGCTGAAAAGCAGAAATTAACCCAACAGTGTAAATCAACTCTACTTCATAAATTAAAAAAGAAGCAAGTATGTTTATTATCTAAATTTGCAAAGCTGTGAAAAAAAATTTAATACACATTAAAAAGATTGGTTATTGCTAGGTATGGTCATGTCCTATTCCCTATTCCCTTCTTCTTACCCTCTGTTTGTCTTCATTAATGTGGATGATAGCTTTTATTTTGTAAGTAGAAGAAGGAATAGGCCAAGGTGCAGGAAGAGAGGAGAAAGTTTATTCAAGGAGGAAAGGGTGTTTGGTTTTAAATAATGATATTGACCTTGGGAGAGAAGAGATCCAGAAAGGCCATTGGTCTATTTTCATTTAGGGTGGTAAAATTCATTCTGCTTCAGTCTCTATGGGGCAGGGGACCACTGCAGACAGTTACAATGCTGGTGCCCATTCACCATTCACGGGAGCTTAGAACTCTAGATACATGGCCATCTCTGAGAGAAGTCGTTCACCAACTCTGTCAGGCAATGTCAACCACAATCTTTCTAGATATCTTGGTTGGTCTATATTATCTGATATGTATTGCCTGAAATTTTGCAGATTCCAACTTTTTTTTTTTTTGCTTGTGAGCAGAGCAAGGTAGGATAAGGTTTTGAAATTTTTTATCTGCAGTTTGGACCTTTCTCAGAAATCCCAGACTGCTAATTGAATACTTTCATTAGAATGTCTAAAGAAGCATCTCAAATTTAATATGTCCAAATATCAAGCCCTTGATTTAATACTTTCAACTTGCTTGTCTTGCTGTTTTTCCTCTCAGAAAATGCCAACACCACCCTTTCAGATACTGAGGTCCAAAACTTGGAAGCATCTTTCTCTTCTTTCATCTCTCATACCTTATGTCCACTGCTTCAGGGAATTCTGTTGGCTCTATCTTTCAAAATACATCCAGAGTCCACCCACTTCTCATCACCCCCACTATGATCATATCGGTCCAAGTCTTTTTTCTTTTTTTTGGCTGCGCTGGGTCTGGGTTGCTGCAAGGGCTCTTCTCTAGTTGCAGTGTGTGGGCTTCCCACTGCAGCGGTTTCTGTTGGTGTGAAGCATGGGCTCTAGCTGCACAGGCTTCAGTACTTGGGGCACGTGGGCTCACTAGTTGCAGTTCTTGGGCTCTAGACATAGGCTCAACAGCTGTGGCACACAGGCTTACTTGCTCCGAGGCATGTGGGATCTTGGTAGGCAGATTCTTTACCACTGAGCCACCAGGGAAACCCTCCATTGTGTCTTACTTGGATTACTGCAATAGCCTCCCTAACAACCACCCATGGTAGGACCTGAGCAAATAGTTGTTGAATGAATAAGTGAAGCAGTTCCTACATATGAGTTATCTTTGGTGGTTCGATGGCGCATAGTTACTTTTGAGACCCTTTGCCATATTTTGGAGAGAGAATAGGAAGAAGTATATTTGGGCAGCGAGTACTGTGGACCCATGGAGGAGACAACAGGGAGGAAAGTTGAAGCAAGCATGAAAAATACAGGAGACTGATTCATGGCAATGTATGGCAAAACCACTACAATATTGTAAAGTAATTAGCATCCAATTAAAATGAATAAATTTATTTTAAAAAATACAGGAGAGAGGAGTCAGTGGAATTGGGAGTCTGAGTGGGAACCAGCAAAGACAGTCCAGGTCACTGAGTGCCCCTGTCCCTGCTGTTGTGATTGCCTGTTCTTTGCATGTATAGAGAGCCTGACTGGATACCGGTTTCTGCCTGCTGACCCATCCAACCTGGGGTCTGTGAGGTGATCTCCATGAAGCCGGGACAAGTGAATGACCCTCACTGAAGATCAGGTGAAGAGCGAGTTTCCTTCTGAGCTTCAGAGATGCATTCTCTAGAGGGAGGGAATTGAGTGGATCAAGCAAGATCTCAAAACTGGGGCTGGAGAGAAAGGTAAGGGAGACATCTTGGTATGGCTTCATCTAGGATTGGTTCCTCTCCTCCTGGGGAGCCCTGTGACCCTTTCTTCTCCCCGTTCCTGTAGGAGATCCAGCAGCTGCTTCCAGCAGTCTAGGTCTTCTGCCTATGTTGAGTCCTTCCAGAAGTTCATCCTTCTGTCCCTTAACTCTTCTCAGTCATTCTTCCAGTAGGCAGCTAAGGTGTGGTCCTGTCCTCTTGGTTACTCAGAGACTTGTCTCCAGATTAATGGCTAATGGATTATGCTTCAGGGAAAGTGCTTGGCTTGGTCCCCTACATGTGAGTTCCATTTCCTCCCTTGGGTGTGTTTCAGTTTCCAGCTGGGATCTTTGCCATAGTAATTATAACAATCACACTCTGCATAGAAGATCTTAAAGCTATGTAGGCAAACAAACATAAAGGGATTCTTTTTTTTTTTCTTTTTAATATTTATCTTTTTGTCTACATCAGGTCTTAGTTGTGGCATGGGAGATCTTAATTATGACATGTGGGATCTAGTTCCCTGACCAGGGATCAAACCCGGGCCCCCTGCATTAGGACCATGGAGTCTAAGTCACTGGACTACCAGCGAAGTCCCCACAAAGGAATTCTTAAGGAAAGTCAAGTAGTTGTCAGAATCTCCAACTCCACCAGACCCAGAAGCTTTGTACTCATCTGCCAGTAACTGCTTGGTGAGGCTTATTTAAGCAGCTTGAAATTCTTTCTACAATCACATTGACATAGGATATCCTGAGGGAAAGGGAAGTTTCCCACCCCAGCCCTGCTCCTCCCCAAGCCTTCCCCTTCCAGCCAGTAACACTGTTATTCACCTGACTGCTTGAGAGAAAAGCCTAGAAGTTTACCTTCATTCTTCCTTATCCCTCACCTCTCATCCTCTCTATCAACAAGGCCTATGGTGTGTGCAACTAGAGATTATCACACTAGGTGAGTAAGTCAGAGAGAAAAAGACAAGCACCATATGATATCACTTATATGTGGAATATAAAACATGGCCCAGGACTTCCCTGCTGGTCTAGTGGTCAAGAATCCACCTGCTAATTCAGGGAACACGAGTTCAATCCCTGGTCTGAGAAGATCTCACATGCTGAGGAGCAGCTAAGCCCATGTGACCAACTACTGAAGCCCGTGTGCTCTAGAGCCCATACTCCGCAACAAGAGAGTAGCCCTCACTCACTGCGACTAGAGAAAGCCTGCGTGCAGCAACACAGACCCAGCACAGCCAAAAATAAAATAGAATGTGCACAAAAGAACCTGTCTATGAAACAAACAGAATCTGGAATGTAAAGAACAGACTGGTGGTTGCCAAGGGGAAGGGGGCTGGGGGAGGGGTGGAGTGGGAGGCTGGGGCCAGCAGATGTAAGCGTTTATATATAGAATGCAGAAACAACAAGGTTCAACTGTGTAACACAGAGTACTACCTTCAGTATCCTATGATACGCCATAACGGAAAAAAGTCTACAAAAAAGAAATGTATATATATATGTATAACTAAATCACTTTTCTGATAGCAGTAATTAATGTAACATTGTAAATCAACTATACTTCCATTAAAAAATTGATTAAAAACAAAACAAAAACCATGAGCTTTTGTTTATAAAACATGCCCAGAATCTACTTTCTTCTCCTCCCCACTTAGTGACCTTTGCATTCAAGTTGAACAGCTGCAGTGCTGTGCTAACCAGTCTTCCTGCTTCTACACACCTTGCTCCAGATCACCCTCTCCAGAGCAGCAAGAGCCATTTCTCAGGGACAAGCGCTTCCCACTATTCTGCTCATACCCTCCAGAGGCTCCCACAGAACTTTTGACACATTTCAAACTTCCTACCGTGGTGCAGGAGGCGCTGCATGATGAGTCTCCAGCCTTCCTCTGTAGCCACCTGTCTTACTGCTCCCCTCCTTGGCCTCGCGGCCTTGCCTGCTCCTTCAGTGTGCTTAGAGCCATGGGATCTATTGCCATTGTTGCTGGCAGTGCTTAAAAGGCTTTGTGAAGACTTCTTCATGAATGGCTCCTTAGTATTTAGAACTTAGCTCCCTAATGAAATACCTCTGAACTCAGTGGCTTCAAAAGAGCAGCTATCTATTTCACTTACGATGACTCTGTAATTCAGGCAGGGCTTCAGGAGGAAGATGCATTTTTGTTCCACTCAGCATCAGCGGGGGCAAATCAACTGAGGAACTACTTCTAAAGTGGCTCGCTTCCATGGCTGGCCCACTGAGACTGGCAGTCACCTCTTAGTTAAACCAGGGTTGAGGGCAAGGGATCTTGGTTGGGTCCCAAAGAAGTCAGGTGGAAGCTGTGCTGTCTTTTTATGACAAAGAAGTCACACAGCATCAGTAACATTGAACTTGGTTATTAGTTATGCAAACCGAAACACCTGTACAAGTTCAAGTGGAGAAAACAGACTCTACCACTTGAAGAGGGAATGGCAGAGTTCTGCAACAGAACACAGCAATAGGAATATCGCTTTTCTGGATGATTCTATCTGCAGTTACCTCCTCAGTGCAGCGTTCTCTGACAGTCCTATATAAATTATCTCCTCCCTCTCACCCCAAATAGTCATTCTTACCATTGCAGTCTCTAGTGACTTCATAGCACATTAAGTTATTTTGCTCATTGTTGGCTCATGTGCAGCCTATTACAAGAATATAGCCCCCACCTCTCCCACCCAAGAACAGAATCCTTGCATGAAGGGATGCCAGACCAGAGGCTGTTGCATTAGACTCTGGCACATGCAGTCGGAGAGGTAAAGACTATTTCAAGATATGTAGAGGTGGAGATATTGGCATTTTTGATTGAGGATGTAGGGGATGAGGGGGCTTCCCTGGCGGCTCAGCAGTAAAGAATCCACCTGCCAATGGAGGAGACATGCATTCGATCCCTGGGTCAGGAAGATCCCCTGGAAAAGGAAATGGCAACCCACTCCAGTATTCTTGCCTAGAGAATCCCGTGGACAGAGGAATCTGGGGGGCTACAGTTCATGGGGTTGCCAATAGTTGAACATGACTGAGCACACCCACAGAGTATTCTTGTCTGAGAAATCCTATGGACAGAGGAGCCTGGCAGGCTACAGTCCAAAGGGTCGCAAAGAGTCGTACACGACTGAGTGACTGAACATGCACACAGGGGATGAGGGGAGAAGGGAGGACACTGGGTTGCTGGTCTGTCTCAAAGCGAGGAACTGCATGAAACTGGGGGTATTCATGGCTTAGGGCTGCCTCGCAGAGGCCACGCTGAGCCTTGCATTACTAGAGGGGTAAGGGGTGCTAGGTGTGTGCCAAGCCTAGTTGGATGCTCAACATATTCCTTTCTTGTTCCTCCCAGGCTTCCAGGCTCATCTCCCAACTCTCTTGCAGTTGGGTGGGAGCCAGGTGAAGCTGAAGTATACCACTGTCAGGCATGGATTAAAAGCCAATCCGCAAGATCCTGCATATTCTCTTTCCCTTCCTTATAGGAGGCGTGAGAACCATGGCAGCATCACAAATGAGAGCGGCCTGGGTTCCTGCATGACAAGTAGAATAGAGAACCACCTCTTCATAACCTTTTAAAATTCATGACGCAGCAGTTTTGAAGAGACTAGGACAGTCGTAGAATACTGCCACATTCAGAATTTGTCTCAGTGTTTCTTCATCTTGTTTAACTTCCTCCTCGATTCCTTGTGTTTTCTGCAAATGGAAACCCAGCTCTGTAATGTGGTTCCATTCAGGTTAACTTTTTTCAAACATGATGTCATACTTTATACTGCATCCAATCAGAGGGACATCAATGCCCAGGCTCCCACCTCCCGTGATAACTATGTTTGAAGACTGAGCTCAGATGGTGGCTGCAGATGTCTCCACTGTAAAAGCACTTCCCACTTTCACAATGAGCATGTAAACTGTGGAGTAACTCTTGGTCACTATCCTGACATCCTGTTTCTGAACAACATTTCACCCAATATTTTCAACATCCATTGTGGTGCCTTCCCTCAACTGTTTATATTTAGCATTTATTGAGCAATTTACTATGTACTAGGCTCTCTTCTAAGGGTCTGCATTGCTTGGCCTATGGTCCCCTTCCAGCTTCAAAGCCAGCAGTGATGGGTTGAGTTCTCATATAGCAGCACTCTGAGCTTGCTTCTATTATCACATCTTTTCTGAGTTTGACTGAATCTCCTTCAGTTTCCCTTGTCCATTTTATAAATATAGCAGCACCTGGACTCTCTGATCTTCATTACAGCATGTGGGATCTTTTTACTTGCAGTATGGGGGATTTTTAGCTTTGGCACACAAACTCTTAATTGCAGCATGTGAGATCTAGTTCCCTGACAAGGGATCGAACCTGGATCCCTGCACTGGGGGCAGAGTCAGAGCCACTGGACCACCAGGGAAGTCTCTCCTTCATCCATTGTTAAGAACCCTTGGGATTACATTGGACCTACCTGCATAACCCAGAAAACCTCCCTGTCTTAACACCAGTTGATTAGTCACCTTAACTCCACTTGCAACCTTAATTCTCCTTTGCTATAGAACCTAATATACTCACAGTATCTGGAAATTAGGGCATGGACACCTTTGGACAGGCCCTCATTTTTGCTACCACAGAAGGTAACTTTCTTTCATCACACAGTTAGCAAGAAGCAGAGATGGGGTTTAGACTCTGGAAGACTGATTCCAGGGCCTACATTTTTAATTTGAATGTTTTGATTTTTATTTTTTACTGAAGTATGGTTAATTCGATCCCTGTGTATTATACTTCCTATGCAAATGTACTAAGTAACAGGTTTGGAATAGTTTATTATGACTTGCACAATCCCTCTAGATACCCTCTTCCCCTGATTTCGTAAGTTACCATGAAATTCCCTATGGCAGTTTGACTTCCCACAGTATGCTAGCTTATCTAGATCAGTCTGGAGCTAGCTGGATTAAGTCATTTACTTGCTGCATGATTTGGGCTCATTATTAAAGCTCTCTGTGCCCTAATTTTCATAATATAATGTGGAGAATTAATGATATTTATTCTATAAGTAGGTTGTGAGGATAAAGTCATTATAATTAAAATGTTTACACTCTCAGTCATGTCTGAGTCATGTCTCAGGTCTCTTTGTGACCCCATGAATTGTAGCTTGCCAGGTTCCTCTGTCCAAGAGATTTCCCAGGCCAGAATACTGGAGTGACTTGCCATTCCCTCATCCAGGGGATCTTCCCTACCCAGGGACCAAACCAGTGTCTCCTGCTTTGTAGGCGGATTCTTTTCTGCTGAGCCACCAGGGATGCCTCAAAATGCTTACATAGCAAGTGCTATGTATTAGCTAGGATTGCTTATTATTTCTGTATAGTCCTAAGAGATCACAAGGCCAGACTGGTTTTCCGACCCTTATCTCTCATTTGCAGTCATCAAGAGAGGCAGTCACACAGGGGACAATCCTGTGCCCCAAATCACAAAACTTCCATAAGAAACAAATGGCCTCTTACAGCAACCATCAGCACTGGTATAAACAGCCAATGCTAAACTTTTTGGGCGTAAGCACCAGAATAAATTTGATCTCTTTTTTAAAAAAAAAATCTGTCAACTTTTATAATTTTGGAGAATACTGACATATTTGCAGGATTGACTTTTTTGTCATTAAATTAAAAAAAAATAGACTTTTTTTTATAGCAGTTGTGGATTTATATAAAAATTGAAGAGATGGTATAGAGAGTTCCCATACAGCCCAAACCCCCAGTTTCCTCTGTTATTAACATCTTATATTAATATGCTACATTTGTGCCAATTAATGAACCAATATTGATAAATAATCATTAATCATTAACTATGCTTTATTCATATTTTCTTTAAAAATTTTTATTGGAGTCTAGTTGCTTTACAATGTTGTATTAGTTTTTGCTGTACAGCAAAATGAATCAATTATATGTATACTTCTATCCCCTCTTTTTTAGATTTCCTTCCCATTCCAGTTATCATAGATCACTGAGTGGAGTTTCCTGTGCTACACAATAGGCTCTCATTAGTTATCTATTTTATACATAGTAGTGTGTATATGTGGAGAAGGCAATGGCACCCCACTCCAGTACTCTTGCCTGGGAAATCCCATGGACGGAGGAGCCTGGTAGGCTGCAGTCCATGGGGTTGCAAAGAGTCGGACACGACTGAGCGACTTCACTTTCACTTTTCACTTTCATGCGTTGGAGAAGGAAATGGCAACCCACTCCAGTGTTCTTGCTTGGAGAATCCCAGGGATGATGGGGCTTGGTGGGCTGCTGTCTATGGGGTCACATGGAGTCGGACACGACTGAAGTGACTTAGCAGCAGCAGCAGTGTGTATATGTCAATTCTAGTCTGCCAGTTCACCCCATCCCCTTTCCCCCTTGATAACTATAAGTTTGCTCTCTACATCTGTAATTCTATTTCTGCTTTGCAAATAAGCTCATCTGTATCCTTTTGCTAGATTTCACATATAAGCGCTATTATATATATTTCTGTCACTTATACTAGGTCTGTCCATGTCTTTGAAAATGACACTATTTTTTCCCTTTTAATGGCTGAGTAATAATCCACCATATATTTCTACCACATCGTCTTTATCCATTCCTCTGTTAACGGTGGATTTTCTTAATTTTTACCTAATGTCCTTTTTCTGATTCAGGACACCACATTACACTGAGTTATCATATCTCCTTAAGGCTCTCGTTGGCTGTGAGAGTTTCTCAGACTCTTCTCGGTTTTGATGACCTTGACAGTTTTGAGGAGCATTTGTTCCCTTCATACAATGTTCCTCTATTTGTCTTTTTTCTCAAGGTTAGACAGGAGTTATAGGTTTTTGAGAAGACCACAAACGTAAAGTCCTATATTCACTGTATCATAACTTTGTGTACACTACCAACCTGAGTGATCACTACTGGCATGACCTTGATCATGAGGTTGTGTCTGTCAGGCTTCTCCGTTGGAAGGTTACTCTCTTTCCCCCCTCTCCCCAGTGCTCCTTGGAAGGAAGTCACTATGCCCAAAGCACACTTAAGGACTGGGGAATTATGCTGTAGCTCCTTGAGGAATGCCTTAGTTTCCTAGATTTGTATAACAAAGTACCACAAATGAGTGGCTTTAAGTGACAGAAACTTATTCTCCCACGGTTCTGGAGGCTGGAAGTTTGAAAGCAAGTTGTCAGCCAAGCTATGATCTCTCTGAAGCTTCTAAGGGAGAATTTGCTTCAAGCTTCTGTCCCTGCATCTGGTGCTGCTGGCAACCTTGATGCTGCCAGGCTTGTAGACGCACTACTCCAAGGTCTCCTCCACCGGCACAGAGTGTTCTCCCCCCACCCACACTGCCTTGTGTCCCTCTCTTCTTACAAGAACACCAGTTATTTTGGATGGGGGCCCACCCTAATGACCTCATCTTAACTGGGTTGCATCTGCAACACTGTTTCCAAGTAAAGTCACAGTCACAAGTACTGGGCTTTAGGACTTAAACATAACTTTTTGAGGGACACAATTCAACTCATAACGACAGGGGAATATCTATTATATATAAATTATCTGGAATTTTTCTGCATAGAAGATTTATCACTTCTTTCCTACTTATTAGGTATTTATTTTGTTTTATTGAATATAAATTCAATTTTATTGACTATAAATACAATGTTGTGCTAGTTTCTGGTGTACATACATCAAAGTGATTCAGTTATACATATATTCGTTCTTTTTCAGGTTATTTTCCCATATAGGTTATTACAGAATATTGAGTGGAGTTCCTTCTGCTATTTAGTAGGTCCTTGTTGATTAACAATTTTATGTACGTGAAAGTGTTAGTCGCTTAGTGATGTCCAATTCTTTGTGACCCCATGACTGTAGCCCACCTGGCTTCTCTGTCCATGGGATTCTCCAGGTGAGAATACTGGAGTGGGTAGCCATTCCCTTCTCCAGGGGATCTTCCCAATCCAGGGATTGAACCCAGGCCTCCTGCATTGCAGATGGATTCTTCAGTGTCTGAGCCATCAGGGAAGCCCCATTTTATGTATGGTAGTGTGTATATGTTAATCCCAACTCCTAATTTATCCCAACTCCCAACTTTCCCCTTTGGTAACCATAAATTTATTTTCTAAGTCTGTGTGTCTGTTGCTGTTTTGTAAATAAGTTCATTTGCATCATGTTTTAGATTCAACATATAAGTAACGTCGTACAGTGTTTGTCTATGTTTGACTTAATTCACTTAGTGTGAGAATCTCTAGGCCCAGCCATGTTCATTTATTTAATCATTTATGTATATCAGTGTGAACTGACATCTTGCTATACCTGTTTAGTAGCTCCAGAAGTTGTTTTGGGATTTTCTTTTCGTTAATTTTATGTATGACTGCACTGGGTCTTCTTTGCTGTGTGTGGGCTTTCTCTAGTTGTAGCAAGTGGGGGCTACTCTTCATTTTACAGTCTGAGGGCTCTCGTTGCGGTGACTTCTCTTGTTACAGAGCACAGGCTCTAGGCACTCGGGCTTTGTAGCTGCAGCATAGGGGCTTAACTGCCGTGCGGCATCTGGGATCTTAGGTCCCCAACCAGGGATCAAACCCGTGCCCAGCAGGTCAGAGTTTTAACCACCGGACCACCAGGGAAGTCCCTACTGTCTGATTTGAACTGAGCATTTTATATAATTCCACTTTAAATTTTATCCCTTTTTGAAGAAAAGCTTTGCTGCTATTAGTTACATTCAGTCAGTTAACTCCAGTTCAGTGGCTCAGTCATGTCCGTCTCTTTCAGTTCAGTTCAGTTCAGTTCACTTCAGTCGCTCAGTCGTGTCCGACTCTTTGCAACCCCATGAATCGCAGCACGCCAGCCCTTCCTGTCCATCACCAACTCCCGGAGTTCACTCAGACTCACGTCCATCGAGTCAGTGATGCCATCCAGCCATCTCATCCTCTGTCGTCCCCTTCTCCTCCTGCCCCCAATCCCTCCCAGCAGCAGAGTCTTTTCCAGTGAGTCAACTCTTCGCATGAGGTGACCAAAGTACTAGAGTTTCAGCTTTAGCATCAATCCCTCCAAAGAAATCCCAGGGCTGATCTCTCAATTGACAGTAAGTTTGCTCCCTAGGTGACCTCTGACAGTGGCTGGCAACATTTTTGGTCATCACAATTGTGATATCCAATAAGTGAAGACCAGTGATCTTGCTAAACCTCCTGTAACGCAAAGTTCTGTGTCTCACAGCAAACAGTGATCTGATCCACAGTGGCAATAGTGTGGCTATTGGCAAACACTGAATTAGGTAAAAGAATCAAAGTGTATTAGTCAGGAAATTGTTAGGGTTCTAAAAAGGATTCCTTGAACCTTATTGACTTGGAGCAGCTTAGTTCAAGGAAGCAATCTTACTAGTGTGCCCGGAGGTAGGGGAAGTGGATGAAAAACATTATTTGATGAAAAACAGTAGTGACTATCGCACAATAACACAGGCTTTTTCCTTTGGTTGCAGAGAATTTTCAGAACAATGTTTTACGCACAGTGGTGATAGCATTTGTGTTAGTTCAGGTCTTCCAAGTAGATGCTAAGATGAGGTTAGATTCCAAGAGATTAGCCAGGAAAAGACCTGAGAGGGAAATGGTAAGGAAGCTAGAGGAGGTTGAGAGAGCCTCAGGCCTTGAGGAGGAGAGGGGAAGGGGAGGGAAGGGTGGACAGGAAGTCTTAGAGTGCAGTGCACTTCTAAAAAAGTTTTAGCTCTGCTGCTGAGGAGTCCTTGAGCCAAAGTTGCCCGTCAGAAGACTCCCCTGTCTCCAGGGTACAGCCCTGCCTGGAGGTCCCTGTGGTGCTTAGTTACTGATTGTGACAGCCTGAGGGAAGTCATTACGGTCAAACATACTCCTGCAGGGTGGAGGCCTGAGAGGCACTGTCCCCTTGCTGCTTCAGTCTACCCCCTTGCACTGCACTAATATGCTTTCCCAGAGGTCCAGGGGGCAGCTCCTGCATGGCTACTTCAGGCCTCTCTTTCTGAGGGGAAACAGAGGGAGCTTATCTGACAACTACAGCCCCATTCATGGAGCTGATTTCTGCTTTACAACTGGTAATTATCTTCTCTCTGCTCCACTACTTCTTCTAACGTTCACTCACTTTCATTGGTCATCTCTGCACGTTGTAGCTTACCTGGTTGTATGACTCCTGTTAACTGCGGACAAAGAATGCCACTTGCCATATCAGTCAACAAAGGTTGTTGGTCCATCAAGCCCCCAGTCACTACAGCTGCCACACGTACTCCCACCCCCAAAGGTGAGCCCTGAAGGAACTCAGGGTGGACATAGAATCATCAAGCAAGGTATCAACCACTGCAGCAGCCCTCAAAGCTGCACCCTGAGGGAAACCAGGATGGGAAAAACAGGATACATGCCTTATCAAAGGAATGATTTCAGAGTCCTGACTCTTGCATCTTCCCTTACAAATAAAAGCACTAAATTCATTAACTTGATGTCTGGTTTTCTTTATCAAAGGAATGATTTCAGAGTCCTGACTCTTGCATCTTCTCTTACAAATAAAAGCACTAAATTCATTAACTTGATGTCTGGTTTTCTTTAATGAATAGTGATCTTTTGATGTTCTGATTATCTGGTTTCGGTTGCAAAACCCCTGTATGTCCTGGCTCCTCCCCTCCCTCTTCTGAGCAGTCCCTCAGAGCTGTCTGAGAAGCTGCCTCCTGGGCTTGAAGGCCTCAAAGTTTACCAAATAATACATAAGTCTCAACTTTGGGGCTGAAGACTTTTCGCATTTTTTTCCAGTCGATATAATCATAACCTTCTCAGGCTGGGGTTGCTGTATCCATTCATAGGGAGTACCAAGGGGCACTGATGTGAATCATGTGGGTTCCATGTGTCGCCTCCCCACCCCACCGGCTTATTATGGTATAAAGGCAGTTCTGCCTCCTTCTGCTCATCAGGGTCAATGTCTCTTGCCAGTAGGAGGAGGAACTGTAGCTTGTAGTTCAGTGAGACTCTGGTCACGTACCCTGGCAAGAGTGCAGCCTCTCGGGGGTCAGAACCTCTAGAGCCCAGAGTTGCAGGCATTCAGCACAAATGTGGGTCCTGGGAGTGATGGTGAGTAGGGAGGACCACTCTTGCTTCCCCTCTTTGGGGCCCAGACCTAGAACCCCCTGGTCCACCACAGACCACTTTCTCCAGCTTGGCTGGTCTGTTACCTCTTAGCAACCTACACCCTAGTCTCACCCTGTCTGTTAACTCAGTGTCCCCTCAAGCAGTTTGGACTCCTCGGGTTGCCTCTAAGCTCCTGCCACCAGGTCCCTGGCTTCCTGCCTCACTGATGCCTCAGGGCGGGCCCAGCCCAGCAGGAGCTCAGGAAGCTCAGACTAGCACCTGTTTAAGACCTTAAGTCTAGTGTCACCCAATGGCTCCACCGAACTTTGCCAGTCAAAATGTCCTGGGACAATACACAAAACAAGAATAGAGCAGACTTTGGGAGAAGGGACCCCCCACTGCTGAGATTATCTATCTGTCTGAGTCTTGTTATGTTAATACTTTGGTGAGAGTGAGGTATTTGATAGAAATACACTGAGAGCCCTGCCAGGGCTGCTTGTTATGTTTGTTGTGTTTTGAACAGGTAATTATTCACAGGGTTCAAAATCCAAAAGCTACAAAACAATATCCAGTGAAATGTTTCCCTACTACCTCTATTTTTCAACCACCCAAGTTCCACTTTCCAGGCAGAACAAATGCCTTCAGTTTTTCCAGATACTGTAATGCACACATTTATATTTGTTAACCAAGATGGCAACATACTATACACATTGTTCTGAACCCTGTGTGTACGGTTTTAAAAATCTATCACTGTATTTTAGGGATCATTTCATTGTATATTTAGTGATGCTTTGTTTTTTTGTGTGTGAATGTACCATAATTTATTTACCCAGTCTACCAATGGATGGGCATTTAGTTGTCTTCTAATCATTTGAGATTGCAGAGTGTGGTGAATAATTGTGTACATCTCAGGTATGTGTAGAATAATTTCCTAGTGGAGCAATAGCTGCGTTAAACGGTATTTACATTTGTCATTTGAGAGATAGTTGCTTCCATAGAGACTGTACAAGTGAGCCTTCTGCCTTCAAGTGAAAGTGAAAGTGAAGTTGCTCAGTCGTGTCCGACCCTTGGCGACCTGTGGACTGTAGCCCACCAAGCTCCTCCGTCCATGGTATACTCCAGGTAATAATACTGGAGTGGGTTGCCATTTCCCTCTCCACGGGATCTTCCTGACCCAGGGATCGAACCCAGGTCTCCCACATTGCAGGCAGACGCTTTAACCTCTGCACCACCAGGGAAGCCCTTCAAAGTCCATGTTATTTCAGAGTTTTACCAACATAAGGTGTTTACAAATCTTTTTCATCTTTGCCAAACGGAAAGGATAAAACCGTATCTCTATCTTGTTTTAATTTGTATTAATATTAGCTGTGTGAAATTGTTGTGATCTTTAGGTAAAAATAATTGTTGACTCTTGGCAATTTTATGTGGTTTTATTTCTCTCAATGTAAGATTGAGAATATTTTAATCTTTGAGTTATTTATGGGGGGTGGAATGGATTGAGAGATGGTGATTGGTATATATGCACTGCTGTGCATAAAAAGGGCTTCCCTGGGGGCTTAGCGGTAAAGAATCTGCCTGCCAATGCAGGAGATGGGAGTTCAATCCCTGGGTTGGGTGGATCCCCAGAGAAGGAAATGGCAACCCATTCCAGTAGTCTTTCCTGGGAAATCTCATAGACAGAGAAGCCTGGTGAGCTACACAGTCCATGGGCTTGCAAAGGGTTGGATACGACTCAGTGACTAAATCATCACAACCACCACATGTGAAATAGGTATGTAATGAGAACCTACTGTATAACACAGGGAACTCTACTCAGTGGTCTGTGGTGACCTAATGGAAAGGAAATTTTTTTAAAAAAGAGGGGATATATGTATATATACAGCTGATTTACTCTGTTGTACAGCAGAAAATAACACATTATAGAGCAACTATACCCCAATTTTTTAAAAATTCATTTATCTATACATTTTTTCAGAACTTTTGCCATTTTAAAATTCAGGGGTTGCCCTTTACCAGTTTAGAAGATCTCTTTTTATATTAGAGAAATTAAGCTCTTCTTCTATTACATGAATTAAAAAAATATTTTCTCAGTTTGCTATTTGTCTTCTGAATTTGTTTACAATCAAGGTTTTCAATCAAGAATTTAAATTTTTTTAAATTTTAGTTGAACTTATCAGTCTTATATTTTATGGATTCTGGATTCAAATCATAGAGTGAAATGAAAATACCTCCTGTCATATTAGTGAACAAGAAATGTCACAGCCATCAGTGATTTCTGGCCTCCAAATGTGAATGAGAGCTCCCAAAACTGTGATCCATCAAATGCTGCCAACTCCCCCACGGTAACTGCTGAGGTTCAAGGGGAATGCAAGAAGCAAGGTGAGCAAGGAAACAGGATTGGCCCCAGATAGCTGAGGTGCCTAAGAAAGGAATGAATTCAGTGAGCCCCGAGGCTTGCATCTTCCCATACATAGAATGTTAAATTCCTTAACTTGAAACCTGATCTTTGATGTTCAGACTGCCTGCTCCCTTTGTTGCAAACTTGTATATAGCCTGACTCCCCTCTGCCTCCTTGGAACAGTTTTCTCAGAGCTCCTGAGATTCCCTCTCCCGGGCTCGGAGTCCTAAGCATTCCCACCAAATAAAATAACTCTCTACTTTCAGGTTGTGACTTTATTTTTTAGTCAACATTAGCAACGCTTTTCTTTTTCTCCTCCAAGATCATATGGGAACTTTGTTGTGATTGCTTGTCATACTGGGGCAGGTGTACTGGGTGAAGTCAGTCATTTCGGGAATCACTGCTCTCGGACTGGAAACTGCAGCAGCAAGGGATCTGCCTCACTTCATTTAAAGTTCATGGACTTCAGGATATCGAGGGGGAAGTTCTGAGTGTTTGGAACTGAGATGGCCCTCTGCCAGGCTATGAGCCGGAGGCCAAGACTTATAGAAACCAGTTAAGAAGGAAAAGGGGATGACAGAGGATGAGATGGTTGGATGGCATCAACGACTCAATGGACATGAGTCTGAGCAAACTCCAGGAGATGGTGAAGGACAGGGAAGCCTGCAGTCCATGGGGTTGCAAAGAGTCAGACATGACTTAGAGACTGAAGGACAACAAGAAGCTTCAAAGCATATGTGCAGTGAGAAAGCCTAGAAACCCTAGGGCTGGGCTAGCCATGAAAGAATGGATCAGTGTGTGTTGCTGCTGCTGCTGCTAAGTCGCTTCAGTCGTGTCCGACTCCATGCGACCCCATAGACGGCAGCCCACCAGGCTCCCCCGTCCCTGCGATTCTCCAGGCAAGAACACTGGAGTGGGCTGCCATTTCCTTCTCCAATGCATGAAAATGAAAAGTGAAAGTGAAGTTGCTCAGTCGTGTCCGACTCTTAGCGACCCCATGGAATGCAGCCTACCAGGCTTCTCCATCCATGGGATTTTCCAGGCAAGAGTACTAGGCCACCTCTAAGCTCTTGTGTTTGCTCCAAATCTACCACTAGCTGCTGCAGCCCAGCCCCGAGCACCAGCAGGGACAAGGAACAGGAGCCCTGGGGTCTGCACCCCCAGCCAGCTTGCAGGCTCACAGAGCTCATGCTGGCATCACTCCAAGGGGTGCCCTGTCAGATCCTGTCCTGTCTGCTTATGGTGAGGCTCAGAGGACCTGCAGCCTGTCTCATGCTGCCCCTTTTCCCGGGGTGCTCAGTAAATACCTGTCCTGCCCAGTTCTGCTCTGGGCACTGAAGGTCGAGAGAACAACAAAGCAGAATTTGATGGGTTCTGCCCCCAGGAGCTCAGCACTATGAGAGCACACCGCCTCCAGGGGTCCCCAGGGCAGCCCCATTCCCCTCAAATTCTTCCTGACTCTCATTGTGAAGGCCTAGGCTGTTCTTTCTTTTCTTTTTCTCAAACTGAGGAATAATTTTACATTCAATAGAATGAACAAATCTTGAGAGTTTTCTGACTTTTGATAACGTGTACACCCTTATAATCCAAATCCCACAGAAAGTTCTCAGTTGATTTTCCATTTAAACATGCTCTGCTGCTTAGTCACTCAGTCATGTCCCACTCTGTGAACTCATGGATTGTAGCCTACCAGTCTCCCTTGTCCATAGGATTCTCCAGGCAGAATACTGGAGTGGGTTGTCATTCTCTTCTCCAGAGAATCTTCCTGACCCAGGGATCGAACCCTGCTCTCCCACATTGCAGGCAGATTCTTTACCATCTGACCTACCAGGGAAGCCCAGTTCAACATCCCCAACCCCAATTCACTGGTCAGCTTTCTATCACTTTAGCTTAGTTTTGCCTGTTATAGAACTTCAAAAAATGGAATTGTTTTTGTGCTAGCGTCTTTCACTCAGAATAATGATTTGCATGGGCTTCCCTGGTGGCTCAGACAGTAAAAAATCTGCCTGCAATACAACAGGATTGTATTGGATTCGATCTCTGGGTCAGGAAGATTCCCCTGGAGAAGGAAATGGCTACCCACTCCAGTATTCTTGCCTGGAGAATTCCACAGATCAAGGAGCCTGGCAGGCTGCAGTTCACGGGGTCTCAAAAAGTTGAACAGAACTGAGCGACAAATATTTGCATGCAGTTGCTTATGAGCAGTTCTTCTTCTTCTTCTTTTTTTTTTACATTGTTGGCTGGGAGCTGTAAGTTCACAGTGGTGAAGTTCTGGAGGCAGAATACCATTTTTATAGTTGAGTAGTTTTAACTCAGTCCATTTACCTACTTATCTCCTGATGATCTTTTGAGTTGTTTCTAGTTTGGGGCTATTACAAATAAAATTGCTATCAACATTTGTGTACAATATATGTATAAATTTTTATTTCTCTTGGATAATACCTAGGAGTGAACTTGCTAGATCTCTGCTTACATGTATGTTTAACTTTAGTTAAGAACAAACAAACAAACACAACCTGTTTTCTAAAATGGTTGTGTCACTTTATACAACCACTGGCAGAGTGTGTAGGTTCTCGTTGCACCACAGTTTTATAAATGTTAGGTGTAGTCAGTTTTTAAAATTTCAGCCATTTAAATGAGTATGAAGTGGTATCTCATTGTTGTCATGTTGTGTTTTTAAATTAGTGCATCTTGGGGATTTTTCCACTTCAGCACATACAGATCTGCTTCATTAACTTTAATGGCTGCTCAATCTCTCACAGGATGGATGCATCACCATTTATTTAACTAATCCTCTGTTGATGGACAATGAGGTTGTTTCCGTCTTTGATAATGCTGCCACAAACCTTCTTGTTGATGAGTCTTTGTGTAAATGTGCAAGTACACCTTCAGGATAGGTATACCTGCAAGTACACCTTCCAGGATAAGCTCCTGGAAGTAGAATTTCTGGGTCAAAAGATATTTGCACTTAAAATTTTGAATTGATATTGATGGACTATTCATGTAACAGATCAAATTAGCTCTTATCAGAGGAACTAAGATCCCCAGAGCCAAGTCTTCCCCAGTCCTCCCATGATACACATCCCAGCATTCCAGAAGACTCAACACTTTTTGACATTTGATATGATATGATGTCTCTCTTTGACACAATCTTTCTAAAATTACATTTTCTTTTATAGAATGGATGTACTATAATCTGCTTAGTCACCTCCCTACAGTTGGATATTCACGGCTGCTGCTGCTGTTGCTGCTAAGTCGCTTCAGTCGTGTCCGACTCTGTGTGACTCCATAGATGGCAGCCCACCAGGCTCCCCTGTCCCTGGGATTCTCCAGGCAAAAACACTGGAGTGGGTTGCCATTTCCTTCTCCAATGCATAAAAGTGAAAAGCGAAAGGGAAGTCACTCAGTCGTGTCCGACTCTTAGCGACCCCATGGACTGCAGCCTACCAGGCTGCTCCGTCCATGGGATTTTCCAGGCAAGAATACTGCAGTGGGGTGCCATTGCTTTCTCCCAAGGTTGCTCTAATCTGGAGCTCACTGCAGAGAGGATTGTGGTGAACAAGTCACCTTGAACTCTTGGGACTTCCCTGGTGGTCCAGTGGTTAAGACTTCATCTCCCAATGCAGGGAGTTCGATCCCTGATCAGGGAGCTAAGATACCTCTTGGGCAGAAAACCAAGACATGGAACAAAAGCAACACTGCAACAAATTCAATAAAGACTTTTGAAAAAAACAAAACAAAACAAAACAAAAAACCCTGCATTTGTGTGCAAACAGTTGCCTAAGCAAATAATAATGGCTAATATTTATTGAACACTTGCAATGAGACAGGTACTGCTCTAAGCCGTTTGTGATGTATTTTCTGAAAACTACTAAAGGCTAGCTAATATTATTATTAGCTTAGTGTTACAGATGTGAAAGCTCAAGCACAGGTGAGTAGTATTTTCAGGGTCCTAGGGCTGATAAGAGATGTTAGTGTGTAGAGCTTAGTTGTGGCCGACTCTTTGCGACCCCATGGACTGTATCCCACCTGGTTCCTGTCTATGGGATCTCCCTGGGCAAGAATACCGGAGTGGGTTGCCATTTCCTTCTCCAGGGGATCTTCCTGACCCAGGGGTTGAACCCACATCTTCTGTGTCTCCTGCATTGGCAGGCAGATTCTTTACCAGTGAGCCACCTGGGAAGCTGATATGAGATGCTGCTGGAGTTAAAATCCAGTCAGTCGAGCTCCAGGCAGTGGTCCTGACCACCATGCTGAGAGGCCTGGCTTGGAGTCCCAGACTGAGGATTTGGTTCAAAGTGTGCCCACATTTAAAAGTGAGATGCTGTTAAATCACTTCCCAAGAAGGCTGTGTCATTCTCTGGTCCTACCAGAGTGAGCGTGAAGGTCTCTTTCCCCTCCAAGGAGTATGTTTTCTTCATTTTCCTACCCTGGGTTTGGGTATAAAGAAATGCGATACACCCAGCATAAGGTCCACCATAAAGAAGGTAGGTGACTGAGGGCTGCTAACCAAAGGAATCACTGGGACTTCCCTGGTGGTCCAGTGGTTAAGAATCCGCCTTGCAATGCAGAGGTTTGGTACCTGGTTGGGGAACTAAGATCCCCAGTGCTTCCAAATAAATCAATCAAAAAATAAATAAATAAAATGATTGGATGGATGAAGTGGGGCATCAGGAGTGCCATTGCCCAGTGTGGGGTCTTGCCTTGATATGGAGCATTTTTAAAGTCTTTATTGAATTTGTTACAATATTGCTTCTGTTTTGCCTCTTGGCTTTTTGGCAGGAGGCATGGGAGATCTTAGCTCCCGGATCAGGGATTGAGCCTGTACCCCCTGCACTGAAAGGGGAAATTTTAACCACTGGACCACCAGGGAATCCTGCCTTGATATTAATTCATTTAATACGTGTGAAGTGTTCCTTATTTTCCTTATTTTTCTCTTCTTACCTCAGAGGGGCTGCTCTCTGCCCCTGATGAAGTGTTTCCTTCTGATAAGAAAGGCCTGCTGTGACCATCCTGTATAAAATAAGAATCCCCACATCACCCTGCAGTTCCATAGTCCTCTTACTCGGCTTTTTCTCCAGTGCACCTATCCCTTTCTGACACCTGTCTACTACTGTTACCACTTCTATTTTATTGCTTATCTCCTTGGTCTCTCTCTTCCACAACAGAATATAAGCTTCACAAAGGAAGTGGCTTTGTTTGTTTTGATCACTCATTTATCATCGGTGCCAAGGACATTTCCTGGCCTTACCAGCAGTTCAGACAATATTTGGTGAAGATGGCGCTTATTCTTCTCTGTTCCAGGAGCTGGAGCTGCAGCAGCCAGGGGGACAGAGGACCTGCCCTCAAGGCCCGACAGGAAACCTGACTGGGCCTAGGAGCCTGGAGATGCTCTCGGGGCGGGGCTGAAGGTCACTTGCATCTTTTAAGGAAATTTCTAGAAGAGGCAGCAAGTGCTCTCAGAGACGCGGCCCGCCCGCCCCACAGCGCCTCCTGGCGGCCTCCCTGCGGGCGGAGCAGGAGCGGCGCGGGGCGGCGGAGGGACCTCCCTCTGGCTTGCGCACTGGAGACCCGGCGAGCTCTCCGGCCGCTTCTTCCCGACTTTCAGATACTTCTGTTTTCGGCCGTGGCGGAAAGAGGAAGGAGGACTGGGGAAGGGCGAAGTGAGGGGCGGGGCCGACAGGGAATTGGAAGGGAGGTCAGAATCTTGACGACTTCTTCCTCCGCGTCATCCGCAAGACATGTTTATTCAGTTTCGAGGTCCCCTCATTTTGGGACATCCTTGCTTTTCCTCCGGACCCCTTCGAGTCTTATCTTCGTTCCCTTCCTCCCACACCTCGCGAGGCGAGGAGCGAGGTCAGAAGGCGGCGACGAGTGCCGTGCTTATGTCCTCCTGGGACACGAAGTCCCTCGGCATTGTCCTGGGCTTTGAGATCAGGCAGGCGGGGCTTCCGTGTTTGCGTTCAGGCTCCACGGTCGGCGGGCACTGGGCGCGTCGCGTCGGGCTTGGTTTGGTGGAAGCCCTGCCCTACGACCTACTGGGAAGGATGAGCCTGCCCGAGCCGAGGTCAGGACGCCACCTGGCGGCCGAAGCCCGCGTCCCGCAGCCCATGTGCGCCTTGTACGTGCATGCTGAGTCGCTTCAGTCTTCCCTGACTTGATTCCCCACGCAAGAACACTGGAGTGGGTTGCCATGCCCTCCTCCAGGACATCTTCCCCAGCCAGGGATGTCCCTTACCTCTTCTGCATTGGCAGCCGGGTTCTTTACCACTGGCGCCACCACCGCCTTGAGGGGCTCCTTGAGCACAGGGATCCCGGTGTTGGCGTCACTTCCCAGGCTCTGCCCTCCTGCCGTTAACACAGGATCCCTGGGTCTATTTCACTTCGTGATTGGATCATTTGGAATAGGCATATTAAGGTGGTATTCGGTGCTGTTGTTGTTGCTAGGTCGTGTCTGACTCTGCGACCCCATGGACAGCAGCACACCAGGCTTCCTTGCCCTACACTATCTCCTGGAGCTTGCTCAAACTCATGTCCATTCAGTCGGTGATGCCATCAAGCCATCTCATCCTCCGTCACCCCCTTCTCCTCCTGCCCTCAATCTTTCTGGGAAAGGGTCTTTTCAGGGTCTTTTCCAATGAGTCACCTCTACATGTCTGGTGGCCAAAGTATTGGAGCTTCAGCTTCAGCATCGTTCCTTCCAATGAGTATTCAGGGTTGATTTCCTTCAGGTTTGACTATATTGATCTCATTGCGGTCCAAGGGTCTCTCAAGAGTCTTCTCTAGCAATTTGAAAGCATCAGTTCTTCAGCGCTTAGTCTTCCTTATGGCCCAACTCTCACATCCATACATGAATACTGGAAAAACTATAGCTTTTTTACTAGACAGATCTTTGTTATAAAGTGATGTCTCTGCTTTTAGTATGTCTGAGTTTGTCATACCTTTCCTTCCAAGGAGCAAGCTACAGTCACTGTAGTCATGGCTATAGTCACTGTCTGCAGTGATTTTGGAGCCCAAGAAAAGAAAATCTGTCACTGTTTCCACTGTTTCCCATCTATTTGCCATAAAGTGATGGGATCAGATGCCATGATCTTTGTTTTTTGAATGTTGGGTTTAAAGCCAGCTTTTTTACTCTCCTCTTTCACCCTCAAGAGGCTCTTTAGTTCCTCATCACTTTCTTCCATTAGAGTGGTTTCATCTGAGGTTGTTGATATTTCCCTGGCAATCATGATTCCAGCTTGTGATTCATCCAGCCTGGCATTATGCATGATGTACTCTGCATGTCAGTTAAATAAGCAGGGGGACAATATAAACCTTGACATACTCCTTTCCCAATTTTGAACCAGTCCATTGTTCTATATCCAGTTCTAACAATTTCTTTTTTTTTTAAATATTGTGTGTGTGTGTGTGAACCATTTTCAGTCTTTATTGAATTTGTTAACAATATTGTTTCTGGTCTATGTTTTGTTTTTTGGCCATGAGACATGTGGGATCTTAGCTCCCCAACCAGGGATCGAACATGCACCCCCTGTATTGGAAGGTAAAGTCTTAACCACTAGACTGCCAGGGAGGTCCCTAATTATTTCTTCTTTACTTGCATACAGGTTTCTCAGGGGACAGGTAAGGTGGTTTGGTATTCCCATCTTGTTAAGAATTTTCAACGGTTTGTTGTGATCCACAGTCAAAAGCTTTCACGTAGTCAATGAAGCAGATGTTTTTCTGGAATTCCCTTCCTTTCTCTATGATCCAGTGGAGGTTGGCAATTTGATCTCTGGTTCCTCTGCCTTTTCTAAACCCAGTTTGTACATCTGGAAGTTGTCAGTTCATGTCCTTTTGAAGCCTAGCTTGGAGGATTTTGAACATTACCTTGCTACCATGTGAAAAGAGCTCAATTGTGCAATAGTTTGAATGTTCTATGGCATCTTCCTTCTTTGGGATTGTAATGAAACTGACCAGTCCTGTGGCCACTTCTGAGTTTTCCAAATTTGTTGACATATTGAGTATATAACTTTAACTGCATCCTCTTTACGATTTGAAAAAGCTCAGCTGGAATTCCATCACCTCCACTAGCTTTGTTCGTAGTAACGCTTCCTAAGACCCACTTGACTTCACACTCCCAGATGTCTGGCTCTAAGTGAGTGACCATACCATTGTGGTTATCTGGGTCATTATGGCCTTTTTTTGTATAGTTTCTCTCTGTATTCTTGCCACTTCTTCTCAATCTTTTCTGCTTCTGTTAGATCCTTACTAACAGATCATGATTAGATCATGATTCTGTCTTTGTCATGCCCATCTTTGTATGAAATGTTCCTGTGATATCTCCAATTCTCTTGAAGAGATCTCTAGTTTTCCCTTTCTGTTGTTTTCCTCTGTTTCTTTTTGTTGTTTCCTTAAGAAGGCTTTCTTATTTCTCCTTGCCATTCTCTGGAACTCTGCATTCAGTTGGGTTTATTTTTCTCTTTCTTCCTTGCTTTTTGCTTCTCTTCTTTCTCAGCTATTTGTAAAGCCTCCTCAGACAACCACTTTGCCTCCTTGCATTTCTTCTTCTTTGGAATGATTTTAGTCACTGCCTCTCGTACAATGTTATGAACCTCTGTCCATAGTTCTTCAGGCACTCTGTCTAACTAACAGATCTATTTGTTACTTCCACTGTATAATCTTAAGGGATTTGATTTAGCTCATTCCTGAATGGCTTAGTGGTTTTCCCTGCTTTCTTCTGTTTAAGGTCGAATTTTAAAATAAGGAGCTCATGATCTGAGCCACAGTCAGCTCCAGGTCTTGTTTTTGCTGACTGTATAGAGTTTCTCCATCTTCGGCTGCAAAGGCTAACAGAGTTTTGTCAAGAGAACAGACTGCAAAGAATATAATCAATCTGATTTCAGTATTGACCATCTGATGGTGTCCATGTGTAGAGTTGTCTCTTGTCTTGTTGGAAGAGGGTGTTTGCGATGACCAGTGTGTTCTCTTGACAAAACTCTGTTAGCCTTTGCCCTGCTTCACTTTGTACTCCAAGGCCAAACTTGCCTGTTACTCCAGGTGTCTCTTGACTTCCTGCTTTTGCATTCCAATCCCCTTTGATGAAAATGACATCTTTTTTTTGGTTTTAGTTCTAGAAGGTTTTGTAGGTCTTCCTAGAACTATTCAACTTCTGCTTCTTTGGCATTTGTGGTTAAGGTGTAGACTTGGATTACTGTGGTGTTGAATGGTTTGCCTTGAAAATGAAGCAAGATCATTCTCTCGTTTTTGAGATTGTACCTAAGTTCTGTAGTTTGGACTCTTTTGTTGACTTTTGCTACTCCATTTCTACTTGTAAGGAATTCTTGCCCACAGTAGTAGATACAATGGTCATCTGAATTAAATTCACCCAATCCTGTCCATTTTAGTTCACTGATTCCTAAGATGTTGATGCTCACTCTTGGCATCTCCTGCTTGACCATGTCCAATTAACCTTCGTTCATGGACCTAACATTCCAGGTTCCTATACAATATTGTTCTTTACAGCATCAGACTTTACTTTTGCCACAAGGCACATCCACAACTGAGCATTGAATTGCTGAATGGATGGTTCCTTTTGGTGCTGGTACTCAAATTTTCTGCCTTCATGGATGGTGTGAAGACTCCACACCATTATTAATCCAGGGTTTACATTTCCTTCCAGGTGTTGGTAGGGGTGGTCCATCTGCCCCCAGGGCTGGAAACTACATTGGAGGCAGCTGTGGAACTAGAGGAGTGGCCATACAAAAAAAAGGGGGGGTAGCACTGGAAGAGCCTGGTCGCTGTCAGAGAAAAGGCAGGGCATCTTTTCGGGTTTCCTACTATTCTCTTTTTTCATAACTTGATTATAAATTTTTTTGTCCTTGTCAGGTTCTTACCTATTCAAGGAGAATTTTTTTTTTATTGAAGTAGTGTTATTTTGATATACTAGCAGCCCCTAATGCCATGGGTGAGCCCCTTTCTCAGTTGATCTGAATTGCTTACAAAGGGCCACCTCCGCGATGGGACAGATTGCATATGTAGGGTGGCAAAGGCCAACTCTGTAGCCTCCTCTCCTGGTTTAGTCAAGGGTGTCCAGCCCCAGAAGTCCAGGTTCCATTAGTAGCAAAATTATGCTCATTTTCTACTTTACATAGTACAAAATTGTATTTATTTTTTCCCAATAATCACCTGAAAATACCCAGTTCAGCAATTCTGAACAGATAATGGTGGAAAGGGAAGAGGAACTAAAGAGCTTCTTTTTATTGTTTGTTTTTCTTTTTTAATTTTTTAAATATAAATTTATTTATTTAAATTTATTTTACAATATTGCATTGGTTTTGCCATACATCAGTGTGAATCCACCACAGGTATACACGTGTACCCCATCCTGAACCCCCCTCCCTCCTCCCTCCCCGTACCATCCCTCTGGGTCGTCTCAGTGTACCAGCTTGATGAAGGTGAAAAAGGAGAGTAAAAAAGCTGGCTTAAAACTCAACATTCAAAAAACTAAGATCATGACATCTGATCCCATCACTTCATGGCAAATAGGTGGGGAAAAAAATGGAAACAGCAATGGACTTTATTTTCTTGGGCTTCAAAATCACTGCCGACAGTGACTGCAGCCATGAAATTAAGACGCTTGCTCCTTGGAAGAAAAGCTATGACCAACCTTGACAATGTATTAAAAAGCATCACTTTGCCGACAAAGTTCCGTCTAGTTAAAGCTATGGTTTTTTCCAGCAGTCAGGTGTGGATGTGAGAATTGGACCATAAAGAAGGCTGAGCGTTGAAGAGCTGATGCTTCAAACTGTGCTGTAGTGTTGGAGGAGACTCTTGGGAGTCCCTTGGGTTGCAAGGAGATCCAACCAGTCAGTCCTAAAGTAAATTAGTCCTGAATATTAATTGGTGGGACTGATGCTGAAGCAAAAGCTCTAATACTTTGGTCACCTGACGTAAAGAGCTGATTCATTGGAAAAGACCCTGAGGCTGGGAAAGATTGAGGGCAGAAGGAGAAGGGGGCAGCAGAGGATGAGATTGTTGGATGGCATCACCGACTCAATGGACATGAGTTTGAGCAAACTCTAGGAGATAGTGAAGGTCAGGGAAGCCTGGTGTGCTGCAGTCCAGGGGCTCCAAAGCGACTGAACAACAAACAGCAACAATGCTCCAAAACAGATATCCTCTTTCAAAGAGCTGACAGCTTATGTGATCACGTAGTTCATTCAGGAGCCTGTGGGTGGACAGGGTGGGGACAAGTCTGGGTGCAGAAGGTGACATTTCCAGAGATTCCTGCTCATATGTGGCCCCAGGTCATTGTCCTAGAGTGGTTGTTCCCAGGTTTTGGAAACCAGTGAAATATCCCCCAAAGTTCTTGGGGAAGCTATATAGACTTGACTGTCCTTGGAATTTCCTAGGCATGAAAACTGGAGCGGGTTGCCATTTCCTTTCTCCAGGGGATCTTCCTGACCTAGGGGTGGAACTCGTGTCTCTTGCGTCTCCTACATTGGCAGGTGAATTCTTTACCATTAGTGCCACCTGGGAAGCCTGTTGTTTTGGTACATCAAGACATTAATGTCAACTAAAATTGTCAATTTCCATCTGCCTCTACAAGGATTAAATCATATGCTGCTGCAGCTGCTGATTTTCAACACCCCCTGAAGTGTGGAGAGCAGAAATAAGGCACTCTGTGCTCAGGGAAAAACTGGCAAGACAGGTCTTCAGATAGTTAGATATTTTCCGGAGCTGATTTTATGAGCCCAATTCTTGTATCTCCTCATATCTAGAAAACCACTAAAATTCTTCGTGGTGATGACTGTTCCTCGTGACTAGCAAAAGCCACATGAGACTAGTAAAAAAACGTTTGGAAAAATAAGTGCTTGATTGCATGTATTCCCCCTTCACAAAAATCGTATATATATACACTAAACTGTCTCCATTGCCGCTTTGGAGCAGTTTCTCAGAGGTATCTGAGGTTCTGTCTCCTGGGCTGCAGTCCTCATTTTGCCCCAAATAAAACTTAACTCACAACTCTCATGTTGTGCTTTTTTTAAAGTTGATATTGTAAAAACAAAATTCTATGATCAGTTTAGAAAAGAAAGGATATTTTAACCCCAAGAGTTTTGAGAAAACTCAAAACATGAAGTTTTTCTCATTTTACCAAGCCCCTTTTCCATTTCACCTGAGCCCCTGCGGGCTTGCTGATCTAGAAGGGATATCCACCCGGGGTGTAAGTCTCTGAGAACACAGACACCACTGTATAAAATGCAGTGTTCCACCTGCCAGGTCTGTGGCAGTTCACCCACGATCTCTGGACTCTGGCACCTTTGGGACAGCTGTCTGTCCCTGCCCTCCGCACACTGCTTTGCTGTTCTGACGGCCCCACTCAAAGGCTTGCTGGCTAAAGACAGGAGCTGCATTAGATCTGGCTGCTGGCTGCCCGGCGGCTCTGTGCCCAGCTCTCAGCAGGTGCTCACCAAATACTTATTGCCCGAATGAGTTAGAGTCCGTTTCACTCTTTTGTATTTCCAATTAAATAATTAAGGAAGTCCTCACTGTAAGCTACTTCAAAATCCGAGGGGAAATGGCTAATTTCATGCTGAGAGGAAATATAGTTGCTAGTTTTCCCCGCAGGCTATTTTATAGCTACTTGATTTCCTTTTAGGCTGTATGTTTTCTGTTGGGCAACCTACACTCCAAAACCAAGAGGAACTCATGCCTTTCACTGTGACACCGTTTAGAACAGGGATTCTCAGCCTTGCTGCACATTAGAACCAATAGGAAGGAGTTAAAATACTGGTTCTTGGGCTCACTTCTGACCAGTGGAACCAGAATGGGGTCTGAGCATTGACTTTTTTTTTCTTTCTGGTTTTGTTTATTTTAATTTGTTTTGAATTTTAAAAAATTATTTATTTTTACTTTTTTTTTTTAATGATTAGCTCCCAGAGGGATTAAGAAATACACATAACAGGGAAACAGAAGAGGAAATCTGGAATATAAGTGCAGCCTCACAGTTTCTTTTTTCTAATTTTTTAAAGAAATTTTTCTAATTCTCAAAAATAATTGAAAAACCAAAATTTGTTTTCTTTAAAAACTTTATTTTGCTGCACTAGATCTTAGTTGCAGGACACAGGATCTCTACCGCATCATGTGAGATCTTTCGTTGCAACACACAGACTCTCAAGTAGTGGCGCACAGGCTCAGTATTTTCAGGGTGTGCCATGTGGGATCTTAGTTCCCTGATCAGGGATTGAACCTGCATCCCCTTCACTGCAAGTTGGATTCTTAACCGCTGGATCGCCAGGGAAATCCCTAAAACTCTTTCTTAATTAATTTTTTATTGGAGTATAGTTAATTTACAATGTTGTATCTTTCTTTTTTAAAATTGAAGTATAGTTGATTAACAGTGTTTCAGCTGTACAGCAAAGTGATTCAGTTATTATTTGGTGATATACATGTATGATATATATATCAGTTATTTTTCAGACTCTTTTCCACCATAGGTTATTATAAGATGTTGCATGTAGTTCCCTGTACTGTGCAATAGGTCCTTGTCATTATCTGCTTTACAAACACAGTGTGTTATCTTTGGTTTTTAAAGGGGTTTTCGCCAGTGATTCTCAAGTGCATCAGTGACTGAGAGCCTGAAGCCTAGAAGCACCTTTTTGTGCTCTAGCAACTAACTGAGTGAGAGGAAACGATGAGGTAGAGGGAAGTTGTGAACAAGGAAGGGAGACTGGGGTTCCAGGCATGGTCCACAGTTTCCTGTGGGCTTATCCCCTGGCTTTTCTTCTGTGAGATGGGGATGATGCTGGCTATCTCATAGGGTTGTTTGAAATACCTGAGTGCCTGGCACAAAGTGCTTGTGATGGTTGGTTTTATGTGTCATGGTCTAGGTGATGGTTTCATGTGACATGATCTGGGTGATTTTTTGGTTCAACACCAGTCTAGATGTTGATATGAAGTTATTTTTTAGATGTGGTCAACATTTAAATCAGTAGAGTTGCATAAAGCAGATTACCTCTCATTGTCTGAGTGGCCTTCAAACAGTTGAAGGCCTTGGTGGGGAATGAATGAAGTCCTTCTGAGAGGAAGCAATTCTGTCTTTGGACTAAAGACTGCAACGTGGATTCCTGCGGAAATTTCCAGCCTACTGTCATACTTTTTGCATATTAGAATTTCAGATTTGCCACTGAAATCCCCCCACTCCAATACTCTTGCCTGGAAAATCCCATGGATGGAGGAGCCTGGTGGGCTACAGTCCATGGGGTCGCTAAGAGTCGGACACTACTGAGTGACTTCACTTTCACTTTTCACTCTCATGCATTGGAGAAGGAAATGGCAACCCACTCCAGTGTTCTTGCCTTGAGAATCCCAGGGACGGGGGAGCCTGGTGGGCTGCCGTCTATGGGGTCGCACAGAGTCGGACACGACTGAAGCGACTTAGCAGCAGCAGCAGCAGCAGCAGCAGCAGCAGAAGGCTGTATATTGTCACCCTGCTTATTTAACTTCTATGCAGAGTACATCATGAGGAATGCTGGGCTGGAAGAAGCACAAGCTGTAATCAAGATTGCCGAGAGAAATATCAGTAACCTCAGATATGCAGATGACACCACCCTTATGGCAAAAGGTAAAGAGGATCTAAAAAGCCTCTTGATGAAAGTGAAAGAGGAGAGTGAAAAAGTTGGCTTAAAGGTCAACATTTAGAAAATGAACATTATGGCATCTGGTCCCATCTCTTCATGGCAAATAGATGGGGAAACAGTGGAAACAGTGGCAGACTTTATTTTGGGGGGGCTCTAAAATCACTGCAGATGGTGATTGCAGCCATGAAATTAAAAGACACTTACTCCTTGGAAGGAAAGTTATGACCAACCTAGATAGTATATTCAAAAGCAGAGACATTACTTTGTCAACAAAGGTCCGTCTAGTCAAGGCTATGGTTTTTCCAATAGTCATGTATGGATGTGAGAGTTGGACTATAAGGAAAACTGAGCACTGAAGAATTGATGCTTTTGAACTGTGGTGTTGGAGAAGACTCTTGAGAGTCCCTTGGACTGCAAGGAGATCCAACCAGTCCATTCTAAAGGAGATCAGTCCTGGGTGTTCATTGGAAGGACTGATGCTAAAGCTGAAACTCCAATACTTTGGCCACCTCATGTGAAGAGTTGACTCATTGGAAAAGACTCTGATGCTGGGAGGGATTGGGGGCAGGAGGAGAAGGGGATGACAGAGGATGAGATGGCTGGATGGCATCACCGACTTGATGGACATGAATCTTAGTGAACTCCAGGAGCTGGTGCTGGACAGATGCTGCAATTCATGGGGTCACAAAGAGTCAGACACGACTGACTGAACTGAACTGGACTGAAATGATTCCTTAAAATCAATCTCTCTCCCTCCCTCTCCTTCGTTCTCCCTGTTGGTTCTATTTTGCTGAAGTATCCTGACTAATACTAGTGCTCAATGAATGATAGGTGCTGTAGTTACCATGTAACTGAATTCTGGCTATTTATTGCCTGGAACCAGCCTTAGCCAGAACTCAGTTAGATGGCATTGTCTCTTTCTTCTTCTGAAACATGGAGATTCCCTGGAGTGGGGAGGGGGGTGTCCTGAAGCCTGGGCCACAGAGCCCCAGATCTGGGGCTGGGAGGCCTGGTTTTGGCTCCTGGCTGGGCCACCAACTCTCTGCGTGATCTCAGGCAAGTCCGTTGCCTTCTTTGGCTTTAAGCTTCCTAAGTGGGTTGGGCTTGGTGATGCGTGAGAAGGTTTCCATCTCAGAGCCTCTGAATCTAGAATTTCCCCTGATGCTTCCATGTGCAGAGCATGTTTCCTACCACTCTGTTAATTTATTACTGGAGTTTGGTTTCTGCTTCCTCAGGTGGTTGCAGGTTGGGGCACTTGCCCTTTAGCTCAGGAGAGAGCCCGAGTGACTGAATTATGGCTACCCCATCCTGGCTAAAAAGGATGCTTCAGGCCTCACACCCAGGCTTCTAGGGACAGGGGCCCTGGCATAAGGGAAAGCTGGACTTCTAGGGGTCTCTCCTGCTGGGATTCCCTTCCTGTCTGCTCAGATGCTCAGGGACCTTTCTTTCCCTGACAGCTTGCCCTAGACAGGCAGAAACCACACAGAGAGAATGCAATGCTCTTCCACAAATTCAGGTGTGGAAGAAACAGCGCAACCTGTGGTCCTCTTCAGTTCTGTCTAATCCCTTACCTTGCCTGATGTCCGGGGTCTTGGTACATCAGTTCTCAGAAGTTACCGCCAAATTGCTTGCTCTCCCAGGCTGCACGGTACCCTTGGGCCTGGCATCTCTGCTTTGTCGGTGCCATGTTGGTGAAGCTGGGAACCTCAGTTCCCAAGTCACAGATGTAGCCCGTGGTCATCAGCCTCCTCAGGGCATCTTCAGGGAAACTTACTGAAACTTAGCTCCACGAAGCCTTTCCTATGTGTGGGAGCTAAGGGTACTCAGGTCTGACTCCAACTTGGATGGCTACATTCTCCATCTGTGGGATGCAAAACCTTGACTTGCTGCAAAACTGCCGGTTTTTCTTGCTGCTGGGGTTGCCAGGCAACATTTCAGGAGAGCTCACACGTTGCTCTCACCTTATACTCAGGTCTGCCCCGCCCCCTGGTGGAATTCGACTGCCTGAGAAACCACTTCAGGGTGGCAACTCTTCACTGCCATTGCTGCCCAAGTCTGCGATGACTGAGAGGCTCTTCTCCTGTCCAGGGGGCATCAACCAGCGTCTCAAAGCTGCAGACCTTGAGGATCCAGGGGTCCACACAGTTGTGGTTTCCTTGAACCACAACCTGCAATGTGGGAGACCTGGGTTCGATCCCTGAGTTGGGAAGATCCCCTGGAGGAGGGCATGGCAACCCACTCCAATATTCTTGCCTGGAGAATCCCCATGGGCAGAGGAACCTGGTGGGCTACAATCCATGGGGTGCCAAAGAGTTGGACATGACTGAGCAACTAAGCACAGCACAACACATAACAGCCCTTTAGGAGGAGGAGACGAGCCAACTTGCATTTATTGAGCACCTACTGTGCGCTCAGATTTGAATGAGATTAAGGAGCTGACTTACCAGTGCTGGAGTCCAGCTCCAGCAGCCAGGGAATCAGCCTGAATGGGTGATGCGGCCTCTGACTCATAGTACGGAACTACATGTTTATTTCAAGCTTCAGGTTTTCTTTTATACTTTGACAAAAGCATTAGGTCAGAGGTTTGACGTTTTTAGTTTCCCCCACCCAGATTTATTGTCTCCAGAAATCACTGTTGTCCTACAGAGTTCCTCCTTTAGCAATTCTCTCAGAATTGGCTTTACTATCTATTATCTACTTTCTCTCGTGTGTTCTATACTTAACTTGTGATTACATTGTAACTCATGCCACAGTCCTCAGTTTATTTCTTATCTTTCTAAATCCTGTTTGCCCCTAGCACCTTAAGATCACTATCTCCTAAAAAGGCTTCTAGCTATTCTTAATTATTCCTAAACCCTAAACTCAGCAGACTACTTTTGCCATAAATATTTCCCTCACAAACAGGTCTCAGAAAACAATCCTTCCCATGGCCTCAAGCTGTGGCCTACGTGCTCATCCTGGGACATTCTTTGTAAAGATCCTTGAACAAATGTCAATGGTTATTTTATAGATTATTTTCTGGGCACAACTGCAGAAGGCTTTGTGCTTTCTCATGCTTCTCTCAAGCACCTTAACATTCTTTTTTTTTTTTTTTAAAGAGTATGTGGATTTTATTTTATTTATTTATTTTTTAATTTTATTTTTACTTTATTTTACTTTACAATACTGTATTGGTATTGCCATACATTGACATGAATCCACCACGGGTGTATACAAGCTCCCAATCCTGAATCCCCCTCCCACCTCCCACCCCATATCATCTCTCTGGATCATCCCTATGCACCAGCCCCAAGCATCCTGTATCCTGTATCAAACATAGACTGGCACTTCGTTTCTTACATGATAGTATACATGTTTCAATGCCATTCTCCCAAATCATCCTACCCTCTCCCTCTCCCTCAGAGTCTAAAAGTCCGTTCTATACATCTGTGTCTCTTTTGCTGTCTTGCATACAGGTTCATCATTACCATCTTTCTAAATTCCGTATATATGTGTCAGTATACTGTATTGGTGTTTTTCTTTCTGGCTTACTTCACTCTGTATAAGCGGCTCGAGTTTCATCCATCTCATTAGAACTGATTCAAATGTATTCTTTTTAATGGCTGAGTAATACTCCATTGTGTATATGTACCACAGCTTTCTTATCCATTCATCTGCTGATGGACATCTAGGTTGTTTCCATGTCCTGGCTATTATAAACAGTGCTGCAATGAACACTGGGGTACATGTGTCTCTTTCAATTCTGGTTTCCTTGGTGTGTATGCTCAGCAGTGGGATTGCTGGGTCATAAGGCAGCTCTATTTGCAATTTTTTAAGGAATCTTCACACTGTTCTCCATAGTGGCTGTACTAGTTTGCATTCCCTCCAACAGTGTAAGAGGGTTCCCTTTTCTCCACATCCTCTCCAGCATTTATTCAAGCACCTTAACGTTCTTTCCAGCCAACGCAACCGAAGAAAGGAAAGAACAAGTCAGAATCACAAGGCCTAACTCCTTCATCCTGGGACCGTGCCTGCGAGATGAGGAGAGGGGTTTGGGGCCGTGCCTCCATTTGGTCAGTAATGCCTAACACGGGCTCCCGACATACCAGGAGTGTAGGTTTGGCCACAGAAAAGCAAAATGAACTCCAAGGGTCAGACCTTCTAATGGGATGTGCCCAGCCTCACCATCCCACCCCCATCTCATCACGCCTTCACCCCCACAGCTGAGGCCTCCCCATAGGTGCTGATCTCAGCAGTCAGCTTCTGTAACAAGTGACCCTGCTTCTTTTCTTGGTCAGCCACATGGACCTAGGGTAGCTCGTGACCCCATGGTGGTCACTCCAGATGCTGGCCAGGTCAGCAACCTCTGAGGTAGCTGACTTGACAGGATGAGCAGCCCAAACAGTCGCTCTCTTGGAGATTGGGAGTAGGAATTTTCAAGAGAGGCTGTTAATTTGCAGTGGGAGTGGCCACCAAATCCAGGAGGCGAACCAGTGGCTCAAGGGAGCAGTTGATAAGGAGAGGGAGGGGGGACTTGCAAGGGAAGCCAGAGTGGGGGTGGTGTGGACGCTGGGAGAGACTAGGCAGCTGAGGAGAGAGACGGGGTCAGAGAGCAGAGGAGCCTCTGATCCAGACAGCAGTTCAGTCTCAAGACCACACCACTGAGCCCCTTTTCTTTCCCCAGTCACTTCACAGTCTCACTAAAACACAGTCATTTGACAGTTTATTAGTATTAACTGTTTTGTTAATACTTACAAGTTTAAAACCAGATAATAATATTCCAAGTGGAGGGAGGAGATTTTCAAATTAATTTCACTTTAGCTCACATACATTAATTTATATTGATGTATATTTCCCCCTTTTTTAAACAATGGGGAAGATGAAGTCCTCCCTTCAGTGTTTTCTTTTCTTTTTTAAAAATTGGTTTTTTATTTGGTTGCACTGGATCTTCACTGCACCACGCGGGCTGTCTCTAGTTGCGACGGGTGGGGGTTCCTCCTCTTTGTGGTCCACAGGCTTCTCATTGCAATGGCTTCTCCTGTTACCGAGCAGCAGCTCCAGGCCCACGGGTTTCAGCAGTTGTGGCACAGGGGCTTTAGTTGCTCTATGGAGTGTGGGGGCTTCCCGAGCTAGGGATTGAACCCGCATCCCCTGCGTTGGCAGGTGGAAACTTATCCACTATACCACCAGGAAAGTCCTACATTTCCCTTTCAGATTATTGTTTTAGCTGCCCCTCTAACAGCCATCTCTCCCTCTCTTCCTTCTTCAGAGAATCCTAATTTTCTCCAGTGATGCAGGTAACTCAGATACTGCTGAGACCCTGGCCCCACTCCTGGGCAGACCACAGTTAGCTGGGCCAGTCACAGTGCTCTCATCTTTTTGTCAGCAAATAGGAACAAGCATGTGGCCCATGAGATGAGTGGGGAGTCTACTGAGGGTTTCTGGGTAAGTGATCCAGAGTCCTAAGAAAGAACCTGGAAGAAACGGTTCCTTTTCCCACGGACATTTAAAAATAACATGATGCTTGGACCAGCTACAGTCTACAAAGGAGAAAGATGACAAGGAGTAGGACTCATACTCAAATCTTTGAGTGGCTAGTCATAGCCAGGAGCCACTAATCTCCGAGTCTTCTCTTTCATGAGATAGTAAAGACCTCATCGTTAAAGTTCTTTTTTTAAAAAATCCCAAAACATTGTAATTGATGCAAAGATACAACAGGTTATTATTAATAACAACCAGATTACTATAATCCTGAACCAGTAAAGACTTTAGAAGCTGTCTCCCAATACAATTCTGCTCTTAAGTTCACACAATGGAAAGGGCATGAATGTGAAGTCAGTTTCTCTCCCAGGGCTGCTATTTACAAGCTGAATGACCCTGCATAAATTGTTTAATCTTGCTCAGCCTCACTTTCCTCATAGAGTAAAAGGAAATAAAGTATAAGAGTGGGAATTCAGTATGATAATGTATTATGTCTGGCACAGACTGTTGTTGTTCAGTTGCTAAGTCATGTCCAACCCTTTGTGACCCCGTGGATTGTAGCATGCCAAGCTCCTCTGTTCTCCACTGTCTCCCAGAGTTTGCTAAAATCATGTCCATTGAGTCGGTGATGCTATCTTACCATCTCACCCTCTGCTTCCCCTTTCTCCTTTTGCCTTCAATCTTTCCCAGCATCAGGGTCTTTTCCAATGAGGCAGCTTCTCATATCAGGTGGCCAAAGTCTTGGAGCTTCAGTTTTAGCATCAGCCCTTCCAGGAAATATTCAGGGTTGATTCCCTTTAGGATTGACTGGCTTGAACTCCTAGCAGTCCAAGGGACTCTCAAGAGTCTTCTTCAGCACCACAGTTCAAAAGCATCAGTTCTTTAGGGTTCAGCCTTCCTGGCTCAGACGAGGCACCCAGTAAAAATTAGCTCTTATGATTATTATTGAGATGAAAAGGGTATAAATCTTTGCTTCAGTAGCATTACAATCAAAGACTACGGAAAAGACAAACAGCCATTAAATACAAAGCAAGACCTGACAAATGAAAGGGTGTGAGGTTGTAGGAGTACAGGGACATGTGCTCAGTGGTGAGAAAAACTTGATGAACAAAAGGGGATTTGGAATTGCAACTGATTTTTTTTTTTGGCTGAGCTGCTCGTCTTTTGGGATCTCAATTCCTTGACCAGGGATTGAACCCGGGTCATGACAGTGAAAGGTTGGAATCCTAACTACTAGGCCGCCAGGGAACTCCAAATAGTTGATTTTTATAATGTTCTGAACTTTTCAAATTCCCTGTAAAAAAATCCATTGCCTAATTGCATAAACGTTATTAAAATACACTATACATTTTATTATTCTATTTTATTATTCTTCAACCAGTGTTTTCTTTTTATAATGGTGAAAAACTTGGGCCCATCATAAATGGCAGAGTAAAATAATTTATACCACATCCACATGGCTGAGTATCACACACTTGTTAAATAGTTGTGAAATGTGTAGCAAAATGGAAAAATGAAAAGAATTGCTTTGTTAGTGGTCAGACTTTGGATGACTGTTGGCTTTCCATCCTATTTTAAAGTTGTCATGATTATTAGAATATTGTTTGTGCAATAAAAAAAGAAATGAGATCAAAGAAAATAAGTGTGAAGTTGAACGGGACTGTGATGGCCATTTGTTACACTTTGGTGGTTGTCGGGGTGTCCGGCTCTTTCCCAAGCACTGGCAGGTCCCCAGCACAGAACTTTTGTCACCTTGGGGACACCAGGATGTGGCAGGCACAACCGCTTCATTTGGCTCCCATCTCTTCTTAACTGGGTGGTGGTAAGCTTCAAGGTCCCCCTTGTCTGCAGAGGACATTAAGGCAGGGGACTGACTGTGGCTTTTCCTTCTTAATCTTCTTATCAGTGAGGTTCTATACTGTTTGTAAAGTGCAAGTCACTCAGTCGTGTCTGACTCTGAGACCCCATGGATGGTTCATGGAATTCTTCAGGCTGAACCACTGAAGTGGGTAGCTGTTCCCTTCTCCAGGGGATCTTCCCAACTCAGGGATCGAACCCAGGTCTCTGGCATTGCAGGTGGATTCTTTACCAGCTGAGACACCAGGGAAAAATGAATACCAAAGTAGGAGAAAACCAGGTCAACCTGTTTTCCCTGAGCAGTTGTGTAGGGCCTGGGCTTAGGTGCTGTTAAACAGGTAAACTGGAAACCTTTCCCTCTCCACCTAGGGAATCCCTGTGAAGCTTTCCCCCCTCAGGGGACACTTTCGGTAGGCCCATGTCTGAAATCTGAGAGCCCTTTGAACTTACTTCCACTGAAGAGCTAGGGGCCTGTACCTGCAGTTTTGGACCACGACCTGAGCCCTGGTGGCTCAGAAGGTAAAGAATCCGCCCAGAATGCAGGACACCTAGGTTCAATCCCTGGGTTGGGAAGATCCCGTGGAGAAGGGAATGGCAACCCACTCCAGTATTCTGGCCTGTAGAATCCCCACGGACGGGGGAGGCTGGCAGACTACAGTCCACGGGGTCGCAAAGAGTCGGACACGACTAAGCGACTAAACGCACAGCCTGAGCCCCAGAGTGCCCTCTCGATGTAGCTGCAGGCGCGGGGCAGCCAAGCAGCGGAGGCCAGCTCTTGGGACTGCCAGGGTCGGCTCCAACTTCTCTTCTTCATCTGTAACGGGGTAGAGGGTGGGTCTCTGGATGTCGCGGCGCAGGGGTGGGTCAGCGTCAGTACCCTTGGCGGGACGGGCTCAGCGCGTAATGGGGACCATGCCAGCCCTAATGGGAAGCAGCCGCCGCACCCCGGCCGAGAGCCTCTGAGATAAAACGGAAGCGCCGCAAGAGGCGCTTTGATTCCAATACGAAACAAATTATTCCTCCCGGAACGGAACAAAACAAATCAGAGTGGAGTCTCACGGCCGTCATTCCAACCCGCAAGGCCTCTGCCGGCGGCCGCGGGGCCTGACGACCCCGCAAAGCTTCGCAGGGACGGTGCACTGGGGAGCTACTCGCCCCCTGCACTGCGGTGGGGATGGGGGTAGGGGGGTCCTGGCCCGCGGGGCTCCGAATCCTTCCTGTCATTTGAGCACCCCGCTTCTGGGTGGGCTGCCGGTTGAGCCGAAATCGCCCTCAGGCCAGTGATCCTCAAACTTGGGCTAGGGTGTCCCAGAATCTTCCAGAGGGCTGGTTAAAAAGCACATTGCCGAGCCCTACCGCACAATTTCAGATAGGGTGGGGTTCAGGTAGGGTGGGGTCTGAGAATTTGCATGTCCCAGGTAATGCTGGTGCTGCTCGTCCAGACACATAACTTTGAGAACCATCGGACAAATATGACATTCAGATGGCTGAGTCCCACAGAGGTCTACAGGGGGTCAACTATCCAGGAACTACTCAAAGGACATCTGTCCAAAAGTGAACCAACCAAGTCCTGCCCCAAAGCTCCCTGTCTGGAATTTCCCAGCAGCCTGTGAGGGTAAGTGGGCAACAGCCAAAGGCCTTTGAAAAAAACTGATGCCAGCTCTAGGATTCTAGGCAGCTTCTCTGGGTGATGCTTCTGTTCCAGCTTCTTGGCCTCTAGAGAAGCTCCTGGGCTCTGTGTTGTCCTGCCTGGGCCAGAGGTTCCTAGTAGGGGGTGTGTGTGTGGGAAAGGGAGTGGAGTATGGGGGGTGATCAGGTGGATACTGGAGAGGACAGGAGCAGTAATTCTTACTGGGGTGATATCTCTGAGGTCCTGCCTGGCTTCATGGAAACCACTGAGAGACCTGGAAGAGTTAGACTTACTAAGTCTGGAAAGAGTGCCTGCAGCCCCACTGATTCTCCAACTCCAGTGCACCACAGTCACCTGGAGGACTTGGATTGCTTCCCATCCCCACCCCTGAGTTGCTAATTCAATGGGTTTTTCAATAAGGTCCTAGGTGATGCTGATGATCTGGGTTCCACACTTTGAAAACCATTACCCTAGGCTTTATTTCCAGGTGGCTCAGTGGTAAAGAATCCACCTGCCAATGCAGGAGACACAGGTTCTGTCCCTGGGTTGGGAAGATCTCCTGGAGAAGGAAATGGCAAACCCACTCCAGTATTCTTGCCTGGGAAATTCCATGGACAGAGGAGCCAAGCAGGCTACATGTCCATGGGGTTGCAAAGAAGTTGGATGTGACATTGACTGAACAATAATAGCAACAAAGCCCTTACTGTAGCTGCAGAATGGTCATGGTATGTGTGCTCGGCCCCACCCTCTGTACATCCTTCATCAGTCACTGGCCGTTATGTTGACTGCCTTTCCAGCTTTCAGAAGCAGTTTGGTCTTACTCTCTGTGCTCTCTGGTTCTTGGGGCAAGAAACAGTTCTCAGGGTGATTCAGGCATGGGAAGAGCAGCATTCCCCACTCCCATTCTTGCACACAACCAGGTACCACAGCTCCCTTCCCCTTCCTGCTATCCCTCACCCTCTAGATGTGCTTGAGTCCTAGTTGGGATGGAGGCAGGGGCTGGAAAGGGCCCTTTAATGTATTCCTTTGGATCCATGCAAGGCCAGGCCCAGAGGGGTCGCTGTTGCTCTTCTGCCAGCAACAGAATGTCTGGAGAGTGACACTTTTCCCTCCCCTGCTTTGTACATTATATCGATTTATGAAATATTTGCTGTTCAGCTGATTAACTGTTTAGGGAAACTTAGCAGAAGGAGAAACAAAACAAAATGAAGACCTTCCTCAAGTTTTCCATGGACTAGGACAAGGTGATTGGTATTTTTTTGGCCACTTTGCACATCTTGTGGGATTTCAGTTTCTGGACCAGGGATTTGAACCTAGGCCTACTGCAGTGAAATTGCCAAGTCTTAACCGCCTGCCCACCAGGGAATTCCCTAGGACAAGGTTTTGATCAGCATCCTTCAGCTTGGCTAAGGAGGCAAGGTCTCTCCTTTATAGTCTCCTGTGTCAGAGGCTGCTAGGTGGGAACCCTGAAGCACAGATGTGGGGTGGGAGCCAGCAAGGTCAGTGTGCTTCGGTGCTGGGAGCTTTGAGACTGCCCCAGCAAGCTGGAGACCTTGGAAAAGAAAGGGTAGGTAGTCCCTGGGAGGCGGGGGTCGACCAAAGCCACAAGGAGGCATCCTTTGCTTTTTGTTGCTCAGGATCTCCAGAAAAGGCAAGTTTCTTTAGGAATGTAACAACATTTGCACCAAGAGGTTTAGAGAATGTCAAATGTGAATACGCATGGCATTTAACATTGGGATTAGGTTGTCAGTCTACAATTTAGATGAAAATAAGCAATGGCAACCTACTCCAGTATTCTTGCCTGCAAATCCCATGGACGGAGGAGCCTGGTAGGCTGCAGTCCATGGGGTCGCTAGGAGTCGGACATGACTGAGCGGCTTCACTTTCACTTTTCACTTTCATGTGTTGGAGAAGGAAATGGCAACCCACTCCAGTGTTCTTGCCTGGAAAATTCCAGGGATGGGGGAGCCTGGTGGGCTGCCATCTATCTATGAGGTCGCCGAGTCAGACACAACTGAAGCAACTTAGCAGCAGCAGCAGCCACCCATTAGGTTTTCATACTTTTCCTCTTAATGAGTTGTACTTTGAAACTGCGGATTTAGGAAATGGCTAAATTGGCTCTAGGTTCCCTATTTAGTTATAGCTATTATGTGTTGTAATCACCAGGGTTGCTTTGAAAAATCCTGATGCCCTGCTTACATCACATATATGGAGCCTGGACACAATGTTTTTTAAGGCTCTCTGGGTGATTTTTGGAGTGCAAAAGCTCTGAGCTACTGATTGAGTGGTTGGAGGGGCCAAGAAACAAATTAGGCTTTGGGGGGTGTCTGCTTAGCCTACAATGAGCATCATGACTGCTCTCTCCCTGCAGGGAGGAACCATCCCAAACTATCAGACGCCCCCACCCTCTACCCCGTCCCTCACCAACAGTTCCAGTTGACAGGACCCAACACTGGTAGGCCAGTTTCTCTCTCTTTCAAAGGAAAAGAGAATTGGGATTTGGAGATTTGAGCTATGACTAGGCTCCTCTCTAGAACACAGCAGAGGAGAGGCCTGTTCAGAGCAAAAAGAAAAGTTAGTCTGTAGAGGAAATCTGCCTGGGTTCTTGCCATCACCTCAGCATCTTTTTTTAACAATCTCACCCCACCCCCTCTGGTTTAAGCCAGCTCCAGTGGGTTAATGTTACTTATGACCAAAGAGGCCCGACACACGCACAGGCAACAGTACAACAAAAGCCCACAAAAACAAACGTGTATTCACACCCCCACCCCCCACCACATGCGTGTGCGCACGCACACACACACATGCACATGCACACACACCCACTCACTCACACACACACGCACACATGCACATACACACACACACATGCATTCACACACACATGCACACACACACGCACATACACACTCACACACGCACACACACACATGCGTGCGCGCACACACACCCACTCACACACACGCACACACACGCACACACACACACTCACACACATGCACACACACACGCACACACGCACTCACACACACACACATGCGCGTGCACACACGCACATACACAAACACTCACACACACACGCCCCCGCACACACACACACACGCACATATACACACATGCACACACACACACTCACACACACACACTCATAAACACACACACATCCGGTGTTTGAATCAGGCTCTTTGTAACTCCATGTGGTCCCAGTGGAAGATTCTTTGGAATCTGTATTTTCCGGCGTCCACTAGGAGAAACCTCAGCTTTCAATTCAATTGGGAACAGCAGTGGTTCCATAATGTGGCTCCACTGGCTTCATCAGAATCACCTGGAGAAGCTGACTTAGAGACGCGCATGCATAGATCACCAAGCACCAGCCGCAGGGAAGCAAAAGCTGCCCAGTATGAAGGGCATCATGAAATCTGCCCTTTAAAATCTTTCTTTGTGAGATTTTGATATGTATTTGCATCTACTGGCATCAGGCTGGCTGAATTAATGTAACTTATGAAATTCCCTTTTAACCTCTTTTCTAATTGGAGGTGGTATCCCCCATCATGTCTGGGAGATGACTTTTGAAGTCTTTTTGTTTAGGGGATGGATAAGGTCCTGTACGGACAGAACAGAGCCCAGTGAAGTTCAGGCTTGTTGAACTGGTCAAATGAATTAGATCATTTACTTTGCCTGTAGACACAACTCCCTCCCCACCAACACACACACACACACACACGCACACACACACACACACACACACAGCATTTGTATGTGTGAGTAAAGCAGCAAATGTACCTTTTATTTTAGAAACAAAAATATCATTTCTGACCCAACAATAGCCGGATCCTTGTGAATGAAGGGTTTGCATATTTTCCTGTTTTAACGGTTCTAGTATAAACAGCCCAAGCCCAGGCCTGATTGTCAGTAGGTCCTGAGCAGCCCAACCAGAGTGCTGGAAACTCCAGCCCTGAGAACCTGGACCCGGCTTAGTGCCAGGATTCAGCCTTGTGTTTAACAGTAGCAGTGGGGTCAGGAGTTGAGGGAGAGGGCAACTGCAGTGATCCCTGAGACCAAAGTAAATGCCAGAAGCAATAGCAGCAGCAGCTGCAGAGGCAGTGGCTACTATGTATTGAGAATTTCTTGGTTCAGGTACCAGGCTAAATGATGTAATCATTTAGTGGAATACTTAAAAAAATCTCAGTGTGGTAGCATTATTATTGCAATTTTTTGAATGAGGTTCAGAGAGGTTGAACAGTTTTTATGAGGTCACACAGCTTCTAAGGGAAGATCCAGGATGCAGATAAATGCATGTTTGACTCCTGTTATACGATACTGCACACAGAAACCCAGGTCTCAGCTACCTTCTTGAGTGCTAGCTGAGGATTCAGGGCTTTGGTCCTACAAGCAGTCCAGGGCAGCTTTTCAGACACATTCCTCATCCCTGTTTTCTTTTGGAACATTTCAACCAGCATCTCAGCTCTGCTGGTCTCCAGCAGAGGAAAATAGCTGTCAGCAGGCTGTGGAAGGCTCTCTCCCAGCTCAACGCAATTTCAAATTTCTGGGTGGATCCTTTGTGCCCTGAGAGTGGAACCACAACACTCCTTTTTGGGCTAGCAAAGGACTCAAGATTTTTTATCAACAATTGATTCTATATTTAATGACCAAGAGAGTGTGTTTCCTAGACCTAAAACAAAGCGGATTAGTGCCGTTATATTAAAAAATTATGGCTCACCTATTTGATGGATTATTAAACATTCATTGAAAATCCTCTTTCAAAGGATCAGATATGGAGAAACCCTCTTGGTGAAAGGTAAAAAGAAGTACTATACAAAATGGCAAATTCCATATAAAATATATTCTTTTAATTATGTAAATTAGATTTATTAAAATAGATGGAAGAGCAGAGGAAAGTTATCAAAATATTAACTGTGGTTACACAGCAGAGGAGGGGTGCGATCACTGTAATTTTTGTTCTCTTTTTCTCAATTTTCTTTAATCTGGATTAGCTTTATAAATGAGAGAAAAAGTGAAAACATGCAAAGTCCTGATATGTGGCACTGGAAGGGAAGGGCACAGGTATGATTACTGAATAATTTTTATCCCACCTTGGATTTCAGCAGGCGGAAGAGGCTCCCCACCGCACTGCCCAGGGCTTATTTTCAAGAGTAAGGATGGCTGCTCCGTCTCCGCTCGGCAGACTCCAGGCAAGGCCGCGCGGTATAGGCTGGGGACTGGTCCTTTCATTCTTTGAAGCACCCTAATTTGGTTGAGGAGACAAGTGCACTGAGAGAAATAGAGGTAGCCAGGCGCCAGGGCGACTATATAGTGGAGTTGGAAGTCGAGCGGAGTGGGAGGGCAGTGTTTTCTGTGTCTTGACCCAGGGGTGTCAATGAATGCCATGATGCCGAAAATCAAGGAGCCTGAGCACAGTCTGGACTCTTCCGAGTCCGCCAATGGCCTGCTGTGACGCGCCTGGTGGGCGCCTGTAGGTTGCGGCGTGCCACCCCGCCCCGGCCCCGAACCCCAGCCCGCTTTCCCGGAGGGACGGTGAGTTCGGGATCTGGGCAGAAACCCCAGGTCAGTTAGATTGCCAGCACAGAGCTTTGGCTTTCTGAGCGGCTCCGGGTTGGAGCACGCGGAGTGTCCGGTGCCAGCGGGCAGCAGGGACCAGAAGCTGAGAGGTATCAGAGGGTACCGGCAGTGGTTGAAGGCGCGTCGGCCACTCCCGGGATCCGGCGAGAGTGGTGTCACCCACTCGGCGGTGTGGGCTTGTCTTGCCTTGCGCTAGCCCATCTTGTCGGCTCAGGTCCGGGGCAGCCGAGGGAGGCGGCGATGATGTCGTTTAAGGCCAGCAGAGGGCAGCCTCGAGGCTGTGAGGCCGCCGGGCGACCTCGCCACGCCGCAGGCTCCCTTCCAGCGCCCCGACTCGGCGGGGTGCGGGCGGCCTTGGAGCCCGGAGCCCAGCGACCTCAGCCTGCCGGAGACGGGCTCCGGGACCCAAGGGCACCCGGCGAGATGTGGTCAAGCTGCAGCCCTCGGACAACCCCAGTCTCAGGAGTGTGAAGGCTTGGGGCCGGGAAACCAGATAACCCAGAAGAAGCAAAGCCCGACACACACAGGGATGTTGCTATATAAGCAACATGTTACAAGCGTGTAGGAACCTTTTCAGTGATGTGGGTGAGAGCTAGAATAGTCTTTGCGTCCTTGGTGAGGGAAGTCAGAGGCTAAGAGCCGGGCGACTCCGAACCGCGCGCAGGAGACTTGGCGCAAGGAGGGACCTGGCGATCCGGGTTGGAAGCAGAGGAACCGCGCATTAGGATCCAGACTCGGCTAACTGGGGATTTCCGCCCCGACCCCGGCCACTTCTCGGCTGTTGAATCTGCGGCAACTTAGTGTACCTTTCTTGCCTCCGACTAATCACTTCTGTAAATTGGGCATGGTGGGCTCAAGGGTTTGCAGGGCCATTCGAGATTTGAGACAGCAGAATTCGTTCGTTACTGTTCCTGCTCTGGCACAACTCAGGGCTCCTGGGCTGGCGGCTGGGGTGAAAGGATCGCGCATTTGCCTGTTGTGGCTGTCGTGAGGACGCAGGCCCGCCAGGCTTTGGGGACCCAGCTGGGCGTGGGCTGTCACAGCCCTGGAGTCTTCGGCGCTCTTCCGCGGCACTCCGGCGAGCCCTAAGCTCCCTTGCCCTGGGCACCGGGGTCACCGACCTCCGGCAAAGCGCACTTATCATCAAACGAATTGAGACCAGACACCCGGCGCGGTGGGTTTCCCGGGAAGCCTGGCCAAGGGCCAAGGCCAGCCGGGCCTGGGGGTAGCTTAGTGAGCTAAACAGGCCAACCTTGGTGCGCCTCTAGCAAACACATCCACCTTTAACAAACTGGCCAGGTCTTTGGCTGGCCCGGGTCTCTCAGGGTCTGTGTGAAAACGGCACCCATTAACTTGCCTGGGCTTGTTTCACCATCGAAAATTCTGAAGGGCAATATTCTCCGCGTGAGTTGTAAAAATCCTGATTAGAAACTGTCAATGCCTGTGTAAATGTGAGGCATAATTGCCACTCACCAGCAGCCGGCTCCATCGGCGTCTGCACAGCTCACGAACAGGACAGAGGCAAGATGAGTGTTCAGATATATGCACAGGTATATCACACGTGTGTAGATGTGTCTGTCTCTCTAGGCTCAGATGCATACACGTGTGCATGTACATGCACACAGATACGGGATTCTCTCGTGTAGATGTGTCTGTGAACATTCCGCATGCCGACGCTACTGTATGTGTCTGAAGGCAGAATGTGCACGCCGTTCAGCTGACCGTTTCTCTCAAACTGAGTCAGTGCCACCTGGGGAAGTAGGATCTCAGGTGCTGTTCCTGGGTGTGAGGAAGCCCGGATCCGGTCAGTGCTTCGGCGCCGCTGAGCTCCTTTATCTCTCATCAGACAGCCAGTGGCCAGCTCCAGTTTCAGTAGGGACCAGGATCCCCGAGTCGGCTGGAGGGAGCAAGAGTGGAGAGAAGGAAGAGGTGGAGGGCACTCCGGCACGCGAAGCCTGGGGACCTCACTTCCCTGGTCTGTCGCCTTTCCTTTTCCTCTCCAGGTCGCGTCTCTGTGGAAGATTAAAGCGGGGCCCGGATCTTCCATTCGGCTCTGGAAAGGCGGCCCAGGCCCCTACTCCACAAGCCATCATGAAGGGAGGGGAACCGAAGATTCGTCATCAGCTTGGGAAAACATGCGGCTGCAGCACTGGCCGGGGGCCCCAGGGCACAACCTGGTGTTCGTGGGAGGCGCGCAGAGTGGCTGCTCATGCAGTCGCTGGGCTCGTCTTCCCCTTCTTTCTTCGGAATAGTTCTAAGCTGCGAGGCACTCCCATCACCTGCGAGTGTCTGCGGAGAAACGGCCCCAAGCGAGTACCCTGGAAAGCCCTAGGCCGCCGCCTTGCAAAGTCAGTATCGCCGCGGCTTGAGCTCCGCTGCTACCCACATTTCAGATCACAGAGAGAGCAGCAGAATAAGGTCACAAACGCTCTCCCGTCACCACCGCAGACCAGCTCCGCCGACAGGAGGGCATGACGCAGAAAATTTGAGGCCAAGAGCTAGAGGAGCCTCAGGTCTGCCCAGACCTGAGACAGTGGCACAGAGGCTCCGCTGCGAAGGCAGGGCACGGGTTCGGATCCTGTGGATCAACCGAGCCCAGCGACCGCAAGCGCCAGAGATGCAGCAGAAGTTGCTCACAAGTCCACTCCAGAGGATCAAGTCAGGAAAAGTCCGTCTGGGTGGGGAGCGGGCATGGCCCTCACCTCTCTCCTGGAGTCCTTAAGTAGGAAAATGAAATGCTGGTGGGGCTGGGTCCAGGAAATTTAGTGGCTGAAGACGCAGGGCAAGTTGAGAAACGCAGGTCCATGCCTCAGTTGGGCCTGGGGGTTGGGGAGCAGCCCCTGGCCGAGTAGCCCCATTCCAGCAAGGCTGGCCTGTTGGAAGTGGCCAGTAGACGGCCCCACAGCCCCCTCCCTCGGGATTCCACAGGGCTCTGACCTGGCCTTTATCTTGGCGCGGTCAGCAGTCATGGGGGCTTCAGGAAAGAAGACAAAGGCCCGGTGTCACTGCAGGCGGGGGCTCGGTTTCCTGACTCTCTGCTCACATTCAGACTTTTAGGGCTTGTTGCGGGGAGACTTTTAAAAATATGTGTCGAATTTCCTTCTTTCTCCCTAGAAACAAACAAAAAAGCAAGAAGCACATTCCCCTTCCCTGTTTGTCCATTAATATTCCGGGGATTCTGCCCTTTTCTTTGTCTGCCTAAAGAAAACTTTCCGTGGAGAATTTGGGAAAGGTTTTATTTTATTCGGTTTGATAGGGCCATTATTAAGGACGAGGGGTCAGGTTGTGCTCCTAACAAGGAGAAGCGGAGTCGGTCTCCTGGCGTGGCGGGAACTCTGGCGGCCAATGCCGGATGCGCTTAGCCACCTCCGGGACCATCAGGGCCTTCTGGGCTTCCCCTGACGGCTCTGCCGTCGGTAGCACCCTGAGGTCGGACGGGCCTAGCCCTTCTCCCCGAATTTGGTTTAGAACTGCTAGATGGAGCCGAATTCTCTCCTGACTATCCGCGCTTGCAGCGCCGCCACCAGGCCCGCAAACAGGAGGCTCCGGCGCCCCGGCTGGTCTGCGGATCCGCGGCACCATGCGGTCCTCGCTGCCACCTGCGGGCAGCGTGTCTGCCCGCCGAAGCTCGACCAACCCGCTTCCTGCGTTTACCCTCAGGTTTCCCGCGTCTCCGCAAAGACCGAGGGCAGCCTCTCCTGCAAGCTGATTTTCGCCAGCTCCCGCCAGGTGGCTACCTATTGTTTTTCTGAAAAAAAGGAGAAAATTTCTAACAGCCTCGCGTTCTAGAGGGAGGTGCCTGAGGGCGGGAGGGGTCTGCCCCAGAGCCTGAGAGTGGCGGCTGTGTCCGGACCCAAGCGCCTGAGTCAGTGACATTTCGCAGGTCAGCGGGCCTTTCTCAGAGAAAACCTCACGTATCGAAGAGCGCCTGAGGAGAAAAGAGAGGGCGGTTGGGGGAGCCCTGAACTGGGCTCTCGGTCTGTGCCCTCAAGACTCGGGTATTCCTGTAACAGCACGCGGCTCAGCCCCAGGGCTGGGTCAGGGTGGAAGCAGTCGGCAGAGCCCCGCCGCGGGAAGGTGATCGGTGGCCCGGGCTCTTGGGGCACGTTTGGGTGGCCATAGCCGCTGAGTTTGAAGGTCAGACCCCACAGAGTTACTACCTAAGGCTTTTCCTTTCTTCCTCTCTTCCCCCTCCTCCCCTCCCCTTTTCTTCCTTTTCTCCATCCATTCTCTTTCTTTCTTGCATTCCTCTTTCAATAGGGGAAGGAAAACCATATTGACCATCTACTGTAAACTGGGCGTTTTGACAGTAGAACATTTAATTATTTCAATAACCCTGCAAGGTATATATATAATCTATTTTACAGATGATAAAACTGAAATTCAGAATTATTATTATTTTTTTTTACCAACATCCTACAGTTATTAAAGGTCAGTGGCCTCCACACTAGTCCTTCCAGGCTGAACAGCCTCTGTCGGGTGACCTGGTCCCAGGACAGGTTTGTGAGAGCTTACCACCAAGCTGGAGCCTGGGCAGCAAACAGCTGGCACAACAGAAGTTTCCAGAGTACAGTCAGTCCACGGCTCAGATCCAACCCTGTGCTTCCTTCTCCTCTGGCTGGCTTCCCCTTTACCCAGTTAGCTCTCCAACACAGTCAGCAGGGCTGAACTGGGCTCAAAACTCTCAGGTCTCCTTAAAATTTCTGAGGCTGTTTGTCCCACAGACAGCTGGGTGACCTCTGGCTGGCCCCTTCTCTTCTCAGGACCCCAGATTCCTTAAATGTAAACAAGATTTGGGGTTTCTGGGGCCCAGACACTCTTGTGACACAGTGGAGCCATCTCTCCAGAAAGCAGAAAGCCAATCAGACCCCTTGGTTTTAAGAATCCTTCACTTCTGGTACTTCCTAACACAGACTTGGGGCATGAAGACCATTTCCAACCACTCCAGGCCTCTGGTCCCCACCACAGAAGAGAGGAAGGGGTCCTGGGCCCATCTCTTCCTACAGGTTCCACAGGCTACACCCAGAAGTAGGGGCTGACCTGTGGAGGCAGCAAGACAGAGAAGGCATAGTCACCATTGGATTACAGAGTGGGAGCACTGCAGGACTCCTGAGCCTGACCAGGCCACTTCCTGGCCCCTGACCTGCTCCTGGGGACCACGAGCCTGGCTCAGCAGTTCCAGTGCTCCAAAGCTCCATTAAGGAAAGAGCTTATTCACAGGCAGATGGTGTTGGATCTGACCCAATTTCCTGGCCCATCCTCTCCTGCCCCTGTGGGTGCAAGAAGCCCTGGTCTGCCCCTGGTTTCCACCCACCACCAGGGGGCTCTTCCCAATCTGTAGCTCCAGCCTCCCAAGGTGAGAGGCCCAGACAAGGACCGGAGGGCACCTAACCCTAAGGTGAAAGGTCTTGGGCCTCCTGCCCACCTAAACCCAGGATGCACAGCAGTGAATATTTTATTTAGGAAAGGAGGAAACAGGTCCAGAACAGCCTCTAGAGTAGGATGCAGGGCCATCTCAGGGAACCCCCTAGGTCCTCATCTTACAGTCCCTTGGTACATATACTGCACTGGGAAAGATTTCTCCCAGTTCCCTCTGAGAGCAGGATGCTCCCCACCAGAACCCAAGTACTCTGGCTGAGCACTTCTAGGGTGTGGGGTTGACCAAGAATTTGTGTGTAAATGTGAGGGGGGTGCTCATCTTGTCAGTGCTGAGTGTGAGGATATTTACATGCATATAAGTACACACGTACTCCTCATTCAATGCCATGTGTAGCAACTCATTATCCAGGACATGCTGAAATTGGCAGTGTATTTGTATCAAACTATTTACGTAGTATTTACAATACACTCTAGCAAACATATATACATATACCCACGTGGTCTGGCCATCTAGACCAGACTGTATATGCTAAGGCATAATTGCTACGTACCAAGAACTCTCTTAAATACTTTTGTCCTTGCTTAGAGAATTCCTTAGATCATCTTCTCTAACAGAAACTTAAAAGTTCAAAGAGGGAGAGGAAAGAAAGGAAATGAGAGATGAAGAAAGTCAACCATTGCCCCGAACTTGTAACACTGGGGGGAAATGACCAAACTATAGAGTTTTGCAGAAACTCCTGGGGCTGGAATTAGAGACAGATGTCTTCCTGTGGGCATCCATGGGGAAGCAGGGTATGATTTGGCTTCTTTCTCTCAACTCCTCCAATCCTTGTGTAGACCAGGAATCCCTCCCAGATTCCTTCATCTCATCCTCCAAACTGGGAAAGGCTACTGCTCTTTCCCCAGTCATGGGTGCCTCTCGCCTTTCAGTTCTTGGGGAACCGAGAGAGGGTCTGTCCTCTAGTGCAGGCCTAGGACACTTTCCCACCTCACCAGGGCCTCTACCCAGATTTCCCTCCTCTGTTTTCTCTGCTTGGAATAGCAGTTATAGGGTGCTGGGAGTTAGCCTTGGAACAGAGCCTCAACCAGCTGAAGCAAAGGCTCTGTGTATACTCTGTTTTCATTCAGCAAACCAAGATTACATACCCAGAACATAACTGCACATGTTACCAATGACTTTTGAATGCAACACACACTGTGGTCCCAGGAAGAATTCCCTGAATTAGTGATACGATTAGTACAATGCCTAAAATACATGCCTTCTCCGAAGGTGAGTGACAGACATAGACACTGCCCTCCCTGTAACCAGGATACAACTTACACCGTACACACACTCATTTACAGGAGGTATAGACTATACAACTGCCCATGAGATAGTTGTTCACACCACAGAAAGCAAAGACAAGTGTGCAGCAGTCCACTTTCTTTGCTGCTACTCACCTTAGTCAGCCAGACAAAATTGCAGCAGGTTGCCAGAAACCCTCAGACACCAAGCCTGATCAGCTTCTTGGGCTTCTTGCCTGCCCCGGCTGGCTGAGTCGTATTTGCAGTGTGCTCTGGTTCTCCTGGCCCTGGCAGGCTCCAGTCCTGGTCTCAGTGTGATGCATTTCAGAAGCCGCACAGCTTCATCCTCCACCTTCCAGCCTCCCCAGGATGCCCAAAGAAGATGCCGGCAGCCCCTCCCAGGTTACTGGTTGGCCTAGACCTGTGGTCACTGCTGTACAGGCTAGGTGAGGGGCAGAGAGCAACATGTGGCTGGGCACCAGGTCCTGCTCAAGCTGAACCGAAGAGGGGGTGAGAGCTGGATAATATTTGTCATCTTACCAGAGGACTCAATGCTGACCACCTCTAATCCCCCTGCTACTGCTAAGTCACTTCAATCGTGTCTGACTCTGTGCGACCCCACAGACGGCCCACCAGGCTCCCCTGTCCCTGGGATTCTCCAGGCAAGAACACTGGAGTGGGTTGCCATTTCCTTCTCCAATGCATAATCCCTCTAGCAGCCTGCAATCCAGTCAAATGCCTGCCTGTGTGCCTGCACAGAAGCGCCAGTCTTAATTCGTTGAAGAGTCTCAGTAAAGAAAAAGAGAGAAAAGATTAAATTTCTATAGCCACCTCTCTCTGATATCCCCAAATCTCTTACACATATGTCAAGGTAAATGAATTCCGACTATTAAAAATAAGGCAACCAGTCACTCATTACATTTGTACAGAGGTTTGCAGCTTACAGAGCATGACCTCAACGAAGATTTTATCTATTTGGAATAAATTCTTCTGTTAGATATAGCTGGAAAAACTGAACAGCATAAAGACAATATAATACAAACATGACCCATACACCTAGCATGGCTATATAAGAGGTAAAGTTCAAACTTGCATGGATGCAAAAATAGAACAAATCCTACCTACAGTGGGCCTTGTGAAAGAACCACGGCAGATAAAGCCTCTCCCATGACGTGAAACAGCCGCAACAAGTCAGCGATGACACACAAAACAAACAATTCCGGGAAAACAAAGCGGCAGCAACAACCACAAAGGCCCCCCACTCTGGCCGTCCTCAACCCTCCTTTATCTGAGAAACGATACATTTTTTGCTGAAAATCTCCCTGTGTTAACTAGCTGCGGAACAAAGTTAGGCGCCATGTAAATAATGTAAGTCCGTGTTAAAAGAAAGAACAAAAAATTTATTCGAGAATTGACAAAACAAAAACAACAAACAAACAACAAAACAGCAAAAGTGCTCTAGTTCTTTCTAGAAAAATTTGGTCCGCCGAACGACACACTACAGAACGACCAGGTCTAGAGCTGTGGGCCGGTAGCTCGGAGCCACAAGCCCGCCTGGTCCGACTGCTGCCGGGTTTCACATTTCTCTTGCCCAAAGTGGGAGAAGCAAGACGTTTGAAAAACAAAAATCAGGGAGGGAATGAGTCGACCCTGCAGCTTCGGCCAGGCAGACAGTGATCTCCCCGCGCTCAGGGCTGGCATCGGAAGATAGGGGGAAATTTGTTTTCGACTTTTTAAAAAAAGATAGGTTGAGGGGTGAAATGCTCTAATTTGTAAAGGAAACCATCTGATACTGGGCATATACTCCTGCCTCTCTGAACATAGCTTTCTGAAGGCCCGACAGGAATTCTTCAAATCTCCTGCAAAAGATTTTCATGTTTTGCTTTAGCAAACTCCAAGGCCACAATACTTCGCCGGTTTTCCGGTGAATTTTTTTCCTTTAAAAAATATTTTTTTATATTATCTAAAATAGCCCGCGTGATCTTTTTAGCAAAACATGAGCCAGCCGCCCGTGCCTGAAGGGGCCCCAAGCGCCGGGATGGAGAGCGGAGGAAACGCAGTCTCTCTCCGAGCCGGGATGCTGTGTAAACCCGGGTACAGGCCGCCGAGCGAGGCAGACCCGGCTCCCTGATCCAGCCCTGATCCAGCCCAACCCCCGCCCTGCCCAGTGGGCCCCAGGAAGGGGCTTCTGAATAGCTCCAAAAGGGTACGCGGAGCAAACATCCGTTTGTCCCTTTCTCGGGCGGCGCGGGTCTTGTTGCCGGCCCATGCCGGCGCTTCTAGCCAAGGATGGCGCGGCAGCTCGGCGGAGGGCCGAGTGCGAGTGCCACCGACCTGTGAGAAAAGGCCAGGAGGTCTGCGCAGCCGAAGCCCGGCTGCACCTCGGCCCCGGGCACTTCCTCTCCGCTGTGAATTTTGGCGACGGGTGTCCAGCCCCGACGCTGAGGTGCCCGGAGAAGGCTAGGCCTGCGGAAAACGCGTGGAGAGGCGGCCTGCAGGCCAGAGGAGCGAAAGGGCAAAGAGGGCAGGGAGGCGAACACGGGGAGAAGCGGAGACAAAGAGGAGCAAGAGGAGCCGAGGAGTGCGAGGAGGCGCAGAGGGGCGGTGGGCGCTGGCTCAGGGGGCCCCAGCGGGCGCGCGGTCTGGCCGGCTGCTGCGGCCAAGGCGGGCGTCGCGGGTCCCTGCATCCTCGCAGCCTTCATGCGCTGCACTCTCAGAGATCGAGGCGCGAGTGCAGCGCGCCGGTCTTGCTGTCGTGGTCCCAGTAAGAGCAATGCATCATGGCGAGCTCGGGCTGCCGGGCGCAGGCGAACTGCAGGCCGGGTGCGTTGGTGGGCGCGGGCGCCGGGGGCGCGGCAGTGGCCGGACTGGCTGGGCTGAGCTGGCCCGGGGGCGGCGCGGCGGCCCCGTGGTGCGGCGGTGCCGGCGGGGGTGCGGCGGCCGCGTGCAGATGGTGTGCGTGCGGGTGTGAGTGGGGATGCGGCGGCGGCGGAGGCGCGGCGGGAGGGCCTCCCAGACCGTTGTACGAGTTCACTACGCCGGGAGGCAGCGCCATGCTTTGCACGCGCGAGTACGGCCCGTACGAGGCGGCCGGGCCCGCCAGCCCCTTGACCACCGCGGCCGCGCCAGGGCTGCCCGGGCCCGCGGCTGCCGCGGCCGCCGCAGCCGCCGCGGCGGCCGCCGCCATCTGGCAGGAGGCGTAGGGCATGGGCGAAGGCGGCTGCGGTAGCGGCCACGAGTTGTTGAGGAAGCCGGACTGCAGGTACTTGGGGGGCGCCAGGTAGCCGTAGCCGTCTGCCCCTGCTCCCGCCACGCCGCAGCCACCCGCAGCGCCTCCTGCCCCAAAGAGCCCCTTGCCGGGCTGGAAGTGCGCGGGCGGTGGCCGGAAGGGCCGCTTCATGCGGCGGCGGCGCCGGTAGTTGCCCTTCTCGAACATGTCCTCGCAGGCCGGGTCCAGCGTCCAGTAGTTGCCCTTGCGCTCGCCGCCGCCCTCGCGCGGCACCTTGATGAAGCACTCGTTGAGGCTGAGGTTGTGGCGGATGCTATTCTGCCAGCCCTTCTTGTTCTTCTCGTAGAACGGGAACTTGGCTATAATGTACTGGTAGATGCCGGACAGCGTGAGCCTCTTCTCGGCGCTCTCGCGGATCGCCATGGCGATGAGCGCCACATAAGAGTATGGGGGCTTCTGCGCCGGGTCCGGCTTCTCCGGGGCTGCCCCCGCACCGCCGCCGCCGCCCTTGCCCGGGCTGGGCGGCGCCGGCGCCTCGGGCTCCTTGGCTGCGCGGCCGGTCTCCGGGGCCAGCAGGGCCCCCGAGGCGTCCTCGGGCTCGGGGTAGCTGGCCATCATGACAAAGCCGGCGCGCCGCGGCCGGGCAGTCCCTGCTCTTTTCCGCTGGCGCGGCAAAGAATCCGGGCGCACAAGTCCGTTCACGGCCGAGTCTCAAACTTCTGCAGACTCGCGGATGCCGCCCGCGCTCTTGCTGGCGGCCTCTCGCTCCTCTCGCCTCTTCTTTCCCTTCCCCAAGGGAGCGGCCGGCGGGAGTGGAGCTTAGCCTCTGGCCATGGGGAGTCCGCCCAACAGAGAGGGGCTCCAGCTCCGCCGCCCCTCCCCGCCCAGGCCAGTCCCCGCCTCGGTGGGTTTTCTTTTCTGCGCTCTTCCCCTCCCCCCACCCTCCGGTTTCCCGAGACACGACCCGCGTCTCTGGCGGAGCTGCCTCCTGGAGTTTCCAGAGCGCCAGGAGCCTCGCTCTGTTCTGATTCGTATGGGCTCCGCCGAGTTCCGCTTGCGTCAGGCGCCTTCGCCCCTATAGCGGGGCGGCCAGTCGCGCACGGGAGAGTTCATCTCCAAGTCACTTTTTTGTAAACGCCCCGTACAGCCCGGACCGGCTTGCCCCCTCCCAGCGAGCTTAGGGAGCCCGGCGGACAGCCGCGCTCACGCTTTCATAAGCCCTTGAATCTGCCGGTGCTCGCTCTGCGGACTGGGCCGGGAGATGCCGAGGGCCCCGGCGAGGTCCGTCCGCCCTCGGCCCGCGCGCGCGAGGAACTCGGGCCCTAGCGCGGAGAGGCGCGCCAAGCCTCCTCGCAGCGTCCAGGTGAAAGAAAACGGCTCCTTTGCTCTGCCCTTCGCCGCTGGCTCGGGGCTAAACTAGCTCGGGCCCGGGGGAGGGGCGGAACGGCGAGGGGGCCGGACGGGGGTGGGGTGGAGAGGGCTGAGCGGTGGCTTTGGAAAAATCAGCCCAGAAACGCGTGTCACTGAACGAAGAAACCTCGGCCTGGCCTGTCTGGGCCGGGACGGAGCCGGAGAAGAGGATCGCTGGGAGAAGGCGCCCAGGGGCTCCGCCTGAAGCTCCCGCTCTTCCTCGCGCTGCTCCTGGACCTATGATACCTACTCAGTATCCGCGTCTTAATCCTACGGGTTGGACGTACGCTTTAAAACACCAACTAGACCCCACTCTGCTTCTGCTCCGACACAGGCGCGAACGTTGTCGTGGGGCTTTGGGGGACAGTTTACGTCTGTGCTTCGTATCACAAATAGAAGTCGTGGGCAGGGTCTGTCCTTGTGACACGTGAGATAGCTGTTCGGATGTGCGTGTGCAGAAACACAGGTATGCACAGATATAAGATGTGAGATTTATATTTATGGGGTAAAACACGTTTATACTTTATAGATGCATAATGACATTTGAATATCATGTATCAGTAAATGTGACTCATGAATATTGCATCTTCTTTTTCATCTTCTCTTTTCTCCTCTCCTCCTTTATTTCTTCACTCCTTCCCTCTTCCCTCCTTTTCTTTTCTTTCTCAATTCTTCCTTCCCGGCCTGCCTGCCAGTGTACATATTCTGTCACAGCCTAGAAAGAAAAACAACAGGCTGTGAGGGAGGCATTTGTTCAAATCTCTCTCTGGACAAGACCTTTGTTCTGATCTTTCTCCAGTGTTGGGGGGTGAGTTCTCATCTATGTTCAGCATAAATCTGATTGGGACCCAGTTGCATGCATGGAGGTTGTCTTGGGGGAAATCAGTGCTGGAAAAATACTCAAGTGTGCCTTTTAATGGTTAACTTGGCCTTAACAAAAAGTCTGCAGTCACATAAAGTGTGAGAGAGATGGCCGGTGTTTTGAGTCCTCATGCCCCAAACTCCCTGTCCCCCTCAGAGCCAGGGTCCTTTGTGCAGGAAGGTGAACTGAATGGATGGCATGCAATTTTGTGTGTACTAGTTGGCATGTCTGGATTGACTGGCCCAATGCCTGTTGCTACCTCTTCCTCCCAAGCTGCCCAATCTCTGGGGAAGAGCCATTGGTGGCCTCTGGGCCTTTTCCCCAGCATCCACGGGCCACCCTCACGAGGTGCTTCTTCCCGCTTAGGCTCCTGATCTGCATTCTGCAATTAAAAGAACAGAGGACAGGGTGATCGGGCTCTCTGGCATTCAGCACCTTGAAGACGACTCCAGAGAGGTCAGCAGGGCAGTGTGGCCTGAGCACCACAGTAAGAGGAAGCAGGGCTCTCCTAAACTCACCTCACTAAATACCATTCTCCACCCGCCACTGAAAAGATCCCAAGGTGTCTTGTTTTTTTCACTGATTCCAGCATACACGGAGGCAAGTGGGTCTTCTTCAGAACTTTTGTTGTTGTTTCCTGAGCTGGAGTGAAGGTGTTTTTTTTCTTGCTTACCCCATTTATGGCCAGGCTCTGGGTAGGAATGGTGTGAGTTGGGCTTAGGGCTGCTACAGATGGACCCCACTGCCCATCCTCCCCCAGGGCTTTGACAGAGGCAAAAGCAGCTGGGTCTGTCCCTACCTGGGGGTGGGTGCTCTGTCCTCTATTTCTTTCTGACCACCCAGGCTGGTGTCCTCTTTCTCTGCCTCTCTCCCCCTTGCAGGCATTTCCGCTGCTGGCCTGCAGCAGCCAGGTGTGACAGCATTGTTGTATGTGTCATCACTTCCCCGAATTCCAAGCTCAGCTCCCTTTCAGCCTTTGAGGAGTGTGCGTGTGTGTGTGTGTGTGTGTGTGTGTGTGTGTGTGTGTGTGTGTGTGTGTGTAGGGGCTGGGGTTAAAGGAAGGGGTTGCTCTAAAGGATTTTCTGAGTGGCAGGAAGAGGAGTCCTGCCTGCAGGTATTGATCTCTCCAGGAAGCCGTGGGGCGCGCCTTCGTTCCCTTCTGACCCTCTTGGCCAGGCTGGGGAGGGCCCCGCTTCCGAGCGAGGTCGGGATCCCGCCGGCAGGGTGGACCGCGCCGAGGCTTGTGTGGGGCCCAGGGCGTCGCGGCGACGCGGGGCTGCGGCTCGGTGACCCTGGGGCGGTGCCCACGTCCAGGGGCCGGGCGGAGCTCCCAACCTCTCCTGTCCGGTTTTCCCAGGGGCCCGCCGCTGCGCGCCGGTCTTCCCGCCGGAGCAGCGGTGAAGAGACGGCTGACCAAACACGGCTGCGGGCCCCGCGCCCGCGCGGCGCGGTGGAGGCCCCGACAGGCAGCGCGAGCGGCGCCCTCGGCTCTCCTGCCGCGAGGCGCTCCTCTCCCCACGGCAGGGAATCCTGCCACAGTCGCGCGAGCGGCGCGGCGGCCCGAGGCGGCAGAGCTAACCCCGCGCCGCTCAGCGGGTCCCGCGCCACAGCCAGCGGGGCTCTCCAACACCCTCCGCTCCCCACTCCTGCGGGACAAGAGGGAGCTCTCTGCTGTGCTTCGCCGGCGGGAAAAGGGAAGCCTGAGTTTCCGTGTTGATTAACACATCCCCACGCGACTCTACGCCTCAGCAGAGTCAGAGCTGCCCAGGTCCCTCCCGCCCAGCGGACTCCAGGGCCCTCTCCCCAGCTCACATTCCTGTATCCATCTGTCAGTCAGCTCCAGTATCCTCCCTGCGCCCGCTCAGTTCCCCTTTTCCCGGCTACTCTCTCACACTCACTTGTCACATATACTAGCTCGGATCTTGCACATTTTGGTGGAAAACCTGCCAATCTGAGGCTGGCACCCTAAGCCTCTTCACACACTCCCACACCCAGCTATCCCGTGGCTGATCTCTTGGCTCCGTGTCTGCAAGTCTGACACTCCCAGAAGCCTGCTGATTCTCTGATGTCCTTGGCCTGTGTTTCATGTGACTGGGTTGCCACCTGGATGTTCCCATGGCAAGATCGCTGTTTAGAGTTCTTTAGAGAAGCTCAGGTACAGAACAGACCCCTGAGGCACTTTAATACATGCAGGCTCCTCACACAGGCTTCATCTCTGTTCTGTAGCTGAACTTACTGCGACAGGCTGCAGAGGAGGTTGCGTGGTTCTCTCTTGTGCACACATTCGCCCAGCACCAGGCTCTAGGCCAGCTGGTATTATTCTGCCTGGTTAGGATTAGCAGTGTCACTTATCCAAATAAGTGCTTGGGAGAGTGAGCGAGAAAGAGTAAGGACATGGAGAGAGAGAGAGAGAGAGAGAGAGAGAGAGAGAGAGAGAGAGAGAGAGAGAGAGAGAAAGAGAAAGAGTTGTTTCCAGTTGGTAAATGTCGTGCTGAATCTCCCCCACCTCCACCTCCCTGCCCACCCTACCCTGTGGATAGCTGAGCTGGGAGGCAGCAGGCCAGAGTTCTGGGTCCCTCCTTACCTTACTGATGTTGAGCCTCAAGTCCACCAGCCCCTCTTTGTCCCAAGGAGTGTATGCCCTCTCCTGTACCAGGCAGACTGCAGAGCAGTTGTAGACCTTTTCCCTGGTTGAGCCTAGTTCAGGGTTGAAAAGGCAGAGGGGGCTGGTTCCTGGGCCATGTCAGGACCTCTCTCTTCCAAAGTCCTCTGGAATGCTCCCCAGAGAGAGAAGTCTAGGGTGGAGGGAGCTGATGTGTTGTTTAAAGTTGCTTTTGGTGGTGGTGGTGGTTTAGTCACTAAGTTCAACTCTTTAGTCACTAAGTTCAACTCTTGCTACCCCATGGACTATAGCCCACCAGGCTCCTCTGTTCGTGGAATTCTCCAGGCAGGAATACTGGAGTGGGTTGCCATTTCCGTCTCCAGGGCATCTTCCTGACCCCAGGTATTGATCCCCATCTCCTGCAATGCAGGCAGATTGTTTACTGAGTGAGCTACCAGGGAAACCCAAAGTTGCTTTTGTCCATGTCCAAACTGTAAACCTCGATGGACAGAAACTCTGTCCTCTACTTCTCACTCAGTGTTTCCCACCAGCATGGGTTTAATGCATTATAGTGGAATTGGAACATGGCTGTGCTCCACAGAGAATTGAGAGATGCCATTTCCCTAGTTATGAGGGAATAACTGGAATTTCTAAGAAAGGGACTATAGGTGAAGAAGGGTGGCTGGACCACACAGGGCCAGCTCAAGATCTGAGCCACTCTTCTTCACGTGTAGTCCCTTTCTTAGAAATTCCAGCCTCATCAATACCTACTCACAAAGGTAACATGTATTCTGATTTCTATCATCATAAATTAACTTTCTGCTTCATAAGTGGGGTACATAATACATACTCTTTGGGTCTGGTTTCTTCTGCATAAAATATTTTTGCTATTCACTCATCTTGTTGCATGTATCAGACATTCATTCTCTTTATTGCTGTGTAATATTCCACAATTTGCTTATCCATTCACCTATTGATGGTGTTATTTCCAGTCTTGGGATATCATAAATAAAGCTGCTGTCAATGTTTTTTTACATGTCTTTTTGTGAAGGGCATTTCATAGTCACTCTTGAATGGCTATGTAGGAGAGTGGGCATCTATTTAGTTTTAGTAGAAATTGCCAGTTTTCCAAAGTGGAAGAACAAATTACAGTGTTATATAGACAGACAGACATGCTGTAACAGGGCCTTCTAGAAAACATTTCCTTCTAGAAAGCATTCTCTGAAGACCTCTTTGTACCTCCAGCTGTTATTGTCCTCATAATAAAGGGTTAAAGTGGCTGTCTTTTATTAAACACTTATTTTGAACCAGGGACTTGACATGCATTTTCTCATTTAATTTTTTTTTCCCAGAGAAGGAAGGATTTATTACTTGCAGCAAGTAGAATAGCAGGAATCTTTCCCAGACTGTGTCTCTCTCATGTCATTTTTGTGACAAACTGAAATGTTGGTACTATTCCCATTTGATAGATGAAGAAACTGAAGCTCAGAGAAGTTAAGTAAGTTGCTGGAGGCCCCCAGTCACTAAGTGGCGGTTTGACTTGGGAGCTCTGAGTGTGTGCCTCTGTCGCTGCCAGGTCAGGCAGTCCTTCCTTCCATCTGACCAAATCTAGCTATTATTTATGAGACCTATTTCCTGTAACCTCTGGCCCTCCCCGAATACATAGTCACACTTAAGCTTGAGATCTGTGTATACACACATATGCACACATTCTCACAGCCATGCACACCCTCTGTGAAGAAGACGGGCATGGGGGCTAATTCATGAAACCCTCAAAGTTTGCCAAGCCCAGGGCTCTGCAACCTGATGGTGTTCCTCTCAGGGAATTTGCAGGAAAAGATTAGACCAGGGACAAGTTTGTTTCTGGATGCTCCTGAGAAGAATTCAGAGGCCATCCTTTCCTGGGAAGAGATGGGCATTTGGTCCTCCTCCCAACACACTGAGCCAAGTCCCTAACCATGGTGATTTAGAGGCATCAGCCCTGGGCATCCCTCTGTCTGCAGGTTCATCCAGGGATGTTCATCTGGGGTTGATGAGGATGATAACCTGGAAATGTCACACCCTGCCTGGGATAGTGGGGAGTGGGAAGGATGTGTGCAGTCTGTGCAGAGAGGGGCTGCACTTCAGGACAGAGTGCTTGACTGAGGCCTGCAGGGAATGGTCACTCGGAGAAGAGCTGAATGCCTTCTCAGGATCATATCCTGAGGACTTGTTTACCAAGTAACCAAGGCCCCGGGCTTCACTGAGAGGAATGTGCTGCCCTGTGGGTGGAGGTGATACGTGGGCACTACACTGTGTGGCTGGCCCCTCCTCAGGCCCCTTTTTAGACTAATTGAGGCCTTGCTGGGCTCTGGGTTTGTAATTGGGGGTAATTGCTGGCAGGCTGCTGTGGTGGTGCTACAAGAGGCTTTTGTTGGGGGAAACTGTGGTCAGGAATTTGGGGCTTTGGGTGGGAACAGTCAGGATTCTTGTGTGCTCTATCCAGGTACCTCTTGGCCTTAACCTTTTGCTAGGAAGCAGTACTTCTGAGGAATGGGAACTGGTAGCATGTCTGAACAAGAAGGGCCCCCCTCAAAAGGGTGATGGGAACGAAGGTCTAGAAATACACAATGTAGGCCCCAGGAATAGTGTAGATGGAGGGAAGGTCCTGGAGCATGGTACTGTCACCTACTGCAGGCTGCACCTCCCACTGCAGGCTGGGAGGCACAGTAGTGGAGTGGTTAACACAGACCTCTGCACTAATTCTTAAAAAAAAAAATTGTTTATTTATTTATTTATTTGGCTATGCTGGGTCTTAGTTGCAATATGTGGGATCTAGTTCCCTGACCAGGGATTGAACTGGGGTCCTGCATCGGGAGCGAGGAGTCTTAGCTACTGGACCACCAGGGAATTCCCCTCTGTCCTAATTCTTATTGACATCAGCCTCGGAGATTATGAAACCTTGCTTAGGTTCAGAGTTTTAACATTTTTATTGTTCTTTGAACAGGCAATATCTTTACATATACCAAAATTAAAAAAAAAAAATAGAAGGCTTACAATGAAAAGTCTCTCAATTCTTTCCCTGTCGCCCATCTCACAGGCAGCAAGTGACCTAGTTTAGGGTGTAGCCTTCTGGGGCATATGCAGCATACTACCTGGGTGTTCTTTGGAAGGAATGATGCTAAAGCTGAAACTCCAATACTTTGGCCACCTCATGCGAAGAGTTGACTCATTGGAAAAGATTCTGTTGCTGGGAGGGATTGGGGGCAGGAGGAAAAGGGGATGACAGAGGATGAGATGGCTGGATGACATCACGGACTTGATGGACGTGAGTCTGAGTGAACTCCGGGAGTTGGTGATGGACAGGGAGGCCTGGCGTGCTGCGATTCATGGGGTTGCAAAGAGTCGGACACGACTGAGTGACTGAACTGAACTGAACTGAACATGCATTCTCCAGTCCTCACTTTTTTGCACATGGAAGCATTGAATGCACAGTGTTCTGCACTTTAGAAATCTTTCCATATCAATGCATTCCCTTTTTAGAGCCGCATAATATTAGCTTGTTTCAAATACTTTGCTTTTATAAACCATACTGTATATAGCGCACATATGTGAAATCTGAGAAAAGTTGGTATAGACGATCTTATTTACAAAGCAGAAATAGAGACATAGATGTAGAGAACAAACATATAGATACCAAGGGGGGAAAGGGAGATGGGATGAACTGGGAGATTGGGATTGAGTATATATACACTACTGATACTGTGTATAAACTAGGTAGGGCTTCCCTAGTAGCTCAGCTGGTAAAGAATCTGCCTGCAATGTGGGAGACCTGGGTTTGATCCCTGGGTTGGAATGATCCCCTAGAGGAGGGCATGGCAACCCACTCCAGTATTCTTGCCTGAAGAATCCCCATGGACAGAGGATCCTGGCAAGCTACATGGGGTAACAAAGAGCTGGACATGGCTGTGTAACTAAGCACAGCACGGCATAAAGTAGGTAACTGATAAGAACATACGGTATAGCTCAGGGAACTCTACTTAGTGCTCTATGGTGACGTAAATAGGAAGGAAATCCGAGAAAGAAGAGATATATGTAAATATGGGCTTCCTCTATGGCTCAGCAGGTAAAGAATTTGCCTGCCAATGCAGGAGACGTGGTTTGATTGCTCGGTTGGGAAGATCCCCTGTAGTAGGAAATGGCACCCCACTCCAGTATTCTTGCCTGGGAAATCCCACAGAGAGACTAGCCTGGTAGGCTACAGTCCATGGGATCACAGAGAGCTGGACAGAACTGAGCATGCACACACACATACAAACGCATATATAAAAGTATGACTGACTCAGTTTGCCGTACAATAGATACTAACACAACATTGTAAAGCAACTGTGTTCCAATAAAAATTAAAAACAAAATACCAAAAGCCTATGATGGTTCATTAAAGGAAAAAAAAAATATTGTAATGTGAAATCTTGTATGTATCTAATTTTGTAGGTGTGTGCATATATCTGTACAAAAATTTCTAAATATGCAGAGTTGTGTCCAAGGGTATGTGCATTTGTAACCTTGATAGATGTTGCCAAATTACCCTCCTTATAGAATGAAGCAGTGTGCACTCCCAAATGGGATTCCTGCTTCTCCACAAACTTTTTCAAGAAATCTTGAAGATATAGTCAAGGACTCCCCTGAATCCTCTCTGATCCTTCTCTGTCCCTCTCTCCTGAAGTGATTACAGTAAATTTGGTGCTAAATATTCCCACCGCTATTTTAATACTTGTTTGACATGTATCCATTTCTAAGCGATACTTAGTATTGCTGTGTTTCCTAACTTTATTTAACTAGTATCCTGCTGTTGCAGAAAGATGCCTGCTTGCTTTTTCATTCACCTTTATGTTTGAGAAAAGTTCCTGGTTGATAGAAGACAAACTCCATTTATTTTCACTGGGTTGCACCATTCCATTGTACGGACACAGCACAGTTTATTTATCCATGTTCTTGTTGAGGGACATTGGGTAATTTCCTATTCTTTAAGGTTACCAACTAGTCTGCTATGGATGTCCATGTATATGTCTGCCAGTGCTCATGTGCTACAGTTTACCAAGAAGTGAGACTGCTGGATTAAAGGATTCAGGTGTCTTCAACTTTGCTAGTTATTACTGAACAGAGCATCAGCTTCTTCATCTGTCAAACAGAGAGAGTGATGCCTGGTCCCTCGGAAGCCAGTGTCGGTAAGTGAGATGGTGGAATGGGAGAGAGTGGGCTTGGATCTCAGTAGATATATACTTAAATCTTGGCTCCAGGATCTACTTGCTGTGTGACTTTGGGCTATTACCCAATCTCTCTGTGCTTCAGTTCCCTTATCTGCAAACAGAAATAATAGTATTCAGGTGGACTGGAAGAAACACAAGCTGGAATCAAGATTGCTGGGAGAAATATCAATAACCTCAGATATGCAGATGACACCACCCTTATGGCAGAAGGTGAAGAGGAACTAAAAAGCCTCTTGATGAAAGTGAAAGAGGAGAGCGAAAAAGTTGGCTTAAAGCTCAACATTCAGAAAACAAAGATCATGGCATCTGGTCCCATCACTTCATGGGAAATAGATGGGGAAACAGTAGAAACAGTGTCAGACTTTATTTTTTTGGGCTCCAAAATCACTGCAGATGGTGATTGCAGCCATGAAATTAAAAGACGCTTAGTCCTTGGAAGAAAAGTTATGACCAACCTAGATACTATATTCAAAAGCAGAGACATTACTTTGCCAACAAAGGTCCATCTAGTCAAGGCTATGGTTTTTCCAGTAGTCATGTATGGATGTGAGAGTTGGACTGTGAAGAAGGCTGAGTGCCGAAGAATTGATGCGTTGGAACTGGTGTTGGGGAAGACTCTTGAGGGTCCCTTGGACTGCAAGGAGATCCAACCAGTCCATTCTGAAGGAGATCAACCCTGGGATTTCTTTGGAAGGAATGATGCTGAAGCTGAAGCTCCAGTACTTTGGCCACCTCATGCGAAGAGTTGACTCATTGGAAAATACTCTGATGCTGGGAGAGATTGGGGGCAGGAGGAGAAGGGGATGACCCAGGATGAGATGGCTGGATGGCATCATGGACTCGATGGACGTGAGTCTGAGTGAACTCCGGGAGATGGTGATGGACAGGGAGGCCTGGCGTGCTGCGATTCATGGGGTTGCAAAGAGTCGGACATGACTGAGCAACTGAACTGAACTGAACTGATAGTCTTCTTGAGAAGATTAAATAATATACTGTGTGAAAAGTATTTAGCACAGGATCTGTTAAAGAAGAAGCACTAAAAAACCCAGTAATAATAATAGTAGTAGTAGTCAGTTAGCCAGTTCAGTCGCTCAGTCGTGTCCAACTCTTTGTGACCCTATGAATTGCAGCATGCCAGGCCTCCCTGTCCATCACCAACTCCCGGAGTTCACTCAAACTCACATCCTTCGAGTCGGTGATGCCATCTAGCCATCTCATCCTCTGTCGTCCCCTTTTCCTCCTGCCCCCAATCCCTCCCAGCATCAGAGTCTTTTCCAATGAGTCAACTCGTCACATGAGGTGGCCAAAGTATTGGAGTTTCAGCTTTAGCATCAGTCCTTCCAATGAACACCCAGGACTGATCTCCTTTAGGATGGACTGGTTGGATCTCCCTGCAGTCCAAGAGACTCTCAAGAGTCTTCTCCAACACCACAGTTCAAAAGCATCAGTTCGTCGGCACTCAGCCTTCTTCACAGCCCAACTCTCACATCCATACATGACTACTGGAAAAACCATAGCCTTGACTAGATGGACCTTAGTTGGCAAAGTAATGTCTCTGCTTTTGAATATGCTATCTAGGTTGGTCATAACTTTCTTTCCAAGGAGTAATCATGGCTGCAGTCACCATCTGCAGTGATTTTGGAGCTCCCCAAAATAAAGTCTGGCACTGTTTCTACTGTTTCCCCATCTATTTCCCATGAAGTGATGGGACCAGATGCCATGATCTTTGTTTTCTGAATGTTGAGCTTTAAGCCAACTTTTTCACTCTCCTCTTTCACTTTCATCAAGAGGCTCTTTAGTTCCTCTTCACCTTCTGCCATAAGGGTGGTGTCGTCTGCATATCTGAGGTTACTAATATTTCTCCTGACAATCTTGATTCCAGCTTGTGCTTCTTCCAGCCCAGCATTTCTCATGATGTACTCTGCATAGAAGTTAAATAAGCAGAGTGACAATATACAGTAGTAATAGTAATAATACCAATAATAACAATGTCTCTAATCTCTTTTTAGCCTGTTATTGTGGCACATTTCAAGTCTATAAAATAGAAGAGAGAATAGTACAGTGAACCTCCATCTGGTTTTCTCTATATCCCCACCCATTTCTTTACCCTTTCCCCACCATTCTTTTTGGAGAAGGCAATGGCACCCCACTCCAGTACTCTTGCCTGGAAAATCCCACGGACGGAGGAGCCTGGTAGGCTGCAGTCCGTGGGGTTGTGAAGAGTCGGACGTGACTGAGGGACTTCACTTTGACTTTTCACTTTCATGCATTGGAGAAGGAAATGGCAACCCACTCCAGTATTCTTGCCTAGAGAATCCCAGGGATGGGGGAGCCTGGTGGGCTGCCGTGTATGGGGTCGCACAGAGTCGGACACGACTGAAGTGACTTAGCAGCAGCACCATTCTTTTGAAGCCAAATAGAGACATTGTATCTATTACTTTACTTGTATATGTGAGAGTCAATATCCCTAAAATATTAGCACTTAAAAAATAGCCACACTACTATCATCATGTCTAAAAATTGAGGGTGATGTTTTTAGTATATCAAATACACAGTTAATGTTCAAATTTTCTTAAATATCTCAAAAGGATTTTACAGTTGGTGTGAGCCAAGACCCAAATAAGGTCCATATATCCATATTTTTGTGTGTGTGTGCTTAATCACTCAGTTGTATTCGACTCTGTGACATTTTGGACTGCAGGCCACCAGGCTCCTCTGTTCATGTGATTTTTCAGGCAAGAATATTGGAGTGGGTCGCCATTTTCCTCCTCCAGGGAATCTTCACGTCCCAGGGATTGAACCTGGATCTCCTGTATTTCCTGCATTGGCAGGCAGATTTTTTACTTGCTGAGCCATCAGGGAAGCCCTATCCATATATTCAGTTCAGTTCAGTTGTGTCCGACTCTTTGCAACCCCATGGACTGAAGCATGCCAAGCTTCCCTGTCTATCACCAACTCTCAAAGCTTACTCAAACTCATGTTCATCGAGTCGATGATGCCATAAACCATCTCATCCTCTGTCGTCCCCTTCTCCTCCTGCCTTCAATCTTTCCCAGCATCAGGGTCTTTTCCGGTTAGTCAGTTCTTTGAGTCAGCTGGCCAAAGTATTGGAGTTTCAGCTTTAGCATCAGTCCTTCCAATGAATATTCAGGACTGATTTCCTTTAGGATGGACTGGTTGGATCTCCTTGCAGCCCAAGGGACTGTCAAGAGTCTTCTCCAACACCACAGTTCAAAAGCATCAATTCTTCAGCGCTCAGCTTTCTTTATAGTCCAACTCTCACATTCATACATGACTACTGAAAAAAACCATAGCTTTGACTAGACGGACTACTGCATTCGTTTAATATGTCTCTAAGTCTTTTTGTCCATAGATATCACATCTCTTCTTTCTCCATGCATTATTTCTCTACAATAGTGGCCCACTCGTCCTCTAGGACAGGGCTTCTCACAGCCTGGATTTTGCTGATTGCATCCCTGTGGCATCCTTTAACATGCTCCTCTGTCCTCTGTATTTCCTGTGTGCAGGTAGATCTAGAGGCTTGGTTAGATCAGGTTTGATATTTTGGCAAGAACCCTTCACCGATAGTGTTGCATAGTTCATAGCCCGCCAGACTCCCCTCTCCATGAGATTTTCCAGACAAGAATACTAGAATCGGTTGCCGTTTCCTTCTCTGGGGGATCTTTCCAACCCAGGGATTGAACCCAGTTTTCCCACATTACAGGCAGATTCTTCACAGTCTGAACTGCCAGGGAAGTCCGTAGTTCAATCAGGACACACTAATGTTTAGTTTTTCCTCTTTTGGATTTTAACAGCCATTGATGAGCACTGTCTAGAGGCTTTATTCCTTAGGTTTCATTTGCAAAATGGTGATATTCTAATCTTGTTGTTCCTTTTCATTAATTAACTGGGCTCTTCCATAAAGAGAAACCCCTTATTAACCACTTGGTTGCCCTGAGGTAGTGTCTGTGAAGGACAGGCAGGATGAATAATGGATTTTTCTTATATTTAATGACAATGACAATGGGACGCTAAGTGATCATTTGGGAAATAGCTGCTTTTGTGCATCTTGGATGATATCAGGCGTGTCTTCCACCCAAAAGAAGAAAGGAAGAAAAAAAAAGATTGAACAAATTCACAAACTCCCCAATCACTTAATTTGCTCCTTCACACACATGTGTGGGACCCTTTTCTGTGCAGTGGCTGTTCCAGGTGTGGGGATGCAGAGAGGAGCCATGTGTGTTCTCTGCCCACAGGGAGTTCCAGGTGACAGGTACACAGCCTGTACACATCCCCCCAGCCCAAGATGCAAATGCCATAGGTGACAAGAGGAAGAAAGGAGAGATTTCTGGCTGGGTAATCTGAGCAGGCCTGGCAGGTAAAGGTCATGCTCCCAGGAGAAGCTGTGTTGCCCTCCCCACCCCCCGCCACTGCTGGTGCGGGGGGCCAGAAAACAGCATGTTACTGCCTTAATCAAGGGGTGCTTTTCAGCTTTGTGCCTGTCAGGTGCCAAGGTATGTGCCAAGTGGTATGGTGGACATGGAAAAGACCTAATTTCTATGCATGAAGTTTTCTTCAGTCTGATTGGGAAGAACGACAACACACACTGACTCTACAATATATCAGCTTGTTGGTTGTAATTCAACAAACGTTTCTTAAGTGTTTATGTTATGCCAGAAAGAGGGCACTGAAGGTGAGTTGGACATGCCCCCTGCCTTCAACAGGCTGTGTGGCCTTCTCAGCATGTCCACGTTTTGGGTGCTCTGTGTTCCTGTCCATCCCTCCTCTCACTCCAAACGAGGTGTGCATCCTGGGTCATGTGGGTCTTGGTAAAAGTGACTTGCTCATCCTCTCAGCTGCTTGCTCTTCATCCTTCAAGTGTGCTCAAGCATAGGCTTCTCTTGGGAGGTATTCCCCGGCTCAGTAATCCAGGGGTACCCAACCTCCAGGCCGCAAACTGGTACCTTCTGTCAGATCAGTGCAGGCGTTAGACTAGAAGTACAGTGCACAATAAATGTAATGTGCTTGAATTGTCCCGAAACCATCCCCACCACTCCTGGCCCATGCAAAGCTGTCTTCCACAAAATCCGTCTCTGGTTCCAGAAAGGCTGGGAACCACTGCAATAATCTACATCAGCAGGCTGGGCTGGGTGTTTGGGCTTCTATGGTACTTTGTTGGTGCTTCCTTCTATCTCAGCAATTATTACCCTCTGCTGTCAATTATTTCTTAATTTGTTTATCTCCTCCCAGAGTGTGAACTCCCTGAGGGTGGTGACTGCGTTCTTATCTTTGTATTCTTAGTTACTGATGTTCCTGAAGTGCCGAAAATGTTTGTTGACTGAATGTCTAAGATTCCAGGTTTAGCGCTGCTTTCTCTTAGGTGCAGATTTAGTCTGGGGAAAGATGAGGCCTTCAAATGTTTCTCGTCACTGACACTTTAGTATGAATCAATCCAGGATTTCATGATAGTTCTGAGAGGTAGAAACTGGGAATGGGAGGGACTCTAGGCCAACAGTTGGGGTGCGAACGTGTATGTTCATGGATGGTGAGATGCCAGGATGAAGCGGAGGGAATGCTGGATGGGAGAGGGTCCCGGAGGACTAGAAGGCAAATGCTGTGTGGGCAGTCTTGCCAGGCCCTCGGGTGGAGGAAGGAAGGCGCAGCTTCCGGGTGTGCCAGGCACGCCGCGTGCCGAGGGTGCAGGACGCTGACCCCGCGTTGCGCGCCCCGCGGGCCGGAAGCCGGCTGGCCCGACGCCGCCGGGGGGCTTCCTCGCTTTGCAGCGCCGGAAGCGGCGGCCGGCGGCGGTGGGGGCCGGGGCCGTTCCTACCATGTCATCCTTGCCCGCGGCGGCGCAGGAAGCCCGTGTGGAGCGCACCGGCGCCTGGGGCGCGGGGCCTCCGCCGGGCGTGCTGCGTGGCCCTGGGCTCTCAGCGCAGACGCGCCCGCCCAGAGCGGCCGGGCCGGCTGGGGCCTGCTCTGCGGTCGCCCCGCCATCTCCCTGTCTCCTCGAGTCCTTGGAGACTCTGGCCCCTCACTGTCTGCCTCTGCTAAGCCCTGCCTCGGAGGCCCGTCCGGCAAGGGAGGAGAGGATCCGCCCGAGACGGCGGGACCCACTGCAGCTTCCTGTGGCCGCAAGAAGGCGTAGCTAAGACGGTCTCTAGGCAGGGGCGACACTAGAGACGAGGTAAAGTCCAGACGAGGGAACCCCTGTGCGGGGAAGCTGGAGCTTCATGCGGGACGGACGGGGCTGCCTTCGCTCTAATTTTCTCTGAGAAATGGGTGCTCGCAAGTTCCGGGGCATTATTTCTATGTCACGGGGTGGTCCTTCTTTCATCTGTACAGTGTATGAGTGGAGAGCAAATCACAAATGGTGAGTGTGTGCCCACCATTGCACATACATTCTGCACAGGTGTGCCCACACATTCACATGCAGTTGTTCACGTGTGTGTGCAAACACGCACATTCCCCCACACCCACCCCTTTTCTCTACAGTTTGAGTCTTTAAAAAAGTTCCATTACAGAATGTTTATCATTCCCGTGACTTCTGGGGCTGTGGCTCAAAATTGTTTTCAAGCTTTAAACTACATGAGTTGGGACTTCCTGGTGGTCCAGTGGTTAAGACTCCACGCTCCCATTCCACTGCAAGGGCCGTGGGTTCCATTCTCGGTCCGGAAACTAAGATCTTGCATGCCACACTGCGTGGCCAAAAATTAAAATAAACTACATGAGTCATCTGGGAGCCTTCTGTCACATATGTGGGTTTGCTTGAGACTGGCTGTCCCACAAAGATTGCCTTTAGGTACCATTCATTGTTGGGCAGAATTTGTCATTCATTCATGCATGCAAATGAACTTATCCAGACACTGCCTTCATACTGGTCCTGTGCTAGATCTGGGGATCTAGAGAGGAAGGCCTTGTTCTCGCCCTTAGGACAGTTTTGTGGTGAGTTGTGTAAGTAAACAGGCAAATACAGTATAGTGTAATAAGTTCTGATAGGGGAAGGAGGAGGAAGTCTTCTTGGAGGAGGTGATACTGGGGTTAAGTCTTAAGGAAAGATGTAGGGAAGGCATTCCAGTAAGAAGCATGTGTGTAAAGGCCCAGAGCTGAGGGAGGGAATGATGTTCTCAGGGAACCCCCAGCGGCTGGGTTTGGCAGTGCCCGGTGTGGGGGGAGGTGGCGGGCAGTGGACCATGAGGCTCTACCCGTTGACACGTCACTGAGGGCCAAGGGTGCCTTCCTGAGGGACTTGGACTTTATCCTGAGGCCATTTGGCTGTCAAATGGGAGTGAAAGGGAGGGTTTGTCTGTTAGAAAGCCTATTTTGACTGTGGCTTAGAGGATGGAAGGACGTGACAGGCACACAGGGGAGAGGTGATAGGTCTGCTAAGGAAGGAGCAGGAAGATGGTGAGAAGGGCCCACTGGTTTCTTGGGTGAGATGATTATCTGTGAGGAGCAAGTTGCATTTGAGCTGCCCAAGGGGCATCCAGCTAGAGATGTTTGGGAGGCAGTTGGACGTGAAGGTGTGGACTCAGGAGAGAGGTTTGGGAGTCACTAACCTATAGATGGGACAGGATAAATACACCCAAGGAGGGTGGAGAGAGAGAGAGGAAGAAAAAAGAGATGGGTAGAGTTGAGGAGCTAGTAAAAAGCAGGAGTTGACAGAGAAGAGGGGGTGACCAGGAGAGTGTGGTGTAAGGGGAGCCTTGGGAAGGCAGTGGTGAGGGGCTGCTTGGGACCCTCCCTCAAGCCCACTTTCTCTGGCTTCCCAGACTTGGGGTGCCTTGCCTCTTATGAGGTGATTTTAGTGGTGACACAGTCTCTCTGATGGTGAAAGTTTAGATGCTACAGTAAACTGGTTGTTGAGCAGAGGTTGGAGGAGCTTCTGTGTGCTTTAAATACTCATAGATACTGTTTATGTAACTCTCATTATGTGTTGGTAACTTTACACAGATTATCTCATTTAAGTTTCAAACGACTCTTTTCAGAGTTGACAAGTGAGGAAATTGGCTCAGAGAGGTTAACTGTCTTGCCCAAGGTCACACAGCTGTAAGAACTGTAGCTGCGATACGGAGTCAGATCTTTTTGCTTTACATATTCCATTTTTTCCCCCTTTAATTGCCCTATGCTCTTTCCCTTAGCACACGTTTCACAGGTGGCTGCCTCCTAGATTGGCATCTGAACCTGGCCTGGCTTGCCCACACCCTCCAAGCCTCCAGCCCACGGGGACTTCAGAGGAGGCCTGTATCCCAGATTAGCCCTAAAGACAACATGCTCCTGAAGAAGAAAGAGGAGGTCTAGGCACAGCCGAGGCCTGGGATGGGAAGGGCTTCCCGAGAATCAGTAGGGAACTTCCTCCTGGGAAAGCCATGAGAGGGGCAGTTCCTCTCCTGGGCCAGGCGTCAGGGAGTCAGGGCCCCAGCTGTTCCTGCCCGGCCGCCCGCAGCCCTGAGCGCCCACCGGAGACAGGAGGCCCTGCCTGCTCACTGCCCATTGTCCCTGCACCACAGTGCCGCTTCCCATGCACCTCCTGTTTATACAGGAAGCCCCTGCTCTGGGGTGCCACCTCCCTCTCCTGATGGCTGGCTCCAAGCTCAAATTCCTCATAGGCAGCCAGGACTGGAGTATGCTATCCCTGCTCAATTACTTTAAGAATTAGCATAGCAGGGTGGGTAAAAGGATGGCCTTGCCCTGTGGCTGTCCTGGATTTGAATCTGGCTACTCTTTAGCTCTAGGACCTTGGGCATTCGCATTGACCCTATGAGTGCACATCCTCCTCTGTAAGATGGGGTTATTAGTCCTACCTATATCACAGGTTCAGCATAAAGGTAAGTGAAATATGGAAGTGTCTGGAACGTGGGATATGCTCAGTAACTTACAGATCTCATTGTTGGTACTGGTTATTTACCTTTCACTTTTGTGTGACTGCACGCTAAGTCGCTTCATTTGCGTCCAACTCTGTGACCCTATGGACTGTAGCCTGCCAGGCTCTTCTGTGCATGGGATTCTCCAGGCAACAATACTGGAAGGGGTTGCCAAGCCCTTCTCCAGGAGATCTTTGCAACCCAGGGATCAAACCTGTGCCTCTTAAGTCTCCTGTGTTGGCAGGTGGGTTCTTTACCACTAGAGTCACCTGTAAAGCCTGCCTCCTACTTTTAATTGCACCGAATTTCAGCTGTGTTCTGATTGCAGGTGATAGTTTTAAAATAAGAGCTCCAAATTCGGTGGCATTCCTCGCTTTAAGGGGTAGGGTCTGTGTCCCCTCCCCTTGAATCTGGGTGTTCGTGTGATTTCCCTGACCAGTATGGTACAGTGGAAGTGATATTGTGTGACTTTGTTTTGGTTGCTGGAACACTTGTACAGATGGTCCCTGAATTCTGATTTTTAGCCTTTACAGTGGTGTGAAAGTGATACAAATTCAGTAGAAACTGGAACTTCACAGTTGGAATTTTGATCTTTTCCTGGTGATAATGTGGAATAACACTCTCGTGATACTGGGCAGTGGTAGCAAGCTGCAGCTCTCAGTCAGCTACGAGCCCATGAGATTAACTAACTGATATACTAACGACCATTCTGTACCCATACAGCCACTCTGTTTTTCAATTTCTATATAGTGTTCAATAAACTGCATGGGATATTCAACTCTTTATTATAAAACAGGCTTTACCCAACTATAGTCTTCTGAGTGTGTTTAAGGCAGGCTCGGCTAAGCTATGATATTTAGTAGATTAGGTATATGAAAATGCATTTTCGACTGACGATATTTTCAACTTATGATGGGTTTATTGAGAGGTAACTCCATTGTAAGTAAAGAAAGACCTGTACTTGGAGCCCCAAGTCGCCATGTAAGAATCTAACTCTTCTGAAGTTTGGCAGGCAGTGAGGATTTTTCTTGTTGGGTGCAGTATCAGAGGGGTGGGAATAATTTTTTCAGTTCATTAAAAATTTAACAAGTGGAGTTTCAAAATACTAGAGTGAACTCAAACTGGAATTCCCTCCCTCATCAACAGAAGATGGAAAAAATAAAAAAAAATAAATGCAGATCAGAAGTGATAAAATACTCCTGGAATGAAGAAGTGAATAGGATATGACAACCATAAGCTGAAGTGCTTCTGAGTGTTTTGTCCCCAAAACATATGTGGCATTATGTCTCAGAAGAGGTATATGCGGTCAAGAATCACCACCAACCAGTAAACATCAGTCAAGCACTTGTTATGTGCTAAGACTGTCACAATTATCTGTGTGTTTTTACAGTTAATGCTTATTTTAGAGTCACTTAGTTGTTTGCATTTTCTTTGTTCACCCATTTCTTCCTTTTGAGTTTGATTTCCTTCTTCCTGATGTATATAGTTTCATGGTGCTTTCACCAAGAGTTTGTGAGTAGAAAATCCTGGTGAAATTAAGAAATTTCATTCTCCCTCTTAAATGTTAATATCACTGGATATAGACCACTGAAGGTGACAGTTACTTTTCCTCAGCACATGGAAGATACTTGGAATGTTCTATTACTTTCTGGCATCTGTGGTGTCTGCTGAGAAGTTGAGTTAAGCCTAATTGTTGCTTTGTGGGTAATGTGTCTCTTCTCTCTAGCAGTTTTTAAGATTTTATCTCGATGTTTTGCAGTTTTAATATGGTATGTCTAGGCATGGAATTATTTTTGTATATTCTGTTTGAGGATTGGAGTGCTTCTTCATGAAGATTCATATTATTCATCATTTTTGAGAATTCTGGCTGTTATATCTATTAATATTATCTTTTCTCCCATTATTTGTTCTTTTCTATTATAAATTTGTGGATTTTTTTCATTTTCTTTTCTTTTTCACATAATTATCTTTTATACTTTCCATTGCTTTATCTCTTTGTACAATATTCTGGGTGACCTCCCCATAGCTATTTTCTAAGTCAGTAATTTTCTTTTCACCTCCATCTAAAATATGATTTTACTCATCCAATAAATTTTAATTTTGATGACTATTTTTTCATTTATACAAATTTTGTTTGGTTCTTTAAACAACTGCCTGGTATTTCATTATGGTTTCTGGTTTCTTCTCTTTTTCTCTTTTATTATTTTAAACATACTTATTTTATAGTCTTTCAGAATGTTCATCTATGAGAATCTCTTGGGATGCTATTTATCCTGCTTTTTTGTGTCTGAAAACTTGCTCATGGTAAGCTTTTCTTTGTATTGTCTGCTGTTTTCATTGGTGATTTCTCTATCAGTGAGAATCCTGTACTGACTGCCTGAGTTGTAGGAATGACCTCAAATAGAGGTTTTATTTTGGTTTTGCCAGGTACCCTGGAGGCATCAGCAGCTTGGAATCTATTTTTAATTTATTTGTTAATTTTTTGACTTGGGATTGCTATACAATGCGGGTGGTAGAAGTCCATCTCTAAACCATCACGTAGTGAAAGGATGGTGTTTTGATTTCTTATGGGCGATCAGAAAGAGACAAGTTTTATTGCTATGTCTCTGGGCTGGTGGGGAAGTTTTTCTAAGCTTCTTTATACTAAGGGTGCAGCTCTTCACAAGTCCTGACTTTCTGTAGGACTTTCACTCCTAATTTACCTTGAGTGATCCCAAAGCTCTGTCTCTTGTGTCCATAAGAAGGTTCAAACTGCAGCACCCCGCCTTTAAGGAGATTTTGCAGTCTGCAAGCCCTCTGCCCCTTGTCTGGGGCTCCTTCAGTGTCTTCTCTTGTGCTGCTCTTCTGGCTTTCAGTTCCCTCTATTTCTGGTGTCTAGGGATTTTTCTTTCTTGAGAGCAAGAAGTTGAAAAAAATGGATCTTTTTTATTAGTTATTTTATTTTTTTATTAGTTATTTTAAAATCTAGGGTTTCTGTGAATTTGTAGTAGAAGACTCTCCTTTTTCTCTTTTTCCCTCCCCTCTCCCCTCCCCCCTTCTCCTCCTTCTTCCTCTTATAGCTTCAGGTCACGATGAACCTTTACAGGGTCTTCATATATGTTCTCTCATGTCATCCCCACGAGTACTGTGTGACACAGACCTTATTTATCAACTTCTTTTTATGCACTACCATGTTGAGACTTGGCAAATTTAACTCTTGTCCTAGATCAGACAGGTAGGAAATGGCTTTGTCAAGATTTGAACCCAGTTTTTCTGATTTCATTTAATGTAGCCTTTAGGAAGTTATTGGTAATGATCTCCTTCCCCCATTATAAAAATCTTCAACTTCATTATAAAAATCTTCAAACATAATACATATACATGCTATCTACCCAGAGTTTACAATTGTTGTTTTGCTGTATTTCCTTTATTATGTGTCTGTCCATTTACCCATCCTTCTAGTCATCCATCTATTCCTTTTGTGTTTTGATAAGTTTCAAAATAAGTTGCAGGCATCAATATACATCATCTCTAAACAGTTCAGCATGCATGTGCTGTGCTTAGTTGCTCAGTCATGTCTGACTCTTTGTGACCACATGGACTGTAACCCACCAGGCTCCTCTGTCCATGGGGATTCTACAGGCCAGAACACTGGAGTGGGTTGCCATGGCCTCCTCCAGGGGATCTTCCCAACCCAGGAATCAAACCTAGGTCTTCCACATTGCAGGTGGGTTCTTTACAGTCTGAGCCACCAGGGAAGCCTGTTCATCATATATATATATATATATATATATATATATTTTTTTTTGTCTGTGCCTTGTTGCTTCTGGGATCTTAGTTCCTCAACCAGGGATGGAACCTGGGCCCCTGGCAGTGAGAATGCTGAGTCCTAGCCTCTGGACCACCAGGGAATTACCTGGCATACATATTATTGAAAGTAAAAATGTTAGTTGCTCAGTCGTGTCCAACTCTTTGCAACCCCATGACTTTACCCCGCCAGGCTCCTCTGTCCGTGGAATTCTCCAGGCAGGAATACAGGAGTGGGTGGCCATTCCCTTTTCTAGGGAATCTTCCCAACCCAGGGATTGAACCCCAGTCTCCTGCATTGCAGGTGGATTCTTTACCATCTGAGCTAGCAGGGAAGCCCATACATGTGATTAAATAGAGTTAAATATTTATTTATGGTTCTTCCCCCCATGTACCACACATGAGTCTTGACTGATGTATCCACCTGTATAATATGAAGATACAGAGTATCATCGTCTCTGTAGGAAAGTTCCCTCCTGCCCACTCCCAGTCAGTCCCTGCCCTTGCCCAGAGGGAACTCTTCTGTTGTTTCCTTCAGAAATTCTTACCAGGTGTATTTTTTCGGGTAATTATTCTTTCATTCAGGAAAAGAATCTTGAGATTCACTCATATTTTATGGGTATGTGTATCATATTTTGTTCATTTTTATTGCTGAGTAATATTTAATTGTTTGACTATAACACAGTTACTTTATCCATTCTCCTGTTAGACACCTGAGCTGCATACAGTTTTTAGATATCATAATAAAGCTGATGAGTTTGTTGTTGTTGTTTTCCCGCTCAGTCGTGTCTGACTCTTGTGACCCTGTGGACTGTAGCCCTCCAGGCTCCTCTGTCTGGGATTTTCCAGACAAGAATACTGAAGTGGGATGCCATTTCCGTCTCCAGGGGATCTTCCTTATCCAGGGATCGAACGTGCGGTTCCTGCTTGGCAGGTGGATTCTTTACCACTAAGCCACCTGGTAAGCCCTAATAAAACTAATATGAACATTTAAAAATGATTATATTTATTTATTTATTATTTTTGAAGTATAGCTGATACACACTATTATATAAGTTACAGGTGTACAATAGAGTGATTCACAATTTTTAAAGTTTGTACTCCACTTACGTGCTATGCTTACTCACTCAGTCATGTCTGACTTTTTGCAACCCTGTGGACTGTAGCCCACCAGGCTCCTCCATCCATGGGATTTCCCAGGCAACAATATTGGAGTGGGTTTCTATTTCCTTCTCTAGGGAATCTTCCTGACCCAGGGATTGAACTCGGTGTCTTCTGCATCAGCTGCTGCTGTTGCTAAGTCACTTCTGTCGTGTCCAACTCTGTGCGACCCCATGGACAGCAGCCTACTAGGCTCCTCCGTCCATGGGATTTTCCAGGCAAGAGTACTGGAGTGGGTTGCCATTGCCTTCTCTGTCTGCATCAGCAGGTGGATTCTTTACCAACTGAGCCACCTGGGAAGCCCATGTACCCCATTTACAGTTATTATATAAAATACTGGTTATATACTGTGTGTTGTATAATATATCCTTGTAGCTTATTTTATATATAATAGTTTTTACCTCTGAATCCCCTATCCTTATATTGCTCCTGCTAGGAACGTTTTACAAATACTATTTTATGACACGAGAGTGAGGCAAATAGTATAGCAGCCAGATTGAAGTTAGTTGAGGGAGGTGAAGAAGTGCAGAGAATGAGCAAAGAAAATTTTCTTTGTCTTGGTCACACTGTGTGGCTTGCAGGATCTTAGTTCCTAACTAGGGATTGAACCCAGGCCATGGCAGTGAAAGCACCAAGTCCTAACAACTGGATCACTAGGGCATTCCCCAGATTATTTTCTTAAGATGAGTAGATAAAAAGTGGGGAGAGAAAGAGCAGTAACTAGGGGGATATTCATGGGTGAGGGATAATGTGTGTGTATATGTATATGTATACACGCACCACACACACACACACACACACACACACACACACACACACACACACACTAGCTTTTAGTGAGAACTGGGGGTAAATTCTGTATCTGTATCTTGTCAAGTTACCTAAGCTCTCCAAGCTGAAGTTCTCCCTTTCGAAAAATGGGTGTAATAATACCGCCTCTTGGAGCTGTTGAAAGGACATGGAAAGTGCTAGGTAAATAGCTGGTGCTTGAGGCCTGGAAGGGCTTCCCAGGTAGCGTTAGTGGTAAAGAACCTGCCTGCCAATTCAGGAGATGTAAGAGATGCAGGTTCAATCCCTGGGTCAGGAAGATCCCTTGGAGGAGGAGGGCATGGCAACCCACTCCAGCATTCTTGCTTGGAGAATCCCATGGACAGAGGAGCCTGGCAGGTTACTGTCCATAGGGTCGCAAAGAGTTGGACATGACTGAAGCGACTTAGCATGCATGCATGAGCCCTAGAAACTAATGGGTTTGTGTAAAAATAATCACAGTTTTTGCATTGTTGAAATTTGCCATTCAGTATTGGAATACATTCTAAATAAATGTGGTTATGTTATGCATCATTTTAATGTGCATTTCTTGCTTTATTTTTTTTTGGCTAATAATTTGTTACTGTTTATTTTATATTTATTTTAGATTATGGAATTGGTGTTAGAAAGCAAATTTGAGCAATTTTCTTATTTGAGTTCAAAATGGGTTGTAAATCAGTGGAAAAGACTAGCAACATCAACAACGCATTTGGCCCAGGAATTGCTAATGAAGGAATAGTACAGTAGTGGTTCAAGAAATTTTGCAAAGGAGATTAGAGCATTGAAGACGAGGAGCGGAGTGGTCAGCCATCAGAAGTTGACAGTGACAATTGAGAGCCGTCACTGAAGCTGATCCTCTTACAACTACAGAAGAAGTTGCTGAAGAACTCAGCATTGACCATTCTATGGTCATTCGGCATCTGAAGCAAATGGAAAGATGAAAAAGCTTGGTAAGTGGGTGCCTCATGAGCTGACTGGAAAAAAAAAAATCATTGTTTTGAAGTGTTGTCTTCTCCTATTCTATGCAACAACAGTGAACCATTTCTCAATTGGATTGTGACGTGCAATGACAAGTGATTTTATATGACCACTGGCAAAGACCAACTCAATGATTGGACCGAGAAGAAGCTCCAAAGCATTTCCTAAAGCTAAACTTGCACCAGAAAAATGTTGTAATCACTGTTTGGTGGTCTGCTGCCCATCTGATCCATTATAGCTTTCTGAATCCTGGAGAAACCATCACATCTGAGAAGTATGCTCAGCAGATCGATGAGATGTACCAAAAACTGCAATGCCTGCAGCCAGTATTGATCAACAGAAAGGGCCCAGTTCTTCTCTACAACAATGCCCAACCACATCGCACAACCAACACTTCAGAAGTTGAATGAATTGGGCTGGATGTTTTGCCTCATCTGCCTGACCTCTTGCCAACCGACACCACTTTTTCAAACATCTTGACAACTTTTTGCAGGGAAAACACTTCCACAACCAGCAGGAGGCAGAGAATGCTTTCCAAGAGTTTTTCAAATTCCAAAGCACAGATTTTTATGCTACAGGAATAAACAAACATTTCTTATTCATAAAAAACATGTTAATTGTAATGGCTCCTGTTTTGATAAATAAAGATGTGTTTGTGCCTAGTTATAATGATTTAAAATTCACAGTTCAAAACTAATTAAGGTTGCACCAACCTAATATCATAGTACATCTCTGATACAAAGCCAGGAATGCACTTGTTCATGGGCAGCTTGTGCTCCTTGTGGCCAGTGACAGCTGGCCTCTGGGGTCAGGCTGGGCTGAAGATTGGGGCTCAGTGTCCCCCTGCCTCAGAAAGTGAGCGACATTGGAACTGGGGTTGAGGAGGTCACTGTGCCATTTGGCAGCTGCCACCAAGACCTTGGAGTGAAGACAGCCCTGGAGCAGCTCCAGTCACTGGCCTCAGCCAAGGCAGTGGAGAGGAGCTGCAGGGAGCCATGGGAACAGAGGCAGGCAGGAAGCCAGGTGGTCCCAGGAAGCTGCAGCCATGGCTGGTGGGTGGGAAGGGAGCTGATGAGAATGTCAGGGCTCTGGAGGGGATAGGGTTTCTGCCGCCTCCAGCTGCCTTAAGCCGCTTCTGCTGTTTTCCAGAGGGACCCAATTACCACCCTCTTGTGGAGCCAGGGCCACCAGAGATCTTGGGGAGATAGGAGGCGGCTCCCAGCTGGGCAGCAGGGGCCTTTTAAGCTCTGCTAACAGTACACCCATTCCTGATCATCTGAGATATGGGGCCTGGTTTGGGGAAAATGTTAAGACTTCGGCACATGGTCCCTCAGATCCCACAGGGCCTCAGGCTTTCAAAGTGTTCTCAGAAACACCAACTCATTTGATCTTTTTCATAGCTTAGGAACTTCATGAAAGGGTTTATTGGCTTCTCTGGACAGATAGTGTCTCTGTGGTCCAGAGAGAGGGAAGCCACTTGGCTTATAGTCACCTGTCCACCAAGGGATCCAGGACTTCTGTCTCTAAAGAGCCTCTTCCCTGTGCAACTTGGTCAACCAATCAACACACAGTAAGGCTGGCCAGGTTGCCACAGGCCCCACCATGCCCTATAGTATGTCACCAGGCTTGCATCCCTCGTTTGTGTGACCTGCCTAGTCTTTGAAGATATTTGAGCTGCAGTCCCTGCCCAGCACACAGCATGTACCCAGCTTTATCCTGGTTACTGTGGAAGGAAGGTGGACTGTTCTCTGCCTCCAAGGAGTGGACAACTAGGTCTGACCTCTGAGGGAACAGTCAGTAATGTGGTGTACATAATTAGGACCATGTGGTGTCAGGCCTGAGGATGCTGAGCTGGGCCTCTGTGGGGCACTGTGTTAGGCTGAGAGTAGGGAAGGTGTTCTGGGGTGGGGGTCGGGGGCTACGCCAACAAGTGTGAGGAGAAAAGGAAAGATTAGAGAGGGCTTCACAGGGTGGAAAGGTTGGAGTTTACATGGCTTGAAACCCGTTCAGAACACAAGTGTTTACTGAGAACCTCCTTAACTATGTGTCAGACACTTATGAGGCACTTTATGTATGTTATCTAATTTCATCTCAGTATAGCCACAGAAGTAGGTACTTTTCCCATTTCACAGCTAAGCAAGTGTGAGTATAAAGAGGAGGTCTGTTGAAGTTGAGTGACTTGCTCAACCCCAGTCTGACTCCCAAACCCTTACAGAAGGCTTCTTGGGGAGGGCGAGTTTTGAGTGTGTATGAGGGCAGATGGGAGGATAAGTCCAGGAGGTGAGAGAGGTGAGGGCACTGCATGAGTAGAGGTGAGGGGGCAGACCTGGCTGGCTGTACAGGGCAGTCAGTAAGGTGAAGCTTCCTGTTTTATCTGCAGCACTTCCTGTTTGGGCCCCATCCCTGCATTAAGGGTCTTGTTTGGCCACTTGAGGTCCAGCGTCTCCTCTGAAATGTTAACCTCTTCTCCCGCTGGCCCCCTGCAGACATTCTGCTCCTGCTGGACTCCTTTCTGGTTTCCCACCTTTGTGTTTGCTGTTTCCGCACTTGAATGTCATCCTCTGTCCTCTCTATGGGCCCAAATCCTGCCTGTCCCTACATGGCCCCTCTGGGAATTTCAGCTCCTTCAGGAAGCCCTCTCTGGCCCTTTCTGTAATCTTGCTCTATGCTCTGAACTCCAGTTCTCCTAGTTCTTAGCTGAGGGTCCCAGGCCCTTTTCTAATGTCTGTCTTGTTTACCCTATTTATAAACTCCCCATGTTCTGGCAGGAGCCACAGCTCCAACCCACTCTTTGCCGGCCCTGTAAGACTCATGGACAGGGCTAGACCACTGATGAAGCATTTGCTGCAGGCTGGGCGAGGGGCCAAGCCCTTGGCACAAGTTTCCAGATTTATTCCTCACAACAAGCCCTGGATCTTGACTGACCCCCAGGTGACTTGGAAAGAGGTCTTCAACAGGGTCCCCGCTCACAGGCACTCACAGAAGAGATGTGGATGCAAGATAGTGTGGGCCTGGCCAGGGGGCCAGCCCCTTTGCAGATGCTTATAACACATACCCTCTTGTTTTCCTCCTTTTTCTTTTGTGTGTGTGTGTGTGTGTGTGTGTGTGTGTGTGTGTGTGTGTGTGTGTGTGTGGAGGGGGGGGTTCCCCATAAACCCATCTCTCCCTTTAATTTCCCCTTGGAAAGTAAGCCTGGGTAATCACAGCTTGAATGGTACCCAACTCTTAGGGTTAAAGTAAGCCCATGTGAGGTCACAGTGAGGGGCTTGTAGGGTGCCTTCACCAGCCCCAGTCGCCCACAGCTCAGGTGTGAAGCCCCAGGGAAGCCCTCAGCCTGGGTCCTGGCCCCACTGCAGCCCTGAGGCCCCCATCCTCCTGCCCTGGCAGAATGAACTAGCCTGGAGGGATGAGCAAGCCTGGAGGCAGGCAGCAGAACAAGAATGCAGCCTTCTGGCCTGCTCATCACAGGGCATCTCTGGGAGGCCCCCCAGCTCTTCCAGGCCATGGCTCTGCTGGGGAAGCTGGGGATTAGGAGCCTAAGTCCACCAAGAATCCTGTTTTTCTTAGCTTCACACAGATTGCTCTTTAGGAAAGGCCCTTCATTGAATTAGCCTGAGTCAACAGCTCCATTTATTTGGACACGTGATGTTATGAAATGGGCTGCTGCGGGGGTGTTTTTGTACTGCATATCTGGGCTGCCCCTCCAGGATGGTATTGTGAGGGGGGCTGCCTGGGTTTGGCAAGAGCACAGCCTGAGAGGGGCTCCAGTCGAGGCCGGAAGGGAGGCCGCACATTTTCTAGCCAGGCGGGAACTGCTCTCGCTCAGATTTCATAACAAGAAAGTAACCCACGGGGTGTCCACACATCCAGCTTCCTCTCCTGTTGGTGGTTTTGAACCAAAATAAAGGATCAGGGGCCCTTTGACCACCAGTCCTTCCTCTGCCCCAGGTCAGAATCCAAAGGGACTACTACAAGGGACTTTTCATGGTGACAGGTCCTTTACCACATAAGGATCTAAGACTCTAGAGAAAAAGGTGAGTACCAAGAGTTACTGTTTATTAAGGATTTACTGTGTGCAATGCACTAAGTGCATTATTAAATGAATCACCGTTTTTCTTCTCTCTCTCCCCCCACATTGTCTTTATCTGCCTGGTGAAAGAAAGCTGAAAACCCCTCCTTCTCTCCCACCTTCAGTTCCCTCCCCACTCTTTTGCCTGTCTCCCAACTTAGGGATTTGTCCTTTCAGTTTTCTTTCTATGCGTTTGTATACATATATACATCATATATTATTTTCTAACCATAAAAACAGCTCTTTGGGACCTCCCTGGTGGTCCAGTGGCTAAAACTTTGTGCTCCCAATGCAGGGGGTCTGGGATCAATTCCTGGACAGGGAACCAGATCCCGCATGCCACAGCTAAGAGTTGGCATGCTGCAACTACAAATCCCACATGTCACAGTGAAGACTGATGATCTCACATACTGCAACTGAGACCCGGAGCAGCCAAATTAAAAAAAAAAGAACAAAAACAGCTCTTCAAGGAAAGTACTGTCATCCCCATTGCACAGAGGAGAAAACTGAAGACAAGAGGCTAAGCAACTTGCACAAGGGCACACAGCAGAGCTGGGTTTTAAATCCACTGTTGGCAGTTTGTGTGACTCCAGGGAGCAGCAGGAAACCCTTATCCTGGGCACCACCCTGACCCCTAGCAGGTCACAGACTTTGCTGTTAGTCAATTGTAGTGTGCTTCTTACCAGCTTGCTTTCTTGTTGCCCCTCCTCCATGCTGTTACTGTTTTTGGCAAATGTTTCAGTCAGCGTGGGCATTTGCTCCTGAATAAATGGAGCAGGATCATGGCCCTACTGCCTCCTTCCTGTCCCCTGACCTCAGATTACTGCAAACCTGTCTTCCCTGGACCACTTTTTGCTTTGTGCACCCCCGAGTCAAACGGGAATAAGAAGTACCGCTTCTCCAGGAGGTTCATCTATGTGCATGTATCTCAGGCCACAGAGCACATGGGCTGAGTGCTCATCCCTTTTTGGCCAAATAGAACAGTTCAGCACAGAGTTTCAGGGCACTTAGCACACATGGGGTGTCTAGGAAAGCAGCTGGTTGTTGCCTTCTCCTGCCTGGGAGATAAACCCAGTTGGAGGAGCAGGCCTGTAAATGTTTTCCTCTTTCTAGTGGGGATTCTTGGCCAGGAACTATTATGTGTGTAAGCTACTGAAACTAATTCTCACAGTTGATGTAGGCTGGGAAAGCAGGGAACAGGGAGAGCCAGGAGGCAAAGAGACATTATTTGATGGATAAAAAAAAAACAAATTCCAGTGCTGAGCCTGGAAGCTTCTTAGAAAAGGTAATGGGACCTTTTTTTCCTGTTGAACTTTCAAACCTTTCTGACCCTGCACTTTGAGCTCTGGAGTTTATCAGGGACACCAGGGGCCAGGAGTGTAGCAGGACTAAAGTTACGGGGACAAAGCTGGAGGCAGGTCAGCCCTCCACAGGGGAGTCCCCAGGGCCTGCAGGCAGCCACTGCCACCAAGAACTTCTAAGGCCAAGAAAGGGAAGCCTAGAAACCAAACATCCCTGCCGATCCCAGGCAAATGTGTTCCTCATCAAGGCAGACCACAAACAAAGTTTATTAAAAAGCCTTCTGAAGGACATTCCAAATCACCAGCAGGCCTCTGTGAGGTGACTGTCCATTCTCCTGTGGACTCTCATTCCAGCCTCATTGGAGCTTTTCAAACACTGCGTCACCGGTGTGTCCAGGAAGGAAAATAAACAGGGGCCTCTGGCCGGCGGCCCTACAGCTCAGGGTGACCTGGCTCTCAGTGCAGGTCTGCGCTTTCTGACACCACAGGCTTGACAGGGATGACCCGAGAAGCGACTACAAACGGTGCATGAGGCCTCATGGCCTGTGGGGTGGGCTTGCCCCCCAGGTCCTAATGGCAGCTCACCAGGCAGAGGAAGGGCCCTGCGGATGCAAAAATGGTGGCTTAGGAAGATGGAGTGTGCCCTGAACTGGAAAAGTAATGTGCCTTCTAGGAAGAGAGGAGGTCTCAGCCCCCAAGAAACTGGAAGTTTTCTCATCTGTAAAATTGGTGATTTTCCAATAAATGAGAGTGGGACTGCACTGGTTAAAAGTGAGGACTACAGGTCTCAGATTCCCAGAGCATATCAGGGTATCCCATAGAAACCTAAGGCCCTAGGGACCACAGTTTAACAGTTAAGATTCCTTGGGAATTCCCTGACAGTCCAGTGGTTAGGAGTTGGTGCTTTCACTGCCAGGGTCTGGGTTCCATCCCTGGTCAGGAAACTAAGATCCCACAAGAAAAAAAGAAACAACCCAAACAAAAAAACTAAGATTCCATGACTTTAAAGATTGCAGGTCTTTAAGATTCTATGATTTTAAAATAATCTGAATAAACAATGGACTGACAAGATGTAAACCACAGAATATTGCAGTTCTAGGTCAGGGACAGGGGAGAACTGTCTTTACAGTCAGCACTCTTAGTCTCAGCTTCTATGGGCCTGTCCATCCTGTCCATCTCCGTTGCCACCCCTTCAGCCAAGCTACTATCATCTCTGATAATTTATTCTTTTTATTTGTAATTTAATGGTACTTTATATTTGCTTACAGAATTTGTTTTATGTCTGGCTCCCTTACTAGCTTATCCAGGGGCAGGAACTAGCTTTTTTGATGACTTTTGTATTCCCTGCACCTTGGCCTCAGTGAATATTGGTTGAATACTTAAATGAGTAACTTTATTTTAAGCTTTTAATTCATTCTAGAGACTGTTGATATAAGGGCTGTTCCATTAGAGCTTGCTACTTTTCAAACTGAAATCAGGGATGGTTCCAGGCAGCCTGGTTGACTGCGAGGTCTGGGGGCAAAGAGGTCTTATCTGTGGAGGATGAACAGAGTCTGAGCAGACCACATGTGCTGAGATGAGACATACACACACACACACACACACACACACACACATGTGTATCCATCCTTGGTCAGCTCTTGCCTGTTTGCTCTACAGACATTATCTTTATTTGGAGAATCAATTATGAAATCAATCCCTCACCATTTCTCCAATAATGTAGCTAATAAAAAGAAAAGCTATTTTGACGGTGTCTGGTTTTCAGCTAAAAGGAGGGTCAAAACAGCAATTTTATCAGCTGCCCTTTGAAAGTGCTTCTATGTGACTGCAGTTCACAGGGGTAAACATGATGATTCCAGCCCCATTCTTGGTATTGGCTCCTGCCTAAATGACAGATTGTGTTTCCTCCAGACTAGGACATCTGTGGGTAGACAGCAAGGTCAAGTCAAGGTTACATCATGACAGCTTGGTCATCAGAGCATGGCCCAGCCTTCCCCCATTGCCTATTCCAGTTAAGCACAAGCCAAAATGAAGGATTTCTGGGATTCTGGAGGAAGTGGGCCATGTGAAGAAACCCTAGGCCCCGGGGTTTTGGTGAAAGCTTTTGTTTCAGAACTTTTTCTGCTAAGATTCTTCTCCAAGAAAACTATCCCAGCCACATGGTGGCAATTCTGACTGTTGTTCTTGCCTTCAGTAGATTGAAGGCCCTTGAGGGCAGAGAGCGGCTTCCTTGATGGCTCAGATGGTAAAGAATCCACCTGCAATGTGGGAGACCTGGGTTTGATCCCTGGGTCAGGAAGATCCTCTGGAGAAGGGAATAGCAACCCACTCCAGGATTATTGCTTGGAGAATCCCATGGACACAGGAGCCTGGTGGGCTCCAGCCCATAGGGTCACAAAAAGTCCCACATGACTGAAGTGACTTAGCATGCAAGGTCTGAGACCATGCATTTTTCCACTTCCTACCTTCATTGTCTAGGACTTTATGCATGCTTAAGATATGCAGATGACACCACCCTTATGGCAGAAAGTGAAGAGGAACTAAAAAGCTTCTTGATGAAAGTGAAAGAGGAGAGTGAAAAAGCTGGCTTAAAACTCAGCATTCAGAAAACTAAGATCATGGCATCTGGTCCCATCACTTCATGGCAAATAGATGGGGAAACAGTGACAGACTTTATTTTGGGGGGCTCCAAAATCGCTGCAGATGGTGACTGCAGCCATGAAATTCAAAGATCCTTGCTCCTTGGAAGAAAAGCTCTGACTAACCTAGACAGCATATTAAAAAGCAGAGACATTACTTTGCCAACAAAGGTCTGTCTAGTCAAAGCTATGGTTTTTCTAGTGGTCATGTATGGATGTGAGAGTTTGACTAAAAAGAAAGCTGAGCACAGAAGAATTGATGCTTTTGAACTGTGGTGTTGGAGAAGACTCTTGAGAGTCTCTTGGACAGCAAGGAGATCAACAAGTCCATCCTAAAGGAAATCAGTCCTGAATATTCATTGGAAGGACTGATGCTAAAGCTGAAACTCCAATACTTTGGCCACCTGATGTGAAGAACTGACTTATTTGAAAAGACCCTGATGCTGGGAAAGATTGAAAGTGGGAGGAGAAGGGGATGACAGAGGATGAGATGGTTGGATGGCATCACCGACTCAATGGACATGAGTTTGAGTAAGCTCTGGGAGTTGGTGATGGACAGGGAAGCCTGGAGTGCTGCAGTCCATGGAGTCACAAAGAGTCGTACATGACTGAGTGACTGAACTGACTGAGGAATTCTTTGAGCAGCAGGAGATGTCTGATCTTGGAGGTGTTAGAAGTCAAGTACTGGAGTAGGAGGAACTACACCTGCCTTCTGGACCTGCCACTCGTGACGGAGAACTTAGTGTGCAAGTTGCTTAACATCACTGAGCCTATTTTGTCACCTCTAACATGGGGACCATAATGATGCTATCTTACTTGTATAAGGTTTTGTGAGGAGGAGTCAATGAGATAATGCATATAAAACACAATAAACGTTAGTTTGTGCAGTGAATGAGGCTGAGGGTGCTTCTCCTCCTTGAATCAGGGGATCAGAGGAGGTGCGGCACATACTGGGACCCACTGTGTGTGTGTGTGTGGGTGGGTGCATCTCAGGCCTTCTAAGTTCATGACTTCTTTGGGTCTGATTTCCAAAAACAAAATGGAAACTATTGCCTTTTAGTAACACTGTTTACTTAGGTATGTTATTCAGTTCAGTTCAGTTCAGTTCAGTTCAGTCGCTCAGTCGTGTCCGACTCTTTGCAACCCCATGAATCGCAGCACGCCAGGTATCCCTGTCCATCACCGACTTCCGGAGTTCACTCAGATTCACATCCATCGAGTCAGTGATGCCATCCAGCCATCTCATCCTCTGTCGTCCCCATCTCCTGCCCCCAATCCCTCCCAGCATCAGAGTCTTTTCCAATGAGTCAACTCTTCACGTGAGGTGGCCAAAGTACTGGAGTTTCAGCTTTAGCATCATTCCTTCCAAAGAAATCCCAGGGCTGATCTCCTTCAGAATGGATTGGTTGGATCTCCTTGCAGTCCAAGGGACTCTCAAGAGTCTTCTCCAACACCACAGTTTTGGGGACCTTAATTGAAAAAGTGCATTTTATTGTTTATTTCTTAAAAATTTTAAATTGGAGTATAATTGATTTACAGTGTTGTGTTAATTTCAGGTGTACAGAAAAGTGAATCAGTTACACATATACATATGTCCCTTCTTTTTTAGATTCTTTTTCCATATAGGCCGTTACAGGTTGAGTAGATTTCCCTTTGCTGTGCAGTAGCTCCTTATTAATTATCTATTTTATGCGTAGTAGTGTGTATATGTCTATCCCAATCCAGTTTACCCCTCACCCCATCCCGCTTTCTCCCATGGTAACCATACGTTTATCGAAGAGTCATCTGAAAGAAACACATCACTTTTATTTACTCTCAGTAAATAGAAGCACCACGCTTCACTATCTTAGGTTAAAACCCCAAACACCCTTCTTAGATGTCCTAATAGTCCCTAGTGAGGTCAGGAAAGCAGTGACCACCTCAGGAAGTACCCTGAAGAGGTCCTTGCTCATCGCAGTGAGTGTGAACAGAGCTGGGGGAGACCCCGTCTGACAGGGTGTGGCCTGACTTGGAAGAGCTCTGCTGACTTACAGCCACTTCTCAGGCTGCCATCTTGTGGCAGCTGTTCTGAGGTGAGTCTGTCTGTGCGTAATGGGCTTCCTAACTTCTCCACAGCAGAGAAGGCGATGGCACCCCACTCCAGTGCTCTTGCCTGGAAAATCCCATGGGCGGAGGAGCCTGGTAGGCTATAGTCCACGGGGTCACAAACAGTCGGACACTTACTGAGCAACTTCACTTTCACTTTTCACTTTCATGTATTGGAGAAGGAAATGGCAACCCACTCCAGTGTTCTTGCCTGGAGAATCCCAGGGACGGTGGAGCCTGGTGGGCTGCGATCTGTGGGGTCGCACAGAGTTGGACAAGACTGAAGCGACTTAGCAGCGGCAGCAGCAACTTCTCCACAGACTCACTCCCTTGTGGTTTGTATGATACTTGAATACATTTGCAAGAAGGGCGGCTAACTCCAGCTGTAGGAACAAGATGATCTTAAGATGAGACCTTCTCCAGAAAGACATCCAGGCCAGCACTGGGTGCCAGGTGTTCAGGTGATCTGCCCAAGGCAGTGGTGAGGGCAACAGTAAGGGCTAGCATTTAATGAGCATTTACTATATTCTATGGCTTAGTGCTTCCTATATGCTATTTCTTTTAATACCATAGTAGCAACCTTCTGAGCTAAGGCTTGCTATCTCTCCATTTGACAGATGCAAAGACTGAGAGGTCAAGGCATTGCCAAAGTTACAGAGCCAGTGTGTGGTAGAGCTGGGACTCAAAATAAGGTCTTTTGGACCCAAAGCATGTGCTCTAAGCCCCCGTGTGGTCATAGGTGGGGTGTAGAGCCACCGATACCTGGCAGCCTGCCCTGGTTTGGGTTATGTGAGCTTGGCTCAGTCACTTAACCGCCGCCCCCCCCCCCCCCCCCGCCCCAAGCAACTCTGTTTCCTCCTCTGACTGGAGCTTCCTCATGTGGTGATTCAAAGGATTAAAGGGGATGATGTAGTTAGCACAGCGCTTCGCACAGGTGAGGGCTCAGTAATGTGGGTTTCTTCCTTCCCTCGCTGGGAGGGCAGAAGTGGGAGGGACTGCCTCCCTAGTTAGGCTTCCCAGGTGGCTCAGCAATAAAGAATCCACCTGCCAAGCAGGGGGCACGGATTGAATTCCTGGGTCAGGAAGATCCCCTGGAGAAGGAAATGGCAACCCACTCTGGTATTCTTGCTTGGAGAATCCCATGGAAAGAGGAGCCTGGAGGGCTACAGTCCATGGGGTCATACAGAGTCGGACACGACTGAGCGACTAAAGAGCTGCAGCAGCAGCAGCCCCCCTGCTGGTCCTGTTGGGACCTCCTACCATTTCAGCCTCGTCCGTCTTCGGGCCTCCACAGGACCCTTGGCACCAGTACCAGAAAGTCTTTGATTCCTGACGCTTTGATCCATTTCTCAGTTTAATTATCTTGGCTGCATGGGAAAGACAGCACTGGATAGTATAAAGAGCCCATGACTATAATTTTAGAGACCTTGGTTCAAGTCCAGTCCCAGGTCTGAGACCTGGATAACTTATTTCTCTCTGGACCTAGTTTCCTCATCTATAAAATGGAGGATTTGGACTTCCCTACCTACTCCAGTACTCTTGCCTGGAAAATCCCATGGATGGAGGAGCCTGGTGGGCAGTCCATGGGGTCCCTAAGAGTTGGACATGACTGAGTGACTTCACTTTCACTTTTCACTTTCATGCATTGGAGAAGGAAGTGGCAACCCACTCCAGTGTTCTTGCCTGGAGAATCCCAGGGATGGGGGAGCCTGGTGGGCTGCCATCTATGGGGTTGCACAGAGTAGGACACGACTGAAGCGACTTAGCAGCAGCAGCAGTGGTACAGTGAATGAGAGTCCACCTGCCAATGCAGGCGACATGGGTTGGATCCCTGGCCTGGGAAGATTCCACATGCCTCAGAGCAACTAAGCCCATGAGCCGCCACTACTGAGACTGCATGCTGCAACTGCTGAAGCGTGAGTGCCTAGGGCCTGTGCTGCGCAAGAGAAGCCACTGTAATGATAAGCCCGCACACTGCAACTAGAGAGTAGCCCGCCTCACCACAACTTGAGAAAGCCTGTGCACAGCAACGAAGACCCAGCTCAACCAAAAATAAATACGTACATACATACATAAGAATGGAGGGTTTGTGCATATACAGGACCAGTGTGCATATGCAGTCCGTGCAGCCTCGCCCTGGTTCTATACCCCCTGTAGACATGATTAACCAATTGCAGCAGCTTTTTCATTGATCCTGGTTGTATTGGTAGTTCAGTTATTATTGTTCAGTTGCTCAGTTGTGTCTGACTCTGTGACCCCATGGACTGCAGCACGCCAGGCTTCTCTGTCGATCGCCAACTCCTGGAGCTTACTCAAACTCATGTCCATCAAGTCAGCGATGCCATCCAACCATCTTGTCCTCTGTTGTCCCCTTCTTCTCCTTCTTCAATCTTTCCCAGCATCAGAGTCTTTTCTAATGAGTCAGCTCTTCCATGACTGGATGCCATGATCTTAGGATAGTTGCAGAGCCTTCCCTTACATGTAGGGGCAACTGGTTAGAGTTGAAATGACAATTAAAACCTCTTGTATATTCCAGTTGGTTGTCTGCTAAGGGTCTTTGCAGCTCTCACTCCACCAGCTGAGCCTTTAATGCTCTGAGGGCCAGTGCAAAGCATGTGGGTCTGAAATGAGGGCAGTGGATTCTAGCTCTAGAAACATCACTTAGCAGTCCGTGTAAGTTGCTTACACTCTAAGTGCTGTTTTCTCATTTGTTAAAAAAAAAAAAAGAGTCCTAGCGTGCTGGGGCTGTTGGCATTGTCATGAGACTGAAATCACTGCATCCTCTAGGAAGGCAGGACCCAGGAAGGGTCCCTGCCAGTGCTGCCCACTCTGTGCCTGGAACAACGTCTGGTCTGGAGCAGGCTCTCCATGAATTTTTGTTGAACTGAAGCAGAGTGAAACATGAAACCTGTAGAAATGGACGAAACTACAACCTGGTGAAATACATCTCTGAAGAAGTGGTTTCCAGGGACTTCCCTGGTGGTCTGGTGGTTAAGAATCTGCCTTCCAATGCAGGGGGTGCAGGTTCCATCCCAGGTTGGGGAACTCTATGTTCTCACATGTCGTGGAGCAGCTAAGTTTGAGCACTGCAACTGGAGAGCCTGCACATTGCAGCTACTGAGACAGTGTGCTCTAGAGCCGGTACTCCACAACTGGAGAAGCCTCCATGTGCTGCAACTAGAGAAAACCTATGCGCTGTGACAAAGAGCCTGGGTGTAGCAATGAAGACCCAGGGCGGCCCCCCCAAAACAGTGGTTCTCAGTCTTAATGGAGCATAAGGCTGATTATGGAGCCCTTTCAACATGCAGATTCCTGGACCCTAGTGCAGGGAGCTGACCGAGGGTGTCTGAGATGGGGCTTAGGAATCCATAGGTTCAACAAGCTTTCCTGGGAATTCTGCTGCAGGTGGTCCAGCGCCTACTCTGGGAAATATAGCTCCAGAATTGAGAAGTTCAGAGTAAATAGAGAGGCCTTACCTTGTTGCCAGTTGTTTTCTGGGAGTTGAGTTCCCACTTTGGAGTTCCCAGAGCCGGGGCATCTGTGAGGGGGTCATCTGGAAGGACAGGTCCCTCCTCTCCTCACTGGCTGCCACCATGAGAGGTCTAATCCTCATCTGGTTGATCCTCTTAAGTTTCTATGCTCGCTAGCAGAGTAATGTTCAAAATTCTCCAAGCTAGGCTTCAACAGTATGTGAACCGAGAACTTCCATATGTTCGAGCTGGATTTAGAAAAGGCAGAGAAACCAGAGATCAAATTGCCAGCGTCTGGTGGATCATAGAAAACGCAAGAGAATTCCAGAAAAACATCTACTTCTGCTTCATTGACTATGCTAAAGCCTTTGTGTGGATCACAACAAACTGGGAAATTCTTAAAGAGAATACCAGACCACTTTAGCCGCCTCTTGAGAAACCTGTATGCAGGTCAAAAAGCAACAGTTAGAACCAGACATGAAACAATGGACTGGTTCAAAATTGGGAAGTTAAAGCTATATATTATCACCCTGCTTATTTAACTTATATGTAGAGTACATCATGCAAAATGCTGGGCTGGATGGAGCACAAGCTGGAATCAAGATTGCTGAGAGAAATATCAGTAACCTCAGATATGCAGATGACACCACCCTTATGGCAGAAAGTGAAGAGGAACTAAAGGCCTCTTGATGAAGGTGAAAGAGGACAGTGAAAAAGCTGGCTTAAAACTCAACATTCAAAAAATGAAGGTCATGGCATCTGGTCCCATCACTTCATGACAAACAGATGGTGACAAACAGATTTTTTTGGTCTGAAAAATCACTGCATATGGTGACTGCAGCCATGAAATTGAAAGACATTTACTTATTGGAAGGAAAGCTATGACAAACCTAGACAGTGTATTAAAAAGCAAACATTATTTTTCTGACAAAAGTCCATATACTCAAAGCTATGGTTTTGCAGTAGTCATGTATGGATGTGAGAGTTTGACTATAAAGAAAGTTGAGCACCAAAGAATTGATGCTTTTGAACAGTGATGTTGGAGAAGACTCTTGAGAGTCCCTTGGACTGGAAGGAGATCCAACCAGTCCATCCTAAAGGAAATCAGTCCTGAATACTCATTGGAAGGACTGGTGCTGAAGCTGAAGCTCCAATACTTTGGCCACCTGATGCAAAGAGCCAGCACATTAGGAAAGATGTTGATGCTAGGAAAGATTGAAGGCAGGAGAAGAAGGAGACAACAGAGGATGAGATAGTTGGATGGCATCACCGACTCAAAAGGGTTTGAATTTGAGCAAGCTCTGGGAGTTGGTGAAGGACAGGGAAGCCTGGCGTGCTGCAGTCCATGGGGTTGCAAAGAGTCAGGCATGACTGAGTGACTGAACAACAGCACCAGATGAGAGGCCCAGTCCTCATCTGGTTGATGCTCTTAGGTTTCAATGCTCTGACGTGTGAGGCCCACATAGAAAGCAGCCAGGTCAGGAGCATTTCCCCTTTCATCTCAAGTATAATGGGAATGTTGGGGGAGTCTAGGTTGCCAAGGCTGCTCATCACCAATTATCCTGGTGCAGATTCTAAGTCGCTTTGCCCAACTCCTTCCATAAACCTCAGGCCAGGATCCTTGAGGAAGGGCAACCAGGAGTCAGGTTGGCTGGGGCTCAGGCAGGATACTCTGGTTGAGATAGTGGTGGGGTGTGTGGGTGTGTGTGTGAGAGAGAGAGAGAAAGAGAAAGAGAGAGAGACACTACATGGTTCCCAAAACAACTGAGTGGAAAGTGAAGAACAGTCAAATGTTTGGAATTTTTCTCTGCATGTTGCTAAACATAGAGATCTTTGCAAGCATTCATGTATTAGATGGAAATTAAAATATTTCATCCTGATGTTTTGGGATGTGATAATGAAGCTTGCAAGCAAATGATTGGTTACAACTTATCTTTGGATCATCCTACTTTGCTTCACAGTCACAGTTCATCCCTGTCGTCATCATCATTCAGGCCAAATTCATGAATTAGATAGGATTTTCGAGTTCTCCTTTTTAAAAACCCTTACTGATTTGATTTTGTTGGGTCTTACTTGTGGCACGCAGGATCTTCACTGTGTCGTGTGGGACCTTTGTGTGCATGGACTCTCTAGTTGCGGCACACAAGCTTAGCTACTCTGTGGCTTGTGGCATATTAGCTTCCCAACCAGGGATCAAACACATGTCCCCTGCATTGCAAGGTGGATTCTTAAGCACTGGACCAACAGGGAGGTCTTTGAGCTCTTCTTAAAGATTCAAAGTAAATCCAGTTAAAAAATGATGGTCCTTGTCTCTTCCTCCCAGGGCCTTCTTCCCACAATCAACAAGATCTACTAACTTTGAGTGCTTCTTATAAGGATTAGACAAGTTAACACATGAAATGTACCTACAACTGTGCCTGATAAATTCTCACAAAATGATGTTCCTCTTTCTTTACTACTGGTTATTACTACTACTACTGCTACTACAGGGCTCCCCTGGTGGTTCAGTGGTAAAGAATCGGCCTGTCACTATATGGGATGTGAGTTTGATCCCTGGGTCAGGAAGATTCCCTGAAGAAGGAAATGCCAGCCATTCCAGTATTCTTGACTTGGAAATCCCATGAATAGAGGAGCCTGACAGGCTACAGTTCATGGGTCACAAAGAGTTGGACACGACTTAGTGACTAAACAGAAACAACAACAACAACTACTACTACCACTCTAGATGTATCCTGTTAACATAAATCCATCCAGAGCAACTTGTAGTTATTTCAAGCCAATGGGGAATTGTTTGTCCTACAGTCATTAAATTCTCAGCCAACTGAACTCTTATGCTTTAAAAGAGGAGATCTTGGTAACTTTAGCCATTGGAACATGGAGGTCATGCTGGACTCCCTTGTCTTTATAAATAAAATTTGGTGGATACGTCCTTGTTTTTCCTGTGGTCTCCTGGACTCAGGGTTCTGAACAATAGCTAGTGATTGGTAGGACACAGCATGGCACAGGGCAAGTGCTTTTTCAGTTCAGTTCAGTTCATTTCAGTCTCTCAGGCATGTCCAACTCTTTGTGACCCCATGGACTGCATTACACCAGGCTTCCGTGCCTATCACCAACTCCCGGAACTTATTCAAACTCGTGTCCACTGAGTCAGTGATGCCATCCAACAATCTCATCCTCTGTCGTCCCCTTCTCCTCCTGCCCTCAATCTTTCCCAGCATCAGGGTCTTTTCAGATGAGTCAGCTCTCTGCATCAGGTGGCCAAAGTATTGGAGTTTCAGCTTCAACATTAGCCCTCCAGTGAACACCCAGGACTGATCTTCTTTACGGTGGACTGGTTGGATCTCCTTGCTGTGCAAGGGACTCTCAAGAGTCTTCTCCAACACCACAGTTCAAAAGCATCAATTCTTTGGTGCTCAGCTTTCTTTATAGTCCAACTCTCACATCCATACATGACTACTGGAAAAACCATAGCTTTGACTATATGGACCTTTTGGCAAAGTAATGTCTCTGCTTTTTAGTATGCTGTCTAGGTTGGTCATAACTTTTCTTTCAAGGAGCAAGTGTCTTTTAATTTCATGGCTTCAGTTACCATCTGCAGTGACTTTGGAGCTCAAAAAAATAAAGTCTGTCACTGTTTCCATTGTTTCCCCATCTATTTACCATCAAGTGATGGGACCGGATGCCATGATCTTAGTTTTCCGAATGTTAAGTTTTAAGCCAGCTTTTTCACTCTCCTCTTTCACTTTCATCAAGAGGCTCTTTAGTTCTTCTTCACTTTCTGCCATAAGGGTGGTGTCATCTGCATATCTGAGGTTATTGATATTTCTCTCAGCAATCTTGATTCCAGCTTGTGCTTCATCCAGCCCAGCATTTTTCATGATGTATTCTGCATATAAGTTAAATAAGCAGGGTGACAGTATACAGCCTTGACGTACTCTTCTCCCTATTTGGGACCAGTCTGTCATTCCATGTCCATTTCTAACTGTTGCTTCTTGACCTGCATACAGATTTCTCAGGAGGCAGGTCAGGTGGTCTGGCGTTCCCATCTCCTTAAGACTTTCCCACAGTTTATTGTGATCCACACAGTTGAAAGCTTTGGCATAGTCAATAAAGCAGAAGTAGATGTTTTTTTCTGGAACTCTCTTGCTTTTTCCATGATCCAACAGATGTTGGCAATTTGATCTCTGGTTCCTCTGCCTTTTCTAAATTCAGCTTGAACATCTGGAAGTTTGTGGTTCATGTACTGTTGAAGCCTGGCTTGGAGAATTTTGAGCATTACTTTGCTAGTATGTGAGATGAGTGCAATTGTGCGGTAGTTTGATCATTCTTTGGCATTGCGTTTCTTTGGAATTGGAATGAAAACTGACCTGTTCCAATCCTATGGCCACTGCTGAGTTTTTCAAATTTGCTGGCATATTGAGTGCAGCACTTTCACATCATCATCTTTTAGGATTTGAAATAGCTCAACTTGAATTCTATCACCTCCACTAGCTTTGTTTGTAGTGATGCTTCCTAAGGACCACTTGACTTTGCATTCCAGGATATCTGGCTCTAGGTGAGTGATCGTGCCATCGTGATTATCTGGGTCATGAAGATCTTTTTTGTATAGTTCTTCTGTGTATTCTTGCCACCTCTTCTTAATATCTTCTGCTTCTGTTAGGTCCATACCATTTCTGTGCTTTATTGTGCCTATCTTTGCATGAAATGTTTCCTTGATATCTCTAATTTTCTTGAAGAGATTTCTTTCCCATTTCATTGTTTTCCTCTATTTCTTTGCATCAATCACTGAGGAAGCCTTTCTTAAATCTCCTTGCTATTCTCTGGAAGTCTGCATTCAAATGGGGTATATCTTTCCTTTTCTCCTTTACCTTTCATTTCTCTTCTTTTCACAGCTATTTGTAAGACCTCCTCAGACAGCCATTTTGCCTTTGTTATTTCTTCTTCTTGGAGTTGGTCTTGATCACTGTCTTCTGTACAATGTCACAAAACTCTGTTCATAGTTCTTCAGGAATTCTATCAGATCTAATCCCTTGAATCTGTTTTTCATTTCCACTGTATAATCATGAGGGATTTGATTTAGGTCATACCTGAATGATCTAGTGGTTTTCCCTACTTCAATTTAAGTCTGAATTTGGCAATAAGGAGTTCATGATCTGAGCCACAGTCAGCTCCTGGTCTTGTTTTTGCTGATCATATAGAGCTTCTCCACCTTTGGCTGCAAAGAATATAATCAATCTGAGTTCGGTATTGTCCATCTGGTGATGTCCATGTGTAGAGTCGTCTCTTTTGTTGTTGGAAGAGGGTGTTTGCTATGACCAGTGTGTTCTTCTGGAAAAACTCTGTTAGTCTTTGCCCTGCTTCATTTTGTACTCCAAGGCCAAATTTGCCTGTTACTCCAGGTATTTCCTGACTTCCTACTTTTAAATTCCAGTCCCCTACAAGTTGCCCCTTTTCTCTCCTTTCATTTTTTGTGGTGCCCCTTCCCCATTCAGATATTCATTTTTCTCTGCTTCCAGGAATATTATTCTACTTTCCCCGCTAACTTGCTGTACCAAATCTGTCAGGTCGTAAAGACGAACAAGCAAGACAGATAAGCATAAGTATATTCAATGCCTGAGGAATATCATAGGTTGTTAGTGATGTTCTGGAGAGTTATGCTTGTCACGCAAAATGCTCTCCAGAGAAGCCAAGTGTTACCTGGACATGATGCTCCAGTGTGACTGGAGAGACCCTCCCAATCCAGCATAAGGTCCAGTTGTGTTCCTCCATTCCTCATGCAACACCCAGCCCAGTCGGAGGCTCTACTCAGCCTCCTCGATGGGCTCACTGCTGCCCCAGCTTGCTCAGCTTGTCTCAGAAGTGAAACCAGATGGCCAGGGTGGGTAGTGAGGGAGACCCACAAAAGAAAAACCCCAGGGAAAACAATTCTAGGTTCCACCCACTGCCCCAAACTGCTTCTGAATTGGTTCATCCATGAACAAACCCAAAAATTCCTTTTATCTCCCAATCACTAAGAATCTGATCCTTTATTTAGTCCCGAAACTTGGAAACTAATCTTTTATTTATCTCTACTGTAATCCCACTGCAGGCTGTGTATGGAATACACCGCTTGGGAACAAACTTCTAGGATTTCAGAAGGACCCTGAGTCAGGGAAGCACAAGGGCTTATGAGGGAAAGTAAAACCAGGGCCAGGATGTTTTGGTTCCATGTGTGAACTGGAGTAAGAACGTGCCTCATTTGGGCTTGGATGATGGAGAGTGAGCCACAGGCAAACTCCTTAATCACCAAACCACAGCAGAGGGCAGCATGATGTCAGATCCCAGCGAGGCAAGCTGGTTGAAACAATTTCCCAAGCTTCCTTCAATGTGGCCTTCAAGCCAGGGCACAGAATCAGTGACACACGGAATGGGTCCAGACAGCTGTCTGTCAGCCTGGTTTCTCCCTTTCTCAAAGGATCTGGGGCTAAACTACACAGACAGTGTGGCAGAGAGTGCCAGCCTGCATGCTGCTCCTCGCCCATCTGTCCTGAGCAGGCTGACTCCCACTGGGACCCTGGGAGGACTGCCTAGTCTCTGGAGGTCTTCCAGACCTGCACCCCTCCTCCATCTCTCGCACTCATTCTTTTCTCTTTGCCTTTTTTGGTTATTCTTGTTTTTGTTTTGACTGTGTGGCTTGTGGGATCTTAGTTCCCTGATCAGGTATCAAACCCAGGCCCTTGGCAGTGAGAGGGCAGAGCCCCTAACACAGGGAGCTCCTGTCTCTTTCATTCATTCATGCATTCAACAAATATATCCTGAGTACCTCTCCAGTGCCAGGTCCAGGGCTGGCGCTCTCCATTCAGTGATGAACAGGGCATCATCCCTGCCCTTAAAGAACTAGTAGACCCTGTGGAGAGATCAATCAGATGCTGAATAGTTATTTAGCTAAAGTTATGATGGAAGGAGGGCAAGGGGCCACACTGGGGGTTTGGGAGTTTGTAAGGGGAGAATGCAGTTAGTGCTGGAAGTCAGAGGCTGGTAAGCTGACCGTTGGAGGATGAACAGGAGTTAGCAAGGTGCCGAGCTGGGGAGTCCAGGAGCGTCTTCATAAATTCCTCTACTCTTTGACTTTTCACCGTCTTCCTGACTCCCTCCAAACCTCAGCTCCTGACTCAGGCATCAGGGGCATTTAGTGTGTGTTCAAACTCCATTTCTGCAAACTGCTTGTGGACCTCAGCCCCTGGTCTTACCCCCAGAACTAACCAGCTGGTCTGTGCCTTCCCAAGCCCCCTCCTGGGGATGCAGCTGCCTAGTCCTGGTCCCTCTTTCACCAACGCACTGGCTTATGTACTCACACGTCTTTGATTCACACACCATGTCAGCTTGATTCCACGGAGCTTTCCCAGCACCTGCTGGCACTGCAGGGGAGGCAGCTCACTTTGTTCACAGATTCTCTCTCAGAAGTTTGCTTCTTCAGTTCATCACATGCATGCAACCAGGACCAGGCCTTGCTCTGGGCCTGGGCTGAGGGCTAAAGGGCAGTCTGAAAGAAGGCCATGCAGGTGGGGTTCAGAGAGAGCTTCCTGGGAGTCAGGCTGGGAAGGAATTTGTCAGGGGGTGTTGCTCTTCTTTCCCCTTCTCTTACCCTGTTTGCTCATTTTCCCATGTGTTCTTCAGCCTCTACTCTGGCCTTTCATGGATGTTTCCCAGCTTCAGCCTCAAGGAATAGAACTAAGAGGACCCTTAGAAATCTAGTCTGATAGCTGCCCATTTGACAAATGGGGATAGTGAGGTCTGTATGGGGGACGGATTTGCGCTGTCATGCAGCTCAAGGAAACATGATGGCTAGTTACTTGTATTGTTCCAGAGTCAAAGTGAGCTCTTTGACAAGGCCTCGGAAAAAGTGAGTCTTCTCTCTCCTACCTGATTTTGATGGACAGGATGGTGGAAAGATAGGAGTGGAATTAGTGGACCACAGATTGATAAGCAATAATGTCCTGGATTCTTTGCCAATTTGATGGGAAAAGGGAGAAAACTCCAAGAAATGTCCAAAGGCTCTTCCTTTCTAATGAGCATGACAGGAGCTGATGGTTCAGTCATTGGTCCTGGCTGTGTTCTCAGTGGTCTCCATATAGGCTTAGCTTGCAGGGATTTGAGCCTGTGACAGCTTCAGCTTAATGAGTGGATTTAAAAGGACCCCAGCTCAGAATGGAGTTCATGTTAGAACCAGATCTCAGGGAAACAGGGTGACAAATGATTCCCTGGCTGTATTCTTTGAATACCTCCACCCACCAGCAGATAGGCCTACTGGAGAAGCACATACTCATAAAATGTCCCATGGTAGCAGGGGAATCTGAGCACAGAGACCCTGAGTGACCCTTGATCTGTTAGTTGAGGAGCTTGGACTAGAATCTGAGTTTATGGATTCATCTTTTCTCCCTGCCTCCTTTTTTTTTGGTAAGGAATTTGATTTTTAATTAAAAAACTGAGAAATGATTATTTATAAGCTGGAGAGTAAGATGATATAATTTACATTAAAATAGCTTTATTGAAATATAATTCACATAACATAAAATACCCTGTATTTTTTCTTTGACTGAATTAGAATTCTCTAAAGCCGTCTTTTTCTCTTTTTTATTTTTCCTACAAAATGGAGTTTGCTTCTCCTGTTGTTTATTGTGTAGTTGCCTAGTCATGTCTGACTCTTTAGCGACTCCATGGAGTGTAGCCCGCCAGGCTCTTCTGTCCATGGGATTTCCCAGGTGTGAATACTAGAGTGGGTTACCATTTCCTTGTCCATTCCTTCTCATACCCCTCAACGAAACAATGAACTTTTTGTGAAGCTTACCACATTTTTCTAAGACTATTTGCTTGATAAGAAAATCATTGAGAATACTTTTTCAATTAAAAATTTTTAGATAGAGGGACTTCCTTGGCAGTCCAGTGGTTAAGACTCCACGCTTCCATTGCAGGGGGTGAGGGTGGGGTCAAATATTTTTTTTTTAAGATAGAAATCTTGCTTTGCATTTCTATTCCCATCCTCTTGCCTTTCCCCACGTCAGAAAAACCTATATTTCTTCCTCCCTGAAGCAAATTATTCTTAAAGAAAAACAAAAGTAGGTAAGATAAAAGGCACAACTATTTAAGAAAGTTAAATCCTTTTTAACTGTTATATGCTCTTAGATTTTAAAAACTAAACTAATTTGAAGAAGGCCATAAAATGGATTATTGAGTCCTTTTAAAAATACACTATTTTAACAGTGTTGTGTGTGAATGATTGTCATGCTTAGAAAGCATTCTTTGTGGAAATGAAGTACTATAGGTTCTTGGTACATAAGAGTTTTGGAGACAAGGTACTTATGACTGACGTCAGAACTAAAAGTCCCAACAGGATTGTCCATCCAGCACAATATTCTTTCTTTATTGTTAACATTGAGTGTGTGCGACCGTAGTCCTGATTGTCAGCTTCTCCGTAGCATGGTTATCCTGTCCTACAGTATCTCCATTCCCTGCTCCTGCCCAATCGCGGCAGCCTTACTGCTCCCTCATTCTGGCCAAAGGGAAACAAGTCAGAAAATAATCCTTTGTAAAAAGAACAAATTTGAAGAGTCTGTTCTCTTTCTCAACAACTAGCACAAATAGATGTGGTAACCTCAAACTACAACATTATACAGAGAGTTGTGTAATTATATATATAACATGACATTATTGTATAGAGTAAGGAAACTAAATCATGATCTAGTGTTTCAAAAGAACTATCTTTATAATTTAACATGGAGAGAAACATCCCACCCAAAGGGGTTAAAAATGTTGGATTAAAATTAAAAACTCTAAGAGGAAACAAAAAGCTACCTGGAGACAAATGAAAAAATGAAATGAAAGCGCAAAAATCCAGAATCTATGGGACGTAGCAAAAACAAAAACTTATAATAAGGACGTTTATAGTGATATACCTACCTCAGGGAACAAGAAAAACCTCAAATAACCCACAATAGGAGCAGCAGTTAGAACTGAAAATGGAACAATGGACTGGTTCCAAATTAGGAAGTTTGTCAAAGCTGTATATTGTCACCCTACTTATTTAACTTATATGCAGAGTACATCATACGAAATGTCAGGCTTGATGAAGCACAAGCCAGAATCAAGATTGCAGAGAGAAATATAAACCACCTCAGGTATGCAGATGACACCACCCTTATGGCAGAAAATGAAGAGGAACTAAGGGCCTCTTGATGAAGGTGAAAGAGGAGAGTGAAAAAGCTGGTTTAAAACTCAACCTTCAAAAAACAAAGATCATGGCATTTGGTTCCATCACTTTATGGCAAACAGATGGGAAAACAATGGAAATGGTGACAGACTTTATTTTTTTGGGCTCCATAATCACTGCAGATGGTGACTGCAGCCATGAAATCAAAAGACGCTTGCTCCTTGGAAGAAAAGCTATGACAAACCTAGACTGTGTATTAAAAAGCAGAGACATTACTTTGCCAACAAAAGTCTGTCTAGTCAAAGCTATGGTTTTTCCAGCAGTCATGTATGGATGTGAGAGTTGGACCATAAAGAAGGCTGAGCGCCAAAGAATTGATGCTTTTGAAGTGTGGTGTTGGAGAATACTCTTAAGAGTCCCTTGGACTGCAAAGAGATCAAACCAGTCCATCCTAAAGGAAATCAGTCCTGAATATTCACTGGAAGGACTGATGCTGAAGCTGAAGCTCCAGTACTTTGGCCACCTGATGCAAAGAGCCAACTTCTTAGAAAAGACCCTGATGCTGAAAAGATTGAAGGCAGGAGGAGAAGGGGACAACAGAGGATTAGATGGTTGAATGGCATCACTGACTCAATGGACATGAGTTTGAGCAAGCTCTGGGAGATGGTGAAGGACAAGGAAGCCTGGCGTGCTATATCACATGGGGTCACAAATAGACGTAACTGAGCGACTGAACAATGACACCATCACCTAAAGAATGTACATATATATGAATATATAAAAATACAAATATATATATGATTGTATGTGTGTGCTAAGTTGCTTCAGTCATGTCCGACTCTTTGCGACCCTATGGATTATAGCCTGCCAAGCTACTCTGTCCATGGGATTCTCCAGGCAAGAATACTAAATTGGGTTCCCATGCCCCCCTCCAGGGGATCTTCCCCACCCAGGGATCAAATCCATATCTCCTGAAACTACTGCATTGCAGGGGATTCTTTACTGCTGAGTCACCATGAAAGCCCATATATATGATTACTTATATATGGATGTGAATATATATTTATATGTGATATAAACATAATAATGATATATTATATATGTATAAACAATGATTCAATTATATATATACACACACATATATGAAGCATATATGTATATAATCACAGCACAGTGATTCAGTTCAGTTCAGTTCAGTCACTCAGTCGTGTTCGACTGCCAGGCCTCCCGGTCCATCACCAACTCCCAGAGTTCACTCAGACTCATGTCCATCGAGTCAGTGATGTCATCCAGCCATCTCATCCTCGGTCGGCCCCTTCTTCTCCTGCCCCCAATCCCTCCCAGCAGCAGAGTCTTTTCCAATGAGTCAACTCTTTGCATGAGATGGCCAAAGTACTGGAGTTTCAGCTTTAGCATCATTCCTTCCAAAGAAATCCCAGGGCTGATCTCCTTCAGAATGGACTGGTTGGATCTCCTTGCAGTCCAAGGGACTCTCAAGAGTCTTCTCCAACACCACAGTTTAAAAGCATCAATTCTTCGGTGCTCAGCCTTCTTCACAGTCCAACTCTCACATCCATACATGACCACTGGAAAAACCATAGCCTTGACTAGACGGACCTTAGTCGGCAAAGTAATGTCTCTGCTTTTGAATATGCTATGTAGGTTGGTCATAGCTTTTCTTCCAAGGAGTAAGCGTCTTTTAATTTCATGGCTGCAGTCACCATCTGCAGTGATTTTGGAGCCCCCCAAAATAAAGTCTGACACTGTTTCTACTGTCTCCTCATCTATTTCCCATGAAGTGATGGGACCAGATGCCATGATCTTCGTTTCCTGAATGTTGAGCTATAAGCCATCTTTTTCACTCTCCTCTTTCACTTTCATCAAGAGGCTTTTTAGTTCCTCTTCACTTTCTGCCATAAGGGTGGTGTCATCTGCATATCTGAGGTTATTGATATTTCTCCTGGCAATCTTGATTCCAGCTTGTGTTTCTTCCATTCCAGTGTTTCTCATGATGTACTCTGCATATAAGTTAAATAAACAGGGTGACAGTATACAGCCTTGATGTATTCCTTTTCCTATTTGGAACCAGTCTGTTGTTCCATGTCCAGTTCTAACTGTTGCTTCCTGACCTGCACATATCTCTCTCTCTCTCTATATATATAGATAGATATACACACTTACAGATGTATATATATATATCTTTACTTTGGGGAAAAAAGCCAGAAGTGAAATTGCCAGATTGTATGATAATTTCATTTTTAATTTTTTTGGGAACTACCATACTGTTTTCCAGTTATATATATATATATATAAAACTGAATTTGCTGAACTGTGTTACATGCAGAAATTAACATAGCATTGTGAATAAGCTATACTTCAATAAAATAAATTTTAAAAGATGTCTGTTGTGTTTCTATACATTAACAGTGAATTATCAGAAAGATAAATTAAGAAAAGTATCCCATTTACAGTTGCATCAAAAGCTGTTTAAACATAAATCTAATCAAGGAGGTGAAAGACCTGTACTTGGAAGATTATAAGACACTGAAAGAAAAGACAGTCAAAGAAGGAAAGTGAAGATGACAGAAACAGAAAGATATAATGTCATGGATTAGAAGAATTAATGTTGTTAAAATGTCCATATAGCCAAGGCAATCTACAGACTTAATGCAATCCTTATTATCCTACCCATGGCAATTTTCACAGAACCAGAACAAATAATTGAAAAATTTGTATGGAAACACAAAAGACCCTGAAAAGCTAATACAGTCTTGAAAAAGAAGAACAAAGTAAGTATCACACACCCTAATTTCAAACTATACTACAAGGCAGCAGCAGTTGAAACAATGTGGTACTGGCATAAAAACAGACACGTAGATCAATGGTAAGAATGTGGAGTGAAGGGAATCTTCATGCAATGTTGGTGGGAATAAACACTGGTGCAGCTACTATGGAAAACAGTATGGTAGTTCCTGAAAAAATTAAAAATGAAACTATCATACAATCTAGCAAGTTCACTTCTGTTTTTCCCCCAAAATAGATAAAAACACTGGTTTGAAAAGATATATACACCTGTATGTTCACTGAAGCATTGTTCACAATAGCCAAGATATGGAAGCAACCTAAGTGTCCATCAGTAGATGAATGGATAAAGAGGATTTGTGTGAATGTGTGTGTATACATGTATGCATATATATATATATATATATATATATATATAAAATGGAATATTCAGTTCAGTTCAGTCCCTCAGTCGTGTCTGACTCTTCGCAACTCCATGGACTGCAGACAGGCCTCCCTGTCCATCACCAATTCTTGGCGTTTACTCAGACTTATGTCCATTGAGTCGGTGATGCCATCCAACCATCTCATCCTCTGTCATCTCCTTCTCCTCCTGCCTTCAATCCTTCTCAGCATCAGGGTCTTTTCAAATGAGTCAGTTTTTCACATCAGGTGGCCAAAGTATTGGAATTTCAGCTTCAGCATCAGTCCTTCCAATGAATATTCAGGACTGATTTCCTTTAGCATGGACTGGTTGAATCTTCTTGCTGTCCAAGGGACTCTCGAGTCTTCTCCAACACACGGTTCAAAAGCATCAATTCTTCTGCACTCAGCTTTCTTTATAGTCCAGCTCTAAGATCCATACAATGACTACTGGAAAAACCATAGCTTTGACTAGACAGACCTTTGTTGGCAAAGTAATGTCTCTGCTTTTTAATATGCTGTTTAGGTTGGTCACAACTTTTCTTCCAAGGAGCAAGCGTCTTTTAATTTCATGGCTTTAGTCACCATCTGCAGTGATTTTGGAGCCCAAGAAAATAAAGTCTGACACTGTTTCCCCATCTATTTCCCATGAAGTGATGGGACCAGGTGCCATGATCTTCGTTTTCTGAATGTTGAGCTTTTAGCCAACTTTTTCACTCTTCTCTTTCACTTTCATCAAGAGGCTCTTTAGTTCCTCTTCACTTTCTGCCATAAGGGTGGTGTCATCTGCATATCTGAGGTTATTGATATTTCTCCCAGCAATCTTGATTCCAGCTTGTGCTTCCTCCAGCCCAGAATTTCTCATGATGTACTCTGCATATAAGTTAAATAAACAGGGTGACAGTATACAGCCTTGATGTATTCCTTTTCCTATTTGGAACCAGTCTGTTGTTCCATGACCAGTTCTAACTGTTGCTTTTTGACCTGCATACAGATTTCTCAGGAGCCAGGTCAGGTGATCTGGTGTTCCTATCTCTTTAGGAATTTTCCACAGTTTGTTGTGTTCCACACAGTCAAAGGCTTTAGCATAGTCAATAACGCAGAAGTTGATGTTTTTCTGGAACTCTCTTACTTTTTCCACAATCCAACGGATGTTGGCAATTTGATCTCTGGTTCCTCTGCCTTTTCTAAATTCAGCTTGAACATCTGGAAGTTTGTGGTTCATGTACTGTTGAATCCTGGCTTGGAGAATTTTGAGCATTACTTTACTAGCATGTGAGATGAGTGCAATTGTGTGGTAGTTTGAGCATTCTTTGGCATTGCGTTTCTTTGGAATTGGAATGAAAACTGACCTGTTCCAGTCCTATGGCCACTGCTGAGTTTTTCAAACTTGCTGGCATATTGAGTGCAGCACTTTCACAGCATCATCTTTTAGGATTTGAAATAGCTAAACTCAAATTCCATCACCTCCACTAGCTTTGTTTGTAGTGATGCTTCCTAAAGCCCACTTGACTTTGCATTCCAGGATATCTGGCTCTAGGTGAGTGATCATGCAATTGTGATTATCTGGGTCATGAAGATCTTTTTTGTATAGTTCTTCTGTGTATTCTTGCCACCTCTTCTTAATATCTTCTGCTTCTGTTAAGTCCATACCATTTCTGTCCTTCATTGAAATATTACTCAGCCATAAAAAGAAGTAAATCTTGTCATTTGCTACAACATGGATAGACCTAGAAGATATTTTACTAAGTGAAATAAGACAAAGAAAGATATAAATATTGTATGATTTCACTTATATGTAGAATCTAAAAAATCAAACAAAATAACAAAACAGTCATACAGAGATCAAAGAAGTGGTTGTTAGAGGGGAGGAGCATGGAGAGATGAGTGAAACAGGTAAGGGAAATTAAGAGCTACAAACTTCCAGTTAAATAAATGTAATGTGGATGAAATGTACAGTGTGGGGAATATAGTCATTAATAATGTAATGTCTTTGTATGGTGATAGATGGTAACTAGATTTACTATGGTCATCATTTTTGAAATGTATATAAATATCCAGTCACTATGATGTGCACCAGGAACTAACATAGTGTTATAGATCAGTAACACTTCCAAAGCAAACAAACTCATAGAAAAAGAGATCAGATTTGTGGTTATCAGAAGTACACTCAAATAGTAAAGAATCTGCCCGAAGTACGGGAGACCCAGGTTTGATCACTGGATGGGGAAGATGTCCTAGAGAAGGGAATGGCTACTCACTCCAGTATTCTTGCTACTCACTCCATAGTCCCTTGGACAGAGGAGCCTGGTGGGTGACAGTCCATGGAGTCGCAAAGAGTTCTATACCACTGAGCAACTAACACTTTCATTTTTCATTTCAGAAGTAGGGGGTGCAGGCAAGGGTATTTGGATGAAGGTGGTCAAAAGGACAAAGTTTCAGTTATAAGACAAATCAGTACTAGAAATATAATGTACAGCATGGTTACTATGTTGCTATATACGAAAGTTGTTAAAAGAGGAAACTTTAAGAATTCTTACCACAACAAAAACTGTTTTATCTTTTTCTATAATTTAGCATGTAAGATGATAGATGTTCACCAGACTTATTGTGGCAGTCATTTCATGATGTATGTAAGTCAAGCCATTACGCTGTATGCCTTAAATTTGTACAGTGCTGTGTCATTATATATCAATAAAACTGGAAGAAAAAACTAAAAATAAAACAAACACTTTATTTGTTCATTTTTGTATCTTTTTCTGTGTATGTGTACAACATTATTATTCAATATATGTATATACTGCAAAATGATTATTACAGTAAGTCTAATTAACATCTGTCACTACACAGAGTTACACTTTTTTTTTCTTGTGCTGAGAACTTTTGAGTTACTTAGCAACTTTCAAATATATACTGCAGTATTTTTAACTATAGTCATCATGCTTTACACCACATCCCCAGGACTTACTTATTGTATAATTAGAAATTTGTTCACTTCGGAAGGCTTTCTTATCTTTCCTTGCTATTCTTTGGAAATCTGCATTCAGATGGGTATATTTTTCCTTTTCTTCTTTGCCTTTTGCTTCTCTTCTTTTCTCAGCTATTTGTAAGGCCTCCTCAGACAACCATTTTGCCTTTGTGCATTTCTTTTTCTTGGGGATGGTTTTGATCACCGCCTCCTGTACAGTGTATGAACCTCCGTCCATAGTTCTTCTGGCACTCTGTCTATCAGATCTAATGCCTTGAATCTATTTATCACTTCCTCTGAATAATCATAAGGGATTTGATTTAGGTCCTACCTGAATGGCCTGGTGGTTTTCCCTACTTTCTTCAATTTAAGTCTGAATTTGGCAATAAGGAGTTCATGATCTGAGCCACAGTCAGCTCCTGGTCTTGTTTTTGCTGACTGTATAGAGCTTCTCCATCTTTGGGCAAAGAATATAATCAATCTGATTTCAGTATTGTCCATGTTTAGAGTCCATGGTGATGTCCCTGTGTAGAGTCATCTCTTGTGTTGTTGGAAGAGGGTGTTTGCTATGACCAGTGTGTTCTCTTGGCAAAACTCTGTTAGCCTTCGCCCTGCTTTATTTTGTACTCCAAGGCCAAACTTGCCTGTTACTCCAGGTATCTCTTGACTTCCTACTTTTGCATTCCAGTCCCCTATGATGAAAAGGACACCTTTTTTGGTGTTAGTTCTAGAAGGTCAGTTTCAGTTTCTTTGGCATTAGTGGTTGGGGCATAGACTTGGATTGCTGTGATATTGAATGGTTTGCCTTGGAAATGAACCTAGATCATTCTGTTATTTATGAGATTGCATCCAAGTGCAATTCTGTCTCTTTTATTGACTATGAGGGCTATTCCATTTCTTCTAAGGGCTTCTTGCCCACAGTAGTAGATGTAATGGACATCTGAATTAAATTCTCCCATTCCCATCAGTTAGAGTTCCCTGATTCCTAAATGTCGATGTTCTCTCTTGCCATCTCCTGTTTGACCAGTTCCAATTTACCTCAGTTCATGGACCTAACATTCCAGGTTCCTGTGCAATATCACTTTTTACAGCATCAGACTTTACTTTCACCACCAGACACATCCACAACTGGGCATTGCTTCCGCTTTGGCTTCGCCTCTTCATTTCTCCTGGAGCTGTTTATTCACTCTTCTCCAGTAGCATATTGGGCACCTACCAATCTGGAGAGTTCATCTTTCAGTGTCACATCTTTTTGCCTTTTCATACTGTTCATGCAGTTTTCAAGGTAAGAATGCTGAAGTGGTTTGCCATTCCCTTCTCCAGTGGACCATGTTTTGTCAGAACTCTCCACCATGACCCATCCATTTGGGGTGGTCCTACATAGCATGGCTCATAGTTTCATTGAGTTAGACAAGGCTGTGATCCATGTGATCAGTTTGGTTAGTTTTCTTTGATTGTGGTTTTCATTCTGTCTGCCCTGTGATTGATGAAGATAAGAGGCTTGTGGAAGCTTCCTCATGCTTAAAACTCAACATTAAAAAACACTAAGATCATGGCATTCTGGTCCCATCACTTCATAACAAATAGATGGGGAAACAATGGAAACAGTGACCGACTTTCTTTTCTTGGTCTGCAAAATCACTACAGATGGTGACTGAAGCCATGAAATTAAAAGACGCTTACTCCTTAGAAGAAAAGCTATGACAAACCTAAGCAGCATATTAAAGCAGATGTTACTTTGCCAACAAAGGTCCATATAGTCAAAGCTATGGTTTTTCCAGTAGTCATGTACAGATGTGAGTGTTGGACCATAAAGAAGGCTGAGTGCTGAAGAACTGATACTTTTGAACTGTGGTGTTGCAGAAGACTCTTGAGAGTCCCTTAGACAGCAAGAAAATCAAACCAGTCAATCCTAAAGGAAATGAATCTTGAACATCATTGGAAGGACTGATGCTGAGGCTGAAGGTGCAATACTTTGGCCACCTGATGCGAAGAGCCAACTCACTGGAAAAGACCCTGATGCTGGGAAAGATTGAAGGCAGGAGGAGAAGGGGATGATAGAGGATGAGATGGTTGGATGGCATCACCTAGTCAATGGACATGAGTTTGAGCAAACTCTGGGAGGTGGTGAAGGACCGGGAAGACTGGTGTGCTGCAGTCCATGGGGTCAGAAAGAGTAAGAAATGACTGAGTGACTGAACAACAACCACAACAGAAATTTGTACGTTTGGATATCTCTTTCCAAAAACCCTTCCCTGCTCTCCTACCCCTGGCAATCACCAACCTTCTCTGTGTATCTGGGTTACTATTTTTTTTCTTATATTAAGCATACAAGTACACTCATATAATATTTGTCTTTATCTGACTTATTTCAATTATCATAATGTCCTCAAAATCCATTCATGTCACAAATGGAAGAATTTCTTTCTTTTCTTAAATGACTGAATGATATTCCATATATATGTGTGTGTGTATATCTCATGTTTTTTAAATTGAATTATAGTTGATTTACAATATTGTGTCAGTTGTATAGCATAGTGGCTCAGTTATATGTGTGTTTGTGTGTATTCCTTTTCAGATTCTTTCCCTTTGTGTTATTGTTCAGTTGCTATGTTGTGTTTGACTCTTTGCGACCCCGTGGACTGCAGCACACCCATCCTCCCTGTCACTCACTGTCTCCCAGAGTTGCTCAAACTCATGTCCATTGAGTCAGTGATGATGCAATCCAACCATTTCATCCTCTGCCATCCTATTCTCCTTTTGCCTTCAATCTTTTCCCAGCATCTGGGTCTTTTCTAATGAGTCAACTCTTCACATCAGGGGAACAAAGTATTGGAGCTTCAACTTCAGCATCAGTCCTTCCATTGAATATTCAGGGTTGATTTCCTTTAGGATGGACTGGTTTGATCTCCTTGCAGTCCAAGGAACTCTCAAGAATCTTCTCTAGCACAACAATTTTGAAGCATCGATTTTTCAGTGCTCAGTCTTCCCTGTGGTTCAACTCTCACATCTGTCCATGACTACTGAAAATACCATAGCTTTGACTATACAGACTGTGCTGGCAAAGTGATGTCTTTGCTTTTTAATATGCTATCTAGGTTTATCATAGATTTCCTTCCAAAAAGCAAGCCAATTTTATGGCTTCAGTCACCATCTGCAGTGATTTTAGAGCCCAAGAAGAGAAAATCTGTCACTGCTTCCATTTTTCCCCCTTTTGTGCCTGCAATGCAGGAGACCTGGGTTTGATCCCTGGGTCGGGAAGATTCTCTGGAGAGGGCAATGGCTACCCCCTCTAGTATTCTTGCCTGGAGAATTCCATGGACAGAAGAGCCTGGTGGGCTACAGTCAATGGGGTTGCAAAGAATTGGACAAGACTCAGTGGCTTTCACTTTCTCTGATTTCTTACAAGCTTGATCATGTTTTCATATATATATTGGTCTATCATGTAACATCTGTGTACTATGTGTTTATGTCTTTTGCCCATTTTTTGGATGTTACTGAGTTTTGGGACTTTTTTGAGGGGGGATTCTTTTTTCATTTGTGTGTTGATATCATCTTTTCCCATTTTGTGGCTTGTTTGTATTCACATTCTTTTTAGTGCCTTTTGATAAACAGATTTTCTTAACCTTAATATGGTTTCAGATATATTGGTTTTGTTCTTTATGCTTTGTAAATTTTTTGTATTGTTTAGGAAATACTCCCTATTCCAAGATAATTTTTGTATCTTCAAAGTATTTAAATCTTTACTTTCCAAAATTTAAACTCTTTATCCTAATCCAGATTTGGAAAAGATTGTTCTCTACGGATAAGACAGTGATTCCATTTCAGTTTTTTCCTCATTGTGTAAAACACGTCAGCCTGGTGCTTTTATTGAAAGGTTCTTTTCTGAGATTTGCCTGGTGGTCCAGCAGTAAGACTCTGTTTCCCATATACATTACCATACATGAAACAGATAGCCAGTGGTAGTTTGATATATGATACAGGGAGCTCAAATCTGGTGCTCTGTGACAACCTAGAGGGATGAGGCGGGGAAGGAGGTAGGAGGGGAGTCAAGAAGGAGGGGACACGCATATCTATGGCCAATTTATGTTGATATATGGCAAAAGCCATAACAATATTGTAAAATAATTATCCTCCAATTAAAAAAAAAGACTCCATGTTTCCATTGCAGGGGACATGGGTCTGATTCCTGGTTAGGAAACTAAGAGCTTATAAACTGTGCAGTGTGGACCCCAGAAAATGTTCTTTTCTTTGAAGTGAATCATTTCCTGGGTTACATACTTCTTTGTTTATGTGTGGATATGTTTTTGATTTCTTTTGTTACATTGATTTAATTGTCTTACCAGAAGGAATTTCACATAATACTTTTAATACAGTGTTTGATGCAAGACATTTAATACATAATAATACAGTACTAATTACATTAGTATATTTTCATAATAAGTTTTTGGTAAGACAAAATATCTGTTTATGATCATTTTTGAAAAATTGGGTTTATTAAGCAAAGAATTCCAGGTCAAAACACTTGTTTTCTAGCAATACTGCTATTACTCCACTGTTAACTGCCTCCCATTGCTGTTTCTGAGACGTTGGTTGTCTGATTGTTTTTTTATTGTAGTCGTCTTTTCTTTCTGCCTATAAAAATACTGTTTTTGGATTGGTATTTTGTGGGTTTACAATACTGTGTGTAAATGTGTATTTTTAAAAAATTTATCAGTCTTGAAAGTTGTTGTGCTTCCTGAATGAGGACACTGGACTGTGTTCCAGAACTATGTATATTCTCACAAATAGGCTTCTTTTCCCTTTCTTCCATGCTAAAGTCATGAAGAATCTTCTCAGCATGCTTTTTACTCCTGTAAATTGTAGGAAGCTGTTCATCCCTAATATTTCAGATTAAAAATCTTCAGATACTCAGGACATGGCCTTTTCTCACTACCTCATATCCTTCTCCTTCTGGAACTGCCTTCTGGAACTGATGTTGTGCTCAGTTGTGTCTGACTCTTTGTGGCCACATGGACTGTAGCCCACTAGGTCCCTCTGTCCATGGAATTTTCCAGGCAAGAATACTGGAGTGGGTTGCCACTTCCTACTCCAAGGGATCTTCCCAACCCAGGGAGTGAACTTATGTCTCTTGCGTCTCCTGCATTGGCAGCAGAATCCTTACTGCTTACGCCACCTGGGAAGCGCCTCTGGAAGTCATACCCAATCACAAAATTAAAAAGATCTTCAACTTCCCTGATATTCCCTGTAACTTTCTATTATAACTGAAACCTGTTTCTTCTGAGTACCTCATTTTTCCCTGGAGTCTTCACAAGTGGAGGCTTTTTCTCCTCATACACGCTTAGTATCCTAGCTGGAGATAGAGTGTATATTCTTGCTCTTCATTGATGTCTTCCAATCATTTCTCCATTCTTCCTGAATTGCATATCATCAGAGTATAACCACTCTCTAATCTGGCTTAGTTTCAAACTCTAGGATTCCTTTCCCTCACTCCTTTAATTTTTAAGGAGTCACAATTTTTGGTGATTTCAAAATGCACATAGGCAGTTCTTCCAAAACACTGATGTATCTCTATCCTGTACCGCTCCTCCACCTACTAGACACCCATAGCTCACTTCCTAGTAAATATCTCCATGGAATATGTAACAGGCACTTCAAAGGACATATGTCCAAAATTGAACATATTTTTTCTATAGATACTATCCTCAGCATCTTTCCAATTTCAGAAAGTAACAATTTCATTTCCCCCGCTCCACGTCCCAAACCCTCAGGTGATGATAGAATCTCTCTTATCTGTTACATGAAGAAATCCTGTTTTCTGTCTTCAGAATGTATCCAACTATGTGCCACTTCATATCTTGCTTTACTTTAATGTAAGGTACCATTATTTCTTGTATAAATTACTGTACTCCATGAATGCAGTGATTTTTTAACTATTTGTTCTTGACTGAACTCCTGGAGTTTGGAAGGTGCCTGATACATAGTAAGCACTTAATACATGTTTGTTGAATGAACAATGAGTGACTGAATTTTTTCTATCACATCTGGAGAACTTCTCGTTCATTATCTCTGTGAATAATGGGGGTTTCTGTTCTTTCAGTGTTCCCCCTATCTCCAACAGTCATATAGTAGAACTGCTCCCTCTCTGATAATGTCTCTTAGTCTTTCTTTCATATTTTATATGTTTTTTGACTTTCTTACCTTTATGGATGATTTCTCTATCTCAATGTTTCCATTTTCTTTTAAAAATTAAAAAAATTTTATATTGGGGTATAGGTGATTTACAATGTTGTATTATTTTGCAGTGTACAGGAAAATGCTTCAATCATACATATGCCTATATCCATTCTTTTTCAGATTCTTTTCCCATATAGATTATTGGAGAATATTGAGTAGAGCTCCCTGTGTTATACAGTAGGTCCTTGCTGAACATCTATTTTATACATAGTAACGTGTATATGTTAATCCTAAACTCCTAATTTCTTTCTTCCCCCTTTCTGTTTGGTAACCATAAATTTGTTTTCTAAACATAAGTTGTGTGTCTGTTTCTGCTTAGCAAATAAGTTCACTTGTATCTTCTTTTTAGATTCCACATTTAAGTGACATCATATGATATTTGTCTTTATCTGATTTACTTCACTTAGTATGGTAATCTCTAGGTCATCCATGTTGCTGCAAATGACATTATTTCATTTTTAAATGGCTGAGTAATATTCCATTGTTACTTTACTGACTTCCTTTGTGGCTCAGACTGTAAACAATCTGCCTACAATGTGGGAGACCTGGATTCAATCCTTGGGTCAGGAAGATTCCCTGGAGAAAGGAATGGCTACCCACCCCAGTATTCTTGTGTGGGAAATCCCATGGACAGAGGGACCTGGCAGGCTACATTTGATTAACAAGGGATTAATCTCCAAAATACAAATAGCTCATGCAGCGCAATACCAAAAAACAAACAACCCAATCAAAAAATGGGCCTAAGACCTAAACAGATATTTCTCCAAAGAAAAAATAAACATGGCCAAAAAGTAAATGAAAAGATGCTCAAATCACACTATAATTATTAGAGAAATGCAAATCAAAACTACAATGAGGTATCACCTCACACAGGTCAGGATGACCATCATTTGAAAGTCTACAGAGAGTTGGACACGACTGGGTGACTAACACTATTCACTTTCATTGCACTGTGTATGTGTACCACATCTTTGTTCCTCAGTTAATGAATATTTAGGTTGCTTCCAATGTCTTGGCTTTTTTAAATAGTGCTGCAATGAACATTGGGGGGCATGTATCTTTTTGAATTAGTTTTCTCCAGATACATGCCTAGGAGTGGGATTGCTGGATCATTTGGTAGTTCTTAGGGCTTCCCTGGTGGCTCAGCGGTTAAAGCATCAGCCTCTAATACGGGAGACCTGGGTTCCATCTCTGGGTCAGGAAGATCCCCTGGAGAAGGAAATGGCAACCCACTCCAGTATTCTTGCCTGGAGAATCCCATGGACGGAGGAGCCTGGTGGGCTACAGTCCATGGGGTCGCAAAGAGTCGGACACGACTGAGCTACTTAACTTAACTTAACTTAACTTGGTAGTTCTATTTTTATTTTTTAAGGAACCCGCATACTGCTCTCCATAGTGGCAGTACTAATTCACATTCTCACCAACCAGAGGAGAGTTCCCCTTTCTCCACACCTTCTCCAGCTTTTATTATTTGTAGACTTTTGAATGATAATCATTCTGACTCATATGAAGTGATACCTCACTGTAGTTTTGATTTGTATTTATCTAATAATTAGTGATATTGAGCATTTTTTCATTTGCTTTTTGGCTATGTTATTTTTTCTTTGGAGAAATATCTGTTTAGGTCTTCTGCCCATTTTTTGATTGGATTGTTTATTTTTTGGAATTGAGCTGCATGAGCTATTTGTATTTTGGAGATTAACCCCTTGTTAATCACTTTGTTTGAAAATATTTTCTCCTATTCTGTGGGTTGTCTTTTCATTTTGTGTGTCCTTTCCTTTACTGTGCAAAAGCTTTATGGATGATTTATCTAGTTTAGTGTTTCCATTTTCAATTCTGTCTAAAATTGTTTAACCCATTCATTGTATTTCTCACTTCCATGTTTACATATTTAATCCCTAGAAAAGAGATGGGAATACCAGACCATCTGACCTGCAGCAACAGTTAGAACTGGACATGGAACAACAGACTGGTTCCAAATAGGAAAAGGAGTATGTCAAGGCTGAATATTGTCACTGTACTTGTTTAATTATATGCAGAGTACATCATGAGAAACGCTGGGCTGGAGGAAGCACAAGCTGGAATCAAGGTTGCTGGAAGAAATATCAATAACCTCAAATATGCAGATGACACCACCCTTATGGCAGAAAGTGAAGAAGAACTAAAGAGCCTGTTGATGAAAGTGAAAGAGGAGAGTGAAACAGTTGGCTTAAAGCTCAACATTCAGAAAACGAAGATCATGGCATCCGGTCCTATCACTTCATGGGAAATAGATGGGGAAACAGTGGAAACAGTGTCAGACTTTATTTTGGGGGGCTCCAAAATCACTGCAGATGGTGATTGCAGCCATAAAATTAAAAGACACTTGTTCCTTGGAAGGAAAGTTATGACCAACCTAGACGGCATATTAAAAAGCAGAGATATTACTTTGCCAACAAAGGTTCGTCTAGTCAAGGCTATGGTTTTTCCAGTAGTCACGTATGGATGTGAGAGTTGGACTGTGAAGAAAACTGAGTGCCTAAGAACTGATGTATTTGAACTGTGGTGTTGGAGAAGACTCTTGAGAGTCCCTTGGACTGCAAGGAGATCCAACCAGTCCATCCTAAAGAAGATCAGTCCTGGGTGTTCTTTGGAAGGAATGGTTTTGAAGCTGAAACTCCAATACTTTGGCCACCTGATGCGAAGAGCTGACTCATTGGAAAAGACCCTGATGCTGGGAAGGATTGAAGGCAGGAGAAGAAGGGGACCACAGAGGATGAGATTGTTGTATGGCATCACCGACTCAATGGGCATGGGTTTGGGTGGACTCTGGGAGTTGGTGATGGACAGGGAGGCCTGGCGTGCAGTGGTTCATGGGGTCACAGAGTCAGACACAACTAAGTGACTGAACTGAACTGAACTGAATTTTCTTTAGTTTCCTTTTAGAGTTGTCATATCTTTGATATTTTGTCTTAGCTACACTTATGTTGCTCTCTTTTGTGTCGTCAGAACATACCAATTTTATTTAATGTATTTTATATATGATAATTCATCAATCTCAGTTATTTGAGGAACTGGTTTTCCTTTTCTTTGTTTTGGATTATTTCTCATTTTTTCTTACTTATGATAGTTTATTTCATTAATAATTTGATTTTAGATTATGAGTTTAGAATCACTGGAAGGTCATCTCTGAGAATATACTTAGCCTTGAGTATAAGGTATATTCTCTGAGAAAATTAGTTTTACATTTGCCAGGTTAACCATCTACCAGAGAATATCTTCAACTCTTAATAAACTGTCAGCTTCCCCTACCTGCTATTCTGTTTCATTTTACCTTAATCCAAGATTGAGACAGATACATTTATGTCCCATCTCCTTTTGTATTATGAAGTGTTTTTTTTTTCTTTTGCTTGTTAGATTACCTATTGGAGGTATTTTTTTTTGAAGCCTAGGATTTTTTTTTCAGGGCTTTGTAACCACTGACTTTTATTTTCTCTCCCTCATTAACTGGCATTAAAACCGAAGCTCTAGGTCATCATAAATGATAGGTGCCCCCTGTGTACCTTCTTGTTTTAGCATCTACTTTCCTGCCTGGGTTTCAGATATGTCATAATTTTTGGCCTTGGAAGATTTGTCTTACATTTTTGTTGTTGTTCAGTCACTCAGTTGTGAGTGACTCTTTGTGACTCCATGCACTGCAGTACCCCAAGTTTCACTGTCCTTCCCCATCTCCTGGACTTTGTTCAAACTCATGTCCATCCAGTTGGTGATACTATTCAACCATCTTGTCCTCTGTGATCCCCTTCTCCTCCTGCCTTTAATCCTTCCCCACATCAGGGTCTTTTCAAATGAGTTAGTTCTTCATCAAATAGCCAAAGTATTGGAGTTTCAGCTTCAGCATCAGTCCTTCCAATGAATATTCAGGACTGATTACCTTTAAGATTGACTTGCTTGATCTCCTTGCTGTCCAAGGGACTCTCAAGAGTCTTCTCCAACACCACAGTTCAAAAGCATCAATTCTTCGGCACTCAGCCTTCTTTACAGTCCAGCTCTCACATCCATACATGACTACTGGAAAAACCATAGCTTTGACTAGATGGACCTTTGTTGGCAAAGTAATATCTCTGCTTTTTAATATGCTGTGAGGGTTGGTCATAGCTTTTCTTCCAAGGAGCAAGCATCTTTTAATTTCATGACTGCAACCACTATCTGCAGTGATTTTAAAACCCAAGAAAATAAAGTCTGTCACTGTTTCCATTGTTTCCCCATCTATTTCCCATGAAGTGATAGGACCGGATGCCATGATCTTAGTGTTTTGAATGTTGAGTTTTAAGCAACCTTACATTATTACTAGCTGTATTATGCCTTAAAAAATATTAAAGCATTTTTTTTCTGGGACTTTCCTATTGGCCCAGTGGTTAAGAATCCACACTCCAAAACAGGAGATGCAGATTTGATCTCTGGTTGGGGAACTAAGATCCCACATGCTGCAGGGCAACTAAGCCTGTGCAACAAGAGAAGCCCCCTATGTGCTGCAACTAGAGAAAGCCTGTGCACCACAACAAATAGCCCACATGCCCCAACAAAGACCCAGTGCAACTAAAATTTTTTTAAAAGGTCATATTTTAAAAAATCATAAAGAATAAAAATATTAAGATAAGTTTTATCCATCAGTTTCAAGAGTGTTCATGAGGATATTTTGGACTCTTTGGTTTACATGTTACTAAAAATTGATGCCCTCAGTTATTTCCAATGTAGATTATGAGGCTCTTGCAATAGAAGATATAGTTTTGCAAAGAGTGCCATCTTCCCTCTTTACAATAACCAGATAATTAGGCTGGGACTTGAGTCTGATAAGATGCTATCTTATACTGCATAAGAAGGATGGATTGTTGAATTGTGGACAAGATGGTAGTACAGAAGATTTCGTCTACTGGAGGGAGAGAACAATGATAGGAAATATTAAAGCATATTAAATAGAGATGTCTACTCTAAAAAGAAAGACACAAGTTTCCAGGGACCAGAAATAGAATAGAAAATCCAGTCTCTGAAGACAGCTGATATTTTGATGCATTTGTGGCACTGAAACTAAAGCATATAATGGGAACTGGGATTTCTTTTCCTTCAAAGGGGCTGAAAATAGCCCATTGCCAATCATGAGAGGTTGAAGAGACAGTATTTCAAGATGGTACCTGTGGTTGATCAGGAAAGATAACTGAAACTTTGAATGCCAGTTGTGATTTGTGACACATAATTGCTTGGGGATTAAACCTGTGACTTTCTAGAATTCCAAAAGCCTTGACTATGAGTTGTGGTCGACTAGAAAGTGGAAACTATAAAAAAATATAACTGGGATGTAGAAAATGAATTCTTACTCAAACTGCACCCACCAGTCAAATTACCCAGTACACGGGGGCAATCCAAAGTAGTAAAACAAAAAATAATAATAGGAGATTTTACCTGTGAGGAAATTGAATTAAGGGAGCCATTGATTAATGTTTTAAAAATTTCAAAACATAAAGGGTAGAATAATGTCTATGAAACAAAAATAGGAGTTTATAATACCAAATGGGAAAGTTTTGAAAAAGAATAAAGGAATTAAAATCTTGACAGAATTTTTTGAAATAAATGTTCTTGTGGAAGTATAAACAGAATACTGAAAACTTTGATTAATTGGATTTAAAAATAGAAAGTTGGAATTGATAAGGCATACAGCACATGATCTTAAGATGTTAAGAGTCATGGGAGATTGAGCAGTGCCATTATTTGACTGATTGGATTTCCAGATATGGGTTCAGTTCAGTTCAGTCTCTCAGGCGTGTCTGATTTTCTGCGATCCCATGAATCACAGCACTCTAGGCCTGCCTGTCCATCACCAACTCCCGGAGTTCACTCAAACTCATGTCCATAGAGTCGGTGATGCCATCCAGCCATCTCATCCTCTGTCGTCCCCTTCTCCTCCTGCCCTCAATCCCTCCCAGCATCAGAGTCTTTTCCAATGAGTCAACTCTTTGCATGAGGTGGCCAAAGTACTGGAGTTTCAGCTTTAGCATTATTCCTTCCAAAGAACACCCAGGATTGATCTCCTTTAGAATGGACTGGTTGGATCTCCTTGCAGTCCAAGGGACTCTCAAGAGTCTTCTCCAACACCACAGTTCAAAAGCATCAATTCTTCGGCGCTCAGCCAGATATAGGTATATGTGGGTTATTACAAGAGACAGAGCCTAAGATTTTGTGGAAGTTCAGGCAAGATAATTTCTCATATTGATGGTTAACTAAACCCATCAAGCCAAATAAAAATAGCATCTACCTCTAGATATGTTACAGTCAAACTACAGGATGCCAAAGGAGAAAAAAACATTTTAAAATGGGCTAAAATGGAAAAAAAAAAACCAACTTAGCAATAAGCCTGGCCAAGGAGGTAAAAGACTTACATGCTGAGAACTATAAAATGTTGATAAAGGAAATTGAAGATGATTCAAAGAAATGGAAAGATAGCCTGTGTTCTTGGACTGGAAGAATTAATATTGTGAAACCAGCCATGCTACCAAGCAAAGTACAGATTTAATGGGAACCCTATCAAATGACCCATGACATTTTTTACAGAACACACATAATCCTAAAATTTATTTGGAACCATAAAAATCCCAGAATTGCCAAAGCAACCCTGAGGAAAAAAGAACAAAGTTGGAGGCATAACCATCCCAGACTTCAGACAGTAACACAGAACTACCGTAATCATAATAGCATGGTATTGGCAAACAGACATATGGATCAATGGAACAGAATAGAGAGCCTAGAAATAAACCTAGATACCTATGGTCAGTTACTCTTTGACAAAGGAGGCAAGCATATATAATAGAGAAAAGACAGTTTCTGCAGCAAGTGACTTAGGGAAAGCAGAATACCTGTATGTAAATCAGTGTTGGAACAGTCCCTCACACCATACACAAACTCAAAATGGCTTACAGATTTAACTTTAAGATATGACACCATAAAACTCCTAGAAAAGAACGTAGACAAAATATTCTCTGACATAAATCATAGCAGTGTTTTCATAGGTCAGTCTTTCAAGGCAATAGAAATGAAAGCAAAAATAGACAAATGGGACCTAATTAAATTTATGAGCTTTTGCATAGCAAAAGAAATCATAAAGAAAATGAAAAGAAAACCTACAGAGTGGGAGAAAATATTTGCAACTTATGTCACTGACAAGGGCTTAATTTCCAAAATATAGAAACATGTTATACAACTCAGTAACAAAAACCCAAACAATCCAATCAAAAAATGGGCAGAAGACCTAAAAAGACATTTCTCCGAAGAACACATGCTGCTACTGCTGCTAAGTTGCTTCAGTCATGTCCGACTCTGTGCGACCCCATATACGGCAGCCCACCAGGCTCCCCCGTCCCTGCGATTCTCCAGGCAAGAACACTAGAGTGGGTTGCCATTTCCTTCTCCAATGCATGAAAGTAAGAAGTGAAAGTGAAGTTGCTCAGTCATCTCTGACTCTTAGCGACCCCATGGACTGCAGCCTACCAGGCTCCTCCGTCCATGGGATTTTCCAGGCAAGAGTACTGGAGTTATACAGAAGGCCAAAAAGCACATGAAAAGATGCTCAACATCACTACTTGTTAGATAAATGCAAATCAAAACTACAATGGTGTATCACCTCATACCAGTGAAAATGACCATTATTAAAAAGTCTATATATAATAAATGCTGAAGAGGGTGTGGGGAAAAGGGAATCCTCCTACGTGTTGAAAGGAATGTAAACTGCTACAGCTATTATGAATAACAGTATGGAGGTTCCTTTTTAAAATTTTATTTATTTATTTATTTATTGGCAGTGCTGGGTCTTTGTTGCTGCTCAGACTTTTCTCTAGTTGGGGTGAGTGGGCTTCTCATTTGGGTGGCTTCTCTAGTTGTGGAGTACAGGCTGTAGGTGCAGGGTCTTCAGTAGTTGTGGCTCATGGCTCAGTAGTTGTGGTTCCTGGGCTCTAGAGCACACTCTCAGTAATTATGGTACAAGGGCTTAGTTGCTCTGCTGCATGTGGGGTCTTCCCAGACCAGGGATTGAACCCATGTCTCCTGTATTGGCAGGCAGATTCTTTACCACTGAACCCCAAGGGAAGCCCAGGAGGTTTCTTAAAAAAACTAAAAACAGTTGCTGTATGGTCCAGCAATCTCACTCCTGGGCAAATATCCAGAGAAAACTCTGATTTGAAAAGACACAGGCACCTCAGTGTTCATGGTAACACTATTTAAAATAGCCAAAACATGGCAACAGTCTAAATGTCCATCCACAGATGAATGGATAAAAGAGATACGGTATACGTATACAGTGGAATACTACTCAACCATAAAAAGAATGAAGTAATGCCATTTGCAACAATATGGATGGACCTTGAGAGTATCATACGAAGTGAAATAAGTCAGAGAAAGACAAATATCATACCACTTATATGTAGAATCTAAACTATGATACAAATGAATGGATTTACAAAACAGAAACAGAATCAGAGACATAGAAAGCAATCTTATGCTTACCAAAGGGGACAGTGGGTGGGAGAGGGATCAATTAGGAACTTGGGACTAGCAGATACAAACTACTATATATATATATATAAAGTAGATAAACAATAAAGTCCTACTGTATAGCATGGGGAACTATGTTCAATATTCTGTACTAAACCATAGTGGAAAAGTGAAACTATATTCAATATCTTGTAATAAACCATAATGGAAAAGTGAAAGTCACTCAGTCATGTCCAATTCTTTGCAACCCCATGGAATTCTCCAGGCCAGAATACTGGAGTGGGTAGCCTTTCCCTTCTCCAGGGGATCTTTCCAACCCAGGGATTGAACCCAGGTCTCCTGGGTTCTGGGCAGATTCTTTACCAGCTGATCCACTAGGGAAGCCCAAGAATACTGGAGTGGGCAGCCTATCCCTTCTCCAGCAGATCTTCCTGACCCAGGAATCAAACCGGGGTCTCCTGCATTGCAGGCTGATTCTTTACCAACTGAACTATCAGAAAAGCCCCAAACCATAATGGAAAAGAATATGAAAAATAATACATATATCTGAATCACTTTGCTGTACACCAGAAACTAACACAACAATGTAAATGAACTGTACTTCAACAAAAATAGCAAAATTTTTAATCTTTAAAGCACTTTAATGTCACATTAAAACTAGGAATGAATATATAATAAAACATTTTCAGTAATAAGAGACTTAGGAGAGTATGCTACATAAAAACATGTTGAGATTTACAAAACCAAGATAGTTTACTGTAATATGATATAGTTTAAGAACAATTTTTAAAGGATATTCTTCAGCAAGAAAACTGAGGCTAGACTTTGAGAGTGGAATGTAAGAATAAAATAGTAGAGAAGAAATGGCAAAGCATGTTGATGTATATAAACAGTATATATATATACATATAAATACCATTAGATTTTATTTCTCTTATAAAAATGTGAAACAAATGTGGTAATAAATTAATGTTTTAAAAGAAGTTTGATAATAAGAAAAAATTCGAGGTAGAATTCTAAATGGAAGCGAATTTCCTCAGGTTAAGAAGAAGCTAAGAACAAACATCATGCTATGTTTGGCACCCATTATACTATTTTGCAGTTTTCCAAGGGAGCAGCTCCAAACACCAAGAAAGAGAAAAGCTCTGGCAAAATATCTTTATAATAAATTCATGAGAAAACATATAAGGAAGGAAATTAACAACATGAGAAATCCCCAGCAATTTCCTGTTTGGGGGAGCAATAGGGTAGTAACCGTATGGTGCGAGAGAGAGTAGAATTTGAGAGAAAATAACTGATGCGAAAGGAAGGGGAATGGAGAGGCCTGAGAATGATGCGTAAAAAAGTCCAGACGTCAGAAAACACATTGTCTGGTATCTCTGGACAGATTTTCCATTTCAAAGATGAGGTCTAGAATCTGCTTTCTCTTCTTGACGTCTTCTTCTGCCACTACAGGCAGTCTGAAAGGGAAAAAAAAAACTGTTGGTACAAGGCACATGAGATGCTTAATTTCCAGGTTGTAGGACTTTCAATGTAAAGGACAGTGGGAAGTCCATTGGGCCGCCAGGATGGTAGCTACAGCTGTGTGCTTGTGGACCAGAGCGTAGTTCATTCTGGAAACAGACATCTCCGAGCCTTGGGCGCAGGACCGTGAGGGCGCGGGGGGCGCTCGTGAGGGCTCGGACTTGGAAAGGGCGGTAGAGGTTGGAGTGGTGAGTCAGGGAAGGGCTCCAGAAAGTGCACGTCTAGGTGGTCGTCGTGGTGAGGAGAGCATCTCTCTGGACTAGGGTTAGGCGCCCGAGGCCAGAACTCTGGGAAGAAGCCCTGTGCGTCGGAGCGCCACACCCTGGCGTCTGGGCTGCGGAGCCCAGCGATGAGGCCGCCTGCCGGATCCATCCCTGGTGACAGGAAGTCAGAGCCCGAGTCGGCGTCGTCCCCGCTGGTCTCTTCTTCGCAGGCGACCTCTGGCACAGCTCCGCAGAATCCCGGTTCCAGAGCCGTGTACTCCCTGGGAGGGCTCAGGACAGCGGCCCGTTCAAGGACCTGTCCCGACGGGCCTTCCACCCTCGAGCCCAAGAGGGCCTCGGGGACCAGTGTGAGGATGAAATCTCCGAGAGCCACCTGCAGCACGGACGTGGGCTCGGGCTCCAGCACCAGATCTACGTCGTCCAGGGGCAGATGCAGGGCACAGCCAGCGGGCAGAACCAGCAGGCGTGTCAGCGCGCCCGCAGCCGTAGATCCTGTCAGGTTGTCGACGCTGGGCGCCGTCTCGGACTCGGACTCGGGGCGCGCGCGCTCCTCCGTTCGGCGGCGCTTGGCAGGGCCGGGTTCTCCGGCCTGGTTTCCCCATCGGTCAGAGGAGTACGCACCGGGGCTTCGAGGCCTGCTGCCCATCAGTTCGACCGAAGGACGGCACTTCTGGGGCCTGGCAGAGGGCAACGAGGAGCTCAGTCCTGCACGCTGTGACGCGGTGCGGGCCAGCTGGGGCGCAGGACGGCGCGATGGTGGGCGAGTCCTCAGAGCTCCGGGACTGCCTCCCTGTGGTCTTGCAGTCCAGGCTTCAGGGGTATCGGCGTCGGGCGCTGGGCTGAGCCTCTCGCCTTCTAGTCTTCAGCACCTCACACCGATTAGTCAGCGCACCAGACGGCCAAAGATATTGCAAGTGACGCCAGTGGAATCTTCGTCGTAAAATGTCACGCTAAGCCCCGCCCCTCGGCGGTCCCGCCCCCACGGAGGCCCCGCCCCACAGAACTCGCGGTATCTGTGCTGCCCAATAGTCAGGGCTGTAGTTGATAGGTCACAGTAGGGAACTACTTTTATAGTCCTCCAGGGGGCAGAATACTTGTGTGCCTCATTTTTAGGGGGGAAAAAAAAAGATACACCAATAATAGAACTGTAAATATTAGTTACCTTTAAGTTAATGTTTTCGTTTGATTTCAGGCATGGTAGAGAAAGAAACCATGGTCGGCTTCCTTGGTAACTCAGATAGTGAAGTATCTGCTTGCAGTGCAGAAGACTCTGGTTCGATCCCTGGGTTGGGAAGATCCTTTGGCGAAGGGCATGGCTATCCCCTCCAGAATTCTTGCCTAGAAAATCCCATGGACAGCGGAGACTGGAGGGCTACAGTTCATGGAGTCGCTAAGAGTCAGACATGACTGAGTGACTAACACACACAGAGAGAAAGACAACCACAAAAATAGACCACCTCCTTGGCAGCATAAAACAAACCTATCTAAATGCTCCATGAAAATCCTTTAAAGCTTGGCTTCTGAAGAGTAAAATAGAAAATACTCATATCTGTTTAGGTAAAGTTCTGTCTTAATATTAAATAAAATATCTGTGGCAGTTTCTTCCTAAAGGTAAAAGGCTGTTAAAAAATAAAACTGTCTTGGGATAATTAAGTTGTTTAATTGAGTATTTATTATGTATCACTCATTTTACTGAGTTTTGAAAAACAATCGTTTTCTCAAATGTGAGCCCACTACTTTGTTGAGGTATGATTGACATACACAAAGCTATACATTTTAAATATATACAACTTGAGTTTGTATATAAGTATACACTGATGAAACTATCACCGCAATCTAAGCCATAAACGAACGGGCTTCTCTGCTGGTGCGGTCGGTAAAGAATCTGCTCATAATGAGGGAGACCTGGGTTCGATCCCTGGTTTGGGAAGATCCCCTGGAGGAGGTGATGGCAACCCACTCCAGTATTCTTGCCAGGATAATCCCCACAGACAGAGGAACCTGGCGGGCTGCAATTCACTGGGGTCGCAAAAAGTCCGAGGAGACTGAGAGACTTAGCAAAGCACGACATATATCTGTGAAGTGCAAAAGTTTCTTCCTGCAGTCTTTGAAAAAAAGTGATTTTTTTTTTTTTGGCCTCCACAACACCTGAAGTTCAGAGTAGTCAAGTAAGTTTTAAAAGTTAGTATGTACCAAGTTTATGTTAGATGTAGGTGTCCAATGCACACTTATCTGGTTTTAAATCATGAACTCTTAACTCATATGTTGATCACATACACCTAGGACTGCAGTACTAATTGATTCTGTGTGTGCCTTTTCAAGCTAATAGGTAATGACTTCCTTCTTTTTTTCCCCAAAATATTTTTCACAGTTTGCATTCCTGTGAGCAGAGTATGTTTCCATTTCACTGCATCCTTGCAAAGATTTTTTAATAGACTCTTACCTGTTTTCCAACCTAGTGCAGTAAAATGCTATCTCACTGTGTTTTCATTTTGCATTTATGATTGCAAATGAAGGTGGATCATTTTCCCACATGATTGTTAGCCAATATTATATCTAATTCTTTGAAGTATTCCTATCTTCTATTTTTTTTAACCTTTAAAAAGTTAGGGTTCCACTCTTCCTCCAGCTTTATGCAGCACTGATTCTTTCTTCTTCAAAGACCAATTCAGACAGCACTTTCTTGAAAAGGGCATTTCTGGCCATTTTATTTGAAATGGCATTCTTGACTTACTCTTTATATCATCCTTCTCTCTATGGCCTTCATAGTATTATCATAATCTGTAAATAAACAAAATATTGTTTAAAAAATTGAGGTTCAGTCATACTACATACCAGTCACTTATCAAATGTGAGTGTAACAAGTGTGTGTATCAGAGTCTTCAAATATTTTAACACTTGATTCACTGTAATTCTCACTCATTCCACATCTGTTGCAATTTGTGGTGAGTTTAATATTCTCATGGATCTCGCCCCTTACCACCCCCTCTCCCCCAGCCTTGGCTTCTTAGTTCTCTTCCCCTTCAGTGCTTTCATCCTCCTTCCTACTTCATTGACTCAAACTCTTGACATTGTCATTATGAAACCTATTTTGCAGTCATCAGTTAGATCCATTCCATAGGTCCCCAACCTCTGAGATCCAATGCCTGATGATCTGATATGATAATAATACAAATAAACTGCACAATAAATGTAATGCACTTGAATCATCCCCAAACCATCCACCAACCTCGTCTCATGGATAAATTGTCTTTCACAAAAGTGGTTCCTTGCAGCACTGTTTACAAAAGCTAGGACATGGAAGCAACCTAGATGTCCATGAGCAGACAAATGGATAAGAAAGTTGTGGTACATATACACAATGGAATATTACTCAGCTATTAAAAAGAATGTATCTGAGTCAGTTCTAATGAAACTGGAGCCTATTATACAGAATGAAGTAAGTCAGAAAGAAAAAAAAACAATACAGTGTATTAACGTATATATATGGAATTTAGAAAGATGGTAATGATGACGTTATGTGCAAAACAGCACAAGAGACACAGATGTAAAGAACAGACTTTTGGACTCTATGGGAGAAGGTGAGGGTGGGATGATTTGAGAGAATAGCATTGAAACATATATATTAACCATATGTGAAATAGATGACCAGTCCAAGTTCGATGCATGAAACAGGGCACTCAAAGCCAGTGTACTGGGATGACCCAGAGGCACAGGATGGGGAGAGAGGTGGGAAAGGGGTTTGGGATGGGGGTCATATGTACGCCCGTGGCTGAGTCATGTCAATGTATGGCAAAACCCACCAGAATATTGTAAAGTAATTAGCCTCCAATTAAAATAAATAAATAAATTAAAAAACTGTTCCTGGTGGCAAAAGGACTGGGGACCACTGCATAAGACTATAAGTTAATAGTAAACTGTAATCTGCCTTCACTGGTCAAGCTCAACTTAATTGTTTTTACAGAACTTGATATCCTCCAAGCATCATGTAGCCTAAAGAATAAGTTACAAGATCTCCTCAAGACCCCTGTTTATCAGTACCTCTGATGTAAGAGTTTTAAGATGTGTCCCCATGCTATTTTTCTGGAAATTGGAGTCAGCTATTGTTCTGTTTGAACTCCAGCTGATTAAGACTGGTTGGGACTACCAATTCTCCTCCTGGCTTGGGAGAGTGTTTGATCAGTGACCTTTTGAAGTCAGAGGGCCAAAAACTCCACCCTCAGAAAATACTAATGCCATCATTTTCTGAACATGCATCCTATGAAACAGCATGTAGCTTAGTTGCACCTGCCCAGAATGACAATATCCCATCTTTTTCTTATTTCTAGTCACCTTTTCCCATCCTCTCTACGCCTCAGGTCACCCTAATTCTTTATCCCATATATGTTACAAACCCCTGGCCTTTGGCAAGATGGATTTGAGGTTTATTCTCCTGTTTCCTTCCTTGAATGACTTGAAAATAAACCCTTTCTCTGCTGCAAATCTCCCGTGTCTCAGAGTTTGACTTCTTGCTTGTAAGGCAAATGAACATGATTCAGTAACAGTTACTCCAAATTGTGACCCCTCTTGGGTGTAGTATTGGTCCAAGCGGAGAAAGTGAACCTTTGGTTCAGTTGATGGAACTCTCTCCATGAGTGCTGACCTGCTCCAGGGATCGATGTAGAAGTTGATCCTGCAGCAGCTGCTGCCAAGATCCTCTGTACCATGAGCCCTTTCCTTTCGCACCCTGCAAGGAAGATCTCCTTTGAGGTGTTCTCCTTTGAGTCTGATGTTAGCTGTGTGTTTGTCATCAATGACCTTTTTTCCACAGAGGTATTTGTTTCCCCTCTTCTCCTGTCTGTCTTTGTCTCAAGAGAGGACCACATTCCCTTGGGAGGGATACTGGCAGTGAGGATTCCCTGAGTCCAGGGCAGTGATGATGAGCCCAGATATGAAAGTGCTGAGTTTGTGACAATAGCCCAACTGAGATGGCACAAGCAGGGACAGGAGCCACCAGGTGGAGTGTCCCATTCTGGCCAGGCCAGTAGCTCCGAATGTCTGCCTGTGTTTTGGAAAGTTTTAGGTTTGTCCTTGTATCTTTTGTAACCTGGCACATGCACCCTCAGTCTCCTGAATGGAATCCCTACTACTCCCTGAGCCAGAGGTGAGAGAGGTGAGACATTCAAGATGGCTTGCAGTATGCTTTGTGTTAAAGCAGGTGTTCCTTCCCATTTTTTGGAACCACCATTAGCCTCCCCTACCCCAGACCCCACCCCTGGCCCCATGGTCCCTACTTTCTCTGGCTTTAAGCTCCACTCCCCCATCTCTCAGTACCCTCTTTCTCAAGAACACAAACATGGTGTCTGCTTCCATCACCTGGAATTACAGAGGTTGCTGCCTTTGGTGTCCATGTTCACCCCGTGGAAACTCAAGCTCCCAGCTTGGCTTCAGTGCCCCAGCTCCTGTATATTTTAGTAGCACCTCAGGCTTTCCTCATAGCTCAGTCAGTAAAGAATCTGCCTGCAAAACAGGAGACCTGGGTTCGATTCCTGTGTTGGGAAGATGCCCTGGAGAGGGAAATGGTGACCCACTCTAGTATTCTTGCCTGGAGAATCCCATGGGCAGAGGAGCCTGGCAGGCTACAGTCCATGGGGTTGCAAGGGTCAGACAAGACTTAGTGACTGAACTACCACCACCACACCTAAATTACCACCTCAAGGGAACTTGTTTGCCCTTGACCAGGAACACAGAAGTTCCATCCATGCAAACCAGTTTTGACCAGTGAAAGTGAAAGTCACTCAGTTGTGTCCAACTCTTTGTGACCCCATGGAATTCTCCAGGCCAGAATCCTGGAGTGGGTAGCTGTTCCCTTCTCCAGGGGAATTTCCCAAACCAGGGATCAAACCCAGTTCTCCCACATTGCAGGCAGATTCTTTAGCAGCTGAGCCACAAGGAAAGTCCTTGTGGCAAAACTACTTGTTTTGACCAGTAGTGCAGGGCAAACCCATGAATGCTGGCCATGGAAATTTGAGTTTCCCTGTTTCCTTGTCACCAACCACGTGGGTTCCGACCATCACCACCCATTGCCCTTGTACCTGAATGCCTCCAAATATGAGTGAAAACAAGTGGCATGATCTTCCACTCCTATCCGATGAAATCTTTGATAGGTGCTTACATTGAATTCCCGGGTTCTTTGCTGAAGGAATTCTGAGGCATTTTTCTGGGATGTGGGCTAAGAATCTGAAGCTTTACCACAATTGGTTATAGGATTCCACTGTCGTCCAATCACAGACCACTAGGTTCAATAGCCATGGAGAGAGGCCTCATGGAAATGGAATTCTGTGGAAAGGAATTCGATGTTGCCCTAAGAATAAGAGTATATATGACTCAATGGTGTGAAAACGGTCAAAGTGAGCCAGTGTGGGCTGAAAAGATGGGGTGGAAACAGTGGTTTCACTGTCATCAGCAACCACACACAAGTATTCCCAATTTCAAAGTCAATATGGGGAGTTTCCCCCATGAACGCTGGAGAGAAAGCTGAGCCACACCCTCCCTTGGCCACAAGATTGGGGGCATAGATACGCCTTTCCAGTGACACTTAGATCAAAGGTGCTGTGTCCTGCATGACCTAGAGGGGATCCTGGCTGGTCTGACTCAGCTCTATGTGTTCTATGTTCCTGGGCTGCTGCGTTCATCCTTGTGCATGACATTTCCATCATCAGTCCATTGGACTCTGACAGCTCTGCTCTTGGGTATAGTTTTGGTTCAAGTGGAGAAAGTGAACTTTTTGTTCAGTTGATGGCACTATCTTCATGAGCATTGACCTGCTCCAGGGATAGAAGTAAAAGTTGATGCTGCAGTGGCTAATGATAAGATCCTCTGTGCCAAGAGCCCTTTTCCTTTGCACCCTGCTCAGAGGATCTGACCATCATTGACTGTTTCCGCCCAGGGAGACTTCAGGTTGCCATCACGGACTCACCCCAGACTGGGGTCGAAATAAAAGAGGCCTGGTCACTCCTGGATGTCAGTGTGAATAGTGATCTCCAGGTCCTTGGGACTCAGTGGGGAATGGGTTTTCTGGTAAAGTTTCTGGTAAAGTTTTTCTGCCTCTGAGGTCCACTTTGGGAAACCAGAGCATGTGAACCTGGATGCCTAGCCTTAGAGTGGCAGGATCATTTGGGAACCCAGTAAATGTAAGGTAATTCTCTAAAGGTAGTTCTTTAAAGTGAACTCCCAGCCAGGAAGGAGCAGTGAAGATGACATGGACCTGCATGGTGACTTCTTGTGGTTTGGGATGGACGCTGCAAGAGGCCTCATCTCTGTTCCCTGTGACCCAGACCCACAGGGCTCGTTCCTAGAGTCCTGGCCTCGGCTGACCAACCTTAGTCCAGAGAGAGGCTCTTCTCACCATGATGACCACCTGGACTTGCAGCTGCAGGAGGTCTTCCACGACTCTGCACTCCAACCTCTACCTCCCTTTCATACTCTGGGTCCCGTGGAGCACCTCCAGGGGTCTCCTGCATTGCAGGCAGATTCGTTTTTTTTTTTTTCCAGGTTATAGAAGATTTTAATATCAAAGTATAATTTACACGATTAAAAAGTTCTGATTTCTATACAAAGTAATCTACTTGGACAGTATAAGAAGCTGATAATGTATAATTTCTAAGTAACAGCAAGTGATTTTACCTTCTCACATTGCAAATGAAATGTTAATGGCCTAAAAACTACACAATCTGCCACGGATGACAATAAGGAAGAGTAGCACATATCAGCAAGTCATCAAATGTAACGAGTTCCTGTTTTTCTTGTTTGTGATCCCCAAACTGGCAGCATTCTCGTTTCATCCACTCTGCTCTTATGTATTTGAAAAGCGGGTGCTATCCATCTGCCACAGGAGCACTGTTCACCATACCAGTTGAAAGAACCCAACTTGGCATTGCATTTGGGGCAGAGAAGCTGTCCATCCATCACTCCCAACAAAGTGGATTCCATCCACTGTACAGGTTCAATGAAGTAAGATGTACACTGAGCCTGACTCCCTGAACTTTCTACATTTGTAGAGACCCCCATCTTTCAATCCTTGTGAAATGGCAGATGGGTCAACAGCAAAGAGTTCTTGAGGTAAGTTCTGCAACTCTGGATACTTCTCTGTAACCTTTTGTAAACGATATTGTTTATAAACTGCACTGGAGGTATCTACTTCACAGCCCATTGCCTGGTATAATTTCAGCTGCCACTCAAACCCCTCATTCATCTTGGCCTCTGGCTTGACAGACTTAAGGTTTTCATAGGCTTTTTCAAAGGTAAGCCGGTCAGTCTTCATCATAAAAGCGGTTATTACAGTCACACTTCGACTGACCCCTGCATGACAGTGCACCAGCACCGCGCGGCCCTCGGCGCGAGCCTGGACGATGAAGGCCACACAGCGGTCCAGATGACTGAGCAGGTCTGTCTCGGGTCTGTCCAGCGCTGGCACGAAGAGACTCCGTAGACCCTCGACCCCAGCCCCCGTTTTGAAGTTAGGCTCCTCCGAGTCCACCGTCAGCACTGCCGTGACGCCCGCCTCCCTCAGGTGGTCTGGCTCCGCGACGGCCGCGGCTCCACCCAAGAACAGCCCCGGACGCACTTCCAGCATGTGCCTGGCAGAGCGGGCCCGGCTCTGGCCGCTGATCTGGTGCTCGCAGCCATGGCTCCCGTCCTGCGCCTCCAACATGGCGGCGCCCGGAGGCCGGGCTGCCTGCAGGCAGATTCTTTATCAGCTGAGCTACTAGGAAAGCCCTAGGTTGAAATAGTATTCTGCAAAACAGCCTCATGTTGGCCATGACTTATGGGTAGATTCTCCTGCCTGACCGGATAAAGACAAAAGTATCTCCAAATCATGAGTGTTGTATCTTCATATTCTTTACCTGCCTCTTATCTTCCCTCCTTCTTTTGATTGGATATTCCTTGTCAAGGGCAGAACGTTAGGTAGGGGCTTCTGGGTCTCATGCCCGGTGTCAGTGGGAATGCTCTAGGATTACCATGAAGCAGGACCTTTCTCTATGTCATTTGTAAGTGTTCTAGTACTGAAATGATAGTTTGTAGTCTTTGTGATCTTGAAACCTTCAGAGTCTTATTTTGTGTCTTTGTGCTTGAGGACAGAGATTTAGTAAAATTATTCCAAATGTTGGCATTTCATGGTTTGTGGGGACATACAGCAGCTACTGGGAATTTGAGGGTCTTTAGGAGTCTATGGAGAAACCTAGCAGAAGAGCCAAAGAGAGGAATTTGGGGCTTCAGGAATTGGAAACCTTGAATGCCCATGGTAGGTCTTAGGAATTGAAGATGGATGAGGAAGAGCATTCCAGAAGGGTAGGGTCTAGGGTTTGATGGATGGATTAATGCATTGGTGGTTTGATTGGGTTATTTATTAAAGTGGAGGTGATTCACCTTTTTAGATTAGATTAAGATAGACTACAAGTGATTCATTATCTTTCCCAATCCTGGGGCCTTACAACTTATTACAAAGTCAGGGCAGTCATTCCCTGTTTGGAACAATACCTAGTGCAGATCTTCATTACATACCTATTCGTGTCCCTGCCCCCTTTCCTGTCCTAGTTGCTATGGACTAGTTTGTTTATCTTTCAGTCTGTTTCATTGTTGCACCTGCATTCATCCATATTCTGTTTTACACATTCCATGTTGGTGATATCATACAGTGTTTGTCATTCTCAGTCAGCCTTATATCACTAAGCATGTTAGTGGTGCTAGGTTCGTCCAGGTTCCTGCAGATGGCAGAAATTCACTCTTATTCCTGGCAGTGTAATATTCCATTTGGTGTGTATGTGTGTGTTCCTCCTCTTCTGTATCTATTTTCTGTGGATGAGCACTAGGGTTGCTTCCATGTTTGCCTATTGTCTGTACCAATACTATCAACATCTGGGTGCATGGCTCACTTCTAAGGAGAGTTTTTGTTGTTTTCTGGATGTATACTCAGGAATGGAATGTATGGGTGACACAGTGTCTCTCCTGTAGTTCTTGGAGGAACAATTATGCTGCTTTACATAGTGTCTGTCCCAATTCAGTAACATGTGAACCATGAACTTCCCGATGTTCAAGCTGGTTTAGAAAAGGCAGAGGAACCAGAGATCAAATTGCCAACATTCGCTGGATCATGGAAAAAGCAAGAGAGTTCCAGAAAAACATCTATTTCTGCTTCATTGACTATGCCAAAGCCTTTGACTGTGTGGATCACAATAAGCTGTGGAAAATTCTGAAAGAGATGGGAATACCAGACCACCTGACCTGCCTCTTGAGAAACCTATATGCCGGTCAGGAAGCAACAGTTAGAACTGGACATGGAACAACAGACTGGTTCCAAATAGGAAAGGGAGTCCGTCAAGGCTGTGTATTGTTACCCTGCTTATTTAACTTCTATGCAGAGTACATCATGAGAAACGCTGGGCTGGAAGAAGCACAAGCTGGAATCAAGATTGCTGGGAGAAATATCAATCACCTCAGATATGCAGATGACACCACCCTTATGGCAGAAAGTGAAGAGGAACTAAAAAGCCTCTTGATGAAAGTGAAAGTGGAGAGTGAAAAATTTGGCTTAAAGCTCAACATTTAGAAAACTAAGATCATGGCATCTGGTCCCATCACTTCATGGGAAATAGATGGGGAAACAGTGGAAACAGTGTCAGACTTTATTTTTCTGGGCTCCAAAATCACTGCAGATGATGATTGCAGCCATGAAATTAAAAGACGCTTACTCCTTGGAAGGAAAGTTATGACCAGCATATTCAAAAGCAGAGACATTACTTCGCCAACAAAGGTCCATCTAGTCAAGGCTATGGTTTTTCCAGTGGTCATGTATGGATGTGAGAGATGGACTGTGAAGAAGGCTGAGTGCCGAAGAATTGATGCTTTTGAACTGTGGTGTTGGAGAAGACTCTTGAGAATCCCTTGGACTGCAAGGAGATCCAACCAGTCCATTCTGAAGGAGATCAACCCTGGGATTTCTTTGGAGGGAATGAAGCTAAAGCTGAAACTCCAGTACTTTGGCCACCTCATGCAAAGAGTTGACTCATTGGAAAAAACTCTGATGCTGGGAGTGATTGGGGGCAGGAGTAGAAGGGGACGACAGAGGACGAGATGGCTGGATGGCATCACTGACTCGATGGATATAAGTCTGAGTGAACTCCAGCAGTTGGTGATAGACAGGAAGGCATGGTGTGCTGCGATTCATGGGGTCGCAAAGAGTCGGACACGACTGAGTGACTGAACTGAACTGAACTGTCCCAATTATCATTTCTAGGAACAGTGACTGGGGATTCTCTATTGCTCACATCCTAGAGAATTTTTTTTTTTTTGAAGACTTTCAGATTTTAGCCATCGTGACCATTGTGAGGTGGTATTTGATATTGTTTTGAAATTGAATTCCTCTAATTATTATTGATTTGGAACATCTTTTAACAGGCCTTTTAGGCATCTGCCTCTCTTCTTTGGACCAAAAAATGTATTTAGATCTTCTGTCTATGTTTGGATTGAGCTGTTTGTTTATTTTTCTTCTATGGATATATAGTAACTGTTTATAGGTTTGGATCCATCATATCACTTGCAGATCTTGTGTCCCATTCCATAGGCTGTCTTGGGTTTGTCCCTGGTTTCCTGTGTTGTATGAAAGCTTTGAAGTTCACCTAGGTCCCACATGTTTAGGTTTGCTTAGATGACTTTTGTCTTAGAGGACAGATCCATTAACAAAGATATTGCCCTGGTTTATGTCTAAGAGCCAATATCTCATTGAAGATTTTAACAGATTCAGATCTCTCTCATAGGCCTGGAACTCATTTTGAGTTTGTGTTTGTTGAAGGTGTAAGGTAGTGTTCTAGTTTCATTGTTGTCCATTAGGTGTCCAGTTGTGCCTGCAACAAGTGCTGAAGAGACTGTCTCTTGCCTGTTATGTATTCATGCCTTTTAGATGGCAAACTCATTGGCTGTAGCTGCCTGTATACACTCTGGGCTCATGTCTTGGATCTGTATTGTGTACTGTTGACCTCCATATGTGTTTCTGTGCCAGTACCATGCTGTTTTAATTTCTGTAGCTTTGCAATTTGGTCTGAAGTCTGGGAGTGTTGTAGCTTCAGCCTTCTTTTTCATTGTTTATTCTTTCCTGACTTGCTTTGTCAGGTTGGGTCCTGTGTAGCTCCCTATGACATTTGGAATATTTGTACTAGTTCTCAGACGTCCTGGGTGTTTTCTAGGCATTTCATTCAATCTCTTGATTCCTTCAGATAGTATGGTCATTTGAACAATGGCAATCCTTACAATCCCAGAGCTAGGGCTGTCTTTTGATATCTCTGTGTCATCTTCCATTGCCTTGGTCAGTGTTTTCAAGTTTTTAGAATACAGTCTTTCAACTCCTTGGTTAGTTGTATCCAAGGTGTTGAATTTTTCTAGAGGAGGTCAGAGATGGGATTCTTCTCTATTTTTTTTCCATTTCAGACAATTCCTTCCTAATGTATAGAAAAGCAGCAACTTTCTGTCTTTAATTTTGTGGATTCATTAGTTAGCACTTGTCATTTTGGGGTGGAGACTTGTGAGTTTTTTTCTGTAAGGAATCATACCATGTACTAATGTTGGCAGTTTTAGTACTTTCCATCCATGGTGGGTGCCTTTTCTTTCTTATTTTTGGCCAGTTGCTGTGGTTGAAGCTTGTGATACTCTGTGTAATAGAAGGGGTGAGAGGGGCATCCTCGTGTGGTTTTGGGAGGTGGCAATAAAGGGTTTGAGGTGTTCCCTTTGAGTGTGATGTTAGCTGTATGTTTGTCCTCAGGGGCCTTTATCCCACAAGGTAGTTGTTTCCTCTCCCCTCCTGCTGCCTGCCTTTGTCTCAGGACAGGGCCACCTTCCCTCTGGAGGGGAAGTCACTGTGAGGATTCCCCAGGTCCAGGACCATGATGAGCCCAGATGTGAAAGTGCTAAGGTTGAGAGAAGAGCCCACCTGAGATGGCACCAAGCAGGGACAGGAGCAACTAAGTTGAGGGCCCTGTTCCTCACCAGATCACAGGCTCTGAACCCTTGTGTGTGTCCTGGGGAGCTTTGGCATCTTTGTGTCTTTTGCACCCTCCAGTCTCCTGAATGGAAACCCTATTTCAGAAGGAAGGAGAGGTGAGAGGCATGGGACTTTCAAAGGTTGCTTGCAATATGCTTCAGCTTTAAGGTAGATGTTCCCTCCCTGCTCCTTGGAACTGCAACCAGACTCTGGTCTCCAGCTTCCGGCCCCATGGGCCCTACTTTCCCTTGCTTAAAGCTCCCACATCTAGCTCTCAGTAACCTCTTTCTAAAGAATATAAGCATAGGTCTGCTTCCATCTCCTGGAATTATAGTTTGGTGCCTCTTGTGTTCAGGTTCACCCCATGGGAACTTGGGATCCCAGCAGAGCCTCCGTGAACCCAGCACCCAGGCACCTTGCCAGCACCTACACCTGAAACATCACCTCAGGGGAATCTGTTGACCTTTGGCCAGGGATAGTGAAGTTTCAGCCATGAGACCCAATTATGACCAGTAGTGCATGGCAATGGAGAAGGCAATGGCACCCCACTCCAGTACTCTTGCCTGGAAAATCCCATGGACAGAGGAGCCTGGTCGGCTGCAGTCCATGGGGTTGCTAAGAGTCAGACATGACTGAGCGACTTCACTTTCATGCATTGGAGAAGGAAATGGCAACCCACTCCAGTGTTCTTGCCTGAAGAATCCCAGGGATGGGGGAGCCTGGTGGGCTGCCGTCTCTGGGGTCACACAGAGTCGGACACGACTGAAGCGACTTAGCAGCAGCAGCAGTAGTGCATGGCAAACGCTGAAGGCTGGCCATGGATTTTGGAGTATCCCTGTTGCCTTTGTTACCATCCAGCAGGGTTCTGACCTTGAAGACCCACCACCCTGGTACCTGAAACACTCCAATACTGAAAGGAAAGAAGTGTTTTGACTTTCAACACTGGCATCCAATGACATCTTTGGTGAGGGGCTTACATTGAATTCCAGGGTCCTTTACTGCAGGAATTCTGTTCTGTATTCCTGGGTAGCCGGCCAGGAATCTGAATCTTTATCCTGATTGGCCAGAAGATGCCTGTGCCCACTCATCACAGACCACTAGGTTCAATGTCCTTGGAGAGAGGCTTGATAAATAAAATTCTGTGGAAAGGAATTCAATGCTACTCTACAAATGAGAATACACAGGAAATGCTATGGTGTGAAAAGATAAAAGTGAGCCAGCATGTGCTGAAAGGAGAGGGAGTGGGCAGAGAGGTCTTTTCCTCTTGTATGCAACCCTGTGACAGTATTCTGCATTCCAAAGACAATGTGGGGTGTTTTCCCACTGCGAACACTGGAGAGAAAGTTGAGCCACACCTATGCTTGGGCAGGAGGATGGGTGCCATAGGCAAACCTTTCCCATGACATGTGGATCAAAGGCTTTGCCTTTTGAGCCTGCTGACTGATCAGGTGCAGTTATGCGGATTCCTGGATCCTGGGCAGATGGGTTCTTCCTTGTGCTTGACATTTCCATCATCTGTCCTTTGGGCTCTAAAAGCTCCACCTCTTGAGTGTAGTTTCTGTCCTAGCAGAGGGTGTGAACCTTTGGTTCAGTTGTTGGAACTCTCTCCATGAGCACCGACCTGCTTCAAGGATAGAAGGGAAAGTTGATCCTGCAGCAGATGCTGATAACCTCCTCTGTTCCAAGAGCCCCTTCCCGTTGCACCCCGCTTGAAGGATCTATGGAGAAGGAAATGGCACCCCACTCCAGTATTCTTGCCTGGAAAATCCCATGGACTGAGGAGCCTGGTGGGCCGCAGTCCATGGGGTCGCTAAGAGTTGGACAAGACTGAGCGACTTCACTTTCACTTTCACTTTCACTTGGAGGATCTGACCGCCCCTGACTAGTTCGCCCCAGGGAGACTTCAGGATGCCATCCCAGACTCGACCCCAGGCTGGGGCCGAAATAAAAGGGGCCAGGACGCGCCTGGGGCGGGGAGTCAGTGTGAGTAGGGACCTAGAGTTCCTTGGGACTCTATAGGGAGTAGGATTTCTGGTTAAGTTTTTCTGCTTCTGAGGTCCGCTTTTTGCAACCAAAGCACGTGACCCTGGACGCCTAGCCTTAGAGTAGCAGAATCATTTGGGGACCCGGTAATCCTAGGGTAGTTCTCTAGCGGTAGTTCTCTAAGGTGAATTACCAGTCATAGTAAGGGCTGTCAATCAGGCAGATTAGGTCCAGCGAGTTCTCAGGGCGGAGCCTGGAAGGGGGCGGAGCCCAGGGGGAGGGATGTATTTATTGCGGTGCGGGATGCGCTGGCCTCACTTGCAACAACACTGGCCATTGCCCGTGGTTGCGCCAAGGAGTGGGCTTCGGTGACCAACTGAAGCGCTGAACTCGGTTGCCCTGCGTGCACGGACAGTGAGTCTCCCGGGAGTTGGCCCCAGATATCTGAGGACTCGCTCAGCATCACCAGGTCCTGCGCCCCAGCCAGCCCTCTCCGGTTTGCCTTACAGATCTTGGAGACCTGTCACAGCGAGCAGGACCGAGCGCCTCGTTGCCCACTGTCAAGTCTCGTGTGTGCCGTCCTTCGGTCGTTGTGATGGGCAGCCGGCCCCGCAGTCCCAGCGCTTCCCCTGACGATCCGTGGGGACCGCAGGCCGGAGGACCCGGCCCAGCCAAACGCCGCCGAACCGAGGAGCTGGAGTTTCCGGAGTCCGAGTCCGAATTTGAGCCTGAGCCTGAGCCTGAGTCCGAGTCCAAGGTGGGACCCAGCCTGGCCGACGGGATGGAGCCCCCCATAGAGTGCCCGCCCACGGCCCAGCTGGTTGTGCCCGCTGGCTTTGCCCTGCACCTGCCTCTAGAGCACGTCGACCTGCTGCTGGAGCCGGACTCCATGTCCATGGTGCAAGTGTCTCTCGGAGATCAAATCCTCATGCTGGTCCCCGAGGCTCTCCTGGACTCGGATGTGGAAGCGCCGAGGGTACAGATCCTGGAACCGGCTGCTGTCCTGAGATTTCCTGGCGAGTACATGGCCCTGGAGTCTGAATTCTGCCCAGCTGTGCAAGAGATCGCCTTCCAAGAAGAGGCCAATGAGGACTACGCTGACCTGCACACCAACTTCCCGCAGCCTTGGATGGATGCTACAGGCAGCCCCGTCTCTGTTCTCTGTGACCCAGAGCTGCAGGGCTCCTTCCTAGAGCCCCGGTGTCAAGAGACCAACCTTAGTCCAGAGAAAGGCTCTTCTCACCACGACGATTACCTGGACTTGCACCTGCAGGAGGCCTTCCACGACTCCCCACTTCAACCCCTACCACCTTCTCCTAGTCCTGGACCCGTGGAGCGCCCGAAGCGTCCTCAGGGTCCTCCTTGCAAGGCACGGAGAAACCTGATCTTGCAATGAACTGATCCCATCCCCACCCACCGCCAGGCTGGGGACCAGATCAGAGTCTTCTGATGAGGGCTCTGTGTGCAGTTGACCACTGGCAAGCATCTCAAGAGCCAGATGAGTTTTGGATGCTTGCTGTGTTGCAGAGTTTTCCATCAGTTGCAAAATCAGTTCAAAATGCTTTTGAACTGTGCTGTTGGAGAAGACTCTTGAGACTCCCTTGGACTGCAAGGAGATCCAACCAGTCCATTCTGAAGGAGATCAGCCCTGGGATTTCTTTGGAGGGAATGATGCTGAAGTTGAAACTCCAGTACTTTGGCCACCTCATGCTAAGGGCTGACTCATTGGAAAAGACTCTGATGCTGGGAGGGATTGGGGGCAGGAGGAGAAGGGGACGACAGAGGATAAGATGGCTGGATGGCATCACTGACTCAATGGACATGAGTCTGAGTGAACTCTGGGAGTTGGTGATGGACAGGGAGGCCTGGCGTGCTGCGATTCATGGGGTCGCAAAGAGTCGGACACGACTGAGCGACTGAACTGAACTGTGTTGAAGAATTTTCCATCAGTTGCAAAATCAGCATCTAGCTGACTAGAACACTGGCAAGAAACTCACCAGGACAAAGAAAAGCCTCCTGAAATACAGCTTGCTTTCAGAAGATCAGACAGCTGCTTAGGTTTTTCTCTAGGGAGGTCACTCTGAAGTATCTCTACCCCACCCCACCCTGCCCCCAATTTCCCTTCAAACCCAAGTGCCAACACCTTTTCTCTCAAAAGCCATGCTTTCGCAGGCACCTGCCTCTGCCCCTTCCCCTCATATTCCAGCCAATGGAGTAATATTTAATCTCTTGTTGGTAAGATTTTGTCCCTAATGTTCATTATAATTTACGAGAACTTCTGTGCAGTGTGAACTTTTCTGGATGGCCCCTGTCATTCCCTGTGTGTTTGTGTGACTGTTGAATCTAGGCAATATCAACTGAAGAGTGTGGACAAAGTGTTTGGTAGATACCAAACACAAAACTGTGAAGAGAGATCATGTGCCCTCCTCTTTCTGAGTGCTGAGGTTGGCAATCGTTGAATTCTGTACTGGGTTGGTGGGTTTTAAAATTTGTGACTCCCTCCCCTAAAGCCCACTGTTTCCCATTGTTTTTATACTAGAAATCTGGTGTCATGCAAAAGTCTATAATTCTCCAGATTCTGTGTTTTGAATTGTTTTAAAACACCCACATGGGAAATTTGCTGTATGACACAGGGAGCACAAATCCCATGCTGTGTTACAACCTAGAGGGGTAGAATGGGTGGGATGTGGGAAGGAGGTTCAAGAAGGAGAGGACATATGTATACCTATGGCTGATTCATGTTGATGTTTGGGAGACTGAAAGAGTATTGTAATTAGCCTCATATAAAAAATAAAAGAAGAATGTATTTTATCCATTGTGACTGCCACTTAGAGACAGTTGGTTCTTAGATTGACTTTGTATCCTAAAAAACAACTTCATGTTGGCCATGGTTTATGTATAGATTCTCCTGCCTGACCAATAAAGACAAAAGTATCTCCAAATCATGAGAGTATTGTGTCTTTGTATTGTTTACCTGCCCCTTATCTTTCCTTCATCTTTTGATTGGATATTCCTTGTCAAGGGCAGAACTATGAGTAGGGTAGAGGCTTCCAGGGTCTCATGTCTGGTGTCAATGGAAGTGCTTTTAGCATTATCATGAAGCAGGAGCTCTCTCTATGTGATTTGTAAGTAAGTGTTCTAGTACTGAAATGATGGTTTGTAGTGTTTCTGATCCTGAAAATTTCAGAGTCTTGTTTTGTGTCTCTGTGCTTGAGGATAGAGACTTTGTCAAAGTATTTCAACTGTTGGTATTTCCTGATTTGTGGGGACGTAAAGCAGCTACTGGGAATCTGAAGTCTTTAGGAGGCCATGGAGAAACCTAGCAGAAGAGCCAATGAGAAAAATTTGGGGCTTCAGGAATTGGAAACCTTGAATACCCATGGTAGGTCTTAGGAATTGAAGATGGATGAGGAAGAGCATTCCAGAAGGGTAGGGTCTAGGGTTTGATGGATGGGTTAACGTATTGATGGTTTGATTGGGTTATTTATTAAAGTGGAGATGATTCACCATTTAGATTAGATTAAGATGGACTACTAGCAATTCATCTTTCCTGATCCTGGGGCTATACAACTTATTACAAAGTCAAGGCAGTCATTCCCTGTTTGGACAGTACATGCTAGTTTGCAGGACTTCACCCCACTTCTTTTTGCCCCTGCATCCTTTCCTCTCCTAGTTTATATGGACTAATTTGTTTACTTTTGAGTCTGTTTCACTGTTGCACCTGCATTAATCCATATTCTTTCTTTATGCTGTCTACGGTGGTGATGTCATACAGTGTTTGTCAATCTCAGTCAGCCTTCTTTCACTAAGCATGCTAGTGATGCTAGATTCGCCCAGTTTCCTGAAAACAGAAATCCACTCTTACTTCTGGCAGCATAATATTCCATTTGGGGTGTGTGTGTGTGTGTGTGTGTGTGTGTGTGTGTGTGAGTTTACTTGTGTGTCCCTCCTCTCCTGTATCTCTTTCTGTAGATGGGTACTAGGGTTGCTTCCATGTTTTGGCTATTTTCTGTAGTTGTGCTATCGACATCCTGTTCATGGCTCACTTTTAAGGAGAATTTTTGTTGTTTTCTGGATGTATACTCAGGAATGGAATGTCTGGATGGTACAGAGTCTCTATCAGTAATGCTTGGAGGAGAATTTATTTTCTTTTGCACAGTGGCTGTCCCAGTTGTCATTCCCAACAGTGTTTGGGGATTGTCTATTCCTCATATCCTAGAAAATATTTCTTTTGGAAGACTTTCAGATGACAGCCATTCTGACATCTGTGAGGTGATAAGCCGTGGATTTTTGAAAGTGTTTTTTCTCTAACAATTAGTGAACTGAAGCATCTTTTCACATGTCTGTTAGGCATCTGCCTTTCTTCTTTGGACCAAGGAGTTTATTCAGATCTTCTGCCTGTGTTTGGGTTGGGTTGTTTGTTTTTATCCAATGGAGCTGTCAAAACTACCACCATCCTCCCTGGAGCTACACCCCACCCCATCTCACCTCTGTCCCTGGTCCCATGGACCTCACTTTTCCTCCCCCTAAGCTCCCCAATCTCCACCTCTGACCAGGCTGAGGACCAGGACAGAAACTTCTGGTGACGGCTCTGTGTACATTGCCAACCTGGTAAGGATTACAAGAGCCAGATGACCTTGGATGCCTGCTGCATTCCAGAATTTTACCTTGGTTGCAAAACTAGCATTTAGCTGGCTAGAATACTGGTAGAGATCACCTGAGCAAAGAAAAACCTCCTGAAATACAGCATGCTTTTGGATAGCTGCTTAGGTTTTTCTCTAGGGAGGTCACCCTGAGCAGCTCTATCCCACCTCCACCCCCGATTTCCCTTCTAATATAACTCCCAGCACTTTTCTCTCAAAGCCATCCTTTCCCAGGCACCCTATCTCTGCCTCTTCCCCTCGTATTCCCACCAATAGAGTAATTACTTGATCTCTTGTTGACAGGATTTTGTCTCTATTGTCCATGCTAGTTTATGACAACACTCTGCCACTTGTAAGCTTTTCTGGATGGCTAGTGTAGCTCTTGTGTGTGTTGAATCTAGCCAATATCCACTGAAGAATGTGGACAAAGTGTTTTTTGGATATCAAACACAGAATTTTTCAGAGAGATCATGTGCTCTCCTCTTTCTAAGTGCTGAGGTTGGCAAATAGTTGAACTCAGTTACTGGTTTTTAATAAAATTTGTGATTCCTCCCCCCTCCCCAAGCCAACAGTTTCCCATTCTTTTCTTCTGATATGTTTTTAAAATAGAAATATGCTGTCATGGAAAAGTCTGTAATTTTCCAGACTGTATTTTTTAAATGTTTTAAGACTCCACATGGGGAATTTACTGTATGACACAAGGAGCACAAATCCAGTGTCCTTTGACAAGCTAGAAGGGTGGTATGGGTTGGGAGGTGGGAGGGAGGTTCAAGAAGGAGGGGAGATATGTATACTTATGGATCGTTCATGTTGATGTTTGGCAGAAAGAAACAGAATATTGTAATTGTCCCCCAATTAAAAATAAAACCTAAGAAGAACCCAGGTGTATTTTGTCCATTGTGACTGGCACCTAGAAACAAATGGTTCTTAGGTTGACCTACTACTCTGCAAAACAGCTTCACTTTGGTCATAGCTTATGGGTAGGTTCTCCTGCCTGACCAAAAAATACAAAAGAATTTTCAAATCATGAGAGTACTGTCTTTATTTACCTGCCCCTTATCTTTCCTTCATCTTTTGACTGGATATTCTTTGCCAAGTGCGGAATTATCGGTTAGATAGGGGCTTTGAAGTCTCACGCCTGGTGTCAAGGGAAATGCTTTTAAATGTTACCATGAAGTAGCACCTTTCTGTATGTGGTTTGTCAGCATCCCTTCTAGTACTGAAAACCTTAGTTTGCAGTTTTTCTGATCCTGAAATCTTAGGAGGTTGTTTGGTGTGTCTGTGTGATGACAAAGACTTTGTCAAATTATTATTCCAAGTGTTGGCATTTCATAGTTTGCAGGTACACAAAAAGCAGGTACTTGGAATTTGGGAGTCTTTGAGGGGTCCATCAAAAAAGCTGGCAGAAGGGCCAATGAGAGCATCTGGGGGGCTTCAGGCATTGCAGAGGACTTGGAAATTGAAGGTGAAAGAAGAAAAGCTGTCCCAGTAAGGATGCGTCCAGAGTTTGATGGATGGATGGATGGATTGATGATTTGATTGGGTTATTTATCGATGATTTCCCCTTACAGATTAGATTTAGGGGTACAGATGAGTGATTCAGCAGCCTTACTGCTCCTAAGGTTTTTACAACTTATTACAAGGTCAATACAGTAATTCCCCTTTGGAACAATACCTGCTAGCTCCTATGACTTCATCTCCTACCTCTTTTTGCCCCTTTCCACTTCCTTCTCTCATTTGGTAAGGATTAGCGTGTTTACTTTACATTTGAGTCTGTTTCAGTGTTGCACATACATTCATCCACGTTTTTTTACACTGCCCATGTAGGCAATGCCATACAGTATTTGTCATTTCTGTCACTAAGCATGTTTTAGTTTGGGAGCCAAATAAAAGAGGCCAGGGCATGCCTGGTGGAGTTTAGGGGGATGGGGGTGGTGGGGGTGGAAAGAGTCAATGGGAATAGGGACCTACAGGTCCTTGTGACCCTATAGGCAACGGGTTTTTCGGTTAAGGTTTTCTGTCTCTGAGATCTACTTTGAGAAAGCAGAGCATGTGACGTGGAAACCCAGCCTTAGAGCCTCGGGAATATTCGGGGACCCTGTAAACATAGGGTAGTTCTCTAAACATAGATCCCTAAGGTGACCTTCCAGCCAGAGCCAGGGTTGTCAACCAGGCTGCTCAGGTCTGGCAAATTCTACCCCACGGAACCTCAGAGGGAGCGGAGCCTAAAGGGCCAGGTTGTATTCTTTGCGCCACGTGCTGGCCTCACAAGCAGCAGCTTTGGCCATCCTGGGTGCATGCTCCTAGGAGTGGACTTCAGTGACCAGAGAGCTGAAGCGCTGAAGGTGGCTCCCCTAGTAGTGAGGGCTGTGGGTCTCCCAGGAGTTGGCCCAGGTCCTCTGAGGACTCCCCGGCAACGCTCTGTCTTGGGGTCCAGCCGGCCCACTCTGGCTTGCCTTGCCTGTGGTCAAGACCCGACACAGTGTGCGGGACCGAGCTCCTCGCTGTTGAATGGAGGTGCAGGAGCCCCCAGAGTCCGAATCCGAGCCTGAGCCAGAGTCCAAGGTGGCACCCAACTTGGACGACGGGAGGAAGCCCCAGGCTGAGAGCGAACCCATCGCTGACCTGGTGTGCCCACCGGCTGTGCTTTGCTCTTGCTTCTGGAGCACATAGACCTTCTGCTGAAGCAGGAGTCCACGTCTATGGTACAAGGGTCTCTCGGAGATCACATCCTCATGCTGATCCCCGAGGCCCTACTGGGCTCGGACGTGGGTACAGATCCTGGAACTAGGCTGCTGTCCTGGGCCCTCCTGGCAAGTACACAGTCCCGGAGCCAGGATTCTTTTGCCCACGAGGAGTACGTGGACCTGCATGCCGAGTACCTGCCCCATGGGATGGATGCTGCTGGCGGCCTGCCCTGTTCTCCGCGACCTGGATGCACAGGGCTCCTTCCCAGAGTCCTGGCTTCGGGCAACCAACCCTAGTCCAGAGAAAGGCTCTCCTCACCATCACGACCACCTCGACATGGAGCTGTAGGAGGCCTTTCGCGACTCACCACTCCAACCTTTAACACTCTCTCCTAGTCCGGGTCCCCTCAATCGCTGCCAGTGCCCTCATGGCCAGTCCTCCTGGCAAGGAGCGAAGAACCCTGATCCTACAGTAAACTGCACACCGCCTTACAATGGTGTGGACTAGGACCGTCTTCTGATGATGGCTGTGTGTACATGGCCCACTTTGCAAGCATGGCAAGAGCCAGATGATTATTGGAAGCATGCTGCACTGCAGAATTTTGCATCAGTTGAAAATTAGCATCTAGGTGGCTAGATTGCTAGCAAGGAACCTCACCTGGGCAAAGAAAAGTCTCCTGAAATACAGCATGCTTTCAGACAGCTGCTTAGGCTTTTCTCTAGGGAGGTCACCCTGAAGTAGTTCTATCCCACCTCCACCCCTAATTTTCCTTCAAACCCAACTGTCAGCACTTTTCTCTCAAAAGCTATCCTTTCCCAGGCACCCGACCTCTGCCTCTTCCCCTCGTATTCCTACCAATAGAGTAATTATTTAATCTTTTGTTGATTAGATTTTGTCCCTATTGTCCATGCTAGTTTATGACAACACTGCGCAGTGTGAGCTTTTCTGGATGGCCACTGTAGTCTCTTGTGTATGTCTGTGTATATGTTGAATCTAGCCAATATCCACTGAAGAGTGTGGACAAAATATTTGGTGGATACAAAACACAGAATTGTCAGAGAAACCACTCTGACAATCCCTCCTCTTTCTGAATGCTGAGATTGGCAATAGTTGAACTCTGTTGCTGAGTTTGTGGGTTTTTAATAAAATTTGCCATCCTCCCCCCACCCAACCGTTTCCACTTCTTTTTTGGGGGGATGTTTTTAAAATAGAAATCTGCTTATCACATAAAAGTCTTTAATTCTCCAGATTCTGTGTTTTTAACTGTTTTAAGACCACACGTGGGGAATCTATTGCATGACACAGGGAGCACAAATTCGGTGCTCTGTGAGAACCTAGAGAGGTGGTATGGGGTTGGAGGTGAAAGGGAAGTTCAAGAAGGAGGGGACATATGTATACCTATATCTGATTCATGCTGATGTATGTCAGAAACCAAGACAATATTGTAAACTAATTATCCAATTATTTTTGTTGCTGCTTAGTTGCTTAGTCATGTCTCCATGGACTGCAGCTCCTCAGTCCAGGCAAGAATACTGGAGTGGGATGCCATGCCCTCCTCCAGGGAAATTATCCTTCAATTAAAAATTAAAAAAAGAAGACCCCACATGAATTCTGCCCATTGTGACTGGCACGTAGAAACAGGTGATTCCTAGATTTACCCAGTGTCCTGCAGAAGAGCTTCGTGTCAGCCATGGCTTATGGGTTGATTCTCCTGACTGACCAATAGAGATAAGTGAAAAGTGTTAATGGCCCAGTCATTTATGACTCTTTGGGACCCCATAGACTGTAGCTTGCCAGGTTCCTCTGTCCATAGAATTCCCCAGTGAGAGTATTGGAGTGTATTCCCATTCCCTTCTGCAGGAGATCTTCCCAACCCAAGGATTGAACTTTGATTTCCTGCATTGCAGTCAGATTCTTTACCATCTGAGCCACCAGGGAATCCCGGTAAAGACAAAACTGTTTCTAAATCATGGGAGTATTGTGTCTTTGTTTTGTTGACCTGTCTCTTGTCTGTCTCTCATCTTTTAATTGGATATTCCTTTTATACAAGTGGAACAGTGGGTTGGATAAGGACATCCATGTCTCTAGCCTAGTGTCAATTGAAGTACTCCTAAAGTTTACCAAGAAGTAGGAACTTCCTGTCAGTGGTCTGTGGGTAAGTCTTCTAGTACTAAAGATATTAGTCTGCAGTGTTTTGGATCCTGAAAAGATAGGATTGTTGTTTTGTGTGTTTCTGGTTGAAGACAGAGGCTTTGTCAAGTTATTCTGAATGTTGGCATTTTATGGTTTGTGGGGAGACATAAAGCAACTGCTTGTAATTCTGCAGTCATAGGGGTACAAGGGGAAACCTCGTTAAAGAGCCAGTGAGACCAATCTTGAGGCTTCAGGGATTGAAAACCTTGAATAGCCCTGGGAGGAGTAGGGGATTAAAAGTGTAAGAGGAAGAGTCCCAGCAGGGTCCCATGCAGAGTTTGCGGGATGGATGGATGGGCTTGATTGGGTCATTTATTGAAGTGGAAGTGATTTACAGTTCCAGATTAGATTCAGATGTATAGACAGTGGTTCCTGTACAACTTATTACAAGATTAAGGCACTCATTCCTTGTTTTGAACAATACCTGCTATTTTATATGACTCCTTTCTCTACCTCTTCTTGCACTTGCCCCCTTCCCTCTCTCATTTGGTAAGGACTAGCTTGTTGACCAGAGAATGCAATGGCACCCACTCTTGCCTGGAAAATCCCATGGATGGAGAAGCCTGGTGGGCTGCAGTCCATGGGGTGGCTAAGAGTAGGACACGACTGAGCAACTTCACTTTCACTTTTCACTTTCATGCGTTGAAGAAGGAAATGGCAACCCACTCCAATGTTCTTGTCTTGAGGATCCCAGGGATGGGGGAGCCTGGTGGGCTGCCGTCTATGGGGTCGCACAGAGTCGGACACGACTGAAGTGACTTAGCAGCAGCAGCAGCAGCTTGTTTACAGAGTTCTGTCATGAGAATGCACTGGTTATAGCAAACACCCTCTTCCAACAACACAACTCTACACATGGACATCATCAAATGGTCAATACTGAAATCAGACTGATTATATTATTTGTAGCCGAAGATAGAAAAGCTCTATACAATCAGCAAAAACAAGGTTTGAGCTGTGGCTCAGACCATGAGCTCCTTATTGCAAAATTTAGCCTTAAATTGAAGAAAGTAGGGAAAAGCACTAGGCCATTCAGGTTTGACCTAAATCAAATTCCTTATGATTATACAGTGGAGGTGACAAATAGATTCAAGGGATTAGATCTGATAGACAGAGTGCCTGAGGAACTATGGATGGAGGTTCTTAACATTGTATAGGAGTCAATGACCAAAGGCATCCCCAAGAAAAAAAAAAATGCAAGAGGGCAAAATAGTTTTCCAAGGCGGCCTTACAAATAACTGATAAAAGAAGAGAAGCAAAAGGCAAAAGAGAAAAGGAGATATACCCATCTGAGTGCAGAGTGCTAAAGAATAGCAAGGAGAGATAAGAAAACCTTCTTAAGTGAACAATGCAAAGGAATAAATGGGAAAGACTAGAGATCTCTTTAAGAAAATTAGAGATATTAAGGGAATATTTCATGCAAGGATGGGCACAATAAAGGACAGAAATGGTAAGGACCTAACAGAAGCAGGATATATTAGGAAGAGGTGGCAAGAATACACAGAAAAACTGTACAGAAATGTCTTAATAACCCAGAAAACCATGATGGTGTGGTCACTCCCTAGAGCCATACATTCTGGAGTGTGAAGTCAAGTGGGCCTTAGGAAGCATTACTGAGAACAAAGCTTGTGGAGATGATGGATTCCAACTGAGCTATTTCAAATCCTAAAAGATGATGCTGTTAAAGTGCTGCACTCAGTATGTCAACAAATTTGGAAAACTCAGCCACAGTGGCCACAGGGCTGGAAAAGGTCAGTTTTCATTACAATTTCAAAGAAGGGCAATGCCAAAAATGTTCAACCTGCTGCACAGTTGTGCTCATTTTACATGCTAATAAATTGATGTTCAAAATTCTTCAAGCTAGGTTGCAGCAGTATGTGAACCTAGAACTTTCAGATGTACAAGCTTGGTTTAGAAAAGGTAGAGGCACCAGAGATCAAATTTCCAACACTGGTTGGATCAAAGAGAAAGCAAGGGACTTCCAGAAAAGCATCTACTTCCGCTTCACTGAATATACTAAAGCCTTTGACTATGCGGATCACAACAAACTGGAAAATTCTTAAAGAGATGGGAATACCAGACCACTTTACCTGCCTCCTGAGAAACCTGTGTGCCAGTCAAGAAGCAACAGTTAGAACTGGACATGGAACAATTGACTGGTTCAAAATTGGGGAAGGAGTATGTCAAGTCTGTATACTGTCACTCTGTTTATTTAACTAATTTTCAGAGTAATCATATGAAATGCTGAGCCAGATGACTCACAAGCTGGAATCAAGATTGCTGGAAGAAAATATCAACAATCTTAGATAGGCATATGATACCATTCTAATGGTAGAAAGTGAAGAGGAACTTAAGAGTCTCTTGATGCGGGTCAAAGAGGAGAGTGAAAAGCTGGCTTAAAACTCAACATTCAAAAGATGAAGATCATGGCATTTGGTTCCATCACTTCATGGCAAAAAGAAGGGAAAAAAGTAGAAGCAGTGACAGATTTTATTTTCTTGGGTTCCAAAATAACTGCAGACAGTGTCTCCAGCCATAAAATTACAAGCTGCTTGCCTCTAGGGAGGAAAGATATGAAAACCTAGACAACATATTAAAAAGCAAAGATATCACTTTTCTGACAAAGGTCTATATAGTCAAAGCTGTGGTTTTTCCAGTAGTCATGTACAAATGTGAGAGATGGACTGTAAAGAAGGCTGACCACCAAAGAATTGACACTTTCAATTTTGGTGCTGGAGAAGACTCTTGAGAGTCCCTTGGACAGCAAGAAGATCAAACCAGCCAACACGAAAGGAATTTAACCATGCATATTCTTTGGAAGGATTGATGCTGAAGCTCCAATACTTTGGCATACCTGATGTGAAGAGCCAGCTCATTGGAAAAGACCCGATGTTGGTAAAGATTTCGGGCAGGAGTAGGTGGCAACAGAGGATGGGATGGCTGGATGGCATCATCAGTTCAATGAACATGAGTTTGAGCAAATTTGGGATATAGTAAAGGACAGGGAAGCTTGGCGTGCTGCAGTCCATGGGGTCTCAAAAGTCAGACACGACTTAGTGACTGAACAGTAACAATAAGGTTGTTTACTCTATGTTTGAGTCTCTTTCACTGTTGTCGACCATTTGTCTGTATTCTTTTTTAACATTCCCTTGTCCATAGTATTATACAGTATTTGTGATTCTTGTTTGGGCTTCTGTCACTTAGACTGTTATAGGCTAAGTTCATCCAAGTTTCTGAAGAAGAATTTCAGTCTTCTTTCTGGGACAGTATTATTCCATTTTATGTGTATGGTTTTTTGTATTTGTCAGCCCTCTTCTGTATCTATTATTCTGTGGATAAGCACTAGAGTTGCCTCCTTGTTTTGCCTACTGTCAGTAATGCTGCTGTAAACATCCGGTGCCTTATTCACTTTTAATGAGAGTTTTTGTTGTTTTCAGGGTGTATACTCAGGAATAGAATGGTTGGATAACATGGTGTCTCTACCTGTAGTGTTTGGAGGAAACTTTATTCTGTTTTGCCTAATGGTTGCCCCAATTGTTATTCCCAACAATAGCGTCTGGGGACTCCCTATTCATCCTTTTCTAGAGACTATTTCTTTTGAAAAGACTTTCATATGCTATCCCTTGTTAACACTGTGAAGTGATATGTCATGGTTGTTTGAAATTGCATTTCTATCTATTAGCGATGTGGAGTATCTTCTCCCATGTCTGTTATGCATCTGCCTCTCTTCTTTGGACCAAGAAGTGTATTCATAACGTCTGCTTATAGTCTGATTGAATTGTTTGGTTGTTTTTATCCTACAGAGCTGGAGGAACTGCTATAGATTTGGATCAGTCATATCACTTGCAGATATTGTGTCTGATTCCATAGGATGCCTTTTGGATTTGTCTGTAGTTTCCTTTGCTCTGTGAAAGCTTTGAAAGTCAACTAGGTCCCATGCATTCAGATTTGCTTAGATGACTTTTGCCTGGGGAGCCATATGCCTTGACACAAATGTTGCCTCGATTTATGTCCAAGATCCAGTGTCTCATTGAGGAGTTTTGTGGATTAAGGTCTCACTTGGAGGTCTGTCACCCATTTTGACTTTATGTTTCTTGAAGGCCTGTAGAAATATTCAGGTCTCTTTGTTGTCCATGTGGGTGTCCAGTTTTGCCTGCAACACATGTTGAATAGACATTCTTGCTGTTGTATACTGGTACCTTTTATGTTGTGAATTCATTGACTATAGGTGCCTGGGTTTACTCCGGGGTCATGTCTGGGATCTCTATTCTGTTCCATTGAGCTCTATGTCTGTTACTGTGCCAGTACCATGCTGTTTGAATTTCTGTAGCTTTGAGTTTGTTCTGAAGTCTAGGAGGGTGGTAGCTTCAACCTTTTTTTTTGTTTCTTTTTTCCCCATGTTTGCTTTGGCCATGTTGGGTCTTGTGTGGCTCTCTATGAATTTTAGGAATATTTGTACTTGTTTGAGAAAAAGGTGTTTTCCTAGGGTCTGCCTTCAATCTGTTGATTGCTTCAGGCAGTATGGCCATTTACAATTTTAATTGGCCATTAACAATATTAATTCTTCTAGTTCCAGATCTTGTGATATCTTCGTATTTCTCGGTGTCATCTTAATTGCCTTTGTCAGTGTTTTAGTTTTCAGAATTGTCTTTCTCCTATGAGTCAGTTTTATTTTGAGGTATATAATTCTTTTTATGGGATTAGTACTGGCATTCTTACTGATTGGATTATAGATGGCTTTCTTCTTCTCTTGTCCCTTTTCCCTTCAGTGACTATCTTCTTCCTATATAAAAAAGCTAAATTTTCCTGTGTATTAATCTGTATGCTCCAAATTTGTGGAATTCATTTATTAGTGCCTATTCTTTTATGGTCAAGATGTTAGTATTTTCCTTTTTAAAGTTCTTGCCATCTGCAAATATTAATAGGTTCCCTTCTTTTTATCCAGTGTGGGTGACTTTTATTTCTTATTTTGCCTGCCTGCTGAGACTAGTTTTTTCAATACTTTTTAAAATAGAGAAACTGTTCAGGGGCAGTGTCGTCATTGTACTTCAGGCAAGAATAACAGTGTTGCTATACAAGTAATTTTTGAAACTGCCCTTTCTTATTCCACATTTTCTTGTAAAGGCCTGTAGTGCATTTTGGAGAATGTCTCTCCAATAAAAGACAGAATAGGTAATGTACTTTGCTGATAACAGTATGAATTGCAATAAGGTTTTACACATTGCAAAGAAAGACCCACAATACATGGCCATTCCAGGAAGAAAACAAATTCCCTGTGTTATGTATGTTAATAGATTGAAAAGGATCTCCTCACATCAACACTGGATTAGGAGTTTGTGGGAGCTGAAGTTAGCTACAGTTTTATATATAGTGTTTATATTTTAAAAATATATATCCAGGTATTATTTTTAAGTGAATAAAAATAAATAGGAATTTTAAATCCTAGTTATGCATTCTTGGGGAATAAGCAAATGATCCTCATTAACATTAATGTCAAGAGCACCCTCGGTCCCAGAGTTCTGGACCTGTGTCTCAGAGTGTCAAATGAAGGAAGAAAGCATTCACTATGCTCAGATGCCCAATGCTGAGAAAACTCAGTCCTACTTCATGATGGCTATCTTTTGCCTGGCTTCTGTACTCAACTTTCCTCACTCTTCTAACTGGACCACTGGTAACCATCTTGTACCCTATCTTGTACCCTACCCAGGACTGGGATTTATTTGGTAATTCTGCCTCACAGTGGTTGAAGAAGTTCATACAGATTGAATAGTTTGTTTTGATTGACACCAAGAAAGACCAATGAGTGGGCCTGAAAATCCACTCAGACAGTCATTGAGCATCTTAAAGAAAAATAACGTAAAAAGAGACAACTGATCTGGTGCCCAGCAAGTCATTTATGAATTATATAGATGTTCTGTCATGAAAACACCTAGCAAAGTAATTTCTTTTTTATTTCTAAAAAATTTTCTCCCAGTCTCTGGGTTATCTTTTCACTTTCTTGGTGGTATCATTTGCAGGTCAAGTTTTTAAATTGTTTTTCATTTTTCTTTTGGTTGCACTGGGGTTTCATTGCTTTGTGGGGACTTTTCACTAGCTGTGGGAATGGGGGCCACTCTATAGTTGTGGTGGGTGAGCTTCTCATTGTGGCTTCTCTTGTTGTGGAGCACAGGCTCTAGGTGTATGGGCTTCAGTTGTTGCAGCACTTGGGCTCAGTAATTGCAGAAGGGGGCTCTAGGGCACAGGCTCAATAATTGTGGCATACGAGCTTAGTTGCCTTGTGGCATGAGGAATATTCCCGGACCAGGGATCCAAACTGTGTCTCTTACATTGGCACTCAGATTCTTCTCCACTGTACCACCAGGGCAGTCCTGCAAAAGTTATTTCTAACATATCTGACCCCTTTTTAGGATGATGATGAGGATACTGTTTACCATTTCATTCATTGCATGTAGGCTACATGCTGGACACTCTTCAAGGTACTGAGAACAGGGCTATGATACCATTCGGAAAGACAGATTATAAACATAATAAAGAATGAAAATTAATATTTACTAGACACTTACCATGTTCCAAGAACATTTTACCTACATTGTCTCACAACTACCCTGCACGGTAGATGGCATTCTCCCCTCTTCATATGTAAGGAAGCTAAGGTTACCAAAGGTGAAATGACTTGCCTGTGATCACACAGTTATAGAGGGGCTGACCAGAAGAAGAAACTGGAAGTGTCTATGCCAGGCCCCCAGTAACTGTCTTTGTTTCAGGACAGGACCACAGTCCCTTCTAAGCAGAGTTCAGTGTGAGGATTCACAGGGCCCAGGACAATAATAAGCCCAGGTTCTGATAATAAGCCTACTGATGCCAGGAGAGCAGTGGATAAGAGGTGGCACCAGCTGGTGCAGAAGCCACCCTGCTCAGGGTCCCAATACTTGTTATGCCAAGAGCTCCAAACTATACCTGGTGTCCTGGCCAGATTTTGGCTCCTCCATCTGTCCCTTAAAACATAGCATGTCCACACTCACTGTCCTGAATGGAGTTCCCATTGAATGTTCTCTGACCATGGGATGTTCAAGCATTGTCAGAAGAATTCTCCGGGACCAAAACAGATGTTTCCTGCAAGTTCCCCAGCATCTCCTTGCATCTTCCTATCCTGCCTTCTGTACAAACAACAGAGGAACAGCAGCTGCTCCCATCACCTGGGAATATAGAAGTAGGTGCCTGTGGCATCCATGTTCACCCAATGAGAACTCATGTTCCTGGTAGCCATGCCCTGAAAACTGTGTACAGCCCCTGCATGTTCCCTCAGCAACATTCCTGATCTATATAGAGAATTTCTTAGCCCACAGGCAAGACACTGGAATGCAATTATGAGAGTGGATGCAGGAAGGAGTATAGGGGAAACCACCAAAGGCAGGCCCAGGAAGGTTGAATTTCCTTCTTGTGTTTGTCACCAACAGGCTGGGATGTCACCTTGATCATACACTGCAGTGTTCCTGAACCCCTCAAATGCTGAATGAAAACAAGTTCTGTCATCTTAAACTCGGGCCCCAAACATAATCTTTGTGGAGCTACTTAAGGAGAATTCCTAGGCCCATGGCCCCCGGAAGTCTGATCAGTGATTCTGGGATGTGGCACAGAGTCTGCATTTTACACTATCTGGCCAGAGAAGGGCAGTGTCTGCCAGTTCACAGAACACTGGCTTGAATGTCCATCAAAGGAAGCCTGATTTTAACAGGATTCTGTATGAAGGAATATTATGTGGCCCTAAAAATGAGACCATATAAGCTATTTTGTAAAAAGGGACAAAGTGAGCAATCATGTGGTAAAAGGACACAAAGGGAAGTATTTCACCTTCTTCTGTAACTATATGAAAGAATTATCTATAGTAGTAGTAGCAGTAGTGTTCCAAAGTAATTATTGAGTGCTTTCTTCTACTAACTCTGGATAAGTTGTGGATCCACACCCCCCTTGGCCACCAGGATCTGTAGCATAGGCGTGCCTTTCAAGTGACACCCAGATTAAAGGCGCTGCTGCCTGCATCACCCGGAGGGGAGCCTGATGGGTCAAACGATCCTCTGCTACTTCCGGGCTCTTGGCCAATTGTTTCTTCCTTTGGCACAACTGAGCTGCAACAGATACACCTCTGAGTGTAGTGTAGGTCAAATTCAATACTATAAACTCTTGGTTTAGCGGTGGAAGTATAACAATGACCATCTTGTTAAACTGATATATACATAAGTTGATCGTGTAGCAGTTGCTAATAAGACACTCAATTCTAACATTGCTTTCCCTTTGAATACCGCTGCAAGGATCTGGCAGTCATTGAGAACACAGGCGTAGACTTAAGGATGTCATCCAAAACTTTACCTCACTATCGGATGGAAGAAGATACGAGGTCACTGCCACGGCGAGGTCTCAGGGGATGAAGGAACTATATTTCAGGGTCCTGGTGCAGCGTTCCAATGATGGGACTAGAAACGTAATCGGTTTTCCGGTTAAGGTTTTCCGCATCTGAGGTCAACACGAGGAAAGCCAAGGACTTCGTCCAGGAGTGGCACGATTGCTCCGCCCCCTTCAGGCCTATAAAAGCATCTGCACTGAACTACCCACCAGGGTCAGGACTCTTCGGCTTCCCAGACTACTCCATTTCTGTAGGCGGAGCCTAGGAAGAGGCGGGGCTTAGCGTGAGTCGGCTTAGCGTGAGGCTGCTTTGCGACTCAGGTTCCGCCGGCTTCACTCACGGCACCCTTGGCCCACTCCTGTGCAAACCCGTCCACGTGAGGAGATGAAGCTCAAACTGGCTCTTGCGACTGAACGCAGCAGCTCCCCTAGAAGCCACGGCTGAGTGACTCCCCAGAGGCAACCCCAGAGTTCCGAAGACTCGTCCTGCGTTCCTGCGCCACACCGCCCCGCGTCGGCCTCACCTGTCAAGCCGACCTGTCACTGCCTGCAGGACCCAGCCCTCTGTCGCCTTCTGCCAGGTCCCAGGCCCGCGGCGACACTCACATGATGGGCTGCCGACCGCGCAGCCCCACCGCCTACCCCGAGGACCCGTGGGAACCGCAGGACGGAGGACCTCGCCCTGCCAAGCGCCCCAAGTCCGAGTCTGAGGCGGCGCCCAGCCTGGATAACCTGGCCTGGTCCCCGACAGCAGGCACCCTCATCTTCGTGGCTGTCCTGCCGGCGGAATGTGCTCTGCACGTGCTCCTGGATGATGTCGAACTGCTGCTGGAGCCCGAGCCAACGTCTGTGAGGCAAGTGTGTCTCGGAGGTCGCATCCTCATGCTGGTTCCCGAGTCCCTCCTGGGCTCGGGTGTGGAAGGGCCGTGGGGGCAGGGCCTAGAACCGGGCGCTGTCCTGAGCCCTCCCGGGGACTACGTGGCCCTGGAGCCGGGACTCTCCTGTGCCGCTGTCCCAGAGATCGCCTGCCAGGGAGAGGCCAGCGAGGAGGACGCGAATGCTGACGCTGAGTTCCTGCTGGGCTGGATGGATGCTGCCTCAGTCCCAGTCGCTGAGCTCCGCTGTTCTGCTGAAAGTTTGACTCACTTTGACCTGTTCGACATAGTCTCAGAGCCCTCCCCTCGGGCCTCCAATCCTAGTCCAGAGAGAGGCTCTCCTCAGCACGACGACAACCTGGACTTGCACCTTCTGGAGCCCTTTCCTGACTCACCACTCCAACCTCTACCTCCTTCTCCGAGTCCAGGTCCCCAGGAGCGCCCCTGTCGCCTTCCTGGTCCTCCTTGCAAGGCCCGGAGATGCCTGTTCCCTGAATCCACTGCCTCCCACAATTCCTGGACACCTGAGCGGGCACCAGGACAGAGTCTTCCGATGTTGGTTGTGTATATATTGCACACACCGAAAGAGTCACACCAATAGATCCTTTTTGGATGCAGGCTGCAGGTTTTTCTTTAAAATTTTTTTAAAATTTATTTTTTAATTGGTGGAAAATTGCTTTACAATTTTGTGTTGGTTTCTGCAATACAACAATGTGAATCAGTCACTATTATATATATTTATAAATATGCCTTCCTACCTGAGCCTCCCTTTCCTCCCCTCATCCCACCTCTCTAGTTCACCAGGCTGTGCTCCCTGTGTTGTTTAGCAACTTCCCACTATTTATCTATTTAATACATGATGGCATATATGTGTCAATGCTACCTTCTCAATTCGTCCCAGCCTCACCTTTCCCCACTGTGATCACAAGTCCATTCTTTAGGTTCATCAGTGCCATTTTTCTGGATTCCATATATATGTGTTAATATAGGATACTTGTTTTTCCCTTTCTGACTTACTTCACTCTTGTGTTAGGGGCTTTAGGTTCATCCACCTCAGTGCAATTGACTCAAATCCATTACTTTTTTACGGCTGAGTAATATTCCATTGTATAAATGTACCACCTCTTTATCCATTCATATGTTGATGGACCTAGATAGGTTGCTTCCATATCCTGGCTATTGTAAATATTGCTGCAGTGAACACTGGGGTACAAGTGACTTTTAGAATTGCAGTCTTCTCAGGATATATGCCCAGTACTGGGATTGCTGGGTCATGTGGTAGATTTATTCCTAGTTTTTTAAGGAATATCCACACTGTTTTCCATAGTGGCTGTATCAGTTTACATTCCCACCAAAGTACAGAAGGGTTCTATTTAATGGGAATAAAAACAAAAATAAACACTAGTGACCTAATAAGACATAAAAGCTTTTGCACAGCAAAGGAAACTATAAACAAGATGAGAAGATAACCCTCAGAATGAGATAAAATAATTGCCAATAAAGCATAGAAGAAGGATTAATTTCCAAAATATATAAGCAGTTCATACAGCTCAGTATCAGAAAAAACAGACAATCCCAATCCAAAATGGGCAGAAGGCCTACAGAGACATTTTTCTAAAGAAGACATACAAATGGCCAATAAACACATGAAAAGATGCTTCATATCACTCATTATTAGAGAAATGCAAATAAAAACTACACGAAATACCACCTCACACCAGTCAGAATGGCCATCATCAAAAAATCTACAAACAACAAATGCTGCAGAGAATGTGTACTGTCTAATTTTGATGAGTGGTTGCTTAAAACACCTGAAAGGAGCTCACCTGGGGAAAAAAAAGGCATCTTCAAATGTAGCATTGTTTCAGGCACCTTACTGTTGCTTAGGTTTTCTCTAGGATGGACACTCAAGCAGTTCTATCCCCCAGCTTTTCTTCAAAGCTAAACCACAGCACTTTTCTAGTAAATATTAAAAACCATCTTTTCTCAAGCATCCTACCATTGCCCCTTCCACTTCTTTTCCTGTCAATAGAGTAATTTATAAATTTCTTTTGTTTCCAGGTTTTGGTCCTAGTGTCCATCTAAATTAGTAATATGACAATCCTTTACCCTGTTTTACCTTTTCTGGATGGCCTTTGTGGGGATCTCACTACAGGTTCTATGGGACAAATGTAATTAGATACGAGACTCAGAATGGGGAACAATGATTATGGGCTCTTCTCTTTTTGAAAGACTAGGTTGGCAAATTAACTCTATTGCTGTTTTTGTGGGAGTATTTTCCAAAAATGGACTCCGCTCGTAGCTCAGTTGGTGAAGAATCCACCTGCAATGCAGGAGACCCTGGTTTGGTTCCTGGGTCCAGAAGATCCCCTGGAGAAGGAAATGGCAACCCACTCCAGTATTCTTGCCTGGAAGATCCCATGGACAGAGGAGCCTGGTGCGCTACAGTCCATGGGGTCACGAGAGTCGGACACGACTTAGAGACTAAATCACCATTATTTTCCAAAAGAACTTACTATTTCCATCCTTTTCTTCTTATATGTTTTTAATATAATTCTCATGTCATAGAAAACTTATAATACTAAAGATTTTTTGTTTTATACTTTTATGAGTCAGTATATTTTGTACATTGTTACTAGCTTATAGAAATAATTTGTTCTTATATTGGTCTGATATCCAGCAATATTGATTATAGTAATCACTTCTCTGTGGATTCTCTTGCTTGACTGATAAAGATAATATCTCCAAATAATGAGAGTATTGTCTCTTTCTTTTTTACTAAGCCTTTTACATCGAGTTTTTCCTTAATCTTTTTTATTGGTTATTGAAGTAATAACTATTACTTCAAATTCAGGGTGACTAATATAATAAATAGGATTATCCCTTTCTCTTCCTTTGAAATATGGTTATATATAATTGTATATGATTTTATATTAGTTTCAGTATACAAAAATAGTTCAATACTTTTATGGATTATATTCAGTTTAAAGTTATTACTAAATAATGAGCATGTTTTCTTATGTAATATGTCCTTGTTACTTATCTACTTTATATAGTGTAGTGTTTAATCTCTTAACCTTATACCCTGTCTTACTTATCCCTTCCTTCTCCTCCCCTCTGTTACCCACTTCTTTGTTCTCATTATATGTGAGTCTCTTTTTGTTTTATTATATGCATTTGTTTTATTTTTTAGTTTCTACATGTGAATGATTTTATAGAGAGTATATATCTTTCTCTGTCTAATTTCATTAAGCAGAATACACTGTGGGTCCATGCACATTGTTGAAAATGGCAGAACTTCATTCTCTTTATTACTGAGTAATATTCCTCACATCTTTTTTTTTTTCTTTTAAACCTATACATTTATTGATTTGTCTGTGTTGGGTCTTAGTTGCAGCACATGAGACCTTCATTGTGTTGTGTGGTTTCTTTCCTGGCAGCACATGGACTCTCCAGCTGTGGTACCCAGGCTCAGTAGTTGTGGTGGGCCATCTCTGGAGCACATGGACTCAGTAGTTGTGGCTCAGGGGCTTAGTTGCACCACAACATGTGGGATCTTAGTTCTCTAATCAGAGATCAAACCCATATCCCTTGTATTGCAAGGCAGATTCTTAACCGCTAGACCATCAGGTAAGTCCCCTGTACTGTGTGTGTTTAGTTGCTCAGTCATGTCCAACTCTTTGCGACCCCATGGACTATAGCCCACCAGGTTGTCCCCTCATCTTCTATATTCATTCATCTGTAGTAGCGAGATCACAGATTTATTGAGCCCTGAAACATTAGATGGAGACAACTGGATAGATAGATATGAATAACTTGAACCCCCAGATATTTTTTAATTCTCGGCCCACAGAAGTGGCCCACCACTCTCTCTACCTTGCTCTAAGATGATGCAGAAGCCTCTGCCTGGCAAGGCAAAGTGCACCATCTTCTCTCCTTGCCACTAGTCAATAACTGAAGTTAAGTATAATATAATACAACAGAGGATCAAAAGGTTCAGAGTAATGGGGATGATACACTGGATATACTACCTAAAGCTAAATAATGTGTCAGCTAGTGGGAGTGTGGCAGGGCCTAGAGGGACACTGTAACTAAGCAAAAGAAATGCACTGGGGAGGCATCAGCATCATTGAGTTTAGTGGGCCATGGTTGGCCAACAGGAGATGTCATTAAGCAGCTAGAGTCCTTGGTAGCCCTGGGGATCATAGGATCTGAGAGACTGAATATACAAGCTAACAATGACCAGACCACTTATGACAACAGAATTGTGACCCACAAATTTTGCAGCAAGCAGCCCAGAAACAAAACTGTAACCTCTATGGTAACTGGCCCCAGTGATCAGAACTTGGTCAATAACTGCCAGCTTCCCTAATTTTCATCCCTCCTTCCAACTCAGGACAATTCTAAGAAAGTCAGATGTACCATGCTTAAGGCTACAGAGTTCACAAAATCAAATCAATTACATAGATTCCCTCCTGTTGGCTTTCCCCTGCCAACAACCTCTGTTTAAACATACCTGAAGTTCTCCTTTTTTCTACCATAAACATTTCTCACTCCCTTACTTGCCTGTCAGCTCTCAAATGCAAGTGATGGGGCTGACTCTTTTGCTATGTAACAACCTCTGATTAAATAGCTTCTGCTTGTTCTCCTAAACTCTCTCATTGGTAAATACCGCAGATAAATTTCTTGACAGCATATCTGACCCGTTATGAGCTAGGAATTTCACTGACATAGAAAAAATGGGAAAAAGGAAAAACAGATAAAATAATGGAAGCAGCAGACAGTAAAGAAGTTGCCTGCAATGCAGGAGACTCGGGTTTGATCACTCAGTGAGGAAGATCCCTTGGAGAAGGGAATGGCGACCCACTCCAGTATTGCCTGGAGAATTCCTTGGACAGAGGAGCCTGGCTGGCTACAGTCCATGGGGTCACCAAGAACCAGACAGGACTGAGCAACTAATACTTTCAACCTATTAAAATTTAGATACATTCTACCAAGTCATTACCAAACTTCCCTTAATATCCCTTGACACCAAAAGGAAGAGCTCAAACATAGAGTTGAATGCCTTATATAAAAGGTCTTCCCATACATTGCCTTTGTAACATTCTCATCCACCAAGAAGTGAAGGCAAACAGACAAGGATTTTGATTTGTTCAAGATCTTAAGGCCATCAACAAAACATGTATACCTCACTAGCTGACAAAAATTAACCCAAATACCATCCTATTATCAATTCTACCTGAAGCCACTTGCTTCAATTCTATTGAACCTTTGCTCTGCCTGTTTTTCAGTGTGCCTCTAGACCAAGACAGTCAATATGATTTTGCTTTCTCTTGGAGAGGATAATAACATACCTGGATAGTCCTGCCCCTGGGGTACACTGGAGCCCACTCCTATTTTTCCCTGGTCTCATTCATGACTTAAAAGATCTAACTTTCCCTTGTGATTTAGTCCTATACACTGTGTAGATAATCTACTTTGTTCAAAGAACAAGGAAACCTGTTCAAAGATTTTCATTGACTTGCCCCAGGATATAGTAATAGGGAAACTGTGTTTGGGAGAGGTGGGATATATGGAACTGTGTGCCATTTGCTCAGTTTTCAGTAACATAAAATTGTCCTAAAAATAAATATATTACTTTTAGAAGATAAGGAAGAAAATCCATTTGAGAAGTTAACTTCAAGAGTAAGATTTTAAAAGAATATACATTTTTTAAAAGTTTGATATCCTCAAGATCTAAAGGAAAGAAGAACCTGCTTGATGTAAAAAATGAAGATTTTGTTAGAAGTCTGTTGGAGACAAGTTGCATACATCACTAAAATGGTTAGCTTAGTGTTTAACTGCTTCCCTAACCTCTGAAAACAATCAACCTTAAAGTCACTAACTATATTCTCACTCTTGACCCTGTTGGAAAGGTTTATGCCTTTCCAAATGTCACAGAGTAATAGCTATTACCACCCCAAACCAGTGCTCTGTAACAATCTGGAGGGATGGGGTGGGGAGGGAGGTAAGAGGGAGGTTCAGGAGGGCGGGGACATATGTATGCCTATGGCTGACTCATGTTAATGTATGGCAAAAACCATCAAAATATTGTAAAGTAATTATCTTCCAATTAAAATAAAACCCCCAAAACAAACAGACAAATTGTTGATATTTCTGCTGAATAAGTTCTAGCCTCTTCTTTTGATTTCATGGCTCCTCACTCAGTACAGACATTACTAATGACAGAGCAGACACTTTCAACCAGCCAATTAATATCTTCTGAGATACTATCACTCTCACTCTGTCCCATTACTGTTCTTTACTGCAACACTCTTAATCCAGCCACACTCCCTGCACTATCAAAAGAAGGGGGAATCTCATGGTTATCTTACTTTAGTTAGGAAAATGTCTGTACCTCACTCAGATTTATTAGAGACTCCTCCTGAGACTAAAGAGCCTCTTGATGAAGGTGAAAGAGAAGAGTGCAAAAACCGGCCTAAAAATTCAAAATTCAAAAAGCGAAGATCATCATATCTGGTCCCATCACTTCATGGCAAATAGATGGGGAAACAATGGAAATAATGACAAACTTTATTTTCTTGGTCTGCAAAATCACTGCAGATGGGGACTGCAGCCATGAAATTAAAAGACACTTGCTCCTTGGAAGAAAAGCTGTGACCAACCTAGTTCACTTCAGTTCAGTTGCTCAGTCGTGTCCGACTTTTGTGACCCCATGAATCGCAGCATGCCAGGCCTCCCTGTCCATCACCAACCCCTGGAGTTCACTCAGACTCACGTCCATTGAGTCCGTGATGCAATCCAGCCATCTCATCCTCTGTTGTCCCCTTCTTCTCCTGCCCCCAATCCCTCCCAGCATCAGAGTCTTTTCTAATGAGTCAACTCTTCGCATGAGGTGGCCAAAGTACTGGAGTTTCAGCTTCAGCATCATTCCCTCCAAAGAAATTCCAGGGCTGATCTCCTTCAGAATGGACTGGTTGGATCTCCTTGCAGTCCAAGGGACTCTCAAGAGTGTTCTCCAACACCACAGTTCAAAAGCATCAATTCTTCGGTGCTCAGCTTTCTTCACAGTCCAACTCTGACAGCATATTAAAAAGCAGAGACATGACTTTACCAGCAAAGGTCCATCTAGTCAAAGCAATGGTTTTTCCAGTAGTCATGTGTGGATGTGAGAGTTGGACCATAAAGAAGTCTGAGCACCAAAGAACTGATGCTTTTGAGCTATGGTGTTGGAGAAGACTCTTGGGAGTCCCTCGGACAGCAAAGAGATAAAACCAGTCAATCCTAAAGGAAATCAGTCCTGAATATTAATTGGAAGGACTGATAATGAAGCTGAAGCTCCAATACTTTGGCCACCTGATGCAAAGAACCGATTCACTGAAAAAGACCCTGATGCTGGGAAAGATTGAAGGCAGGAGGAGAAGGGGATGACAGGAGATGAGATGGTTGGATGGCATCACTGATTCAGTGGACATTATTTGAGCAAGGTCTGGAAGATGGTGAAGGACAGGGAAGCTTGGCATGCTGTGTAGTTCATGGAGTCACAAAGAGTAGGACACGACTGAGTGACTGAACAACAACAACCTCCTGAGACCGTGACCTGATACTGTTTGTTGATGGATCATACCTGAAAACTGAAACTGGAGGTTATCAAGCAAGATATTCTATCAGTACTCTATATAGTCTTCTACCTGAGGTAAAATCAGTCCAGACAGCAGAAGCTATTCTACTTACTATAGCTTGTTAACCAATCAGACCAGAAATTAAGTATGTAGCAGGTATGCTTTTGGTGTAGTATGTGACTATGGGCTGCTTTGGAAACAAAGGGAGTTTCTTGCCTCTACCAGTATCCTCTCAAAAGTGGACAAGTTGAGGACCTTTTAGATGCAGTTCCACTTCCTTGAGGTAGCTACAGGAAAGGCTGAACCCCATCTAGAGAGAAACAGTATGGAAGCTAAGGGAGATGCTCTTGCAGATCAATATGCCAAACAAGTCCCTTACCCAAAATTAAGTTTCTATGAAATCTCTGGAGGAATTCAAAGCAGCCATTGTATCATATTAACTATTGGTCTCTGAAAAGGAAAAATGAAAAAAAAAATCTGGTACCTTTCATTTGAATAATCTGTGGTGCTCTCAAGAGAGATGGAACAAAGTGATTTCAAATATGTACACCTAATTTTATGAAGAAACTACTCATAATGATATAGACAAATGGGTTACTATATTAAATCAGCATTAGTGGGGAAATATTTTTTAAAAACCCAACTCATTACAATAACATCAAAAAGAATAAAATACTTAGGAATAAAACTTTATCAATGAGGCAAAAGACTATCAGGTATTTGCACCCTTGTTGAAGGTCAGTTGACCATAAATGTGTGGGTGTATTGCTGAATTTTCTATTCTCTTCCTTTTGTCTATATGCTTGTTTTTATGCAAGTACCATACTATTTTGATTACTGTCAGTTCAGTTCAGTTCAGTCGCTCAGTCGTGTCTGACTCTTTGCGACCCCATGAATCACAGCACGCTAAGCCTCCCTGTCCATCACCAACTCCCGGAGTTCACTCAGACTCATGTCCATCGAGTCAGTGATGCCATCCAGCCATCTCATCCTCTGTCGTCCCCTTCTCCTCCTGCCCCCAATCCCTCCCTGCATCAAAGTCTTTTTCAATGAGTCAACTCTTCGTATGAGGTGGCCAAAGTACTGGAGTTTCAGCTTTAGCATCATTCCTTCCCAAGAAATCCCAGGGCTGATCTCCTTCAGAATGAACTGGTTGGATCTCCTTGCAGTCCAAAGGACTCTCAAGAGTCTTCTCCAACACCACAGTTCAAAAGCATCAATTCTTCAGCGCTCAGCCTTCTTCACAGTCCAACTCTCACATCCATACATGACTACTGGAAAAACCATAGCCTTGACTAGATGGACCTTAGTCGGCAAAGTAATGTCTCTGCTTTTGAATATGCTATCAAGATTGGTCATAACTTTTCTTTCAAGGAGTAAGCGTCTTTTAATTTCATGGCTGCAATCACCATTTGCAGTGGTTTTGGAGCCCCCCAAAATAAAGTCTGACACTGTTTCCACTGTTTCTCCATCTATTTCCCATGAAGTGATGGGACCGGATGCCATGATCTTCGTTTTCTGAATGTTGAGCTTTAAGCCAACTTTTAGCAGCACTTTAAGAAAGTGTCCCTTGGCCAGTTGTACTCCTGCTGGAACTTTTGAAGCCATACTTTCTACTTCCTTGGGGACACATTACTTATCCTCCTGTGAACTGGTAACTGGAAAGCCCATGAATTTAGGAATCTCATCTCCAATTCTCCATTTTTATCGTTTTTACAGGACCATGTTTTTGACAGATTACATATGACTTGGAAATAACCTCAGATGTGTTTTAAATAAACCTGTGGTAGTATACATAACATAAACACAACACAAAAGACACATAACTTTTTTTTAAAGTCCCAAATTCTTTTTTAAAAAATTAATTTATTTTAATTGGAGGCTAATTACAGTATTGTAGTGGGTTTTGTCATACACTGACATGAATCAGCCATGGGTATACATGTGTTCCCCATCCTGAACCCCCTCCCACCTCCCTCCACATTCCATCCCTCTGGGTCATCCCAGTGCACCAGCCTTGAGCACCCTGTCTCATGCATCGAACCTGGACTGGTGATCTGTTTCACATATGATAATATACATGTTTCAATGCTATTCTCTCAAATCATCCCACTCTCGCCTTCTCCCACAGAGTCCAAAAGACTGTTCTATATATCTGTGTCTCTTTTGCTGTCTCACATATAGGGTCATCATTACCATCTTTCTAAATTCCATATATATACATTAGTATATATTGGTGTTTTTCTTTCTGGCTTACTTCACTCTATATAATAGGCTCCAGTTTCATCCACCTCATTAGAACTGATTCAAATGTATTCTTTTTAACAGCTGAGTAATATTCTGTTGTGTATATGTACCACAGCTTTCTTATCCATTTGTCTGCTGATGGACATCTAGATTGCTTCCATGTCCTGACTGTTATAGACAGTGCTGCAGTAAACATTGGGGTACATGTGTCTTTTTCAATTCTGGTTTCTTCAGTGTGTATGACCAGCAGTGGGATTGCTGGGTCAAATGGCAGTTTTATTTCCAGTTTTTTAAGGAATCTCCACACTGTTCTCCATAGTGACTGTACTAGTTTGCATTCCCACCAACAGTGTAAGAGGGTTCCCTTTTCTCCACACCCTCTCCAGCATTCATTGTTTGCAGACTTTTTGATAGCAGCCATTCTGACCAGTGTGAGGTGGTACCTCATTGTGATTTTGATTTGCATTTCTCTGATAATGAGTAATGTGTTAGCCATCTGTATGTCTTCTTTGGAGAAATGTCTGTTTAGATCTTTGGCTCATTTTTTGATTGAGTTGTTTATTTTTCTGGAATTGAGCTGCAGGAGTTGCTTGTATATTTTTGAGATTAATTCTTTGTCAGCTGCTTTGTTTGCTATTATTTTCTCCCATTCTGAAGGCTGTCTTTTCACCTTGCTTATGGTTTCCTTCATTGTGCAGAAGCTTTTAATTAGATCCCATTTGTTTATTTTTGCTTTTCTTTCCATTACTCTGGGAGGTGGGTCATAGAGGATCCTACTATTAATTATGTCAGAGAGTGTTTTGCCTATGTTTTCCTCTAGGAGTTTTATAGTTTCTGGACTTATATTCAGATAAAAGACACATAACTTAAAATTTACCACCATACCCATTTTAAGTGTACAGTTTAGTAGTCCTAAGTTATATTTGCCTTGTTATGTAACCAGTCTCCACAACTTTTTTATATTGCAAAATGAACAGTCTGTACTTTTAGAACAATCCCTATTGCTTCCTCTCTCCAGCCCCTGGAAACCACCATTCTACTTTTGTTTCTGTGAATTTGACTACTCTGGATACTTCATATAAGTAAAATTATACAGTATTTATTTTTTGTAACTGGTTTATTTCACTTAGCATAATGTCCTCAATATTCATCCATGTTGTGGTGTGTGTCAGTATTTCCTTCCTTTTTAAAGATCTGTTGTATGCATCTACATTTTTAAAAAATCAATTCATCCTTCTATGGACATTTGGGCTGCTTCCACCTTTGTTTTTTGTGAATAATGTTGCTACCAACAGAAGTGTACAAATATCTCTTTGAGGTCCTGTTTTTTATTCTTTTGGGTATATAGTCAGAAGTGGAATTCCTAGATTATACAGTAGTTCTATTTTTAATTTGCTGAAGAACTGACAAATTATTTCCTATAATGGCTGCACCATTTTCATACTGACCAACAATGTACAATTATCTTAAACTTTCCACATGCTTGCCAAACACTTGTTTTTTTTCTTTTCCTCTTCTTTTTTTTTAAAAATAGCAAACCTTCTAAGGTGACATCTCATGGCAGTCTGAATTTTGCTAATGGCACCCCACTCCAGTACTCTTGCCTGGAAAATCCCATGGACGGAGGAACCTGGTAGGCTGCATTCCATGGGTCACTAAGAGTCAGACATGACTGAGCGACTTCACTTTCACGCATTGGAGAAGGAAATGGCAACCCATTCCAGTGTTCTTGCTTGGAGAATCCCAGTGACAGGGGAGCCTGGTGGGCTGCCGTCTATGGAGTTGCACAGAGTCGGACACGACTGAAGCGACTTAGCAGCAGCAGCAGCAGCAGTGATGTTGAACACCTTTTCATAAGCTTCCTGTATGTTTACAAATATTTGTATATTTTCCTTGGAGAAATGACTATCAAGTCTGTTGCCCATTTAAATGTCAGGTATTTTTTTCCTGTTGAGTTGTAGTTCTTAATGTATTCTGGATATTAACCACATAGAAGATAAGGCAAATATTTTCCTATTTTATAGGTTGTTTTTCAGTCTATTAATTGTGTCATTTAAAAAAATTTTGATGTAGCCCAATTTATCTATTTTACTTTTGTTTTCTGTCTTTTGGTGTCATATTGAAGAAATAAATGCCAAGTTCATTATAATGAGGGCTTCCCTAGTGGCTCAGATGGTAAAGAATTGTCTGCAATGCAGGAGACCCAGGTTCAATCTCCAGGGTTGGGAAGATACCCTGGAGAAGAAAATGGCCACCCACTCCACTATCCTTGCCTGCAAAATCCCATGGACAGAGGAGCCTGGCAGGCTACAGTCCATAGGATCGCAAAGAGTCGGACATAACTGAGCAACTATCACTTTCACTTCAATATAATGAAGCTTTCCCCTTTTGTTTTTGTGTAAGAGCTTTATAGTTTTAAGTCTTATGTTTAGGTATGTGACCTCATTTTGAGTTAATTTTTACATACGGTGTAAGATAAGGGTTCAGTTTCACTTATTATTTTGCATGTGGATATCCAATTTTTTCCAATAACAAAAATTTTTTATTGAAATATAATTGAAGGACAATATTATGTTTATTTCAGATGCACTAAATAGTGATATGAAATTTGCATACTTAATGAAATAATCACCATGATAAGTCTGGAAATCATCTGTTTCTATACAACATTATTACAATATTATTGATCATATTCATTATGCTGTATATTATATCCCCATGGCTTGTTTACTTTATAACTGGAGATGTTTGCACTCCTTAATTCCCTTTACCTATCTCAAAACCCCTCTGCCCAACAAAATTGTTTAAAAAGATTATCCTTTTCCCATTGGGGAGACTTGCTGAATTTCATTGTACAATATATGCAAGAGTTTGTTTCTGGACTATGTATTCTAATCAATTATCTATCTTTATTATTCCAGTACCATACTGATTTAATACTTTAACAAAGTGCTGTACTCGATATGCCAGCAAATTTGGAAAACTCAGCAGTGGTCACAGGTCTGGAAAAGGTCAGTTTTCATTCCAATCCCAGAGAAAGACAATGCCAAAGAATGTTCAAACTACCACACAATTGCACTCATCTCACATGCTAGCAAAATAATGCTCAAAATTCTTCAAGCTAGGCTTCAACAGTACATGAACCAAGAACTTCCAGATGTTCAAGCTGGATTTAGAAAAGGCAGAGGAACCAGAGATCAAATTGCCAACATCTGTTGGATCAGAGAAAAAGCAAGGGAATTATACAAAAATATCTACTTCTGCTTCATTGACTACGCTAATGCTTTTGACTGTGTGGCTCACAAACTGTGGAAAATTCTTGGAGATGGGAATACTAGACCACCTTATTTGCCTCCTGAGAAACCTGTGTGTAGGTCAAGAAGCAACAGTTAGCACTGGACATGGAAGAATGAACTAGTTCAAAATTTGGAAGGAAGTATGTAAAAATGTTGTGTGTGTGACACTGTTCTGATTTTGTTCTTTTATGTGTAAGTTTCCAATTATCCCAATAGCTTTTGTTGCGGAAATTGCTTGACCTCATTATATGCTCTTGCTTCCTTCACTGTAGGTTAATTGACCATGTGTGCAAAAGTTTATTTCTCATCCTTATATTCTGCTTCATTGGTCAACTTATTTGTTTTTCTGCCAGTACCATACTGTTTTGATAACTCTAGCTTTGAAGTGTAGTCTGAAGTCAGGGAGCATGATACCTCCAGTTTTGTGTGTGTGTGTGTTTGTGCGTGTGTGTGTGATTTCATATAAGTATTAAATTATTTTTCTAGTTATATGAAAAATTGTGTATATTGATAGAATTGCAATAAATTTGTAGGTTGTTTTGATTTGTTGGGACATTTTAACAATATTAATTCTTCCAATCCATGAACATATGATAGCTTTCCATTTATTTATATTGACTTCAATTGCCTTCGTCATTGTGTTATAATTTTCAGAGTATATGTCTTTCACCTCTTTGTCTAAAATTATTCCTAGGTGTTTTATTTATTCATTTTTGATGCAATTTTAAATGGGATTGTTTTCATGATTTATAATCCTGATAGTTTATTGTTAGTGTATAGAAAGGCAACTTCTAAATATTAATCTTGTATCCTGAAACTTTATTGAATTTATTTATTGAAAAATTTTTGATGTCTTTAGAGTTTTTATATATAGCATCATGTAGTCTATAAATAATGACAACTTTACTTTTTCCCTTTCAATTTGGTTATCATTTCTTTTTCTTGTCTGACTGCTGTTGCTGGACTTCCAATACTATGTTAAATAGGAATGGTGGCAGTGGGCATCCTCATCTTGTTTCTGATCTTGGAGGAAAAGTTTTAAGCTTTTTTGGCCAATGATTATGATGTAAGCTGTGGCTTAGTTTTGTATGGTCTTTATTATGGTGAGGTATTGTCCCTTAGGGAGAAGGCAATGGCAACCCACTCCAGTACTCTTGTCTGGAAAATCCCATGGATGAAGGAGCCTGGTGGGCTGCAGTCTGTGGGGTCTCGAGGAGTCTGAAACGACTGAGAAACTTCACTTTCACTTTTTACTCTCATGCATTGGAGAAGGAAATGGCAGCCCACTCCAGTGTTCTTGCCTGGAGAATCCCAGGGACAGAGGAGCCTGGTAGGCTGCCGTCTCTGGGGTCGCACAGAGTCGGACACGACTGAAGTGACTTAGCAGCAGCAGCATTGTCCCTTAGAGCTTCCTTGGTGGCTCAGCGGTAAAGAATCAGCCAGCAATATAGGAATCACAGGAGACTTGGGTTTGATTCCTGGATTGGGAAGATCCCCTGGAGGAGCACATGGTAACCCACTCCAATATTCCTGCCTGGAGAATCCCTTGGACAGGGGAGCCTGGTGGGCTACAGTCCATGGGGTTGCAAAGAGTTGGACACAACTGAAACAACTTAACATGAAAGCATAGTCCCTCTATGTTCATTTTGTTGAGAGGGTTTTTTTTAAATCATGAATTGATGTTGACTTTTGTCAAATGCTATTTATGCATATGTGAGATGACCATGTAGTTTTTATCCTTTGTTTTGTTAATGTGTTGTATCACATCACTTGGTTTTTGAATATGAATTCATCCTTGAATCCCTGGAATACATCTCACTAGATTGTGTGTAAGACTCTTTTTATGCGTTGGTGAATTCAGTTTGCAAATATTGTGTGGAGGATTTTTGTATATAGTTCATCAGTGATATTGACCTATAATTTTCTCTTTTTTAGTGTCTACCAGTGTTCTTGCCTGGAGAATCCCAGGGATGGGGGAGCCTGGTGGGCTGCCGTCTATGGGGTCGCACAGAGTCGGACACGACTGGAGCGACTTAGCAGCAGCAGCAGCAGCAGTCTCGTTTTGGTATCAGGGTAATGCTGACCTTGTAGAATGCGTTCCAAAGTATTTTCCCCACTTCAGCTTTTTCAGTAGTTTGTGAACTATATTTCCTTAAATATTTTGTAGAATTCCCTTATGAACCTTTATACATAATGTCATAGAGAGTAGATACCCACCCTACAAATCACATGCACTCCACCTATTTACCCAGCTCCTTCTGAAGCCCTGACAACCACTGATTTTTTACTATCTCTTTAGTTTTTCCTTTTTTCAGAATGTATTTAATTGGATTCACACAATATGTGGTCTTTCCAGATTGGCTTCTGTAACTTAGCAATATGCATTTAAAATTATTTATTACCTGGCTTGGTAACTCATTTACATTTTTTGCTTAATGTGAATAATATTACATTGTTATAGCTATATAGGTATATAATATATATGGATTATATGTATATATTATGTATAATCACAGATTTTTCTCCATCTGCCTATGAAAGACATCTTAGTTGTTTCTGGTTTTAGGAGCAATGGATTTCTGCTAGCTCTCATCAAGTAAAGGTAAAACCTCAAAGACTTGTCAGATAGCTTATTCATAATTAGACATAAGAACTTTTAGTACTTAGAGATGACTAGAGAAAGAGGCCATTGAACAGTCTTCTTCTGGTTACAAAATCCCCCTTCACATTTGAGTACTCCAGGAAAGTGTTTCTTATAGGAATTTGTCAATTCATAAACATGTGTTTCAATATAGTAAAACTTGGACCCATTGTCTGCAATATCCAGTTATTAATAAAAGCACAAATACTCTCAACTGTCTTTGGTGAGGAGTTTAGGATATGTTTGAACTGTCTTTTTTCTATCAGGAGAGAAGGTTTTCCCCTTGTGAAATGTCATACTATAAATAATAGACTGTATTTTGGCAAAATTATAACATATTTAAAATTGTATGCCTCCTTTTTGATAAGGTTGGGGCAAGCCAATGAAATCTTTGTTTAGGATTCCTTGTTCTTTGAACAAAGAAGATTAACTTACACATTATATTAAGAACTGAATCACAAGGGAAATTTAAATCTTTTAAGTCATGATCAAGAACCAGGGAAAAATAGAAGGGGACTCCAGTGTACTCTAGGGGCATGACTGTTCAGGTATGTTGTGGTCCTCTCCACGTGAAGGTGAGAAGTATTGACTGTCTTGGTTAGAGGTGCACTGAAAAAAGGCAGAACAAAGATTCATTAGAGTGAAGCAAGTGGTTTCAGGTGGAATTGGTGAAAGGATGGTATTTGTGTTAATTTCTATCAGAAGTTTGTCAATGGCTTTACAATTTTGAACAATTTGATATCCTTGCCTGTTTGGGTTCTTTTCTTGCAGAAAGAGAGTGTTACAAGGGCAGTGTATGGGAAGACCTTCGTATATAAGGCTCTCAGCTATATGTTTGAGCTCTTCCTTTGGCTTCAGGGGAGATTGGGAAAGTTTGGCTAATGGTTTGGTAATGTATCTGAACTTTAATAGGTTCTACACCCATTATCTTTTCTATGTCACTGATATTTCTAGTTCATAAAGGGTCAGATATGGTGTCAAGATATCTATCTAGTGGTGTGTGCTAACTTGCGTCAGGCGTGTCCAACTCTTCGCAACCCTATGGTCTGTTGCCCGCCAGGCTCCTCTGTCCATGGGATTCTTCAGGCAAGAATTCTTCCCAACCCAGGGACTGAACCCACATCTCTTATGTCAGCTGCATTGGCAGGCAGTTCTTTACTACTAGTGCCACTTGGGAAGCCTATTTATCTGGGATATGTATCAAATATAATGGAGAATGTAAATATATTCAGAACAGATACAATTGGTTATGAATGGAAGTTCTCAGCAACTTCAAGAAGTAATTCATTTGGTGTGCTTTTAATATAAAAATTCTATGTGTAATGAAAATTCCACCTTCTCTTAGTTTTGCAGGTGTGTTGTCACAGAACAAGAAGAAACGAATTCACTCAAAGGGGCCAAGAGTTACATACCAAAGTTGGGAGACAGGAAAAATCTGTGAGTTACTTGAAATACTAACCACCTGTGTGGTATGTTTATGCCAAGGAAGTGGCTAAGCAAAGGTGGCAGGGTTTAATACAGAAACATTTTTGTTGGAAATGTTTCAGGTATGGTTTTTAGGAGACTCTGCCCAACTTTTCAGACTTGTTATCAAACCCTTAGGTTTATTGTGGTGAGAGATCCTGTAGGTCCTTTCATGGGTTGGTTCTGTATGCTTTACCATCTAGAAATGAGTATTGGTTGTTCTGACCAATATGTGTATGAGTGATATGTGTCAGATAATTTTGGGGCTTATGCATCCAAAAGAATGCTAAATTCTTCTATGAATGTTGGTTAGTTTTGTCTGAATTTAGAAAAAATTTTTTACAAATAACTTCTAATTCAGCTGAAGTCCAAGGTTTAAAATCTGAAGTTGTCTGAATATGGGGTGCATGGGGGTGGATTTTCAGAGACAGCTAGTATTTTGGGTTCTTGGGAGGTTTGTTAGGAAAAGATAGGGGATCTGGACAAGGGGAATTGGGAAGAGGAGTCAGTAGAAGTTCATAAAGAGAGAGAATGGCAGGAGAAGAGGTAGACTGAGATCTAGGAAAGGCAACTAACTGGAGGACTTAATAGAGAAGTCTAGTTGTTGTTTTTCAAATGGTCATTAGCTTTGGCTAGATAATGCTTCATTGAAGCAGCTTTTTAAAAAATTATTTATTGAAGGATAATTGCTTTACAGAATTTTGTTGTTTTCTGTCAAATCTCAACATGAATCAGCCATAGGTATACATATATCCTCTCCCTTCTGAAGCTCCCTCCCATCTCCCCCCCACCCCCATCCCACCCCTCTAGGTTGATACAGAGCACCTGTTTGAGTTTCCTGAGCCATACAGCAAATTCTCGTTGACTATCTATTTTACATATGGTAATGTAAGTTTCCATGTTACTCTTTTCATACATCTCATTTCTCCTCCCCTCTCTCCATGTCCATAAGTCTATTCTCTATGTCTGTTTCTCCACTGCTGCCCTGTAAATAAATTCTTCAGTACCATTTTTCCAGATTTTGTATATATGCATTAGAATACAATATTTATCTTTCTCTTCCTGACTTAATTCACTTTGTATAATAGGTTCTAGGTTCATCCACCTCATTAGAATGGACTCAAATGCACTCCTTTTTATGGCTGAGTAATATTCCATTGTGTATATATACCACAACTTCTTTATCCATTCATCTGTCAATGGACATCTAAGTTGCTTCCACGTTCTAGTTATTGTAAATAGTGTTGCAATGAACAATGGGGTACATGTGTCTTTTTCAATTTTGGTTTCTTCAGGGTATATGCCTAGGAGTGGGATTGCTGGGTCATATGGTGGTTTTATTCCCAGTTTTTTAAGGAATTTCCATACCGTCTTCCATAGTGGCTGTATCAATTCACATTCCCACCAAGAGTGCAAGAGCATTTCCTTTTCCCCACACCCTCTCCAGCATTTATTGTTTGTAGACTTTTTGATAATGGCCATTCTGACTGGTGTGAGGTGATAACTCATTGTAGTCTTGATTTGCATTTCTCTAATAATGAGTGATGTTGAGCATCTTTTCATGTGTTTGTTAGCCATCTGTACGTCTTCTTTGGAGAAATGTCTGTTTAGATCTTTTCCCCACTTTTTGATTGGGTTGTTTGTTTTTTTGGTATTGAGTTGTATGAGCTGCTTGTATATTTTGGAAATTAATCCTTTGTCAGTTGTTTCATTTGCTATTATTTTCTCCCATTCCGAGGGCTGTATTTTCACCTTGCTTAGAGTTTCCTTTGCTGTGCAAAAGCTTTTAAGTTTAATCAGGTCCCACTTGTTTATTTTTGTTTTTATTTCTGTTACTCTAGGAGGGTCATAGAGGATCTTGCTTTGATTTATGTCATCAAGTGTTCTGCCTATGTTTTCCTCTAAGAGTTTTATAGTTTCTGGTCTTACATTCAGGTTTTTAATCCATTTTGAGTTTATTTATGTGTATGGTGTTAGGAAGTGTTCTAATTTTATTCTTTTACATGTAGCTGTCCAGTTTTCCCAGCATCATTTATTGAAGAGGCTGTATTTGCCCTATTGTATATTCTTGGCTCCTTTGTCAAAAATAAGGTATGCATAGGGGTTTATTTCTGGGCTTTGTATCTTGTTCCATTGGTTTATATTTATGTTTTTGTGGCAGTACCATACTGTCTTGATGACTGTAACTTTGTAGTATAATCTGAAGCCAGGAAGGTTGATTCCTCCAGCTCCACTCTTCTTTCTCAAGAGTGCTTTGGCTATTCGGGGTCTTTTGTGTTTCTATATGAATTGTGAAATTTTTTGTTCTAGTTCTGTGGAAAATGCCATTGGTAATTTGATAGGGATTGCACTGAGTCTGTAGATTGCATTTGGTAGTATAGTCATTTTCATAATATTGATTCTTCCTACCCAGGAACGTGGAATATCTCTCCATCTGTTTATGTCATCTTTGAGTTCTTTCATTAGTGTTTTATCATAATGAAGCAGCTTTTGATTTAGTTTTATGTGGAATCCTCCTTATACCAAATCAAAACACACTGCCCATTGAAACTGAGAAATCTTTTCCCCTTCTTATCGAAGGAACCTCTCCAGTGAACTGTTTTGTTCCAGGCAAATCCTTAGTAAAGTTATGCCATTTAAAGAGACAGGCACAAGAATGAGGAGTCAAATGAGGTGACATGGAAGAAGTAGGCATCTTTCCTGGAAGAGTAGAAGATCTACACTTCAACTACCCCATAAGAACTGGCAATCATGGGTAAATGTGGTGTTTGTGCATCTCATAACTTAGGCCTTGACATGACTTCTCTGACTGCAGATTCCACTGCCTCCACCACCTGACACCAAAGAGAACCCTCTTTCTGGATTAAAGCCAAACTTTCAGGGCAAAAGAAAATCCAGAGAACCTCATCTGGTTTTATTGACCACTGCAAAGTATGTCCAAATAGATGCTAGTTTGATGAGAATGAATATCTACTCTTTGCAACAACATGGATGGTCCTAGAGTGTATTCTGGTTTATAAAATTACTCAGAGAAAGACATATACTCTTACGCTATCACTCATGCATAGAATCTAAAAAATAAAACAAATTAGTGCATAAAATAAAACAGAAAAGATTCTTATATGACGAGAACAAAGCTGTGGTTGTCACTCAGGAGAGGGAAGGAGGGAGGAACAAGATAGGGTAGGGGATGAGGAGATTAAAACTACTATGTATAAAGTAAATAAGAACAAGGACATATTGTACAGCAGAAGAAAATATACCCATTTTTTGTAGTTACTTTACCTTGAATACCTTGAATATAATCCAAAAATATTGAATTATTTTACTGTGCATCCAAAACTTAATAAATATTGTTAATTACACTTCAAAAGGCAGGTTATAGCTCAGTTGGTAAAGAATCTGCCTGCAATGCAGGAGACCCAGTTCAATTCCTGGGTCAGGAAGATCCACTGGAGAAGGGATAGGCTACCTACTCCAGTATTCTTGGGCTTCCCTGGTGGCTCAGCTGGTACAGAATCCCCCGCAATGCAGGGGACCTGGGTTTGATCCCTGGGTTGGGAAGATCCCCTGAAGAAGGGAAAGGCTACTCACTCCAGTATTCTGGCCGGGAGAATTCCATGGACTGTATAGTCCACGGGGTCGCAAAGAGTTGGACAGGACTGAACCGCTTTCACCAACTAACTATACTTCAAAAAAAGGGGTGACACTATTAACTACACCAGACAACCTGGATTTGAGGTAATATCCAATAAAAGGATTATGGAAAAATAAGATATAAGAGGCTTGTCAAAAAAAAAAGACATACTCACTTGGAAATAATTTTCTTTATTAGTCAAGCAAGAGAATCTATAGATAAGTGATTACAGAAACTAAGTAATTTTCTGGTTGTCAGACAACTTAAGAAAAATTATTTCTATATGTTAGTAGCAGTGTAAAAAACATATTTTGGAGCTTAGAAGTATAAAACCACAAAATCTTTAGAATTACAAACTTTCCCAGGGCAAGAAAATTATATAACATTAAAAGCATATAAGAACAGAAAACTGTTGGTTCTTTTGGGAAAATCCAGCAATATAATTAAACCATCTGCCAACCCAGTCATTCAAAAGAGGAGGGGCCATCATTGTTCCCCATTCTATGTTTTGTATTCAACAAATATTTGTCCACATAAAACTACTGACTAGATTCCCCCAAAGGGGCTAGAGCTTCCATCCAAAAAAGTCCCAGCTGGGTAGAGGTTGTTGTAAACTAGCATGGACACTAGGACCAAAACCGTGTAAAGAATAGAAATTAACAATTCTACTGCTGAGTGGGGTGGGGCACAATAGAGAAAGGGACCAGTGGTAGGGTATCTGGGAAAGGATGGCTTTATAGAAAAAAGTGCTTTTGCTTGTGTTTGAAGCAAATGGGAGGGGGTAGAGCTGCTTAGGCTTCCCCAGTGGCTCAGGGGTAAAGAATCTGCCTGCAATGCAGGAGAGGCAGCTTCCATCCCTGGGTCAGGAAGATGCCCTGGAGAAGGAAATGGCAACCTATTCCAGTATCCTTGCCTGGGAAATCTCATGGACAGAGGAGCTTGGTGGGCTACAGTCCATGGAGTTGCAAGGAGTCCCACACAACAGCAAAAAAAACAACAGATCTGCTTAAGGGTAATCTCTTTAGAGAAAACCTACCAGCAGCCTGGCTATCTGAAAGAATGCTCCATTTCAAGTGGATTTTCTTTGCCCAGGTGAGCTTCCTTTCAGGTGTTCAGGCAGCCACTGATCAAAATTCTGCAATGCAGCCTGCATCCAAAAAGGATCTATTGGTGTGACTCTTTCGGTGTGTGCAATATATACACAACCAACATCGGAAGACTCTGTCCTGGTGCCCGCTCAGGTGTCCAGGAATTGTGGGAGGCAGTGGATTCAGGGAACAGGCATCTCCGGGCCTTGCAAGGAGGACCAGGAAGGCGACAGGGGCGCTCCTGGGGACCTGGACTCGGAGAAGGAGGTAGAGGTTGGAGTGGTGAGTCAGGAAAGGGCTCCAGAAGGTGCAAGTCCAGGTTGTCGTCGTGCTGAGGAGAGCCTCTCTCTGGACTAGGATTGGAGGCCCGAGGGGAGGGCTCTGAGACTATGTCGAACAGGTCAAAGTGAGTCAAACTTTCAGCAGAACAGCGGAGCTCAGCGACTGGGACTGAGGCAGCATCCATCCAGCCCAGCAGGAACTCAGCGTCAGCATTCGCGTCCTCCTCGCTGGCCTCTCCCTGGCAGGCGATCTCTGGGACAGCGGCACAGGAGAGTCCCGGCTCCAGGGCCACGTAGTCCCCGGGAGGGCTCAGGACAGCGCCCGGTTCTAGGCCCTGCCCCCACGGCCCTTCCACACCCGAGCCCAGGAGGGACTCGGGAACCAGCATGAGGATGCGACCTCCGAGACACACTTGCCTCACAGACGTTGGCTCGGGCTCCAGCAGCAGTTCGACATCATCCAGGAGCACGTGCAGAGCACATTCCGCCGGCAGGACAGCCACGAAGATGAGGGTGCCTGCTGTCGGGGACCAGGCCAGGTTATCCAGGCTGGGCGCCGCCTCAGACTCGGACTTGGGGCGCTTGGCAGGGCGAGGTCCTCCGTCCTGCGGTTCCCACGGGTCCTCGGGGTAGGCGGTGGGGCTGCGCGGTCGGCAGCCCATCATGTGAGTGTCGCCGCGGGCCTGGGACCTGGCAGAAGGCGACAGAGGGCTGGGTCCTGCAGGCAGTGACAGGTCGGCTTGACAGGTGAGGCCGACGCGGGGCGGTGTGGCGCAGGAACGCAGGACGAGTCTTCGGAACTCTGGGGTTGCCTCTGGGGAGTCACTCAGCCGTGGCTTCTAGGGGAGCTGCTGCGTTCAGTCGCAAGAGCCAGTTTGAGCTTCATCTCCTCACGTGGACGGGTTTGCACAGGAGTGGGCCAAGGGTGCCGTGAGTGAAGCCGGCGGAACCTGAGTCGCAAAGCAGCCTCACGCTAAGCCGACTCACGCTAAGCCCCGCCTCTTCCTAGGCTCCGCCTACAGAAATGGAGTAGTCTGGGAAGCCGAAGAGTCCTGACCCTGGTGGGTAGTTCAGTGCAGATGCTTTTATAGGCCTGAAGGGGGCGGAGCAATCGTGCCACTCCTGGACGAAGTCCTTGGCTTTCCTCGTGTTGACCTCAGATGCGGAAAACCTTAACCGGAAAACCGATTACGTTTCTAGTCCCACCATTGGAACCCTGCACCAGTACCGTGAAATGTAGTTCCTTCATCCCCTGAGACTTCGCCGTGGCAGTGACCTCGTATCTTCTTTTGGTCCAATAGTGAGGTGAGTTTTTGGATGGCATTCTTAAGCCTTTGTCTGTTGTTAATGACTGCCAGATCCTTGCAGGTGTGTTGGAAGGGAAAGCAATGTTAGAATTGAGTGTCTTAATAGCAACTGCTGCACTATCAACTTATGTATGTATCTGTTTAGCACGATGGTCATTGTTATACTTCCATCACTAAACCAAGAGTTTATAGTATTGAATTTGACCTACACTACACTCAGAGGTGTATCTGTTGCGGCTCAATGGTCGTCCCAAAGGAAGAACCAATTGGCCAGGAGCCCGGAAGTAGCAGAGGATCGTTTGACCCATCAGGCTCCCCTCCAGGTGATGCAGGCGGCAGCGCCTTTAATCTGGGTATCACTTTAAAGGCACGTCTAGAAATTAAAAGACACTCCTTGGAAGAAAAGTTATGACTAACCTAGATAGCATATTCAAAAGCAGAGATATTACTTTGCCGACTAAGGTCCGTCTAGTCAAGGCTATGGTTTTTCCAGTAGTCATGTATGGATGTGAGACTTGGACTGTGAAGAAGGCTGAGCGCCGAAGAATTGATGCTTTTGAACTGTGATGTTGGAGAAGACTCTTGAGAGTCCCTTGGACTGCAAGGAGATCCAACCAGTCCATTCTAAAGGAGATCAGCCCTGGGTGTTCTTTGGAAGGAATGATGCTAAAGCTGAAACTCCAGTACTTTGGCCACCTCATACGAAGAGTTAACTCATTGGAAAAGACTCTGATGCTGGGAGGGATTGGGGGCAGGAGGAGAAGGGGACGACAGAGGATGAGATGGAGAATCCCATGGAGACAGGAGCCTGGTAGGCTACAGTCCACGCAAAGAGTTGGACACGACTGAGCGACTTCACTTTCACTTTCACCACATGATTGCTCACTTTGTCCCTTTTTGCAAAATAGCTTTTATGGTCTCATTTTTAGGGCCACATCATATTCCCTCATACAGAATTCCATTAAAATCAGGCTTCCTTTGATGGACATTCAAGCTAGTGATTTGTGAACTGGTAGAAACTGACCTTCTCTGTCCAGTTAGTGTTAAATGCAGATTCTATGCCACATCCCAGAACCACTGATCAGACTTCTGGGGGCCATGGTCATAGGAATTCTCCTTAAGCAGCTCCATAAAGATTCTGTTTGGGGCCTGAAGTTAAGATGATGGAACTTATTTTCACTCAGAATATGAGGGGTTCAGGAACAGGGCAGTGTATGGTTGAGGTCATGTTGGTGACAAAGTCAAGAAGGAAATTCAACCTTCCTGGGCCTGCCTTCAGTGGTTTCCCCTATACTCCTTCCTGCATCCTCTCTCATGGATGCATTCCAGGGTCTTGCCTGTGGGCTAAGAAATTCCCTGTATAGATCAGGAATGTTGCTGAGGGAACATGCAGGGGCTGAACACTGCTTTTGGGGCACTCCCAACCAGACTCTGTTGGAGTTGTGTTGGTGATGCTTGGACATCCCATGGTCAAGGATAGTTCAATGAGAGTTCTATTTTCAGGACAGTGAGTGTGGACGTGCTGTGTTTTAAGGGATGGATGGAAGAGCCAAAACCTGGCCAGGACACCAAGTGTGGCTCAAAACTCTTGGCATAACTGGTATTGAAGCCCTGAATGAGGTGGCTCCTGTCTCTGCCTTGTGCCACCTCTTGTCCACTACTCTCCTGACCTCCGTAGTTTCACACTTGGGCTCATCATTGTTCTGGGCCCTATGAATCGTCACTGTGAGCTCCCCTTCCAAGGGAATGTGGTCCTGTCCTGAGATAAAACCAATTACTAGGGGCCTGGCATAGAGGCAACTGATTTTCTCTTCTGATCAGCCTCTTTCTTTCTTTTACTTGGCTGTGTAACTCAGCTTGTCAGAATCCTAGTTCCTGGACCAGGGACCAATCCCAAGACCCCTGCAGTGGAAGTGTAGCATTCTAACAACTGGACTGCCAAGGAATTTTCATGGTCAGCCCCTTTCTAAGTGGGTGATTATAGGCCAGTCATTTCACCTTCTCTGGTCTCAAGTGTCCTTACACATGAAGTGGACAGAATGCCATCTACTGTGCAGGAGGGTTGTGAGATAACGTACATAAAATGTTCTCAGAATAGGGTAAGTGCCAAGTGAAAGTGAAAGTGTTAGTCACTCAGTCATGTCTGACTCTTTGCAGAGTTCACATGGACTGTAGCCCACTAGGCTCCTCTGTCCATGGGATTTTCCAGGCAAGAATACTGGAGCGGGTTGCCATTTCCTGCTTCAGGGGATCTTCTGGACCCGGTGATTGAACCTGGGTCTCTTACGTTGCAGGCAGATTCTTTACTGTCTGAGGCACCAGAGAATAGTAACTATTCACTCTTTATCATGATTATAATCTATTTATTCTCACGTGACACTATAACCGTATTCTCAGCATCTTAAACAGTGCCTGGCAAGTAGCCAACATTCAATGAATGGTAAAAAAATATCGTTTGTCATCATCATCATTCTGGAAAGCGGTCTGATATGTTAGAAAGTAATCTTTCAGGTTTTTTCGTGGCATAGTTCAGTTCAGTTCAGTTGCTCAGTTGTATCCGACTCTTTGTGATCCCATGAATTGCAGCACGCCAGGCCTCCCTGTCCATCACCAACTCCCAGAGTTCACTCAGACTCATGTCCATCGAGTCAGTGATGCCATCCAGCCATCTCATCCTCTGTCGTCCCCTTCTCCTTCTGCCCCCAATCCCTCCCAGCATCAGAGTCTTTCCCAATGAGTCAACTCTTCACATCAGGTGGCCAAAGTATTGGAGTTTCAGCTTCAGCATCATTCCTTCCAAAGAACACCCAGGACTGATCTCCTTTAGGATGGACTGGTTGGATCTCCTTGCAGTCCAAGGAACTCTCAAGAGTGTTCTCCAACACCACAGTTCAAAAGCATCAATTCTTCGGCGCTTAGCTTTCTTCACAGTTCAAGTCTCACATCCATACATGACTACTGGAAAAACCATAGCCTTGACTAGACGGAGCTTTTTTGGCAAAGTAACATCTCTGCTTTTCAATATGCTACCTAGGTTAGTCATAACGTTTCTTCCAAGGAGTAAGCATCTTTTAATTTTATGGCTGCAATCACCATCTGCAGTGATTTTTGGAGCCCCCCAAAATAAAGTCTGACACTATTTCCACTGTTTCCCCATCTATTTCCCATGAAGTGATGGGACCAGATGCCATGATCTTCGTTTTCTGAACATCTGTATAATTCAAGAATGGCTCACTGGGTACCAGATCAGATATCTTTAATTTTGCCTTACTTTCCTTTACTCTAAGATGCACAGAGACTGTCAGAGTGATTTATCAGGCCCACTCATTGGCTTTTGTTGGTGTAAGTCATTACTGTCTATCCAATCAATGTGAACTGATTGAACTGTGAGGGAGGAATTAGCAAATAGATTCTGATTCCCTGCAGATCCTCCCTCTAATGCGGGCTTTCCTGGTGGCTCAGAAAATCACATGGACAGAGGAGCCTGGGTGGGTTATGGTCCATGGGGTCGCAAAGAGCCAGACATGATTGAGCAACTAACACTTTCACTTTCCTCCCTCTAATGAGGGCCATCCTGTTGTCCCCCTAGAATACATAGTGAAGTTGCTCAGTTGTGTCCGACTCTTTGCGTCCCCATGGGCTATAGCCTACCAGGCTCCTCTGTCCATGGGATTTTCCAGGCAAGAGTACTGGAGTGGGTTGCCATTGCCTTCTCCAGGGAATCTTCCCGACCCAGGGATCGAACCCAGGTCTCCTGCATTGCAGACAGATGCTTTAACATGTGAGCCACCAGGGAAGCGCAAAATACATAAGTAGCTTTTAAAAATTCTTATTTATTTTATTTACTTTAGGAATAATACCTGAATACATATTTTAGAAAATCCCCACCACCTCCCAATCCAGTGTTTATTATGTCAAAATCCTTTTCTGTGTATGTACAAACATGACATGGGATGTTTTCTTCCTGTAATGGCAATGTATTGTGGGTCTTTTTCGGCAAAATGTTAGAGCTTACTGCTATTTGGTATTGTCATCCACAACATACATTATCTCTTCTATCTTTTATTGGAGAGCCCTTTTCCAACATGCAATACAGGCTTTTATATGAAAATGTTGTGTAAGAAAAGGCAGCTTCAAACATTTCTTGGACAGCAACACGTTTGTCTTTGCCTGTAGCAGAGTAAGGTAGCGGTCCACTCACTCTGTGCTTAACTCACAGTAATCCTGGCATATTATGCTGTGCTTCCTGAGTGTGTCACAGTGATGAATTGTGTTGGATTAGTGACGCTTGGATAACAAGGAGATCAAATCAGTCAATCCTAAAGGAAATCAACCCTGAATATTCATTGAAAGGACTGATGCTGAAGTTGAAACTCCAATACTTCAGCCACCTGATGTGAAGCGCCAACTCATTGGAAAAGACCCTGATGCTGGGAAATATTGAGGGCAGGAGGAGAAGGAGATGACAGAGGATGAGATGGTTGGATGGCATCACTGACTCAATGGACTTGGGTTTGAGCAAGCTCTGGGAGATGGTGAAGGACCGGGAAACCTTTCGTGCTACAGTCTGTGGGCTGCAAAGAGTCAGACACGATTGAGCGACTGAATAACAATTGAAGCTATCCCAGTGATGTAATATTTTATGATGGCCTGTGTTGTCACAATATTATTAATCTTTTACTTTTTAAGGAGTTTTTAAGACAAACCTGTTATTGCAGTAGTTATTTGGCATTTTAAAGGGTGAGGCTGAAGCTAAAGCTAAATACAGGTTTTTTTTTTTAACCAAATACATTTTTTTTTTCAGCTTCCTTGTGATGTGAAAGACAATGATTTCTATATCTTAATTTTGAATTTAGATTTCTTATAGAATTCTCATTTTTTCTAGTTATTTTTTTGGTTTGCAATCATATGGTCTGCAAATGGTCTTATTTGCCCTCCCTTTAAGATTTTAAACATGTTTTTTTTTTCTCTCTTGTATAATTTTGTGGACTAATATCTCCAGTCAAATATTGGAAGTGTCATCTTTTTCTTGTTTTAGACTTTGGTGGGACTCCTGCTAATATTTGCCTGTTAAACATGGTGCTTCAAAGTAAGTGTCATGTCAAAGAATTATCAAGCTCTTGCTGTTTTATTGAATATTTAATGCTTTATCTGGAAATATTTCCAAACTTACAGAAACATTGCAAAAACACTATGAAGAATTCTCATCTATCCTTTATTAATTTTTTTTTAACACTTTGCCTTATCATTCTTTAGTTCTATCTTTCAGAAAGACCACAGGATATATTTATATTTATATTTATATTCTTTGAATCATTACAGAGTAAGTTGTATATATTCAGACTCTTTTCCTCAGAATTGTTCAGTGTATATTCCCTAATAAGAATATTCTCTCATATATTTTTAGAACAATTATCAAATTAAAAAAATTTAAAATTGCTGTCATGCTTTAATCCACGGTTCATTTTCCAATTTTGTCAATTGTATGAACAATGTTCTTTATTGTATATCACTCTTTATCAATTTGAAAAAATTAATTTACCATTATTTTTTCTTCCATCTTTATTGAGATATAATTGTCATGCAGCACTGTTTAAGATGTGCAGCATAGTGATTTGTCTTACATACATCATTTGATGATTCCCACAATAAGTTTAGTGAAAATCCCTCATCGCCTATAGATAGAAAATAGTTTGTTTTTCTTGTGTCGAGAACTGTTTGGATTTATTCCCTTATCTCTCATGTATGACGTACAGTAGTATTAATTACATATAGGATGCTATACATTACATTCCTAGTACTTGTTTATCTTATAACTGAAAGTTTGTATTTTTGTCTACTTTTATCTAATACTGTCTGTTTTTATTTTTGTCTAGAAGATGCGGGTCAGGTCAGGATCATACATTTCATTCAAATGTCATGTTTCCTTAGTTAAATTTTATCTGGGCTAGTTCCTTAACCTTCTGTTGTTTTTCAAGCCATTAATATTTTTGAAAATTATAGATAGTTATTTGCTGGTGTTCCTCAATTTGGGATTCTCTGATGTTTCCTTATAAAAAGATTAAAATTATATTTTTTGGCCTTGAATATTAATAGGCGATCCTGTGTCTTCAAGAGACACATCATATCCATTTGCTCCTTACAGTGATTTTAATATTTCTTGTTTCAATTTAATGGTTATTAATAAACTTATGGAGTTGGGCTACCATCACCATAGCAGTTGTAGAATATCTTTTTCACCTCAAAAATTTCCTTTATGCCTATTTGCAGTCTTCCCTGGTGGCTCAGATGGTAAAGCGCCTGCCTGCAATGCGGGAGACCTGGGTTCGATCCCTGGGTTGGGAAGATCTCCTGGAGAAGGAAACGGCAACCCACTCCAGTGCTCTTGCCTGGAAAATCCCACGGACGGAGGAGCCTGGTAGGCTACAGTCCATGGGGTCGCAAAGAGTCAGACACGACTGAGCGACTTCACTTTCACTTTTCACTTTTCATCTCTTGAGGTGATTGCCTCTTTTTCTTTAAATTTGCCTTTTTACAAGTTATTTCATAGAATGAACCATTCAGTGTGTAGTCTTTTGCATCTGACTTGTTTCAGTTAGTGTACTGTTTTGGAAGTTTATTCCTGTTTTAGCATGTTATCCATGTTATAGAATATTATATTGCTAATTGTTCCATTTCCTTGAGGAATAGTATCTATTGTATGAAATACAACGTGTTTGTACATTCACCAGTATTTGGACATTTGGATTATTTCCATTTTGGGGCTGTTAGGAGTAATGCTGCTATGGACACTCATACACATGTCTTTGTGAGGTCATATGTTTTTAAGTCTCTTGCAAAGATTCCAAGGAGTGGAATTCTTGGGTCGAATGGCAAGTTTGTGTTCTACTTAAAAATAAATCTGTGGAATGGTTTTCTAAAATGGCTGTACCATTTTATATTCCCACAAGCAACGAATGGGCATTTTAATCTTTCCTCAGTCTCACCAGCATTTAGTATTGTCTGTCTCTTTGAATATAGTCATTCTAGTGAGTGTGTTTTGGTATGTCATTGTGGTTTTAACTTGCATTTCCCTAATGACTGATAATGGTGCACATCTTCTCATGAGTGTATTGGCTAAGCCTGTGTTGTGTATCTTTTATGGTTAAGATGTATTAAAATCTTTGTCCATTAAAAAATTCTATCATTTGCCTTATCTTTGAGTTGTTACAGTTTTTTGTATATTCTGGATACAGTCCTTTATCTGATACCTGATTGCACATATTTTCTCCTATTTTATGGACTTTCTTCCATTGTTTCATTGAAATATAATTGGCATATAAAGTTATATTAGTTTTGGGTGTATTTAAAAATTCTTATTAGTGATTTTTGATTTGCATGTGTTTAAAATTTTGATCACTTTCAAAATGCCAAATTGAAAAGATGAATTGTAACTTTGATTTTATATCTAAGAACCTTCAGCCTAACCAAGGTCAGAGATTTCCTTCTCTTTTTTTGAAGAAATTAATAGTTTTAATTTTTACATCTAGATCTATGATCCAGTTTGTGTTTTTTTGCGTGTGTGTAATGTGAAATAATTGTTTCAGATTTTTAATGTGAATATTCAATTTTTAAAAAGACTATGCCTTTTACATTTAATTGTCTTGGAACTTTTGTCAGAAATGAATTGATCATAAATGTAAATATTTGTTTCTGACTCGTAACTTAGTTCCTTTGACCTGTTGTATGACTATTCTTCTGCCAGTACCACACTGTCTTGATTATTGTATCTTTTGAATAAGATTTGAAACTTAAGTTAGCTTAAGTCCTTCAACTTTGTTCTTTATAAATGTTGTCATTACAATTCTAGGTGCTTTGCATTTCCATATGAATTTTAGAATCAGTTTGTCAATTTCTGATTAATGCCTGCTAGATTCATGTACAGCTCAATTTGGAAAGAATTGCTGTTTTGACAATATTTAGTCTTTCAATCAGGAACATGACTTCTGTCATGAATCATATGTGTCTCCCTATTTATTTAGATCACTTTAATCTCCTCAGTGTTTTATTATTAAAGTATAGTTTTTATTGAAGTATAGTTTATTTACAATGTTGTGTTAATTTCTTCTGTACCACAAAGAGTGAGTCATATATATATATATATTCTTTTTATATTCTTTTCCATTGTGGTTTATTTCAGGATATTGAATATTGTTCCTTGTGCTATACAGCAGGGCTTGTTGTTTATCCATTCTATATGGACTGGTTTGCATCTACTAACCCTAACTCCTGGCCCATTCCTCCCCTGCTACCCCTCCATCTTGGCAACCACATGTCTGTTCTGTATGTGAGTCTGTTTCTGTTTCATAGAGAGGTTCATTTGTGTCTTATTCAACATATAAGTGATATCATATGGTATTTGTCGTTCTCTTTCAGATTTACTTTCATTTAGTCTCTAGTTGCATTCATGTTTTTGCAAATGGCATTATTTTGTTCTTTTTTACAGCTAAGTGGTATTTCATTGTATATATGTATCACATCTTTATCCATTTACCTGTTGATGGACATTTAAGTTGTTTCCATGTCTTGCCTATTGTGATTAGTGCTGCTGTGAACATAGGAATGCATATATCTTTTTGAACTACAGTTTTGTCTGGATATATGTCCAGAAATGATATTGCTGGATCGTTAGGTAGTTTTCTTTTTAGAGTTTTCCATACTGTTTTCCATAGTAGCTGCACCAACTTGAATTCCCACCAACGGCGTAGGAGGGTTTCCTTTTGTCTTCACCCTCTCCAGCGTTTGTTATTTGTACTTTTTGATGATGGCCATTCTGACCAGTTTGAGGTGGTACCTTATTGTAGTTTTGATTTGCATTTCTGTATTAATTAGGGATGTTGCACTTCTTTTCATATACCTATTGACCATCTGAATTCCTAGCTTAGTCTTTTAAATATCCATACTCTATCAATCCTTCTGTCCATTTGGAAAAATTCATCAATCCAACCTTTTCACTGAAACCTAGCAAAGGTCACTCCCTCCATATTTGCAAGTGATCTCATCTCATTTCACCTCTTCAATAATATTATTCCAGCAATTTTCACATGTCTGTCCAGCATTATCATATTTTAGCTACCTCCACTAAATCAACATCTTCAGTATATAATTGAGAGGTTAACTTTTCCATCTTAAAGAAGTACTTTCTTGACATGACTTTTTCCTCCAGTTTCTACATCAATTTTCTCCATTCTTATGCACTAAAACTTTTGTATTTGTCAACTATACCTGTATTATCTAATTTCCCTTTTCCCACTATCTCTTGAAAGCATTCTGATCAGACTTCCGTCTATACCAGTCGTCTCTAAGCACTCTCATTAGGTCACCAATGATTCCCACCTTATTAAATCCGGGGGTTAATTCTGTCTTCATCAACAACAGTCAATCTTTGTCTCCTTTAAACATTTCCCCCTGTGGCATCCAAGATCACACACTTTCCCCGTCTGTCTCTCTTCTTCTCAGTTTCCTTAGTTGTTTACTCCTCATTATGAAGGCTGGAATATCCCAGGGCCCTGTTGTTGACCTTATTTTTTTTTTCTGTCAACCTTCTGTACCTTTCTCATGAGTATCCAACTGCATCACCAGCATTTTCTCCTGGATATCTGTTAAGTTGAACTATATACAATTTTCATTTTTGTAGGTCAGAGTGGTTGAATATTACCAATTTTATATAAGTCAATCTAATATTAGGTAGTCCAAACTTCAGGTCTGAATTCGAACTGCTTATATTTTCCCAGACCCAATCCTTTCTCTAAGTGTTCCCCATCACAGTAGTTGCAGTTCTTTTTCCTGTTCCTCAAGACAAAAATTTGGATTTGTCCTTGAAAGCCTTTCACATTTCACATCAGTACTGTCTAGATATCCTGGACCATAGCACTTCTTACCATCCCTCCTGCTACCACCCTGCTGCCATTATTATCCCTTTAATGAATTACCATAGAAACCTCCTAAGTGATCCCCCTCCCTCTATTCTTTGTCTGTTTTCAGGGCAGTCCCATGCAATAGCTAGAGTGGTTCTGTTAAACCGTAAGTCAGATCATGTCACTCCTCTGCTAAACACATAGTTTTACTCAGGGTCAAAGCATATTGTAGGGTTCTATATGATCTGGACTTCTCACCTCAGACCACACTTCCTATCACTCTCCCCCTTGCTCCTTCTGTTACGACTGTCCAATCTCTGTGCTTTTCCTGGAAATTTATAGGCATGCTCACAGATTTTCCAGTTGTTCTTCTTCTACCCATCTCTCTGCATAGTTCCTCACTTCTTTCAGACCATGACTCAAAAGATATTGTCTCTGAGGTTTTCTTTGAGCTTACCATCTAAAATGGTAGTCTCTGACCCTCTGCTTCTCTTTAATCTTTAGCACTTTTGAGTGTTTAACGTGGCGTTTTCTTTATCTTGTTTACCCTCTGCGTTCTCTTCACCAGAGTATAAGCTCATGATGGCAATGACTTTTAACTGTTTTGCCCTTTAATATATTTTCAGTTTTGAAACACTCTCAGCTATGTAGTGGACACTCAAAAATACAATTGAATAAATGAATGTTTTTTTTCTTTTATCAATTATGTGTTTCATTTATTATGAATAATATTACCCTCTTCAAATATTGCCCTCCATTTCATTTTCTTCATTTCTTCACTGAAGTAACTTCACTAGTCATATGTTAGAATCTCCTTTCCTCTCTTATTCTCTTTTTATTATTTTTGTGTCTGTGCCCATCTATGATAAATTATAGGTAGTTTCTCCAGATCTTCAGCTGTTTCTAATTTGTTTAAATTAATAAGTTATATTTCTTTAAAATGTTTGTATAGCATGGCACAGGGTGTTCATTTTAACCTATTTTTAAAAAGCAAGTTATGCCATTTATGATAATTTCTTGTTCTTTACTCTCATTTTGTCCATCTTTTATTTTGCTGAGTAATTTATATACCTTTAAAATATTACAAATCTGGCAAATATTTTCATTGTTTGAGGAGTTAATTTTACAATTTTTTCTTTCATTTACATTGGATTGGTACCTAAATCCCTGTTTTGAGTTGTGAGGTTACGTTCATTGGAACTTTTATTTGTGAGAGGACTTTGTGGCTTAGGGATAAGGGTATTCTCTCAGAGAGGATTTGGGTTGCTTTAGGAAGTTCCCAGAAGCATCAAGTAGGGAAGCCTTTCCACTCAATTCTTAGTCTCCCTCTCTCTTTTGTTCCTCCTGGCTGTTGCCTTCCGTTACCTCCTTTCCTCTGGTCACTTTTCTTTCTTCCCTTTCTCCTTCCTCTCTTCCTTCCTTCTTTTTTATATAGACAGATGAGTTTTAGACAAAGGTCCCAAGAGGGCCACTCTTGGTTTGCATCTCTGTTGATCTAAGTGATTTATCTGGTCAAATGACCAAGATGTTCATTCTCTAGGGGAATGAGCTTCTGGTAAACAGTGGATTATCTGAGTTCCAAACATTTACTTGCCTTCCCTTACTGTGAAATTTGCAGAGGAGACTTAATTTCCCTTTTCCTTCAGAGACAAGTTTGAGATAGGCAAAATTTGGTACCATTTCCATTTGAAGACTAGATGGAGTCATATCTGGGGGTCTGTCATGAAATTAAAAGATGCTTACTCCTTGGAAGAAAAGTTATGACCAACCTAGATAGCATATTCAAAAGCAGAGACATTAATTTGCCAACAAAGGTCTGTCTAGTCAAGGCTATGGTTTTTCCAGTGGTCGTGTATGGATGTGAGACTTGGACTGTGAAGAAAGCTGAGCGCCGAAGAATTGATGCTTTTGAATTGTGGTGTTGGAGAAGACTCTTGAGAGTCCCTTGGACTGGAAGGAGATCCAACCAGTTCATTCTAAAGGAGATCAGCCCTGGGTGTTCTTTGGAAGGAATAATGCTAAAGCTGAAACTCCAGTACTTTGGCCACCTCATGTGAAGAGTTGACTCATTGGAAAAGACTTTGATGCTGGGAGGGATTGGGGGCAGGAAGAGAAGGGGACGACAGAGGATGAGATGGCTGGATGGCATCACTGACTCAATGGACGTGAGTTTGAGTGAACTCCGGGAGATAGTGATGGACAGGGAGGCCTGGCGTGCTGCGATTCACGGGATCGCAAAGAGTTGGACACGACTGAGCAACTGCACTGAACTGAACTGAACTGAGATCTATTCAGGAGTTCTGATACAAGACTGTTTCTGTTTTATGTGTACCGTTTGCTTTGCCTCATGATCCTCATGTTTTGTTTTATGAAACTAAATCTGTAAGCACCAAAGACTTCTAATAATTTTTGGCCTCTCAGTATTTCCTCTATTTTCCAGATAGTTGATGTTTCTGAAGGACTGTATCCAGCACTTTTACAGGTTTTATTCATGAGGATTTTTTTTGGCCATGTTAGTTCAAAATGAAAGTCTTCTATTATCTCTTTATGCATTGAGTGTGATACTCTGGAGAAATGGAAATCATTATTTAGTAATACACAAATAAAATCATCATCCTAGGCTGGGACCTGAGGCTGATTAACCACTAGTTCTTTATTTAGAGCCATATGGGAGGAAACATGGTATAGTGTGTGTGTGAGTGTGAGAGTATGTGAGAGTATGAATTTTGATCAAGCTAGTGGTCAGTGTCAGAGAAGGCAATGGCACCCCACTCCAGTACTCTTGCCTGGAAAATCCCATGGATGGAGGAGCCTGGTAGGCTGCAGTCCATGGGGTTGCTTAGAGTCGGACACGACTGAGCGACTTCACTTTCACATAATGGATAAGGAAATAGCAACCGACTCCAGTGTTCTTGCCTGGAGAATCCCAGGGATGGGGAGCCTGGTGGGCTGCTGTCTATGGGGTCGCACAGAGTCAGACACGACTGAAGTGACTTAGCAGCAGTAGCAGCAGTGGTCGGTGTGGAGAGGGAGTATTCTCTGTCTCCTGAAGACATTATATACTGCATATATACTGTCTCCTGCATATATTAATACTGACAGGGATAATATTAAACATAGGTGTCAGCTCTCAAAATAGCTAAACAACTTTACAGTGTACAACATGTAGTGGAGGTTTAAATCTTAAGTGCACAGGTGACACTGGGGTTCACTCAAGGAACTGAATCTCAAAGCATGTGATAGCAGCTGGGATTTCAGCTTCTCTGAGAGGGCTAAACTTCTGCCCCTGTTGTCTGTCATGACCAAGTACTGACCATTTGGGGCTGGCTGCTATAGAGGTTGTGGTTTGACTTTTAGGGTTGATTGCTACAGAGGCTGTGAGTTAGTGTTTATTGTCATATATGATCTGGTCATTGTTCATTTGTATATTTAGGTTATCAGGCTCTCCTCCTCCCCAACTTTTGATCATTTCATTCTTGCAATCAGTTCAGTTTAGTTCAGTTGCTCAGTTGTGTCCGACTCTTTGCGACCCCATGAACTGCAGCACGCCAGGCCTCCCTGTCCATCACCAACTCCCGGAGTTCACTCAGACTCACGTCCATCGAGTCAGTGATGCCATCCAGCCATCTCATCCTCTGTCGTCCCCTTCTCCTCCTGCCCCCAATCCCTCCCAGCATCAGAGTCTTTTCCAGTGAGTCAACTCTTCACATGAGGTGGCCAAAGTACTGGAGTTTCAGCTTCAGCATCATTCCCTCCAAAGAAATCCCAGGGCTGATCTCCTTCATAATGAACTGGTTGGATCTCCTTGCAGTCCAAGGGACTCTCAAGAGTCTTCTCCAACACCACAGTTCAAAAGCATCAATTCTTTGGCACTCAGCTTTCTTCACAGTCCAACCCTTACATCATTACATGAGCACTGGACTTGATGGACCTTTTTTGGCAAAGTAATGTCTCTGCTTTTTAATATGCTATCTAGGTTGGTCATAACTTTTCTTCCAAGGAGTAAGCATTTTTTAATTTCATGGCTGCAGTCACCATCTGCAGTGATTTTGGAGCCCCACAAAATAAAGTTTGACACTGTTTCCACTGTTTCTCCATCTATTTCCCATGAAGTGATGGGACCAGATGCCATGATCTTTGTTTTCTGAATGTTGAGCTTTAAGCCAACTTTTTCACTCTCCTCTTTCACTTTCATCAGAGGCTTTTTAGTTCCTCTTCACTTTCTGCCATAAGGGTGGTGTCATCTGCATATCTGAGGTTATTGATATTTCTCCCAGCAATCTTGATTCCAGCTTGTGCTTCTTTCAGTCCAGCGTTTCTCATGATGTACTGTGCATAAAAGTTAAATAAGCAGGGTGACGATATACAGCCTTGACGTACTCCTTTTCCTATTTGGAACCAGTCTGTTGTTCCATGTCCAGTTCTAACTGTTGCTTCCTGGCCTGCATATAGATTTCTCAAGAGGCAGGTCAGGTGGTCTGGTATTCCCATCTCTTTCAGAATTTTCCACAGTTTATTGTGATCCACACAATCAAAGGCTTTGACATAGTCAATAAAGCAGAAATAGATGTTTTTCTGGAACTCTCTTGCTTTTTCCATGATCCAGCGGATGTTGGCAATTTGATCTCTGGTTCCTCTGCCTTTTCTAAAACCAGCTTGAATATCTGGAAGTTCACGGTTCACGTATTGCTGAAACCTCGCTTGGAGAATTTTGAGCAATTACTTTACTAGTGTGTGAGATGAGTGCAATTGTGTGGTAGTTTGAGTATTCCTTGGCATTGCCTTTCTCTGGGATTGGAATGAAAACTGACCTTTTCGAGTCCTGTGGCCACTGCTGAGTTTTCCAAATTTGCTGGCATATTGAGTGCAGCACTTTCACAGCATCATCTTTCAGGATCTGAAACAGCTCAACTGGAATTCCATCACCTCCACTAGCTTTGTTCGTAGTGATGCTTTCTAAGGCCCACTTGACTTCACATTCCAGGATGTCTGGCTCTAGGTGAGTGGTCACACCATCGTGATTATCTTGGTTGTGAAGATCTTTTTTGTATAGTTCTTCTATGTATTCTTGGCACGTCTTCTTAATATCTTCTGCTTCTGTTAGGTCCATACCGTTTCTGTCTTTTATTGAGCCCATCTTTGCATGAAATATTCCCTTGGTGTCTCTAATTTTCTTGAAGAGATCTCTAGTCTTTCCCATTCTGTTGTTTTCCTCTATTTCTTTGCATTGATCGCTGAGGAAGGCTTTCTTATCTCTTCTTGCAATAGGTGGATCAATTCAGGGAAGGGTAGAGATCCTGATCTTCACTGCTTAGGGATTGTCCCTTCATTTCCATAGTCAATAGTATTGCGAGATCTTCTTGATCTTTCTGTACTATCCTGGGTAACGTCTGATGAGAGAATAGCTGTGCAGAAGCATTTAAGACTGTGGATAGAACTCAACAGACCTGTGTCATGACCACTGTGACAGAAACAAGAACAATAGTCTCTTTATTAGTTGTTTCATACCCAGGGACTCCAATTGCCCAATTCAAGTCTAGAAAACAAGCCCCATAGGCCAGGCCTTAGGGATCAGCCTTAGATAGCCAGATAGCTGTATCTTTAAGATGATGGGTAGCCTGTTCCCACTTGTCTCTTGCATTAATCTAAGTGTAGCAAAAATATTAACAATGATATAAAAATGCCTTAATGACCAACCAATAAATCTAGAATAATTTGTCTTTTTCATCACTATTTATGCCAATAAGTTGAGACTGATCTGTATTCCTTCTAGGATAGAGGAGATATCATTAATAACTTTTCCATAATTAGTGAGAAGTTTCTTAGGATTTTCTATTTGTCTGATTCTCACGAGTGGGAATTGTTTGTGTAAACTATGAGTAGTAATTATTCCAAGTTGAACACCTGATAATCAAGGGTAGCCTCATTTTGGAGCTTACACATGAGTCAGAATTTCCAGCCATGGTGGTTTATAGAATTAGGTTCTCAGTGTACAGACAAGTGTCAGAATATGTTCCCAAAGTGTGCGATGATTAGCTTGAGACAAACAGGATTGAGCTTCCTCTCAGAGGAGTAGTATCTAGTATGGTCTCAATGGTGAGCTAAGAAAAAAGGAGTTCACAGCACAAGGTCAGAACCAAGGCCTTATATAAGCCTGGGTTGCAAATTTGGACCTCAGTTAGTCTCTTCCAGTTAACAAGTGTTCAGGCCATAACCCAAGGTTGTCAAATGCAAATTTAGTATTACCTGGGATCTGATCCATAAATTATAATAATTTGTTCTTTTTCTGGAGACACAGGCACTAGCAAAGTCATAGGTTGATTTGTTCTAGGTAATTTGTCCATATGGGTGAAAGTGGAAATCCCCTCATCTGTAGTTTCTTGTGGCCTCACTTGATAAGATTGAAGTTTCTCAGAGATTTTTTATAATGGAGGTCTGGACACGAGTGAGCGACTGAGCGATTGAACTGAACTGAACTGAACTGGTGATGGATCGCATGGTGGTGGTGGTTTAGTTGCCAAGTTGTGTCTGACTCTTGGGGTCCCATGGACTGTAGCCTGTCAGGCTCCTCTGTCCATGGGATTCTCTAGGCAACAATATTGAAGTGGGTTGCCATTTCCGTCTCCAGGGGATCTTACCAACCCGGGAAATGAACCCAGGTATCCTGCATTGCAGGCAGATGATTTACCAACTGAGATATGAGGGAAGCCCGATGGATGGCATAGAGAGCGATCAGTAAGATTAAGGACAGTGACTATTGTTTGGGATAATCTAAGAATGGTGTTTGAATGGGTATGTTTTGACCTAACAATTATAACAAGGAAGAAAGCAAAAAGAAAAAGGTCCAGGATGGGTGAATAACACCCGGGGTTATAGAAAAAGAGAAAAGGATTGATTATAAGTAAGCAAAACAAAAAAACAAAATAGGAATTAGGAGTCTTGATCTCATGTCTTGGGCAGAAACTGTGGACTGTCTGAGATTACCTGTTTGTTCTGAAAGTCTTAAGTCAGCTGTTTGCTTCTATTTTTTTTAACATCCAGCTATAATTTTAAAATGAATATTTTATAAGTTTAAGGTATACAACTTAATGTTTTGATATGTATAAGGGTGACATGATCACCACAATCAAAGTAATCAAAATATACATTATCTTGCAGTTTTTTTTTGAAGGGGGTGAGGACACTCTTAGTAAATTTCAAGTTCATTTGGATTTAACCAGTTGTGGAATTGAAAATATTAAGAAAATTCTAGAAATTTCCTAAAAGAAGAACTTAAATTTGCCATGCTCCTGCAACTATTTACATAGCATTTACATTGTCCTGAGTACTATACTTAATCTAGAGATGACTTAATGTATATTAGATGACTCATTATGAACTAGAAATGATGTTCAACATCACTAATCATCAGAGAAATGCAAATCAGAACCACAGTGAGATATCAGCTCACACCTGTCAGACTGGCTATCATCAAAGTGACTACAAATAACAAATGTTGATGAGAATATGGAGAAAAGAGAACTCTCCTACACTGTTGGTAGTAATGTGAACTGTTGCAGCTACTACAGAAAACAGTATGGAGTTTCCTAAAAAAGCTAAAAATAGAGCTACTGTATGATTCATCAGTTCTAATCCTGGGTGTATATCTTAAAAAAGCAAAAACATTAATTCAAAAATATACATGTACCCCAGTGTTCATTTTTGTTGTTGTTGTTCAGTTGCCAGGTCATATTGGACTCTTTGACTAAGGATGATACATGTGCATGGCAACATTATTTGCTTTCCATGACAAGGTATGGAAGCAACCCGTGTCCATCAGTAGATGAATAGATAAAGAAGATATGTATATATGCACATGCATATACAAACATATGTATATATACACAAGCACACGCAATGGATATTACTCAATCAAAAAAAAAAAGAATAAAATTTTGCCATTTGCAACAACATGGATGGACCTGGCATGTATCACACTTAGTGAAAAAGTCAGAGAATGACAAGTACTGTATGTTATCACTTATGTGTGAAATCTAAAAAAGTAAAATAAATGACTTACAAAACAAAAACAGACTCACGTATATGAGAACAAACTACTAGTTACTGGTGGTGTTAGGGAAAGAGTTACTGATAAGATAGTAATAGAGGATTAAGGGGTACAAACTACTATGTATAAGATAAGCTACGAGGATACATTTTAAAGTAGGGTGAATGAATAATAGCCAATATTTTATAACAGCTTTAAATGGAGTATAGTCTATGAAGAATTTGAATTACTGTTTTTCCTCTGAAACTAATATAATGTAAATCAACTGTACTTCAAAAAAAGGTTAATACATCTTCCATGGGTTAAAAACAAACAGAAAAAAAGAGTTGTTACTTTCTGTAAATATAATTTGATTGTGTATATTAAAAATTTTTATTTTATATTGGATTATAGTTGATTTACAATGTTGTGTTAGTTTCTGCTGTACAGCCAAGTGAATCAGTTATACGTATACATATATCCACTCTTTTTTAGATTCTATTTCTGTATAGATCATTACAGAGTATTTAGTAGAGTTCCCTGTGCTATACAGTAGGCTCTTATTACTTATCTATTTTAATATAGCAATGTGTCGGAGAAGGCAATGGCACCCCACTCCAGTACTCTTGCCTGGAAAATCCCATGGACAGAGGAGCCTGGTGGTAGGCTGCAGTCCATGGGGTCGCTAAGAGTCGGGCACAACTGAGCGACTTGACTTTCACTTTTCACTCTCATGCATTGGAGAAGGAAATGGCAACCCACTCCAGTGCTCTTGCCTGGAGAATCCCATGGACGGGGGAGCCTGGTGGGCTGCCGTCTATGGGGTCACACAGAGTTGGATATGACTGAAGCGACTTAGCAGCAGTAGCAGCAGCAGTGTGTATATGTCAATTCCAATCTCCCAGTTTATCATTCCCCCCTTTCTCCCTTGGTAACTATCAAAGTTAGTTTTCTACATCTGTGATTTTATTTCTGTTTTGTAAATAGGTTCATTTGTACCATTTTTATTACTGTGGATTTTTAATATTTCTTGAAATCAGAAAATTTGATGCCTCCAGCTTTGTATTAGTTCAAGATTTATAGTACTGTGTTGAATAGAAGTGATGAGGATCAGCATCTTTGTGGGATGTGGGATCTTCCAAGAAAAGCTTTCAGTTTTTCTTCATTGTTTATGATGTTAGCTGTGCACTCTTATCCATAGTCTTTATTGTGGTAAGATAGGTTGGTTCTCCATCTATATTATTGAGATTAAAAAATCATGACTGGATGTTGAACTTTTTCAAATGTTTTTCTGCACTTGTTGTAATCCCATGGCTTTATCTTTCATTCTGTTAATGTGATGTATCGAGTTGATTGATTTGGATATGTTGAAGTATCATTGCATCCCAGGGATAAATCCCACTAGTCATAGTATGAGTGAGTGAAGTCGCTCAGTCGTGTCTGACTCTTTGCGACCCTGTGGACAGTAGCCTACCAGGCTCCTGCATCCATGGGATTCTCCAGGCAAGAATACTGGAGTGGGTTACCATTTCCTTCTCCAGGGGATCACAGTCCTCTAAATGTGTTGTTGGAGTTAGTCTTTTATTGAGGATCTTTGCAACTGTATCCATCAGGGATACTGGCATGTAATTTTCTTTTTTTGTGGTGTGTTTGTCCAGCTTTGGTATTAGGGTGATGCTAGTCTCATAGATTAGTTTGAAAGTATTCCCCCATCTTCTGTTTTTTGAAAAAGTTTAAGAATGATTGGTGATACTTCTTTGAATGTTCAGTAGAATTTACATGTGAAGCTGTCTGCACTGGGCTTTTCTTTGTTATGAGTATCAGTTACTGATTGAGTCTCCTTATTTGTTATTGGTCTGTTCAGGCCTTCGATTTCTCCCTGATTCACTTTGGGTGTGCTGTATGTTTCTAGGAATTTATTCATTTCTTCTAGGTTATGTAATTTGTTGGTATATAATTATTTGTAATAGATGTTTGAGGTTCTTTTTTATTTCGAAAATATTTATTGTAACATCTCTTTTATTTATGATTTTGTTTATCTGAATCTTCTCTCTTTTTCCTTTGTCAAGCTCAGGGTTTGTTGATTTTGTTTATTTTTTGAAAAGAACAACTGAGTATTGTTGATTTTCTATTGTTTTTCTATTCTCTATTTGATTTATTTTTGCTCTAATTTTATTATTTCCTTCCTTTGTCTACCATTGGGCTTTGCTCTTTTTCTAGTTTTTTAGGTGTGTGAAATTGGGAATATTTCTTTGAGAGCTTTCATTTTGGTGCAGGTGTTTATTGCTATAAACTTCTCTCTTAGTACCATTTTTTGCTAAATTTCATAAATTTTGATATGTTGTGGATTTGTTTTCATTTGTCTTAAGGTATTTTTAAACCTTCATTTTGATTTCCGCTTTTACCCATGACTATTTAAGAATGTTTAATTTTGTTTTGATGTATTTTTAAAATTTCCCATTTTCTTATTGATGTCTAGTGTTATTCCATGATTGGAATGATTTTCATCTGCTTAATTTTTTAAAGACTTGTTTTGTGACTTAACATGTGATCTATGCTAAAGAATGTTCCATGTGTGCTTGAGATGGATATATATTCTGCTGTTGGGTGGAAAATTCTGTATATGTATATTAGGCCATTTGGTCAATAGTGTCCCTGTTTGCTGTTTACTTATTAATTTTCTGACTGGATGGTCTATCCATTATAGAGATAGATATATTGAAGTCTCTTACTATTATTGTTTAATATCTATTTCTCCCTTCAGATCTGTCAATGTCTACATTATATTTGAAGGTGCTTTGATGTTGGGTGTTTTAAAAATGTCTTTTTTTCTGACATAGGTATAGCTACTCCTGTGTCTTTTGATTACCATTTGGATAAAATATCTTTCATATCCCTTTACTTTCAACTTTTGTTAAGAATTTCCTTAAATCTAAGATGAGTCCTATATGCAACTTACTGTTGGTTCTTATTCTTTTATTCATTCAGCCAGTCTGTCTTTTAGTTTTAATTAGGCAGTTTAGCCCATTTACATTTGAAGCAATTATAGAGATAAGGACTTACTATTGATGTTTTGTTAAACGTTTTCTGTTTTTGTAGTTCTCTTCTTTTTGTCTTTCCTTGTGGTCTGATAATTTTTTTTGTAGCAATGTGCTTTGATTCTTTTGTATCTTTTGTGTATCTACTGTGTGTGTGTGTGTATTTTTTTTGCATGTGTGTATGGTTACCATACTGTTTGCGTTGAACATCTTATAGCAGTCTGTTTTAAGCTAATACCAGTATAAGTTCAATTGCTTGGAGAAATGCTATACTTTACCTTGCTCTCCACTTTATGTAATTGATGGCAGATATTACTTTTTTCTATATTGATTTTCAATAACAAATTTCTGTGGTTATAGTTTTTCTTACAGTTAATGGTGAAATTTATACTTTCAAATGTTTTTATGTGACAGCATATTTTTCATTTCAACTTAAAGAAATTCCTTCAGCACTTCTTATAGGGCAGATCTAGTTCTGATGAACTCCCTTGGATTTTGTTTGGGAAAGTCATTTTTCTATCCTTTATTTATTTATTTATTTTTAAAACTTAAAAAAAATTTTTTGAATTTTTTTTAGCACATAAATGATTTACATTGTTGTCTTAATTTCAGGTGTACATTGAAGTGATTCAGATATATATATATATATATATATATATATATCTTCTTTTTCATTAATTTTTTAAAATTAATTAATTTAATTGGAGGCTAATTAATTTACAATATTGTACGTTTTTTGCCATACATTGACATGAATCAGCCATGAGTGTACATGTGTTCCCCATCCTGAACCCCCTCCCACCTCCCTCCCCATCTCATCCCTCAGGGTCATTCCAGTGCACCAACCCTGAGCACCCTGTCTCATGCATCGAACCTGAACTGGTGATCTATTTCATATAAGATAATATACATGTTTCAAGCTATTCTCTCAAATCATCCCACCCTTGCCTTCTCCCACAGAGTCCAAAAGTCTGTTCTTTACTTCTGTGTCTCTTTTGCTGTCTCACATATAGGGTCATCATTACCATCTTTCTAAATTCCATATATATGCATTAGTATACTGTATTGGTGTTTTTCTTTCTGACTTACTTCACTCTGTATAATAGGCTCCAGTTTCATCCACTTAATTAGAACTGACTCAGATGCATTCTTTTTAATAGCTGAGTAATATTCTGTTGTGTATATGTACCACAGCTTTCTTATCCATTTGTCTGCTAATGGACATCTATGTTGCTTCCATATCCTGGCTATTATAGACAGTGCTGCGACGAACATTGGGGTACATGTGTCTCTTTTTGTGTCTCTTTCAATTCTGGTTTTCTCAGTGTGTATGCCCAGCAGTGGAATCTCCACACTGTTCTCCATAGTGGCTGTACTAGTTTGCATTCCCACCAACAGTGTAAGAAGGTTCCCTTTTTTCCACACCCTCTCCAGCATTCATTGTTTGTAGACTTTTTGATAGCAGCCATTCTGACTGGCATGAGATGGTACCTCATTGTGGTTTTGATTTGCATTTTTCTGATATTGAGTGATGTTGAGCATCTTTTCATGTGTTTGTTAGCCATCTGTATGTCTTCTTTGGAGAAATGTCTGTTTAGTTCTTTGGCCTATTTTTTGATTGGGTCTCTAATTTTTCTGGAATTGAGCTGCAGGAATTGCTTGTATATTTTTGAGATTAATTCTTTGTTAGTTTCTTCATTTGCTATTATTTTTTCCCATGCTGAAGGTTGTCTTTTCACCTTGTTTATAGTTTCCTTCATTGTGCAAAAGCTTTTAAGTTTAATTAGGTTCCAATTGTTGTTTTTTTTTTTTCTTTTCTTTCTGTTACTCTGGGAGGTGGGTCATAGAGGATCCTACTGTGATTTATGTCAGAGAGTGTTTTGCCTATGTTTTCCTCTAGGAGTTTTATAGTTTCTGGTCTTACATTTAGATCTTTAATCCATTTGGGGTTTATTTTTGTGTATGGTGTTAGAAAGTGTCCTAGTTTCATTCTTTAGAGATTGTCTTTTCTCTGTTGTATATTCTTGCCTTCTTTGTCAAAGATAAGGTGTCCATAGGTGTGTGGATTTATCTCTGGGCTTTCTGTTTTGTTCCATTGATCTATGTTTCTGTCTTTGTGTCAGTACCATACTGTCTGATGACTGTTGCTTTGTAGTATAGCCTGAAATCAGGCAGGTTGATTCCTCCAGTTCCATTCTTTCTCCAGATTGCTTTGGCCATTCATGGTTTTTCGTGTTTCCATACAAATTGTGAGATTATTTGTTCTAGTTCTCTGAAAAATACTGTTGGTAGCTTGATAAGGATTGTATTGAATCTATAGATTGCTTTGGGTAGTACACTCATTTTCACTGTATTGATTTCTTCTGATCCACGAACATGGTATATTTCTCCATCTGTTTGTGTCATCTTTGATTTCTTTCATCAGTGTTTTATAGTTTTCTATATATAGGTCTTTTGTTTCTCTAGGTAGATTTATTCCTAAGTATTTTATTTTTTTCATTGCAATGGTGAATGGAATTGTTTCCTTAATTTCTCTTTCTGTTTTCTCATTGCTAGTGTATTGGAATGCAAGGGATTTCTCTGTGTTAACGTTGTATCCTGCAGCTTTGTTATATTCATTGATTAGCTCTAGTAATTTTCTGGTGGAGTCTTTAGGGTTTTCTATGTAGAGGATCATGTCATCTGCCAACACTGAGAGTTTTACTTCTTTTCCAATCTGGATTCCTTTTATTTCTTTTTCTGCTCTGTGTGCTATGGCTAAAACTTCCAAAACTATGTTGAATAGTAGTGGTGAGAGTGGGCACCCTTGTCTTGTTTCTGACTTTAGGGGAAATGCTTTCAATTCTTCATCATTGAGGATAATGTTTGCTGTGGGTTTATCATACATGGCTTTTATTATGTTGAGGTATGTTCCTTCGGTGGCTGCTTTCTGGAACGTTTTTATCCTAAATGGGTGCTCAATTTTGTCAAATGCTTTCTCTGCATCTATTGAGATAATTATATGGTTTTTATCTTTCAATTTGGTAATGTGGTGTATCACATTGATTGATTTGCAAATATTAAAGAAACTTTGCATCCCTGGGATGAAGCCCACTTGGTCATAAGGTATTATCTTTTTAATATGTTGTTGGATTCTGTTTGCTAGAATTTTGTTAAGATTTTTGTATCTATGTTCATCAGTGATATTGGCCTGTAGTTTTCTTTTTTTGTGGCATCTTTGTCTGGTTTTGGTATTAGGGTGATGGTGACCTGATAGAATGAGTTTGGAAGTTTACCTTCCTCTGCAATTTTCTGGAAGAGTTTGAGTAGGATAGGTGTTAGCTCTTCTCTAAATTTTTGGTAGAATTCAGCTGTGAGGCCATCTGTTTGTTGGAAGATTTCTGATTACAGTTTTGATTTCTGTGCTTGTGATGGGTCTGTTAAGATTTTCTATTTCTTCTTGGTTCAGTTTTGGAAAGTTATACTTTTCTAATAATTTGTCCATTTCTTCCAAGTTGTCCATTTTATTGGCATATAGTTGCTGACAGTAGTGTCTTATGATCCTTTGTATTTCTTTGTTGTCTGTTGTGATTTCTCCATTTTCATTTCTAATTTTGTTGATTTGATTCTTCTCCCTTTTTTTGTTGATGAGTCTCACTAATGGTTTGTCTATTTTATTTATCTTCTCAAAGAACCAGCTTTTAGCTTTGTTGATTTTGGCTATGGTCTCCTTTGTTTCTTTTGCATTTATTTCTGCCCTAATTTTTATGATTTCTTTCCTTATACTAACCCTAATTTCTAACCTTATACTAACCCACAATTTGTATGGGGTGCTTTATTTATTCTTTTTCTAGTTGCTTTATGTGTAGAGTTAGGTTATTTATTTGATTTCTCTCCTGTTTCTTGAGGTAGGCTTGTATTGCTATGAATCTTCCCTTTAACACTGCTTTTACTGAATCCCATAGGTTTTGGGTTGTTGTGTTTTCATTTTTTGATTTCTTTTTTGATTTCTTCTGTGATTTGTTGGTTATTCAGAAGTGTGTTGTTTAGCCTCCATATGGTAATTTCAAAAAAATTGAAATCATCTCGAGCATCTTTTTGGATCACAATGTGGTAAGATTAGATGTCAACTATAGGAAAAAAAACTATTAAAAATACAAACATATAAAAGAGAGTTTTGCCAGGTAAAATGTTCTTATTTGGCAGGTTTTTTTTTCCCCTTTGTATATATCATCATAGTCTTTCATGACCTATAACGTTTCTGTTGAAAAAACCCTGATGGACTTCTATGTTCATGACAAATTGCTTTCAAAATTCTTTGTTTTGATAATTTAATTATAATGTGTCTCATCATGGACCAATCAGGACGTTTCAGCTTTGAATGAAGATACCTACTTCCTTCCCTAGATTTGTTAAGTTCTCAGCCATTATTTCTTTAAATAAGCTTTCTGCTCTTTTCTTATCCTTCTGAAACTCCCATTAAGTGTATCTTATTTCATGTGATGATTTCACCTAAGTCTCATATGCTTTCTTTACTCTTTTTATACTTTTTTTTCTTTTTGTTTCTCTAACTAGATAATTTCTTTTTGATTATTTCTTCTACATGGTTGAATCTTCTGTGGAGATCTGTGTTGAATTTTTCAGTTTAGTTGTCATAGTCTTTAGCTCTTGGATGTCGGTTTAAATCGTTTTTTAAATGGTTTCTATTTTTTTTAATCAAAGCTTTTATTGTATTTTTTCCAGATTTCATTTAGTTGTCTACCTGTGTTCTCTTGTATCTTAATGAATTTCTTTAAGATGATTATTTTGAAATTTTTTTGTCAATTAGTTCATGGATTACCATTTCTTTAGGGTCAGTAACTGGAACTGTATTTATTCCCTTTTAGTCTTGTCATGTTTCCCTAATTCTTCCTTATTCTTATGCCTTTTCATTGAATTCTCTGCATTTGAAGAGGTGGAAAACTCTTCTAGTCTTTGTAGATTGGTTTTGAAGGTAAAGACCTTCTTTTACTGGTTTCCGCTAATGATGGGAAATGACAAGACTGTGGTGAAGCAGAGTTGAAGCTGGATTACAGTACTGCTTTTAGGGTCTGCATTTGCATCTATGGTCAGTGGCCTGTTAGTGGTGGCACTGATGGAGTGACTTCTCCTGTGTCCCTTGGTGGATGGGGTTGGTGGGAGGACTATAGACAAATGGGGCTGGAACAAAGCTCAGTAAGGGATGGAGACCCCTTTTGAATATACAGCTGGTATTAGGTTGGTGCAAATGTAATTGTGGTTTCAGACCATGAATTTTAAATCAATATATCTAGGCTCAAACACGTCTTTATTAACCAAAACAGGAACCATTACAATCAACACATTTTTGCCAAAGAAAAATAAGTTTGTTTATTCCTATAGCCTAGAGATCCATGCTTTAGAATTCAGTGAACTCTTGGAAAGCATTTTCTGCATCCTGCTGGTTGTGGAAGTGTTTTATCTGCAAAAAGTTGTCAAGATGCTTGAAGAAGTGATAGTCATTTGGTGAGAGGTCAGGTGAACATGGCAGAGGAGACAAAACTTCATAGCCCAATTCATTCAACTTTTGAAGCATTGGTTGTGTGACACACAGCTGGGTGTTGTCATGGAGAAGAATTTGGTCCATTCTGTTGGCCAGTGGCAGGCTGCAGGCATTGCAGTTTTTGGTACATCGCATCGATTTGTTGAGTATACTTCTCACAGGTGTAATGGTTTTGCCAGGATTGAGAAGGCTGTAGTGGATCAGACTGGCAGCAGACCACCAAACAGTGACCATGACCTTTTTTGGTGCAAGTGTGGCTTTGGGAACTGCTTTGGAGCTTCTTCTCTGTCCAACCACTGAGCTGGTCATCATTGGTGGTTGTATAAAATCCACTTTTCATCACATGTCAGAATTGGATTGAGAAATGGTTCATTGTTGTTGCATAGAAAAAGAGAAGATGACACTTCAAAATATTTTTGATTTGAGGTCAGCTCATGAGGCACCCATTCATCAAGCTTCTTCACCTTTCCAATCTGCCTCAAATGCTGAATGACCATAGAATGGTTGACACTGAGTTCTTCAGCAACTTTTCATGTTGTTGTAAGAGGATCAGCTTTGATGATTCTCTCAGTTGGTCTTTGTCAGCTTCTGATGGCTGGCCACTGTACTCTTCATCTTCAAGGCTCTTGTCTCCTTTGCAAAACTTCTTGAACCACCACTGCACTGTACATTTGTTATAGGAGTTCCTGGGCCAAATGCGTTGTTGATGTTGTGAGTTATCTCCGCTGCTTTATGACCCATTTTGAACTCAAATAAGAAAATTGCTCAAATTTGCTTTTTGTCTAACATCATTTCTGTATTCTAAAATTAATATAAAATAAATAGCAAATAATAAGCAAAAAATGTAAAGCAAGAAATGCATATTAAAATGACATATAACATAACCACACTTATTTAAGAATGTATTCCAATATTAAATAACAAATTTCAATAATGCAAAAACCACAATTACTTTTGCACCAACCTAATACCACACCGTAGTCAGTGCGTCTGCCATGGGGGCCTTCTTTGTAAAAGTACCCTCCCTGATCTCAGGCTCTGCTGGGGTTTCTCAGCCTTCTACCTAGTTACAAGGCTTCTAGAAAGAAACTTTTTCCCATGGAGGGCAATCACATAATTGTTTCAATGTGGGAAGAGTGCTGGCACTTCTTGTTCTGTTTTCTTGCTGATGTCACTCCTGTGGTTTCTGGTTCTAAAGTTTGAATGCTTCTGGAACTCTTAGTATCATCAATTTGACACCCCGTTTTGGGTAGACTTTTCATTTTATGGAATCCTAATTGCTGATTCAATTGTGAAATGTGAACATAAGTATTAGCTTCCTGGAGTTTCAGAGCTATATTTATTGTAACAGTAAGTGGTAAGTTCCCTTCCAATCAGGTTCAAGAACAGTTTTTTTTTTTCTTTTCCTGATATCTCTTCTAATAAATAAAATCTTCTGGCTAAAGATCATAAAGAGGCTTTTTAGGAAGATGTAGTTGGAAGGTAGATTTAACCTCTTGGTGTTAGAACTGGGTATACTGCTGATGCTGTTCAGTTGCTAAGTTGTGTCTGACTCTTTGCAACCCCATGGACTATAGCCCTCCAGGCTCCTCTGTTCATGGGATTTCCCAGGCAAGAATACTGAAGTGGGTTGTCATTTCCTTCTCCAATGGATCTTCCCGACCCAGGCACCAAACCTACATCTCCTGTGTTGGCAGACATTAACCAGAGGATTCTTTACTGCTGAGCCACCAGGGAAGCCGCAGAACTGGGTATAGTATGAATCTTTTGCAACATTTTTCTGAGTCTGTATACAATAGGGTATAACTTAGAATTGGAGGAGAAACTCCTAAATTCATGGATTTTTCATTTACCAATTCATAGGGGGATAAGCAATGTGTTCCCAAGGAAGTGGAAAAGTAGGTTCTCATAAGATCCAACAGGAGTACAACTGGTCAAGGGATCTCAGGATTTCTTAAAGATTTGCTAATTTTAATTTAAAGATGTCATTGGTGCTAAGAGGAGATTGAGGGTGGTATGGACAGTGTAAGGAGATCCAACCAGTCCATTCTAAATGAGATCAGCCCTGGGTGTTCTTTGGAAGGAATGATGCTAAAGCTGAAACTCCAGTACTTTGGCCACCTCATGCGAAGAGTTGACTCACTGGAAAAGACTCTGATGCTGGGAGGGATTGGGGGCAGGAGGAGAAGGGGACGACAGAGGATGAGATGGCTGGATGGCATCACCGACTTGATGGATGTGAGCTTGAGTGAACTCCGGGAGTTGGTGATGGACAGGGAGGCCTGGCATGCTGCAATTCATGGGGTCGCAGAGTCAGACATGACTGAGCGACTGAACTGAACTGAACTGAACTGAATGGACAGTGTAGTATTTGAGTAAGAGGGAATGCCTGATAGAATCCTTTTATATTGGTTTTCATAAGTGTGTACCTTGGTCACTGGTATGCTCTGGGTTGGAATCACAATATCTGGCAACTTTTCAGCAACTGTAAGGGAATGTTCAGTCAGGGAATGATTTAACCCATCCTGAAGGTAGACATATAAAACCAAAACTTGTTCAAATCTCATGAAGAGTGAAAACTGGAAAAAACCTGTCTGAAGATCTTCAACGGGCCCATGCAACTTTCGTTCCTGGCTATGTCCCATTTTATACTTTTTCTAGGGTAACGTAATCCTAGACCGGTGACACTTGACCTGAAAATAACCTCGCATGTCTTAAACAAAATCATGTCTCTCATAGGAGACACATAACATAAAATTTACTACCCTAGACATTTTAAGTGTACAGTTAGTAGCATTAAATATATTTGCTCTGTTGTGTAACCAGTGTCCATCACTTTTCCATCTTGCAAAACTAACAAAAACAACCCCACCCCCATTTCCTTCTCTCGCCGGTTCCTGGAAACTACCATTCTACTTTCTGTTTCTAGGAGTTTGACTGTTCTTGATATCTTATGTAAGTGAAATCATACTGTATTTATCTTTTTGTGACTGTTATTTCACTTAGCATAGTGTCCTCAGTATTATTACCTGTTGTAAGGTGTGTAAGAATTTTTTTCCTTTTTAAAGGTTGAATAATATTCCATTCCAACAGGGTCAAGGGTAAGAGTATAGTAAGTCATGTTTTTGGATGTTTGTTAGTTGTTAGAGGTTGGGGAAGTAGATAAATATTGAACTGGCCATTTTAGTGATGTATAAAACTTGCCTCTGACAGACTTCTACTAACAAAATCCTCCTTTTCTGTGCATTAAGCAGTTTCCCCTTTCCTTTATATTGTGAGGATATCAAATTGTTTTTAATGTATGTCCATTAAAAAATTATATCCCTGAAGTTAACTTATCAAATGGTTTATTCTTATTACATATCCTTAAAAGTAATATATTTATGTCTAGGACAAATTTATGTTTACACAAAATTGAGTAGATTCCACAGAGTTCCCATTTTCCACTCGTTCCTCTCTCACACATTCCCCCCTTTTATTAATATGTTGTATTATCATGGTATACATGTTCCAGCTGATAAATCATCAGGTATATTATAATTAACCGAAGTCCATAGTTTACATTAAGGTTCACTGTGTTGTATAGTCCTATGAGTTTTAACAAATGCATAATATCATCCATCCAGATAGAAGCATGCAGAGTAGCTTCCTTACCCTACAAGTCTGTTGTACCCCACCTACTCACCACTCTCCCTCCAAACCCCAGGCATCACTGATCCTTTTAGCATTTTCAGATAGTTATATAATTGGATTCACATAGACTTTCCAGACTGGCTTCATTCACTTAAGTTTCCTCCACATCTTTTCATGTCTTGGTAATTTGTTTATTTTTCTTTTTTTTGTCTCTGAGTAATAGTTCATCACATGCATATACCCCAGTTTAACTGTTCATCTGCTTGTTGAGGGGCTTCTTAGGTGCTTCTAGTTTTTGGAGCAGTGGGTTTTTGATAGTTCTCATCAAGTCGAGGTAAAATCTCAATGGCATGTCTGATTGCTTATGCATAGATAGGCACAAGCTTTTAGTAGTTAGACCTGACTAGAGAAAGAGGCTGTTAAATAGCTTTATTTATGTTTCAGATGCCCTCTTCACATTGGAGTCCACAGGAAAGGGTCTCTTAATGCTTAGCGAACTCATAAAGAGGTCATTCTGTCTCAGTGAAACTTGGCACATAGTGTCTGCAATACTCAGTTAAAAGCAGAAATACACTCAGTTGTCTCTTGTTAAAGTGTCTAGGATATGTTTGGATAGTCTTTAGTCTATCAGGAGAGAATGTTTTCTCTCCTGAGATGCACCATACTCTAAATAATGGGCTGTGTTTTGGCAAAAATAACTTATATTTGGAACATTATGTCCCTCTTTTGCTAAGGGTGGGGCAAGTCAGTGGAATTTTATAGGCTTTCTTGTCCTTTGAACAAAGTTGATTATCTACACATTGTGTTAGGACTAAATCACAAGGGAAATTTGTATCTTTCAAGTTTTGATCAAGGACCAGGGAAAAATAGAAGGGGGCTGCAGTGTACTCCAGGGGCATGACTGTCCAGGTATATTTTTGTTCTCTCCAGGTAAAGGCAAAAAGGCGTTGACTGTTTTGGTCCAGAGGCACACTGGAAAAAGATAGGACACAGGTTCATTAGAGTGAAGCAAGTGGCCTCAGGTGAAATTGGTGAAAGGCTGGTGTTTGGGTTAATTTCTGTCAGAAAGTGAGGTATATCTATTTTGTGGTCTTAAGGTCTTGAACAAATTGTTTGGATTCTTTTCTTACAGAAAGAGAGTGTTACAGGGCAGTGTATGGGAAGACCTTTGTATGTAAAGCATTCAACTATATGTTTGAGTTCTTTCCTTGGATTCAGGAGATATCAGGAGGAGTTTGGATAATGGTTTGGTAGAATGTGTCTGAACTTTAATAGGTTCTGCCCTAATTATTTTTCATATGTCAGTGAAATTTCTAGCTGGATTTGCAAGCTCAGGTGTGGTGTCCAGATCTTTATCAGGGCTATGTGTCACATAGTGAGAAAAGAAAAGATATATTCAGAACAAATACAATTGATTATGAATAGACAGTCTTCTGAAATTTCAAGAAATAGTCCCTTTGGTGTGCTTTTAATATATAATAATTTTATGAGTAATGAAAGCTTTACCTTCTTAAATTTGCAAGAGTGTTATCACAGAGCAGGAAGGAAAGGTTACATATAAAGGCTGGGAGATAGGGAAATCTGTGTGGTACACCTATGTCAAGGAAGTAGCTGAGCAAAGGTAGCAGGGTTTAATGTAGAAAGAGTAGCAGCTGTATTGATTTTTATTGGAAATGGTTCAGGTTTGTTTTTTTAGGAGATTCTACACAACTTTTCAGGGAGAAGCCAGTGGCAACCCACTCCAGTACTCTTGCCTGGAAAATCCCATGGGCGGAGGAGCCTGGTAGGCTTCAGTCCATGGGGTTGTGAAGAGTCGGACATGACTGAATGACTTCACTTTCACTTTTCTTTTTTTCTTTTTTATTATTTTTATTTTTTTTTAATTTTATTTTTTTACTTTACAATATTGTATTGGTTTTGCCATACATTGACATGAATCCACCACAGGTGTACATGAGTTCCCAACCCTGAACCCCCCTCCCACCACCCTCCCTATATCATCTCACTGGGTCATCCCAGTGCACCAGCCCCAAGCATCCTGTATCCTGTATCAAACCTAGACTAGTGATTCGTTTCTTACATGATAGTATACATGTTTCAATGCCATTCTCCCAAATCATCCCACCCTCTCCCTCTCCCACAGAGTCCAAAAGTCTGTTCTTTACATCTGTGTCTCTTTTGCTGTCTTGCATATAGGGTTATCATTACCATCTTTCTAAATTCCATATATATGTATTAGTATACTGTACTGGTGTTTTTCTTTCTGGCTTACTTCACTCTGTATAATTGGCTCCAGTTTTATCCACCTCATTAGAACTGATTCAAATGTATTCTTTTTAATGGCTGAGTAATACTCCATTGTGTATATGTACCACAGCTTTCTTATGCATTCATCTGCTGATGGACATCTAGGTTGCTTCCATGTCCTGGCTATTATAAATAGTGCTGTGATGAACATTGGGGTACACGTGTCTCTTTCAGTTCTGGTTTCCTCAGTGTGTATGCCCAGCAGTGGGATTGCTGGGTCATAAGGCAGTTCTATTTGTAGTTTTTAAAGGAATCTCCACACTGTTCTCCATAGTGGCTGTATTGGTTTGCATTCCCACCAACAGTATAAGACGGTTTCCTTTTCTCCACACCCTCTCCAGCATTTATTGCTTGTAGACTTTTGGATCACTTTCACTTTTCAGTTTCATGCATTGGAGAAGGAAATGGCAACCCACTTCAGTGTTGTTGCCTGGAGAATCCCAGGGACGGGGGAGCCTGATGGGCTGCCGTCTCTGGGGTCGCACAGAGTTGGACATGACTGAAGCGACTTAACAGCAGCAGCAGCACACAACTTTTGAAGTTTGTTATTAAATCCTTAAATTTACTGTATTAAGAGAGATCCTGAATGTCCTTTCCTGGATCAATTCAGTCTTCTCTGAATCCAGAAATGAGCACTGGCAGCTCTGACCAATACATGCATAAGTAATATGTGTTAGATAATCCTGGGGCTTATGCATCCAAAAGAATGCTAAATTCTTCCATGAATATTTGTTGGGTTTGTCATGATTTAGAGGAACTCTTACAAATAACTCCTAATTAAGCTCAGGTCCAAGGTTTAAACTCTGAAGTTGTCTGAATACCTGGTGCATGGATCTTCAGAGGCAGATCGCATTTCGGGCACCTGGACAAGGGGAATTGGAAAGAAGAGTCAGTGGAAGTTCAGAAAGAGAGAGAATGGCAGGAGAAGAGGTAGATTGATATCTAGGAAAGGCAACTGGAGGACTTAATAGAGAAGTAAGTTTAGTTTAGATTTTTTTTTTTCAAATTGGTCATTAGCTTTGGCTAGAGAATGTTTTAATGAAGCAACTTTTGATTCAGAGTTTTGTGTGGAAACCTCCTTATACCAAATCAAAATATGCTGCCCATTGAAACTGAGAAATCTTCCATGTTATTGGAGGAGCCTCTCAAATGAACAACTTTGTTCATGTCAGGTCTTCTTTAGTGAAGTTATGTCACTTAGAGATAGGCATAGGAATGAGGAATTGAATGAGATGACGTGGAAGAAGCACACATCTTTTCTGGAAGAGCAGAAGTTCTACACTTCAATTACCCTGTAAGAGTTGGTAATGGTGGGTAAATGTGGTGCTTGAGTACCTTGTGACTTAGGTCCCAACATGACTTCTCTGAATGCAGACTCTACCGCCTGACACCAAAAAGAAAATTCTTTTTGGATTAAAGGCAAACTTTCAAGGCAAAAGAAACTGAGAAGAGAAGCTCATCTGGTTTTATTGAAGACTCAGCTGCCAAGTATGTGCAAATGGATGCCAGTCTGAGGAGAACTTCAAACTCACAAGATTGTGAGGTTGACTTGAACAGCAGGCTTATAGGACACAATTTTGTGTTCTGCCCAGTGATTCCCTTTCTTGTGATGAACAAGATTGTTATTCAGCATAGCAGAAAATGGAATCACGAAAGAGAACTAAAGGGCCTTAAAATGAATGCCTGGATGTCACCAACGATGCCAAATAGGCAGAACCAGTAACAAAACCTGGTACCCAACTGAGAATAAATAGCTAAGGAGCTCAATGCAATGAGAGACTTCAGACATGGCATGGACTTTACACATTGGTGTGGACACTATAAGCTGAGAGTAGCTTACAGCACAAGGTGTTCTATGAGTACCACACTTAGTCCAGGGCTGAGAGTTATGGCCATGGGGAATGGAGACTGCCTCACTGGGACCCCCAGGAAAACTGAATATGAACTAAGGCTGCTCAAAGTAGGACAAGTAGGGGATGCTTATTCAGAGCTTGATATATAGCAAGAGAGTCAGCCCCATCACTTGCATTTGAGAGCTGATAGGCAGGTAAGGGAGTGAGAAAGGTTTATAGTGCAAAAAGGGAGGGCTTCTGTTGTGTTTGAATAGAGGTTATTGGCAGGGGAAAGCTAGAGGCAGGCTAACTAGACGCAGGGAATCCTATACAATTGATTTGATTTGTGGATTTTGCATTTTAAGCATAATATATTTGACTTTCTTAAAATGGTCCTGAGTTGGAAAGAAGAAAGAAAGTGTTCGTTGCTCAGTTGTGTCTGACTCTTTGCAACTCCGTGGACTGTAGCCTGCGGGGCTCCTCTGCCCATGGAATTCTCCAGGCAAGAATACTGGAGTGCGTAGCCATTCCCTTCTCCAGGGAAATCATCCTGACCCAGGAATTGAACCTGCTTCTCCTGTATTGTCAGGGGGATTCCTTACCATCTGAACTACCAGAAAGAGGGATGAAAATTAGGGAAGCTGGCAGTTGTTGACAAAATCCTGATCATTGAGGCCAGTTACCACAGGGCTTATAGTTTTGTTTCTGGGCTGCTTGCTACAAAGTTTGTGGGTAAGAATTTTGTTGTCGTAAGTGCCGTGGTCCTGTTAGTTTGTACAGTCAGTCACTCAGATCAAAGGCTACCAAGGAGTCTAGCTTCTTAATGGCATCTCCTGCCATCACTGGCCAACCCTGGCCCACTGAACTCATGATGCTGGTGCCTCCCCAGTGCATTACTTTTGGTTAGTTATTACAGTGTCCCTGTAGGCCCTTCCACACCCCCACTAGCTGATATAGTATTCTACGTTAGGTATTATATCAGTGTACCATACCCATTGCTTTGAACCTTCTGATTTTCTATTGTATCATATTATGCTTAACTTTAGTTACCATCTGGTGGCAAAGAGAGGGGATGGGGGTAAATGAGGTTGGTGCATGTTGTCTTGCCAGGCAGAGGCTTCTGCATCATCTTCGAGCAAGTTTTCATAGAGTGCAAGTTTTCATAGAGTGGTAGGCCACTTCTCTAGGCCAAAGATTAAAAGAGATCTGGGGATTCAAGTTATTAATATATAACTACTTGTCTCCATCTAATGTTTCAGGGCTGAATCATTCTGTCATCTCTCCATTTTAGAAGAATTAAAAAAGGAGATGTGAGAATGTCACTCAGCCACAAAGAGAAGGAAGTTCTGCCATTTGCAACAATGTGGATGGACCTAGAGAGCATTATGCATAATAAAATTAGTCAGATAGAGAAAGACATATACTCTGTTACCACTTATATGTGGAATCTAAAAATATAAAATGACTAAATATATATAATAAAACAGGAACAGACTCACAGATATAAAGAACAAACCAGTGGTTTAACAGTGGGGAGAGGGTAAAGACAGGGTATGAGATTAAGAGAAACAAATTGGGGCTTCCCTGATGGTCCAGTGGGTAAGAATCTATGTTACAATGCAGGAGACACTGGTTCAATCCCTGGTCAGGGAAGATCCCACATACTGTGGAACAACCAAGCTCATGCAGCACAACTACTGAAGCCCATGTGCCTAGAGCCCATTCTTTGTAACAAGAGAAGCCATTACAATAAGAAGCCCATGCATCACAACTAGAGAAAAGCCTGCTCACAGCAACAAGACCAGTGCAACCAAAGAGAGAGAGAGAAAGAGAGAAGCAAACTACTATGTATAAAATAGATAAGCAACTAGGACATATTATACAGCACAAGGATATATGGTCATTATTTTGTAAGAACGTCACATGAAATATAATCCATAAAAATACTGAATTATTTTGTTGTATATATAAAACTAATATTGTAAATCAACTATACTTCCTAAAAACAAAGGATGACAATATTAACCATACCATTCAATTTGTATTTGAAGTAATAGCCAATAAAAAAAAATTAAGGAAAAATAAGATGTAAGAAGCTTGTCAAAAAATAAAGAGACAGTACTATCATTATTTGGAGATACTATTATCCATAAAGATATAGAGATATGTCTACATATATATGATAGATATAGATATATCTATAACGATAAGCCCTCTGGTGGCTCAGACAGTAAAGAATCTGCCTACAATGCAGGAAACTCAGGTTTGATCCCTGGGTCTGGAAGATCCCCTGGAGGAGGCCATGGCAACCTACTCCAGTATTCTTGCCTGGAGAATTCCATGGACAGAGGAGCCTTCCAGGCTACAGTCCATGGGGTTGCAAAGAGTCGGACATGACTGAGTGATTAACACTTTCTTTCTTGGGCTTCCGGGATAGTGCGAGTGGTAAAGAACCCTCCTATCAGTGCAGGAGACATAAGAGATGTAGGTTTGATCCCTGGATTGGGAAGATCCTCTGGAGGAGGGCATGGCAATCCACTCCAGTATTCTTGCCTGGAGAATCCCAAAGACAGAGGAGCCTGGAGGGCTACAGTCCATAGGGTTGCAAAGAATTGGACACGACTGAAGCAACTTAGCACAAAAAATATCTATAAAGATAGATATATCTTTATTATTATCTGATAAAGATATTATCTTTATCAGTCAAGCATAAGAATTTACAGATAAGTGATTGCAGAAATTAAATAATTTTTTTGGATACCAGACCAACATAAGAGCAAATTTTTTCTATATGCCAGTAGCAATGTACAAACATTTTTGGGATCTTACAAGTACAAAAAACCACAGAATCTTTAGAATTAGAAACTTTTCCATGACAACAGAATTGTATTAAAAGTATGTAAGAAAAACGAAAAACAGTTGGTTCTTTTTGGAAACTACCCTTACAAAGCTAGCAATAGAAGTAAACCACTTGCCAACCTAGTCATTCAAATAGAAGGGCCATAATCATTGTTCCCCATTCCCTGTTTTGTATCCAACAAACATTTGTGCACATACAACAATTGGCTAGATCCCCCAAATGGGCTAGAGCCACCATCTAGAAAAGTTGGGACACTAGGGCCAAAAACTACATTGAACAAGACACATCTAGTAATTACTCTACTGGGGGGAAAACAAGGGGGAGGGGCAGTCGTAGGGTGCCTGGGAAAGGATGGCATTTTAAAGGAAAGTGCTGGCACCTGACTTTGAAGAGAAATGGGGGTGGGTTGGGGGGAGGCATAGAGCTGCTTAGGGGTGACCTCCCTAGAGAAAAACCTAAGTAGCTGTCTTAAAGCACGCTGTGTTTCAAGAGGCTTTTCTTTGCCCAGGTGAGTTTCCTTCCCAGGGATCTAGCCAGCTAGATGTAAATTTTGCAAATGCTGCAAAATTCTGCAGGACAGCGTGCATGCAAAACGCATCACGGCCTTGTGATTCTGGCTGGGTGGGCAACATACACCCAGCAGTCACCAGAACAGTCCATCCTGGTCCCAGCCGGTGGCTAAGAATTGTGGGAGGAAGTTCATTCTTGAAACAGGCGTCTCTGGGCCTTTCGAGCAGGAACAGGAGGGTGTTGGGGGCGCTCGTGAGAACCTGGACAAGGAGAGGGAGGTAGAGGTTGGAGTGGTGAGTCGGAGAAGAACTCCGGAACGTGCAAGTCTAGGTTGTCTTGGTGGTGAGGAGAGCCTCTCTCTGGAGTAGGGTTGGGCGCCTGAGGCCAGGGTTCTGGGACTAGGCCCAAGAGGTTTGGCTCGGATGCGCTTCTAGGCGAAAGGAGGAGCCCAGCAACTGAGCTGGCGGCTGCATTCATCCTAGCCGGCGGGAACACAGCGTCTGCGTCCTCCTCATAGACCTCTTCTTGGCCAGCGATCTCTGGGACAGGTCCATAGAATCCCCGCTCGAGGGCGATGCATTCCCCAGGAGCGTTCAGGAAAGAGCCCTGTTCCAGAACAAGGGCCGAGTGGCTCTCCCCTTCTAGGAATTCGCTGCTAGAGCCCAGGAGGGCTCCAGGGATCAGTATGAGGGTGTGATCCCCAAGAGAAACTTGCAGCACGGATGTGGGCTCGGGCTCCAGCACCAGGTCGACCTCGTCCAGGGGCAGATGCAGGGCATAGCCGTCGGCCAGAATCACCAGGGAGGTGAGCCCTCCCATGTCTGGGGTCCCCATTACGTTGTCCACTCTGGGCGCTACCTCGAACTCGTGGTCCGTGGGCTCCTCCGTTCGACGGCGCTTGGCAGGGCTGGGTCCTTCGGCCTGCTGTTCCCATTGGTCTGCAGAGGAAGCGCTGGGGCTGTGGGGCCGGCTGCCCATCATTTCAATGTCGCCGCAGGCCTAGGGAGAGGAAGGGTTCTGTCCTACAGGTAATGACAGTCCGCTTGACAGGCCAGGCCGACGCGGGGCGGTGAGGCGCAGGACCGCGGGACGAGGAACGAGCCTTCGGAACTCTGGGATTGCCTCTGGGGAGTCACTCAGTCCTGGCGTCTAGGGGAGCTGCTGGATTTGGCCTTGCGTCTTTGAGCCTTCCGCACCTCACATGGACGGGTTTGCACAGAAGTGGGCAAAGGATGACGTGAGTGACGCCGGCGGAACTTGAGTCGGAAAGCAGCCTCGCGTTAATCCTTGCCCCTTCAGGCTCCGCCCACAGAAATGGAGGCGTCTGTGTTGCGCAAGAGCTGTAGCTGTGGTGGGTAGTTCAAGGTAGACAAATACTTTTATAGGCCTGAAGGGGGCGGAGCAATCATGCAGCTCTAAGACTAGGCTTCCTGGGTCAAGAGTTTGGCTTTCCTCGTGTTGACCTCAGAAGCGGAAAGCCTTAACCGGAAAACCGATTAAATTTAAAGTCCCACCAGAGGAATGCTGCACCAGGACCCTGAGATGTAGTTCCCTCATCCCTTGAGACCTCGCCCTGGCAGTGACCTTTTATCTTCTTTTGGTCCAATAGTGAGGTGAGGTCTTAGAAAGTGAAAAGTGAAAGTGAAAGTCACTCAGTCGTGTCCGACTTTTTGTGACCCCATGGACTATACAGTCCTTGGAATTCTCTAGCACAGAATACTGGAGTGGGTAGCCTTTCTCTTCTTCAGGGGATCTTCCCAACCCAGGGATCGAACCCAGGTCTCCCGCATGGCAGGTGGATTCTTTACCAGCTGAGCCTGGAGGGAAGCAGGTTTTGGATAACGTCCTTAAGCCTCTGTTTGCCTGTGTTGTCAATGACTGTCAGATCCTTGCAGCGGAGTTGAAAAAGGAAAAGTGATGTTAGAATTGAGTGTCTTAATAGCAACCCCTGCAGGATTAGCTTATATATCTATCACAATATATAGTTAGCATGACGATGGTTATCTTTACATTTCCATTAACTGAACCAGGAGTTTGTGTGCCTGCTAAGTCGCTTCAGTCATGTCCGACTGTGCGACCCTGTGGACAAGCCCGCCAGGCTCCGCTGTCCATGGGATTCTCCACTGGAATAAGGTCCCCCGTCCAGGGGATCTTCCCCACCCAGGGATCGAACCCGTGTCTCCTGCGGCTACTGCATTGCAGGCGGATTCTTTACCGCTGAACCAGCTGGGAGTTTACTGTCTCTAATTTTGACGTAAACTACATGGGAGAGGTGTATCCGTTTTAGTGCAATTTTCTATTGATGAAATGTCTTGCCGAAGGACGAACCAGTTTACTCAGGAGCCAGAAACTAGCCTAGCTGAGTGTGAGACGTCAGGCTCCCCTCAAGATAATGAAGAGGACGGCGCCTTTGATCTGAAGATCAGTTCAAAGGTGAATCTATGCTGTAGATCTTGGTGACCAAGGGAAGGTGTGGCTCAGCTTCTCCAGTATTAATGGATGAAAACATCCAATAATGATTTCAGGGTAGGTAACAATGTCATATCGGAGAAGGCAATGGCACCCCACTCCAGTACTCTTGCCTGGAAAATCTAATGGATAGAGTTGCCTGGAAAATCTCATGGATGGAGGAGCCTAGTGGGCTATAGTCCATGGGGTCGCTAAGAGTTGGACACAACTGAGCGACTTCAGTTTCACTTTTCACTTTTATGCATTGGAGAAGGAAATGGCAACCCACTTCAGTGTTCTTGCCTGGAGAATCCCAGGGATGGGGGAGCCTGGTGGGCTGCCGTCTATGGGGTTGCACAGAGTTGGACACGACTGAAGCGACTTAGCAGCAGCAGCGGCAGCAACAACACTGTCATATGGCCTCAAAGGATTTCCTTCCACCCATGTCCATGTGATCGCTCACTCTTTTTTTTTTTTTTTTAACAAAATAGCTTATGTGTTCTCGTTTTGAGGGCTGCATAGCATTCCTTTATACAGAATTCTGTTTAAATCAGGCCTCTCTTGATGCTCATTTAAACCACTGGTGTGTGAATTGGGTGACACTGGCCTTCTCTGGCCAGTTACTGTGAAATGCAGATTCTTTGCCCCATGCCAGAACCACTGAACAGAGTTCCTGAAGCCACGGATGGAGGAATTCTTTTTAAGTACCTCCACAAAGATTCTGTGTTATGCCAAAGTTTAAGATCACTAAACATGTTTTCATTCAGCAGTTGAGGTGTTTAGGCAGTTTGTGCTTGAAGTCAGGCCCCTGCTTATTGGTGACAAAGTCATAAAGGGAACTGAAACTTCCTGGGCTTAAATTCGGTGCTTTTCTCTGCACTTCTGGCCTGCATCCGAGTTTATGGCTGGCTTTCTGGTGTTCTTGGCTACTGGCTAAGAAATTCCCTTGTGGTGGTGACTTTGGTCTGGGATGTGACTGGTGGAACCTGGGCCAGCTCTACATCAGTGTTGAGGGACCCTCCTGAGTTCCCATGAGGTGAAGGTGGATGCCATTGTCACCAACCTCTATGTTCCCAAGCAATAGGAGCATCTGCCCTGCTACTTTTATTTGCACAGAAGGTGGGGTGGGGAGGGAAAGAATGGGAACTTGCAGGAAACAACTACTTTGGTCCTGGAGAGTTCTTTTGGTGATCTTTGAATACTCCATGGTCTGGGAATAGTGGGGGCTCCGTTCAGGAGAGTGAGTGTGGATGTTCCATGTTCTAAGAGACAGAGGGAACAACTGAAAGCTGGCCGGGACATCTGGTGGGGCTCGGGGCTCCTGGCATAATGGGCATTGCAGTTTAGAATGCGGAGTTACCAGTCCTTAGCTGGTGCCCCCTGTGTCTGCTGCTCTGCTGACCTCAGCACTTTCACATCTGGGTTCATTGTCCAGACCTCAGTGACTCCTCACTGTGAGACACTTCCCTTCCAAGGGAATGAGGACCTGGACTGAGACAAAGACGATTACTGGAGACCTGGCATAGATGCACCCGATTTCCTCTTCTGCTCAGCCTCTCAAGTCATGTCACCTTCACTAACCTCAGTTTCCTTACATGTGAAGTGGGGAGAGTGCCATCTACTGTGCAGAGGGTTGTGAAATAATGTACATAAGATGTTCTTGGAGCCTGGTTGAGTGTTTAGTGAATAGTTTATAATGTTTATAGTATGTCTTTCCCACTTGACATTGTCAGGGCTGTTTTCAGTCTCTTGAACAATCCCTGACACATGGTAATGCATGGTAAATAATATCATCGTTATTATCCTCTTCATCATCCTAAAAAGGGGTCTGATCTGTTAGAAAGTACTTTTCTAGGTGTTTTCATGGCATAACATCTGTATAATTCAGGAATGGCTTGCACCAGATTAAATATCTTTCATTCTGCCTCATTTTTGTTTAAGAAACCCAAAGGGGTACATTATCAGGCCCACTCTTTGGGCTTTCTTGGTATCAATCAACATGGAATATCCAGTCAGTATGAGCTGCTTCAACCTCTGTGGTGCAGAATTAGCAAATAAATCCCGGTTCTGGGTAGGGTACAGGGTGGCTGCTGTCCCATTTAGGGAAGAAGAGTGAGGGAACTTGGGTACAGGAAGCCAGGCTAAAGATGAACCTCACCAAGTAGAACTCAGGAGTTTTCTCAGCGTTGGGCATCTGAGCACTGTGAATTCTTTCTTCCTTCATTTAAGACTCTGAGCCACTCAGGTCCAGAGCTCTAGGCCTGACTGTTCTCTTGACATTGGCACTAATGAGGGCCAATGTGTTATTCTCTAAGAATGCATAACTAGTTTTTAAACATTCTTATTTATTTTTATTCACTTCAGGAATAACACCTGATTACATGTTTTAGAAAATCTAAATAGCATAGTTAAAGCTGTACCTCCCTTCAACTCTCCATCAGCTCCCAATCTAGTGGTGATGTGACAAGATCTTTTTTTATGTATTTACACACATAACACAGGGGATTTGTTTTCTTCCTGAAATGGCAAAGTATTGTGTGTTTTTTTTTTTTCTGAAAAATGTTAGAGCTTGTTGCTATTTGTTATCCACAAAGTATATTAACTCTTTTTCTCTCTTTTTTTGGAGAGACCTTTCCCAGTGTGCAATACTGGCTTTTATATGAAAACGTTGTATAAGAAGAGGCAACTTCAAATATCTCTTATACACCTTTGTCTTTGCCTGAAGCAGAATGATGATAGTGGCCCACTTACTTTCTGCTTAGCTCACAGTAATTCTGATTTATTAGGCTGTGCTTTCTGTTACTACCCAAACACGTTACTGAGGAGTGAATAGCATTGTTATTATTGAAGTATTCCACTGATTAGGTGTGATTACGGACTATGTGATCACAAGATCATTAATGTCATACCATTTTAAGAATGGCAAAACTGTCCTTAAAGTAGTTATTTGGGATTTTAAATGTTGAGGCTGAAACTGAAGCTGGAGCTAAATAGTAATTTGTTTGGCTTGTTTTTAACTGAATACTTGGGGTTCTCTGTTATAAGTGAAAGGCAGTAATTTCTGTATATTTTTTTGTATTCAGCTTTCTTATGGGATTTTTTTCTCAGTTATTTTTTACATTTACAATCATATGGTCTGCAAATGGTCTTATTTTCTCTCCTTTCAATACTGTAAACATCTAATTCCTGTCTCGTCTAATTTGTGGGCTAGTATCTCCAATACAATGTCAAATACTAGTGGAAAATGGCATCTTTTTCTATTCTAGACTTTGGTGGGACTCTTCTAGTGTCTGCCTATTCAGCATGATACTGGCTGTTGCTCAGAAATAAATGTCATGCCAAATAAGTATTGGTCTCTTGCTGTTTTATTGAACTTTTAGTGCTTTATTTTGAAATATTCCCAAACTTATGGAAACATTGCAAAAATAATATAAAGAACTTCCATTTATCCTTTATTAACTTTTAACATTTTGCCTCACTTGCTTTATTAGTCTTTATTTCTGTTTCTCAGAAAGATCACAGGAGGTATGTGATGATATATATATATATATTTTTCCTTGAATCATTAGTAAGTTTTATGCATTAGGACTCTTTACCTCAGGTTAATTCAGTTTATATTTGCTAACGAGAATATTCTTATATATCTTTAGAATATTTATCAAATTAAAGATATTTGACATTGATGCCATACTTTGATCTGCAGTCCATTTTCCAGTTTTGTCAACTGTACCAGTAATGTCCTTTTAAAATATATCTCAATCTATATATCTTTGTATCTACTTTAAAATTTTTTAATTTTATTAGTATTTTCCCCTAAGCTTTATTGAGATATTAATTGACACACAACACTGTTTAAGGTATACAGCATAATGATTTGACTTATATACATCATGAAATGATTACCACAGTGAGTTTAGAGAAAAATCCCTCATATGCTATAGATGCAAAACTAAGGAAATAGAAAAAAAAATTTTTCTTTGTGATGAGAACTCTTTTTGAATTTTCTCTCCTAACAACTTTCATGTATACCATAAGCAGTGTTAATTATATTTATCGTGTTATACATTACATCTGTAGTACTTATTTATCTTATAACTGAAAGTTTGTACCATTTGGCAGCTTTCGTCCAATCTGCCCTCTGCAGGATGGCCTATGAGATGCAGGTCAGGATCATGTATTGCTTTCAGGTGTCATGTCTCCTTCATTAACTTTTATGTGGGACAGTTGCTAGCCTTTTGATGTTTTTCAAGCTATTAAAACTTTTGAAAATTATAGGTAGTTATTTGGGATTCTATGATGTTTCCTCAAGATAAGGAATATTTAAAGTCTATTACTTAAAGTTAAATGTTTTTGAACACTACTAAGTGATCTTACGTCTTTCTCTGGAGACATATCGTAGCCATTTTTTCGTTATAGGTGATGTTAATTTTTCTGTTTTCAATTTAGTGATTATTGATACACTTATGGAGTTGGTCAGTCATCAATATAGCCAGTTTTAGAACATCTTCACCTAAGTTCCTTCACGCCTGTTTGCATTAAATCCTCTCTCAAAATCTCAGGCCAAGGTAATCACTGATTGCCCCTGTCTCTATAAATTTGCCTTTTTACTACCTATTTCACAAAAAAGAATCATACTGTTTGTAGTCTTTTTATATGGCTTGTTTCAGTCAGTATACTGTTTTAGAAGTTTATTTTTTATTTTAGCCATTGTTATCCATGTTGTAGCATGTTTCATCGGTAGTTCTTTCATTTTACTTGAGGAATAGTTATCTATTGTATGGAAATACCACATTTGTTTGTTCATTCACCAGTATTTGGACATTTGGGTTATTTCTAATTAGGGGCTTTTATGAATAATACTGTTATGAGCAATCATATACATGTCTTTGTGGGGACATATATTTTCAGATATTGCACATAGATTCCAAGGGATATGACTCTTGGGTCAAAGGGCAGGTTTATGTTTCACTTAAAAAAAACAAACTATGGAATGTTTTACTTAAAAAAACCCCCAAACTGTGGGCTTCCCTGGTGGCTCAGACGGTAAAGAATCTGCCTGCAATGTGGGAGACCTGGAATCGATCCCTGGGTTGGGAAGATCCGCTGGAGAGAGGATAGGCTACCCTCTTCAGTTTTCTTGGGACTTCCCTGTGGCTGTGATGGTAAAAAGAAGCCACCTGTAATGCAGGATTCCTGGGTTTGATCCTTGAGTTGGGAAGATCCGCTGGAGAAGGGAATGGCTACCCACTCCAGTGTTCTGGCCTGGAGAGTTCCATGGACAGAGGACCCTGGCAGGCTGCAGTCCACGGGGTCATGAAGAGTCAGACACAACTGAGCAGCTTTCGCAAGGAATGGTTTTCCAAGTTGGTTGTACCATTTTACATTGCCCCAAGCAAGGCTTATAGGTTCTTGCCTTTCCTCATTCTCACCAGCTGATACTGTCTTTTTTGATTACAGTCACTCTAGTTGAGTGTGTTGTGTTATGTTATTGTGGTTTAACCTGCATTTTTGTAATGACTAATGATGTTGAACATCTTTTCATGAGCTTATTAAGCTGAGCTTATATCATGTATCTTCTGTGGTTAAATATCTGCTCAAATATTTTGTCTATTTAAAAATTATCTTTTTTGTCTTATTTCTGAATTATAAAATTTCTTCATATATTCTGGATGCAAATCCTTTATCTTATATGTAATTGCACATATTTTTATCTCATTTTAGGGACTTCCCTCCCTTGTTTAATTGAGGTATAATTGACATATTACTGTTAAGTATATTTCACAAAATTCTTATTGGTAACTTATTGGTAATGTGCATGCATTTTACATTTTGATGACCCTCAAAATACCAAATAAAAATATATTGTAAGTTTGGTGTTGTACCTAAGAACCTCTTATTCAATCAAAGTCATAAAGATTCTTGCCATTGCTTTTTTAAAGAAATTAAAAATTTTAGTTGTTACATCTAGGTCTCTGATCCGGTTTGAGTTAGTTTTTTTGTCTATGGTGTGAACTAATAGTTTAAGTTTGGTTTTTGAATGTATATATTCAGTTGTTAGAAAGCCTATACCTTTTACATTTAATTGTCTTAGAACTTTTATCAGAAATAAATTGACCATAAATTTAAAGATTTGCTTTTGTCTCATAATTCAGTTTAATTTAGCTGTATACTTGTGCTAATACCACACTGTTTTGATTATTGTATCTTTTGTGTAAGGTTTGAAGCTAGTGTAAGTCCCTCAACTTTGTTTTTTTAAAAACATTTTTGTTGCAATTCTAGGTCCTTTGCATATTCATGTGAATTTTAGAATCAGTTTGTTATTTTCTGATTAATGCCTGCTAGATTCATGTATTGCTCATTTTGGGAAGAATTGCTATTTTGACAATGTTTAGTCTTTCCATCATGAATATGACTTCAGTCATAAATCATAAATGTCTCCCTATTTAATTAATCATCTTTACTTAATCTCCTCAATGTTTTATTATTGTCAGTTTATAAGCCTTACACCTATTTTGTTAAATTTATTCCTAAGCAGTTTATTTGTTTTGGTGGTATTGTGAATGGAATTTAAAAAAATTGAAGTATAGTTTTTTTTTTTATTGAAGTATAGTTGATTTACAGTGTTATGTCAACTTCTGCTGTACCACAAAGAGATTCAGTTATACACATATATACCTTTTAAATATTCTTTTCTGTTATGGTTTATCTCAGATACTGAATATAGTTCTCTCTGCTATACAGCAGGACATTGTTGTTTATCTATTCTATATGTAATTGTTTGTATCTACCCCAAACTTCCAGTCCATCCCTCCCCTAATCTTCCTCCCCCTTGGCAACTGCAAGTTTGTTCTCTGAGCTTGTTTTTGCTTTATAGAGAGGTTCATTTGTATCTTATTGATTCTACATGTAAGTGATATCATGTGGTATTTGTCTTTCTCTTCCTTAGATCACATAGTATGATAATCTGTAGTTGTATCTACGTTGCTGCAACTGATATTATTTCACTTTTTTTATGGCTGAGTAGTATTCCATTGTGCCTGTAGTATTCCATTCCACATCTTCTGCATCCATTATTTGTTGATGGACATTTACATTGTCTCAATGTCTTGCCTATTGTGAATTGCGAGGCTATGAACATAGGAGTGTGAGTAGCTTAAAAAAATTTTTTTTTGGCCACACCCCACAGCATGTGGGACCTTAGTTCCTTGACCACGGTTTGAACCACACCCCCTGTATTGAAAGGCAAAGTCTTAACCACTGGCCCTATCAGAGAAGTCCTGGATGGATCTTTTTGAATTACAGTTTTGTCTGGATATATATAGCCAGAAGTGGGATACCTAGATCATATGCTAATTCTACTTTTAGTTTTCTGAGAAACCTCCATACTGTTTTCTATAGTGATTGCATGAACTGATATTCCCACCAAAGTGTAGGAGGGTTCCCTTTTCTTCACATGCTCACCAGCATTTGTTATTTGTAGACTTTTTGATGATGACCAGTTTGACTGTATGAGCTACTACCTCACTGTAGTTTTGACTTGCATTTCTCTAATAATTAGCAATGATGAGCATCTTTTTATGTGCTTGTTGGCCATCTGGATGTCTTCTTTGGTCTTCTGCCCATTTTTTCAACTGGGTTGTTTGCTTTTTGTTGTTGTTGAGTTGTATGAGCTGCTTGTATATTTTCTCATTCATATTGTTTGCAAGTATTTTTCTCACATCCTGTAAGTTGTCTTGTAATTTAATTTATGGTTTCCTTTGCTGTGCAAAAGCTTATAAGTTTGATTAGATCCCATTTGTTTGTTTAGTTTTTCTATTCCCTTTGGAGACTGACCTAAGAAAAACATTCATACAGTATATGTCAGAGAATGTTTTGCCTATGAACTCTTCCAGGAGGTATATGGTGTTATGTCTTATGTTTAAGTCTTTAAGCTATTTTGACTGTATTCTTGTGCATGGTGTAAGGATATGTTTTAACATCACTGATTTACATGCAACTGTTCAAGTTTCCCAGTACCACTGGCCGATTAGACTGTCTTTTTCCCATTCTCGCCTCCTTTGTCAAAGGTTCAGTGACCATAGGTGGTGGTTGTGTTGCTAAGTTGTGTCCGACTCTTGGTATTTGGGTTTATTTCTGGGCTCTCTATTCTGTTCCATTGATCTGTATGTTTAATTTTGTGGAACTCTACCCTGTTTTGATTACTGTAGCTTTATAGTATTATCCAAAGTCTGGGAGGGTTATGCTTCTTGCTTTTTTTTTTTTTTTTTCAAGATTGCTTGGCAATTCTGGATCTTTTATATTTCCATATAAATTTTAGGACCATTTGTTCTAGTTCTTTGATAAATGCCCTGGACAATTTGATAAGGACTGCATTAAATATGTAGATTGCTTTTGATAGTATGACAGTTTAACAGTATTGCTGCTTCTACTCCTAGAGCATGGGGTGTATTTCCATTTCTTTGAATTGTCTTTAATTCTCTTTATTAATGTTTTATATTTTTCAGCATATAAGTTTTCTACCTCCTTGACTCAGGTTTATTCCTAGGTATTTTATTTTATCTTTTGGTGCAGTTTATTAAGGTATTTTATTTTTTTTACATTCCCTTTCTGATATTTCATTGTTAGTGTAAAGAAATGGAACTGATTTCTATATGTTAATCTTGTATCCTGCTGCCTCGCTGAGTTTATTTATAAGTTTTTGTGTGGAGTCTTTAGGCCTTTTATTATGGAGATTGTTGTATGACTGTTCTTATGTCAGTACTGCACTGTCTTGATTATTGTATCTTCTGAGTAAGATTTAAACTGAGAAGTATAAGTCCTTCAACTTTTTTCTTTTAAAATATTGTCATGGTAATTCCAGGTCCCTTGTATTTCCATATGAATTTTAAGATCAGTTTGTCAATTTCTGATATATCTGCTGTATTTTCATAGGGATTATGCTGAATGTACAAATCAATTTTGGGAAGAATTTCTGTATTGACAGTATTGAGTCTCTTAAATATGATCATGATTACAACCATGAATCATAAATGTCTCCCCATTTATTTAGATCTTCTTTAATTAATCTCCTCAATGTTTTATTGTTGGTGGTATATAAGCCTTACACTTGTTTTGTTAAAATTATTCCTATGCAGTTTATCATTTTGGGTGGTATTGCGATTGGATTTTTTAAACTTGAAAAATAGTTGATTTACTATATTATATTAGTTTCAGGTGTACAACATAGTGATCCAATTTTTAATAGATTATATTCTATTGAAAGTTATTATAAAATATTGGCCATATTCCCTGTGCTGTAACTTTATTCTTATAGCTTATTTATTTTATACATAGTAGTTTTGGCTTCTAATTCCCTACCCCAATCTTGACCATCCCCTTTCTCTCTCTGCACTGTTACCGTGAGTTTTTTCTCTATATAGTTAAGTCAGTTTCTATTTTGTTATATTCACTTGTTTGTTTTATTTAGTGAAAACATACAGGATTTGTCTTTTTCTTTCTGACTTATTTCACTAAGCATAATACTCTATGTGTCCCTCCATCTTGTTATAACTTGCAGAATTTTATTCTTTTTTATGGTTGAGTCATATTCCACTGTGTATATATACCACATTTTCTTTATCTGTTCATCTGTCAATGGACGCTTAAATTTCTTCCACATCTTGGCTGTGTAAATGGTGTTGTTATGAACAATGAGGTGCCTATTTCTTTTGAGTAAGCATTTTTGTTTACTTTAGATATATAAGCAGGAGTAGAATTGCTGGATCATACGATATTTCTATTGTTAGTAATTTTAGGAACCTCCATAATGTTTCCCATAGTGTCTGCACTAATCCACATTCCCACCAACAGTGTACTACAGTTCCCTTTGCTTTTCATCCTCACCAACATTTGTTGTTTATAGACTTTTTGGTGATAGTAATTCTGATAGATGTAAGGTGATATCTCATTGTTGTTTTGATTTGCATTTCTCATATAAGTAGTGATGTTGAGCATCTTTTCCTGTGTCTGTTAGCCATCTCTGTGTCTTCTTTGGAAAGTCTATTAAGATCTTCTTCATGTTTTTTTATTATGTTGTTTGTTTTTTGCTATATTGAGTTGTATGAGCTGTTTATATATTTGGATATTAACCACATGCTAGTAAAGTAATGCTCAAAATTCTCCAAACTAGGCTTCAGCAATACATGAACCGTGAACTTCCTGATGTTTAAGCTGGTTTTAGAAAAGGCAGAGGAACCAGAGATCAAATTGCCAACATCTGCTGGATCATGGAAAAAGCAAGAGAGTTCCAGAGAAACTTCTATTTCTGTTTTATTGACTATGCCAAAGCCTTTGACTGTGTGGATCACAATAAACTGTGGAAAATTCTGAAAGAGGTGGGAATACCAGACCACCTAACCTGCCTCTTGAGAAATCTGTATGCAGGTCAGGAAGCAACAGTTAGAACTGGACATGGAACAACAGACTGGTTCCAAATAGGAAAAGGAGTACGTCAAGGCTGTATATTGTCACCCTGCTTATTTAACTTATATGCAGAGTACATCATGAGAAACGCTGGACTGGAAGAAACACAAGCTGGAATCAAGATTGCTGGGAGAAATATCAATAACCTCAGATATGCAGATGACACCACTCTTATGGCAGAAAGTGAAGAGGAACTAAAAAGCCTGTTGATGAAAGTGAAAGAGGAGAGTGAAAAAGTTGGCTTAGTGCTCAACATTCAGAAAACGAAGATCATGGCATCCGGTCCCATCACTTCATGGGAAATAGATGGGGAAACAATGGAAACAGTGTCAGACTTTATTTTTTTGGGCTCCAAAATCACTGCAGATGGTGATTGCAGCCATGAAATTAAAAGACGCTTACTTCTTGGAAGAAAAGTTATGACCAACCTAGATAGCACATTCAAAAGCGGAGACACTACTTTGCCGACTAAGGTCCATCTATTCAAGGCTATGGTTTTTCCTGTGGTCATGTATGGATGTGAGAGTTGGACTGTGAAGAAGGCTGAGCACCGAAGAATTGATGCTTTTGAACTGTGGTGTTAGAGAAGACTCTTGAGAGTCCCTTGGACTGCAGGGAGATCCAACCAGTCCATTCTGAAAGAGATCAGCCCTGGGATTCCTTTGGAAGGAATGATGCTGAAGCTGAAACTCCAGTACTTTGGCCACCTCATGTGAAGAGTTGATTCATTGGAAAAGACTCTGATGCTGGGAGGGACTGGGGGCAGGAGAAGAAGGGGACGACCGAGGATGAGACGGCTGGATTGCATCACTGACTCGATGGACGTGAGTGTGAGTGTACTCTGGGAGTTGGTGATGGACAGGGAGGCCTGGCGTGCTGCGATTCGTGGGGTCACAAAGAGTCGGACACGACTGAGCGACTGAACTGAACTGAACTGAACCCTATATACATCATATAATTTGCAAATACTTGCTCTCATTCAGTAGGTTGTCCACTTGTATCAACTACTATTTCCTTCACTGTGCACAGAATTATTTTCTTAATTTCATTTTCATATTGTTTGTTGTTAGTGTATAGAAATATAGTTAATTTTTCTACATGGATCTTAAGTCCTGAAGCCATGCTATAATTGTTATTCTGGAAGATTTTTTGTGTATTCTTTAGGATTTTATACATGTAAGATACTGTCGTTTGAGAACAAGGATAGGTTTTTAGTACTCATGTTCCTATTTGGATGCCTTCAATTTATTTTTCTTTCCTTATTGTACTGACTAGCACTTCCAGTGAAATGTTTCATGAAAGTGGCAATAGTGAAATTCTTGCCTTATTCCTTTCTTTGTTTTTTCCCCTTTGCTGTGCATTACACCCATAGCCTTTATGGATGTAATTTTCTGATCTTAGTGGGGAAGTCAATAGTATCCTTTTAGCACTAAGTAAGATCAGCCCTGGGATTTCTTTGGAAGGCATGATGCTAAAGTGGAAACTCCAGTACTTTGGCCACTTCATGTGAAGAGTTGACTCATTGGAAAAGACTCTGATGCTGGGAGGGATTGAGGGCAGGAGGAGAAGGGGATGACAGAGGATGAGATGGCTGGATGGCATCACTGACTCGATGGATGTGAGTCTGAGAGAACTGAGAGAGTTGGTGATGGATAGGGAAGCCTATTTATTTTAAAATCATTTAATATAATTCACTAATGAGTCTATTTGAAATGAGTGTTCTTTGTGGGAAGATTTTAAGTTGTTAATTCAATTTTTGGGTTTCCCTGGTGGCTCAAATGGTAAAGCATCCACCTGCAATGTGGGAGACCCTGGTTCGATCCCTGGGTCAGGAAGATCCCCTGGAGGAGGAAATGGCAACTCACTCCAGTACTCTTGCCTGGAAAATTCCATGGACAGAGGAGCCTACATGGTAGGTTTATTTGTACATTCTATCTGCTCTTATGTCAGTTTTGGTAATTTGTGTCTTGAAGGCAGTGGCACCCAACTCCAGTACTCTTGCCTGGAGGATCCCATGGACGGAGGAGCCTGGTGGGCTGCAGTCCATGGGGTCGCTGAGAGTTGGACACGACTGAACGACTTCATTTTCATTTTTCACTTTCATGCATTGGAGAAGGCAATGGCAGCCCACTCCAGTGTTCTTGCCTGGAGAATCCCAGGGACGGGGGAGCCTGGTGGGCTGCTGTCTACTGGGTCGCACAGAGTCAGACACGACTGAAGTGCCTTTGCAGCAGCAGCAGCAGGACTATGTACACTTCCTCTAGGTTACCTGTTGTTGCCATAAAGATTTTTATAATATTTTCTATAATTCTTTAAATTTTGTTTTTGCCCAGGCAATATATTTTCCAATTTCATTTTGGTTTCTTCTTTAACTCATGGATATTTAGAAGTGAGGTGCTTAATTTATACATATTTGGAAAACGTCTAGTGTTCTTTCTGTTGTTTATTTATAGTAATTCTGTTTCATTCAGAAAACATACTTTGTATGATTTCAGCTTTTTTACAATTTACTGAGACTTATTTTATGCCCTAGCATATGTTCTATCCTGGAGAATGTTCCATGCGTACCTTAAAAGAATGTGTATTCTGTTTTCATTGGATAGAGTGTTCCATATATATTACGTTTGAGCTGGTTTATAGTGGTGTTCAAGTGTTTTCTATTTTTGATGATTTTCTAATTGTTATGTCAATTATTGAGAATGAATTATTAAGACATCCATTTATAACTATTGATCTTAAGTGTGCCTCTTATAAACAATACATCATTGGATCTTGTTTTTTCATCCATTCTAACAGTTTCTACCATTAGTTTGGTATATGTAGACCATTGATATCTATGGTAATCACTGATATGATTTAATTTGCACTTAGAATTTTAATATTTGTTTTCTAATTGATCTCTCTCGTTTTCGTCTGTTGCTCCTTGACTTCTCTCTCTTGTTTTCCTCTGTTGCTCCTTGACTTCTTTTGTGTTAAACATTTTTTGTGTGTGTCATTTAAAATTTATTTTTTAATCAATTGATTTTTAAACTGTGTTACTTTGTTATTTTCTTTGTGTTTGATATCTGGGGGCCACAATATGCATCTTAACTTATCACAATCTACTTAAAATTAATACTGACTTTATTTCAGTAGTATATAGAAACTTGGCTTTAATGTAATTCCATTCCCTCTTCTTTGTTCTATACTCTCATCTGTATTATATTTATACAGTTGACCCTTGAATAATATGTTTGAACTGCATGATTCCCTTTATACATGGGCTTTTTTCAATAAATATGTACTAGATTACCACACATTTTGGGGTTGATGGACTCTTTGGATGTGGAAGTGCAGATATGGAGGACCAACTGTATGCAGATTTTCAGTTCTGTAGGGATTGGGGCCTCTAACTCCCATGTTATTCAAGGGTCAACTGTATGTGTTATGAATCCAAAAATATAGTGTTAAAATTATTGCATTATACAATCTTTTGTCTTATAAGAAAATTAAGAGAACAAATGAGAGAATATGTTTATTGCATTTTTAAATAATAGATTTAATTATTTAGGATAGTTTTAGGTTCACAGCAAAATTGAGTAGAAATTAAGAAGAGTTCTCCCTGATGCTGGGAAAGATTGAAGGGAGGAGGAGAAGGAGATGACAGAGGATGAGCTGATTGGATGACATCACGGACTCATTGAATGTGAGTTTGAGCAAGTTCCGGGAGATGGTGAAGGACAGGGAAGCCTGGTGTGCTGCAGTCGATGGGATTGCAAAAAGTCAGACTCGACTGAGCAACTGAACAACAACTCATATACTGCTCCCAGCCTGTATAGCCTCCCCAAATATCAACCTCCTGGACCGGAGTGGTACATTTGTTGCAGTCGATGAACCTACACTGACACAGCATAATCACTCAAAGTTCATAGTGTACATTAGGTATCTTTATTTTTATACTTTTATGGGTTTTGACAAATGCATGTATCCATCATTATAGTATCATTCAGAATGGTTTCATTGTCTTAACAATTCTCTGCTCTGCCTATTCTTCCTTCCCTCCTTTCTAACCCCTGGCAATCACTGATCTTTTCATGGTCTCCATAATTTTGCTTTTGCAGGATGTCATATAGTTGGAATTATTCAATTTGCAGCCTTTTAAGATTGGCTTCTTTCACTTGGTAATAGGTATTTAAGGTCTTTTCTTGGCTTGATAATTCATTTATTTTTATTATTGAATAGTATGGGTGTACTGTAGTTTATTTATCCATTCACTCACTAAAGGAAATTTTGGTTGCTTCCAAGTTTCATCAGTTTTGGATAAAGTGGCTATAAATATCTGAATGCAGGTCTTCGTGTGGACTTACATTTTTTCGCATTTATTTATTTATTTTTGGCTGTGCTGAGTTATTGTTGCTGTGCACGGGCTTTCTCTAGTTGCGGAGATTGAGGGCAAATCTTTGTTGTGGTGTGTGGCCTTCTTGTGGTGGTCTCTTGTTGTGGAGCACAGGCTCTAGGTTAGTGGGCTTCAGTAGCTGCTGCATGCGGGCTCAGTAGTTGTGGCACAGGGACTTAGTTGCGCCGCAGCATGTGGAATCCTCCTGGACCCAGGGATCAAATCTGTACCTCCCACATACAGATTGGTAGGCAGATTCTTACCCACTGTACCGCAAGGGAGGTCCTGGACTTGCATTTTTGAACTCCTTTGGGTAAATACCAAGTAGTGAAATTGCTGGATCACATAGTAAGAATACGTTTAGTCTTGTAAGGAACTGCCAAACTGTACCATTTTGCATTCTCACCATCAATGAACGAGCGTTCCAGATCTTTGCTGGCATTTGGTGGTGATAGTGGTTTAGAGTTTCACCATTCTAATTGATAGGTAGTGGTACATCACTGTTGTTTTAATTTTCACTTCTCTGATGGCATATGATTTGGAAGCACGTTTTCATATGATTAGTTGCCATCTGTATAGTTTCTTTTGTGAGATGTCTATTCAGCTCTTTTGCCAATTTTTAAATCAGGTTGTTCATGTTTTTAATATATTAATAGATATTTTGTTAGATTTATACCTCAGTATTTCTTTTCTTTCTTTCTTTCTTTCTTTTTTTTGGTGCCAATGTAAATGGTATTGCGCTTGCCTGATAGCTCAGTTGGTAAAGAATCCGGCTTCGATGCAGGAGACCCCGGTTTGATTTATGGATCGGGAAGATCCGCTGGAGAAGGGATAGGTTACCCACTCCAGTATTCTGGGGCTTCCCCTGTGGCTCAGCTGATAAAGAATCCACCTGCAATGCGGGAGACCTGGATTCGATCCCTGGGCTGGGAAGATCCCCTGGGGAAGGGAAAGGCTACTCACTCCATCCACAGTCCATGGGGTCGCGAAGAGTTGGACATGACTGAGTGACTTTCACTTTCACTTTTCACTTCACTTCAAATGGCATTATGTTTTAAATTTCCAATTCCATTTGTTCATTGATGGCATATAAGAAAATGATTGGCTCTTCTATATTGATCTTGCTATAATTGCTCATTAGTTCCTGTGATGTTTTGTTGATTCTTTGGGATTTTCTTCATAGGCAGTCGTGTCATCTGAGAACAAAGACAGTTTTATTTCTTATTTCCCAGGATATATACCTTTTATTTTCCTTTGGGGGAGTTCTTATTGCATTAGCTAGGACTTCTAGTATGATGTTGAATTGGTGTGGTGAGGGGATAGTCTTACCTTGATCCTGACCTTACTTAGTAGGAAGTCTTCTAGATTCTCATGATGTTAGGTGTAGGTTTATGTATGATGTTAGATGTTTTTGTAAATAAAGGAATTTCTCCTCTATTCCTGATTTGCTTTAACTTGAAAAGAATCATGAATGGGTTAGATTTTTGTCAAATAATTTTCCTCCATCTTCAGCTATAGTCGTGTGATTTTTCTTTTTTAGCCTGTTTATGTGATGTATTACATTAATTAATTTTCAAATGTTGAACTAGTTTTGCATACCAGGGATAAATCCTACTTGGTTGTGATATATAATTTTTTTATGCATTGGGGGATTCTATTTGCTAACTTTTTGTTGGGGATTTTTGCATTCCTATTCATGAGAAATATAGTCTGTAGTATTCTTTTTTCCTTGTAATGTCCTTATCTGGTTTTGGTGTTATGTTACTGCTGGCCTCATAGAATGAGTTAGAAAATAGTCCACTGGCTTCTATCTTCTGGAAGAGATTATAGAGAATTGGTTTACTATCTTTCTTAAATGTTTGGTACAACTCACCAAACATTTGAGCCTTTCAGGGCCTAGTGCTTTCTTTTGGGCAAGGTTATTAATTATACATTCAGTATCTTTAATAGATGCATGTCTATTCAGATATTTCTGAACATATTTCAGTACATTTCTTCTTGTGTGAGTTTTGGCAGATTGTAGATTTTAAGGAATTGGTCTGTTTCATCTAGGTTATCAACTTTATAGGCATATAATTATTTATAATGTTTCATTATTATCCTTTTAATGTCCCTGTGTGCTGTAATGATGTCTCTTCTTTAATTTCTGATATAAGTCATTTATATCTTCTCTTCTTTTTTCTTAGCCTGATTAGAGGCTTATAAGTTTTTATTGATATTTTAAAAAACCAGCTTTGGGCTTATTGATTTTCTCTGTTGATTTCCTATTTTCAATTTCATTGATCTCTGCTCCAATTTCTATTCTCTTCTGCTTACTTGGGATTTAATTTGCCCTCCTTTTTCTAGTTTGATCATATATAAAAGATTATATATAAAAATGATATATAAAATGACATAGAAAAGATATCAAGATTATATATTGATTTTAGATCTTTTTTCTTTTCTAACATATACATTCAGTGCTATAAATTTCCCTTAAGCACTGCTTTTACTGTATCCCACAAATTTTGATAAATAGTATTTTCATTTAGTTCAAAATGTTAAAATTTTTTTTAGTGATTTTTGTCTATAACCTGTATGTTATTTAGAAGTATGTTGTTTAATCTCCAATTATTTTTGGAATTTTCTGACAACCTTTCTGTTACTGATACCTTCATCATCAGAGAACATACATTGAATGTTTTCTATTTTAAAATGTGTTTATGTGTATTTGATGGTCCAGAATGTGTTCTGTTGATCAGTGTTCCATGTGAACTTGAGAATAATATGAATTATGCTGTTTTTGCCTGAAGTAGTCGATAGATGTCAATTATAGCCAGTTGACTGGTGGTGCTGTTGAGTTCAGGTATTTCCTTACTGATTCTCTGCCTGCTGGATCTGGCCACTTCTGATAGAGGGATGTTGAAGTCTCTAACTGTAAGAGTGAATTCTTCTATTTCTCCTTGTAGGCCTATCAGTTTTGTCTCAAGTATATAACGCTCTCTTATTAGGCACATATACATTGATAATCATTATGACTTCTTAGAGAATTGACCCCTTTATTATTATGTAATATTCTTCTTTGAGGGAAGAGGGGGTAAAATAAGGTCATGTCTGACCTTCCTTATTTTATGTTTTTAAATAAACTTTAAAAATTTGAAGTAATTTTAAATTTACAGAGCAGTTGCATAGTTTGTAGGAAGAGTTCCCACACTGTGGAAACGTTGAAAACATGCTAAGTGAAAGAAGCCAGTGTAAGGGAGATAAAAGCTTTCCTCAACCCCTTAGAGTCCCTGACTGTGTCTGAAAATGAAGCTAGTCTAACTTTGTTTAAAAATTGAGATATAACTGATATATAGCTTTGTATATGTTTTATGTGAATGACATAATGAGTTGATATGTGTGTATATGGCACCTTTTTACTCTTCCTGTGGTCTCCCTGACCATTTACTCAGTTGATTGCCTGAAGATCTTTCTGTCAAGAACTGGGAAGTTCTAAGGTTTTACTTGACTTGCAAGCTCACAAGTGAGCCTGTCACTGTCTCATGGAAGCTGGCAAAAGATATGATACTCCTTACGATAAGATAAGATACTCCTAGATCAGAGACAAATGACTGTATTACTCAGGACTCAGTAATTTGTGCAAGCTTCAGTTAGTTCCCCTTCCCCTGCTCTGCAAGAGCCATGGGGATGACATAGCTGGCTGAGGTGGATGCTGCCCTTGCAGTGGGTTGGTGTGAAAGTCAAAGGACTCTGTGCTTAGGAAACCCAAATCTTTTATAATGGGCTTCAAATAAATTTTTTCATCCTTAGCATAATTATGCTATGTGTATAGATTTTTGTATGAATATATGCTTTCATTTCTCTTGTGTGGAATGAAGTCAGATTACTGGATTATATGTTAATTCTATGATTAACTTTTTGAGGACCTACCAAACTATTTTTCAAAATGGGTGTACCATTTAACATTCATAACGGTAATGCATAATGGTACCAATTACTCTATATTCTCACCAACACTTGTTATCTATCTTTTTGAATATAACCATCTTAGTGATATGAATTCTTTCATGGATCACACCCTTGTCATGACAAGGGGCCTTGCATAACTCAATGAAGCTATGAGCCAAGCTGTGCTGGGCCACTCAAGATAGACAGGTCATAGTGAAGAGTTCTGACAAAACAGTCCGCTGAAGGAGGGAATGGCAAACTACTCCAGTATTCTTGCTGTGAGAACCCCATGAACAGTATGAAAAGGCAAAAAGATATGACCCTGGAATGTGAGCCTCCCCCCAGATGGTAGGTGTCCAATATGCTACTTGGGAAGAACAGAGAAATAGCTCCAGAAAGGATGTAGAGGCTGGGTCAAAGCAGAAACGATGCTCAGTTGTGGATGTGTCTGGTGGTAAAAGTAGTCAGATGCTGTAAAGAACAACATTGCGTATGAACCTGGAATTTTAGGTCCATGAATCAAGGAAAATTGGACATGGTTAAGCAGGAGATGGCAGCAGTGAACATCAACATCTTAGAAATCAGAGAACTAAAATGGATGGGAGTGGGCAAATTTAATTCAGATGACTGTTGTATCTACTACTGTGGGCAAGAATACCTTAGAAGGTATGGAGTAGCCATCATCGTCAACACGGGAGTCCAAAATGGAATACTTGTGTGCAGTCTCAAAAATGAAAGAATGATCTCTATTCATTTCCAAGCAAACCATTCAGTATCACAGTAAATCAAGTCTGTGTCCCAACCGCTGATGCTGAAGAAGCTGGAGTTGAACAGTTCTATGAAGACCTACAAGACCTTCTAGAACTAACACCAAAAAAGATGCTCTTTTCATCATAGGGGATTGGAAAGCAAAAGTAGAAAGTAAGAGATCCCTGGAGTAATAGACAAGTTTGGCCTTGGAGTACAAAATGAAACAGGGCAAAGGCTAACAGAGTTTTGTCAAGAGAACACACTGGTCATGACAAACACCCTTTTCCAACAACACAAGGGATGACTCTACACATGGACATCCCCAGATGGTCAATACTGAAATCAGACTGATTAAGTTTTTGCAGCTGAAGATGGAGAAGCTCTATACAGTCAGCAAAAACAAGAGTTGGAACTGACTGTGGCTCAGATTATGAGCTCTTTATTTCAAAATTCCACATTAAATTGAAAAAGTAGGGAAAACCACTAGGCTATTCAGGTATGCCCTAAATCAAATCCCTTGATTATACAGTGGAGGTGACAAATAGATTCAAGGGACTAGACCTGGTAACAGAGTGCCTGAAGGACTGTGGATGGAGGTTCATAACATTGTACAGGAGGCAACAAACAAAACCATCCGCCAAAGAAAAAGAAATGCAAGAAGGCAAAGTGATTGTCTGAGAAGGCTTTACAAATAGCTGAGGAAAGGAGAAAAGTGAAAAGCAAGGGGAAAAGGGAGAGATATACCCAACTGGATGCAGAGTTCTAGAGAATAGCAAGGTGAGATAAGGCCTTCTTTAGTGATCAGTGCAAACAAATAGAAGAAAACAAAAGAATGGGAAAGGCTAGAGATCTCTTCAAGAAAACTGGAGATGTCAAGGGAACATTTCATGAAAAGATGGGCGTGATAAAGACTGGCTTGATAGGTAAGGACCTAACAGAAGCAGAAGATATTAAGAAGAGTTGGCAAGATTACATAGAAGAACTATACAAAAAAGATCTTAATGACCCGGATAACCACGATGGTGTGGTCACTCACCTAGAGCCAGACATCCTGGAGTGTGAAGTCAAGTGGGCCTCAGGAAGCATTATGACAAACAAAGCTAGTGGGGGTGATGAAATTCCAGCAGAGCTATTTAAAATCCTAAAAGATGATGATGTTAAAGTGCTTCACTCAATATGTCAGCAAATTTAGAAAACTCAGCGGTGGCCACAGAACTGGAAAAGGTCAGTGTTCATCCCAGTCCCAAAGAAAGGCAATGCCAAAGTGTTCAAACTACTGCACAATTGTACTCATTTTACATGCTAGCAAAGTAATGCTCAAAATTCTCCAAGCTAGACTTCAGCAGTATGTGAACCAAGAACTTCCAGATGTTCAAGGTAGATTTAGAAAAGGCTGAGGAACTAGAGATCAAATTGCCAACATCAGTTTGATCATAGAGAAAGCAAGGGGTTTCCAGAGAAGCATCTACTTCTGCTACATTGACTATGCTAAAGCCTTTGACTGAGTGGATCACAGCAAACTGTGGAAAATTGTTGAAGAGATGGGAATATCAGATCACCCTTACTTGTCTCCTAAGACCTGTTTGAGGGTCAAGAAGCAGCAGTTAGAAGCAGATATGAAACAATGGAATGGTTCAAAATTGGGAAAGGAGTATGTCAAGGCTGTATATTGTCACCCTGCTTATTTAACTTATGTGCAGAGTAAGTACATCATATGAAATGTTGGGTTGGATGAAGCCCAAGCTAGAATCAAGATTGGTGGGAGAAATGTGAACAACCTCTGATATGCAGATGACACCACACTAATGGCAGAAAGCAAAGAGGAACAAAAGAGCCTCTTGATGAAAGTGAAAGAAGAGAATGAAAAATGCTAGCTTAAAACTCAACATTGAAAAAACAAAGATGGCATCTGGTCTTATCACTTCATGGAAAATAGATGGGGAGAAAGTGGAAACAGTGACATATTTTATTTTCTTGGGCTCCAAAATCACTGCTGACAGTGATTGCAGCCATGAAATTAAAAGATGCTTGCTCCTTGGAAGGAAAACTATGACAAACCTAGACAGCACATTAAAAAGAAGAGACATCACTTTGCTGACAAAAGTCTGTCTAGTCAAAGCTATGGTTTTTCCAGTAGTCATGTATGGATGTGAGAGTTGCTCAGAGGGCTTAGCGCCAAAGAATTGATGCTTTCTAATTGTGGTGCTGGAGAAGACTCTTGAGAGTCCCTTGGACTGCAAGGAGACTAAACCAGTCAATCCTGAAGGAAATCAACCCTAAATATTCATTGAAATGATTGATGCTGGAGCTGAAGTTCCAATACTTTAGCCACCTGATGCAAAGAGCCGACTTATTGGAAAAGACCCTGGTGCCGGGAAAGATTGAAGGCAAAAGGAGAAGGGGGTGACAGAGGATGAGATAGTTAAATAGCATCACTGACTCAATGGACATGACTATGAGGAAACTGTGGAAGATGGTGAAGAACAGGGAAGCCTGGCAAGCTGCAGTTTGGTGTCACAGAGTCAGACACGACTTAGTTGTGTTGTTCATACCACTGAACAACAGCGAGTGGTATGAAGTGGAATCTCATTGTAGTTTTGATTTGCATTTTCTAGTGACTAGTGATGTTCAATGCCTTTTCATATGCTTATTGGTCATTTGTATATCTTCTTTAGAAAAATGTATACTCAGTTCCTTTGCCTAGGTTTTAATTGGGTTCTTTGCCTTTTTATTGTTGAGTTGCAAGAGTTCTTTATATATTTTCGAGGAAATTCTCTTATCAGATATATTATTTGCAAATATTTTCTTTTATTCCTTGGGTTGTCTTTTTTAAACTTTTTATGTTGTATTGAGGGGATAGCTGATTAACAAACAACATGGTGATAGTTTCAGGTAAACAGCAAAGGGACTTAGCTGTACATATACATGTATCCATTGCCCCCCAAACTCCCATCCCATCTAGGCTGCCACATAACATTGAGCAGAGTTCCATGTGGTATACAGTTGGTCCTTGTTGGTTATCCATTTTAAATATAGCAGTGTGTACATATCCATTCCCCAATCCTTCTCCGTGGGCTGTCTTTTTATTTATATTTTCTCCATGTTTTCCTTTGAAGCACAAAAGCTTTTAATTTTGATGTAGTTTATTTCCCTATTTTTTCTTTTATCACTTTTGTTTTTCTAGTGTCATATCTAAATTGAGCAAACATTTGAATAGTTTCTTTTTTATGTTTAAACACTTATTATCAATATTAGAAAATATTTTGAAAACACTATGCTAAAGCCTTTGACTGTGGGGATCACAACAAACTGTGGAAAATTCTTAAAGAGGTGGGAATACCAGACCACCTTACCTGCCTCCTGAGAAACCTGTATGCAAGTCAAGAAGCAACAGTCAGAACTGGACATGGAACAATGGACTGGTTCAAAATTGAGAAAGGAGTATGTCAAGGCTGTATATTGTCACCCTGCTTATTTAACTTAAATACAGAGTACATCATTCGAAATGCTGGGCTGGATGAAGCCCAAGCTGGAATCAAGATTTCCGGGAGAAATATCAATAACCACAGGTGATATCACCCTTATGGCAGAAAGTAAAGAGGAACTAAAGAGCCTCTGATGAAAGTGAAAGAGGAGAGTGAAAAAGCTGGCTTAAAACTCAACATTCAAAGAACTAAGATCATGGCATCTGGTCCCATCACTTCATGGCAAATAGATGGGGAAACAATGGAAACAGTGAGAGACTTTATTTTCTTGGGCTCCAAAATCACTGTAGATGGTGACTGCAGCCATGAAATTAAAGGACGCTTGCTCCTTGGAAGAAAAGTCGTGACAGAAATAGACAGCATATTAAAAAGCAGAGACACTACTTTGTCAACAAAGGTCTGTATGCTCAAAGGTATGATTTTTCCAGTAATCATATATGGATGTGAGAACTGGACCAGCTGAGTGCTGAAGAATTGATGCTTTTGAACTGTGGTGTTGGAGAAGACTCTTGAGAGTCCCTTGGACTGCAAGGACATCAAACCAGTCAATCCTAAAGGAAATCAATGCTGAATATTCACTGGAAGGACAGATGCTGAAGCTGAAGCTCCGATACTTTAGCTACCTGGTGCAAAGAGCTGACTCCTTAGAAAAGGCCGTGATGCTGGGAAAGATTGAAGGCAGAAGGAGAAGGGAATGACAGAGGACAAGATGGTTGGATGGCTCACCGACTCAATGGACATGAGTTTGAGCAAGCTCTGGGAAAAGGTGAAAGACAGGGAAGCCTGGCGTGTTGCAGTCCATGGGGTCATAAGACTGAGCAACTGCATAACAACAACAGTCTAAAACACCTCATTTATGTAAGCTGTTTGTTTTTAAATTGAAATTTAAGAGTATTTTTCTTTCCAAATTTTTGAGATGAATTTGTTATGTAATGCTGTGTAAATTTAAGGATGTAAAGCATATTATTTTGGTACATTTATATATTATAATAGGGTTGTGATTATAATGATATTTATCATATTACATATTTATAGTACAGTATTATCTATTGAAGTGAAAGTGAAGGTGTTAGTGGCTCAGTTGTGTCCAACTCTTTGTGACCGCATGGAGCCTACCAGGCTCTTCTATCCATGGAATTCTCCAGGCAGGAATAGTGGAGTGGATTGCCATTCCCTTTTCCAGGGGATCTTCCCGACCCAGGGATCAACCCCAGGTCTCTTGCATTGCAGGCATTCTTTAATGTCTACACCACCAGGGAAGCCAATTGAGTAGCTTCTTAACTACTCTTCCCTGCCTGCCATCTTCACATCTGTCTTTTTCATTATAATCAAGGTGATCATTTTAAAAGAAAAATTTATCAGTCATTTCCTATTTTAAATTCTTAGTTGGCTTGCAGTAACTTCCTGTTGCTTTCAGGAAAAGTTCAAAATCTGTTTCACGGCAAGAAGGCTCTCAATGACATGAGCTTGCCTATCCTATACACTGCTGCCCTGCTTCTAGCCCTAGCTGAATCATGACTCTTGTTAATTTTCTCTCTTTTCTCATCAGGACCAGTGATTCTATATATGTGAAAGAGAGTAACATTGTGGAGAGATGAAATTACATAGGACCCTGACAGCATGAGAAAATGCCTTCAAAATGGCCTTTGTGTAATAAAAATAATATTCGGTCCTGGAAATCCCAAGTGTGTGCTAATAAGGAATGAGTTTATTTCAAAGGCGAAATCTGCCTTAGATGGTGATCCGAATGACTTCTTATCAACTTGAATGCCTTTTCCTGTGCAGTGTGCAGTTACTCTCAGGGTGAACACTTCTGAACTCCCTGGGAGAGCTGAAGCCTTCTCTGGTTTCCTCGTAATTCAATTTAAGCAACGCTGTCATAGCATCTGCAGCCTGAAGCTGTTTCCCACCCAGATATCACAGTTCAGGATAGATGTAGAGGAGGCAGGGAGAGGGAACATACAGCATATGTCCCCAGTCTTTCTTCTTGGGCGCTGGGGAAATGGGAGGAGGGAGTTAAATGCTGTAAAGTACAGAAAGCAGCTAGTGCCATACCAGGTTCACTTAATTCTTGCAACAACCTGGTGAGGTAGGTATTATACCCATTTAGGTAGAGTGCTGGGCTTCCCTGGTGGTGCTAGTGGTAAAGAACCTGCCTCCTAATGCAGGAAATGTAAAGGATGAACGTTTGATCCCTGGGTTGGGAAGATCCCCTGGAGGAGGGCATGGCAACCGACTCCAGTATTCTTGCCTGGAGAATCCCAGGGACAGAGGAGCCTGGCGGGCTACAGCCCATAAGGTTGCAAAGAGGCGGACGAGACTGAAGTGACTTAACATTGACACACAGAGGTAGGAGGCTATCTCTTCTGGCTACACAGATTCTGCTTTCTGACCACTAGTAGCTCCATCTGAGAGCACGAGAACATTAACAGCGCCCATCTTGCCCCACGCTCCTCTGGCCCAAGGTGCCATCATTGAATCCACTGTAGACTGGCAGATAGGGGGAATGTTTGGTCAGGTCAGGGGTCCTCTCTTAGAGCTGTCTTTCAGGGCATCTCTCTACCTTCTTAAGAAGTTTCTTTTTCCAGCTCTTTGTTCTTGTGCCTGCTGTATGATACTGGCTTCCACTGTCTTTGGTGAGGGACAAGATATCCTAGAGGGTCTGATTTTCACGTTTGATTTTCTCTACTCTCTTTTATAGTTTCTTCCTTGTTTGACAGTGTCTAGATTTGGGGATATAGTGCTGGACAGGCACGAATTCTGATACCTGCTTTGTCTCTTCCTTCCTTTTTGATTTCTCCCAGCACTGTTTGTTGAAAACGTTTTGTTTCTCTATCCAGTTACCGTGGCATCTTTGTCAAAAATCAATTGGCTGTGTATATGTGCATCTATCTTTGAACTTTCTATTCTGTTCCTTGATCTATATGTCTATATGCCAGTGCCATTCTGCCTTGATTACTGTAGTTTCAGTGAGTCTTGAAGTTAGGAAGTGTAAGTCCTCCAAATGTGTTCTCTTTTTCAGAATTGTTTGACTATTCCAGGTCATTCTGCATCTCTAAAGTTTAGAGTCTATTTGGCAAATTATTTTTTCAAGTCCTGCTTGGGTTTTGATTGAGATTGTTTTGAATCTATAAACCAATTTGGGGACACGTGCCATCTTAACAAGATTGAGACTTCTGATCTATGAACATGGGATATCTCTTCATTTATTTACATTTTATCACTTTTGTTGTAAATATTGTACATGTAAATGTTTTTGGTTTTGCTAATTGAATGCTTCCTGTTTTTATGTGGGGAAGGGAAAGGTTAGAAAGTAATGCTCTCGCTGATGCTGCCATCTTCCCCAAATCTCTTTTACTAACTACTTGAGGATAATGCTTAATCCATTTATTTTCATTCCTTTTTCATTGCAAATATAGGCATTTTTGACTATGAGTTTTCCATTAAGCACTGTTTTAGCTGTATTTGACAAATTTTGATGCATAGTATTTTTGGTATCCTTCAGTTCAAAATATTGTCTGTTTTCTCTTGGAACTTCTTTAATCCACTGGTTATTTCAAAATACATTTCTTGATTTCCAAACATAGGTTTTAGAGTTTGTTTTTATTTTTATTGATTATAATTTAATTGAATATAGTTAGAGAATGCACTGCTATAATTTCAGTACTTTTCAATTTGTTGAGACTTATTTTATGGTCCAGTATGTTAGTTTTATCATTGTTTTGTGTATACTTGAAAGTAAATTTTATTCTACAGATCTTGGGTGTAGTATTATGTAATTCTCCATTAGTTAAGTGTTGTTAACATACATTTATCCTTACTAATTTTTAAAATCTGCTTCTTTTAACAGCTGCCAATTATCAAATCTCTCATTTTGAGACTTTGTCTCTTTTGCTTGTAGATGTGTCCATATTTGCTTTGTATTTTTGAGGGCATGTTATCAAGTGTGTGCAAATTTAGAATTATTTTGTCTTTCTGATGAGCTGAACCTTTTGTCACCATGAGCTGGCTCTCTTATCTTCTAGTAATGCTTTTTGCCTTAAAACTTTGACTGACTAATAATAGTGTAGAATGCTGCTTCTTTAGCTTATTCATTGCATAGTGTGTTTTTCTGTTCTTTAACTTATAAGCTTTCTATATTAGTTTATTTGGCCTGCTTTAAGAAGATATCATAGACTGACTGATTTATACACAACAGGAATTTCTCATGGTTTAGGAAGTCCAAGATCATGGAACAGATTAGATGGTGTGATGAGGGCCTGACTCCTCAGTAGATGGTTGTCTTCTCACTATAACTTCATATGGTAGAAGTCTCTGTGGGGCCTCTTTCAAAGGGAATACTTTTTATAAAGGCAGAGCCCTCATGACCCAATCGCTTCCTAAATGCCCCACCTCCTAATACCATCACTTTTCAACATTAATTTTGGGGGTACACAAACATTTAAACCATAGCCCCTTTCTATATACCTCTGTTTTATGTGTTTCTCTTTTTATTTTAAATTTTTTTAAAATGGAAGTAAAATTGATATACTTGTGTTAGTTTTAGGGGTACAACAAAGTGTTTCCATTAAGTGTACTTATATACCTATTTTTTTCAGGTTCTTTTTGCTTATAGGTTATTTCAAAATGCTGAGTATAGTTAGTTCTCTCTGCTAGACAGTATGTCCTTGTGGTTATCGGTTTTATGTATAATAGTGTGTATATGTTAATTCCAAACTCCTAATTTCTCCCTCCTCCCCTATGTTTCTCTTTTTAAGCAGATATGTTTCAGTTAGTTAAAAGAATACTTCTGATAATCTTTTAGTTGGAAAGTTTAGTCCATTTACATTTAATGTCTTTAAGTCTGTATGTATTTTACTATACGCTTTCTATTTGTCCCACATGAGGTTTCTTGTTTCTTTTTTCCCTATTCTTGTCTTTCTCTTTGGGATTTATTTAATTATGCCATTCCCCCCTGCCCCCCCACCCCCACCCCAGCCTGTTCCTTTAGAGGTTATCCTGTGGATTACAATGTGTAGTGTGCATTTATTTTTCTGGTCCCTAATGCTTGCTGCAGTGGAGGTTTGATACTTTCCAGGCACTTTGGTAGCTTTCCCTCAGCACTGTGCATTATCTAATTTACTCCTCACGGCAGCCAAATGGGATAGGTATGATTGCAATCACTTTTGTGCTGAGGAAACTGAAGAAATGAGACTTAGGGAGGTTAAGTCATTTGATCAACACAATCTCTTGCTAAAAGATATTTTATCATGTTTTTTGAAGTATTATGTTTCTTTCCACTATATCCTAGACTCAAATAAGTTAGTATAGTAAATCATTTAGCTTGTCAATGAAAGTTGCTCAGTTAATGTTAATTCCATGTCAATTGAAACAAAAACAGCCATAAAGGAACCAAACGCAAAGACTGATAACCTCTTGCTCCTGAGAGGTATTGTTTTCTTTGAATGAATCTTTATTGGAGTATAGTTGCTTTACAATGTTGTGATCGTTTCTACTGTACAGAAAATAATCAGCCATGCACATGCATATGTCTCCTCCCTTTTGGACTTCCTTCCCACTCAGGTCACCACAGTATATTGAGTAGAGTTCCCTGTGTTGTACAGAATGTTCTCTCTCTCACTATTTTATTTAATGGTATCAAAACAAAAATAAACAAATGGGACCTAATTAAACTTAAATGATTTTGCATAATGAAGGAAACTATAAGCAAGATGAAAAGATAGCATTCAGAATGGGAGAAAATAATAGCAAACAAAACAACTGATGAAGAATTAATCTCCAAAGTATACAAGCAGCTCATGCAGCTCAATACTAGAAAAATGAACAGTTCAATCAAAAAATGGGCAAAAGACATAAACAGATATTTCTCCAAAGAAGACATGCAGATGGCTAATAAACACATGAAAAGATGTTCAACATCACTCATTATTAGAGAAATGCAAATCAAAACCACAATGAGATATCATCTCACATGGGTCAGAATGGCCATCATCAAAAACTCTACAAAGAATAGATGCTGAAGAGGGTGTGGAAAAAAGAAATACTGGGACATTTCTCCAAAGAAGACATACGGATGGCTAACAAACACATGAAAAGATGCTCAACATCATTCATTATTAGAGAAATGCAAATCAAAACCACAATGAGGTACCACTTCACGCCAGTCAGAATGTCTGCGATCCAAAAATCTGCAAGCAATAAATGCTGGAGAGGGTGTGGAGAAAAGGGAACCCTCCTACATTGTTGGTGGGAATGCAAACTAGTACAACCACTATGGAGAACAGTGTGGAGATTCCTTAAAAAATTGCAAATAGAACTGCCATATGACCCAGCAATCCCACTGCTGGGCATACACACCGAGGAAACCAGAATTGAAAGAGACACATGTACCCCAGTGTTCACTGCAGCACTGTTTATAATAGCCAGGACATGGAAGCAACCTAGATGTCCATCAGCAGATGAATGGATAAGCAAGCTGTGGTACATATACACAATGGAGTATTACTCAGCCATTAAAAAGAATACATTTGAATCAGTTCTGATGAGATGGATGAAACTGGAGCCGATTATACAGAGTGAAGTAAGCCAGAAAGAAAAACACCAATACAGTATACTAACACATATATATGGAATTTAGAAAGATGGCAATGATGACCCTGTATGCAAGACAGCAAAAAAGACACAGATGTGTATAGCAGACTTTTGGACTCAGAAGGAGAGGGGGAAGAAGAGGGTGGGATGATTTGGGAGAATGGCATTGAAACATGCATACTATCATCTAAGAATCAAATCACCAGTCTATGTCTGATGCAGGATACAGCATGCTTGGGGCTGGTGTGCGGGGATGACCCAGAGGGATGTTGTGGGGAGGGAGGTGGGAGGGGGGTTCATGTTTGGGATCGCATGTACACCCGTGGTGGATTCATGTCCATGTATGGCAAAACCAATACAGTATTATAAAGTAAAATAAAGTAAAAATAAAAAGTTAAAAAAAAAAAGAAATACTGGTTTAACCAATTGGTTTTAAAACAAGGCAGGAAATAAACAAGAGAATACCTTGGTAGGGGAATAAATGTGCTTCATTGATGCAAGAGCTCCACAAGCCTTCTTTGGGGTGGGGATGCCAAGGGGAAGAGGACACAGCTCCTGGTGTGGAGAACTGTGCTTCAAGCCCAGCCCTCTAATGCAGGGGGCATTTACTGGAGGGAGCTCTATCCACATGCTCTCATTGAATCCTGACACAAACCTTATGAAGCAGATTGTTTTCCTTTCAGATTAAGAATCCAGGGCCCAAGGGAGGATAGAAATATGTATATGTATGGCTGAATCCCTTTGGTGTTCACCTGAAGCTTGTTCACAACATTGCTAATAGGCTATATCCCAATACAAAATAAAAAGTAAAAAAAAAAAAAAAAAGAAGCTCTGAGATTCTTAGCCTCTTCTGCATGTGAAGATATAACAAAGAAATTGGAGAAGGAAATGGCAACCCATTCCGGTACTCTTGCCTGGAAAACCCCATGGACAGAAAAGCCTGGTAGATTACAATCCATGTGGTCGCAAAGAGTCGGACACAACTGAGCGACTTCACTTCACTTCAGAGGGTCCTTACCCAAACGTTGTTACTGTTCATTGTTCAGTCACTCAGTCATGTTGACTCTGCAACTCCATGGACTGCAGCATGCCAGGCTTCCCCGTCCTTCATTATTTCCCTGAGTTTGCTCAAACTCATGTCCATTGAGTCAGTGATGCCATCCAACCATCTCATCCTCTGTTGTCCCCTTCTTCTTCTGCCCTCAACCTTTCCCAGCATCAGGGTCTTTTCCAATGAGCTGGCTCTTTCTATCAAGTGGTCAAAGTATTGAAGGTGGAACTTCAGCATCAACATCAGTCCTTCCAGTGAATATTCAGGGTTGATTTCTTTTAGGATTGACGGCTCTCAAGATTCTTCTCCAGCACCACAATTTGAAGGCATCAATTCTTCAAAGCTCAGCCTTGTTTATGGTCCAGTTCTCACATCCGTACATGACTATTGGAAAAACCGTAGCTTTGACTATACGGACCTTTGTCAGCAAAGTGATGTCTCTGCTTTTTATATAATGTCTAGGTTTGTTTTAGTTTTCCTCAAGGAGAAGACTCTTTTAATTTCAATTACTGCCGGAAGTGATTTTGGCCATGCTGGTACCCCAATCTTAGGTTTCTAGTCTGTTATTTATAGGCTAAAAAAAAAAAAAGAATTCAAGGCCCAAGAGTGCTAATCAGTTGTTTACTTCCCTTTTCTGTAGGCCCTGTCCAGCTGGTCTGATTGGTTTTTCCAAATGCCTGCTGACACCTGTGCCTGCCATCAGAGTCGGGGTAGGATCTGGGCTAATTGTAGAAGCTTCCCTGGCTTCTGTTTCTATGTGTATAGAGGCAGAGTATCTTTTTGCTCTGAACCCACTGCCCTGGGAATGGACATGACAACTGGACAGTCAGCTTTTTGTGATTGCTTGTGGCTGGAATAAACCAGTTGTGTGAGTGCATCCCAGGGCTTTCCCAGGCAAGCAGAGCCCTTCATTACCTGATGGTGCTGGTTCCTGTCCAGAATCGCTCCATTGTCTTAGTAGCTTCAAACTTGGAGATGAATTCCCTGTGAAAACCAGGCTGTGTCACCGGTCTGCAAAAAGCTCCCATAGCCTACTCGGCTCCCTGCTTTCACAGCAGGGCTTCTCCCATGCTGCTGTCATCTGACTAATCTTTATGTTTTCCTTCATGCTGTGGGCTCCTTGGGGACACAGACTGTCATTGTCATCCTGACCTGGGGCCTGGAAGTGACCCATAAGTATTTCTTGGATGAACTGAATGAGCTTGAGCCCCAGTCCTGTGGCCTGAAGGTCCTTTAAGTTCCCAGTCTGGTCACCCACTTGCTGAGGTTTTAACAGCCTCCTGGGCAGCCTTTCTTGCCCACTCCAGCCCTTCTGATCCTAGAGTTGGCACTGTGTGGCCCGCTGGGTCTCCCAGCGCAGGCTTTGTGTGTTTCCTGCTGTTTCAGCTTATGTGTGGCTGTCAAGGCATCTCTGGCCCTGACTGTGCCATGTGGTCCTTTCCAGTCTAACTCGCTTTTATTTGTTTATTTTGGGGTGTGCTGGGTCTTCATTGCTGCATGCAGGCTTTCTCTAGTTGTGGCGAGTGGGGTGACTCTTGTGGTGCACAGGCTTCTCATTGTGGTGGCATCTCTTGTTGCAGAGCGTGGGCACTAGGGCGCTCAGGCTTCAGTAGCTTCGGCTCGTGGGCTCTAGAGCACAGGCTTAGTAGTTGTGGTGCTCGGGCTTAGTTGCCCCACAGCATGTGGGATCTTTCCAGACGAGGGATCGAAATGTCTGTGTCTCCTGCATTGATAGGCAGATTCCCAACCTCTGGACCTCCACAGAAGTCCTAAACGCATTAGCTTTCAAAGCTCCAGTTCTCCAAAGCCAGACTTTTCATGGCCCTCTTCATCTTTTCACCAGCCAGCTCATAGACTGGTCATTTCTGGGCCGCTCTCCACCTGGTCTGATCAGCTGGGCTGGTAGAGTCCTGTGGCCCACACCGTGATGGCCCAGGTGGCAGAGGGAGCCTCAGGCTGCATCTCTTACCTGCCGACAGCCTCGGCACTTAGACTCAAGGCTGTTCACCTCCTTCACCAGCCTGAGGTCTGTGGAAGTGGGGCCCACATCTTGTTTACATCTGGATCCTCAGCGCTTGGTACCTGGCCTGGCCCACATCGACAGCCAGTGGTTTGAGAACTATGGCAGGGTGGGCCACATATTCTTCCGCTGGTTTCACAAAGACCCAAACTGCGGCTCAGCAGAAGAGTCGGCGTTTGACTGGTCCACCTGACTGTGAGCAGTCAGAGGCCCAGCTCTGATGTATAGGGCCTGGGCCTGGGACGTCTTTAGAAGTGGCAGCTATTGTTCAGGAAAATCTCATTGCTTGGTGTTGTAATATTTCTCAGTCCACACAGGTCCTGCCCTGCCTGTGGCTATGGGGCACAGGAAACCCCCTAGCCCAGGCTCTCCAGAACACAACTTGCATGGTGGAAGCAGCTGCCTTTCTCATACACACTCCCCCTTTTGCTCTGAAAATGTGCCTAGGAACTGCAAAGTTTTCTGTCTGCCACCTGCAGGGAGTGGAAGGGAGTGCCTGTCCTGAAACCAGATGGGCTGCTTCTACACTCACCCTCATCATCACCTAACCCCCAGACGGCCCAGACGGCATGTGAGAAGATTTGGGGGAGACCTTCCCAAGCACTTGTGCCTGCTCCCGGGCAGTTCTATTGTGAAAGAATCCCTCCTAGGTGGACCTGGTTGGAACTGCTGTCTCCTCAGGCCCAGAGGAGGAGGATCTGAAACTGGCTGTCCCCTGGGGATAAAGGTTTAGTGTGATTCCCTCCCAGGGGATTTGGATGGAGAGGGATGGCCTGGGGTAGTGGAAAGGGACAGAACGACAGGGCTTGAGCCTGGGCTCCGGGCAACTGAAGCACATCCCCCTCAGAACCTCAGTTTCTTCACTTAGGATTCTCCATCCTGAGGACACGGAGGTGTTTTTAGTCCTGTAAGGCTCTGTTCCCAGATTCCCAACCTCTGGACCTCCAGGGAAGTCCTAAACTCACTAGCTTTTGAAGCTCCTGTTCTCCAAAGCCAGACTTTTCATGGCCCTCTTCATCTTTTCACCAACCATCTAGTAGACTGGTCATTTCTGGGCTACTCTCCACCTGGTCTGATATGCTGGGCTGGGGGAGTCATACCATGGTGGCCCAGGTGGCAGATGGAGCCTCAGGCTGCATCTCTTACCTGCTGACAGCCTCAGCACTCAGACTAGGGGTGGACCACCTCACGCCCTCTGGCCTCTGAGGTCAGTGCATAAGGCTGGGGAAAGGCGTGACAGGGCCCACTTCCAGGGTGGATGGAGGGTCCACTGTGAGAGTCCTCCTTGGAAGATGCAGACCGAGGGCCAGACCCCGTGCAGCACCCACTGCAGGATCACAGACTCCAGGAGCTCTGGGTGAAACCTGGAAGTCAAAGGGGTTCCTAGTGACATAAGTCAAACCATTGTCCAGAAATATGTATCATCAACACACATCTATTGAGCACCTCCTGTGTGCAGCTGGGGAGAATGCAGCTCCAGAAACAGGCGCATAGGAAAAGCTGGGAACTGTATCAGGTAGGTGGTCAGGGTAGAAGGATTCAAAGTCAGAATGGAAGGGCAGGGGCTAGGCTTACTGGTGTTCCTCAGAGGCTGATTTCCATAGCAGCATTTGGGAGGGGCGACAAGCTAGAATGTGCAAGATTAAGAGGGTGCTGTCTGTGACCCAAGGATCAAGTGAGGACAAGTTGGACTAGGCTGGACACTGTGGTGAATGGAAGGTGACAGGGCTAGGCGAGAAATCTGAGAATAGGACACGGGTCATGGTCGCTTGAGCAGAGAGGAGCAAGGGTGAGGACAGCCCGAAAGAAAATCCCTAGATGTTGTGTCTGGGTGTGGGGAGAGGGCAGGGCTGCTGGGTCCAGGCGGCTGGCCCTCCGTGAGAGCGTGTGGTGGGGGTGCTGAGAGTGCATGCTTTGGCCAGAGGGCGCCTGGGACACGTGTCAGTGCTGTCACAGGGCCCAAGTGAATGAACGCAGAGGCCTACCCACAACCCAGGATGGGGAGGCAGTGTGACAGAGTGGACCGCAGGGGCTTTGGTCTAGCCTCCCCGCACTGCTCTCAGCTGTGTGACCTCAGGAGCACTCCCTAACTTTTCTGAGCCTAACTGTAACATACCAGCTCCTTTTCCCGGACCTTGAGACCAAACTAGAGCTGCTGCAGCCTGGATTACCAAAAAGAGGGCAGACAGAAAGGAGCCACAGGTGAACAGATCAAGAAACGATGGGATATATACAATGGAAAATTATTCAGCCTTAGAAAAGAAGGAGATCCTGCCATTTGCAACATTAATGAACCTGGAAGACATTATGCTAAGTGAAATAAATCAGTCACTGAAGGACAAATAGTGCATGATCTCCCTTATAGATAGAATTTTAAAAAGTTGATTTTATAGGAGCAGTGTGAAACAGTGCTTGCCAGAGGCAGGGACATAAAGGAAATGGGGAGGTGCAGGTCAAAGGGTCCAAACCTGCAGTTCTGTAGGATGAATAAGACTAGAGATCTAACGTATAGCATGATGGCTATAGTTGATGATGCTGTATTGGGACTTCCCTGGTGGTCCAGTTGTTAAGATTCCAGGCTCTCACTGAAGGGGGTACAGGTTTAATTCCTTGTGGGGGAACTAAAATTCCACATGCTGTGCTGTGCAGCCAAAAAAAAAAAAACTGTATTGAATACTGGAAATGGGCTAAGAGAGTAGATTTCAGGTGCTCTCACAGACAGACACCAGGAGATAACTGTGTGCGGAGGTGATATGTTAATTAGCTTGACTGTAGTAGCAGTCATTTTACTACGTATAACAAAGCATCATGTTGTACATCTTACGCACATACAGTTTTTATTTAAAAAATAAAAGAAGGGTGATGTGGGGCTTCCCTTGTAGCTCAGCTGGTTAAGAATCCGCCTGCAATGCAGGAGACCCCAGTTCAATTCCTGGATTGGGAAGATACCCTGGAGAAGGGATAGGTTACTCACTCCAGTATTCTTGGCCTTCCCTGGTGGCTCAGCTGGTAAAGAATCCACCTGCAATGCAGGAGACCTAGGTTCGATGCCTGGGTTGGGAAGATCCCTTGGAGAAGGGAGTGACTACCCACTCCAGTATTCTGGCCTAGAGAATTCCTTGGACTGTATATCTATGGGGTCGCAAAGAGTTGGACATAACTGAGCAACTTTCACTTCACATGGCCAGACTGAGCCCAGATTGGGCAGTCCCATTTCACAGACTGGAGAACTGAGGCCCTGGCAAGGCCTCCCTTCCCCACTGTGCAGCCACAGCCTACTCCGTCTCTGCTGGTAGATCCTCACGTGGTGCTGTTGGCAGCACCTGGCAGCCTTGTGGTGGCCATTCCCACCCCCTATCAGCTGTTGACATACAAATGCCCTGGTAAGGAAAATATTTTCATTCTTTCATTACATCATTCTCAGGCTTAATCATATTTTTCTTTGTCTTTAAAAACAAGCTCCTGTGTGGTTTCCCATCTTCCTGCTGCTCTTCTAAGGACATTCTAGAACTGAGCCTCACTGGTACTTCATGCCTTTTATTGTTACTGCCCAGAGACTATTTTAGGGGGGCTTAGGGTGGGCGGGTGCTGATTCCCTCCCAGTGCCGTACCCCACATTTTACATCCAGAAATCTCATACCCATCTTGTTTCTGCTCTGAGAGAAAAGTGTCGCCTTGTGTAGCAGAAGAAACTGATGTTCAGAGAGGTTAAGTATCCTGCCCAAGGTCTCACAGCCTTTAGTGGTAAAGCCAGAGCTTGAAATGGGATTCCAGCCAATTTGATTTTCAAGTCAGGGATTATTCTGTGAATAAATGTGCTCTGCTGTTCCCCCAGCCAGGTCTCTGGCATTGACTGTCTGTGGTGACATAAAGCAAGTCCCCGAACATCTCTGTGTTCTCATCACATCCTCTGGGTCAGACAACCCATGGTGAAAACAGAAGAGGATGACAGTGACTGCTGACTGACTATACGAGCTGTTTGTCAGTTCTCTGGGCAGCTGTTTACTGGGGGGCTGCTATGTGCCTGCTGAAGCTATAGTCTCCTCGCCAGATTATGAATCCTATACCCCGCCTCCCCAACGGTGTCCCCACTGACTCGACACACAGAGGGGATCTCCAGAGATGTGCCAGATGTTGGGTCTCAGCTGCATATGCTGGAGCCACGTTGTAAAGGAAGGAAGAATCCGTAGAGGTGTTTTCTGGAAGCTGAGGGATTGCATGGGGGTGGAGGCAGAAAGAGAAGTCCCCATCCCAAATGAAGCCCTGCTGTGTGCTGGTTGCATGTGGGCCTGTTTGGCCTCCCAGCAGTCCTCTGAGGCCCTGGCACTGCTTTCACTTTATGGAAGAGGAAACAGCTCCAAGGTGACTGAAGGCTGGAGAGCCAGCAGGTATGGAGTGTGCGCTTAGATAAATGCAGGTCTGCACACCGCCAGGGCCTGGCTTTCTCCACTCTCCTGTGGCTTCCCTCTCGTTCTCTGTCAGAACCTGAGAAATGAGGGATGGTCTCTCCAGAAGGACTCAGGGAACTTGGCTTCCGGTCTGTGATCACATCCCTGAGGAGTGGGAGGAGGTCAAATCACAGGCTCACAGGGGCGAGGGAGACGCACCCCTGGTCAGGCGGGGGTGTGGTGGTGGTGCTGCTCAAACCCTCAGGTCCCCGAATGCTTGCTTCCGTTCAGTCCTGCTCAGTTCATTCTGTCCAGTCTCTGGGTCAAGGGGTGTTGGGGTACCGTCAGCCACAGAGACACACAGATTTCAGGGAGGTGTAGGGGAATCCAGGCCTGGAAGCCCAGCTCCAGAGCAGCCCTCCCTCTGTGGTCTGGAGCACAGCCTGGCTCTCTCTGACCTCGATTTCCCCAGTGGTAAAGTGTGAGGCCGCATGGCCCAGTCCCTGGACTGATTTCACTGAGCTCCAGCTTCCTCCCTGATCCCTTCTGTGCTTCCTGACACCCCTCAGGCCTGGCCCTTCTCCCCACTTTCTGTCGAGCGCTCCTGTCTAGAGACAGGGTGGAACAGCAGAGAGCTGCCCTGTGCAACTGTGACCCTGCCCCCTAGAGCCCCCTCTTATGTGGCTGGGGAACCAGAGGTTGGGGGAAAGTATCCTGTGGAGGGCGTGGTGGGGAGCCGGCTGTTATTTGCTGCACAGAGATTTGCTGGGCTACCTTCCCTCTCTGATTAGGGGAGCCCCAGGCCCTGCCCTCTACTTTGGGGTCTCCCCCACCCCAGAACTTTGGTTTTGACATGGCTGAGGATCAGCCCTAGGCCCCGTCCCAAGCTGGAAGAACTGTTGGTGGCAAGTGTGTGAACTCTACTATCTTCAGCCCTGCCTCTTTATTCTCAAGGTCCTTGGGTTGTGAAGCAAGGCCTGGGACCTTGACGGGCGAGATTAGCACCGGAGGGGGTGGCTCCCTCCTGCTTTCTGTGGTAGAAGGCGAGCGTGCTTCCTTTGCCCAGTGTCGGAGCTGTACTGCAGCTTGTAATTCCATCTTGGAGACCCTCACATGGACAGCGCCTGGACAGGGCCTGCCACAGCAGCAGCCCTGGGCTGATGAAGAGTTGGGAGTCAGTAGGCCTGCGTTTGATTACAGGTTCTGCCTCTCAATTCGCTGTGTGTGCTTTGGCAAGTTACTCGGCCTCTCTGGCTTCAGCTGCCTCTTCTTAAAATGAGATAATCCTGCTTACCTCTAGGTGTTGCTGTGAAGTGAATTGGGCTGACGTGTATAAACATAATATGGGCCTATTGTGTAAAGGCAGATAGGCCTCCTATTTGGATCTCCTGTGTGTGATCTCCTTTTATGTATGCACACCTAGCTGCTTAGCATTCACCCATTTATTCCCCGGGCACCCATGTTCTCCCCTTCACCTAGAGCCTCAGTCAGGCTTTCCTTTCGTCTGTCTAGACCCTCAGTCCTCTTTATTCCTGCTGCCAGGGTCCTCCTCCAAGGAGGACTGGCCAATCAAATTCCCATCAGTTTGTGAATAACTGATAATATCTTAGAGTTTAGCTCTCCCATGGGTATTTGTATTTTAAAAGATTTTTTTAAAACTGCTTTCCCCAACTTTGAGTCTGACACATAGTAGATTCTCAGTAAAAGTTGGTTGATTAGATAAGTGAAAGGACCTGAATGATGTCCTAATGGATTTTTAGTTGTGTGCTCATGCATCCGGACTCTCTACAAACATTTATTTTGTGTGCCAGACATTGGGGATGTATTAGTGGATAAAACAGCTACAGTGCTACCCCCACCCCACACGCCCCGCCATGGAGCTTTTGGTATAGTGGGGATAATCAGATAATAAGCAAACAAGTACATTTCTATTTATGAATTATAATCAATTCCTTGACAGAAATATTATTTTAGATTCTGTGATATGGTATAACAGGAGATCCTAATTAAACTGAGGGGATCCTGCTCCCACTTATAGGTAAGAATTTGGAAGACATTTCAGAGGAGCTAAACAGTCGGATGAGGAGTCAGGGCCAGATAGGAAAAATGTCTAAGCTTGCAGGCCTTCCTTGGCTCTGTGACTGTTCATCACAGGCCAAGGCCAAGGTCTGCATGGTGCCTGCATGAGCCTGCATGGTGCCCCTGCCTGCACGGAGCCTTCCCAGTTTACACCTCGGCTGAAGGCTGCAGGACTCGGGGGGTTAATACGCAAAGTGCTGGTGCCACTTGTTACTGTTACCCAGAGACGGTGCTGCCGACTCCCCACGTCTCCCGGCTGCACATCCTGCCCTGGCCTGCCCGTGACCTGCCCAGCAGATGTCCTTGATGCTTCAGGGAAAGAACGAGTCGTCCTCTTCACCCCCCCTCCCCCCGTTTTTTTTTTAAGCACTTGTCTGTCTGACATTGGATGCCTGGCTTTGATTGCTGGCCCAGATAGCCAGATTCTATTCAGAGATCAAACCTCTTCTTTCAAGCCAAATGCAGATATTTTAGACAACAGACCCTTCCTTGCAAACCCATGCTCTCTTCACAGCCATCTTAGTGTTTAACAGGGACCATGGGCAGAGTTATCTCTCCCAGCCACCAGGGTCAAGCTGGCGGCCACCTTTGTACACACTTTTTCTTTTTTCTGCTCACCAGTCACAGCCTGTGGCCACATTTCCTCCACCGGGAGATCTTCTGGGATCTTCTCTATCCTGGCTTGTGCCACTGTGGGCTGCTTTATGACAGCACCACCCACATTGTTGACCAGCTCCCTTCCTTAAGGCTTTGCTGGTTCTAATGCCTGAGGGGATAAGAGCTTGGTACTTGAGAGCCAGGTCTGAGTTCCAGCCCTGTCTTGACCACTCACTTACCCCTTCCCCTTAGACGTGGTAAAACAGGGTGGGCATATAATTTATCCTCTCAACTGGAAGACTTCTGAGAGTGAATTGAGTGGGGAAGACTAGTGTAAACCAGACTGTCACGGGAGGTGGGGAACCTGTTCAGCCTTGATTATCCACACAAGGGGCAGCAGCTCTCCAGGACTGGTTGTACTGGGAGCAGGGGCTGGTCTGGTCTAGGCTAGTTCATGGGCAGTTCTCAGTTCCCTATTGAGCAGAGTAAGGCCAGGCCCCTGGTGCAAAGGGACCTGGGGCAGAGAGGTGGCAGGTGGAGCTTCTGGCTGATCTGACTCTGCTTTGGGAGCCAGCCTATGAGGCAGCATCTGGAGGAACTCCCCTAGCACCTCTTTCTGCTGAAAGGGGAGGAAATCAGAGGGCGTGAGCAGAAGGACTCGGGCTGAGTTAATGGACGTGTGGTGGAGGTGGATTAAGGGAGACTCATGCTGCTGAGAAAGCCCGGAGGCCTGGCAGAGCCGAGAAGCTGGATGGCTGCAGGCCCTGCGATGGGCTACTTTAGACAAGAAAAACTTGTGACCTTTTCCACTTCCAGAGGGCAGCTGAAAGCCAGGTTGGAGGTCCAAAGCTGTCCTGGCCCGCCCTTTAATGCACCAAGGCTCCTTGAGTGTCCTGTCCTGTGGAGTGACATCCCCAGGGCTGAGGGCAGGCTAGAGATGGGCCCCAGTCTGGACTTCAACCTGCCCAGCCTCTGGGGGCTGTACCCAAGGCCCAGAGCTCACTTGGATCCCCGGATCCCTAGGCGGGGCTGATCGAGCCTGATCTTGGGGAGTTATCAATGGTAGAAGCTGATACCCAAGAGTGTGGGGGCCAAATGTTGGGGAGGGGGCAATAGGGCCAACAAAATTTCCCAAGGGTTTGGTCACTCCTCCAGGCAGCCCCACCTGCTTTCTCTTAGTCAGGTGGCATTTTAGATCTGAAGAGCCGCCTTTGAGAACTCTCAGAGATGAGGACACATGAGGAAATAAACCTAGGAGGATGAAACTTTGCTTATTCCTGCTCCTCCATAGGGCAAGCCCTCCTGCTTTGGCCATTTCTGAACGCATGGTGTTCGTTCCCATCTGTCTTATCACTGACTGTACCACCTGCCTAAAATGCCTGCCCCTTTTCTGTACACCCTTCAAGGCCCAACTTCAGGTCTGTCTCTCTGGGAAAGCCTTTGTGCCTTTTCCAATCCAACAACAACTTTTCACCTCAGAGTTCCTCCTGTAACATGTGCCTAAAGGACACCCCATCCTGTGTAGGGCCTGTGTAGCCCCTCACCATTCTGCATGAAGCTCAGTCTCTTCTACTTGGCAGGAGCCTGCAGGGCCAGCGTCACTTCCTCCCCAACGCACCGTGGTGAGCAGCGACCAGACCCAGTGCTGGGTGCAGGTATGCAGGAAGCCTCAGCATCAGAGGGACCACTGGCAGAGCTGTGGGCTGTCCTCAAATGGAGGTGGGGTGCTTCATGCAACCTGGGCCCCACAGCCTGGAGGAGCCAGATTGGTTTAATCTGTTTGACATTTGTCACTCAGCCCAGCTGGCTGGCTCGTTGAGGGTAGATAGCAAACACCAGCCCATCCCTCCCCACTGAAAACAGGAGTGAACGCACACTCCCCAGTTCTCCAGAGGGAGAATCAAGGCTTGCATTGCCCACCATTGTGGTGACAGTGACATCAAGCTGGCTAGCTGCTTTGGCCTTGAGATGGCGGTCAGATCACAGGGCCAGAGAGCAGCCTTGGAAAGTGATGCTCTGGTTTGTAGATTTTAGGGCTTCTTGGCACGATTCAAGGAAATTAGATTACCCCATAGAGGACAAATATATGCATAGTCTCGTGATTGTCCTATTTCTTTCCTGGCATTTATTGGCTGCCTCTTATTCATTGCTGTGACTTCTTTCCAAAAAACAATTAGATGTATTCCAAAATTCTAAGTAGGACCCCAAATGTCAAAGGATAGGGCTGTGCCATGTGCCAAGCCATGCGCCAAGCCATGAGCCTGGGTCTGTGGTCATTTAATAGGCCATTCTTATGATGTCCATCAGGGGTAGAGCCAGAGTGCAGAGGAGCTCCTGGTGTGAGCTCAGTGTGTTCACTGGAGGAGTATCCAGTGGCAGAGCTGTTCTTAGGGCCACCAGAAGCACTTTCTAGCTTGAGTTCTTTTGGGCTACCTGGAGCTCAGACCAGCTCAGACCAGTATCTTGATCTCTATAATCCCTTCCTCTCATGAGAATGGTCACCTTTACAGCTTGCCTCAAGTGTCTAAATATTCCAGGCAAGCTAGGAATCTTGGCCTGACCCATCTGGACACAGTCTTGTCTCTAGGCCTCATCGTATAGCAAGAGATGTGGTGATGGGCATCTCCATTGGATAGGCCAGCCAAAGCGCTAATTTTGTTCTCTCCATCTCTACTGCTTGTCCTTCTAGGAATGCCCCCAGAGTAGCCTTGCTTTTAGCACTCGCACGCCCCAGACTAATTAGAGGACCTTTGTGGATTGCTGGATTGCTTTTGGACCAGGGGGAGAAAAGCACATTCCAGAGGACGCATGCCACACTTGATATCAAAGTCTCTCCAGTGGAAGGTTACCTCGGGTAGGTTTCTGTTGCAGAGTTGAAGACATTTCACTCTGCAGTGTTGTTAAAAAGCTTCAAAAAATCCTCCTGTGGTATGTTTCTAATTTAAGATTAAAAAAATATTTCTATTGTGCCATATATAGAGTAACCTAAAACCCAATAAAAGCTCCGAATTAGGGGCAGACAGAATGGTTTGAATTAAGCTCAGGTAGAGGCAAGGACACTGTATCTGTCGGCTGGGGCTGCTGACTCTCGGGCCAAAATGCAGGTTCAAACTGGGAGACTGGGCCTGCCAATTCTGGAGAGGAATCACCTCTTCTGCCAGATTCCAGTGCTCTGGCCAGTAGCCCAGAGGGCTCTGATTCTTTCGTCATCAGCCTCCAGTCCAGGAAGGGCCTGACTATTGTTTGTCACTTCATCTTGATTGTTTAGCAAGTTTCTCATTGAGGCTTAGTTTATTTGATTCATTGGTTATTTATTTATGTTTTTTTTTTTTCCTAGAGATACCTTCCAGGTTTTGCCTGTCACCTCCCTCTGAGAAGCCTGTGTCTATTCCTCTACTTATACAGTGATTGTGCTTTTTTCCTGAGCAGAGGCTAGATTTCCTTGACTTAGTGTCCAGGGTTCTGTTCAGAGTCTGGAAAGCTGCACATGCTCAGCAATGCATAGAGAATTAATAATGTTGAGTGAGCCAGTGAGTGAGAAGTCTGATTTTTGTTATTATAAACAATTCCACATGAAACATCTCTACATCTATATATCATATAGAGTGATGTTAATCATATTCTTCCTGTCCCCAGTCACTTCTCACATCACATTCTCCAGTTGCTCTGTTTGTGCCATGTGACCTAACCTTAAACATCCGCCCCATCCCAGCTCCCCTGGGGCCAGTTTATAGCTGATTGGATAAGGAAGGTCACTTGACTCCAGAGGACTCAAATCATAGACTAGATTAAATTATTCAGATCCTCTCTTGAGATTTGAACTAAGATACAGAGAAAGGTATAACTGCAGACTCAAGAGCCGAGGCTAGATTCTGTGTGGCCATTATGGGGCCATGGGCCACCAAGTGAGTGAGCAGAAAAAGCCGATACAGACAGACGGACACAGACAGACTCTCGCTGCCCCCAGCAATATAGCAGATATGATTTTAGTTCCTTTGAGGGCTGTGTACTTTCTACCTGCAGATGCTGTGAGATGTCCCTGAATCCTTTCCCAAATCAAAACAAGAGTCCTTTCTCTTTGTACCATTTTCCACGATATAGGCATCCTCCTCCCACTGTGCAGCCTCCCAGTGGGCGGGGTGATGCTAGGAGTTCTGACCTTCTCATGGGGCCAGAGCAGGTCCAGTGTGAGCCGGGGGAGAGGAGGTTGGATGTGATCTCCCCTACTCCTGTCCTGCTCCACCCCACCCAACTTTACAGATCAATGAGGGTGTCATTGTCCATTTCTCTCCGCTTGTCTCTGGGGCAAAGAAAGGTCTCCAATCCGTGTACCCAGCCCATGCCAGAATTTGTCAGTGATGGTTCTCCTCTGCCTCTAGGCACCTCACTACCATGCACACAGCCTCCAGCTTAGACCACTCCCCATGACCATGCCCACAGAATTGGAGTGATATTTGAAGTGACATAGGATCACGAGACCTGGGTCCCTGGGTTCCAAAGTCCTCTACCTTGGTGGCTTCAGGCCAGGTGAGTCCCCTCATCTGGAGGGTCCTCCCTGGGAGGTAGGCATCTCAGAACCTGACTCACAGCCCCTCGTGCCATTTAAAAGAGACAGGAGGTAGGCAACGTGGCCAGCACCTCACAGGCCCTGCCACCCACCCTGCCTTCCCCTTCACTCCAAAGGATGCACGTGTGACTTTGCCCTTCAGTGGATCCTTGTACCCTTCTCTGGGCCAGCCAGTGCTGTTCTGGTGCTCTCTCTCTGGACCCCTGCTTTGGTCTTGGGCTTCCTGTGGCTGGGGTCTGGGCCCAAAGAAGGGGGGAATAGGGGGAGACAAACGGATGGGAACTAGATGCAGGAGGCTGGATGGGTCTGGGAGGAGCCCCAAAGGGAACTGTCCTGCTTCTTTGGGATGATGAGGGGACACTTGGAAGTGATCCTTCTGTTTTAGCGAAGTGCAAGGAACAGGGGAATGGAGGATTTGAACGAAGCTTGGTCACTGGAGGAGAGGCTCGGCTGACAGCAGCTGCAGGTCTGGAGGCCAGGGGAAAGAGGAGGGCTCAGGAGCCACTGGTAAATGGGTCCCTGGTGCCATCAGAGCTGGTCTCCACCTCAGCCCATGTGTTCCAGGCTCAGAGACCCAGCACAGGGAAAGGCCGGGCCTTGGGTCATGCTGCTACTCCAGATACCATTTGGGGCTTCCTTCCTCACAGGCTGAAGGGTGGCCAGGCCTTCATGCCTTCGCAGTAAGCTGAGTGGCCGGGTGCTTCCCCTGGGGCCATCTCCCTTGGCTGGGGCCTCATGGGCACCCTTGCGTCTCCTGCTCAGCCCCAGCGGCGTCCTGGGTTCCAGAGCCTCCTTGTCCCCTCATCTCCTTATAAAAGTCTCCTGTTATTGGCGTCTCCCAGCCTCTGGGAAACCCTGGGAAACTGCTCCACCCTCCCCCCTTGCTGAGAGAGGATCAGCAATGCTCCCGCTCATTTCAGAGTCCCCTTACATGATCATTAACAATGTTTCCGTTGGTTACACTGGCTGGAATATCCAAACAAGAGATCGTTAAGGTACAGCCACTCTTCCTACAGATTCTAACACAATATTGGCAGGGGGATTTTTACAGAAACTCATGCCTGTTACTGGCGCTTTGTGAGCGAACACTGAACCATCTCTAGACCATAATGTTTGGGTAACAAAAGATGTATTAATATGTCTCTGGTCAGTAAATTGCTAAAAAGAAGGAGTGGCCTTCTTGGCCAGGAGCCTGTGTAAGATTTAATTATTTAAAATGTGACATCCTACTCCTCGCAGAAGAGGAGTGGGGCAGAGTCCCCTGTGGTGGGGAGAGGGACAGTCCAGGCGTTCCCGGACCCTATAGGAGTGAGTCCTACTCTGGCCTCTAGCAGATGGCCTTCCCAGCCACCCAGGGCCATGACCCTCCTGGGTGCTGCTGGGCACCATGGTGATAGCAGCCAGTCAGGAAGGCGTGGTGATTCTTCCATTATACAGAGGGGTCAACTGAGGTTCAGATGCAGGAAACGAAGCCCTGAGGAATAACCAAGCCAGAGTCTGGTTAGAGCCTTGCCCACATTTGTTGGAAAAGTGTTTCAGAGCTGGAGACAGTGTGCTAGGGTAGAAGATCCTGCAGCGGGGCCCCAGGGGGGCAGGGCTTGACAGGGCTGTGGGCATTTGTGTATGTAGGGCCAGGGGTCACTTAGCACCATGTGGAGGTGGTGAGCCGGGCGGTGAGAAATCTCAAGGTGGACGGAGTCTCACGTTACAGCTTCCTCTGTACACTTCCCCATGAGACACAGCCCAGCCCTCAGGGCTCTGACCTCACGTCCATCTCTCTGGGGCTCCTTCTGGAACCTCTGAGGGCAGGACAGCCCCCGCTCCCACTAGATGGCACTGTTGCAGGTCGTTTCCACCCAGGAGTCCTTCAGGGTGCCTGTATGAGTATGGGCTCCAGTGAATACCTGAGCTGGGGTGTGTGTGTGTGTGTGTGTGTGTGTGTGTGTGTGTGTGTGTGTGTTGGGCATCCCTGGCTTGGGTCTTCCAATACCCCCAAGCCTCTGCTTTATGCCTCTGCTTTATGTCTCTGCTTCTCTGGAATGTTCCTTAGAATAGAAGTTATTACTTCTGATACATTTTTCAGGATTCCTGTGGGCCCGGGATGCGGGAACCTGACCTTAGGGAGTTCTAGGGTGATGAGGTCAGGTCCATTTCTCCTCAGGCCCACCCATCTGTGGACAGCTGGCGAGTTCTCCTGAAATCCATGTCCAGAGACAGTGCAGAGCCCCAGTAGGCCCTGGGTGGACAGTACTGGGGGTTTGGGTTGGGATAAACTTTCAGAGGCTTGAATGTTTCTAATGCGAATACATGTTATCTTGTATATTAATAACATTTATTAATGCTAATAGTTAGTAGTAGGTATTGGAGTGTTATGTTGAGAAGGCTTCTGGGGCTGGATCTGCTTCAGGAGGAAAGAAGGCAGTTTTAGGTCAATGATGCCTGCAGAGGCTTGGGGCAAGAGTAGCATTCATGACATATTTTTTCTTGATGTAAGTGGTCACTTTTCTATGAAGATGCAGCTGTATGTCAATGAATCCTACATGTTTAGGACTTTAGAAATTATCCAACTCATTTTTTACATAGATGGGGAAGCTGAGGCATCCACAGACATGATGAGTTGCCCATAGACACAGGGCTAGTGCAGAAAGAATGTGGGTCTTTGACCACCAGAGCCAGTGTCTTGCCGGTCACACTCTACCTTTCCAGTTGATCTAGTTCTGTGTTCAAACAAAGTCCCCAATACCACATCAGCTTCTTTTGTCTGGTATTTTGGGGTTTTTAGACCTCATTGCCAGGAGAAAGCTCCAGGTTAGATCTCCTTTTCATGTCTTTGTTGTATTCCAGGTAGACTGTGGCCACGGCAGATTGTAGGGCTAACTGTGGGGGAGAAATCTTAAGAGAGAAGGATTCCACATTTGACTTTCTTCACTTAGTATGATCATCTCTGTGTCCATCTATGTTGCTGCAAATGGCATTATTTCATTTTTTATGGCTGCATAACATTCATATATATATATAGTATATACCACATCTTTAACTATTCATCTGTTGATGTATTGGGCTTCCCAGGTGGCTCAGTGGTAAAGAATCCACCTGCCAATGCAGGTGACGCTGGAGATACTGGTTCAATCCCTGGGTTGGGAAGATCCCCTGGAGGAGGAAATGGAAACCCATTCTAGTATTCTTGCTTGGGAAATCCCATGGACAGAAGAGCCTGGGGGGCTATAGTCCATGGAGTTTCAAAGAGTCAGATATGACTGAGTGACTGAGTACTCACAGTTGATGTACACTTAGGTTGCGTCCATGTCTTGCTGCTGCTGCTGCTGCTAAGTTGCTTCAGTTGTGTCTGATTCTGTGCGACCCCATAGATGGCAGCCCGCCAGGCTTCCCCGTCCCTGGGATTCTCCAGGCAAGAATGCTGGAGTGGGTTGCTATTTCCTTCTCCAATGCATGAAAGTGAAAAGTGAAAGTGAAGTCGCTCAGTCATGTCCAACACTTAGCGACCCCATGGACTGCAGCCCACCAGGCTCCTCCATCCATGGGATTTTCCAGGCAAGAGTACTGCAGTGGGGTGCCATTGTCTTCTCCATATCTTGGCTGATGTAAATAGTAGCGCTATGAACACTGGGGTGCATGCATCTTTTCAAATTAGAGTTATCATCTTTTCCAGACATATACCCAGGAGTAAGATTGCTGGATCATATGGTAACTCAATTTTTAGTTTCTTAAGGACCTCCATACTGTTTTCCATAGTGGGTGCACCAGCTTATATTCCTACCAACAGTGTAGGAGTGATCCTTTTTCTCCACATCCTCTCCAGCATTTATTATTTGTAGACTTTTTAATGATGGCTATTCTGACAGTGTGAGGTGATGCTTCATTGTAGTTTTGATTTGCATTTCTCTAATAAGTAGTGAAGGAATACATCAAGGCTGTATATTGTCACCCTGCTTATTTAACTTCTATGCAGAGTACATCATGAGAAACACTGGACTGGAAGAAACCCAAGCTGGAATCAAGATTGCCAGGAGAAATATCAATAACCTCAGAGATGCAGACGACACCACCCTTATGGCAGAAAGTGAAGAGGAGCTAAAAAGCCTCTTGATGAAAGTAAAAGAGGAGAGCGAAAAAGTTGGCTTAAAGTTCAACATTCAGAAAACAAAGATCATGGCATCCAGTCCCATCACTTCATGGGAAATAGATGGGGAAACAGTAGAAACAGTGTCAGACTTTATTTTGGGGGCCTCCAAAATCACTGCAGATAGTGACTGCAGCCATGAAATTAAAAGACGCTTACTCCTTGGAAGCAAAGTTATGACCAACCTAGACAGTATATTCAAAAGCGAAGACATTACTTTGCTGACTAAGGTCCATCTAGTCAAGGCTATGGTTTTTCCCGTGGTCATGTATGGGTGTGAGAATTGGACTGTGAAGAAGGCTGAGTGCTGAAGAATTGATGCTTTTGAACTGTGGTGTTGGAGAAGACTCTTGAGAGTCCCTTGGACTGCAGGGAGATCCAACCAGTCCATTCTGAAGGGAATCAGCCCTGGGATTTCTTTGGAAGGAATGATGCAAAAGCTGAAGCTCCAGTACTTTGGCCACCTCATGCGAAGAGTTGACTCATTGGAAAAGACTGATGCTGGGAGGGATTGGGGGCAGGAGGAGAAGGGGACGACAGAGGATGAGATGGCTGGATGGCATCACGGACTCGATGGACGTGAGTCTGAGTGAACTCCAGGAGATGGTGATGGACAGGGAGGCCTGGCGTGCTGCGATTCATGGGGTTGCAAAGAGTCGGGCACGACTGAGTGACTGAACTGAACCGAACTGAATAAGTAGTGATGTTGAGCATCTTTTCACATGCCTGTTGGCCATCTGTATGTCTCTTTTGAAGAAATGTCTATTTAGGTCTTCTGTCCATTTTTTGATTGAGTTTTTTTATATTGAATTGTACAAGATAATTGTATATTTTGGAAATTAAGCCCTTGTTCCATCATTTTCAATTGTTTTCTCCCATGATGTAGGTTGTCTTTTTGTTTTGTTAATTATACCTGCGTTATATATGTATATCCACCCCCTGTTGACATCTCTGGAGAACCCTGATTATACAGTCCATCAAGGGTGATGGAGGGCTGGTCTCCAGCTTGGGTACCATGCAGGGATTGTCTTGCTTTCGTGGAAGATTCTACCTTGGGCATCATTTTCTAAGACACGTGTATACATGTAACACATACACAGGACACCCCCAACCCCACCAGGGTAAATTTAAAGCCCTAATTCACTGCAGGACTCCTATGATGAGTCCAGACAATATATACAGTTGGAAATGGGTGCCCCAAGCCGGCCCTCCCTCACACTAATTTACAGATGGCAACCTCCTTGAGGGCAGGCAGGTGGTTGATTAATTTCTCTGCCACTTACTGAGTGTACATTCTTAGACATGTGATTTGACCTCTCTGGCCTCAACTTCTTCTGGAAAATGGGAATAATTACAGTACCTGTCTCAAAGGATTATTGGGAGAGTTCAACAAGATAGAGTACCTAGCAGAGCCTGATTGCTTCCAGTAGGACATTCTCAATACAAGTGACCCTTGAACAACTTGGGAGGCAGGGGCACTGAACATCCGTGCAGTCAAAAATGTAGGTATACTAAAACAAAGAGAACCATCCCAGGGACTAACTGGCTTCTCTCCATCCTGGTCATTGGAAGTCTTAGGGAACCTCTTCTTTGTGGGGACTCCCTCTACAAACAAAAAGCCAGCAAATGAAACAATATATTGACCCTCCACTGCTCAGGGAAGAGCTAGGCTGTAACCAGGTGTCAGGAGGAAGAGCCCTTCCCAGGAGCAGGCATGCTGTAGAGTCCCTGGACTACAAAGGGTCAAAAGCACATGAGATTTCTAGCCCTGGGATGTCCTTTTTCCAGAATATTCATCAGGCTTTCCTATTGATGGCTGTGAGTCTGCTAAGATTTCCTGATGGGCACTGCCCTTCTGGCTCTGGAATGCTCTTGTGAGGACTGACTGAAGCTTCTACAGGAATGTGACCAGAGCCCTCTCAGCAGGAGAAGATGGCGTAAATAGTGGGGAAGAACTTTGGGTGTGGTGTTGGCTCTCGAGAATGGAGATGTCTACAACCCTTGCCTGCACAGCCAAGCCCAGTGTCTTTGGTTCTCTGAGCCCAGTGAAGACTGGACAGGCCACACAGATGCCATGCCTTTGATCAGAGGCTCAACTGGGTCCCATTTGGTGGAGACCAGCACAGCCTACTAGTCTTCTGTCCCAGGGGGAGATCTACCCCCATAAGCTCAACTCTTGAGAGTTGGGTGTGGAGCATGGGGAACCCTGAGAGCATAGAAGGGAGGCACCTCGTGCCACCTGGGGATTCAGGGAAGGACATTTGAGAGGAAGACAAAGAGACAGTCGTGGTCAGGTGAAGTTGTACGTGTCTGAGTGTCTGCATCAGTGTCCTTCGCAAAGGCCCTGAAGGGAGAAAGAGCATGGCCCCGTTAGAACCCTGTGAGTGGCTCAATGTGGTGGGCTCCTGGAGTTGTGGAGAAGAGAGGCAGAGGGAGGCAGGACAGAGAGCAGCCTCTGAGGTGTGCAGGGCACAAGCCAATGGAACTTAGACCCCATTTATGGGCAGCAGTACTGGCAGCTGTAAGTTTTCGAGAGGGCATAGTGTGCAGTGAACGGGGTGACGCTGGGGACCACCAGCCATGAGGCAACTGTGGTGGTCCCTGAGAAGAGGACTGGCAACAGAGGCCTGGTTGAGGGGACAGAACTGGATGCCATGCACGGGGTACACTGGTGACCGATGGAGCATGTGCGGTGTGATAAGCAGTCAAGGCTGCTGGAGGCCGGGCCTCTAGCTTGGGGACCAGTTAAGGGATGATAGTGTTTTCTTGGCAGGGCCACTGACTTTTCAAGGTTGTTAGCCTCCTTTTCCCAGGGGCACCCATCCTGCTCCCCCAAGTCCTCTTACTTTCCTGGCTCATCTCATGAACATGAGCTTGACTGGGGTTGCAGGGTGCCGTTGTTAGCTCCTTGGCATAGAGTCCCAAAGCTGGTCTGGGCTTGGGGTCCTGATTCAGGGGTGGGTGATTTGGAATGTAGCACTGGGCAAGTTCAGTTGCCATGCCACAGCTCTGCCAGGGCACTTGGGCCACACAAAGGCTGCCCTTCCGTGGCACTCAGAGTCCTTTCTTGCCCCCTGGCTCTGGCACTCCAGGAGCTGTTGGATCTTCCAGGAGGATGCTGGGTTCCTGCTGACTAGGCTGTTCTCAGAGATTTTTTTTTCTGAATTGTTACCTGGTGGTTGGAAAGTCTTGGGTTTGGGGATTGCATGTCAGCAAAATTTACATGAAGTGCCTACTATGTGCCTGTCACTATGCTGGGTTCTGGAGCTGAGGGGGCAGGGGAAGTTGCAATGAGTTTAGAGTGAACAGGGAGAAGAGCTCTCATCAAGGACACGTTAGGAGACCTACAGGTGGCACCCAATTATTAGACACTGGTTTGGTTGGAAGCTTAGGGAAGGTACAGGGTAGTGTGGACTAGAGGGTGAAGGATGCCTCGGGTAGGAGGGGCATCTTGAGGTAAGTCTTGTCCAATGCTCATATGAAGGAAGGGAAGAGGAGGTGTTGTCCATGATGGGGGAGGGGCAGGAGACAAGGATTGGGCCAGGAGTGGTGGGTAGGGAGAGATAGGCTTTTGGAGTGAGTATATATACGTGTGGGTGTGTAAACTGCCAAAATCAGGTATTGTTTCTTTATATATTCTCCTAAGTCAGTGTGCATGCTAAGTCACTTCAGTCGTGTCCAACTCTTCACGACCCCATGGACTGTAGCCCACCAAGCTCCTCTGCCCATGGGATCCTCCAAGCAAGAATACTGGAGTGGGTTGCCATTTCCTTCTCTGGGGGATCTTCATGACCCAGGGATCGAACCCATGTCTCCTGCATCTCCTGCATTGGCAGGCAGGTTCTTTACCACTAGCACCACCTGGGAAGCCGTTCTGAAGTCTAAAATTATACATTTCTGGTTCTAAAGGAATAGGGGTGGCGGGGTACACTTTTCGTTTTGAATCACAAGTTGAGGCAGGTGACTTCGGATCCCCAGGGATAGCTCTTCTTGTGAGCGTAGCTGGGGCATAGCTCTTCCCTAGAGGTGAGAGCGGGGATAAAGGATGTGAAGGACTCCCAGGTCCACTGGGAGAGCTGCCTCCGCCAGCACATCTCCATCCGGGCCCGGTAACTTGACACTCTCCCCAAGGCCTCTCAGCCTGGGCCAGGCCTGGAGCAAGCCCCCTGTCACCAAGGCAACCTTCCAGGATCTGGGTATGGTTAGGGGCACCCACGGGGACCTCAGAGAGGGCTGAAGTCATTGGATGGTCAGTCATGAAGACAGACAGCAGGAAACTTCTCTCCAGCCCCGAGTCCACAAGTGGAAAGTGTACTGCCTAGATGGTTGTGGATGGCAGTTGTGTCACGAAGCAGGAGCGGGGCTGACACCTGGGGAGAGGCTAGGGGCTTGCTTGGCCCAGAGGAGTGGCAGGTGGAAGGAGAACAGGAGGGTCCTGGGTCACTTCTGAGATGTGACCCACCCTCTGCTGTTTCCTGAGGCCCGTCTCAGCTCCCGCCCAGCGTTGAGGGTCTGTAGCCAGGGCCTGTGCAGCCGGGTCTACCCAGAGCTCGGCTCACGGGGCCTCAGAGGGAACCTGCTTCAGGAAGCAGGCCAGAGGGAGGCTGTGGCTTATCCAACTTGCCTCTTAGGTAACTTGATTCCTGGACATGAGACTTTTTTCCATTTGTCAAATTGGTTTTCTCCTCTGGTTCCAGAGTGAAGATAAGCCTGGCCCAGCTGTCAGCAGGGCACCAGGCTTCCCTTCTCCCTTGAATGGCTGCTTCCACCTCCCTCTGGTCTCTGGAGTCCTGGGTCTCACCTGTGGGCTCCCTCTTCCTCACTCTGGCTGGAGCCATCATCCTAAAGTAAACACACACTGGGAAGCGTGAGCTCCTTAACACTGCAGCTGGAGACCTGGCCCTGTCCACAGCTCATGTCTCACCACCTCTGAACTTTTGCTCAACCCATCTTATTGGCCTAGAAACTTCCCCTCACCCCTCTCTCCTCCTCAAGGAAGCTGTCCCTGATCTCTCCTCTGTGCTTCCCCAAGCATAAGGACGCACACTGCCCTGATCAGGAGGTACTGGGGTTACCTGTCTGTTGTCTCCGTTCAGAGTGAGCACCTTAAGAATGGGGGCTTAGGAGGGGTTTTCTGAACCAGACCCATCATGACTGGGACCAAGGATGGTCAGGGGAAGCCCTCTGCAGCAGGGGATCTGAGCGATCTGATGAGAGGGATGTCCATCTCCGCCTTTGCCTCTCCTGGGACCCCTGGGCAGACCAGGCGACTGAAGGGCCAATAGACTCAAAACACCCGCTAGCGTGGGAAGGCAGATGGCAATGCCACTGGGCTTCCACATGGGGCATGTACTGTGTGCCAGCCCTGGTTTCCATCTCTAAGATGAGAGCGCCGTGAGGTAGGTAGTACAAAAACATCCCTCCAAAGAAGAAACTGAGATCAGAGAGCTTAAGTGACTTGCTAGAGCCCTGGGAACTTTTGGAGCAGAGATTAGAATTCATATCAGTCTTGTCTCACAGTCCATTTCTTTCCTGGCTCCTCCCAGGGCTTTGCAAGTCTGGTCGGTGGGAACAAGCTCCCTCCAGAAAGGTCCATTCCAGCCTGAAGAGCATGTGCTGTTTGTGTCTTACCCAGCGTTCCATCAGGGTCCCTGGCACGAGCATCTGACAAGTCATGTAAACTCTAATGGACGTGAGCCCTGACGTCAGGGCTGGTGCCTCTTCTGTTAGTGTTTGCTAATTGGTATTATCTCAGCAGTTGCTTTAGAAATCGACTTTGATGAAAAAAAATTTAATTACATAATAAATTACTCTCTGAGGAGCAGGCTGTTGTGTCATGGCTCAGCCACATGTGGGGCAGGGAGGAGGCTGAAGGGGAGTGTTTGGGATGAGTTGACATGCGTTCCCCGCAGTGTGTGCCTCTGCATTTTTCCGTGGTGACTGCAGGATGGGTTTGGGGACTTGACTGGCCTGCAGGGATAACACACAAGCGTATGGGCCACAGGAAAACATCTGCACCATTTTGCTCCGAATGGACCAGAGAAAGTGGAGTGTGTAAGAAGCCTTGTTTTGAAACGTGTTTTCAAAATAAAGGGTTCCATAACAACCGTGATTGCAGAAACAACTGTTGATGGGAATACCTTCCTGGAAAGCAGAGACCTCCGTGAGAGCCAGGATTTAAAAGGCCAGGCCATGTTACAAAACAGGTTTGCAACCTAATGAATCCTAGCATTGCTCTTAGCATGCGATACACACACACCCACCCCTACACACAGAAACACTCACATATGTGGGTGCCTCCCTCAGGCTGTAGACTTTGTTGTTAGTCTCTCATGCTCTGCCCAGGACCGTGAAACCTTAGGTTTAAGGTCTGGGGCAACAAAGAACATTCAACTTCCAAGGTGAACTCCCCTTACTCCACCATCCCCAAGTCCCTGGTCCAATCAGAGTGGCTGGAGGCAGCTCATTTTGCATTGATTGCCTAGAGTTGAACTATATGTTCCTGCCCTCTGGCTGCATGATTGGACCAGAGTCTGAGGCTCAGCCAAAGACAGCCTCTCATAGGCTACCAAATGGTGTGTGGGATGGTCTTCTGCAGGATACTACCAATAGAGATTCAGGATTTGGCCACTGAGCCCAATCAGATCTTCTCCTCTGTGGGTATCAGAGAGGAAGGATAGACTCCAGCAGGCAGGCAGAGAAAAGGGAGTCAAGAGAGTCTTGGAAGCCCTGGGACAGCAAGATAGCAGGGACTATTGAGAGGATGGTTGGCTGGTAACAGGAGAAGACAGGAGATAACCGAGTCAGAGAATGTCAGATCCCGGGAGAAACATTAGCCTCCTGAAGGTAGTTCCTGCTCCTCACAGCTGAGCACTTGCATGTCTCCAAGTAGCCTTACTCAAACACACATCCCTGGAGGTTCTTTGAACTTGTTTATCTTCTTGCTCACTAGTGGAGCCCAGCCACACAAGGGCCCACCTGCATTCTTGCTGGTGGAGATGGTTTTGTTGGGCACCACAGATGAGCAGAGAGAGAAGATTCTGCCAAGGAGAATCACCAGCCTTGGCATCATCTCTAACTCGCCCTTCATTGGGCTTTTGGGTGGGAGAGGGTGGCTGAGAGACCCTCTGCTTCTGGTCAGAAAGAAGTGGGTAGGGGGTGCTATGCTGAGGCTGGGGGACTTTTGGCAACCCCAGGAGACCTGGCTTCCAGACCAGAAGAGTTTGCCACAGAGGTGGAAAGACATGGTTCTGCTTTGGGAAGCTGTTTGGAAGCTGTCTTGTGCATTTTTCTAACGTCGGTTCAACAGCACTCAAAATTGTTTTCCCTAACGCTTTCCTCCCTTCGTTTCTAAGTATCTCTGTGTGCACGGAGAAGGACGGTGTATGTGCTTCTGATTCATTTACCCTGAAATCATCACTGTGACACCCTTGAGACATCCCACGTTTCAGAAACCTTTGGAGACATTTCAGCCTTTTCACCTCCTATTAAAACCTGCTTGTGCTAAAGCAAATGGGTGGAAAGTTTCAACTAAGACAAGAGACATCCCTCCTTGCCTGGTCCCAGTGTGGCCACGGTCAACCTCAGCAATAGATGCGTTCCTGGGAAGCATGGCCTAGGAGATATCAGTGCCCTGGGTGAAGACCGAAGGCTGAAAAGAACAGCACTGGGATGTCATGTTGTGAATGATTGCCAAGGGTTGACTTGTATATGGCTTTCTTTAGCTGCATTTTGCTGTCTTCTTTCTCTCTAGTCCCAGGTACTGGAGGCTCACGCCGGGAATGCTGGCCCTGCACTCTGCCCTTAGCAGAGGCTCCAGGGATACCTGGGGGCCCATCCTTCCTGCCTTGTGGACAGCAGTGCCTGTTAGGTAAGCTGATGGTGGTGGTGCTTAAAATGACATGGATGCATGTATTTCAGTGCCACTGTCTCAACTATCCCACCCTCTTCTTCCCCTGCTGTATCCACAACTCTGTTCTCTATGCCTGCCCTGCAAATTTAGGTTCATCAGCACCATTTCTCTAGATTCCATATATATGCATTAACATACAGTACTTGTTTTTCTCTTTTGGACTTACTAGCAGTATTGAAATATATACATTACCATGTGTAAAATAGATAGCTGGTGGGAAGTTGTTGTATAACACAGGGAGCTCAGCCTCGTGCTCTGTGACAACCTAGAGGGACAGGATGGGAGGAGGTGGGAGGGAGACTCAAGAGGGAGGGGATGTATGTACACACACACACACACACACACACACACACGTATGGCTGCATCACAGTGTTGTATGGCAGAAACCAACAACATTGTGAAGCAGTTATCCTCCAATTAAAAAAATAGCATGGATCTTGGGAAGTTGGTTGGGGTCCAGATAAAATAGGACTAGCTATAGCTGACAGTTATTAAAACTGGGTGATCGGTACACAGGTGTTCATCATATTATTCTTTCTACTTTTGTTTTGAAATTTTTCATGATAAAAAGTAAGAAAAAATTATGGAAAATTATATGCATGTGTATATATGCATACACAATTATATATATGTGTGTATATATGTATGAGAAAGTAATGTTTATGGCAAGGTTTCACTGGATATGACATATAGTGAGCATTGCTCAAGCTGATTTTAAGTGATATGCCAATGATCTTTTAAATTTGAATAATAATGTAATTAAAATTTAATTAATAATAGCAAGTGATATGGGCTGTGATAGTTCAGAGTGTTTCCTTTTAAAATAAAGTTAAGGAGAAAAATCAAGTTGTTTTAATGAAAGGAATTAAGAAGATAATGGGAGAGGATGAAACACATGAATATGTCAGACATGATGGAGGAGGAAACTGAATTGCTGAAGTTTTGGAAATATCGTTAAAGCTATGATGGGAGAGGGCTCATGTTTATTACTCTGAGTATATGCTGTTTTATGGGACCCTTTATCTAGAAGATTCAGTGTGAGGGGCATGACATAATTAGGCTTTTGAGACACACAGACCATGTTTCGATTCTGACTTGGTCATGTAATGGCTCTGTGACATCTGGCAAATGGCTTTCCTCCTCTGGGCCTTGTCACCTCATCTGCAGAACTGGGACGTTACTGTCCATCTTAAAGTGTCCCTGTGAATGCCTGGGATATACCAGCTGCTTAATAAACAGCAGTGGACTTGAGAAAGAGGTAGAAAAAATAGATGGAGCTCAGAGTCCACATCTGAGGTCTGGGCACCATCTTCACAGGTTCAGACCTTCATTCAAAACAACTTTACTCCTACGTTAGACACAGTTCTACTGGCATGTTTCTAGTTTGTTTTGCGGTTTTCCTAGTCTGTGTGCCTCCTGACAAATGGACAGGAGATAGTTGGGTAACCTGTCGATGGACACAGTCAACATGTCATTAGCCACAGGACATATGTGGGACTCCTTGGCTTGTTCTGAAGTTGTTAGCAGTTTAGCAGCTTTGTTGCTTGCAACAGCTTCCCCAAGTCAAGCCAAAATCGACTGCCTCTAATTCACTAATAACAGTTGTTACTGAGGGTTTACTCTGTGCCAGGGACTGTGCTCAGCCCTCCACATCCGTTGTCTGAGTTAACGGCCCTGATAGCCCCCCAAGGAAGGTGCTGCTGGTCCCCCATCACAGATGAAGAAGCTGAGGCTGCAAGGATGTGGTGATTTCCTGAGGGCACTGAGGCAAGCAGGTGGCTGAGGCCGGATAGAACCAGGTGTGATGACGCCAAAGCCCATGTCCTTTGTTTGTCACCAGCCCTCCCTTGGAGGAGTTCTGTGCAATTCTATAAAGCCTCCCTGGCTCCTCAGGAAATGCACATCCCCCCACCCCCAGTGTGTGGACCTTGGCCCGGTGTGGTGGCATGAGGCCCTGGCAGCTCGGCTCGTGGGGCCCGCTGACCGGTAGTGAGGGTGCCAGTCTGTATGTGCCTGCAGCCTGGTGGAGAGGTTGCTCTCCCCAGCCCGGAGGCCTATTAGACATTTGCACTTAAAAGGACAAGCTCTGCACATCTTCAGAGGAGAATTACTGACAAGCAGGCTTTGAACATTTGCAAGTTGTATTTTTAGGTCACAAGGACCTTCCCTTTTTGTGTGCGTTTGGGGTAGGGATGGAAAACATATGAACATATGCCTCGGTTTCTGCCACTTGTGCCCGGAATCCCAAAGATAATGCTTGTCTGAACTTCATGGTAGTCTAACAGATCTTCAAACAATTTTCCATGAACCCAACAGTTCTCTGGAGATACTCATAGGCATTTATCATTTCCAAAGAGAAAAACAGTAGCCCATGATTTGGAAATAGTTAATATTCATTCACTGAATTCACAAAACTTCTAAATGGGACCATCTCCTGTACAGAAAAAAATATGGCCATTTCCAGCAGTGACACTAGAAAATACTCAGCAACTGTGAAATTATGACCACAAGTAAAGGGGTAAATATGCCAACATTTACATGTCCACATGTGTGTGGCCTTTTCAAAAGCACTTCCCCAGAGGGTTCTTCACTTATTCCAGAGATACTATCATTGCTCCATGCTTTGGGATATTTTACCTTCAGAACAAAATGCATGTTCATTCAATGTCTCTAAGGCAATTCTTTGTTCTTAGGGGCAGATGTGACCTTTAGAAAGTCCCCAAATCAGTTCAAGCTCTGATCAATGGAGTGTGTGTGTATAAATAATTGAAGATGTTATCAATTGCTGCAGTATTATTGCAAAGGAACCAAACAAACGCAGAAACCTCAGGGACCTGCAACTGTGAATGTAATTTAGCTTATGACTCTGCAGAGGTTTAGCTGATCTGGGCTGGATTTGGCTGATCTTGGCTTGTTCATGTGTGTGTGGTCAGCTGATCTCAGTTGAGTTTCCTCTGATGTCTAGAGAGCAGCTGGATGATGACTAGTCTTTAGTGGCCTCATCTGGAATACCTGGGGGCCCCAGCTCTGACCTGTCTTTCACCCTCCATCAGGCTAGCTGGGGCATAGTCTCATGGTGATGGCAGAGGCATAAAGAGAAAGAAACCTCAGTTTGTGAGTCCATTTCAGGCCTGTTCATCATTTCTGTCAACACCCCATTGGCCAAAGCAAGTCATAAGGCAAATGATACGGATATAAGGAGGAATGAAGACTGTGACTTTTTTTCTGCCATCTATCTCAGTGACTAAATTGGAAAGTATTTTTGTTCCAGAGGGAGTTGTGGCCTCAAAATACTGACAATATATATATATATATTTCAACTTCTAAGGAAACTTTCTGGGCTTCTCAGGTGGCTCAGTGGTAAAGAATCAGCCTGCCAATGCAGGAGATGCAGGTTCGATCCCTGGGTCAGGAAGATCCCCTGGAGAAATAAATGGAAACCCACCCCCATATTCTTGCCTGGGGAGTCCCATGGACAGAGGACCCCGTTGTTCTACAGTCCATGGGGTTGCAAAGAGTCAGACACAACTTAGTGACTAAATAACAGCAACAAAGAGACTTTCTACCTTATTTATTTTTAAATTATTTTTCATGGATTCAAGATCTGACAGTGATCTTTTAGGTAGTCAGTGAACTGCCCCAGACAAGCATTCCAGACAGTTGCCTGAGGGGACAATTCCAAATGATCTATGACAACAGTGACATCTTTAGAAGGAAGGGTATAGCCCTGAGGTGACTTCTGGGGAAGACAGTGCCCTTTTGGATGAAGAGATGAGAGTCTCACCTTGGGCTTGTTGGGTTGAACTGAATTTGCATTGAAAATCTTAACTTGCTGTCCCCAAATGATAACCCAGCTTCTGGTGTATTAAAACATATTGCTTTTTATTTCTCTCTGCCACAGCCAGGCCCTCAACAGTGAACACTTCATCTTTCAGTAACTCTTATTTCCTTGTCAATATGAGGTTTCTAGACTGCAGCAGCTAGACCATATCTTTTTCCACTTTGGCTGCCCAATGGAGCCTGCAAAGAGTGAAATTACACAGGATTCATGATGAATTTGTCACCCATCTCCTGCACCCAGCTACATTTGCTGAGCATCCTTTGTGCTCTGTGTTTGTGCCAGGGTCTGGGCATGCAGAGAGACACAGGAGGAGGAGGGGAGAGGGAATGTGGATGGAGATAAAAGGCAGAGAGGTCTTTGTGGACCAGTGATGATAAAGTTCCATGAAACTGAGAAGCACATGCAGCCCTCTGCACCTGAGGTTAAACACATACATACACACTCACAGACACACTCACACACATGTGCATACACACACAAAACAAAATGCCAGTGATAAGTAAGAGATAGTCCCTGCTTCCAGGAAGCTCAGAGACTAGTGGAGGAGATAAATGCACACACTATAAACTCTTGCACTAGTGAGTGACAAAGGACATGAAAGAGGCCTGTAAATTTCCATGAAAGGTCAAAGGAAGGGCACCTATCCTTGCCTAAGGGGAGGTCTAGGAGGGCTTCTCAGTGGAGGTGACATTTAAATTGAGTCTCTGAGGCCGACCAGGAGTTTACAGGCGGGAGTGTGGGCAGCAGTGTTGGGATATGCAGGGTTGTGAGACAGCAAGGCTCACTTAGGAAGGGGCAGAACCATGACCAAAAGACAGGTTGGGATTTTTGTGGGGAGGAGATAAAGAAAGAAGTGACAAGATCGGAAGGGTGAGGGACCATAGGTTGGGATAGGAATCCAGTGAGGGATTGTGAGAACTGTCCCGGGCAGGGGAGGGCCACTGGGAATGGAGAGAAGGGAACTGATGGGGGAGGAACTGGGGAGGTGGTAGGCAAGGACTGAGGGACTGACCCCTGACTGTGGCAGGGGTCAACATCAAGGTTGCCACCTGGCTTTGGTTAATGGGGGAAGTGAAGATGTCTTATGGACAAGAAGGCACTGAAGGCCATTATGTGCCAAGTTTAATGTAATTAGGGCATGAGTCGGAACGTGGGCATTGAGACAGGAGGAACTGGTTTGAATCCTGGTTTCACCAGTGTGTGCCTTTGGGTAAGTCATTTAACCTCTGTGAGGCTCAGTCTCCTCATCTACAAAAGGGAGCTAATACACAGTGGACTCTTGAGCGCCCAGTTGTGTGGTGGGTTTAAAGCTTCTGGCATGGTGCCTGGCCCATTTCAGATGCTCAAGTCAACCATGACTGGCAAGCAGGCAAGGGAAGAGCAACTTGGGGAAACAGGGCTTCCTACAATGCTGTGAGCTGCACCCCAGCTTTGGCACAGGTAAGGTGTGCCAAAGGCTGACTGGGTGGAGAAGACAGGTTGGAGGAGTTTGGGGTGGATGTGTGACTCATGCTGGAGTAGACAGAAGCACGGGTGCTTCGTGGGCACAATGGCAGAGTCTCCCTGGGTGCCTACACTTGAGTTGAACCTTAAAGGCAGAGCCGGATTTGGGGCTGGCTGCGGAGAGGGAGGGTATTGAAGGGAGAGCGGTGATGGGAGTAGAGATCAGTGGTCTTGATGGCCAAGGCCAACCCCATCCACGATCACTGACCTACTGCTGCCCTCTTTCTCCTGAAAACAAAAGCAAGAGTAGAATCAGAGTTGGGCAAGATCCCCAGAGAACCCCTCAGTCCTGGGCAGGCTGCGGTGGGCACCACGAAAGGGGCCCCTGGGCTGCTCTTAAGCTCCACTCCAAAGCTTTGCTGAGGCTTGCTTCAGAGGGGAGCAGGGAGAAAAGAGCAAGCTTGAAATGCTGGCTCTGCAGCTTACTGCCTTGGCAGCAGTAAAGCAAGTCGTCTTACCTCTCTGAATCTTAGTTTTTCCATCTCTAAAATGGGAACAGTGATAACTGCCTTCAGAGTTCTCTGAAAAGGTCGTTACAGGAGTTTAATGAGGTCACGTGTGGAGCACTTAACCCAGGGTCAGCAGAGAGCTGAGTGCTCACTGCCTGGTGAATAGTGTAACTTGGACACTGTGGGAAAGGCATGCCCTGTCCTTCAGCAGGAGACAGCGGAGGGAGAGTGCAGACAGTGTTAGAGGGGTGGGCATCCGGGCGGGCGAGTGGCGTCCTTAGCCTGGATCTTCTGCAGGGAGGGGTTAGAGGAGGAGCTTCCGCTTGCCCTTGAAATGGACAGAGGGGAAGCACAGACTCATCCCTGCTCCCCACTCAGATTCAACTCAGAGGAGTCGGCTTTGGTATCCCTGTCTGAGTGGTGGCTGCTTAGGGATCCATTCAGGAAGTCTCATCCATCCTCAAAGCCAAGTTTGCAGTTATCTTGTGGTGGGCAGAGCGAGGCCTCTGGTGCCAGGAGTCCACAGTAAGGGTGGGGCCTTTAGGGAATGGGGTGAGGGAAAACTGGGTACCATGGTGCCCTGCTCAGATCTCTTCTCCAGGGAGGACATCACTATCTTCCAGCTGCTAGGAATATTGGCTGATGGCTCACAGCCACCTCCCTCACTGGGTCTTGCCCTCTGCAAAAAGAGTCCCATTGAGGTGATAGCCCCTCTTAGGGACAGCCCACAGGCCAATGACTGGGAGGTGTGGGGGTGCTGAGGACCCACCAGCACGATCAGCCGAGGTCTCAGTTGCAGACTGTACTAAGGATCAGTTTCTCCCCGTCTCCTCCTGGCTTCCTTACTTCCTACTCCTGTCTCTCTCCGGAGCACCCATAGTAGAATTTCTGCATGTAGGTCTCTGTCTCCGAGTCTGTTTTTAGGGAGCCCAATCTAAGTTCGTATCCAGAATGGTCTTGAGAATCAGGCTTTAAGCTAAGATGATTTGCCAACTGGTTGGTAATGAGAACCCAGCACAGATGGCCCGTGGTGCTGGAGAGGTGCAGTTGCTAAAACTTTTACCTCTGTGAACTGGGTGGGGATGCTGATGGGAGGCAATGCAGGCAGATATATTATCCCTGGCATTTAAGGAAGTAAGAGGGAAATGGTAATTATAGGATGAGGTGGCTAGTGCTGAGTATCACCAATTTGTTGAGAGGAGATCATGGCTGGCTCTGGATAATTAGTCACTAATTTAAGGCAAAATGGGAAGGCAAGAGAGCCTCCTTGGCCTCTCTTTTAAAAATTTTTTTGGCTGCACAGTGCATGTGAGATCTCAGTTCCCCAGCTAGAGTTTGAACCCGTGCCCCCAGAGGTAGAGTTGCAGAGTCATCATTGGCATCATTTAAGGAAACACTATAGTCTTATGGGGGCTTCCCTGGTGGCTCAGACAGTAAAGCGTCTGCCTGTAGTGCCGGAGACCCGGGTTCGATCCCTGGGTTGGGAAGATCCCCTGGAGAAGGGAATGGCTACCCACTCCAGTACTCTTGCCTGGAAAATTCCATGGACTGAGGAGCCTGGTAGGCTACAGTCCATGGGATCGCAAAGAGTCGGACACGACTGAGCGACTTCACTATAGTCTTATGCAGCCAGAGGCCAGACAGAGCAGAAGACTAGGCTTAACTAAGAGAAGTAGAACCTCAGAGCTGAGCCAGAGAGCCCTACACAACTCGTGGAGGGCACTTGAGAGAGGGATGTCTGGAGAGATGCTATTGAGGACCTTGAGCTCCCAAATCCCTCCCTATCGTTAAAAGACAGTTGTCCTCTCCCCACCTCCACTGCCTGTTGGAAAATCACGTGAAGGCCTCAAAGAAAATAAGGCAGGTGCTTTACAAAATGATGCTTAACTGTCTTGGGATTTATCCCCACTTCTCTTCTGGGCAACCAGACTAACAGCAAACATCAAATCCCAGAGGATGTGACTGGGGAGGTACTGGGCCTACTGCAGGGGGCAGAAACTGGCTTATCTGTTATATGAGTGGAAGGAGTTGGGAGGGTACAGATGGGATTGGGTCAAGGTGCTGTATCAAAGGAGGTGGAATGGAAAGCTAGATAGACAGGTGTTTAGTGATACAGAAACACAGATAGGATTTAACATCCTGGCAAGAATCTCAGGAGAAATGTGCTAATATGCTGCTGGGATGGCTTTTGGAAACTTGGCAAAAGTGACGGTCCCCACAAAGTGAAGCAGACATGACAGACTGTGTGGAAAGAACCAAAAGGCGTAGAGAATAGAGCGGATGTGCTGCATAAGGTTGGAAAAAGTTGGCTGTGTTCCATGAGGGCTGAGAGTGTTTATCGGGAAGGCGTTGAGAGAGGCCCTGAGATCGTTGAAAAGATCGGTGGACCTGGGCCGGCATTAGTAAGAAATGCTGTTACATTGGGTTGGCCAAAAAATTCATTCAGATTATTCTGTAAGATGTTATGAACTTTTTAGCCCAGTAGTACTGGGCTTTCTGTAGCAGTGGGGAATGATAGAGTCCCAAATGCCAGAGGCAAAACACTGCTTAAATCTCAGGAGCAAGGGTGGGGCACGACTAAAGTCTGAGGAAGATAGTGGAGCCCCACGTGTGTAATACTATGGAGACGGTCAAAGGACCTCTTCCTTACAAGATAGATGGACAGTCAACAAGGGGAGGCTAGGTTTTTATGAGGAAGGACCCTGCAACTCTGAAGCAATTGTGATCAGTAGTAATACCCCAGATCTTTCTCAAAGTTGATTATGGTCATTTAGTTAGGTAACCACACACAGGAGACACTACTCTGATAGTTCCAAAATATGAATGAAGCGTCAGACCTTTCACAGAGTCTGAGCTGACATTGACACCAGAACCAGAATGCTATCCTGGCTTCCCTAGAAGGGGGACAGGTGAGGTCCGTATAACAGATGGTTTCTGGTCCTGATGTGGCTCACAGGGGATCCCATGGACCCACAGGTCCACCTGCTGGCCATTTCCCAAGGCCCTCCCTGTGCCGTTGGAGTGGACTTGCTTGGTGGTCTGCAGAATCCTCGCATCAGCTCCTTGTCCTGTGGGCTAAGAGCAATTGCAGTGAGCAAAGCTAAATGGGGGCTCTGAAACCACCTTTCTCCCGGCCGAGATGGTACCTAAAACAGTCATGCTTCATCCTGGGAGGGCCAACAGAGACTCATCAGTTCAGTTCAGTCGCTCAGTCTTGTCTGACAGTTTGCAGTCCCATGGACTGCGGCATGCCAGGCCTCCCTGTCCATTACTAACTCCTGGAGTTTGTTCAAACTCATGTCCATCAAGTCGGTGATACCATCCAACCATGTCATCCTCTGCTGTCCCCTTATCCTCCTGCCTTCAATCTTTCCCAGCATCAGGGTCTTTTCTAATGAGTCAGTTCTTTGCATTAGGTGGCCAAAGTATTGGAGTTTCAGCTTCAGCATCAGTCCTTCCAATGAATATTCAGGACTGATTTCCTTTAGAATGGACTGGTTGGATCTCTTTGCAGTCCATGGGACTGTCAAGAGTCTTCTCCAACACCACAGTTCAAAAATATCAGTTCTTTAGCGCTCAGCTTTCTTTATAGTCCAACTCTCACATCCATACATGACTACTGGAAATGTATGACTCATTGCTACCCTCTAAGACCTAAAGGGTGTCACTTTCCCTTTTCCTTCAGCAGCCTGGCACCTCCAAACCCTTCTTGGATTCTGATGGATGACAGTGGACTATCCCATACTTAACCAGTGGCGACTCTGACCTAGCCAGTTAGGCTGTCCACCTGGCCAATTGATGTTGCTCACCAGACTGGGTGACATAACCCTAATTCAGACACATCACAGAACAGCTGGACACTGTAGTCCTGAGGCAGGGACTGCAGATACTCAGCAGAGGCACTTGGAAGATGTAATTCCAAAACATGCACCACGTGTATACAGCAGACCACATCCCGTGCTCACACACACAACAGGAAAGTCCAACCATTGTCAGTGAATCAGTTCCACTCCCAGCTTTTGCTTTCCCAGTATGGGGCAAAACCAACTATCAGTCAGCTGGCTTTTGACAATTTCCCTAATTCTCTTTCCTTGCACCTTATTCCCAGTAGCTTACCTAGAATATCTGCTGAGTCAGGTTCCCTGTTTGGCAGTAAAGCCTTTTCAGTTAGCCATCAAGTTCTGGTCTTGATTAGCCTTATTTTAGCACCGAGATACGGCCCTGTGCAGGTGCTGAACCAGATGTGCTCTCCTTGCTGAAGATCAGCACCGTCTCCAGTGGGTGATACATGAGCATCAATCTGGCAATTGTGTTCTGGTCCATACCCTGGTGGTGCAGATGGTAAAGAATCTGCCTGCAATGTGGGAGACTTGGGTTCAATCCCTGGGTTAGGAAGATCCCCTGGAGAAGGGAATGGCAACCCACTCCAGTGTTCTTGCCTGGAGAATCCCCAAGGACAGAGGAGCCTGGGGAGCAAAGTCCATGGGGTCACAAAGAGTCAGACATGGCTGAGCAACTAACCCTTTCACTTTTTCCATACATGTCATGAAGCAGGAGCTGGGTCAGTTTAGATTCATGTGGGACGACAGGCAACAGTACACCCCAGAATGATACTATTTCTCTTACTTTATGTTACAATATAGTAGAAAGGGGACCTGGACTTTCTGGACATTCTTCATTTCTTTATTTACTTTTGGCTGTACTGGGTCTTCATTGTTGCAAGTGGACTTTCTCTAGTTGCAGTGAGTGAGCTTCTCATTGTGGTGTCTTCTCTTGTTGTGGAGCACAGGCTTAGTTGCTTCTTGTCATGTGGGATCTTCCCAGACCAGGTATAGAACCCGTGTCCCCTGCACTGGCAGGTGGCTTCTTTACCACTGAACCACCAGGGAAGTCTCTTTCTGGACATTCTGAAGAATGTCATATTTGTTCACTAGATTGATGACAACACGTTAATGAAACTAGACGATCAAGAAATGGCAGGTACATTGGAGGTGTTGTTAGGATGACGTGTATTCTCCATATGGTTGGAGATCAATCCTGTGAAGACACAGGAACTTCTGTATCTGTGAAATTCTTAAGAGTTCCGTGGTAAGAGGCATGCCGGAGTATCCTTTCCAAAGGACACTTATTGTATCCAGCAAAAGCAACACAGTGCTTGGTGAGCTTCTGTGGCCTCTGGAAGTAGCATACAGTGCATTTGTGGAGACTAGCATGATCCATTTATGCGGGATAAAGAGAGTTGACAGATCTTAGTGGGGCAGAGCATGAAAGGGCTTTGTAGCAGGTCCAGGCTATGGGGCCAGTGGCCTGCCAGTTGGAACATTTGACCTGGTAGATTCTCTGGAGCTAGCAGCTGGGCAGCAGATGACAGAGAGTGGCCAATACAAAAATGGCCCAGTAATTCTGCCACTTGTTTGTTTAGTGGCTCTTTGGCAGTACCCTGAGCCTGACACAGCCATGAGCCAGGGTACCTGGCTTGGTAGGCAGAGCTCAGGTCTGATCCCAGATGCCACTCACACTCTTCTTCGGATACCCTTGAGAAGTACAGCGAAAGATGCTACTGTATCCTCTGAATACAAAGTGCTCACAGCCCTCAGTTAGCTGTTCACAGCACCTCTGTAAGGAGGGTAGAGCAAAGATCTGCATTCCCACTTAGCTAAGGAAATTCAGGCATAACTGACTTGTAACATACAGATGTTAAGAGCTTCATTAAGGATCATCTAGTGAGTTGTGCACCTACCTACTCACCAATTATTTACTGAGCAACTTTTGGAAGCAAAGGCTTCTTTGGTGGCTCATATGGTAAAGAATCTGTGCACAATGCAGGAGACCTGGGTTCTATCCCTGGGTCGGGAAGATCACTTGGAGAAGAGAATGGCAACCCACTCCAGTATTCTTGCCTGGAGAACTCCATGGACAGAGGAGCCTAGTGGGCTACAGTCCATGGGGTTGCAAAGAGTCAGATGTACTTAAGCTACTAACACTCATTTTTTGGAAGCGATATTGTTGAATACCAGGTTATCCGGGCAGAGTAGACCCAGTCTGTGTTGTTGAGCTCAGTGTGGAATGGGTGTAGGAGGAAGGGAAGTTCAGTTCAGTTCAGTTCAGTCGATCAGTTGTGTCTGACTCTTTGTGACCCCGTGAACCTGTCCATCACCAACTCCCGGAGTTTACTCAAACTCATGTCCATCGAGTCGGTGATGCCATCCAGCCATCTCATCCTCTGTTGTCCCCTTCTCCTCCTGCCCCCAATCCCTCCCAGCATCAGAGTCTTTTCCAGTGAGTCAACTCTTCACATGAGGTGGCCAAAGCATTGGAGTTTAAGCTTTAGCATCAGTCCTTCCAAAGAAATCCCAGGGCTGATCTCCTTTAGAATGGACTGATTGGATCTCCCTGCAGTCCAAGGGACTCCCAAGAGTCTTCTCCAACATCACAGTTCAAAAGCATCAATTCTTCGGCGCTCAGCTTTCTTCACAGTCCAACTCTCACATCCATACATGACCACTGGAGAAACCATAGCTTTGACTAGACAGACCTTTGTTGGCAGAGTTATGTCTCTGCTTTTGAATATGCTATCCAGGTGGGTCATAACTTTCCTTCCAAGGAGTATAAGCATCTTTTAATTTCATGGCTGCAGTCACCATCTGCAGTGATTTTGGAGCCCACCAAAATGAAGTCTGACACTGTTTCTACTGTTTCCCCATCTATTTGCCATGAAGTGATGGGACCAGATGCCATGCTCTTCGTTTTCTGAATGTTGAGCTTTAAGCCAACTTTTTCATTCTCCTCTTTCACTTTCATCAAGAGGCTTTTTAGTTCCTCTTCACTTTCTGCCATAAGGGTGGTGTCATCTGCATATCTGAGGTGATATTTCTCCTGGCAATCTTGATTCCAGTTTGTGCTTCTTCCAGCCCAGCGTTTCTCATGATGTACTCTGCATAGAAGTTAAATAAGCAGGGTGACGATATACAGCCTTGATGTACTCCTTTTCCTATTTGGAACCAGTCTGTTGTTCCATGTCCAGTTCTAACTGTTGCTTCCTGACCTACATATAGCTTTCTCAAGAGGCAGGTCAGGTGGTCTGGTATTCCCATCTCTTTCAGAATTTTCCACAGTTCTAGGAATAAATGAAAGTATAGGGTCCTGGGGGAACTTGGGAGTGGGGAGGGGTGGAAGGAGAGAGAGGTAAGGAGGGGCACTTTATGAGGTTCTGAGTGGCTGGAGCTGGGGTGGGGGATGGAGAAGGGGTTGTGAGGGAGGGCCTTCAAGTCCCAGAGCCCTTCCCTGTCAGATGCTCCTGCTCCGGGCAGCTGTCCCCAGAGCCACAGCCATGGGCGAGGCCCCAGGCCATTTCATTAGGGAGGTTTGTGTCCAGATTCATCCCCTAAGCCCTAGTAAGTCTCTTACTTAGTGCGGAAGCAGCAAATCAAGATGACATTTCAAAAGCAGTGGCCCAGCCTATTCCTGGAAGAGCAGATAAATCCTCACCCATATTAAATACCCTCTTCTCAACAGCAGCGGCTGGGCCATTTAGGAAAATTAAAAGGAGAGAGACGAACGGAGGGTGGGGAGATTAAAGACAAGTGTAATAGTGTTTCCAGTCCTGTGGCAATTCAGAGACCTCACATATGGCCTTTTCACTTTATCCTTCTCTTGGCTTATTCAGAGGGTTGGTCATTAGGAAAGTGGTTTTGCAAGGAGGTGCTCGGGTTTCCAGCTCTCTGTCATTAGGCCAGCCAGGTACCAGGCTGATGGCCGGCCCCAGACCATGTGTCCCACAGCACACGTGCTGGAGACTTTGTATTGAAAAAATCACCCTGTAGAGATATCTATGTGCTGTGCTGTGCTTAGTCGATCATTCATGTCCGACTCATTGTGATCTCATGGACTGTAGCCCGCCAGGCTCCTTTGCCCATGGGGATTCTCCAGGCAAGAATACTGGAGTGAGTTGCCATGCCCTCCTCAGAGATATCTATAAGGCAGGAGAATTCAGGGTTTGTCTTTACTCAAGTAAAGCCAATGTCCAGCAAAGGCACTGGCTGACAGATGGAAAGATTTACCATCACTGTTCATCACACTGTGCTAAATTAAAAGAACAGTGATGTGCTATTTTTAACACATTACATTAACACAGGTTAAGAAAAGAGAAGACTTAAAGGCTGTTGAGGATGAAAGCTGTGCTTGTGAATTGCTGGTGGAAGTTATAAATGGAGCCAACTTTCTAGAGAGCACTTATATCGAATGCATTAAGATTTCTCGTAAGTACTAAGAACTTTAAAATGTGGCAGTAGTTGGTATAATACTTCGATTTCTATCTCCTAAGGAGATATCAGAAAGATAGACAAAGAATTAGGCAGGAGTGTGTTCATTGCCATATAATTTTTAGCATTAGAAAAGAGAAACTTAAATGCCTAACATTAAAAGGTTACTAATTTCAAAAGTGGCATATTCGTAAAAAGAAATGGTAGTCAATTGTTTCAAATGACCTTTATGAAAGATAGACTTATGGGAAAATGTTAAGTTAAAAAAGGATACAAAACACTTTATGTACTATGAGTTCATTCAACTGTGTCTCTCACATGTCCACCATCATACACACATCCACACCATCAATCTGTCTTTATAGACCGTCACTTAACTGCCCATTCAGTTGAACTGACTAGGTGGGTTAGCTCACATTCTCTATTTTTTCTATAAACAAAGCAGCTTATGCCCAGGGTACTGGGATAGATAGTGGTAAATCAGCTTCTCATTTCAGCTTCCCCCAGCTCTCCTGCATGCTTGCCGGTTCATTGCTTGTTATTCTCTTAGTATTCTGCCAAATTAGATTTGAGAATACATTATTGAGGATTTCCGCTTCTACTTTCAAAAGTGTGCTTGGCTCGTTTTTCTGATGTGTGGAGGCAGATTTTGTAAAAGAGTTATAGCTAACCTTGTAAAGAGAGCTGTGTTCTGACTGGATTGATGAAATTTCTAGCTTAAATGGTAGAAATTGTCTGTCATGTCTTCTTATTGGACAATTTTTTTATTTTGGATTCAACTTTTTCATAATATAGAACCATTAGCATTTTTATTTCTTATATACATTTGAAAGTTGTGTTTTTAATAAGAATTTATCTATTTCAGTTAAACTTTCAAAATTTTGCCGTAGAATTTATGATTTCCTCTCTCTTGTTTTCCCCAATGTCTGTGACTCTGAAGTTCATGTCCTCTTTTTCATTCTTAACATTGCTTTCAGTTCAGTTTGTTCAGTTCAGTCGCTCAGTCGTGTCTGACTCTTTGCGACCCCATGAATTGCAGCACACCAGGCCTCCCTGTCCATCACCATCTCCCGGAGTTCACCCAAACTCATGTGCATCGAGTTGGTGATGCCATCCATCCATCTCATCCTCTGTCGTCCCCTTCTCCTCCTGCCCCCAGTCCCTCCCAGCATCAGGGTCTTTTCCAATGAGTCAACTCTTCGCATGAGGTGGCCAAAGTACTGGAGTTTCAGCTTTAGCATCAGTCCTTCCAATGAACACCCAGGACTGATCCCCTTTAGGATGGACTGGTTGTACCTCCTTGCAGTCCAAGGGACTCTCAAGAGTCTTCTCCAACACCACAGTTCAAAAACATCAATTCTTCAGTGCTCAGCTTTCTTCACAGTCCAACTCTCAATCCATACATGACTACTGAAAAAACCATAGCCTTGACTAGATGGACCTTTGTTGGCAAAGTAATATCTCTGCTTTTTAATATGCTATTGAGGTTGGTCATAACTTTCCTTCCAAGGAGTAAGTGTCTTTTAATTTCATGGCTGCAGTCACCATCTGCAGTGATTTTGGAGCTCCCCAAAATAAAGTCTGACACTATTTCTGCTGTTTCCCCATCTATTTGCCATGAAGTGATGGGACCAGATGCCATGATCTTCGTTTTCTGAATGTTGAGCTTTAAGCCAACTTTTTCACTCTCCTCTTTCACTTTCATCGAGAGGCTCTTTAGTTCCTCTTCACCTTCTGCCATAAGGGTGGTGTCATCTGCATATCTGAGGTTATTGATATTTCTCCTGACAGTCTTGATTCCAGCTTGTGCTTCTTCCAGCCCAGCGGTACATCTCCTTAAAACCAAGGGTACTATCAATTTTACTAGTCTTTTCAATAAACCAAATTTGACTTTGTTGATCCTTTCTATGTTTGGTTTCTCTTTCATTCATTTCTACTCTTATCTTTAACATACAAGTTTTTCCTTCTGAATCTTGGGTTTATTTTAACGTTGCTATTGATGATGTTTCCATAATTTCTTGAAATAGATGTTGTGCATTAATTTCAGTCTTTATATGTTTCTAAGGATATATTTCCCTATAATTGTATGTTTAATTGCCTTCCACAAGTTTTATTTTCAGTTCAAGATATTTTGTTTACTTTCCACTGTGGATTTTACTTTGTCTAGAATAATATTACTTAATTTACAAATATATTTATCCTTTTCTAAGTTGATTCTTAGCTTAATTGCATTTTGTAAAAACAAATTCAATTCTTTAAAAATTTTCAGACTTGCTTTAAGCCTCAGTGCATACAATTTTTATATATATCTCATGGATACTTGAAAATAATGTGTATTCTGCAAATGTTGGGCTCAGGATTTATAAAAGCACTGATTTCATAACTTGATTTTATTTCTGAGAAATCTCTCACAGTTGCTGTCACTTTTTGCTTTTATCTGTGTTAAAAGTTTACTCTGATAGGTCCTTAAGTAGCTTGCCTGGGTCACCTAACTACTAAATGTGAGTCAGACATAGGTCTTTGAGTTCTAAGTCATTTCCCTGTTATTTTCCCCTTATTCTGCCTTTCCCAAGACTTTGTTTAGTGGGAAGCTTTTTAGAGATTAAATAGTAGGTCCATAACTGAACCATCTGTAGTCAAGTAAGTTTTGAAAATGCTGCCAGAGCAGAATGGTAAGAAAAGAAATAGAGTGAATGAAAGGAATAAACAAAATTCTCAATATTTAAAGAGGACAGGAGTGTATATGTAGAATATCCAAAAAGAATCTGCAGATAAAATATTAGGCTTAACAAGAAAGTTTAGCTGGTTGTAAAGACAATGTTAAAAAAAAATCAGTCCTATTTCTGTGTACCAGCAACAGATAATAAAAACTACCTCTTTAAACATATCAACAAATATCAAATACCTAAAATAAACCTAACAAAACATGGACAAAACTTCTATAGGGAAAGCTAGAAAATATTATTGAAAGAAAATAAAGAAGTAAAGAATGAAAACTAGAGACATACAGTGTTCATGGATTGAAAGACTTAAATCAGTTCTCAGAGTGATATATGGACTCAGTGCAGTCCCAACGAAGATCCTAAGTGTTTTGTTTTTGTGGAGCTTTACAAGGTGATTCTGAAATTTATATGGAAATGTAAAGGGACAAAAGCAGCAAACACAATCTTATAGATGGAAACAAGTATGTAATACTTCCTGGACACTTATTAGGATCTGTGATAGTAAGACAATGTTACTGGCACAAGGATAAACAGATATGGTGAGGGAAGAGATTTTGAGCATCCGGAAACAGATCATGCATGTGACATTGATTTATGATAAAAGTGATACGCAGAGCAAGAAAGAATGGTGCTGGGGAAATTGGGTATCTGTATGAAAAAAAAGAAAGGCACTAGACCTTTACTTCATATCACACACAAAAATCAAATCTAGACGTGCTGTGTATCTAAATGATAAGTGCAAAACAAAGAAACTTTGGGAAGATAAAATGGGACAGTGTGTTCATGACTTTGAGGATAAGGAGAGTTTTCTATATGGCCCCAAATCACTAAACATTAAGGGGGAAAGTACATTAACATCAAGGACTTCAGTTCATCAAAAGATACTGTAAGAAACAGAATATTCTATCAATGCAATGACAGAATAGAAAAAGATACTTGACATATAGCAAACAGTCCATCTCTAAAACTGATAAAGGACTTCTACAAATCAATAAGAAAAAGACAAACAGCCTAGTAGGAAACTGAACAAAGAACTTAAACAAGCACCTCACAAATGTTGACATCCAAATGTCTAATACATGTATTAAAAGCTGGTCAATGTCACTCATAATAAGGGAAATGGATATTTAAACCACAATTAGATACTCAATCAAAATAGCTAAAGTAAAGCCATCTGGCAACATCAGTCTTAGTGAGGATGTGGGACAATGGGAACTTTTTATATCACCCAAAAAGAGTGATGTATTGGTACAACCACTGAGGAAAAGAGTGAGGAATTATCCAGCAGAATGCAAGATACTCAGCCTATGACCTAGAAGTTCCTTTCCCATAGAGATCCAAAATAAAGGTGTGCCTGTTTGTGATATTGTGATATAAGAAATACCTATTTTGGTCTTCATCCTTGGTTCCTGACCAGAGCTCCTAAAACCTTTATAACTTCCTAATCCATAACAGTGTTAGGAGCATCTTTTGTTCTAATAGTTGGTCTTTGACCCAAGTTCCTGATAACAGAGCTTATAAGTCCTTGGCATTTCCTGGGTAATAGCAGCATCTTTTATTCTAATGAGGTGACTCTTGTTGGGCTCCTGGAAGGGAGCTGGTCACCAGACAGACCACATTGTGATTAGAAGCTTGGGACTTTCAGCTCTCCATCCTTCATCCATCCTCTGAGGAGGGGAAGGGACTAGAAATTGAGTGAATAATCAATCATGCCTACGTGAGGAAGCTTCTATAAAAATCCATGGACAAGTCTCTTAATGGCTTTGGAGAGCTTCTGGGTTGGTGAACACATCTCTGTGCTGTGAGAGTGGGGCACTCCAGCACCAGTGAAATAGCACTTGTGCAGGTCACTTCTGGACCTTGCCCTATAAACCTTTCCATCTGGCTATTCATCTGTATCCTTTACAGTGTCCTTTATCATATGACAAACTGGTAAACATAAGCATTTCCCTGAGTTCTATGAGCCATTATAGCAAATTATTGAATCTGAGGAGGGGTTCCTGGGAAGCTTTGATTTGTAGTCAAGTTGGACATAAGTGAGTGTAACCCACTTGGTGTCTAAAGTGGGGGCAGTCTTGTGGGACTGGGTCCTTAATCTATGGGACTGAATACTAACTCAAGGTAAGTAGTGTTAGAATTGAATTGTAGGACATGACTGAGCAACTGAACTGAACACAACTGAAGCTGGTGTTAGAGAATTAGTTGGTGTGGGAAAAACACCTGCATGTTGAGTGTCTAGAAATGTTCTATGACTGTGTAGAGAAAAAAGTAGTTTTCTTTTCATTGTGCTCTACGATAGACGTAAGAATGCTTATAACAGCTGTGTATGGTCAACCCATATACTGGAATATTATAAAACAGTGAAAAAGAATTAAGTTACGCATAACAACCAATCAATTTAAAATATATAAGGCAGCCTTTAGAAGCCATACAGACTATGTGATTATAAATATTTATACTATTAGGGTGAAAGGGATGACTGTGATTGAAATGGCTACCCACTCCAGTATTCTTGCCTGGAGAATTCCGTGAACAGAGGAGCCTGGCAGGCTACAGTCCATGGGGTCTCACAAAGAGTTGGACACAACTGAGTGACTAACACTTCACTTTCATATTTGGAAAGTGATCTGTGATGGCTTCTGGAGTCCAGGTGATGTTCACTTTTTTTTCACTTGGGTGAGGAGCACATAGATATTCTTTTAACAGTAATTTGTTAAGTCATGAATTGATGCTTGGAGTATTTTCTGAATGTGCATTTTATTTCACAATAAAAATGTTTTAAAAGTCTCAGTGTTTTAGAAAATCCTATTTGGTTGCCTGAGCCAGGTGGGCTGTAGGAAGTAAGAGGCTGGAGATGGGGCCAGGGGATTTAGCACAAAATTGACCCTCACAATATCCCTCCAGGCTGGTTATCGACATGCCTGTTTTATAGGTGAATTAACTGAGTCTCAGAGAGGTTAGGTCATTTGTCCGAGTTCACACAGCGAGTCTGCAGCTGTACCACAGTTAGAATCTAACCAAGGTCTGTGCCTGTTCACAGTAACACAATAACACAAACTCCCCTGAAGCCTCCATTCACAAACACTCTCCTGTTTGTCAGTGGCAACCTTCAGTCGCCAGAGCTGTGATGACTGTAGCTGCCTCAGCCTCTGCTAGTGGCAGGTGGTCTGACAGTGCTGTTGTCTGCCACTATTGGTCCTGTGAAATCTACCAGCTCTGTCCCGCCTGGCCTGTGCTTGGCCCCAGCCTCCAGTCTATGGCAGGGAGGAAGGGACCCCTCACCTCATCCCTCCTGGTTGACAGGCTCAGTGAGAGGCAGGTGCTGGTTTCTGATACTGAGGCCTCTTCCCAATCCTGTGAAGCCCCCTAAGTTCCAGAGGCTCTTGTTTTGGAGCTCCAAGTTGGCCGTGTATTTATAAATAGCCCAGTGGCAGGTGGAGTCCTGCCAGCTGGTGGGGCCTGCCTGGCGCGGATTATACCTGTGCTTGCAACAATGGTTTTCCACCCGGTAAAGCCCTCCACACAAACCCCTGCCCCTTGGCCCCTCTGTTTGTTTTGCTTTGCACGGACCTGAAATGGATACTTTCATGGGTCCCTGCAACAGTACAGACAGCAGTCGGGACCTGTGGGGACAATGGCTGTGCCCACCTGTAGGTCATAGGTCAGGCTCGGCAGGGCAACCCTGTCAGTGCTTCAAAAGCTGAGGGCTTGGTCCTATTGGGCTCCACCCTCGGATCAGTGGCTGCCTGGCCCACAGGTGCACCCGGTTATTCAAGTCCCTGTGACCAGGAGTGGGGGTGGTGCTGGGCTGTGTGCAGACGGCTTACCTGGGATTACAGCCCAGTCGCAGGTGTCCACTCAATGCCAAGGAAGGGAAGCTGGACTGGGGCCTCACATGCATAAAGCAGGATGGGGAGAGGCAGGACACCTGGGTCTCCCCAGAAAGAACATCTGCTCAGAGGCTGTCCTGGTGTGGCATTTCACGGGACTGTTTGGCAATTCTTGGTCTGTGTTTTTTTGAGAAGAACTTCTGGAAACTTTATAAATTTGAATATATATATGAATTTTTTGTCTTATGAGTCAATGCTTATGCAGAGATTCTTTTAGAAAAAATTAGAGGAGAGATGGAAGAGCTGCATATGTGTGTGTGTGTGTGTGTGTATGTTGTGTTGAGAGGAGCTGGTACTGAAAAAATAAATATAGAAGGTCAGTGGAGGTGTATCTTATTCAGGGGTTCACACAAGAATAATTCCCTGTGCCCCAACTATATGCCTGGATCACTGGGGCACAGAGAACCTGCTTTTCATTCATTCACTCATTTGTTCATTCATTTTGCCAATGGACTAATCAACTAATAAACATTTCCTGATGGACTCTTATATTGCATCCCAGATTCTGGGCTGGGACTTAAGGATCCAAAAAAAAAAAAAAAAAAGACAGTTCCAGCCCTCAAGCCCTCTCAGTCCTGTGGCAGAGACAGAGATATAAACAGACAACTGTAAGAAGCTATGAGATTTCTTAAGTGTTAGCAGGGCGTCTGGGGAGACATGCCGTAGAGCAGATCATAACTGAAGCAGGTTTTACAGAATGAAGAGCTTTCCAGAAAGCACAGGGGAGAAGGGAACTGGAGGCAGAGGTGTACAGACTGGAGCATTTGGGGGAGATGTAGGCCCTGGCTAAGGTGGAGAGGGGACTAGGGGTGATAACAGGAAGGAGAGAGGCTGGGAACGTGCGTCTAGGGCTGACTGTGTAGGGTCTGCTAAGTAGCTTAGTACTTTAGAGTTTGGACCTTATCTTCAAGACAAATGAAAGCAGGGATGGGTTTTAAGTACAGGAGTGACCTGTCTAGATTTAGATGTGAAAGGCTCACTTGGGGAGAGCTGGAGAAAAGGACTGACTGCAAAAGGATTAAGAATTGTTGGAAAGTAGACGTTTCCTGGGAATGATGTGTTTTTAGACACCTGAGTGAGGAGGTAGGTGGCTGTAGGATGATCTGAGGTCCCTGAGGGCCAGACTTCTGGCCCAGATGAAGGCTGTGTCCTGGGGTAGGCAGGCCCTGGTAGGTATGTATCTACAGCTGAGATAGTCTGTGGGGACGAATGGGTGACCTGTTCCCTTGTGACAGCCTCACCTGGACCTGCCTCTGGGGCCTCTAGGTCCTTGATAAGCCCCATGGCACAGGGGGACCAGCCCATCCAGTCTTCCTGTTGTCTTTTCAGTAATTGAACACTAATTGAACACATACTATGTGCCAGGCCCTTTGCTAGACACTGGGGCCCTGAGATAAGCAAGACAGTTTCTTGTCCTGATGAACTGGCTGGCAGTCTAGTAGGAGATCTAGATAATTAAATAAATGATAATTTTAGTACTGCTGCTGTGCTGTGCTCAGCTGTGTCTGACTCTTTGGGGCCCCATGGACTGCAGCCTGCCAGGCTCCTCCGTCCATGGGGATTCTCAGGCAAGAATACTAGCGTGGGTTGCCATGCCCTCTTCCAGGGGATCTTCCTGACTCAGGGGCCAAACCTGCATTTCCTGCATCTTCTGCCATGGTAGGCGGATTCTTTACCACTGAGCCACCTGGGAAGCCCAATGCTAATAGTAAAATGTATTAAGTGGTTACTACATACCAGGCACAGTTCTAAACACTTCGTTGACTACAAATTGGCACTTGCCATCTACCTCTACAAGGGTTAAATCACGTGCTGCTGTAGCTGCTGACCTCCAACACCCCCTGAAAGGAGTTCAAGGTAGAGAACAGAAACAAGGCACTCTGTGCTTGGGGAAAAACTGGCAGAAAAGGTCTTCAGATAGATATTTAAGGGGTCAATTTTATGAGCCCAATTCGTGCACCTTCTCATATCTAGAAAAGCACTAAAATCCTTCATGGTGATGACTGCTCCTTGTGACTGTCAGAAACCTTCTGCAAAAAGTATGTGCTTGATTACATGTACTCGCCCTTCATGATTTTGTGTATATACTGACCTTCCCTCCTACCTCTTTGGAGTTGCACAGAGACATCTGAAATGCTGTCTCCTGGGCTATAGTCCTCATTTTCCCCCAAATGAAACTTAATTCACAGCTCTCATGTTGCACATTTTTAAGGTCAGCAACTTTATAAGAATTAACTAGTTTAATCCTGATAATAACCCTTTGAGGTAAATACTATTATTATGCCCATTTTGCAAATAAGATAACTTATTTGTAAGTTATCAAGGCACAGAATAACTTTCCCACATTCACCCAGCTTGTAGGTGGCACAAGCTAAGATCTGAATCCAAATATGTCCTAGGAGCACCTGTGGTCTTAACTGTCGTGTAATACTTCCATTTCCTTGGGAATCACTCCTACATAAGCCTCCCCAGGGTTCCCCAACAGCTTCAAACTGATGCACAAATTCTTTAGCCTGCCTGCCCTCCCCATCAAACCCTCCATGACCCAAATGTGCTTGGGATTTTGGCCTCACTCTGCTTTTCCCCACCCTTGGCCCTCCACCTCCCTGCTCGTGGTTCCCTCTGCCTGTGCGCTGCTTCATACCACCCCGCCTTCATCCAGGCTCTTCTCTCAGGAGGGAGTGAGAGGCAAGTAGATTCATCTTTCCAGATCCAAGTGTCCTGTCCCCTGAGGAGGCTGACCTGTTCAGGCAGCTAAATGATCCCTTCTGAGTACTAGTGAGGTTGGTTCATCCATCAGTGGTAGCCCGTTCTTACAGACATTATATAGGCTTGATGTGCCTTGATCATCTCCACTAAGCTGTCAGCTTCTTGGAAGTGAGGCAGTCTAACTAATCGCTACTTCCTCTATGGTTTTCAGGCAGCACATAATACTTAATACTGAATAATCACTGAAATAAATAAAATAACATTTTCTCTGTGTTTACTGGGTGCTCAAAAGAAATGACCACTATATCTTCATGGACTTACATGCATATTAAATAACTGATGAATTCTGGCAACTTGTTCCACTGAGGACAATGGAGGCCTATGATCTTCTTGGGGAAAGTCTGCTCATTTTCAGATAAGATAACTGAGGCACAGAAACCTTTAGTTACGTTCCCTTGTCTGCATAGCTTATCCTCTACTTTTTGAAACATCTCCTGCTCCAAGATAGCCAGCAGATATGGGGCATATGGGAGGTGCTCAAAATTCAGAGGCTAAATGAATCTATTCTCTTGGGGAATATAATTTTAAAATTGGAAATGTTAGCTCATTTGAGCAGAGATATTAAGGATGGAATGGCTGAGGCCTGACTGCCAAGGGGCTGGGAATTGCCACTTGGAACACCAGATAACAGAAAAGCAGAGGTTTCCTTGGGCACAAGTTAGGACTCCGGCTCTGGGAAGACTGAGAGCTCAGGGAGAGCATCCTGGGGAGGGTCCTAAGGTGACCTCTGATGTCAAGGAGGATGAAGAGGGGCAGGAGGATGCTCAGAGTCCTTCTGGCTCTGGTTGGGCCACGCACCTGTAGTCTCCTCTGTTACTTGGGGCGGCAGACACAGTCTGTCACGCCCATATCCCTTGACTTTTCCAATGTCAGCAGGCAAGCAGGGGCCAGACTCAGTAGGCCCTTTTAGCTCAAGGATAAGGCTTTATGCTGACATGGAAACACTGGAAGGGTTTGGGGAAGAGAGGAATGATTTGATGGGATTTGTGTGTTGCTGTGTGGATTTACACTGTAGGAGTCAAGGGTAGAGGGAGGGAGACCCTTTGGAGATAATTGCAGTAATCCAGGGGAGCAACAGTATGTTGAACATCATACTTCATATGAACTTCATATGAGGTTCATATTGAACTTCAACAGTATGTGGACAGATGTTCAAGGTGGATTTAGAAAAGGCAGGGGAACCAGAGATCAAATTGCCAACATCCGTTGGATCATCAAAAAAGCATGAGAGTTCCAGAAAAACATCTACTTTATTGACTATGCCAAAGCCTTTGACTGTGTGGATCACAACAAACTGTGGAAAATTCTTAAAGAGATGGGAATACTAGACCACCTGACCTGCCTCCTGAGAAACCTATGTGCAGGTCAAGAAACAACAGTTAGAACCAGACATGGAACAACAGACTGGTTCCAAATTGGGAAAGGAGTACGTCAGGTCTATATATTGTCACCTTGCTTATTTAACTTATATGCAGAGTAAATCATTCGAGATGCCAGACTGGATGAAGGACAAGCTGGAATCAAGATTGCTGGAAAAAATATCAATCACCTCAGATATGCAGATGACACCACCCTTATGGCAGAAAGTGAAGAGGAACTAAAGAGCTTCTTGATGAAAGTGAAAGAGGAGAGGGGAGAAGTTGGCTTAAAATGCAACATTCAAAAAACTAAGATCATGGCATCCAGTCCCATCACTTCATGGCAAATAGATGGGGAAACAATGGAAACAGTGAGAGACTTTATTTTTGGGGGCTCTGAAATCACTGCAGATGGTGACTGCAGCCATGAAATTAAAAGATGCTTGCTCCTGGGAAGAAAAGCTATGACAAACCTAGACAGTATATTAGAAAGTAGAGACATTACTTTGTTGACAAAGGTCTGTCTAGTCAAAGCTATGGTTTTTCCAGTGGTCATGTTTGGATGTGAGAGTTGAACTATAAAGAAAGCTGAGTGCCAAAGAATTTGTGCTTTTGAACTGTGGTGTTGGAAAAAAACTCTTGAGAATCCCTTGGACGGCAAGGAGATCAAACCAGCCCATCCTAAAGGAAATAAGTCCTGAATATTCACTGGAAGACAGATGCTAAAGCTGAAACTCCAATACTTTGGCCACCTGATGTGAAGAACTGACTGATTGGAAAAGACCCTGATGCTGAGAACGACTGAAGGCAGGAGAAGTGGGCAACAGAGGCTGAGATGGTTGGATGATATCACCAACTCGATGGAGATGAATTTGAGCAAGATCCAGGAGTTGGCGATGGACAGGGAAGCCTGGCATGCTGCAGTCCATGGGGATGCAAAGAGTTGGACCTGACTGGGCAACTGAACTGACTGAATTGAGGGCAGCAAGCTCTGTGACTTGGCCAGTGTGGTGGTGATGGAATTGGTAGAAAAGTGGTTAGAGTCTGGATATATTTAAAAAATAGAGCCTGTGGGACTTCATGATTTGAAGATTTGGGGCCTGAGCAAGTGAATGGATGGAGATCATTAAATCAGATGAAAAGATGATGGAAATAACAGGTTTGGTGGCCACTTGGGACATGTTAAGTTTGAGATGCCAGTCATCTCATCTGATCTTCATGACTTTCTGCTATTTCTGACAATTATCCCCATTAAATCTCTCAGTTATGTTCAACTCTTTGCAAACCCATGGACTGTATAGTTCGTGAAATTCTCCAGAATACTGGAGTGGGTAGACTTCCCTTCTCCAGAGGATCTTCTCAACCCAGGGATCGAACCTAGGTTTCTCATAATGCAGGCAGATTCTTTACCAGCTGAGCCACCAGGGAAGCCCAAGAATACTGGAGTGGGTAGACTTCCCTTCTCCAGTGGCTCTTCCCAACCCAGGAGTCGAACCGGGGTCTCCTGCGTTGCAGGCAAATTCTTTACCAACTGGACTACCAGAGAAGCCCTTTTACCAACGAGGAAATCAGAATTCTTGGAGGAGAGGCTGCTTCCTTGATGTTATAGAGCTAGAGAGTGGTTGGGAATGGGAAGTGTTAGGCCTCAGTTCAGTTCAGTTCAGTTCAGTCACTCAGTCGTGTCCGACTCTTTGCTAGCCCATGAATCGCAGCACTCCAGGCTTCCCTGTCCATCACCAACTCCCGGAGTTTACCCAAACTCATGTCCATGGAGTGGTCATGTATGGATGTGAGAGTTGGAGTGTGAAGAAAGCTGAGCACTGAAGAATTGATGCTTTCGAACTGTGGTGTTGGAGAAGACTCTTGAGAGTCCCCTGGACTGCAAGAAGTTCCAACCAGTCCATCCTAGAGATCAGTCCTGGGTGTTCATTGGAAGAACTGATATTGAAGCTGAAACTCCAATACTTTGGCCACCTCATGAGAAGAGTTGACTCACTGGAAAAGACTCTGATGCTGGGAGGGATTGGGGGCAGGAGGAGAAGGGGATGACAGAGAATGAGATGGTTGGATGGCATCACCGACTTGATGGACATGAGTTTGGGCCTTCTTCATATCAAAACCCTTGTTTGTTTGTTCAAAACCTGTTAGTTTGGGAAGCTGACTTTCCTGTAATTTGTCTTAAATTTCCTTCTCTCAAGTGTCTTCTCTCACCCCCAGAGCCCCCAAATTATGGAAAACTCCCCTTTTTACACGACAGTTGTCTACCTCACCCACTTGTCAGTGTCTTCACCCATGCATTGGCAGGTAACTGAGTTTGAGATTCCATCAGTGGGGTGTTGTTTCCACTACTTCAGTGCCTGTGGTTGTTCTGTCCTGCTTTTTCCAACTCATTGTTGGTTACGGCTGTCTTGTCTTTAGTCCCTGATTCTAGCTCATGAATCCAACATAATTTTAATATTGCTCCTGGGGGGAATGCCATTTCCATTGGAATAGTCTGATTTGCCGCCAATTTTCTGGAATGCCCCATGGACAAATGAACTTCATAGAGGTATGGAATCTTCTAAAAAAATCTCCTGAGGAGGAGCCATGTTCTCTTGGGGGTAATGACTGATTTCAGATCTGGGACAGGAAATACAGTAAGATGACCCAGGATCATCTTACCATATTGGAAGGAATAAAGGTATCAAAGATGCAGGGGGTTGTGTCCAAAGTATAAAATAATATTTTAAATTGTTGCCACCAGGAAAGAAAAAATTCATATAAGTTCCATTGGCTCAGGATCCTGTTGAAATAAAGGTAACAGTTTTGAAAACATCACTTGAATCACAGAGAACTGATACATGCAAATAAACCAAGAGGATCAATTACAATTAGTTCCCCTCAACTCTCTTCATCCGACTGCATGCAACTGCATTTTTATGGCAGTGATAGTGGCAGTAGAATACTTTCTCAGCTTTGTCTTGCAGTTGTTAAGAGTATTGACTTTGAAAAAATATTCTAAATAAAACATTTCTGAGAGACGTTTGACATTTCAGTATGAACATAGACTTTTATTCACCTTAATGAATTTTTTGCCCTTAGTCATGGCACAGTTGATATTTATCTCTATGAAAAAAAATCAACCTAGACCAACTTTTAAAACCTAGAGCAGTATCTCCTTCCTGTTGAGCCAGCAACACATACCTGCGATAAAGCAAATAAACAACAACAAAAAAAAACCTTTTCATTTTGTTTTAAAGTAGCCCTAAGAGACAAGTATTCAGCCTGCCAGGCTTTATAAACTATATTTTGAGGAAAAGTTTACCACTTAGTATTCAAGAGTGGACCTTTAAAAGTACACTCTGTGTGTGATGTGGGTTCCAGGAATCTTACTGTGTGCAGTAGTTCCTGGGGCCACTGTTTTCTATCATTTTGCCTATTAGAGCAGGGCCCTGAGTTATTTATATCAGTTGATATACTGTGGCAAACTTTAGTTCAGTTCCGTTCAGTTGCTCAATCGTGTCTGACTCTTTGCGATTGCGACCCCGTAAACCACAGCACACCAGGCCTCCCTGTCCATCACCAACTCCCAGAGTCTACCCAAACTCATGTCCATTGAGTCAGTGATGCCATCCAACCATCTCATCCTTTGTCGTCCCCTTCTCCTCCTGCCCTCAATCTTTCCCAGCATCAGAGTCTTTTCAAATGAGTCAGCTCTTTGCATGAGGTGGCCAAAGTATAGGAGTTTCAGCTTCAACATCAGTCCTTCCAATGAACACCCAGGACTGATCTCCTGTAGGATGGACTGGTTGGATCTCCTTGCAGTCCAAGGGACTCCCAAGAGTCTTCTCCAACACCACAGTTCAAAAGCATCAATTCTTCTGTGCTCAGCTTTCTTTATAGTTCAACTCTCACATCCTTACATGACTACTGGAAAAACCATAGCCTTGACTAGACGGACCTTAGTCGGCAAAGTAATGTCTCTGCTTTTTAATATGCTATAGATAGCATATTTCTTTCCAAGGAGTAAGCGTCTTTTAATTTCATGGCTGCAATCACCATCTACAGTGATTTTGGAGCCCAAGAAAATAAAGTCTCTCACTATTTCCATTGTTTCCCCATCTATTTGCCATGAAGTGATGGGACCAGATGTCATGGTCTTAGTTTTTTTTTTTTTTTTTTGGTCTCAGTTTTTTGAATGTTGAGTTTTAAGCCAGCTTTTTCACTCTCCTCTTTCACTTTCATCAAGAGCCTCTTTATTTCCTCTTTGCTTTCTGCCATAAGGGTGGTATCATCTGCATATCTGAGTTTATTAATATTTCTCCTGGCAATCTTGGCCTACCAGGGAACTCCTTCATAACCACAGTCTCTCCTAAACCCACTAAAACATGTTGGTGTGGCTTCCCAGGTGGTTCAGTGTTAAAGAATATGCCTGCCAAGGCAAGAGATGCAGGTTCTGTTCCTGGGTCAGGAAGATTCTCCTGGAGTAGAAAAGTGCAACACACTCCAGTATTCTTGCTTGGAGAAGCCCCATGGACAGAGGAACCTAGCAGGCTATAGTCCATTTGGTTGCAAAGAATTGGACACCACTGAGTGACTGAGCGGAGAAGGCAATGGCACCCCACTCCAGTACTCTTGCCTGGGAGGTCCCATGGGCGGAGGAGCCTGGTGGGCTGCAGTCCATGGGGTCGCAAAGAGTTGGACACGACTGAGCGACTTCACTTTCACTATTCACTTTCATGCATTTGAGAAGGACATGGCAACCTACTCCAGGGTTCTTGCCTGGAGAATCCCAGGGATGGGGGAGCCTCGTGGGCTGCCGTCTATAGGGTCACACAGAGTCAGACACGACTGAAGTGACTTAGCAGAATGACTGAGCCCTCACAAAATGCACTGGTAGACAGTGCCAGTCTGAAGGACACTTTTTCCAGATTGGCTGCTTCTTTTGATGCAAATAGAAGTGTGATTCTATCCACACTGAAGCCCTTAAACTTCACTCCTATATTCAAGCTGTGACTTCTGAGGCATTTCTGAAACAGACTAGAGAAATCTTTGAAAGTGAAAGTGAAGTTGCTAAGTCATGTCCGACTCTTTGAACCCATGTACTGTAGCCCAACAGGCTCTTCCAACTATGGGATTTACCAGGCAAGAATACTGGAGTGGGTTGCTGTTTCCTTTTCCAGGGGATCTTCCTGACCTAGGGATCAAACCTGGGTCTCCTGCCCTGCAGGCAAACTCTTTACCATCTGAGCCACCAGGGAAGTCCCCAAAATACAACTCCTTCTACCCTGGGTGGGACTTGAACCCACAGTCTCACAATCCCTGGCTTAGGAGGCCAATGCTTTATCCATTAGGCCACTGTGGCTGATAGAGAAATCTTAAAGAGATCCTTAATTTGCTTTTTTCATTTGTTTCTCATTATTGAAGTTTAAGCAAGGTTCTCACTTGCTCTTAGTCAAGTCTTTTTTCTTTTAGGCTTTAAAATTATTTTGTGATTTCTTTTCTTTGAAATTACATACTTGACTTTTTGAATGTCATGGCAGGGAGGTGGCTTCCGTCCATTATTTCATGTGCTCATCTGTAACTCCATTAAAATAAAACTCCCCTAAAATAAAGCCCTCAACACCCACTGTTCCCCGTTTTAGGGAGTTGCTGGCCACCAGTTCACTAGACAGAGCTGGGGCGGAGCCCTGGCCCTGGTAGCTGTCATGGCGGACTGCAAGCTCAGCAACACATTTGTCTTGACTCATCTCTATTCTGCATTTGCCTTGATAGCTTCATAGTTTCACTGGTTACACATTTATGCTTCCAATGTCCTATTTTTAACCACAGTTCCATGTTCTAAGTTGAAAACATAATTTGAAAATTACTATACTTTAAAAAGAGAGATGAAAAAACAACCAACACTCCAGAAATTCTGGTCTCTCTGTGTTTGGGAAAAGTTTGCTGTGGTGGGAAGTGGAAAGATGCCCAGTGCTGTTTGTAAACAGAATATGTGATCAAGAGGAACAATAGCAGACAGCTGAACAGATTTAGGAGGTTCATGGATTTATAGAGTCACAGTGAAAATACGATTGGTTTTAAGTTTTTTCAGAACCTTTCAGAGAATTATTGAAAAAACACACGCCCTGCCCAGCCTAGCCTGTGGCTGAGACTTTGGCCAAGTCTGTTTTGCTGCAGCAGTGAACTTGGTACACTTTAACTAGAAGGCTTTGGCTTTCCAGGAGAAAGCTAGGCTAACCGAGAGAAGCAAATTGTTCCGTGTCTCATTGCACAGGCCACTTTTCTGTTATCTAGCCTTTGGAAAAGATGACTTAAATGCAGTAAAGTTTTTGAAAAATAATACATGCTTACTGTTAAAATTCAATACAGAACTCTGTAAGGCAAAAAATGAAATTCCTCTCTCTTCTTATACATACTATTCTCATTCCCCCCCCCACCTTTGCTCTTTAAGATTAACCACTATCAATAACTTACTATTTATTTGCCCAGATCTTTCTATCACTCCACTCTGTTTTAATGGTATACACAAACACATGCAAATATGTCATTTTAACTTAGAAAACAAATACAGGATCATATTATTTTGCAGTTTTTTCTTTTTCTCAGCTATATGTCTTGGCAACTCTTTTTTATTGTCTGATTTGTATCAATGTACCATAATTTAACAATTTTAAAAAACTCATTGACACTTGTTTCCAAGTTTTCACTATTACAGAAGAGTCCCCAGTGAACATCCTTTGTTTGCATGTCCTGTGTACTTCTATGCATTCTTTCCCCCTCTATGGGGTAGAGTCCAAAAGTGGAATTGTGAGGTCATTGAGTTTGCATATTTAAGAAACTGATATATGCATCAGACTGTCTTCCAAAATCATTGTATCTATTTATAGCCCCACCAACATAAAATGAGAACATCATTCTTCCCAAACCCTTGCCATCTGTTCAGTTCAGTTCAGTTGCTCAGTCGTGTCCGACTCTTTGCAACCCCATGAATCGCAGCATGCCAGGCCTCCCTGTCTGTCACCAACTCCTGGAGTTCACTCAGACTCACGTCCATCGAGTCCGTGATGCCATCCAGCCATCTCATCCTCTGTCGTCCCCTTCTCCTCCTGCCCCCAATCCCTCCCAGCATCAGAGTCTTCTCCAATGAGTCAACTCTTCACATGAGGTGGCCAAAGTACTGGAGTTTCAGCTTCAGCATCATTCCTTCCAAAGAAATCCCAGGGCTGATCTCCTTCAGAATGGACTGGTTGGATCTCCTTGCAGTCCAAGGGACTCTCAAGAGTCTTCTCCAACACCACAGTTCAAAAGCATCAATTCTTCAGTGCTCAGCCTTCTTCACAGTCCAACTCTCACATCCATACATGACCACAGGAAAAACCATAGCCTTGAGTAGACGGACCTTAGTCGGCAAAGTAATGTCTCTGCTTTTGAATATGCTATCTAGGTTGGTCATAACTTTTCTTCCAAGGAGTGTCTTTTAAATTCTTGCCATCTGTAGTTATTGTCTATCTTTAAAATCTTCCCAATCTGATAAGAGAAAAATGACATTTAATTGTTATTTTAATTTGCGATAATCTGTTCATTCAGAAATCAAGTCTATTTTCATATATTTTTTAACAATGGTTCTCAACTGGGGCTGATTTTGGCCTCACAGGACATTTGGTGATGTCTGGAGATGTTTTGACTCTTAAGACCCCCAGGTGTGGGGGCACGGGCACTATTGACATTTAGCATGTAGAAAGAATCTCTGGCCTCAAATGTTAATAGTGCTGAGGTTTAGAAATCCTGCTTTATTAGTTACTTGTGTTCCTTCTGTGTATTACCTATTGATTATCTTTTTTTGGTGAACTCTTTATGTTTTCGAGGTCTTGATCCTTTTTTTGGTGTATATTTCCCCATCTGATATTTATATTTAATACAATTTTCATGTCATTTGCACCAGAGAATTTAAATTTTTAATGTAGATAAATCTACTTATTTTTTTCTTTAGGGCATCTTTTTTTTTTTTTCTTTAGGGCATCTTAATTTTGTCCCATGCTTGGAAAGTTTTCTTATCCAAAGTGTATATAAACATACGCCTATATTTTATTCTAGTATTTTCATAGTTTTATTCATTTCAATGTTTAGCTCTTTATGTGGAATTTATTTTTGTGTCAGTATGACAAAACTTTTAAGAACTTTCTAATTAAAAATAGTACACTCTCAAAACTATGAGTAAGCTTGATGTTATAGGAAGATCGTCGTGAAGTCACTCAGTCGTGTCCGACTCTTCATGACCCCATGGACTGTAGCCCACCAGGCTCCTCCATCCATGGAATTTTCTAGGCAAGAGTACTGGAGTGGGTTGCCATTTCCCAGGGGATCTTCACAGGGGATCTTCCCAACCCAGGGATCAAACCCGGGTCTCCCGCATTGCAGGCATATAGGAAGATAAACCATTGAAGATAAACCATGTATCTATCCAGTGGTCCCCTCTTAGTATGCCTCCAGAGGGGACAAGTGAAGCCCCAAGGAACAAATTTAAGCTTCCAATCAGTGCCTTGGAAGCCCTCTAGGATCTGTCTCCATACCTTCTTTCTGATTCCTTCCTAAGCTATCACTACCTTCAGAGAGCCTAAGATTTTCCAACTTGCAAGGAAGCATTTTGCCTTTAATTTCTCAGAGCTCGTTATTAAGTGCTCCTATTGTGCCTAATTGTTTTGCTTTGTTATTATTATTTTTGAAGAAGCCTTTTCCATCCTACCAGCCAGCCAGCTTCTGGGGACAGTTTCTGTGTGCCCCAGTTCAGTGTTCCGTACATGACTGGTATTCAAAACATTTCTCCAAGTGAATGAGAACGCACTGCCATCCTCAGAGTCTGGGGATCAGTGCGTGAGAAGTTGGCAGAGCATCTGTGTTTGGATGTCAGGGGAATAGACAGCCAGGATCCCTTTGCTGCTTCTTTGAGGGAAGGATGGGCTGGGAAGGGGACAGTGAGGAGCTCTAGCCAGTTTCACCACTGACCCTCAGTATGGTTTTGGGAAGTCCCTTCCCTGTTTCAGTTTCCTCCTGTGACAAGGGATTTTAGAGAAGGCAGATATAAACTCCATGAGAGCGGGAACTGTGTCTTTTCTTGATCTGCACAGTATCCCAGCCCTTTGCATGGCATTTGGCATTCACTCATCGTTTGCTGGATGAAGGGTGAATGGATGGACTTCCCTCTTGTACCTTCATTCCCGGCCCTGTGGCCCTGCCAGGCATTGCTAATCAATTAGAACCTTTCCCCCTCTCATTTAGGATGTGGCTTTGTTGCTGTTGTTGTTGAGTATGGCTGCAACAAACGCTGGTGATCAGTTGGTGCTGTGCCAGCTCTGGGCTAGGGGTCTTTGAGCTTCTCTGGGGCCCTTTCTATGGGGCAGGGGTTGTTGTGTATGTTCTGGTTTCTGCTCTTCCAAAGTTCAGAGGTGTGGGTTGGGCAGACAGTGTCTCCAGTGCCCCTGCAGGTGGGACCTGCTTTTCTTTATAAGTTTGGGTTTCTCATAAAATCAACTCACTGCAAGAGGCCCCTGGGTCTGGGCTTTTTGTAAGGAAATGGGAACAATTAATGGACTTATCTGATGAAAAGTAACACTGCTAATGATTTATTAATTATCATGAGACTTATCTTTCCGCTTCTTATTAATCAAAGATGTCCTGAAGCTCTGGGCCTCCACATGAGGGGAGCAGACTTAGACACAGCTGGGAGGGGGGAATGTGGACTGGAGCCAGGTGCCCCTAGCGTTCCTGATCCCACCCCGACCACTCCATCCTAGGGGTTAAGGCCCTTGGATTGCAGACAAGCAGAGCTGAGAGGCACGACAAAGGGAGTGCCATGTTGGACCACCTACTGTGTGCCAGCCATTGTGCATCATGCAGGGTTCTGCATAGCCATTCCTCATCCCACATCTGCAAAGGAGGAATTGCTCTTCATATGTCTTTAGATGAGGAAACTAAGGCCAAGTGGTGTGAAGGAGGTTGCCCAAGTTATACTGTTAGAAATGGTGGAGCTGGGATTTGAACCAAGGTATGTCTATCCCCAGAGCGGATGGCTTTCAACTGGAGGGGCCTAAATGATAATAGAATGAGTCTGGGGCAGCACACCCAGGCAGAGCTGAGCTGAGGGCCTAGCTCTCCACTGTACGTTCCAGGCCCACAAGAGAGTAAGGGTGGGAAGAGTGGGGCACAGTTCTTTCCTCAGGCCTCAAGGCTCTTGCTGTCTCATCAGTGACACAGGATTCATACCCAGGAAACGTGGGAAACCTGGGTGCAGGGCACAGCTGCATGGGTGAGCACTCTCGCCAAGGGTGCAAGGTTCCCCCTAGAAGCTTAGTGCTGGTGGTGGTGCTTCATGGGACAGAGCTGTGTTGGGGTCTTGCAGGTTAGGTAGGAGTCGCTAGGTGGGACTCCATGGAGAGCGCTTTAAGGCAAGGGGAGCAGCTTGATGAAGGTGAGATGGGGCAGAAATGAGGGGATAGCAAAGAGGAACCCAGACTAATGGCCACTGGAGGAGGGAGGGAATCATGGGGAAGGCAGTTGTAGGAGAAAGGGAGGAGGGACCATTACCAAATTGCGGCCTAGGAGCCAGTGGCTCCTGCCCTCCATGACCTTTTTCTGTGAAGATAGCAGTAGATACCTTGAATGGTCAAACATGTGAGGGTATGAGTTTGTGTGTGTTTATGAGTGAACACGCATATTTATGTGAGTCAGTCTGTGTTCCTATGTAAGATTCTATGCTGCTGCTGCTTCAGTCGTGTCTGACTCTGTGAGACCCCATAGAGGCAGCCCACCAGGCTCCTCCGAACCTGGGATTCTTCAGGCAAGAACAGTGGAGTGGATTGCATTTCCTTCTCCAGATTCTATGCAAACATCTAAATAACCACTTGGGTGGGAATGTTTTATGTGTCTGTGTGAGAGCATGCAAATATTTGTGTGTTCATGTGAATGTGCATTGGTGTGAATGTGTTTAAGCATTAGAGTGAGCTCTGGGAACGTGTGTGAATGTATATGGATACGTTAGTGTGTCTGTCAGTCTTTGTTAAGTGTGAAGATGTGTTTGTGGGGTGCTGTGGGGCTTTAGCAGTATGCCTCGCCTTGTCTGGTGAGGCAGGAAGGGCAGGCCAGCTGCGGGCAGGCAGGCAGGAGGGTGAGAGGGCTCCGCCAGTCCCTGGGAAGAAGGGCTGAGTGCCCTGCCCTTTCTGGCACTGAGCTTAGGTGCTGCTGTGGGCTAGGAGTGAGGGGAGGGCTGCTCGGTCAGGTGAGCCTCATATTCTGCCTGGAAACTGAGAGCCTCTGCAGTCTTGGCCTTTTAAGTGACTGGTGGACACCCTGGGGGACCCCAGGGAAGGAAGAGAGGCCAGCCTAAGGGCTCAGAGCCACCATCTTTGGGTGGAGCCCATCTTTGGGCTGTGACCAAACCGTCGCCCTCCCATCAGCCCTTGCTCCTCCGATGGCTCCAAGCCTGCCTCTAGTGTGGTCTGAGTAACTGCATGGCCTTTGTGGCAGAAGTGAGCTGCATAGTGTTGGTGGGACATGAGATCTATGGGGTCCTGTTGCCAAGGCCCTGGGCGGGGAGGGTAGCCATGGAACTGTGTGTTGGGTGATGTTCCTACAGCCACCTCAGTCGCCGGATCTGGGCAGTGGCTCCTGAGGTCGCCTCTGCCAGCAAATCTCTGTGCCACATGGAGGTGAGCTGGGCCACAGACCTCCACAGCTGGATCCTGCTTCCTCAAGAACACTGCTGCCTATGATGACCAACTATCCAAAACATTTCCTGGGACTGTGTGTGTGTGTCCTCAGTTGCTCAGTCGTGTCTGACTCTTTGTGACCCCACGGACTATGGCCTGCCAGGCTCCTCTGTCTATGGAATTTTCCAGGTAAACCCTCTTTATTCAGCAGTGGACTTAAACTTCATGAGAGCCCATCTTGTGGAGAAATAGAAGGTGGAGCAGGAGAGGTTGTTAGGAGTAGGAACATGGGGGCTCCCAGTGATCCTGGGCAGGCCTGCCTTCAGCTCCATTGAGGGCCCTCTTGTCCTTTCTTATCCCATCAGTCCTCCCTGCTGTCTATGGGCCTGGGCCCCCACCCCCTGCATCCTCCTTTCCGCCAGCCTTGTTGACTCAGGATCTGGGTCTGCTCTGGTTGGTTGGTGTCCCACGTGGTGCCGTCCCCTGTCCACTGCAGCCCCCAGCTAGATCGGGTCCCCTGCTCTCCCCTGCCCTGTCTGCTCCTGGCCCAGGGGCGGGAGTAGAAAGGGCTGCCGCTCGCCTGCATCCGGGTGGGCCTGGCTCTCTTCAAGCAGTTGGGCTCCAGCTGCAAACTCCCAAACACATACTTTGGGAGGTCAGCCTGGCCCGCGGCTGGGGCATTCCATTATTTCGGTGACACATCTTTGAACATGCTGCAATTCCTGCAGCCCCAGCTCAGGCCCCATCCCAGGCACAGAGCTGTCTAGATACTAGGGGAGCACTGGAGGAGTGCTCAGCCCTAGGCTGGTTCCTCAGCGGAAAGAGAAGGTGCTGAGGCATGGGGACTGTCTCCTGAAGCCCCTGGCACCCTCATTTGGCAGAAGCACTGTCCTTGGCTCTTTTTTCCAAATGCAGATTCCTTGGGAGAGTAACAGATGAGGGTGACATCTGAAATTCTCAATATCAGAGCAAGAGAAGCATTTTCTGTCATTTCCTCCAACTGTGGGAAGATGAGGGAGCCCTAGAAAGGAAGAGACTAGTAGGCCTGCTCTATGGTTTTCATTTTTCCATAACACAACCATATTTTTACTTCTGATTCCAACAGACCTATCTATAAAAGGTCCTTCCCAGATGGTCTGTTTTGAAGTATTGAAAATGGCACCCTAGATGGGGTGACCAGGGAAAGGATAGATAAGTTTGTTTTTAAGCCTTACCTGGCTATTACTTGCTGGATGGCAATCAACAAAGTTCTTAACCTCTCTGAGCCCCAGTTCCTCAAGCTACCATATCACTATTGCCAAGAGCCCTCCTGTCTGTGCCTTGGGGCCCTTAGATGCCACCTGTTTGCACACATGGACCTAGGGCACCCTTGCTTATTATGGGGAACCCTTCTGCCTTCTGGGCCGGAGGGAAGGCATGCTGCCTGATGAGTGTGCAAGAAGGCTGATGTGGGAATGGTGGTGACCACCAGCCCCTTCCACAAGCCCCTGGCCAGACTGGCTGCTCTGGTGTCCATGGGATGTGCAGAGCTGGGGCTGGTTGGGAAGCAGCTCTTATCCTGAAAACTCATCATTTTTGTATAATAGAAGTGCTAGAATTCCAGAGATGACTCACTACAGTGGAGAGGGTTGCTTTCTTCTTTTGAGCAAAAGGAACACATTTATTAAACACCTTCTATCTTCTGGGTCTTTGTACACTCATTACATCCTTCACCAGACAGGTATTTGTATTTTAATCCATGGGTGAGAAAGTTGAGGCCCAGAGAAGTTGAATGTATAATTTGCCTGGCATTATCTGAGAAGACATTGGCTGGAATAGGGTCTGAACCCTGGTCTGCCTCACTTTACCCCTTGTTGCTTCTTTGGGACTATCTGATATCCTGTCAAGCTGTCACTTGAGCAGAAATGGAGAAATCTGTCTTCTTCCATGTTGTCTGTGCTTGCTTCACCTGGGTTTTGCGAGCACCCTCTGTGGTGCCTTTTCTCCCCCAGCGTGGTAGATCTGAGGCTTCCCTGAGGCCCTTTGGTTTGGGAGGGTACTGAGCAGCTTCTTCCCATGAGGGAATCAGAGGTAGATGATGTCACTCCTGCCCAGCAGGGTAGCATTTTAAATGAAAAGTCTGAAGAAGGATGCAATGCTTAATCTAGTAGAAAGATACCTTATTGGTGGAACTTCAGGCAGCAGAAAAGGTAGAAGAGATTGGTTTAGATATGTGACTTACCCAGGCTCTCAGATGACACCGAAGCATTCCACTTTCATGGAAAGCTTAGTCTATTCCCGAGTGTGGGCTGGCCTCCTTTGGCTCAGTTTCAGGAAGCTTCTTTTCACTGTTTCTCCCCTGCGTAGAGTTCTCATTCACACGCACAATTCATAGTCAGAGTTAGCAAATCAAAAAAGGACATGGAGAAGTTAAATATACACAACTCATCATTTATGTGGAAAGCTGGGTCCTAGCTCTAGCTGAGATCCTGCTGGCCTTGGGGAATGCTCCTTACCCACTCTGGGCTTTAGTATCTTCATGTGTGAAACACAGGGGTTGGGTCGGTCATGACAATCTTGTTGGCAAATGACAAAGCCCAGCCAAATTGGCCTGGAGAAGGAAATTGCAATTGCTGATGTAAATGACAAGTCAAGGGCAGTCCGGCTTCATGCATGGATGGATCGGGGGTTCCCACTTGTGATCAGGTCTCACTCCATCTCTGTGTCTGCTTTCCTCTGACTGCTTGTCCTTTTAGAAGACCTAATAGGAGAGAGAGCAACTCTCCCTATCCTATCCCTATGGCAGAAGTCTTGGGAGTATCTCCAATTTACCCTTCTATGATCACCTTCTCTCTCTGAACCAATCACTGTGGTTAAGAGTGAAACATAATGATTGGCAGGCCTGGGTCATGTGCCTTCTGATTGGCTGGGCAGTGGGGACCATGGAGACATGCTCCTTCGCAACCAGATGGAGGGAGGAATTGCTGTGAGCAGACCTAGGTTAGGCAGCCCAACCACTGGCACCCACCACTGCTAGGTTAGTGGTTTTGCATCTCTGCTCTGGGATGCCCAGACCTCTGAAGAGGAACTTCAGGAATATCTGTAAGCAATAAAGGATTTTCCAAAAGTCAATAAGGATTTAAATGATCCGAGGAACTTTTGGTTCCTTTAATATTAGGATTTCACTTAAGTTTTCATTTTGGTAATTTTTAAAAAAATTTGCTGATTTTTAAATAGAAGCTTGGAAATCATTGGACAAGATTTTTATGGCTAAGGTTTCTGTTTATAATATTCTAATGGATTATATGCCAGAGTGAACACTTTTCTTCAATGAGGGGCACGTTTAAATAGTGAATCTTCAACTCTGCTTTCCCCATTGTCTTGACTCTGGCTTGTCCTTCTTCTCCTAAGTGATCCTGCTGGCTTTCCTGTCTCTGTAGGTAGACCCAGGCCTGCCCTCCCTCACCCTCAAGGACCCACCTGCCTCATGCTTTGCAAATATTCTTACAGATGCAAAAGAAATACCCCTTTTAGTATAAGCACAAACCGGATACTGGTTATTGCCTTCACCAGCCTGATAGCTAAGTTACTTAGAGATGTAGGTATTGGGTTGGCCAAAAAGTTCATTTGGGTTTTTCCATAAGATGTTATGGAAAACTTGAACCAATTTTTTGGCCAACTCAATACTTTGCAAATGCCATTTTCTGGTCTGAATGACACGGGGCCAAAAGAAAGGAGCTCTGAGGGGTGGGCTGCTCCTAACATTTAGAAGTCTATGGTCAGAGTACAAGTGGTGGTCCTTCTTGCACATGTCTTTATAAGTTATAAATCAAGCTAACAAAGTTAAATAAAATATGTTTCTCTCCTCTGCCTTGACAATTGCCCCTTTGTAATGATCCAGAAGGCTAGATTTAAATTTAGAACTTTCAGATTTCTTAAAATTCTGCATTGGAATGCAGCACCCTAGGGCAAGCCAGCCTGCACCCACAGCCCACCCCTCTTCTCTTCCCACCCTTGCTTGGCCTTGCTCTGTGACTGGCCTTGCATACAGTCCTGTGGACCTTCCAGAGTCCAGGTGTCCAAGTTCTGTGGACACCTTCACACAGCCACCCTTGGTCATCTCATGGACCAAGAGGTATACAGACCAGAGGCTCATTTTACTGTTGGAGGACAGAACCAGGGAAACCCTTACTCAGACCCTGCAAGGAGGCTCAGAGAATTCCAGAGTCCTAGGGGCCCAGAATGTATTCTGGAAGAGAGTCATGTGTGGGAGGTCATGTCCTATTGAACCTGTGGACCCCTCACACAGGGAGCAGGGCTGCTATCAGAGAAGGGTCAGAGCAGTGCCATCTGAATTAGGGGGTGGGGCCCAGGGCAGGAGACCCCCTTGCCTGAGTCTAAGAGCAGTTGTTCACGTGGGTGGATGGACATGGGGTGCCACAGCCGAGACCCACAGAAAGCAGACTGAGGGTCTGCAGAAATCTGACTGGGAGATCCAGAAACTGTGATGACTGTCAGTTTTGGGGGTTGACCCCCAAACTGGTCATCAGCATTACCATTCAGTATTACCAGTGATGTCTAGGGCTTGAATCGTGTATGTACACTTGTCCGTAACAACTGGGTCTCAGTGAACTGCTAACAATAGCAGAGGACCAGGAAGGAGACAAAATACCAAACTGAGTGTGAGGCAGCCCAGGATGTGTACGAGTTTTTCAAAAGGAATTGGAGAACTGGTTTCATTGCTCTAAAACACTTCATCCTGCAGGAGGAAGTTGGAAAAGAAAAGGAGATTTCAGAATGGAGGATTTTGGAGAAGGCTGCTGGAGTGACTGGACCCTGAACAGGATCGGAGGGCATGTCTGGAGCTGGCGGGAGGGCTTTAAGTCTCACTAAGAGACATGTGGCCTGTGGCAGTGAGAGGGGTTTGTCTCTGGGAAGTGTCAGGTCAGGATTTGTGAGTGCTTCCCATGGGCCAGATTGTGCCATGTGCACGAGAACCTGACTGCAGCCATTTGGGCTGATGCCCAAGAGGTCTGTCTGGGAGGCGTCTCTGAAACCAGCTCCACATGTGGAATCCAGACCTCGTCTCCTGGGCACAATCCCTTAAACAAGCCTGGGGACAGAGGCTGCTAGTTGCTCATAGTATCTGCTCTACCCTGATTCCACAACAATAAGATTTGTAGCTGGGGACATGACCCTACTGGTGGAGACTGTATTTCTTAGCTTCCTTTGCAGCTAAGGAGTGACCTTGTCACTAAGTTCTCACCAAGGGATTATGAACAGAAAAGATGCATGAGGGCTATGCTGGTAATTGTTTAATAACCAGTTCTTTAGAGAAAATAAAGCCCTGATGGCAGTGTTTGCCAATTTTTATGGTGTAAATACTCCCACCACAGCTGATCTCAAGCTATGCAGTCATCTCTTGGAATCAGTGGGATCCAGTCCCTGTACTTCATTAGATCAGCTTCTGGCTCTTTCCTTTAAGGTAACGACAGGTGTACTGTCTGTCCCCCCTCCTCCTCCCAGCTGACTGGAATGCAGACATGATCAATAGCTGTCTTGTACCAGTCAGATAAGGGCAACACTCCAGGGATGACAGACCAAAAGAGAAAACCAGCTCGGGTCCCAGTGACTTTGGGGAGCAGAGAGGCCATTTGGGTTCAGACATTTACATGAAAGCAAAATAAATGTCTATTTTACTTAAGTCATTTAGATTTTAGGCTCTCATGCACAACGAAAAGTATGAAATGTAACTCACCTCGGAGCCCACAGAGTCAGAAAGAGAGATTATCTTTGATGACATCTGCCTCTGCTAGGTATCTGGCATCTAGCAACACACGCCTCTCTTGAAGGTAGAAAGCGGACACCAGGTTTAGGGCCAGGCCTGGGGAAGGAGAAATCGAGGAACACGCAAACATTGACTTTCTGTCTCGATACATTCTGTTGCTCTAATTGCTTGTAATTTATCATTCCAGTAGACTTCAGGTTTCTGGAGAGATGCTGATACTCAGAAAATGCACCTGCTGCTGCTGCTGCTGCTGCTAAGTCGCGTCAGTTGTGTCCGACTCTGTGCGACCCCATAGACGGCAGCCCAACAGGCTCCTCTGTCCCTGGGATTCTCCAGGCAAGAATACTGGAGTGGGTTGCCATTTCCTTCTCCAATGCATGAAAGTGAAAAGTGAAAGTGAAGTTGCTCTGCTGCTGCTAAGTCGCTTCAGTCGTGTCCGACTCTGTGTGACCCCATAGACGGCAGCCCACCAGGCTCCCCCGTCCCTGGGATTCTCCAGGCAAGAACACTGGAGTGGGTTGCCATTTCCTTCTCCACTGCGTGAAAGTGAAGTCGCTCAGTCGTGTCTGACTCTTAGCGACCCCATGGACTGCAGCCCACCAGGCTCCTCCATCCATGGGATTTTCCAGGCAAGAGTACTGGAGCGGGGTGCCATTGTCTTCTCTGGAAGTTGCTCAGTCGTGTCCAACTTTTAGTGACCCCATGGACCACAGCCTACCAGACTCCTCCGTCCATGGGATTCTCTAGGCAAGAGTACTGGAGTGGGGTGTCACACCCTAAACACCAGGAATCAGGGACAGATCTGGGTTTGGCTTCCATTTGCTTCATGGGGAGAACAGGCCTGACCTTGCCTTTGTGCTCGCAGAGTTCAGTAGCTGTGGTCTCTTCCCACTTCCTGCTTTGTCTCTGTCAGTCTGTTTTTCTTCAGGGTATAGCATCCCTGACTGAGGTCTCAGAGCACCCCCATGCAACTCAGAAGCCCTGTGAGGTGGAGAACTGTGAACTGTTCTTGCCACTTGATGAATGAGCAAACCAAAGCCCAGATCATCTGTCTCATCCTTGCAGTCTCTTGTTTAATATTCCAATTTCCTCAACTGACTGTGGACTCTGGGGAAGCAAGGATCATGTCAGGTGTGTATTGTACTGCAGCCCAGCCCAGAGCCCTTAATGAACATTTGATCATTCCCTGATGAAGATAACCCCTCATTACAAACGGTGGAAGGTGGTTTGCAGAGCTCAAGCTAGAATTGTGGTTTTCAACCCGATATGCTTTTAAACACAAGAACTTTTGGCAACACAGTGGAGGTGTTAAAGGATTCAAAACCACACTAAACATGCCAGTAGTAACTCCATTAGTCACTATGGAGGTGTCCTCGAATGCTTGTGTGGGCCCCAGAGCAGACTGCTCTGGACTCCTTTCATGCCGCACTGCTTTATGGGTGTGCCTTTGGGGACCTCTTAGTCTCAGGCACAATTACCGTGGATGTCGTTGGATGCTCCATCTTTCTTTGATGCCAGCCTGCTAGACAACCTTCCTACCATTTATAGCTCTTTCTACCTAGTTCTACACTGAGCCAGTTTTAGTTCTTTTGGGAATCGAGCTATTCCTTAGGGCTTCCCAGATGGTGCTAGTGGTAAAGAACCCATCTGCCAATGCAGAATATGTAAGAGATGTGGGTTCAGTCCCTGGGTTGGGAAGACCCCCTGGAGGAGGGCATGGCAATGTACCCCAGTATTGTTGCCTGGAGAATCTCCTGGACAGGAGAGCTTGGTGGGCCACAGTCCATAGAGTCACCAAGAGTAGGACATGACTGAAGTGACTTAATGCACACGCGCACTCACACATACACACATGTGTACTCACACACATATACACACACACACACGCACACACAGCTATTCCTTATGTGGGTGATGGGTTAGACCAATGGTTCTCAACTGGGGCTGAATTGGCACCCCCAGGGGATGTTTGACATTATTGAGATATTTACGATTTTCACACCTGGGAAGCAGATTAGCACCTGGCATCTATTGAATAGAGACCATAGATGCTGTTAAGCATGCTATAACATATGGGATGCCCCTACAACAAAGTTATCCATGCTCAAACCTCAACGTGCAGAGATTGAGACACCCTGGGTTAGCCTTTGGGGATGGAAGCCTCAGCAGAAGCTGCAGTAGCAGGAGGAGAAGGGGGCTTTCTGCAGTCAGAACCAGCCCATCCAAGACTCAGATCACAAGCAAGCTTCCTTGCCAGGGCAATCCCAGACACAGTCACCTTTAACAGGCAGGGCTGCCTTAATTCTTGCTTCAATAAGTGGCCTAGAAGTCATCCTGACTGACCTACAACTGGTAGGAATCACATAGGCACAATATGCCTGCATGGCCATTTGAAAGATTAAGAGGTAAAAACAAAGAAACAAAATATCCCCCAAACTACAGTAACCCCCCTTATCCACAAGAGATACTTTCCAAGATCTTCAGTGGATGCATGGACCCTCGGATAGTGCTGAAATCTACATGTACTATGTTTTTTTCTTATACATACATACCTATGATAAACTTTAATTTATAAATTAGGCATAGTAAGAGATTAACAACCAAACTGATTATAAAATAGAACAATATAACAATATACTATAATAAAAGTCCCCCCCCCACCACCTTTTCCTGCTTAACTAAACACTTATCATGCACCATGGCCATAACTTTTTCCGTTTGAGGTGCAAACAGCAAAACTAGCACAAATTTATTTTTTCTTCTTGACAGTTTCACAGATAAAAGACTTGTTCTTACCATGGATCTTAGTAATCTCAGCATGGGACTTTTTTTCTTTCCTTATTAGGTCTAGAATTTTCACCTTTTTACTTAAAGGAAGCACTTTATAGCTTCTCTTTAGCATATGCAAATTGTCAGCATCACCATTCTTGTACTTTACTTGGTCCATTATTAAGGGTTACTTGAACACAAGCACTATGATTCCATGGCAGTTGACTTGACAACTAAGGTGACTGCTAAATGACTGCGTGTGCTCAGACTCTAAGTTGTGTTTCAACTCTTTGTGACCCCATGGGCTGTAGCTCGCCAGGCTCCTCTGTCCATGGAATTTCCCAGGCAAGAATACTGGAGTGGTTTGCCATTCCCTACTCCAAGGGATCTTTCTGACCCAAGGGTCGTCTCTTGCATTCCTGTATTGTTGTTCAGTTGCTCAGTTATATCCAACTCTTTGCAACCCTGTGGGCTGCAGCACGCCAGACTTCCCTGTCCTTCACTGTTTCACTGAGTTTGCTCAATCTCATGTCCATTGAGTCAGTGATAAAATTCAACCATCTTATTCTCTGTCACTCCTCTTGCCCTTCAATTTTTCCCAGCATCGGGGTCTTTCCCAGTGTGTTTGCTCTTAGAATCAGGTGGCCAAAGTACTGGAGCTTCATCTTTGGCACCACTCTTTCCAATGAATATTCAGGGTTGATTTCCTTTAGGATTGACTGATTTGATCTCCTTGCAGTCCAAGGGATTCTCAGGAGTCTTCTCCAGCACCACAGTTTGAAAGCATCGATTCTTTGAAGCTCAGTCTTCTTTATGGTCCAACTCTCAATTCAAACATGACTACTGGAAAAACTATAGCTGTGACTATAGGACCTTTTCTGGCATGATGTTTCAACTTTTTAATACACTGTCTAGGTTTGTCATTGCTTTTCTTCCAAGGAGCAAGAGTCTTTAAATTTCGTGACTGCAGTCACTGTCCACATTGATTTTGGAGCCCAAGAAAATGAAATGTGACACAGTTTCCACTTTTTCCCCATCTATTTGCCATGAAGTGATAGGACTGGATGCCATGATCTTCGTTTTTTGATTGCTAAGTTTTAAGCCAGCTTTCTCACTCTCTTCTTTCATCTTCCTCAAGAGGCTCTTTATTTACTCTTCACCTTCTACCACTGTGCCACCTGTAAATCCCTAATGGGAGAGAAATTGTTGACAAGGGAATGATTCACATCCCGGGTAGAATGGAGCTAGAGGGTGCGAGATTTCATTTTGCTGCTAGGAGTGGCGCGAAATTTAAAACATATGAATTATTTCTGGAATTTTCCATTTAGTATTTTTGGACCACCATTGACCACAGGTAACTCAAACCATGGTAAGTGAAACTGCAGATAAGGGGGGACTACTGTACCTGCCCTTTAGACTAGTAATTCCTTTTCTAGGAATAAAGCCAGAGTAAATTGGAGACACACCTAAAGATGTTTTGAGGGTTATTCGTTACAAAGTTATTTATAGTAGCAGTAAATCAGCAGGGAATTTTAATATTACCTTGTGATACAATCATATGATAGAATGCTATGCACTTGGGTTGCAATCATCTGTAAGGAATTGAAAATGTGACTGACTGTAGCTTTAACACATAGGCTGTCTTCATCACCCAATAGCAAGAAGTCTAGACGTAGGCAGTTCCAGGCTAATGCAGCAGCCCAAGGATATGGTTAAGAAACCAGACTCCATCTAGTTCCCTTCTTTTCATCCTTATTGTCATGGGATGGTCACCACCCCTCCGGATATGACTAGCATTTCAGAAAGGAAGAAAGAAGAAACAGGAAAAAGATGGGAACGAGTCTATGTCTTTTTTATAAGGGACCCACTCAGTGAGTTCTGCTTATTCCTATTGGCCAGACTGTGTCACATGGCCAATCCTACCTGCAGGAGTCTGGGAAGGTAAGAATTTGTGGCTTTCCAGATTCTTTGAGGAAGTTAAGGGAGTGGAGGGGTAGTCATTAAACCAAGTGACTGTTGAGTAGCCAATCTGTAGTGTCTGCCACAACAAAGCAGACTCTAGAAATTGTTAAGTAATATGAAAAAATCTCAGGCAATGTGAAATGTATTGAAGAAAAAAATTGGACACAAAACTGTAACCACAATATTATTATAATAAAAAAATGATATCTTTATCCCCCCCCCCAGTTCTACTGAGATGTAATTAACATATAATAGTGTATTAGTTTCAGGTATACAGCATAATGATTTTATATATGTATATATGACTTAGCAGCAGCAGCAGCAGCAGCATTGCAATATTATTGCCACAGCAAGTTTAGTTAACATCCGTCACTTCATATAGTTACTTTTTCCCCCTGTGATGAAAACTTTTAAGATCTACCCCCTTGGCAACTTTTTTTTTTTGGTAAATTAATTTACTTACTTTAACTGGAGGCTAATTACTTTACAGTATTGTAGTGTTTTTTTGCCATACATTGACATGAATCAGCCATGGATATACATGTGTCCCCCATCCTGATCCCCCTTCCCACCTCCCTCCCCATCCCATCCCTCAGGGTTGTCCCAGTGCACCAGCCCTGAGCGCCCTGTCTCATGCATTGAACCTGGACTGGCGATCTATTTCACATATGATAATATACATGTTTCAATGCTATTCTCTCAAATCATCCCACCCTCGCCTTCTCCCACTGAGTCCAAAAGTCTCTTCTTTACATCTGTGTCTCTTTTGCTGTCTCGCATATAGGGTCATCATTACCATCTTTCTAAATTTCATATATATGCATTATTATACTGTATTGATGTTTTTCTTTATGACTTACTTGACTCTGTATAATAGGCTCTAGTTTCATCCACCTCATTAGAACTGATTCAAATGCATTTTTTAAATAGCTGAGTAATATTCCATTGTGTTTGTGTACCACAGCTTTCTTATCCATTCGTTTGCTGATGGACATCTAGGTTGCTTCCATGTCCTCAGTTCAGTTCAGTTTAGTTCAGTCGTGTCTGACTCTTTGTGACCCCATGAATCACAGCATGCCAGGCCTTCCTGTCCTAGCTATTGTAAACAGTGCTGCAATGAACATTGGGGTACACATCTCTTTCAATTCTGGTTTTCTTGGTGTGTATGCCCAGCAGTGGGATTGCTGGGTCATATGGCAGTTCTATTTCTAGCTTTTTAAGGAATCTCCACACTGTTCTCCATAGTGGCTGTACTAGTTTGCATTCCCACCAATAGTGGGAATGCAAAGAGTTCCCTTTTCTCCATATTTATTGTTTGTGGACTTTTAAAAAATTGTTTACTTATTCATCTGTGTCAGGGCTTAATTGTGGCCTGTGGGATCCTTCTTTGTGGCCCACAGACACTTTGGTTGTGGTGTGTGGGCTTAGTTGCTCTGCAGCATGTGAGACCCTAGTTCCCTGAGCAGGGATCAAGCCTGAGTCTCCTGCGTTGCAAGGCAAATTCTTAACCACTGGACCACCAGGAAAGACCCTTGGCAGCTTTGAAGTCAACAATATGGTATTGTTAGCTGTAGTCACCATGATGTAATTGCATTCCAATGACTTACTTATTTTTTAACTGAAAGTTTGTACCTTTCAACCACCTTCACTCGTTTTGTCCGCCTCTTAACTCCCGACTCTGACAACCACCAATCTGTTTCTATGAGTTCAGTTTTATTTATTTTTAAATTCCACATGCAAGTGAGATCATACAGTATTTGTCTTCTCTAGCTTATTTCACTGACTTCCCTGGTGGCTCAGAGGTTAAAGCGTCTGCCTGCAATACGGGAGACCCGGGTTCGATCCCTCAGTCGGGAAGATCCCCTTTATAGATAAAGGAAAGGTTTCCTTTTTATCATGGAGCAAGTCTGGGAATGATAATATTAAGGAAGATTATAGTGATTTTTAAGATCTCTCTCCTCTCCCTCTCTGCATGTGTATCTATACAAGCTTCCTTGGTGGCTCAGTGGTAAAAAATTCACCTGCCAACGCAGGAGACTCACGCTTGATCCCCAGGGATGTTGGGAAGATCCCCTGGAGAAGGGAATGGCAACTCACTTCAGTATTCTTGCCTGGGAAATCCCATGGACAGAGGAGCCTGGCAGGCTACAGTCCATGGGGTTGCAAAGAGTCAGACATGACTTAGCAACTAAAAAACAATAACAATCCATCTGCCTATACACACACACAAACACAAAAGGAGTTGGTTTGGGTTTTATTTTTTAATCCCAAACTGGAAAATCTTCATATACCAAAAACCCTGAAGCCAAGTGCTTTCCCAGGCTCCAGGACTGCTGGCCTTTCAGATGATGGCCCTGGTCACCGACATTCCCGGGAGACCTCCCTATCACCTCTGCCCTTGCTGCTCCTGGGAGCCCTCTCTTGGAACTTCACCCTGAACCTCTTTCCAGGACTGATGTGCTCCTGTAGAAAGATCTCTCAAAGCTGTGGTCAGTCTGGTAGAGGTCTGCTCTACCAGAGTGGGTGGTAATCATGTGTCTCCTTGATGGAAGGGCCTTTGACCTTGGGGAGAGGGAGTGAACCAAGGAGGAATCTCCAAAGCAGAAGGGTAGAAAATGAGGAAAGCAGGCAGGTAATGGGGTACACTACTGGCCTTAGCTGGGAGTATGTTGAACTGACATACTCCTTTCCCAATTTGGAACCAGTCTGTTGTTCTATGTCTGGTTCTAACTGTTGCTTCTTGACCTGCATACAGGTTTCTCAGGAGGCAGGTAAGGTGGTCTGGTATTTCCATCTCTTGAAGAGTTTTCCACAGTTTGTTGTGATCCACATGGTGAAAGGCTTTGGCATAGTCAATAAAGAAGGAGTAGATGTTTTTCTGGAACTCTCTTATTTTTTCTGTCATCCAGCGAATGTGGGCAATGTGAGCTCTGCTTCCTCTGCCTTTTCTAACTCCAGCTTGAACATCTGGAAGTTCATGGTTCACGTACTGTTGAAGACTGGCTTGGAGAATTTTGAGCGTTACTTTGCTAGCATGTGAAATGAGTACAATTGTGTGGTAGTTTGAACATTCTTTGACATTGCTTTTCTTTGGGATTGGAAGGAAAACTGACCTTTTCCAGTCTGCTGGTGGCCACTGCTGAGTTTTGCAAATTTGCTGGCATATTGAGTGCAGCACTTTCACAGCATCATCTTTTAGGATTTGAAATAGCTCAGTTGAAATTCCATCACCTCTACTAGCTTTGTTCATAGTGATGCTTCCTAAGGCCCACTTGACTTCATGCTCCTGAATGTCTGGCTCTATGTGAATGATCACACCATCGTGGTTATCTGGGTCATTAAGATCTTTTTTGCATAGTTCTTCTGTGTATTCTTACCACCTCTTCTTAATATCTTCTGCTTCTGTTAGGTCCATACCATTTCTATCCTTTATTGTGTTTCCAAAATGGGAAATCTGCTTCCAAATTGGGAGAAGAGTACATCTAGGCTGTATATTGTCACCCTGTTTGTTTAACTTATATCCAGAGTTCAGTTCAGTTCAGTTCAGTCCTCAGTCATATCTGACTCTTTGCGACCCCATGGACTGCAGCACGCCAGGCCTCCCTGTCCATCACCAACTCCCAGAATTTACTCAAACTCATATCCATTGAGTTGGTGATGCCATGCAACCATCTCATCCTCTGTCATCCCCTTATCCTGCTGCCTTCAATCTTTCCCAGCATCAGGGTCTTTTCAAATGAGTCAGTTCTTCGAATCAGGGGGCCAAAGTATTGAAGTTTCAGCTTCAGCATCAGTCCTTCCAATAAATATTCAGGACTGATTTCCTTTAGGATCATGTGCAGAGCACATCATGCGAAATGCTAGGCTGGATGAAGCACGAGCTAAAATCAAGATTGCCAGGAAAAATATCAATAACCTCAGATATGCAGATGACACACCCTTATGGCAGAAAGCGAAGCGGAACTAAAGAGCCTCTTGATGAAAGTGAAAGAGGAGAGTGAAAAAGTTGGCTTAAAACTCAACATTCAAAAAACTAAGATAATAGGATCCGGTCCCATCACTCCATGGCAAATAAATGGGGAGACAATGGAAACAGTGACAGACTTTATTTTCTTGGGTTCCAAAATCATTGCAGATGGTGACTGCAGCCATGAAATCCAAAGACACTTGCTTCTTGGAAGAAAAGCTATGACCAACCTAGACAGCATATTAAAAAGCAGAGACATTACTTTGCCAACAAAGGTCCATCTAGTCAAAGCTATGGTTTTTCCAGTACTCATGTATGGATGTGAGAGTTGAACCATAAAGAAGGCTGAGTGCCGAAGAATTGATGCTTTTGAACTGTGGTGTTGGAGAAGACTCCTGAGAGTGCCTTGGACAGCAAGGAGATCAAACCAGTCAATCCTAAAGGAAATCAGTTCTGAATATTCATTGGAAGGACTGATCTGAAGCTGAAGCTCCAATACTTTGGCTACCTGATGGGAAGAACTGACTCCTTGGAAAAGACCCTGATGCTGGGAAAGATTGAGGGCAGGAGGAGAAGGGGACTACAGAGGATGAGATGATTGGGTGGCATCACCAACTCGATGGGTATGGGTTTGCACAAGCTTCAGTAGTTGGTTCTGGACAGGGAAGCCTGGAGTTTTGCAATCCATGGGATTGCAAAGAGTCAGACACAACTGAATCAAACCTTGAACTGAATGAATGGAGACAGGCAAGGTGGGAGGGCACTGCTGTTAGTGTTGGACGCTTGGGTCTGCTGCCTTGCCCTCTGAGCAGGAAGGGGAAAATGAGCATAACAATGAGACAAAGAGATCACAGCCACTGAGCATGTCTGTATGTTGTTTGAAGTTCTCTACCACTTATCTCAGGCTCATGACTACCTGAGGAGGGCACTCTTTTTTGGTCCATGTCATATACAGTAGCTGTGGAGTTGTACCCCAGATTCAGTTCCCCACCCATATCAGTAAGACTTGGAAAGTCACTGAAGTGTCTGTGCTCCAGTTTCCTCTCTATAAAAGGAGACAAAAATAGGATTTCATCAGAGGGTTGTTCTGAGGATGAAGTGAATTAATACATATAAAGAGCCTGGCACAGGATCTGGCTAGTAGTAAACCCTCACAAAATATCAAGCTCCATTATTACAAAGTTTTTCAGTTTAGTTCAGTTGCTCAGTTGTGTCTCAATCTGCAACGCCATGGACTGTAACATGCCAGCCTTCCCGTCCATCACCAATTACCAGAGCTTGCTCAAACCCATGTCCATCGAATCAGTGATGCCATCCAACCATCTCATCCTCTGTCATCCCCTTCTCCTCCTGCCTTCAATCTTTCCCAGCATCAGGGTCTTTTCCAATGAGTCAGTTCTTCCCATCAGGTGGCCAAAGTATTGGTGCTTCAGCTTCAGCATCAGTCCTTCCAATGAATATTCAAGACTGATTTCCTTTAGGATGGACTGGTTGGATCTCCTTGCAGTCCAAGGGACTCTCAAGAGTCTTCTCCAGCACCACAGTTCAAAAGCATCAATTCTTCAGTGCTCAGCTTTCTTTATGGTCCAACTCTCACATCCATACATGACTACTGGAAAAACCATAGCTTTAACTAGATGGACCTTTGTTGCAAAGCATTGTCTCTGCTTTTTAATATGCTGTCTATGATTGCCATAGCTTTTCTTACAAGGAGCAAGCATCTTTTCATTTCATGGCAGCAGTCACCATCTGCAGTGATTTTTGAGTCCAAAAATTAAAGTCTGTCACTGTTTCCAGTGTTTCCCCATTTATCTGCCATAGAGTGATGGGACCAGATGCCATGATCTTAGTTTTCTGAATGTTGAGTTTTAAGCCAGCTTTTTCACTCTTCGCTTTCACTTTCATCAAGAGGCTCTTTAGTTCTTTGCTTTCTGCCATAACGGTGGAGTCTTCTGTGTATCTGAGGTAATTGATATTTCTCCTAGCAATCTTGATTCCAGCTTGTGCTTCATCCAGCCTGGAATTTTGCATGATGGATGGACTGGAATGGGTGAATTTAGCTCAGATGACCATTATATCTACTACTGTGGTCAGGAATACCTCAGAAGAAATGGAGTAGCCATCATGATCAACAAAAGAGTCCGAAATACAGTACTTGGATGCAGTCTCAAAAATGACAGAATGATCTCTGTTCGTTTCCAAGGCAAACCATTCAGTATCACTGTAATCCAAGTCTATGCCCCAACCAGTAATGCTGAAGAAGCTGAAGTTGAATGGTTCTATGAAGACCTACAAGACCGTGTAGAACTAACACCAAAAAAAGATGCTCTTTTCATTATAGGGGACTGGAATGCAAAAATAGAAAGTCAAGAAACACCTGGAGTAACAGACCAATTTGGCCTTGGAATGCGGAATGAAGCAGGGCAAAAACTAATAGAGTTTTGCCAAGAAAATGCACTGGTCATAGCAAACACCCTCTTCCAACAACACAAGAGAAGACTCTACACTTGGACATCACCAGATGGTCAACACCGAAATCAGATTGATTATATTCTCTGTAGCCAAAGATGGAGACGCTCTATACAGTCAACAAAAACAAGACCGGGAGCTGACTGTGGCTCAGATCATGAACTCCTTATTGCCAAATTCAGACTTAAATTGAAGAAAGTAGGGAAAACTCCTAGACCATTCAGGTATGACCTAAATCAAATCCCTTATGATTATACAGTGGAAGTGAGGAATAGATTTAAGGGCCTAGATCTGATAAAGTGCCTGATGAACTATGGACAGAGGTTCGTGACATTGTACAGGAGACAGGGATCAAGACCATCCCCATGGAAAAGAAATGCAAAAAAGCAAAATGGCTGTCTGGGGAGGCCTTACAAATGGCTGTGAAAAGAAGAGAGGCGAAAAGCAAAGGAGAAAAGGAAAGATATAAGCATCTAAATGCAGAGTTCCAAAGAATAGCAAGAAGAGATAAGAAAGCCTTCTTCAGTGATCAGGGCAAAGAAATAGAGGAAAAGAACAGAATGGGAAAGACTAGAGATCTCTTCAAGAAAATTAGAGATACCAAGGGAACATTTCATGCAAAGATGGGCTCGATAAAGGACAGAAATGGTCTGGACCTAACAGAAGCAGAAGATATTAAGAAGAGGTGGCAAGAATGCACGGAAGAACTGTACAAAAAAGAGCTTCACGACCCGGATAATCACGATGGTGTGATCACTCACCTAGAGCCAGACATCTTGGATTGTGAATTCAAGTGGGCCTTAGAAAGCATCACTATGAACAAAGCTAGTGGAGGTAATGGAATTCCAGTGGAGCTATTTCAAATCCTGAAAGATGATGCTGTGAAAGTGCTGTACTCAATATGCCAGCAAATTTGGAAAACTCAGCAGTGGCCACAGGACTGGAAAAGGTCAGTTTTCATTCTAATCCCAAAGAAAGGCAATGCCAAAGAATGCTCAAACTACCACACAATTGTACTCATCTCACACGCTAGTAAAGTAATGCTCAAAATTCTCCAAGCCAGGCTTCAACAATATGTGAACTGTGAACTCCCTGATGTTCAAGCTGGTTTTAGACAAGGCAGAGGAACCAGAGATTAAATTGCCAACATCTGCTGGATCATGGAAAAAGCAAGAGAGTTCCAGAAAAACATCTATTTCTGCTTTATTGACTATGCCAATGCCTTTGACTGTGTGGATCACAATAAACTGTGGAAAATTCTTCAAGAGATGGGAATAGCAGACCACCTGACCTGCCTCTTAAGAAATCTGTATGCAGGTCAGGAAGCAACAGTTAGAACTGGACGTGGAACAACAGACTGGTTCCAAATAGGAAAAGGAGTACGTCAAGGCTGTATATTGTCACCCTGCTTATTTAACTTAAATGCAGAGTACATTGTGAGAAACGCTGGGCTGGAAGAAGCACAAGCTGGAATCAAGATTTCTGGGAGAAATATCAATCACCTCAGATATGCAGATGACACCACCCTTATGGCAGAAAGTGAAGAGGAACTAAAAAGCCTCTTGATGGAAGTAAAAGAGGAGAGTGAAAAAGTTGGCTTAAAGCTCAACATTCAGAAAACGAAGATCATGGCATCTGGTCCCATCACTTCATGGGAAATAGATGGGGAAACAGTGGAAACAGTGTCAGACTTTATTTTTTTGGGCTCCAAAATCACTGCAGATGGTGACTGCAGCCATGAAATTAAAAGACCCTTGCTCCTTGGAAGAAAATTTATGACCAACCTAGATAGCATATTCAAAAGCAGAGACATTACTTTACCGACTAAGGTCCGTCTAGTCAAGGCTATGGTTTTTCCAGTGGTCATGTATGGATATGAGAGTTGGACTGTGAAGAAGGCTGAGCGCGGAAGAATTGATGCTTTTGAACTGTGGTGTTGGAGAAGACTCTTGAGGGTCCCTTGGACTGCAAGGAGATCCAACCAGTCCATTCTGAAGGAGATCAGCCCTGGGATTTCTTTGGAAGGAATGATGCTAAAGCTGAAACTCCAGTACTTTGGCCACCTCATGCGAAGAGTTGACTCATTGGAAAAGACTTTGATGCTTGGAGGGATTGGGGGCAGGAAAAGAAGGGGATGACAGAGGATGAGATGGCTGGATGGCATCACGGACTCGATGGACGTGGGTCTGAGTGGACTCCGGGAGTTGGTGATGGACAGGTAGGCCTGGTGTGCAGCAATTCATGGGGTCGCAGAGTCGGACATGACTGAGCGACTGAACTGAACTCTGCATATAAGTTAAATAAGCAGGGTGACAGTATACAGCCTGGATGTACTCCTTTCCCAATTTGGAACCAGTCTGTTGTTCCATGTCTGGTTCTAAGTGTTGCTTCTTGACCTGCATACAAATTTTTCAGGAGGCAGGTAAGGTGGTCTGGTATTTCCATCTCTTGAAGAGTTTTCCACAGTTTGTTGTGATCCACATGGTGAAAGGCTTTGGCATAGTCAATAAAGAAGTAGATGTTTTTCTGGAACTCTCTTGCTTTTTTTGTCATCCAACGAATGTTGGCAGTTGCTTCCTCCGCCTTTTCTAAATCCAGCTTGAACATCTGGAATTTCATGGTTCATGTGCTGTTGAAGCCTGGCTTGGAGAATTTTGAGCATTACTTTGCTAGCATGTGAAATGAGTGCAATTGTGTGGTAGTTTGAACATTCTTTGACATTGCTTTTCTTTAGGATTAGAAGGAAAACTGACCTTTTCCAGTCCACTGGTGGCCACTGCTGAATTTTGCAAATTTGCTGGCATATTGAATGCAGCACTTTCACAGCATCATCTTTTAGGATTTGAAATAGCTCAGTTGGAATTCCATCACCTCTACTAGCTTTGTTCATAGTGATGCTTCCTAAGGCCTGCTTGATTTCGGATTCCAGCATGTCTGGCTC